>NC_081311.1:170620000-171903750 GCF_026419965.1 Kogia breviceps | reverse complement strand
CCCTATGGAAAATGAATCTTTAGGGAAATTCTCCAGAATGGGACTGGCTCAGACCTGCCAGCCCCAGTTTTTGTCTAGACTGGAATCTCAGGGGCTTGGCTGCAATTGGTTTGGTTTCGACCAGAGGTGCAGGGGTGAGGAGCCAGGCACCGTACTTTTCATTATTTTGTGAGTTCATATCTTTCACTCGTGTGAGTCCCATAGAGAAGCCTGCCTACTAAAGACTAGTAGCATTGACAGAAACGATGGGCTAGTTAACAGAAACACTGAACTGACTAGAAAACAGCTAACTAGTGAAGTCGAGATTCCTGGCAGAATCACTGACTCACCTAGGACGTTTTACGTCATTATCCTTCATTGTGAAATAATAATAGATAATCCCATCCTACATTCCATTCCTTTGACAAGAAGGGATGTGGGGAACATAAAACAGGTTTGTAAAAGATGCTGAGAGAAAGCTGTAACCTAGCCACACCCCAGTGGAGGGATGGGCATTTCCAGCTCGACAGTCCCACCCCGAGGTTACATCAGAATCACCTAGGGAAAGTGGTAGAAATTCAGACTCCTGGGAAGCATCCTCCTGCAGATCAGATTCCTTGGGTTTGGGAATCTGTATTTTTAACACATGTCTTAGGTGATTCTGATGTAAATGCTCTTCAGGCCAGAATAGAGAACCTCTGTTCTGAGACACTGTGTTTGCACATAACCTTTGATATATGCCCTTCCATTGAAGGACCCCTGGACAAGTATTTCTTCACTTTTCCTCTCCAGGAACTTTTCAAATAGGGAGCAGATGTTTCAAGTATCTGGGAAAAGCCCCCTAAGAACATGTTCCTTAAAATGCCAGAGTGGTGGTGTTTCCAGGTTTACCTTGTAACATTTATTTAGAAGTGACAGCAAAGAGCCTTTTGAAAACACCAGGAACCTCACTTCATGGGTGTGAGAGGTTTGCAAAAACATGTTCAGAGTGCCGACTGGTGGGGTTTATGGAGCTGGATCCAGCCCTTTCACCACCCACCCGCTCAACCATTGGTTGTTACTAGAGGTTTGTTTCAGGTGTGGTTTTCCATCTGTGTTTATTGCAGTGTACTTATTAAATGCTCGTGGGAGCATGACTATGCAGGAGGTATGCAAGCAAGTAAGACATTGGGGTCTTGCCTCCTGGGAACACAAGCTCTAAGAGTTCCAGAAGTTTCATGCTTCCACAATAGATACCACCTGTCCCATGGTGCTTACCCTTATCTGAGCCCTGACATTGACAAGCTCTCACTCCGAAAGAGGGAGATAGGAGACATAATTGCATCTTAATCTGTAATTCACTGCACTGCCCTAGTTAATGTTTAGCTGCATCTGTCTCGGAGGCAAAGCTTCAGTTAAAATGTAATAGGTCTTCATTTTTTATTCTCTTTTGTTTGAAGCTGAAGTCCAGGTTTCTGGTCAATAGGGTTTTTTCCTACTCACTCTTTAAACAATCGACACCACCTCGTAGTTTCTATTTGATATTATTTTTGGTGGGTTTCCAGAATCCTCGCAGATTTCCATAAAGGACTGAGATCTCCTTCACTCTAAACTCTGTCTCTCATCTCTTTCTCAGACACAGACACTAGATCAGGTAGAAGGGAGACTTGTGAATGTAAAAAGAAGAAAAAAAACCCCAAAACGAGTGAAACGTGCAAAATTCATTCAAACATCCCTGAAATCCTTGGCAAAGAAGACCAAAGAAGTCATAATGCTCTCGCTACTCTGTTTGGTTTAAGCATGAGGCAGCTCTTCCTCTGCTACACTCATTTTTACACAATTTGAGGCACCAGTGCTTCAAAAAGGACCCTGTCAACACTTCACTTCAAAGCAGCATTCTCCAATGTACAACTTTCTGCAACGAAGGAGGTATCTATGCTCTTCGCCTGGCTACTAGGCATTTGAAATATGCCTGGTGTGACTGATAACTGAATTTTAAATTGTATTTAATTTTATTTAAAAATTTTAATTTCCTAGCCTCTCAAAAAAAAAAAAAGAGATTCCACATGAGTTTAAGGGCTATTGAACATATTGGACAGCTCGGGTTTACATAGTCAAAAGACCAGAGCAGGAGATGACCCATAGAAGCCCTAGAAATTCACACCCTTGTTAGTCTCTGAGGCTACCTCACTTGTTTACCCAAAAGGGAACCCCAGTATCAGCAGAGGTATCATTTGAAAATGTATGGTGTCTGTTTGGTGAGGAAGAGAAGGGCTGGCTTGTATCATATGTGCCCCTTCTCTGCTCTCTTGGACCGTTTTTCCAGAGCGCTCACCAGGGATCAGCGCCTTCGCGGTGCTCCGGGCCCTTGGCCTCAGCTCCATTCCTCAGTGGAGAGAAGCAGGTTGGGGCAGCAGAAACTGAGGTCAGGGCAGATGGGCCTTAGGTCTCCCCCACCTTTGAAAAATCTGATAACCAATGTGGAACCAGTTTCCTCACATGTAGAATGAAAGGGTTGGTTTGAATGATTTCCACTCCTTTTCAGTTTTGTATTTTGGCTTGGGATCTTCCTGGACTTCATCCTCATTCATGAATTTAAAACTAGTTTTAGTCTTAATTTCATAGATCAGTAATTGAAATTGATAACCTTTTATCCCCCAAGAAAATGTAAATGCATGGATGGGGCTCAAGTGGATATTCCATTTTCATAGTATTTATATTGGGTATCTTTTCCCAAAGAGAAAGTGTCTTGGCAGGGTTTTCAGAGGAGATAGTTTTGGATTTTTGGACAAAGGCCTTTCCTAGCCCCTAAAAAAATACAGATTCTTCTTGACAATCACAAACACAGGCCAAGAACTTATTGTAACTTTGTGGCATTTATAGGTGATGTGATGGGAAATTGTAGGGTTATGATCTGAGATTTTTTACCAGTAAGGAAAATCGTATTTTGAGCTGAGGATTCCCATTCTCTCACTAAATTCATAGACTAAAATTCCTGGAAACGTGCATCTTGCATCCTTGAGTGTTCATTCCTTTTCCTTCCCTCACATGCATACCTCCACTCTTTTTTTTTTTTTTTTTTTTTTTTTTTTTTTTTTTTTTTTTTTTTTTTTTTTTTTTTTTTTTTTTTTTGGTACGCGGGCCTCTCACTGTTGTGGCCTCTCCCTTTGCGGAGTGCAGGCTCCGGATGCACAAGCTCAGCGGCCATGGCTCACGGGCCCAGCCGCTCCGTAGTATGTGGGATCTTCCCAGACCGGGGCACGAACCCGTGTCCCCTGCATCGGCAGGCGGATTCTCAACCACTGCGCCACCAGGGAAGCCCCATACCTCCACTCTTAAAGTCCCACTGATTTGTAAGGTTCTTTTGGTGTTTTTGTTTTTGTTTGTTTTTCGGTTATTGCTGTTTTCAGATTTGTAACTTGTGACTTAAGGTGCCTTAGTTAGACATCTACATGTCAGGTGATTGTTACATTATGATGGCAATAGTTGCTAATTTGAGCGTGAAAGTTGTGACAGAAGGGCAAGTGTCAGGGAGCTGACCTTTTGCTATTGAGGATACTCCAGGGTGGGTTAATTCACACCCACCATAGTCATTAGTTCCCACTCTCCTACTTCATATTTACTCTTATGCAGTTTACTGAGCTGCCAATCAACTCTTAGTTTCCAGATGAGATCCCTGATGGGGAGGAGGTTTGGAATGATGGTTGCTTTCTGCAGGGACCAAGAGATGATGTGTAGAGGCTGTCTCCTTTTCCATCTCGAGACTCGGATTCTATTTAGTTTCTAAACTTAAAAAAGAGAATAAGTAGTACATGTACTTCATTTAAAAAATTTCAAGCCAAATGTATTCAAGTGAAAACTTAAACTTTCCTCTCCCCCTGTCTCTCAGTTTTGCAGTTCACCTCTCCAGTTCACTTCCCCATTGATACAGGTTTATGGGTATCCTTCTAGAGATACCGAGACTACATTCCAAGTTAAAAGCAAAAGCACATTTAATATTTTTCCCCAGCTTCTTTTCTCCAGCCCAAACCATTAGGGGGCAGCTGTGACCAGAAAAGAAAACAATGGGAGCAAACGCAGAGCTAAAATCCAAGAGGAAGAGATGTGAAAGGAAAGGAATTTAGGAGAGAGACCAGCAGAAGAGAAAAATGGAAAAGAAAGCCGAACTGAACAAGTGCAACACATCACAAAATAAAAGGAAATGGGGCAGGAAATTGTAATATTAAAAAGCTAAGGGGAGTTTATGTGTTAAGAGAGGGGAAATTTATAAAGGCTAGGGATTATTTGAATTTTTTTTTTTTTAAGCCAACCTGTAGAACCTGAATTGGCTCAATGTTAGCAGAAAGTGGGAGGTTATTTTCTTCTGAACCGGAAGGCATTTATCATGCTGGACTTTACATTCTTAGGACCTGTTCCAAACTGAGGGGTTCAGAGCACCCTCTGTCCATTTGGGCTTGTGAAGTGGCCGGTGGGGATGGAGGACCAGGCCCCGTCCCTTCCATCCTCAGAATGCTTAAGAACGCTTTCGGCCCTCAGCAAGGCAGCGAAATTAGCCTGAATATAAAGGTGCAATTCTATTTCTCAGTGCAGCAGAGCTCAGAAATGAGGGACCACGTTTCTTTTGAAGCCGATGCCATAATCAAAGTGCTTTCAGGTGTAGTTCAGGCAAACCTCCCCTGGTTTCAGCAGGTTAACTTCATTAAAACTCCTAGCTATGCTTTAATGTTTTCTAGGCTTTCCCCCGGGTACATTAGGCATAAACCAACCCTCTTGGGAGTTCTGTACCCTGATGTTTTTCATTGTGAATGGAATGCAAGGGCAACATTTATGCTGGGATAATATGAAATGGAAAATTGCGTCTAGAGCACAATTAATATGATCACTTTTCATTTAGTCTCCAAACTTCCCTTCCCCAACTTTAAATAGGCAACAAAAACTTGAGGAAACCCTGGTCTAGGGTCACTGGATAAAACATGGCATGCCTGGCATCCTGTATTTATTATTTTCGGAGTCTGACCCAGAAGACAGAATATTCCCAGCCTGTCCCAAACCCTACACCCAATGTCACTCATCAAAATCCAGTGGAAACTTTCCTTTTAGGATCAAAGGCACTTGTTCTCAATCACTTGCCTCTGATGTTAGACTCACTGATTTACTGAAGACCCAGGATGGGCAGGGTACCCTTTGGGCTTGCTGGGGTTACTCAGAAAAAGCCTGGGGTGCACTTGCCATGAGGAGCCCTTTAACCCTATGCCAGATGAAGCTGGGTTTTCTCAAGTGGGCACTGGAGGTTTGGTGAGTTGGGGTAAGTTGCCATATGAGTTATTTCAAAAGTGGTCGTTTGGCAGAATTTGGGCTTTCATCTATAGCCTCAAGTCAGAAGCTCTCTCCAACCCTCTCTCTCTCTCTCTCTCATTCTCTTTTTCTTTGACATGGAGTCCTGGAGTTTAGTTTCTAACAAGTTTTAAAAGTCATACTGGAAACTTGGCCAAACAAAAACCTCTCTGACCAGAAGCAATTTGCTTCCCTTTAAACAAGCCCCCCCAAAGTTAAATTACAAAGCAAGTTTGTCTCTTTGTTAGAATTTGGCAAGGATCTAGGATGTAAAAACATTTCCCATTTGATTTCCCATTTGATTTGATCATAATTTAGAAGAAGGAAATGTAATTTTTGACCTTTCCCCACATTTGGAAGCATGTTTTCATGTTGCTATACCCTATACACAGGCCTCATCTTCTCCAACACTGAGATCCTCTAGCCCTTGGAAAATAGAAAAGTTGCGCTTTGGGGATGAGGAGTATTCTAGGGCAAGTCAGACTAATAACATTAATAATTGGATTAACGATGTAAGATGACAGACATGTCAGAGGAAACTCAGGGCTCTGAACTGGGTCAGGAGACCTAGTTTCTGGTTCTTGCTTTTTTGTTGATGCCATGTGTGTTTTACGTCAAATAGTTTCATTTCTCTGTGATTCTGTTTCCTTACTCATCAGAGACATGTTGTTATTCCAAAGTAATGGCCTTATCAAACTATTCAGGTGAATCTAAAGCAGGGTCCAGTTTAGAGCCCTCAAGGGTTCCAAAAATATTTATTGAGCAGGTACTATATGCCACGCTCTGCATGCGTGGAATAATGGTGAGCACCTCAGTAAAGATGATTGTTCTCAGGAGATTTACCTCCTAGTACGAGTGATAGATAACACCCAAGTCAACCTGAGCAGGGTCATTTCAGATGGCGATAGTGAGTTCTAAGAGGAAAACAAAACAAGATAACGTGATAGAGACCAATAAACAGCAGACAGGGAATGTGGGTTAGTCTTTCCATTAACCAAAATTCTATAAGCAAGTAACCTAGCTCAGGCTTAATCTCTCATCTTTAAGAGAAGGGGTTTTGTTACACTGGTGTGTTTCAAAGTCCAGTTTGAGATCCATCAGTGGGTTATGAAATCAGCTTATAAATTTGTGGTCAACACTTTTTAAAAAATGCAATGGATCAGAATGAAATAAGAGCATTTATTGTTTCATGAAACCTGTTTCCATTTATATACATACATTTCATACACACATAAACACATGGAAAATGTCACATGTAAAATGTATTCCTTTCTGTGCGTTGCAGTGGCTTAGGTGATCTCTAAAATAGTTTCAAGCCCTCAAATTCTGTGATTCTATTCAATTTTTATAGCAGGGGCCCAATGGAGCATAGTTCTTGCTTGATTTTACTTTTTATCAAATAAATAGTAGTATTGCTCATCAGAGAATCCCAGGGTTTAACCCAGTTTCAGGCACATGATTGGTGCTGGGTAAATGCTTTTTGAATGAATGGAAACATGATATTTATGCACTAGGTCTTAAAATAACTACAGCAACATAAATTACCAAATAACTTACCAAAGTATCAACATAATTTATTATATTTTTCCAAAATGTCAACCTTGAAAACCAACTTCAAAATTATATTGCCCTTACGGTGTTAGGAATTACTTTTTCTTAAAATTCTCAGAAACTCTGTTACAATTTAAAAAAAAAAAAAAAAAAGCTTAACATGTTCTTCTTCCAAGTAGGGCAAACTGCCTTCTTTCAACTTATAACTGTAATTCAATAAACCTTTAGGATGTTTACAGAAAGAAAAGAATTAGTGGGGAAATTTTTCTATTTTTTGTCTCTGGGGATCCAGATAATTCTGGCTTCCTAAAACTAGTCTTGTGAGTTTTCATTTAAGTCACATTTTTCTAAGCAGCAGTAATCTTACTTTAACACATATTATTTTTTCCTTAGTTATGGCTTAAGTAGTAGGCTTCTCTGTCTCAGAATAATTTTTTAAAATTATGCATTTGATGAGAAATAGATGACCCAAGTCGTCCGTCCTTCCTTGCCTGGAACCCAAGTTGACATCCTTTGAGATGGGAGAACCAGACCGAGGCGATCCCATTGAGGAATCAATGATACATCATCCTTAAGAAAGGCAAGCACCAATGGACCCGCACAGGGCCCACTGCACATGCCCATGAGTTAATTTTCAAGTCCATTTACTTAATTGCCTGAAAATCCATGGCCAGGCAAGCTGACTCAGAGTTTAGGATTGCTATACCCAACCTTTTGTGTTCATCTCCTCCCACCTTCCCAAAGCAGAGCAGACACACATATACCAAGAAGAAACATCAGCACCCAGACGTCCCAGTCACATCTCAGCTGCTTACCCAGGGCAGCCAAATGCAACCACCATGGGGTTGTGTTTCTATCATGGGGTGCCTTGCCTCATGCAAAAACGTGCTCTTGAGCTAGAACAAAGGAAATCACATTTTTGTGAATCAGAGTATATTATCAATAATCTAAAAGAAGACACTGTTTGAAGGGAGTCCATATTTTTTAAGTGAGTAAGGACCCCAGTGCAATAAGTATAGATTGACCTGGAACTAACTATTTGCTTAGAATCAGTTCTGAAACTACTACTGTTTAGATCAAAATGTGTAAAAATCATGAAAGGCTTTTGTGTCATTTTTTTTTTTTTTTTTGTGGTATGCGGGCCTCTCACTGTTGTGGCCTCTCCCGTTGCGGAGCACAGGCTCCGGACGCGCAGGCTCAGCGGCCGTGGCTCACGGGCCCAGCCGCTCCGCGGCATGTGGGATCTTCCCGGACCGGGACACGAACCCGCATCCCCTGCATCGGCAGGCGGACTCTCAACCACTGCGCCACCAGGGAAGCCCCTTTTGTGTCATTTTATGGTACTCTTTATTTGTATGGTTATTGTTGTTATTACCCCCATTATTAATGACAAATTTTTCCCAGGTCGGGAAAATTCATGTTTCTTGTTTTTGCCAAATATAAGTCATATCAAATGCAAACCCATCCCATACATTTCTCTATGTAATTCCAGTTTTTGTAGATCTTCTCCTTGTAGGATCTTTCATAGGATCATTTTAACAATAACAGTCTCGTGTAAATATGCTAAGACTCATATATATATATAGGTAACTGTGCTCATCATTTTGAGATGCAACACCCAACCAACACTGAGAAATGGCAGCTTTCAGTTAAATGAATGCAAAGCTGTATTTAGACTCTTCTGCAACGTTGTGATGGGAAGAATCAAAGCCTCTTCTGCTACTATTTTTAAAATACTCACCCGGGCAATTCCATCAGAAATACTGTTATCATCGCTTTTGTATTTTGATCCTTTCTGTTCAAGGGGAACATGTTCAGAGGAAACCTAGATCCAATGAAAACGATTTTAAAAAGTCAATGTGTGCAAATGCTGCTGCGATATTTGTTAGAGCTGATTAAACAAAAAAAAAAATTCTCAGGCTCTCTTAAAATGTGGTGGCGGGAGGGTTGTTTAAAGAGGAAGACAATGCTTACAGTCAGTGGAAGGAGTGTCAAGTCTGGGATCCTTACTAAATGTTTCAGACAAGACTCTACCTTTCGCTAATTGCAAAATAAACAGATCCCCCTGCTCCAGAGCTGTATCGACAGTCTTTCTGCCTACGGGTACAGGATGCCAGTCTATTTATCACACAAAGGCTTGTTGGCTGAGAAGGAAATTAAGCTCTAAACTTCTGACACCAAGTTCTGTACTTTCACCAACAGGGCAACACTCAGAGTCCAAGCTCCAGCTCTCCCCATCTCTGTCCACGTGGTCTGTTTATCCACACGCCTGCAAAAGAATTTGGGAATAGATGCCAAAAGAAATCTTGCAACATACCACAAATCAGCATCAGCTGGCCAAACTGGGGTCTGTCACCAGGATGTTGATTTTTTAAAAATGACAGTTATCACCACTGTAGTAAAAATATGTTGCCAAGCAATAGCACTTACTAAGCACCTAATTGCTCCCTGGTTGGGGCCATGCAAAGAGACGGCTTGTCCTTCAGTATATCTGTGACACAGAGTTAGACTGAGCAAGACGGGGAAAGACCCAGGCCTGGCAGGCATGGATAGTAGGATACACACGCCTACCCGAGTGATAACTTGCCTATTGTTGGTGTGGCAGATCTCTCCAGGAACAAGCAGATAGGGTGTGCTTGGGTGAGGAGAACCACTGAATGTGTTTTCTACTAGCTCCATTGGGAACTAGGTTAAATAAACCAACTCCTATCTAAATGGGAACAAGTTGCCGTCATTTATCATGTAACAGTCTCAAAAATAGAAATACCTCAAATATCTTTTTGTTGGTTTCTTGTTGGTGAAAAATATTACTGGAAAAAATTAGCCCAAGGAGGAGGCATGGTAAAGCAGAAGGTGTTGCTTTAAGGGATGAGAAGTCTTTCTGTCGTTCATCAGCCTTGCAAGCAAAGTGTTACTCGATGCTTTATCTGTACATCTGTATCTGTCTCTTCCTCTATAAAACGACGGGGTTGGAATACATTAGTCTCCCTAGAAGATTCGCCTTCCTTCTCCTCCATGAGTCTGTAAAGCGTGAGCTCAATGGACGTTTGTATCAAGAGCCCTCTCTCCATGTGTGTTCTTTCACTAGGTGGTTGGCTTTACATTATTTCAAATGGTCGCTCATCCTCTAAAAGAAAAAGCCTGGCAATTCATAGGTTAGCACTCTTTGTCCCAAAGCAGCAGGATTAGGCACAGGGGCAGGACTGCAAACATCATGAAGGTCAAAGATCATGATCTTTCTGGATGGAAACTGAGACAGCTGCATACCTGAGTGGCCCTAGGGTCTAGATCTGGGCCAGTCTCATGGTCCCTTTCCACTCCGGGTATAGAGGGCTCTGCTCCAGGGGAGACTGGGTGGTGTAAGCAGTGTTCAGGCTGGAGTTCTTTACGTGACTTTAGAAATATAATTTGGCAGACTGAAAAGGGAAAGTCCTGGTGCACATGTGCATTGTTTCAGACGGTGGTAACAATCCCAGGCTATTTAGTTGCCTAAACTATGTGGGGTCTTAACCAGTGACGTGAGGTCATGGATGAATGACAGGGAACAGTGCAATGCTACGAGAAGCACCCGTGGGCACAGGACTTTGAAGATATTCATCTGTACCTGCATCTTCTGGGCAGGAGGAAGATCCTGAAGAGTATAAAGAAATAGTGGCACTCTTGGCAGAGAGGAGAAAATGTGATGGTGGTGGAGGAGTGAGACAGTTCAACGGATGTGGAAGGTTCCCTGCATCGGGCTCCCATTTGACCAAGAGGCCGAAGGGATTTCATTTACTGCTGAAAAAAAAAAATGTACAAAAAACAACAACAAAACAACAAAAAAAGGAACTCATGCATATACACACACTGAGAAATCTTAAAAGTGCAACTACTG
Source organism: Kogia breviceps (assembly GCF_026419965.1). Classification (NCBI taxonomy): domain Eukaryota; kingdom Metazoa; phylum Chordata; class Mammalia; order Artiodactyla; family Physeteridae; genus Kogia; species Kogia breviceps. Next base: position 171,893,033 of record NC_081311.1, on the reverse strand, counting down.
GGCAGATCTCTCAAGGATAAATTAACAGAAAAGTAATTTGTATGTAACCAAAGTTGTGAAGGAGACAGGTATCCTTTTAGCCTGAGAAGGTGCAAAAGTTTTGCTAATGGGGAGAATATGAGTCTCATCTATAAACTCAGGGAAACCCTTTGGCAGAAGATAAAGTCTTGCAGCAGGAGATATCTGATTTATTTAAAAAGTGACCATAACCAAAGACATTCAGAGAGAAGGCGTGAAGGACAGCAAGCTGTCTAAGCTGTCTCCTAGAGTCCAGCCCACACTATGTCCTTCCTTCCTTCACCAGAAGGACCTGAGGCTTTCTTCTCACCTCATCCAACAGCGGAAATGGGACCAGGCAAGAGCATCTATGCCTTGTACCCCTAAAGATTTCCAAGGCACAGGAGGAGGCTTTAGGAAGGACTAGAGCCTGGGAATGAAGGGGAGGGAGCATGTGTGTGTGTGTGTGTGTGTGTATGGTGAGGAGGGAGGGAGTGAAGAATGTGGCATAAAGAAGGGACGAGAAATTCTGTGGAGGACACGTGATGCCGTCTGAAGAAATAGCAGTGAGCTGATGCCCCCAAAAGCTAGACAGTGAAACTCCATGATACTTTATAATTGGAATAAACAAGTTAGCGCCCCTGTGGGAGCCTTCCCCAAGTTTTAATGTCACCAACTGAGACATTATAGTATCGGTCCCAATTATCCACCTCGTTTGTTGCGAAAGGGTTACATCCCTCTTCGTTCTGTGGTGCGCGGTGCCTTCTCTATGGTGCGGTTATGGCTCCGCCCCTTGGATATCAGGCTCAGCCATGAATGTGCCTTGGCCATCGGAACAAGAGTGGGAGTGACCTATGTCACCTGCAAGCAGACACTCGGAGATCCATCGTGAGGTTCAGCCACTGCCCTTTGCCTCTGCCATGAGCGAGAATGGCATGTGCCGGCGAAAGGCTGCCTGTTCGCCTGGATCCCAGCATGAAGAGGACACAAGGAGCAGAGCTGAGCCGCAGGTGATATGTGCTGGCGCATGCTGTGAGCGGAGAACACAAATCTTTGCGCTGTGAGTCACAGAGATCTTGGGGTGACAACAGCATAATCTAGTGAACTCAGATTACATAAATCCTCTGTTCACTGTGAGGATGCTCCCTGTGATCCTGGAACAACGTGATAGAATGGGCTTTACCACAGTTCTGAGGGAGGCTGTGCCCTTGCCAGAAGGAGGTGTCCTTGGCCCACAGAGTGGGCAGGGAAATCAGGAGGTGGTAAGAGAAGGACCTTATTCATAGTTACAAAGTCTTCAAATAACTGGGAGAATTGACCCAGAAAAGGGGAAGTTTGGGGCAGGGGATTCTGCGGCCAGAGTCCAGGAAATTCCACTGAATCAGAGAGTGGGTGACAACGAGATAAGCCGTTTTTGTCAGGAGGCAGGGGATGGTGGTGGAGCTGGGGTTCAGAGAGCAAAGATTTGCTTTTCCAGGAACCTTTCTTAAAAGAAAGAAAAACTGAAAGAGGAGTTAGAAATGCCTCAGGTGTTGCTATTGAGAGAAAAAAATGCTATCGTCTGATAGTGGCAGTGGGAAATGATCTGGGTTATTTGTGACAGTCTTCCCAGATAGACTCAAACTTTCCTTCGCTCACTAGGAAACCCACCAAGCTTCGTGTCCCAAACGAGGGCTTCTCATAGATCATTTCATGAGAAAAGTATTGCGCAGTTTCTTGGTCATCTGTTACAGAGTGTAGGTAGAAATATCTCCCCATTTCACTGGACAAGATACGGTAGAAGCTATATTGGGAGGGAGGAAGGGCCAGAAAACCTCTCAAACTCTTTAAACTCAAATAGATTAATATTTATTATTTAATGCTATAACTTGTGACATTAAAATGTCAAAATTGACTTAATTAGGGCAAACAAGTAGAAGTAAATCTGAAATGCAAACATACCATTTTATCATCTTTATCCCTGCAAGCCACATCAAATTGTTTATAGAAATGAAGCAGGGTATAAATAAGTGAATGAATGAATAAAATCTTATGTTGCGGCCTAATGGCACATTCAGACTAATATGAGCAAACAGTCCAAGTTTTGAGAGGTGCGAGAACATGGAAATGGGACCTTCGGTCATGGGGACAGTTCTAATAGATTTGGGCGAGGAGGGAAAAAGATTGACAGTGTGTGTGTGTGAGGTTCATGGGTTCCAACACTTCTACAAAATGCTGGCAATGATTCAAAGGAAAAGTGAACCATTAGATGGTTCACAGCAGGCCCCGGTGCCTTGCAATGAGAGACATGCCATTGCTGTGGCTTTACGTTAATTTTTTTTCACCCCCAAAGTTCATTTTAGCCTCCTGAGAGGGTTTCCCCCCCCCCCCCATGTGACAGATTTTCCAATTTTGTAATGGAAGCCAGGAGAAAATGGAATTCTCTTTACAGAAATCCATTTTGTAGCCAACTTTCTTGAGATGCATCTATCCCTGAAAGCAATTTCCCTCATCCAGTAGAGGCAGCTGAGGTGTTTAGGCCCAGCTAAGTGGATCGCTGACAATCCGCTCCTAGAGCTTACGGGAGATTTAACAGCAAGGCTTTGGAGCGAAGTGCGGCAAGGGCTGTCCTCTCCAGGCCCTTCTCAAGCCGCACTGAGTTCTGTTTTCAGAGCAGAGATTTTCACAAGGGAGCAGGCAGAATATAGGGCGGTGGGGCTGGAAGTCGCTTCCACTCCCAAAGGCATCAGGTCAATTACCCTTTGTATGTCTCCAGCTTGCTCTGGAATCTGGCTAGTAACACACACACCTCACCAGTGAGGTACATGGAAGACAAGTCAACAGACAAGCGTGGCATCAAGGTATGTCCCTATCACAGATCAGGATGGACCCTGAGGATTGGCGGGAAAGTGGAAGGAGCTGTCTGATGAGGACTGGAACTTGTGTCTGGCTGGCTCCTTGCCCTGACTTACATTCCAACACTGTCTCTTTGGGGGCACATTAGTGATTATGCAATGGAGAAACAAAGCGCTTGGTAGTACATTAACCAAGTTTTATCCTACTTGGGTGCCTTGCATGCAGTACATGCCGCTAGGCTTTGACGCATGCGTTCCAATGTGGGAAATGTACTTGAAGAATAACAATTGGCTCTTCTTCATCTGTTCATGGTCCGCATTTGACTCATCCCTCCCTGGTAACTACTGTCCGACTTGTTAGCAAGCTGAACAAATTTCAGAGCTCTGTGAACGGAGTGCATGGGGATCAGAAGTTACCTTTTGGGAGGCCTCCGAGGACACGTAAACTTTCCCTGTGGATCGTTTCATCTGTTTGACCCTCGTGAACAAACTATGTTTCTCATGCAAGCAAGGGGATGCAAATGAAGGTCAGATCAGTGCTAGTGGGGAGGGAAATTGGCGAAAAAGTAAAAGTGGTAGGTCCCAAAATAGTGAACACTTACCATTGGGACATGACAAAGAAAAATAAATGTGCACCAAGGTAACAAGCCAGAAAAACATTGACAAGCACGAAAAGAAGAGCTCTGTGATTCTTAACTGAAACCTGATGCATCTCCTCTTGCTGGTTTTCAGAACCGTGTCTCAGACACCATCTGTGACTCGCCACGGTGGTGACACACCATTGTAGGCTGTCATGAGCCTGCCACCTGCTGCTCAACCCCACCGGACAGTGATTCAGTGTGGAGAAACAAGCACCTGATTTCACGGGCAAAGCAATCACAGAAACTATTCAGTGCCCTCTATGTAGCAGTGAGGTGCTGATCGATTCTGTATCTACACACCCTCCCACAGTTGAATGAGTGTTACAGGCCAGATTGCACTCTTCATACGAGCTTACATTGATTAAATATTTGCTATGACCTGGGCACCGTTCTGACTACTCTACTGGTACAAGTCAATTTAATTTTCACAATAATGTGGTGGGTTTGTTTTTTGCCTATTTTTACAGATAAGGAGAATGGGATACAGAGAGGCAATAATTAGCCCTAAATGATACAGTGTGGCTGGATTCGAACTCAGGCCATCAGGAACCAGAGATGGAGCTTATAACCATGCACCCATGCAGTATACATATACCCCAATCCAGTCACCAAAAAGCCTGTGAGTTAAAACACACACACACACACACACACACATCAGTTACTCTTAGATATCTTGACTGGTCTAACCAATCAGACTGATCTCAGAATAAACAAGTCATTCTTTTGTGCCTTAGCTTTCCCTTAAATCTAGTGAGCAGTATGTCACAGCCAATACCAATTTAATAAATGCAAAATCCCACTACGTATCAGGCAGCATGGTATACTTTTAGGGGCTCCAACCTTGTTCCCAAAGAGCTTTCAATCTAGTCACGAGACAGCACCAAACCCTATTGAGAATTATATGATGCAAGTGGCAGAACAGAGAGAACAAAGGCTTCTGATGAGTTAAGAGCAGAAGAGATGGGGAGGTCCAAACAGAGGAACTAATATCAGGAGAAGAGTTACTGGTTGACAATATGGGTTAAATTGCAAGAAGCAGGCAAAGAGAATGGACCCCAAACTTCTCATGATGTCCAACTGACTTGTGAGGAGGTTGACTATATTCTCTTAAATGAAAAGGTCATTTCAAATCACTTTTCTATCTACTTTATAGGTACTGTGAAAAGATTCACGAAGCACCTGCTTCCACCAATCATAGAGGTTGGGGTTATGAGGCTCACCTCTCTTCCAAGGGTGAACTGATAAATCTTGTCTATTCTTCACTGGGAAGTTCACTCCTGAATTAATCAAGCCTTTTACTTGATTGGAACAGATAAGGAACTTGACAAGGACTGGTTTACTTGACAAGGAACAGATATTCAACCCAAACTAGCTCAAGTAAGATGGGAATTCGTTGGCTCGTAGAATCAGGAAACCAGGAGTCTCCCTGTGCACCTGGGCCAGGACCCAGCTAATGTGGTCAAGGCACTGTCATTGCCCCCCAGTACACACGTGTGCTACATGTAACGTTCCTCTCTTGCCTCAGCTTGCTTCTGCTTGGTGACATTCCCAAACAGGCTTTGTTCAGGTGGCAGGCAACCCACATCCTTCCAGCTTTGTAATCTCAATGGAAATAGGACTTCTCTTTCCTAACATCTCAACGTCAATCATTGAAAAGGCTCTAATTAGCCATGCCTGAGTTGATGCTCATTTCTTAGGCCAGAGGATGGAGTATTCTGATTGGCCAGCCTGTGTCACATGCTCTCTCATAGGAGGGTGTGGGTGAGACTCCATACATGAAAGCCCCACTGTGACGACACAGTGTTGGGAAGGAATTCTCAACAGAATTAGGAGACTAGGAGATGAGGGTGGTTGGTGTGGGGTAGTGGGAAAGAAGCTAGATCAACAGAACCATAACTGCTACAATCCATCTGACGGTGCCTGAGGATTTCAAGTCTTAGGGCTCTTCAATTTCCCTTATCAGGGCTGCTTAGCATGGATAATAATTAGTGTGCTACACCTGGAGATGGCTACCTCTGTGTGATTATGATTCTGAATACGTTTGTCATCATACAGCTGTGGGTTTCTTACGATGACTTGCTTTCTGCTCTTAGCAGCCACTTACATTTGTGCAGTTTTCATGGTTTACAAAGCACTTCCACATAAAAATGATCTCATCCACACAACAACATGAAAAGTACATAGAATGGCCATAATTGTTCCCATTTTATAGATGAGGAAATGGGGCCTCAGGGAGGTGAGTGGCTTATCCAGGGTAACATACCTGGCAAGTGGTCAACTCATCCGAACACCCAGGTCTTACAGCTCCAAGATGAACATCAGAGAAATTGGGGGTTTTATGCGAGCGCAGGGAATGTTTCTGAGATCACACAGCGACTCAACCCCTTAGATAGGATTAGAGTTGGAAATCATGATTTTCCTCCCAGGTTTTCATGACTAGAACGTTGGCCTCCTGAGGAAATTCCTGACTTAAAACCTGTCCAGATCTGATGCCAGAAGTTCTGTTTCAAAACACATTTGGTGAGGACTCGGCAGGCTCATTTGTCTCTAGCACTCACTGGAATGCTACACATGCTCACTTGATTTCCAGGCTCCTTTTAAAAGGAGCCAATACAAGAGATTTGTGCTTATGAATTACTACACTTGTAATGAAAAAGGAGTTCCAGAATATGCTTGAGCTGCTCCTATGTTAGACTAGCCTGCAGCTTCTAGATTGCTAGCATGGCGTCTGACTGTCCATCCTGTTAATAATCCCATTAAATTTTTTGCAAAAGGTAAGTCACCTTCTGGGATGTGCATGGTGAGAGACAGGTACAAACTGTTACTGGAATTACAGATGCTAAGGAACAGGATTAGATGGTATAGTCAGAACACTGTAACTCGTTACAGCTGCTAATTGGGCTCTCATCTGAAAAGCACCTTACTGCTTTACAGGGGAGGGAGAAAAAAATAAAACATGCCGCCCAGACGATTAGGGACCAAACAAAATTAAACAAGTCTTTATGGTCATGAGAATCGGGCATAGCGCTTTGCCTTGCTTTGTTAGCAAGTCATGTATTATGAAGCACTTAGGGACGCTTGCTAATGGGGTCTCTCTCCCTCCTGGAGGGAGACTTGAACATTAGATTCTGTGACTCAGGTGCAGAAACTCTGCTGTATTAGCGAGGGCAGAAGGGCGCTCTCCTTCCTCACAGGGGTGTAGCGAGGCTTAATTAATTGTTGGGGAAGCACTTTGAGATTCTGGGATGAAAGGCACTATAGGATGATAATAATCTGTATCGACAAGGTACATTTCTTCACTGGAATTCCAAGCACTTTATAAACATTAATTAATCCTCATAACACCCTGGCGAGGTAGGTAAGTTTTCCCAGGATACACTAAACAAATCCACCGCGTTATAAGTGGGAAGGAGGCTACTGCTATGAGCTCACTCTATTATTTATTCTTGGTGAGAACTTCCAGAAAGGCTGATAAGGACCCTGCTTCCCATTAGTCCAAACGATTTGCCATTCGCTTTTGATTACCCACAAATATCGTATTCTGCCGGAGCGCTAATCATTCTGCTTGGGGGACACGTGTCCTGAGCAAAGCGAGTCATAAACAGCTGTCATTCCAATGGATATTAATGCCTATTGTCTCCCATTCTGGAGCTCGGCATCTCCCTTACGCAAAGAGAATGGCAGGGGACCGGGTGACATCTGTTTCAAAGGCAGTCTGCAGCCATACTGGAGAGATGCACCTGGCTTCCTCTTCCAAACCTGTGTAACCCGTGGCTTCTTGGCCTTTCTTTGTCACCAGCACATTTTCTATTCTGCATTCGGGGTTTTCATCTCCATGCAGCATGGGGAAATGGAATTGAGGGGGCGGGCGGGGGACGGGATTCTGAGTGCATGTAAACCGGGCAACCAGCGTTTCCAGAATCAAGCATCTGTTACCAATCAGCAGTGCAGAAGCAGCTCAAGTGTCAGGTCCCAAACAGCTCCCCCAAACCCCAACCATCCCGCCACTGAAATAAACCTGAAGGGGGAGGACAATCCTCCAGCTAGACAAATGACTTCAACATGCCGAGCTGTGGACTTGTCAGTCTTGAGTGGCTCTCTGATTATACCTCTGTTCCCGTACTCCTGGCTTTAATTCTGCACACATTCATTAACTGCAGCTTTTCAGATTGAAAAGGAAAAAGCAAAGAGCAAAGAGACTTGCTTGCTGTCATTCTGCATGGGCACCCACGCTTTAAGACAGTCGTCTCTCAGCCGGCCTCCTGGGCTGCAAGGAGAGCGTAGGACTGAGGAATCAACGTGGTGAATCAGCCAGGGTGATGCAAGTCAGATCCCCTGACAAGACATGGAAGCAAGCATTTTTTCGTGGCTGCCCTGTCATTGAAGGCAGGGTAAAAGAACCTCCTGGCTGGGGGTTGGATTTTGACCAAAGGCAATCGCCAATACAGATCTGGCATACTCTTTGAGTGAGTCACCCCACCCCTGTAGCCTCGGTTTCCTCCTCTTCGAAATGAAGGAATTAGAACAGATCATTTTCTTAGGTCCCCATTTAGCTTGAATAGTCTGTGGTGGGGTGACCGGGTAAAAACCTCCCTACTTCCTCTTCTCTGCAAAGCCTCCCAACCGGCGGCGTGCCTCGAAGGGGACAGAGTGCGGATAGGTACTCAGCCTGTTGACCCCCTCAGCCCTCGAGAGAGTCGAAGCACCTGAGAAGGTCGCCTCCCCTTATTTGTTTACTGGCTCCTAGAGCTCCTGGGATGCTCTTACAAGTATTTTTATTCTCTCTGTTTTCCATGACATGAAAAAAATTGGGAAGTGCTGCTCTACTTATTGGCCCACAGATGAATAAACTAAGGCAACGAATGCTCAGGTGACTTGCCTGTTACTAAACAGCTAGTGAGTAATAATGTGGGTCTTTCTGATTCCAAAAACTGAGCTCTTAACCGGGAATTCCAATCCTGGCTGCCCATTAACACCAGTGGAAGAATTTTTAAAAATACCCGTGCCTGGCCTCAGACTTTCTGATTTTCCTAGTCAGGTTGGGATCTGGGCATTGATATTTCCTTTAGTCTCTCCAAGTGATTCTATGTGCAGCTAGCACCGAGAAACACCGAGCTAGACAACGCTGCTCCTGCTATGGCAGTTTTAACCAAGGGATTGTAGTCTGCCCTTGTAAAGTCCACGAATAGCTACGAATCACCTACCTGATATGGTAGAGGCAGGCTTCTATTTTAATTCACATATAATGAGAGCTGAAAATGTGTTTAAAAGTAAAATGTCCAAAAAGCAAGCCATAGAATTTCATATTATAATGTCCAGAGAGCTAAACAATTTTAAATCCTGAATTATGTCTGTAAAGCTTTTGATCTCTCCATCAGATCTGAACAAGAGCCTTGCTGGGTAGAGTATTCTTGGCTGCAGTGTTTTCCATTTCATCACTTTAAGTATACTGTGCCACACTCCCTTCTGACCTGTGGAGTTTCTGCTGGAAAAATCAGCTGATAGCTTTATGGGAGCTCCCTTGTATGTTATTTGTTGCTTTTCCCTTGCTGCTTTGAATATTCTCTAATTTTTGTCATTTTAAAACTATAATGCATCTTGGTGTGTTCTCCTTTGGGTTTAATCCTGTATGGGACTCTGTGCTTCCTGGAGTTGGATGAATGTTTCCTTTCCCAGGTTAGGGGACATTTTCAGCTATTATGTTTTCAAATATGGTCTCAGCCCCTTTCTCTCTCTCTCTCTCTTCTCCTTCTGGGACCCCTATAATGAAAATATTAGTGCACTGATGTTGTCCCAGAGGTCTCTTAAATTGTCCTCGTTAAAAAAAAAATTTTGTTCTTTTTCTGTTCTGTGGCATGATTTCTACTACTCTGTCTTCCAGCTCACCGATCCATTCCTCTGTATCATTTAGTCTACTTTGGATTCCATCGAGTGTATTTTTCATTTCAGTTTTTGTATCCTTCACCTTCGTTTGGTTATTTATCTTTTCTAACTCTTTGTTAAAAACTTCTAACTTCTTGCTCTGTGCATCCATTCTCCTCCCGAGTTCTAGGATCATCTTTACGATCATTAGTCTGAACTCTTTCTCAGGTAGATTGCCTATCTCCACTTCACTTAGTTCTCCTGGGAATTTATCTTGTTGCTGCATCTGGAATATGCTCCTCTGCCGCCTCATTTTGCCTAAGTTGCTATTTGTATTTTTATGTATGTGGTACGTTAGTTATGTTTCTCGACCTTAGAGAAGTGGCCTTCTGTAGGAGGTGTCCTATGCATCCTAGCAGTGCACTCCCCTCTCATCACTCAAGCTATGCACTCTGAGGGATTTCCCCTAAGAGGACTGGGTGGGTCCTTCTGTTGTAGTGGGCTGACTATGTGGGTGGTCTGGTAGACTTGGTTGGCCCCTAGTCTGGTTGGTTGCCAGGCCCTGCCCTGTGTGGATGCTGCTGGCTGCTGTTTAGTGGGGCCTGATCATGAGGAGGCTGGATGTAGAACCCTAGCGGCTAGTGCTGGCTCACTGGTGGGTGGAGTCAGGGTCCCGAAGACTCTGGGGCTGTTGCTCCCCACTGGTGGATGAAGCCAGGTCCTTCCTGGGGTTGGTTCCGGACTACTGGCAGGCAGAGCTGGTTCCTGGAGTCTGGCCGCAGGGCCCAGGGATCCCAGAGCTGGTGTCAGATCGCTGGTGGGCGGGGGTGGGGTGGGGTGTGTGGTTCCCGACACAGCTGGGTACAGGGTCCAGAGTGTCCTGAAGCTCGTGTTGGCCTGCCAGTAGGCAGGGCCGGGACGCAGGGGATTCTGGGACTGCTGCTGGCCCCGTGGTGGGTGGAGCTACGTCTTAGGCCCTCTCTTGGGCAGGGTCGTATCTAGAGGAGACTGTGGGCTCAGGAAGTCTTTAGGCAACCTGTCTGCAGGTGTCTGTGGCTGTGGCCCTACCCAGTTAGTTGTTTGGCCTGAGGCATCCCAGCACCTGCACCTGCAGGCTGTTGAGCAGCGCCGGGTCTTGGCATTAATTTGGTGTTAATGAGCGAGAAGGAGGAACCCACCTGGCGCGCGCCAGCATCCACCAGGAAGAACGAGCTCCCAAATATGGCGCCGCCAGTGCCCCCAGTGTGAACCACAGCCGCCCCGCGTCTCCGGGAGACTCTCCAAGACCAGCAGGTAGGTCTGGCTCCTATCAAATTACTGTTTTTGCCCTGGGTCCCAGTGCACATGAGATTTTGTGTGCACCTTTGAGAGTGAAGTCTCTGTTTCCCCCAGTCCCGTGGGGCTCCTGCAAGTTAGCCCCGCTGGTCTTCAAAGTCAAATGCTCTGGGGGCTCCGTCTTCTCAGAGCAGGAGCCCTGGGCTGGGGAGTTCGACGTGGGGCTCAGAACTCTCACTCCTGTGGGAGAACCTCTGCAATATATTCTCCAGTTTGTGTGGCGCCCACCCCCGGGGGTAAAGGGATTTGATTATATCATGAGTCCACCCCTCCTACCTGTCTCGTTGTGGTTTCTTCTTTATGTTTTTAGCTGTAGAAGATCTTTTCTGGTAGGCTCTGGTCTTTTTCATCGATGGTTGTTCTGCGTTGTGATTTTTATGTGCCCATGAGAGGAGGCGAGATTAGGTCTTTCTCCGCCGCCATTGTGGCCGATCTCTCCTGAATTATGTTTTAAATAATTTGGTAGGTAGCTGAGAATCTTTCCTGGTTCCTGGAGTTGAGGTTGGTGGTTGCTCTGGGCTGCTTCCTTTCTTCCTAATCATTGAGTGGAGAAGTAGTAGAAACTGGTGGCATGTCTGTTTCCCAGGCACTGGGACCCTCTCCCTCATTTCAAACTAGGAGGTCCTATAGAGCTTTCATCTTCGAATTTCCTTCAGTGCCTGGATAGGTGTCTGGAGCCATGGTGAAGGAAAGGGTCAGGTAGAGCATTAGCCTCCTGCCCCATTCCCACTTGACAGTGAGGCTCTCTACACTGCTGCCATGCCTGTGTCAATGAGACCCTGGTTGGTGGGACGGAGGGAGGGAGAAACAGCATTTGCATCAAATGAATGGTATGGGAGTTGGGGCAGGTGATACAATGCGGCTCCCAGGGAGGCAGTAATCTCTAACATCTCCAGCTGGATGGTGGCTCCTTTTGGAGAAGGCAAGGAAGGAGGACCGGAGCTGGACTTCACTGGGAAAAGGGTAGAGTGCCCTCCAGAACTCTGGTCCATCAGCCAGCCTCAGACAACTGTTGCTGCCTTGGGGGGAGCCAGCTCTGTCTCCCAGCTGTGATGTGCCACAAGCCCCATTGGGAAGTGCTTGAAATGGTACGTTTTATCACCTCCATTTTTTTTGAGGTGAAGTAACAAAGGCCCAAATGGTGAAGTGATTGGCATAAGTTGCACAGCTGGTAATAAGCGGAAGCGCTAAGGCTCCAATCAGAGAGAGCGCTCAAGTGCTCTCATTTCTATAATTCAACATGGTGGTTTGGAAAGAGCATGGAGTTGGTGTTCTCCCACTTTAGTGTTTGTAGGGCCTTGGACAAGGCACTTGAAGTTATAGTAGAGGTTAGGTGAAGTAATATAAGTGGACGTGTCTACCACAGCATTAGCAATAACAGGAGCTCAGTAAATGTGCTAGGCGTGGCAGGGTGGAAGTGGGGGAGGTAAAAACACTGCAAAAATAAGACTGGGTCTTAGCCCTTAGGAAGCTCATTGTTATGAGGGACAAGGTAGCACAGCAACTAGGCTCATGGACTCTGGAGCCACATGACCTGGTTTTGAAGGATGGCTCACACTCTTCCTAGCTGTGCCATTTTGGGAAAGTTACTGATTCTCTCAATGCCTCAGTTTCCTCATCTGTAAAATGGGCATAATTGCAGTATATACTTCCAAGGTTATTGTGGAGAGTAAATGAATGAATTCATGTACATGCTTTGGCCAGTTCCTGATACGTAGAAGGCCTGTGATACATGATAGTTGTCAGTACTGTTATATACATATGTAAAAATGTAAATAAAAAATTTAGGTAACAGTCAACAAAAACAGTGGAAGAAATGGCACAAAGGAAAAATAAGAAGTTCTCGAGTATGTTCTAAGGAAAAAATTTCCTGCTGTGTTTGGAAACTCCTGCAGGTACAATTCGTGATCAGATGGCAAATGATCTCTTTCTTAGTTGATCACGAAACGGAGTCCAGAGGATGATGCCAAATCTTTCTTTTAAAAAAAGTTGTCTTGAGTTTTTTCTGCACTTGTGCTATGGTTCACTCTGGGCATCCTGCTGCAAGGTCAGGGCCTCTAAACTTTCCAGGTTCCATCTGGAGAAAAACTTTAGTATTGAGCATTGTATTATTTTCCTGTTGCTACTGTAACAAATTAATGCAAAGTTAGTGTATTAAAGCAACACGAATTTATTATGTTATAGTTCTGAGGTCAGAAGTCTAAAATCAGGGCTGCACTTGTTCTAGAGGCTTCAGGGGAGAATCCGTTTCCTTGCATTTACCAGCTTCTACAGTCTGCCTCCATTCTTTGATTTGTGGCCCCTCCCTTCATCTTCAAAGCCAGTAATATAGCATCTTCTCTCCTCTCTGACCTCCTGCCTTCCTCTTATAAAGATCCTGGTGATTACTCTGGGCCCACCAGGATCATCCAGGATAATCTCCCCATCTCAAATTCCTTAACTTAATCACATCTGCCATATAAAGTTACATATTCACAGGTTCTGGGGATTAGGATGTAGACATCTTTAGGGGGCCATTATTCAGGCCTATCACAAGCATCTATAAGTCAAACACATCTTTCTCTTGTTAATATGGGCAGCCTTGCTTAGGATAACTAGCAGAAGCTAATATGCAAATTCTCTACCCCACCCCCTGTAAGGAGAGGAAAAAATGCAGATGGTGATTGGGGAGTAAGAATTCTGTCCTAACACTCATCCATATAATAATTGCTGTGGGAATTCTGGTGGGAGCAGTAAATAAGGGCGGGCTTTTTATTGGAACTAAAGATTTGAAAATATCTTGAGAAAGGAGCAGGTCCCAAATAAATTTTATTTACTCATCAAAACACTTTTATAGAACTTGATGTATGCACTGCTCTAAGCACTTCATACAGAGTCATGCAATCCTCTAACAGCCACATGAGGTGCATTCTGTTATCAATATCCCCATTCTACAGATGAGGAAGCTGAGATGCAGCCAAGGTTAAGGGATGTGCCTGAGGTCACACAGCTAGAAGTGGTGGCTGTGCGTGAAGTGGTATCCGATGATGGTGAACTGAACCCCGGGTCCCAGTGAACTGGAGCACTCACCACCCAGGGCTTTATGTGTCCTTGAATCCACAGTTCTCACAGTGTCTCATCAGGGTGGCTTTTGGTTTAGATGGGACAGCATGAACATTGGGAGAAGTAGTTTTCACCTAATGGAATCGCTTTGCCTCATCTCTGGAAAAAATAAGTGCCCCAGGAAAGAAAGGAGAAGGTACATTTAGAATCCAAGAGCTGGAACAGATTTTAATGATCATCCTGATTATCAAGGTTTCCCAGACTTCTAACCCTGGGGCAAAGCAAAGTAGCTGAGCTGGGCTTGAGGTGGAAGTGTTTGGCTTGGATCTTCAGCTTCAGGCAAGAAAGCATCTTTCAGGACTCAAATTCTTTTTAAAAAAATTAATTAATTATTTTTTATTGACATATAGTTGATTTACAATGTGTTAATTTCTGCTGTACAGCAAAGTGATTCAGTTATACTTATATATACATTCTTTTTTTAATATATTCTTTTCCATTATGGTTTATCACAAGATATTGAGTACAGTTGCCTGTGCTATACAGTAGGACCTTGTTCTTTATCCATTCTATATATAATAGCTTACATCTGTTAACCCCAGTCTCCCACTCCAACCCTCCCCCAATCCCCTTCCTCTTGGCAAACACAAGTCTGTTCTCCAGGTCTGTGAATCTGTTTCTGTTTTGCAGGTAGGTTCATTTGTGTCATATTTTAGATTCCACATATAAGTCATATCATTTGGTATTTGTCTTTCTCCTTCTGACTTACTTCATTTAGTATTATAATCTCTAGTTGCCTCCATGTTGCTGCAGATGGCATCATTTCATTCTTTTTTATGGCTGAGTAATATTCCATTGTATATAGGTACCACATCTTCTTTATCCATTCCTCTGTCAATGGATATTTAGGTTGTTTCCATGTCTTGGCTACTGTGAATAGTGCTGCTATGAACATGGAGGTGAGTGTATCTTTTTGAATTAGAGTTTTGTCTGGATATATGCCCAGGAGTAGGATTGCTGGATCATATGGTAATTCTATTTTTAGTTTTCTGAAGAACCTCCATACTGTTTTCCATAGTGGCTGTACCAACTTACATTCCCACCAACAGTGCAAGAGGGTTCCCTTTTCTCCACACCCTCTCCAGCATTTGTTGTTGGTAGATTTTCTTTTTTTTTTTTTTTTTTTTTTACATCTTTATTTGAGTATTGTTGGTAGATTTTCTGATGATGCCCATTCTAACTGGTGTGAGGTGATACCTCACTGTAGGTTTGATTTGCATTTCTCTAATAACTAGCAATGTTGAGCATCTTTTCATTTACTTTTTGGCCACCTGTATGTCTTCTCTGGAGAAACGTCTATTTAGATCTTCTGCCTATTTTTTGATTGGGTTGTTTGTCTTTTTTTGATATTGAGCTGTGTGAGCTGTTTGTATGTTTTGGAAATTAAGCCCTTGTTGATCACATCATTTGCAAATATTTGCTCCCATTCTGTGAATTGTCTTTTCGTTTTGTTTATGTCTCCTTTGCTGTGCAAAAGCTTGTAAATTTGATTAGGTCCCATTTGTTTATTTTTATTTCTATTTCTATTGCCTTGTGAGACTGACCTAAGAAAACATTGGTACAATTTATGTCAGAGAATGTTTTGCCTATGATCTCTTCATAGTTTTATGGTGTCATGTCTTATGTTTGTCTTTAAGCCATCTTGAGTTTATTTTGGTTGAGTTTATTATGGTGAGAGGGTGTGTTCTAATTTCATTGATTTACATGTGGCTGTCCAGCTTTCCGAACACCACTTGCTGAACAGACAGTCTTTTTCCCATTGTATATTCTTGCCACCTTTGTTGAAGATTAATTGACCACAGGTGTATGGGTTTATTTCTGGGCTCTCTATTCTGTTCCATTGATCCATATGTCTGTTTTTGTGCCAATACCACGCTGTTTGGATTGCTGTAGCTTTATAGCATTGTCTGAAGTCTGGGAAGGTTATGCCTCCTGTTTTGTTCTTTTTCTTCAGGATTGCTTTGGCAATTCTGGGTCTTCTATGGTTCCATATAAATTTTAGGATTATTTGTTCTAGTTCTGTTAAAAATGTCATGGTTAATTTGATAGGAATCACACTAAATTTGTAGATTGCTTTGAGTAGTATGGCCACTTTGAATATTAATTCTTCCAATCCAAGAGCATGGGATATCTTTCCATTTCTTTGAATCATCTTCTGTTTCCCTTATTAATGTTTTATAGTTCTCAGCACATAAGTCTTTCACCTTCTCGGTCAGGTCTATTCCTAATTATTTTATTTTTGGGGGTGAGATTTTAAAAGGTATTGTTTTTTTACATTCCCTTTCTGATATTTCATTGTTAGTGTAAAGAAATGCAAGCGATTTCTGTATGTTAATCTTGTATCCTGCTACCTTGCTGAATTTATCAGTTCTAGTAGTTTTTGCCTGGAGTCTTTAGGGTTTTCTATATGTAGTTTCAAGCCATCTGCATATAATGACAATTTTTCCTCTTCCCTGTCAATCTTCCCTGTCAATACCATTTATTTCTTTTTCTTGTCTGATTGCTGTCGCTAGGACTTCCAATGCTATGGTTTCCCCCCCCCCTTTTTTTTTTGGTACGTGGGCCTCTCACTGTTGTGGCCTCTCCCGTTGTGGAGTACAGGCTCCGGATGCACAGGCTCAGCGGCCATGGCTCACGGGCCCAGCCACTCTGCGGCATGTGGGATCTTCCTGGACCGGGGCACGAACCTGTGTCCCCTGCATCAGTGGGTGGACTCTGAACCACTGCACCACCAGGGAAGCCCTCCAATGCTATTTTGAATAGAAGAGGTGAGAGTGGGCATCCTTGTCTTGTTCCAGATTTTATCAGGAAGTCTTTCAGCTTTTCACTGTTCAGTATTATATTGACTGTGGGTTTGTCATAAATAGTTTTTTTTATGTTGAGATATGTTCCCTCTATACGTGCTTTGGTAAGAGTTTTTATATAAATGGATGTTGAATCTTGTCAAATGCTTTTTCTGCATTTATTGAGATGATCATGTGGTTTTTGTCTTTTGTTGATGTGGTATATCACATTGATTGATTTGCATATGTTGAACCATCCTTGTGAACTTGGGGTGAATCCCACTTGGTTGTGGTGTATGATCTTTTTTATGTGTTATTGGATTCGGTTTGCTAATATTTTGTTGGGAATTTTTGCATCTATCTTCATCAAAGATATTGGCCTGTAGTTTTCTTTTTTGGTCAAGGCTCAGATTCTAGCTTAAAAATTCATGAAGCATTTTTCATTCTAAACTTGTAATGAACTCTTCTTCCAAGAATAAGTCTTTGAATAAAATTTTCAGAACATTGTGCAATGTATACCTGGTGATTTTGAGTGTCCCCCCAGACCCACCTGAGCTGAACACCCAATTTCCACACCTATTTGAGAACATAGACTCTAGTCCCACCCACTCATAAGTCTAAGCTCTAAACTTATCAAATGATGGTTTAGACCTGGCTTGGACACACTTGCTGAGAAGGGGACTGATTGCCAGTTCATGAAATGTATGAGGCATTCTTGTCAATCTAAGTCTTGGAGTTAAGGGCTTCTAGAGTCACCTTATGTCAAATCACCCAAGCTGGTAGGAGAGAAAAGGCAATAGCAGTAGATGGGGACATGGAGACCTTCCCTTCACCTTGGGTCTGCCTGGACTCCTAGGGACAGAACAGCTATCTTTAATGGAGAAGCACCAGTGGTTGAAGCCATGGGCAGAGAGTAATAGTGCTGAATGCCCTAAGGGCTCAAGGCATTTCTAGCTTGTGCTGGAAGTAAATAGCAACTGTTTTGTGGCAAAAGAGAGCCACATAATTCAATTTAAGTTCAGTGGGTATTCCTAAGCAGAAATTGTAAAGGCTAGATTTAAGATGGGGGATGAGGTGGGGTCAGAGTGGGGACAAATACACTAAATAAGTCAAGTTTGTGTTTTAGTATCTAGTTGGCTCGTGAGGCATATAGTAAATTCCTCTTAGTGACTGGCTACCTTCAAGTCTCAGTTTACCAAACAGCTCGTACATTGGTTGCTTAAGATTCCAGGGGCCTAAGGTCATCCTGTGGACAGCTTGTATGCACCTGCTCAAAGCTTCGCAAGACTTTTCATTAATGTTTGGTCTAGACAGTTGGCAAACTGAGAATATGTTTCTGTCTAGGAATATTGCTAACCAACTTGGGTATCTCTCACTAAAGAAAGTGAGGTGGTGATGAGGAGTAAGGAAAAAACCCTGGTTTATGTTTGGTTCTACTGGGACTTGAGGACCATACGACAAATGTTCAAAGACCCATAAACTACAAAGTACATCCCAACCTCAATTTAAAAACCAGAAGAAAAAAAAAAAAGACCAGGTGGCTTTGGCATGACCCTTGGCATGACCCTTAAGATCACGATGGGGAAATGACCACTTTGCCATTCTACTTGCTGTTCAGAGCCCTGTTTTAGATCTACTCTTAGAAATATGGTTCTGATCAGAATGAAATCAGAGGAGGAAGAGGAGGATAAGATGGAGAAATCCAGGAGCTGTGCTAGGGGCCTCTTCATTTCAAGACCCAACTCACTGGGAGCTCCAAGACAGAACATTTCAGCTCGTGCTGCTAGAAGGGGTCTCAACAGAGCAAGGGGGCTGTTCAGAACTGTGGGAGAGCCTTCCTTTGAAGCCTTTGTTTCTCTAATAGACACAATCATGGAAGGATCCAAAAAGGGAAGGGACACAGCACACTGGGTGTTACTACGGACAGATGACAACTCCGCCGGCCGAGGTAGAACCTGAGGACAGTGGGGCTACTTTTCCCTCCTGCCTTTGCTTGTGGGAGAGCTGCTGCAGACTGGAAATCGAACTCGGCCCTGATACTTTGAAGTCTCCTCCTCTTTGAGGTTTTGGTGGAGGGATAATGAGTGGATGAAAGGCCTTTTTAGCTGGGGCTGTGAACAGCTAGTTCCAGATGAATGGGCACTAGCAACACAGGGCAGCTTGTGAGGCCCATTCAGGCGGGGGAGGGAGGGACAGAGCAGGTCTTTGGATGGTGTCTGACCCCAGCGCCGGCCCTGGAAACAACTAGTGAGGGGAAGGGAGCCAAAGGGAAGCAAGGACGGAAGAAAAGTCCTTCCAGACCGGTGATTCACTTGGCTGCTGGGTTTGCCTCTCCTTAGTCATTTGAAGGGACTGAGAACAGTGGAGGGTGTGGGCTTGGAGAACAAGGCAGATTCGGGCAGGATCTCCCTCTTTCCTGGATGGGAGCCCTTTCATCCTCCTATATTTATGGATCGAGGGCAATAATCCCCCCATGGGGGCCACAAAACAATCTCTCAGATGCCCCCCTGGTCTTGGTAGTCCCTATGAGACCCTGTTTTGGGGCCCCAGTGCCCTGGGATCCTCCTGTTTATTGTTCAGGAAATCTCCCTCCTTTCTCTTCTGCCCTTATATGAGAGAGCAAACGCCTTCAGGCTTGGTTTTCCATTATCCCTGAAATCCATCCCTTCCCAGGCTATTACCTGGTTACTATAAAATAGACCACAAGCTGGCAGCTCTTGGATGGGCTGTGTGAGGTTGACTTCTGTGTCATCATTTAACAATCAGGAAGTTTCACTGTTTAAGAAGCTCCAGCCACACCTGGTCCTACAATTGGTCAGAGTCGAGTAGGGGTGCCACCTTGGGTGGGGCTTGGGTGCTCCTGTTCCCTAAACACGGCCTCTGCCCTTGCCCCATCTTCTCCCAGACCCTACCCCTGCCCACTGCTGGTCTTGATCTTCTTACACTCTCGTACGTTTACACAGTCACACTATCACACTGGAAGCATTGGAGTTTGTGACCCCAGGTAGGGTAGAAAAGGGGAGCACATCACCTCCCTCCTTTTGTGTTTCTACATGGAGGAAGTTTTGAGTGACACTCCTGGTTTCTCTCCTTCCCCTGACTCAGTAAGTTTGGAAGAAGGACCCAGGCATGCCCAACTCAGCCCCTCCATCTTCAGACCTGCCTGCCTACAGGAGGATCCCTAATGGCTCTGCTCTCACCCAAAGGTGAAGGTTCTCTCTGTAGGAGACCACTGAGGTTGTCCATCACTGCCTGCACCTAGGAGGTCATGGTGGCCTAATTCAGGGGTGAAAGGTTAGCAAGCTGACTTGGCTGCAGTTTCAAGTCACGTTTTTCAGTTGGCTTTATTCAGTTGGCAAGCTGACATTTCCATCAGGTATCCTGATATTTAGTTCAGAAAAAGTGAGAGCTGTGATTCCAGTGGTGAAGGCTCCAGTTAGTATGCAGTTTACATGCTGATGTGTGTCTAGCTCAGGAACAGCAAACTTCTTACCCCGAGTGCTACCTGAGATTCTCCCATCCTCATGGATGCATGCACACCCGTGGGCCCCAGTTTCGCTGACCCGTGCTCCCTCACCAATATGTGAGGATTTCAGTCCTGTGGAAGAGCCCCCTCCCTGAAAATCAGAGACCTCAGGGAGCATTTCTCTTGCTCTCACCGTTGGCTCATGTACATACAGCTTCTGACTGCCATGATGTCCCTGCTTATGTAGTTCCTCCGTGCCCCTGGGGGGGGGGGTGGAGTCCTCCCTGGGAGAGCTGATATCTGTCCTGGTGGAATTTTCTCCGGGTGCCCCTCAAGTTCCCATCCCTGTGGTGTCCATCCTTCTTGGGTTCTCTTCAGGCCTCACTGCACAAGAGTAACTTCATGTTCTGTGCAGCAGTATCAGGAAGACTTCCTTTTCTTTCACTCTGAGCCATGCTTTGTCTAGCCTCAAAGTAGCTCTGTGTGTCCTCACATCCCACTGCTGGCTGCATCCTCTCTCTCCATGGGCCTCTGTGAGGTTGACCGAGGGGTCCACTCCTGAAACAGACTCTTGGCTGACCTCCCCACCTGAGGGTCTCCCACGCATGCATCCCTGGCTCCCTCAAACCTCCTCTCTCCACCAGAAGTTCTCCTGAACTCCTACTCATGCAAGCTAACTTCTCAATGGCCAACCCAACAGTCTTGTCCCGACTGAATGACAAAAGCCAACATTTATTGAGCCAGACACTGTTTTAACTACTTCATATGAGCTAAGCCACTGAGTCCTCCCAATGGTCTATGAGACAGGTGCTCCCCCTATCATCACGACTTCTTATGGACTTGGAAACTGGCTCAAAGGGCCTCAGAGATTTGCTCCAGGCCATACGCACGGTGAGTTATAGAGCTGCTCTTCACATACGAGTGGTCTCAATTCAAAGTTAACCCTCTTAGCCTTCCTTGAGCTCAATCTGGGATGTAGGACAGAGAGGAAGAAAAAGGAGAGGAAAATTTAAGAAAAGTTGGAAATGGGCGGAAAAGTAATATAAAAAGGGAGACAAAAGAAAAACAAGCCAGTGCCCCAGCTCCCAATGTTTGCATGATAAATCACTCCATCATACTCTATTCCATAGAGCTTGAGGGATCCCAGAGAATCTGTCTTCTCATTTCACCAAAGAGAAAGCGAAGGCCCAGAGCAGTGAGGAACTTGCCCAAGACGAAAATACGTGTATTTTGAGAGAATAAGTGAAGGCAAAATGAAAACTAAAAGAGCTTCTAAAATGGAGACGGTGCAAATCTTTGTTCTGCTGTACGGCAGCCGAGAGGGATGGAACGACTTGCCCAAGATTAAAATATGTGTACTTCAAAGAGGGTGAGGTAAAGGAACCAAAACAATGAGAGGAACTTGCCTGAATGAACTTCTAAATCGGAGACTACTCCATTTTGTGTTACAAATTGAAAGAAAAATTACTTTCTATTAAATAAACACAGTTTATGAAGTGTAGTCTCTATTACTGCTAGTGTGTAATGGTGTAAAGGGAAGGTTTGCCTTTTGATTGATCCCTTTGAGCGCCATGTGATCAAGCAATTTTCTAGCTGAGATTTTCTGGAATTTGGGGCCAGATGCTCTCACGTGTCATTAATTATAAAGGCTCTTGTCGGGTATCGCAGCGTGCTTAGAAGCGTGTTCAGGGGGTTTGGTCTTGTGGAGAGGCACAGAAATTCACAGTGGTTTGAGAGGCGGGATGACAAAGGTGTACATGGTCTTGGGCTCGTGCAAGATCCATCTGTGCAGGCATCAGGATAGATCAATGGTTAGGGAGCATTAAGGCTTGAAAACATTAGGCATATGTTTAAACATGAATCACTGCGGAAAGGCTGAGGTTAATGTGAGAGCCTTTCACTTCCCTAATAGAAAATTGAGCCAGCCCTCGCCTCTGCCCATAGACTCAGCAATGCCCGTGTGGCTTCCATGTGGTCAGAAGCATTAGTTAGGGTCTTATCCATATCTATTAGGAGGGAGGAAGCCCATTTAGCAAATTAAAATTGTTTTCATTTCCCCAGCTAATTGTTTTCTAATTGTTTAAGTAAAAGGTTTTGGTCTTGATTAGAGGCTTTTAGTAAATTAAATCTGTTCCCATTTTACAAGTTTAATATTTAGATCATAGAGAGGCAGTAATGGTTAGTGAGGTTTGCTAGGGTGAGGGTTTTGAAATATAAAGGTTGATGCTGAATAGGTCTTAGAGATCATATGGTTCAATACTCTCATCCTGCCACTGAAGGAACCGAGGCCCAGAGATGCTAAGGGACTTGTCAAAGGTCACACAGCTTGAAAGTGGGAGAAGCTAGGCCAGAGCTGCCAAGGTCTGCTATCCCTGGCTAAGCCAACATTTTCAGGGGGAACACCTCTGGTCAATACAGAAAGCTTTAATTAACTATTTAACCTTGAAAATAGCCCACGCACAGAATAAATGGGGCATGCAGAAACATTAATTAATGTGTTTTATAGCTTAATGTAAATTATGTATTTCACACTTTAATGTAAACTGGTTAGTACTTGATATTTAACTGAGCAGTTGTTATGGGGAAATTTAACACACTGTGTGAGAATTGGAGCTAAGTGACCTAAAAGTACACACATAAGTGTGCACATCCTGCTTAAAATAACATTGATGTATTTCACTATACTTTTTAGAATAAATGTAAGAAAAAATGTTGCTAAGATGCAGAATTAATTCCCCAAAGTGGGTTCCTAGGGATACTTATGTGAAATCCATGTAAATCAGTGTAATGATCACAGATGTTACGAGGGGAAAATGATTTCCTAGTCTAATAAAGCTGGAAAGCCCCAGGTTAGGCAAGTTAAATAGATATTTTTCTCTCTCTTTTTTTTTTCCTCTGTTGCTTCTCTCTCTCTCTCTCTCTGTCTCCCTCCCCCTCCCTCCCCCTCTTTCCCTTCTTCTGCCTTTCTTTTATCTTCTGTTCTTTCTTACCCCCTCCTTGACATCTGGCCATTCCGAGGCTTCAGCATTTCAGATCCTAACATCTTCAACTCCGTCCTTGTGACATGCTCTGGCCTGGTGGTCCTCTTCCCTTCCTCAAGCTCCCTTTGCCCTCAGGCAAACTTTGGTGATTCCCAGGGTCATTTTAAAACTGAAAGGCCATTCAGTCTCTTCTGAAAAACGAAGAAGCACCTCCTGTTTCCGTTCAGACGTGGACGCTGGAGCCTCCTTCTGCAGACATTCTGCTGGATCACAGCGCGGGCCCAGCTGCAAGTCCCATGAAAACATTGCTCCCTCCCATCCCCAGGACGGATCGGTGAGGGCACCAACGGTAGACACAAACTTCTCCCTTACTTATCCAGTCACTTCGGTGATTAATGGCCTTGTAGAAATAAGCTTCCCTGTCTTGAAATATGGAATGACTGAGAATACAGCCCCAGGATTTACAGCTCCACACGGCATGCAGATATAATTTTTACTTGGCTGCTGTGATGACAAGATTCAGTAAGGCTTTAGGCAAGTAAGTCTGAATTATGCGGCTAAAATATGAGATGTCCCTGGACACTCAGTCCCTCTGAGAGGATATCTGATTAGCCTTGGCCCCTCTGGGGGCAGGGACATGTTTGGAGTCTAATTTCCATTTGGCTGACCTGGAAAGGTAGGGGCCAATGTGGATAAGTCTCTCTCTTGGGATTTTTGGAGGAAGGTGTAAGAAAACGAAAACTGGCCACAGAGCTGCCACTCTGGGTCATTCACTCAGATTTTAGATAAGGACTCCCTCCCTTTTTATTGTCTCCCTCACTTAACCTCTGCCTTGATTCTTTTCCATCCCCTCTGGGGATAGGGGAAGGGGAGAGGGGGAGGAGGGGGGGAAGGACTACTTTTCTTTTCAAGTCTAAGCATTTCAGTTCAAGTCTGTAAATAAAGGTTAAACTGAGAGGGAGCCCGAGTTAGCACAATAAATGCCCACTTGAGCTTATCCGCCACTCTCCCCCATTGGTCAGTCTCCCGGAGCCTCCCTTGAAGAGGCAGCTGCAAAGATCAAACCCTTTAGCTATTCGGTCTCCTGAATCCAATTTGACTTGGCCCTGCTATCACCCACTGACATTTGAAATGTGTCTATTTAGAAAGGAAAAGAGAAAAGAGCACAAATAGTAGGGAAAAAAATATGCCGGAGATGCCATATCCTGCTAGGCAAGAAAAAGAAATATCCGGCTTTGCAGAGACTAGAGTCTGTGTGTGCTGTGTGTGTGTGTGTGTGTGTGTGTGTGTGTGGTGTTGGTTTTTCTTTTTTTCTTTCTGTCTTGGTCTTTTCCTGTGTTTCTGCCCTCCCACTGCCACATTTATTAGTATGATGGTAAGGATGACTTAAACTGTCTGAGTTTTTCTAGAAGGCGGGAAGGAGGGGGCTAAGGAAATGAATGGACGGAGCCTGCTTAGTCACAGGGCCTTGCTCTGAAGGGCGTCCTTCGGCTCTCTGGCTGGTTGAATGAGGGAGGCCACTGGAGGAAGTTGGCTGGCCTGAGACAAAGACAACAGGCACATGTAACACAGGAAGGATGTCCTTGACCTGGCCTCTGACCCCAGACCAAGGTCAGGCTCCTGCAGGCACGCCCTTTGGTGGTCAAGGAGCATTTGCTGTGCCAGTAGAGAATCTATCCACGGGGATTCTGAGTAGGGGGCTGTCTGGAGAGTCTGTAACTGGGGACTGTGACCCTCATTTCTGGTGGCTCTAGGTCTTCCAGTCCAGTGCTTCTGAATTCTGGTGAAACGTAGATTCTGGTTCAGTAGGTCTGGGGTGGGATCTGAGATTCTGCATTTCTAACAGGCTCCCAGGTAATAAGATGCTGCTGGTTGTGGACCACTCTTTGGATGGCAAAATGTGCTTGGCACAAATGTAGAGACGCAGAAGTGAGGGGCTGGGCCTGAGGCTTACAGCTGTGAGGGCATGTTTTATTCAGGACTCTTCAAAATGCTTTCAGTTATTTGGAGGCAGACCAAGGGGACACTTGGTTTTCCCACATTTACCCATATTCAATACATTGAGCATTTTGTAACCTTAGAAGAGACGTCCTCTTAATAAGGAGTAATGGATATCAGAGCGTTTCTCAAAGTATCCCTGGATTGGCTATAATGGAATCACCGTGAGAGCTCGTTAGAACTGTTGATTCTGTGGCTTTTCCCAGGCCTCTTCAATCAGAAGCTCTGGAGGGGGGCTTCCCTGGTGGCGCAGTGGTTGAGAGTCCGCCTGCCGATGGAGGGGACACGGGTTCGTGCCCCGGTCCGGGAGGATCCCACATGCCGCGGGGCGGCTGGGCCCGTGAGCCATGGCCGCTGAGCCTGCGCGTCCGGAGCCTGTGCTCCGCAACGGGAGAGGCCACAACAGTGAGAGGCCCGCGAACTGCAAAAAATAAATAAATAAATAAATAAAGAAGCTCTGGAGGGGTAGTGGTGGGGAACCCAGGAATTGGCATCTATCAAGCTTACAGCTGATGCTTGGGCACACTGAAGCAGCTGAAGTATTAGGTCCCTGTGTCCAATTGCTCTTTCAATTGCAGTAGAGTAATAAGCATCACAAGAAAATAGAACATTTGTTTAACAAATCTTTAAAAAATACAAGTAACACATATATATATTCAATAGAGAAACTGAGAAAAGACAGAGGAGCAAAACCAAGATGAAATTCACCTACAATTACTCTTAACATTTTGGTGTATGCCCTTTCAGACGTTTTCCCCTATGCATTTTAGGGGAAAAAACCAGAAGCATAATTGTAATAAGATGTTAACATTTTGGGAAAAAAAAAAAAAAAAGAATGCCACAATGCACTGGAAAATTCTCTGCAAGCCACTACGTTTCTCCAGTAGTATACATTTTAATGATAACCTGTTGGATTTCTCTCCTTAAAATCCATTGTCTATGAGTGACTTCTTTTTAACCTTGCTTCCTCAAACAAAGTGAGGTACCTTTTTGTCCTCCCCCACCCTTCTTCCTTTCTTCCTTTTTCTAATTTGCCTTCATAAATCAGTGACAAACAAGGTTTGAGAGTTTGGCAATTAATTTCCCCAGCTTTGTTGGGTCTCACCTGCCGACTTGCTGAGTCAACTTGAGAAACGCTGGTCCCTTCTCTACTCTCTAATTTCTTTATCTCTAGGATGAGACTAATAATGCTTGCCCTTAACACACTCACAGAGATATTTCCAGAGTTATATTAGGATAAAGTCTGCAAATTTCTTTAGATTACTGAGAGACAGAGTGATTAAAAAAAAAATCCAAGGCACTTGTTTTTTCCTTAGTACTTATGACAGGATTCCCAGCTGTGGTTCCAGAAAACCATTTGAAAAAAATAAACCACTTTAAAGGCAAAAGAGACATTTCTCATCTCTCCTGTTAGACACTGGCAAAGGGGCAGGGGAGGATGTCTATTTATAAGTCATATAATTTGATTCTACTTTAAATCCAGTTTCTACAACATGGACCAGGTAAAGAGTTTTATCAGTCAGGTCCACTCAAAGAAACAGAGCCAGTAGGAGATGATAGGTAGGGAGGTAGATAGATACAAGGACAGGTTTTATACATACAGATTGATTTAGATGTATGGGCTATATATGTATGTATATTTATGTGTAATATGTGTGTGTATGTGTAATATGTGTGTATAGATATACAGATATTGATTTAGTACAAGGTATTGGCTTACACAATGGATATGACTAAACAAATCCAAAAATCTATAGGGCAGGCTCTCAGGAAGGGAAGATCACAGATAACCTAGAACTCCACAGGTTGAACCTGTTGTCTGTAGGTGAGAATCTCTTCTGTGTCTAAGAAAAGCCTCAGCTTGCTTTTAAGGCCTTTCAACTGATTAATCCAGGCCTACCAGGACAGTCTCTCTAATTTAAGGTCAACTGATTGGGGACTTTAATTACGTTTATAAAATCCCTTTGCAGCAGCCCCAGATTAGTGTTTGATTGAATAAGTGGGGGCTGTAGCTTAGCTAAGCTGATGCATAAAAAAGCTCTCACAGTCAACATGGCATACTTCTTGTCAACATGGCACCCATACACATCTCCTTAAATCACACTTAATCTCCAAATCAAGACATCAGCTAAGTCACACTTCCACCCAACATGATATAACTCTCCAGCTTACAACTGAAAACAGTTGTGAAATTTGTACAACTCGACTCACTGTATCACCTTTCACAATCTTACTATCATTCTTTTATAAATTGTTAACCTTCACTTTCTTCAAATCTCTACCACTAATCTCTGTAAGACCAATATTCCTCTTGGTTTATTCCCATAGTTTTTGTGATATAAAATCAACTTGACAGCAGCTAACTCTTTGATGTGCCCCTTGGAACATTTTTCCTTAGGAATAGCTTTCTATACAGAATGTTTATAATCACCAGGCCCAGTGCTGAGCATTGTTTATATAGTATTTCACTTAATCCTTACACCAACACTATGATATAGGTATTATCTTTATTCTCTAGGAGAGGAAACCAGGTTAAGAGTGGTTAGCTAAATATATAGCCAATATCATATAGTTAGTAAATAGCACAGCTGGGATTTGTACCTAGTGCATTTTTATTCCAGAGAGAAAAGCTCTTAAACACAGCTAAGATATTTTTGTCTTCTTTTTTTTTTGGCTGTGTGCTATGTGGGATCTTAGCTCCTCGACCAGGGATCAAACCCTTGCCCCTTGCAGTGGAAGCACGGAGTCTTAACCACTGGACCACCAGGGAAGTCCCGCAGCTGAGATATTCTGAAGGTCCCTTGTAAGGGTGGTGTTTCTTCATGGGTGGTCTGGGGACCATCTGTATCAGAATTACCTTCTGCACAGGTTAAAAATGCAGATCCCTGGGCCCAACCACAAACCTAGTGAAAGTACATTTTTAGAGACAGGATCCATCAGTTTTAACAAGTTTCCCAGGTATTTTTATGTATTCCATAGTAGTCCCATACTCTGAAGTGGAGACTAAAGGAAATAATTTTCAAAAGTGGACCATCTTGGCTGTTGGTAGGTTTCAATTACTCATGTTGTTGAAAAGAAACATCGTAAAATTTGAGAACATCCTCTTAGATGGCTTGGGCTAGCAAATTGGGAGACTTTCTACGTTCTACTGCTGTGTGAAGAATTTTCCCATTTTCTCTAGAGATTCGAGGGATGGGTCCCTGCCAGTGTCACACATCACATGCTCAGAGGACCAATCTCATCACGTATATCAGCTGTCCCAACACATTCAGACACAACCAGGAAGTGCTGTTATTACTATCCCCGGTGCCATAGAGACAGGCTTGGATGGACCAATAGCTCAAATGACAATGCAAGTTTTGGTAACAAATATATACACCAGAGATTTAGAAGACCTTTTTCTTACCCCGGTTTTGCAGATAAAGGCCAAGGTGGGGGTGGGAAGGAGACAAGAGGGACAGTGAAAGGCATATGACGAAAAAAGAAAAGGAGCGAGGGAAGCTTATTCTCATTCCCAAACCAGATCAATCCTTATTCCAAAGTGATCTCTAATCAAAACCCAGCATATGGTTTTTATTAATTTGGGGGCAATTCCCCTACCACCTAGTGCAATAAAAAAGGATGTTGATATCATGGAAGATTATAGCATCCCTTATTAAGCTAGCAAACAAGACGTGTAAAATCCAAGATAATGAAATAAGTTGGATTGCTTCACCCTTCCCTCCCTGGTTTTTTTATTATTATTATTTTATTGCTGAAAGTTCTGAGGGGAAGAGACTCAGAGCTGGGTTATTAATAGATTATGCTAGGTTTATTGCCAGTATGAAGCTGATACCAAGGGCCCTAAAGTTCTACTCATCAGTTTCAGTGGGGAGAAAGCAAAGTACTATCTTTAAGCTCTGATTTGCAGAAATGATTCACCTATATTTAATTTTCTTGTTTTCTGAAGCTAGAAAAAAACTGAGCTTGAGTTCTTTTTTGTTGTCAGTTGGTTTGGCCAACTCTTGTTCCCTTTAGTGTAGTATAGGTTCATGCCACTTTCTCCAGAACGAAACTTCAGGTCAATGGAGACCAGTACATCTTCTGTGAATGCCCCACCATGGACATTAGGTTCTTCCTCGAGGGAGGCTGGCTATCAAGGTTTTTAGTTTTGCCTCCGTGAACTTCTGCAACGTAGCCTCAAACCCCGAGCCATTCAGATATAGCCCGGGAAAGAGTAAGGGCTGGTAATAAAGGATGAGATTCCACACCACCAACTCTGGGAGTTCCTAATCCATGTTGAGAGAGGCAAGGAGGAAGGGGAAAGTGGGAGGAAAGCTGGCTGGCTGCTGTGCTAGATATGTTTACACAGGTATCTTATTCATCTTCTTCAACATCCTGTGAGGCTACCACCTCATTAATGAAGACTCTGTGTCTCAGAGAGTTTTTATAATTTACTCAAGGTCATACAGTTAGTTGGCGGTGGAGCAGGGATTCAACCCAAGCCCATCTGACTGAGAAGTGCCACCTTTTCTGACCCGCTGGATGGTTCTGGAGCCTGCTGGGCGGTTCCCTCCAGTCCCCGTGGTGAAGCCAGGAGGCAGATGGAAGAACAGGAAAGAGTCTTTCTGTTCCATTTCTGTGCCTACAGTTCTTGGTGCAGCCAGGTTTGGGGACAGAGAAGGAGCTTGGTGTCACCTGCCTCTCCTAAGATAGTTTGAAATTGGCTTTTCCATGAGGAGAGCCGGTTAGTTTAGGGCTTGCCAAGCTGAATGACGCATTTTTGTGAGCCAGCGTTATGTTTTAGAGAAAAATTTTGACCCATAGAGTATTTTTCTTGCCAAACTGCACTCTGCAGATTTGAAAATCACTCTGCAAATTGTCATAGCACAAGCATCTAAAAAAAAGGACCATAGAAGAAATGATCATGTTACATTTTGTGGATGAGAGGTGTCTTAGCTCGGGCTGTGGTAACGAAATACCATAGGCTGGGCAGCTTAAAGAAAAGACATTTATGTCTCACAGTTTTGGCTGGGAAGTCCAAGATCAAGGTGCTGGCATATTAGGATTCTGGCAAAGCCCCTCTTCCTAACTTGGAGATAGCTGCCTTTTCACATTGCAGAGAAAGAGGGAGGGAGGGAGAGAGCGAGCGAGCGAGTGAGTGAGCGAGAGAGCGCTCTCTTGTCTGTCTTCTTCTTATAAGGACACTAATTGCATTGTGAGGGTCCTACCCTCATGACCTCATTGAAACCTAATTATTTCCCAAGGCCTCACCTCCAAATACCATCACGCTGGGCGTTAGGGCTTCAACATTTGATTTTGGGGGTGGGTAGTCGGGGGAAACACATTCAGTCTATAACAGGGGGTCACTGCATCGGTGAGCTCTGGTCACTTTCTAGTCTCCTCCATGGGTCGAACCCATGGCAGGCATGGCAGGGAGGGGTCTGACTGCAAACAAACAGGACTGAGGACCAAGCAGGCAGAGGCAGAGCCTCCTCTCTACTTCCGGGGCTCTTGAATGGCTTTGAGCCCAAAGAATGGCCTTGCAAATGGCTCTTCAGTGTGCCTTGAGGGAAGCTCACGGGAATTTTTTTTCAGCTGAATGGATTGCTGTTTCAGACCTCAGTAACTGGGCGTATAAGAAAAATCTCTTCCTGTCATCCTTAAGTAATTTTTCCAACCTTGATGCCTAGGCTAGAAGAATTTCCTTGCAACCTCAGCATCCTGTTTCTCAAAGTTGAGGCGCATCTCAGGACAGCTCATGGAACGCCCTGGGTGGTATATGGTGCATGGAAGAAATTTAACATTGAAGGAACATTCCTGAGATTAAAACGCAAGGGAACTGTTTAGAGAGAAGCCGACACCATAGATAGAGTTTGGCAGGCAAGAGGTTTCTCACTAATAGGGCTAACAATTTAGAGGAGAATATCGTCAATTGTAATATGTTTACTTTTCATCTAATGAATTTTAATGGGCAGCTTTCACCATTACCTCTAGGAATCCATAAGAAACAAACAAAAAAAAACCAGCCTGGAAACTTATTTGATAGTCACTAAAGCAAAGTCTGTGGCATTATCTCACCCCCATTTCTACAACACATTATTTTCTCATAAGACATTTTAAATATAGCACAAGAAATATTTCTCATTGCTTGTACTCACTGTAACCTGAATGCAGTAGCTCTTTGAGAAGTCTTATTTCCTTGCATATCTTATTTTGTTATTCAAAGGATGAAGCATATTTTGCATGAAGTTATACCTTTTTAGAGGCAGATTTTGTTCTGGAAAATTGGTGCAGCATTTCCATTTCTCGCGTCTTTACATAACTGGTTTCTTGTCAGCAGATATAACTGTATCTGACACAGCGGCCCTGGAATCTGCATCCTTGCAGGAAGTGGGCCCCGGTGCGTTTCCGCATCTCTGACTAGGAGGACACACCTTCCCCGGGAAGAAGGTTAAATTGGACAGGTGCTTCTCAAGATCTTGACTACTTCTTTCACCAAATTTTTATTCAAAATGCAGACTCTTGTCATCGGACGGTCAACTTTGTCCTCAACTTAACCTTCAGGTTTAAAACTAACTGGCTTCCTCTCAAGGCATGCCCCTCACTAGCTGTGACAGAGAGAGTGATGGGGTCACACAAGACCCACACTGACCAGCTCACCTGACTGCAGAGGCTCAGCTGAGAGGAGAAAACCCCAAAGCGTTCCTTTTTGTTCCCTTTTTAAATGGAGTTTTGGACATTACAAGGTGGCATTTTACACTCGTTATCGAATACCAAAATCACTGGACGGCTAGCAGGTGTTTTTCAGAGAGGCCGCCGTACAAAGCCTTGTACAGACACTGCCCTGGTTATCCCTGGCCCACCCAGCTCTAGCTTTATTCTCACTGTGATCCCACATGGCCCCTCTCACTAGCAGAACTGTCGCACTGCACAGCTGTAGGAGGCGCTGTTTACACTGTGTTCTGTATGAGTGCCACCCCCAGGGCTATGTGAGTGGTGCCCCTTGAATCGTTCATCAGAAGAACCCTGCAGGCTGCATTAAAACAGGCTCAGTCACACCACCAGGCCAGAAGACTTCATATAAAAATCGTGGTGAAAGTGAGAGAGTAGCACTGACATATATACTCTACCAAATGTAAGATAGCTAGCTAGTGGGAAGCAGCCGCACAGCACAGGGAGATCAGCTCGGTGCTTTGTGACCACCTAGAGGGGTGGGATAGGGAGGGTGGGAGGGAGACGCAAGAGGGAGGAGATATGGGGATATATGTATACGTATCGCTCATTCACTTTGTTATACAGCAGCAACTAACACACCATTGTAAAGCAGTTAGACTCCAATAAAGATGTAAAAAAAAAAAAATCATCGTGATTAATTCCATGCTGTGGAGAGATTCTCACTGACCTGGTGAGCAGTTCCTCAGCTTCTTCTCTAAAGCCCCTAAGCTAACGCTCTGGATGTTGCCTGAAATTCCGTTGTTTTCTGCGTTAGTTTTCTATTGCTGCTATAACAAATTATCACAAACTTAATGGCGTAATGCAAATTTATTATCTTACAGTCCCGTACATCAGAAGTCCAGTATGAGTCTTCCCAGGCCAAAAATCTAGAGGCTGGCAGGGCTGTGTCCCTTTCTGTCACAGCTCTAGGGGAGAATCCGTTTATTGGCTCACTCAGCCGTTGGCCGACTTCAGTTCCATGTGTTGTAGGACTGAGGTTTCTGTTGCTGCTGGAGGCCTCTTCTCTGTGTAGACTCACACCTCAGAGCAGCAACACCTGAATCTCTCGCTCCAGTTGGGGAAGGCTCTGTGCTTTTAGGATTCATGTGATTGGATTGGACCCACCTGGATAATCCCCAAAATAATTTCCCCAGTTCAGGGTCGTTAACCTCAATCACATCTGCCAATTCCCTTTTGCCAAATGATGTGAGGTATTTACAGTTCCCTGGGATGAGGATGAGGGCATCTTTGGAGTACTTTCTTCTGCCTGCCACATTATTGATTTAATTACTTGTTAAAATAATGGTTAAACGTTGAAACCAACTACTTATGGAGAAGCTTTGTCAAGAATTGTGTTTTAGACAATATTAACTGTCCGTAGGTGTTTTTTTCTCCAACCACAGACATATTTTCTCATTTAATCCTTTCGATGACCCTATGAGGTCATATCAGTGTCAGTCAAGAATGCAATCAGCTGCAAGTCACTTAAACCCAACCAATGCTGGCTTATTATTTTAAAAGGAAGTGATCTACAGAGCAGCTCAATGATGCCATCAGGACCCTAGACTCTTTCTACCTTTGCTGAGCGTGAGAATACAACAGTAGTTAATCGCATAGACCCTGTGGCCCATTGTGTGGTCTTTACAAGTTTCACCCTCTGCAAATAGGGGTAATAACATACTTAGCCAATGGGGTTGATGGAGTAAATGAGTTAATACATTTAATGTGCCCCAAACTATGCCTGGTATATATTAAATGCTCAATAACTGTTGGCTATTTTAAATATTATTTCTGCATCACCATCCTTAGCATGTTGGGTTTTGATCTAACATCTTCATGCTTATCACCTCATGGTTGCAAGATCACTGTTGGGCTTCTAGTCATCACTTCCAGGTGCCGGGCAGGAAAGAGAAGAGACAAGTAAGCGAGAAGGAGGCAGGAGTGCTATTTGTATATGGAAATCAAACACTTCCCAGAAATTCTCAGATACTTCTGCTTACTTCTCATTGGCTGGAACAGTGATCTATGACCTTCCCTATGTTGAAGGAGAGAGTAGGAAAGCAAGTTTTTTTTTTTTTTTTTTTTAAATTGGAATCTGGATGGGCAGACACACATTGTCCCCATCTCTTGCTGACTTATTCCCAGTCCCAAGAAAATGGTGACCTCTTCAGGAAAAAGGGGGAAAAAGGAACATAGGAAGGTACTAGCAGGGTCCGTGCAGTCTGTCATTGGTACTTCAGTGTGTATGAGTCTTAGCCGCGCATTGGACAACGATTTTGATGGGAAGCTGGTGGGAGGTGCAGAGATAGGGGGAGAGCCTCTATACATGGGATAGTGTGTGGATTAAATTGTGCCTCTGCAAAAGGTATGTCTGAGTCCTGAACTCCAGTACCTGTGAATGGGATCTTATTTGGAAGTAGGGTCTTTGCAGATATAGTCAAGTTAAAATGGGGTCATATTGGATTAGGGTAGGCCCTAATTCAATGCTTGGCATACTTAGAAGAAGAGTGAAATTTGGGCACAGAGACACACAGGTAGGATGCCATGTACTGACGGAGGCAGGGATTGATGTCTACAGTAACACTGATGTCTGGGGAGAAGAAAACCTGTCTTTTCTGGGTGCAGACTGGTTTGTTTCTGGGTCTAGGGGAAGAATCATCCAAATGCCCCTGCTGTCACCACTGCTGGGGAGTGAGAGAAAGAAAAGGACCCACAGGGACGTGGTGGGTCCCTTGTTCCAGCCAGGAACAAGGAGGGGCTGAAGGCTGAGGAAGATCCCCCTTGAGGGAAATGGACCTGGTCAGCACAATCCCTATCTCAGAACATTCTGGCTTCATGTCATTCCTCTATAACTTACCACGGAGTCCTAGGATTCAGCCCAACAGCTTGCATCCTACAGAAGTTGCCCTACCTTCTGGAAGCCTCAGAGGCCCCTGGAGCACCGCTCCACTGGCTTAGCACAGTGTTTCTGTGCTAACATCACTTTTTTTTTTTTAAACATGCCGGGATTGTTACTGTATACATTTGTGCCATTATCTACTTAATCTTTACCTAAATCATTTTGCTTTTAATGCAAACTTACTTCACTACTGTAAGTGGGAAAAAGCCAGGATCATTTTTGACTAAATAGAAGATAATTATATAATAAATACAGTCAAAACAAAACAAAGTTATAAAATTCAAACTGGAGCCTGCAGAAGTCGGAGGCGGGCCCTCTGTTAATAAAAGAGCTTAACAAGTTGTAAAGGGGTTTTGAAGACATACAAGCACCTGACCCAGTCTTCCTTCCTGTAGGAAGCAGAGAATTGGAAAGGAATACTTTCTCATGGTGATGGTGTGCTATTTAAGTTCTAACTAGAGTCAGATTCTTTGCAAAAATCGGGGCTAATGATGGTAAATAACATTGAGCTTCTATTGGCTGATACAGTAAATGCTTCATGTACATTGTTTCGTGTACTCTCCACATCATCCTAGGAGGTCAGCATGAACATCACCACTTTAGAAACAGGTAGCTGAAGCCAAGAGATGGTCAGTAACTAGCTGGGTCCCCCAGCTTGTCAATACAAGAGCCACTCGCAACACATCCACCACTGTGCCTGACTCCAGGATGGCCTATCCCCCGACTGAGAAGTGGGGGAGGGCGGAGGGTGCATCTGCCAGGTAGTACACCCCAACCTTGGCCCAGCGTGACTCAGTTCATCAACCCCACTCCAGTGAGTTGGATGGGGCAGGGTGATGGTGTAGGATCCAAGTGGCAGAGAGCAGTAAAGTCTTAGTGAAGACCCCAGAGGGAGTTGGGGACACCTCTAAGGAAGGATGGGGATATCCTGATGCCAGGTCCCTGGGAAGGGCCTCATGCTTTGCAACAGAGCATGGCTGGTACTTGGAGCCAAGAATACTCAGGTTTCCCCACCCTCAGCTTTTCATGGCACAGGCCTGGTTTGTGTGTTAGGGGAAGGGGCTGATGTCACAGTAGAGGCAAAGTTCTGTGCTCTGGGACAAAGCCAGGTTTCACACACCCGACACCTATAAGACAGTTGATTTACCTGCAGGTACTCATATGCTAGTTTCTCTACTGTGTTCTCTGCTGAGGGCTTGCATCCTGTTGCTTGATTTTGCAGAACACAGTCCAGAGAACAGGATCCTTTGAAAGTGGGTCCCAAAGCAGTGTGGCTGCACCTCTATGAGGCTTCCCCTTTAAAGCCTGAATAGAAAGAAAATCACCATGAAGAGGCACAGCCCCAGGCCAAACACTGTCACACTGAGAAGGTCAAGAGAGGGTCAGGAGGGAAACGGATATTGAAAGGCCACCTGGAGAGCAGGGCTCTGCCTGGGTCTCCATCACCTCCTCCCCGCCTGCCATCTCACACCTGGCGGGTCTGGAGGCAGATGCCGGGAGGGTACAAGGCAAAGGCCCCCCTTTCCAATCACCCCAAATGCTGTTTATGGAAGGGATTTTGACTCCTAGGTGGTGGAGGCTTTTGGAGCTCGAAACTGGGAAGGTATAATATGACTAAAAGCTGCTTAATGAAGCATAGGGCTGGGTTTGAGCTGCACTCTCCGTGAATCAAAGGTGATACCACCGTCTCTCTGAAGATCAGCAAAACTGAGCATTGTGGGGCTGGGCCGGCTCTTAAATCTAATCAGCGGGTCTTTGAGCAAAAATACAGCCGTGACTAGAGGACAAAGGTGGCTGGCTGCGCACTGGAAAATATCCTAAGGAGCATGCACATTTCCCAGGTGGTAAGAATGCTGAATGGTTCTGAGCTGAGAAACCTTGGAAAACAATTAGCCAGAGAAGCAAGATAACCTGTTGAAATTATGGCCCTGCACTTTACTGCTCTCAATAAATTTTCTGGCAGCCTCTCTGCAACTCAGGGTGCTGGTCTGCTTATACCTTTAGTAGTTGGGGGAATTAAGTCATCAAAGTTTCATCTACCTGTCTGACTTGAGTCAAAAGTACAACTTATTTGCCTGGATACCTTTCAAAATTGCTGTCTACATAGATTATAATTTAATATATAGTGGAACTAACACGAGGCTGTTTGTTTCTTGAGTCTGAAATGTCAAAATCTGCATTTACACGTTCTGAATTTTCTTCAGCATTGCACACACTTTAAATAGTAATCACAATGTAAGCTATGAAGAATTAAAAGAAATTACACTGAGATTTACTTTTAATCTCCACTATCCACTGGTGTAGCAGGGAACGCTGTGGACGCGGAGCTGGAGGTGAGATCGGAGCTGCTACTTTATTAGCTATAGCTGGTTCTTATGCTTTTAGAGCCTCAGTTTTCTTACCTGTAAAATGGAGATAATGCCCATCTTAATAGATGTGGAGAGAAAATGAGATATATGTAAGGAAAGCAGCTAGCATGGCTCCTGTACACTCAGTAGATATTAGCCCTCCCCTTTTTAGTAAGGGTTGATGATTTGATGAATTTTTCCAGTTCAACTCACATAGTGCTTTCATCTGGGCCAGTTTTATTTACCCATTTCTGTGAGCAATTCTCTCAAGTACCCAAATCCCTAGAGCCCCTAAGTAATTATTGTTGGGTCTGAAATTCCAAGGGCAAGTTACTTAATTCATTTAAGGCTCTGTTTTCTCATAGAGTTGGAGGGTTAAATGGGCTAAACTATGAAAAACATTTAGGCCAGTATCTAGCACTTGCTAAGTACTGAATCGTATTAGCTATTATAATGATTAACCTACAACCTTCCCACATCCATCACACAGTCTGTCCTCTCCATCCCCCCCGCCCAGTCAAATGTATTTGGAAGTTTCCTATCTCTGTGTAGATGCTTGTGTTCTGTTCTTCATCTGGAAAGCCAATATCCTCCTTTGCTTGGCCTGTATACATTCTTCCCACCCTTTAAGGTTATTTCAGATGTTACATATTCCATAAGACCTACCCTGATCCTGTCTACACCCACAGTGAAAAGTCAGGCTTCCCTGGCAGAGTACACCTCCCTCAAACACTCTCTACATTCAGCTTTGAGTTTCGGTTCTTTGCGCCACATGTAGAGGAAGGAACTTCTGATGCAAGCTGGTGAGGTACCCACCCACATGGCAAAGAGCCTGCTCAGGAGTTGGCAAGCATGCCAGGAACATAGTAGGTTCTTGAAAAATACTTAATGAATAAAGGAAGTTCCACTTTCTCTCCCCCATGTGGCCCTGGAGTACCTGGGTGGCTTTTTTATGCCTCAGTTTCTTCAGTCGTAAAATAAGAATGAACCTGATATTCTCTGACTGTGAACAGAGAATGGGAAGCAAAAATTACTGTGGTCATGAAACATTCAGCATGTGTTGTAAACAATAATTAGTATAAACATGGCCGCTAAAAAAGAAATCTCAATTGTCAAGACACTTATGGAAGTAATCTCTAGTTTCTTTGGATATGCCTAAGCAGTGTTCATTAAACATCTATTTTAGTACCATTGTATGCAAGACTCAATTTCTTCATGGAAAGTCAGGGAACCATCCGACTCACCACTTACAGTTGTTGAAAGGAACAAGTAATGCAAGTGAATGCAAAGCACTTGCCTAAAATCCAAGGAATTATACAATAATAATAGTAATCATCTGTCACTAAAAGTATTTTCATCTTAGTAGGTTGTAAGTAATACATTTTCTCTCTACTTAAGTCTCTCTTTACTCTCTAGATAATGCACCACCCATTGCATTTACAATCTCCTAGTCTGCTTTGTGCTTTAAATTGGAACCTGGCCTGCCCACATGAGCTAACACCTTTCACCTCAAGAATAATACCAGGTGATCTTTAACAAAAGGACTTTGAGATTTATAGTTTGGGCTGTGAGGTGGAACATCAGCAGTGCAGCAATTCAGGAAAAGAATCCTCACACCTCATTTCTTCATTCAAATGAATTCAACGAATATTTCTTGAGGGTATAATCAGAGCCAAGCAATGTGTCACAAATACGATATGCCTCAGAAGGCCACACAGACATGGAAACCAATCACCGTAATACAGGTAATAAAATTTTTATTGAGGATCTGCAGAAAGAATCTCAGTAACACACAGGATAGAATTGCCAGCTCTGCCTTGGGAGAAGGCTGTGGCAGGTATCTTGGTTGGTTTCATTGCAGATAACTGACTCCCTTCTAGCTAAACAGAAAGGGATTTAAGGTAGGGAGTTAGGTGTTTGCAAACGTGTTGGAAGGAGTGGAGGAGCAGGCTGCAGGCAGCGTTTCCAGGAATCAATCTCAGAACGTTACAGAACTGGCCCACTGAGGGAGCTGCTACCCTTCAGCGACCAGAAAGTCAGGGCCCTGGAAAGCCATTGCCGCAACTGTGGGCAACAGAATCCTGTTGCCTCAGCTGTGATCCTTGCTAACACAGTGGATGACCCTCACATGGCCTCCTGACCCCCAGGAAGCTAGAGACCAGACACCCTTAGAGTAAAACCAAATGCCTCTAGTACTGTGTTTGCCTGCAGAAGCATGTCTGGGCCTCAGTTCCGTCTTCCAGAGTGTTCAGTCTGACGGGTAGAAGCTGGGCCTCATGTGGCACCCAAGCTGTGAGGAAATCTGGAAAATGTGGCCTCCAGCTCTTGTGTCTCTGACCTTCAGTAAGTCTTGCTCCAAGAGGGTGGGGTGGATGTGAGGGAGCCAACCTCCTATTTCTGCATCTAAGTCTTCATGGAGAAAGAAAGAGCCAGTTGGTCTGGGACCTGAAGAAGGAGTGAGCATCCACAGGACAAAGGGTATTTTGAGCAGGGGAGGCTATGCTTACTGAGTTTATTGCGTATTGCCACAGAACAGAGCTGTGAGATGCACGCTTGGTTCAAATAAACAAAAGTAATTTGAAACAACAGCAGTGTAAGATGTAAAACTTATGTCTTACGTAAATGACAAGGCATGAGGAGGGAGAGGCACAGTGGACTGATTTTGGAGGGCTTTGGACTTGAGACTTTAAGCTGCAGGTATTAGGGAGCCACAGAAAGGCTTTGAGGAGTGAGGGTGTGTGTGTGTGTGTGTGTGTGTGTGTGTGTGTGTGTGTGTGTGTGTGTGTGTGTGCAGGTATTAGGGAGCCACAGAAAGGCTTTGAGGAGTGAGGGTGTGTGTGTGTGTGTGTGTGTGTGTGTGTGTGTGTGTGTGTGTGTGTGTGTAGGCAAGGATTAATTTTCCCTGACTGTTGGGCAACTCTATATAGTATACATAGCAGTGTTCTAGTAAACATCGAATGGTATGTTACATACAGCGGCATGCTGGTAAACGTATAACTGTATGTTATATACAGTGGTGTGCTGGTAATCTTTAACAACTGGCTCTCTAGAGGGGAAAAAAGTCCTGATTTGTAGGGTATGCTAATTTCTGTGTTGTGAATGCTTCCAACATGACCTATTTCAAGCTACCAATGTGACATCACTGAACACGGAGTTGGGAAGAGATGCAGACAACGGGCTCCCGGGAGCTGGTGCAAACTCGCTCCAGAGCTCCTATGTTTGTCATGTGGGTTAATTCTTAAAACAATCCCATAAGATGTATAGGAGTTTCATTTCACAAATGGTAAAATTTTACCCAAGGTTATGTAGCTAATTAGTGCTTGAACCTAATTTTAGATCCAGGTCTGCCTGTTTTCAAAGCCAACGTTCTTTCAACAAGATCATGTTGCCTCCAGAAGAGTAATATGGTAACCTCTCCATTTCAGAAAAGTCCCTCTGGCAGTATAGAGCAGAGGTTGAGACGGTAGTGTGAAAGAGTACTAGACAATATATCAGCGGATCGGTGTGTATGTGTTCCAAAACAATTTTATTTACCAAAGGTGGTGGGGTGTGAGCAGTACAGAGCGGGTCAGAAGGAAGCACAGAAAGAGGCAGATCACGTAGAAGGTTACTGAGGAGGGTGAGTGAGAGGTGATGGCGCTGAACTAAGGTGATGGTAGGATGTCAGCAATCATGGACATATTTGATGGAATTGCAGGATGGAATTGCTGGCCTTCCATTTCTTCAGATGGATATGGTTGTGGGGAAGGAGCAGGGTTATAAATGGGAAGTCAAGGATTATTTCCAGATTTCTGGTTTGTAACTGTGAACATGGTGGTGCGATTGGCCAGCATAGAGTCATGAGAAGCAGGTTTCTTTGGAGAAAGCTTGTTTTCAGTTTGGACGTGTTGAGCGCAAAGGGCTTATGGAAAAGTCCCAGTAGGAAAGTGGAAATGCACGTACTCAGGAGAGAGATCAGAGCTGGAAATTGTGAGCAAAGCAGTCCAGGGTGGTAGCTAAAAGGCTGTGGATGAACTTGGAGAGTGTGGAGAGGGCTGAGAAGAGCCAGTGGAGTTGCCTGGGAAACATAGGGATGGTCTCAAGGAAAAGCAACTTAGAATCATGTTTCTTTAGACAAGGTAAGAGTGTTTCTAACATGAGAGAGGGGTCAACAGTGTTGGATGCATTTGTGGATGCTGTGATGCACTGCCCAGATCCCACTTCAGGAAGGAAGAGCTATTTTCCCAGCTGCTGTGAATATCTCCCGACGATGACCCCAGCTGTCAGCCCTTTGGGGGATTGCCTCACCTGAAGAAAACTGCCTGGTTCTGGGTCTCCCCTACTTCCAGGGGTAGCCCGTATCCCCTGACCAAGATGGTGGGATAAAGGCCCATCTCCCTTGTCCCCACTTGGGATGAGTCTGTGGCTCAGCCCAAGTTGGGAGCGCGTGGCAGCTCAGTCTTTCCCTCTCCGCCCCATTCTGTCTTCTTCCCCTGCCTTGTGTAGGTACTGAACCCAAGTGCACTCCCAGATAAACATCCTGCTGTTCATTCCCATCTCAGCATCTGCTTTGGGGGGAGCCCAGCATGCGACAGATGCTCTTTCCCTGTGTCCTCTGCCCTGTGAGGTTGCTATTCAGGGCGAGCAGGACCAGACCTACCTACCTATTCATTCATCAAACCCTAAAACAAACCGGTGGGTGGGTAAAAACCAAGATTTGACTTTTACTGACTGAATAAAGCTTTATTTTGATGCAAAATAAACAAGAAAAATTTATATATTCATATATAACAATATCCAAAATTTTTCTGTGGTAAAAATGGGATCATCCTAAAAAGTCTGTAAAAAATTCATTCTCCACCCCCTATGCCAAAATATGATTTCACATAATTTATCTTCAGAACTTATGAACAGACTTGGGATCATATAAGCACAGGAAAACACTAGAAAAAGTGACTGTATAAACAGCAGGTTTTGTTTTTATGTTCCAGTAGTAAATAGCACTGCAGTCAGCATGGATGGAACATCGTCTGAAAGAGCTGA
Source organism: Kogia breviceps (assembly GCF_026419965.1). NCBI lineage: Eukaryota > Metazoa > Chordata > Mammalia > Artiodactyla > Physeteridae > Kogia > Kogia breviceps. The sequence continues at coordinate 171,851,069 of NC_081311.1, read as the reverse complement.
GTCAGGAGACAGTCTTGGGGGTTAGTTCACTCTCCACTCTGGGCTTATAGTGAAGCCCCTTTAAAAGTCAGGCTGTGTGAGATTCTATTACGATTTAAGGACATGAGGGAGAGTTTCCCTTAGAAGTTGTAGCTGCATATGAGATTCTAGGCTTATTTTAGATATCTAACTTTCATTTTCCTTTTTATCAGAAAGGTGACTTTGTAGCGATATCTTATGGAGACTCCTCTTTCTGGTCTCATTGTGGCATCATTTCCACTTAAGTCGGCATGAACCGGGAGTAGAAATACCCTCGCAGGCTGTTTCTGACTCCAACTCCCTCCTGCCTAATTGTGCTAAATCTGGACTTTCTGTGGCTCATGGAGTCAAAGCAGTAGGGTGTCTACCCAATTTAGCACCAATTTGAAGGCCATTCATTGTGGATTTCAGAGTTTAATGCCAATGAAAATTTTAGAGACACATATTGCTGTCCACACCAAACTCTCCGGATCTCTGTATTCCTCTGAAATGCTAAGATGTTCCTCCAAAGAAAATGAACGCTGTGGTTACAGGTTAGGGAATGAACACTCTCTAAAGACTTGATCACTGTGCATACCAGCCCTATGCATGGCAACTCCAAAAGTTGTCGGGTGGAGTTCCTTCAGAAGATAGATTTCATTCAACAAGTTCCTAAATTTTTGGAAGGAATAATGAATCATGTTTTAATTTTGTTACTGGTGGCAAAAATAAAGCTACAGTGAAGTCTCAAATCTCCTCTCTCAGTTGGTGTGTACAGTTTCCTCCTCAGGGTGACGTGAGGCTTTATCCGTGCTCTTGATTATAAGATCTTTGCTCTGTGCTGTACTATGAGGTCAATGCATATAGATCTAAAAATCTAAGAATAAGGAGCTTTGCGGTAATTTTTTCCCCCAATTTTTCTTGTCAATCATGATTTAAGAAAATACTCCTGACTTGGCGCTTGACTTTCATCCAGTGGTGTGATACCATAGGGAAGCAATATTATACCAAGAGTGATACCGCCACAGACCAATGATACAATGGGTTAGTGAGATGGTGTGTTTCGCTCCCTTGTAGAGGACTGAATTTGCCTGCATCTAAAATTTTTCGGTGGTCTGCTCCCTTTTATCTCTCTATTCCTGCAAAAAGAGACACAAACAGAGCTCCTTAAAATAACTAGTTACTTGAGGCCAATACATCATTTCAAGGCCTGGATGACCCAGTGGTCAGGTGAGGAGCCGGGTGGGTGTACGTTGATGGGTTTGCAGCTCGCCAAGCTCGCCATGCCACCTTTTCCTGGGGGTCTACTTAGCATTCCGAGCTACAAGGAGACACCTGATTGAGTTTTTCCAAGGCCATAAATAAACCAGGAACTATTTCCTGCTACTGGGCACCTATTGATGATAGCCTGGTCTTCTAAATGCTCTAAACAACCTGTTCTCCTAAATACTGGGAAAGAGTTCCATAACCTCTGGGTGGTGACAGCTGGAGGGCTGGTTCACAGGCAAAGCTTACATTCAAGCTGTTCTTAATTGTTACTTGGCTTGATGAAGACTGTCGCACATGCAATGCTAGCTTCTTTTGCGTAGGGTCTAATGGGGCGTGTGTTATACTTCAAGCAAGAAAAGAAAACTGCTATAATCTTTTTTTCATCCGTTTTCATAGTACCTTCACATCCGTGGCTGCCCCTCAGGATTAGCAACTGTTTTATTACCTGTGTGTACAACACAAAACCATGCTTGGAGCAGCTTTCCCCGAGCCTGAGTGCAGGAGATATGCTCACAAGGTGGCAACGTGGTGAAAATATAGGCATTCTTCCTACAGGGGCCACTCCTCCAACACACACGGAGCGTCTCACCTTATACCACTGCCCCTTGTGGGACCTTGGCCTTAATCCAGAAGGAAGCTTCTGGCTTGGCTATGTACAGTAGTCTACAGAAATGTGGTTAAATTATGGAACATCCTAAAGAGCTGATTTTTAACTCTTCAAAATACATCACACTTCCCTCATCTTATCCTTGTCTTCTTGAAGGTTTATTTAGCTTGAGGGGAAGGCAGCTTGCAGCATGTTGGCTGGGAAACCCTACAGCTCACCTGCACTCCAGCTCTAGGTGAGCAGGGCCCAATCCTCAACCTCTGCACAAATTGCGAACAATCTAAAGGTGCCTGGCATAAGAGAGATGATAGAGGGCAAAAAACAACTTGACAGTCTATTTTCAAGAGGGCCATAAGTAAATTGTAGTTTAGAAGATGATACCTCTTAAAGTTCAGTAAGTAACACTAGTTAAGTCGAAACCCAGCCGTTGCACCATTCTTGGTAATGGAACTCTATTTTAAATTAAAATAAGACTAAACTGGGCTGGATAGATACTCTATATATTCAATAATCTATAATTTATTAAATCCTAGCAGTCAGAGGTATCCTAATCTTGGCCAAAATATGTCTAAATTGAACTCAAGACTTTTTTGGGGAGGGAATGAAGAAGGAATGTAGAAAGGTTTAAAGTACTGCAGGAGTCACTGAACAATTCGAGTTGCTGCTCCCATGCTTTGCTGTTTCTCAGTTTTCTCTTATGTTCTCATTTGGGTTAGGTCGTAGGTTTTAGAGGTTCTATGTTGAAATAAGTAGAATATAGCTGCAAAGCTCTAAAAAAATTGCGATGGATTTTGGAGGGTGGGCTTTCAGCTTTTTGAAACCATAAGACCTTCTTTTCCCAACTGGAGACCTTGGCCTTGCTCTTGCCCTGACTTCTGTTAATGAAATAATATAGCAGATATAGAATGATTTAGTTTTATGCTCCTTCTCCCTTCCCTTCTGTTTTCTGGCTTTTTTCCTTTTTATTCCCTTCCTCATCAAACTTTCCAGAAAGCGTTTTTATTTTCCATTCTCCATACTGGTAATCATACACTTTCACACACACACACACACACACACACACACACACACACACACACACACACACAGAGTCAGTCACCACCATCTACGACCTGCCAGTTATCATTCCCAAAGAGCACAGTCAGCCCCTCCCTGACGCCGGGTGCATATGGCGCTGTTTGGCACTGCGTCGGGAATTGGCATCTCCAGAGCACTGCTTCCTGTGCAAACTAACCAGTGGGCCCTCTTTTTCCCGAGTACATCTTAACTCTCAAGTGGGAACCTTAAAATAGAGGCCCCACTTAACAATAATTATAGGCAGGAGATTTGGGGATGCCTCGGAAGCCAGATATCTCCATGCTGTCGTGCCTGGGACGTGGGAGGAAGGAAGGTGAGGACCACAGGAATGTCAGCGTCTTAACCTGACTGCCGTGATGCTAGGCATATATTTCTTGTGGAAGCTCCGACTAGCTTTGTCCATTCTCCCAGGACACCAACACTGCATTCACATCTTACTTTTATACTAAAAGCAAGGAAACGTGACATGCTTATACCCAGTGAGTGGAACTGAGAACCTGAGAAGTTCTACAGATAAAGAAACGCAGCCTTCCTCTAGGTATAAACCAGTTCAAGGAGATCACTCGTCACGTTTGCCGCTGTTGTTTCTTCAATGTAAAAACCACTCACTTAGGACACCCATATTGGCGACCACTCTTCACAGACTTAACACCTCTAATCAGGCGGCTGAAGCTTAGTCTCCGAATGGATGACGATCCCGGGCAGAGTCTGCCCTCCGTGATGCCAGTGCTATGGGGCATGTCTGTGCTCCGGGGAGGCACCGTGTTGTAGATCTCCATGGTTATCTGCCTGTGCATTTGCCGCTCTCAGTGAACCGAACAATTCTAAAAGTATTTCAGGCAGTATTTTCTTTATGGCTCCATCCTTCCTCTTCCTTCTGATTTCCCTCCCCAAACTCCTGTTCCCCTTCTTTCTCTCTGATTAGCAGTCAAGTGTTGCAGCCTCAGTGAGAAAAACCTCATCTGTACCATGGCGGATTCTTAACAGGAAGAAGGCCTTAAGGTGTAGGAAGAACAAAGGTGATGTTGGATGTCTTCCTTTCTGGGCTGGGCTGAGCTTGGTGGCGTTCAGCTACACGGCTGCGGTCATGGGGTTCTTCTGCCGGGGATCCTGCATTCGATAGGGGTACTGATCTGGGCTGCCCCCTCGGGGCACTGGTCTGCCCATTTCTGGGTAGGCTGGTACTCTGTGGTGCTGAGGAGGGGAAGGTGGCACATCTTGTCGGAAGGGTCCTTTGTGCTGGGGGGCTGGCGGGGGTGGATAGTACTGGGGATACCGGAGATCTGTGATCCTCAGATCTGGGGGGCGGGGGTAGCTCCCTTTGGGCGGATGCACGGGATGAGCCCCTGGGTAATACGGAAGCTCCCTTTCCTTGTAGAGCCCTCGAGGTGCTGCTGTCAGATAGTCTACAGGATCTGCTGGTCCTCCCCTGGAAAGAGAACAGACACATATCAACAATGACTACGAAGCCAGCTGCCCAGATGATGACCACATTCCTTAGCCTCCCATGCGGTTTGGCGTGGCCACAGACTGGATCTGGCCGGTGGGATGTGAACAGACGGGATGTGTGCCCTTAAAAGGAAGAAAGGGACACTCTTCTTCTCTTGCCTCCTTTCTGTTGGGCCCTGGAGTGGCCATATTAGACACAAGGAGAAAGCCACATGCTGAGGAAGGCAGAGCAACAAGAAGGTAAGAGCCTGGCTCCTTGACCCCGTGGAGCCAGCATGTCAGTCAGGACTGATTGGTGCCTGAGGGAGAAATATAATTCTATCTTGCTTATGTGTTGGCCTTATTATAGTAACCAAGCTAGTTCCCTAAACATGGCTGAGCTTGGCTCTATTAAAGCTGGGATCATTTGCCCCCTCCCCTTTCCACCTCCCTGAAGCCTGACATAAACATGGCGGTAGAAATGCACACATTATTTGGAGTCATAAATTTCCCAGGGATTGCATTCACTTCTCTCCTAGGTCTGTGGGGTGCTCTTTCCATGAGTCACAGTCTTGGTCTAACTCTGGTTGGCTTCTGTTACATCCCTGTGTGGATTAGTATGCCCTCCTCTTTCTACAGTTCCTAGAGAAAGTCCCAACCTAGAGCTTGGACTTACCCACCCAAAACTTTGATATAAAGCACTTCTACTTCAAAGTCAATAAGTACCACCCAGCCGGTAGCAGATTAGGAAAAGAGAAACCAGCTGTAAGTTGTACTGTGTAATGAGTAGGCACACAGAAAGGTAAAGGGCAAGAATAAACACTAACAGAAAGCGACCCTGTCTGCATCTCTCTACTAAGACAACAGCATCTTCTGACCCATTTGTCATAACAGAAGCAATAGGTCTCTAAACAATGTACAGATGAGTGCATCTTATCTAGCCTGGGGTTAAGCAGATGAGTTCTGTTTGCAGCTCTTAAAATCCCATAAACCTCTGTGCACATATTCACTACTACCATGCCCAGATCCTTCCCACTTTCTACCATTCCTCTTTTTATTATTCCTTTTTAAGGGAAAACAGCAACAATAATAATTAATGAAAAGCTCTCCATTGTCAGAGTACAATCCGGTAGAACACTTGAAAGAAATGGCAGGGCTGTAAGAATACGGTGCCTGTGGTTAATCAAGCACTGTCAGTGAGGGTCACAATCACCCTGTAATCTGCAGAGTGTGATGTGAAAACAGCTCTGTAAGTAAGTTCCCCAAATCATGATTATTTGACAAGCTCCAAGCTTGGGTCCATGTGGAAAGCAGCATGTGGACACATTCATAGGGATGAATAATAGAATTCTCTCTCTACTTTTTTATGGCTTAATTTGGCTATGTATAATAATGAAAGATAGATCCTTGAGCCTGGGTTAATTTAGTTAGAGTTTTCAGAAAAAAAATTCAGTTGTTTGCATACAAGTTATTATAGCATCAACTGCTATTATTCAGTGCAGTTTGCTTTGCTCTATTTTAAATTGCCCATGACAAATAGAGCACAAATGTGTAATCTGTCACTCTAGCCCTGGGAAATAAAGGATGGGGATTTCATCTTCCCTTTCCTTTAGAATGTTGTCTTTTATTTAGAAAACTTCCAGCATTCATTATACCTTTTATCGTATAATATTTTAAGCTTCCCCCCCTCCCACCGTGCTCATTTCTATTTCCTTTTGGTTCACGTTAAAGATTTTCAAAACACTTAAAAAAATCCTTAACCTGTGTTTTCTCTCAAAATCTACTGATGATATTTCTCTGCATGAAGTGAAACATGTGGTTTTTCTGCACTCGTTTTAAGCCCTTGGGATAAATCACTGACATTTGCAACACAAAAACATTATCTGCCTTAAAATGAACATACAACCAACACTCCCTCTGGACCCTCTTAGCATGAATGTTTCCTGTTTAAAATGGAAAGAGAGAAAGGAGGAATTCCAGGCCTCGGACTTTTAGGGTCCTGTTCTCTCCCTGGAGATTTCTCTCTTTTAAAACAGAATATTGTAAAAGACAGGCAGGCCTTGGTTTTTTCGTGGAGAGACTAGCCAGATCAAGCAGTGACAGGGCAGAAGCCACCCTGCTGGCCACAGCCACCGTGCAGGCTGCGTGTGCATGGGGGTGGTCAAGTCTCTTCTCCCACGCCTCCCCTACTAGTCGGCCACCTCACACGGCCAGGGGAAGAGGGGGCAGAACTCAAGATAGTTTTGTGGACCCACATTGCTTCCTCTGAGGGGAAGTTTTACGTCTGGGAATTTGCTTACATGTGGCAGAAACCAAGTGAGGCACCTGTTCTTTGTCAAGAAATGAAATCATGGAAACTGTCTTTTTCTGTAGAACTCATCAAAACAGTTATCATTTCTAATTCTTCAGAGAGAAGAAAAACAATGAGCTGGCCTACAAAAACACTCTTTAAGGTTCAAAGAGTGCTAGAAGAATTTTTCTTTCTTTGGTGCAAGGGAGGGAGTTGCTATAGTTTATAATAACTTTTTGCTCAAAATTGAGCACTGACTTTTACCAGAACTTCTAAGTGCTTGTGACTATTGTGTGCACACGCACACACACATATTTAAAATAACAATTTTTAGGGAGGTTGAGACAAGATGGCAGAGTAGAAGGACGTGAGATCACCTCATCTTATGAAAACACCAAAATCACAACTAACTGCTGAACAACCATCAACAAAAAAATGCTGGAGCCTACCAAAAAACATATCCTATATCCAAAGACAAAGAAGACACAACAAGATGGTAGGAGGGGTGGGTGTAACTGCGATAAAACCAAATCCCATACCCGCCAGGTGGGTGACCCACAAACTGGAAAATAATTATATTGCAGAAGTTCTCCCACAGGAGTGAAAGTTCTGAGCCCCACATCAGGCTCCCCAGCCTGCGGGTCTGGCAATGGGAGGAGGAGCCCCTGAGGATCTGGCTTTGAAGGCCAGCAGGGTTTGATCACAGGAATTCCATAGGACTAGGGGAAACAGAAACCCCATTCTTGGAGGGTGGACACAAGCTCTCGTGTGCACCAGGTCACAGGGAGAAAAAGCAGTGACATCATAAGAGCCTGGGCCAGACCTATCTGCTGGTATTGGAGGGTCTCCTGCAGAGGCAGGGTCAGCCTGTGGCTCACTCTGGGGACAAGCACACTGCAGCTGTAGTCCTGGGGAGTACTCATTGGCATGAGCTGGCCTGGAGGCCACCATTTTCCCATCAAGACCTGGCCCCACCTCTAGTGCAGGGACGCCTCCGGCCAAACAACCAAAAGGGTGGGAACACAGCCCCACATATCGACAGACAGGCTGCTTAATGTCTTCCTGAGCACACAGCTGCCTGCTAAACACACTTCTTGACAAGGCCCTGTCCACCAGAGGGACAAGACCCAGCTCCACCCACCAGTGGGGCAGGCACCAGTTCCTCACACCAGGAAGCCTGTACCAGCCCCTGGACCAACCTCATCCACCAGATGGCAGACAGCAGAAGCAAGGAGAACTACAACCCTGCAGCCTGTGGAACAGAAATTGCAATTGCAGAAAGTTAGACAAAATGAGATGGCAGAGGAATATGTCCCAGATGAAGGTACAAGATAAAACCCCAATAGAACAACTACGTGAAGTGGAGATAGGCAACCTACCTGAAAAACAATTCAGAGTAATGACAGTAAACATGATCCAAGACCTAGAAAAAAGAACAGAGGCACAGATCAAGAAGATACAAGAAATGTTTTACAAAGACCTAGAAGAACTAAAGAACAGAGATGAACAATACAATAACTGAAAAGAAAAATACACTAGAAGGAATCAGTAGCAGAATAACTGAGGCAGAAGAACAGATAAGTGACCTGGAAGACAGAATGGTGGAAATCAGTGCTGTGAAACAGAATAAAGGAAACAGAATGAAAAGAAATGAGGACGGTCTAAGAGACCTCTGGGACAACATTAAATACGCTAACATTTGCATTCTAGGGGGTCCCAGAAGGAGAAGAGAGAGAGAAAGAACATGAGAAAATATTTGAAGAGAAAATATTTGAAGTGATAATAGCTGAAAAATTCCCTAACATGGGAAAGGAAACAGTCACCCAAGTCCAGGAAGCACAGAGAATCCCAGGAAGAATAAACCCAAGGAAGAACATGCTGTGATACATAGTAATGAAATTGACAAAAATTAAAAACAAAGAAAAAATATTAAAAGCAACAAGGGAAAAGCAACAAATAACATACAAGGGAATTCCCATAAGGCTATCAGCTGACTCTTCAGCAGAAACTCTGCAGGCCAGAAGGCAGTGGCATGATACATTTAAGGTAATGAAAGGGAAGAACCTACAACCAAGAATGCTCTACCCAGCAAAGCTCTCATTCAGATTCAATGGAGAAATCAAAAACTTTACAGACAAGCAAAAGCTAAGAGAATGCAGCACCACCAGGCCAGCTTTGCAACAAATGCTAAAGGAACTTCTCTAAGCAGGAAAGAAAAGGCCACAACTAGAAACAAGAAAATTACGAATGGAAAAGCTCACCAGGAAAAGCAAACACACAGTAAAGGTACAGGATATTGAAAATGCAGGGACTTCCCTGGTGGCGCAGTGGTTAAGAATCCGCCTGCCAATGCAGGGGACACGGGTTTGATCACTGGTCCCGGAAGATCCCACATGCCACGGAGCAACTAAGCCCGTGTGCCACAACTACTGAGCCTGCGTTCTAGAGCCTGTGAGCCACAACTACTGAAGCCCGTGCACCTAGAGCCCGTGCTCCGCAACAGGAGAAGCCACTGCAATGAGTAGCCTGTGCACCTCAACAAAGAGTAGCCCCTACTCACAGCAACTAGAGAAAAGCCCGGGTGCAGGAATGAAGACCCAATGCAGCCAAAAAAAAAAAAAAAATCATTTGATATTAAAAGACCAGCAACTTAATAAACAATCTTGTTTATACACAGACTGCTATATCAAAACCTCATGGTAACTGCAAACCAAAAATCTACAGTAGAAACACACATACCAAAGAAATAGGAATCAAAACACAACACTAAAGTTAGTCATCAAGTCACGAGAAGAGAACAAAAGAGGAAGAGAAGAAAAAAGACCTACAAAAACAAATACTAAACAATTAACAAAATGGCAATAAGAACATACATATCAATAATTACCTTAAATGTAAATGGATTAAATGCTCTAACCAAAAGACACAGACTGGCTGAATGGATACGAAAACAAGACCCATATATATGCTGTTTACAAGAGACCCACTTCAGATCTAGGGACATATACAGACTGAAAGTGAGGGGATGGAAAAAGGTATTCCATGCAAATTGAAATCACAAGAAAGCTGGAGGCAATACTCATATCAGACAAAACAGACTTTAAAATTAAAACTGTTACAAGAGACAAAAAGGACACCACATAATGATCAAGGGATCAATCCAAGAAGAAGATATAACAAATATAAATATGTATGTACCCAATATAGGAGCACCTCAGTATATAAGGCAAATGCCAACAGCCATAAAACGAGAAATTGACAGTAACACAATAATAGTGAGAGACTTTAACACCCTACTTTCATCAATGGACGGATCATCCAGACAGAAAATCAATAAGGAAACACAGGCCTTAAATGACACATTGGACCAGATAGGCTTAATTGATATTTATAGAGCATTCCATTCAAAAGCAGCAGAATACACATTCTTTTCAAGTGCATATGGAACATCTGCCAGGGTAGATCATATGCTGGGCCACAGAGCAAGCCTTGGTAAACTTCAGAAAATTGAAATCATATCAAGCATCTTTTCCGACCACAAAACTATGAGATCAGAAATCAACTACAAGAAAAAAAACTGTAAAAAAACACAAACATGTGGAGGTTAAACAATATGCTACTAACCTACCGATGGATCACTGAAGAAATAAAAGAGGAAATAAAAAAATACCTAGAGACAAATGACAACATGACTATCCAAAACCTATGGGATGCAGCAAAAGCAGTTCTAAGAGGGAAGTTTATAGCAATACGATCTTACCTCAGGAGACAAGAAAAATCCCAAATGAAGAACATAACCTTACATCTAAAGCAATTAGAGAAAGAACAAACAAAACACAAAGTTAGCAGAAAGAAAAATATCATAGAGATCAGAGCAGAAATAAATGAAACAGAGATGAAGAAAGCAATAGCAAAGATCAATGAAACTAAAAGCTGGTTCTTTGAAAAGATAAACAAAATTGATAAAACTTTAGCCAGACGCATCAAGAAAAGAGAGAGGGCTCAAATTGGTAAACTTAGAAATAAAAAAGAAGTTACAGTGGACAACACTGAAATACAAAGAATCATAGACTACTACAAGCAACTATATGCCAATAAACTGGACAACCTAGAAGACATGGACAAATTCTTAGAAAGGTACAACCTTCCAAGACTTAACCAGGAAAAAACAGAAAATATGAACAGACCAACCACAAGTAATGAAATTGAAACTGTGATTAAAAAAACTCCCAATGAACAAAAGTCCAGGACCAGATGGCTTCACAGGTGAATTCTATCAAACATTTAGAGAAGAGTTAACACATATCCTTCTGAAACTTTTCCAAAAAATTACAGAGGAATGAATACTCTCAAACTCATTCTATGAGTCTACCATCACCCTGATATCAAAACCAGACAAAGCTAACACACACACACACACACACAAATTTACAGGCCAATATCACTGATGAACATAGATGCAAAAATCCTCAACAAAGTACTAGCAAACCGAATCCAACAATACATTAAAATGATCACACACCATGATCAAGTGGGATTTATCCCAGGGATGCAAGGATCTTTCAGTATCCACAAATCAATCAGTGTGATACACCATATTAACAAATTGAAGAATAAAACCCATATGATCATCTCAGTAGATGCAGAAAAATCTTTTGACAAAATTCAACACCTATTTATGATGAAAACTCCCCAGAAAGTGGCACACACCTCAACATAATAAAGGCCATATATGACACACCTCAACATAATAAAGGCCATATATGACAAACCTATAGCTAATATCATCCTCAATGGTGAAAAGCTGAAAGTATTCCATCTAAGATCAGGAACAAGACAAGGATGTCCACTTTTGCCACTTTTATTCAACATAGTTTTGGAAGTCCTAGTCATAGCAATCAGAGAAGAAAAAGAAATAAAAGGAATCCAAATTGGAAAAGAAGTAAAATTGTCACTGTTTGCAGGTGACAAGATACTATACATAGAAAATCCTAAAGTTGGTACCAGAAAACTACTAGAGTTCATAAACAAATTCAGTAAAGTTGCAGGATACAAAATTAATACACAGAAATCTGTTGCATTCCTATATATTAACAACAAAAGATCAGAAAGAGAAATTAAAGAAAAAAATCCCACTTACCATCACATCAAAAAGAATAAAATACCTAGGAATAAACCTACCTAAGGAGGCAAAAGACCTGCACTCTGAAAACTATAAGATGCTGATGAAAGAGATCAAACATGACATGATCAGATGGAAAGCTATACCATGTTCCTGGATTGGAAAAATCAATATTATCAGAATGACTATACTAGCCAAAGCAATCTACAGATTCAATACAATCCTAATCAAATTACCAATGGCATTTTTCACAGAAATAGAACAAAAAATTTTATGATTTGTATGGAAACACAAAAGACCCCAAATAGCCAAAGCAATCGCGAGAAAGAAAAATGGAGCTGGAGGAAGCAGGCTCCCTGACTTCAGACTATATTACAAAGCAACAGTAATCAAAACAGTATGGTACTGGCACAAAAACAGAAATATAGATCAATGGAACAGGATAGAAAGCCCAGAGATAAACCAACGCAGCTATGGTCAACTAATAGGCAAGGATATACAATGGAGAAAAGACAGTCTCTTCAATAAGTGGTGCTGGGAAAACTGAACAGCTACATGTAAAAGAATTAAATTAGAACACTCTCTAACACCATACACAAAAATAAACTCAAAATGGATTAGAGACCTAAATGTAAGACTGGACACTGTAAAACTCTTAGAGGAAAACATAGGAAGAACACTCTTTGACATAAATCACAGCAAGATCTTCTTTGATCCACCTCCTAGAGTAATGGAAATAAAAACAAAAATAAACAAATGGGACCTAATGAAACTTAAAAGCTTTTGCAAAGGAAAGGAAACTACAAACAAGACAAAAAGACAACCCTCAGAATGGGAGAAAATATTTGCAAACGAATCAGCAGACAAAGGATTAATCTCCAAAATATATAAACAGCTCATGCAGCTCAATATTAAAAAAACAAACAACCCAATCCAAAAATGGGCAGAACACCTAAATAGACATTTCTCCAAAGAAGACATACAGATGGCCAAGAGGCACATGTACAGGTGCTCAACATCGCTAATTATTAGAGAAATGCAAACCAAAACTACAATGAGATATCCCTTCATACCAGTCAGAATGGCCATCATCAAAAAGTCTAGAGACAATAAATGCTGGAGAGGGTGTGGTGAAAAGGGAACCCTCCTACACTGTTGGTGGGAATGTAAATTTGTACAGCCACTAGGCAGAACAGTATAGAGGTTCCTTAAAATCTAAAAGCTACCATATGATCCAGCAATTCCACTCCTAGGCATATATCTGGAAAAAACCATGGTGCAAAAGGATACATGTACCCCAGTGTTCATTCAGCGCTGTTCACAATAGCCAAGACATAGAAGCAACCTAAATGTCCATTGACAGCGAAACAGATAAAGAAGATGTGGTACATATATGTAACAGAATATTAATCAGCCATTAAGAATGAAATAATGCCACTTGAAGCAACATGGATGGACCTAGAGATTGTCATACTGAGTGAAATCAGAGAAAGACAAATATCATATGATATCACTTATATGTAGAATCTTTAAAAAAATGATACAAATGAACTTATTTACAAAACAGAAACAGACTCACAGACTTAGAAAACAAACTTACCGTTACCAAAGGGGGAAGATCGGGGGAGGGATAAATTGGGAGTTTGGGATTGACATATACACACTATTGTATTTAAAATAGATAACCAACAAGGGCCTACTGTATAACACAATGAACTCTGCTCAATATTCTGTAATAACCTAAATGGGAAAAGAATTTGAAAAGAATATATACATGCATATGTATAATAGAATCATCACTTTGCTGTACACCTGAAACTGACACAACATTGTTAATCAACTATACTCCAATATAAAATTTTAAAAAAGGTTAAAACAAACAAAAGAAGCAAGTTTTAAGCAAGGAAAACAAAAAAGCCCAGCTCATTAACTATGGAATTTGATAGGATAAAGGAAGTGGAATAGGGAGCTGATATTTTATCTTTGTTAATCTTGAGTTTCCAGGACTTCCCTGGTGGTCCAGTGGTTAAAGAATCCACCTTCCAATGAAGGGGACACAGGTTCGATCCCTGGTCAGGGAACTAATATCCCACATGCTGCAGGGCAACTAAGCCTGCGCACTGCAACTACTGAGCCTGTGCTCTCTGGAGCCTGTGCGCCACAACTAGAGAGAAGCCCACACGATGCGATGAAGAGCCTGTGTGCTGCAACAAAAAGATCCTGCATGCTGCAATGAAGATCCTGCATGCCACAACTAAGACCCAATGCAGCCAAATAAATAAATATTTTTAAAAAATCTTGAGTTTCCCTTTTCATAGTATCTTTATTGGGTGAAATTTAGTATTTGTAGGAAAGCAAAAAACCCAACCCATTCTGGGGCCTAAGAAATGCTTATCACAGTGAGCAATGCTGCATGTTTTGAGCCAACCCTGAGAAATCCAGGGGTAGTCTTCTTTGAAGATTCTGATGAAAACAGGGATCCAAATAGCAAATACATCAACACTTTAAGACCCCTCATTTTTCATGCAACCCCATAATTTTTATTTGTATGTGTTATTATTTTTCTTAAAAAAACTTTTAATTCAAAATCTCACCCAGGAACCAATATTTACTTAAGAAGCACAAGCCTATATTTCCTTTCTTTATAATATGACTTTGTGAAAACTGTCATGAAAATATTGATATTTCAAAAATTTCACTATTTCTTTCCCACACTTTTTACTATTTTTTCTTTTTCTAGTTTATTTTTGATTAGGGTCATTTCTGGAGGCCCAAAGGATTCATATTTTGATTGGAAAATTTGTTGGAACTATCTCATACAGTTTCCAGTCACATAGATGAATGAAATAACGAAGGTTAACCTTTCAGGCTAATACCCGGCCCCACCCAACAGCCTGTAAGCGCCAGTGCTGGGATGTCTCAGGACAAACAACTAACTGGGTGGGGACACAGGCCCACCCATCAGCAGACAGGCTGCCTAACGACTTCCTGAGCCCACAGTCTCCTCTAGACATGGCCCTAGACATGGTATTGACATGTGAAGAAGCAATAAAGATCACTTCCTTTACATGAGATTTTCCTCTTTTTGCCATCTCAGTATGTCACTATTTTTAATCAAACAAAAAGGAGGCTGTAAATCAGAGGTTAAGTGGGTCAGACAGGCAGCTCTTGGGTACCAACAGTCTTCATTTTATGGAAGGAAGGAAGGAATGCTTCTACATTTGCTAAGATAATCCCTTCGGGGAAAGGGCTCAGTATTAGAAGGACCGAGTCACTGGCAAAATTTTTAGCTAGGAATGAGGTGGCTATACTTTCTGTAATAGATGAAGGGGCCTGAGCCCCTGGAATAGATGAAGAGGCACAAGTAACTATGAATCCTCTCACCTCCCCCTGCATCTCCATCCCCCCAACAATTGCAAAGAAAATCTCTTTCCTCTGAACTCACCACAGTGGTTCATTCTCACCTCATCCGCCTGTCTTCCTGCCTCAGGCTGGTTATATACTGTGCTGGAGCACCATCATCTTGACGGAAGGAACCGGGTCTCATGTATCTAGTGATCTCCCTCAGAGCTTACTACAGGGCTCTGCAGGTCAAAGTTGCTTCATACATGTATACTGAATTTGTTCAAGAGAGTTGAAAGAGAAAACCCACAAAAATACATGGTACCCATACAGGGTCAGATATATGCAGAAGCTAGAATTAGGTGGGTAGAGAAATGAAAGGAGAAAGTGGGCTCTCATTGAGAAGCAGAGATTGACAATGGTTGAGATAAGACTGGACTCTAATTTTTAAAGAAGAAGGGAGGGATGGTGGGCTGAAAAAAAGGGTTGGACTCTGCCCAACATAGAATGGTTGTAAACTTTATCAGGCATGAGTTATTATAGTTGTCTTGTTTGCCAAGAACAAAAGTAGACTGTCTTATCTCTGCTGTCTTGCATAGTACTTGAATCATAGTAGGTGCTTAATGAATCTTGGACTCGAATTTAATTGCCTTGACTTACTAGTGAGGTCAACATGACTAACTGGCTCAGGTTAAGTGTATTTACTCAAGAATTAGTTAAGGGAGAGTGGACAAGATGGTGAAGTAGAAAGACTCTGACCTCACCTCCTCTCACAAGCACATGAAAATCACAACTTTCTGCAGAACAATCATCGATGAAAAAGACTGCAACTTACCAGAAAAGATCTTCTACAACTAAAAACATAAAGAAGGAACAACAATGAGATGGGTAGGAGGGGTGGACTCGTGATATAATCAAGTCTCATACCCACCAGGTGCGAGACCCACAAACTGGAGAATAATTATTCAATATATTGCAGAGTTTCTCCCATAGGAGTGAGTGTTCTGAGTCCCACGTTGGGTTCCCCAGCCCAGGGATCTGGCACCAGGAAGATGAGCCCCCCAGAGCATTTGGCTTTGAAGGACAGTAGGGTTTAATTGCAGGAGCACCACAGGACTGGGGGAAACAGAGACTTCAATCTTAAAGGTACACACAAAATCTCACGTGCACTGGGACCCAGGACAAAAGCAGTAATTTGATAGGAGCCCAGGCCAGACCTACCTTCTGTCTCAGAGTGTCTCCTGGAGAGATGGGGGTGGGGGGTAGCAGCTGCAGCTCACCCTGGGGACATAAACACTGGTGGTAGATATATTGGTAACATTCAATGGTGTGAACACTCCTGGCAGCTGCCATCTTGGCTCATTAGTGCCAAGATCTGGCCCCACCACACAGCCTCAGGCTAGACAACTAACTGGGTAGGGACACAGCACCTCCCATCGGCAGACAGGCTGCCTAAAGACTTACTGAGCCCACAGCCACCTCTAGACATGCCTCTAGACATGGCCCTGCCCACCAGAGTGCCAAGACCCAGCTCCACCCCCTTGTGGGCAGGCACAGGCCCTTCCACCAGGAAGCCTGCACAAGCCTCTAGACCAGCCTCACCCACAAGGGGGCAGACAACAGAAGCAAGAAAACTATGATCCTGCAGCCAGCCAACTGAGTCCACCAACAGTAGGCCAGAACCTATCCTAAGACCAGCTGGGCCCTGACCCTGCCCACTAGCAGACCAATGTCACCTTCAGCACACCCCGGATCCCATATCCAATTGTCAGGAACTGCACCCCCCCCCACCCCCCAAAAGCGATCTGACACCAGCTCTGGGATCCCTGGGCCCTGCGGCCAGACTCCAGGAACAGCTCTGCCTGCCAGTAGTCCGGAACCAACCCCAGGAAGGACCTGGCTTCATCCACCAGTGGGGAGCAACAGCCCCAGAGTCTTCGGGACCCTGACTCCACCCACCAGTGAGCCAGCACTAG
The DNA here is from genome assembly GCF_026419965.1 of Kogia breviceps. Taxonomy (NCBI): domain Eukaryota; kingdom Metazoa; phylum Chordata; class Mammalia; order Artiodactyla; family Physeteridae; genus Kogia; species Kogia breviceps. Next base: position 171,833,961 of record NC_081311.1, on the reverse strand, counting down.
CCCCCGGGGCCCGCTAGGGTTCTACATCCAGCCTCCTCATGATCAGGCCCCACTAAACAGCAGCCAGCAGCATCCACACAGGGCAGGGCCTGGCAACCAACCAGACTAGGGGCCAACCAGGTCTACCAGACCACCCACATAGCCCACGACAACGGAAGGACCCATGCAGCCCTCTTAGGGGAAATCCCTAGAGCACATACGTTGAGTGATGAGAGGGGAGTGCACTGCTAGGATGCATAGGACATCTCCTACAGAAGGCCACTTCTCCAAGGTCGAGAAACATAACTAACCTACTACATACATAAAAATACAAATAACAACTTAGACAAAATGAGGTGGGAGAGGAACACGTTCCAGATGAAGTAACAAGATAAAACCCCAGGAGAAGAACTAAGTGAAGTGGAGATAGGCAATCTACCCAAGAAAGATTTCAGAGTAATGATCATAAAGATTATCAAATAATTTGGGAGGAGAATGGATGCACAGAGAGAGAAGTTAGACGTTTTTAACAAAGAGTTAGAATATATAAAGAACGACCAAAGATGAAGAATATAATAAATGAAATGAAAAATACACTAGAAGGAATCCACAGTAGATGAAATGATACAGAGGAATGGATCAGTGAACTGGATGACAGAGTAGTGGAGATCACTGCCACTGAACAGGAAAAAAATAATGAAAAGAAATGAGAACAGTTTAAGAGACCTCTGGGACAACATCAAATGCACTTAATATTTGCATTATAGGGATCCCAGAAGGAGAAGAGAGAGAGAGAGAGAAAGGGCCTGAGAAAATATTTAAAGATATAGTAGCTGAAAACTTCCCTAACCTGGGGAAGGAAACAGTCACCCAAGTCCAGGAAGCAGAGAGTCCCATACAGAATTAATCCAAAGAGGAACACACCAAGATATGTTATAATTTTAAAATGACAAAAGTTAAAGAGAGAATATTAAAAGCAACAAGGGAAATGCAACAAGTAACATACAAGGGAGCTCCCATAAGGCTATCAGCTGATTTTTCAGCAGAAACTCTGCAGGCCAGAAGGGAGTGGCAGGATATATTTAAAGCAATGAAAGGGAAAACCCTACAACCAAACATACTCTCTCCAGCAAGGCTCTCGTTCAGACTTGATCGAGAAATCAAAAGCTTTTCAGACTAGCAAATGCTGAAAGAGTTTAGCACCACCAAACCAGTTTTACAACATATGTTAAAGGAACTTTTCTAGACAAAAAAGAAAAGGCCACAGTAGAAACAAGAAAATTATGAAATGGAAAAGCTTACCAGTAAAGGCAAACATACAGTAGAAGTAGGAAATCATCTACACACAAAGCTACTAGGGAGGTTAAAAGACAAAAGTAGTAAAATTATCTGTATCCACAATAAGCAGTTAAAGGATACACAAAACAATTTGATGTAAAATATGATATCAAAAACTGTAATCATGAGGCGAGGAGAGTAAAAATACAAGGTTTTTAAAATGCACTTGAAATTAAGAGATGAGCAACTTAAAACATATATATAATTATTATATATGTGATTGTTTTTTATATATATATATATATATATAAACATAATTTTATATATATAGTATAGTCTGAAGTCAGGGAGCCTGATTTCTCCAGCTCTGTTTTTCTGTCTCAAGATTGCTTTGGCTATTTGGGGTCCTTTGTGTCTTAAAATACAAATTTTAAGATATATATATATATATATATATATATATATATATATATATATATATTAGACTGCTATACAGAAACCTCATGGTAACCGCAAACCAAATATCCATGATAGATATATACACAAAAAAGAAAAAGGAATCCAACAGAAAGAAACATATATCGTATGATATCACTTATATGTGGAATCTAAAAATATGATGCAAATGAACTTATTTACAAAACAGAAATAGACTCACAGACACAGAAAACAAGCTTATGGTTACCAGAGGGGAAAGTGGGAGATAAATTAAGAGTCTGGGATTAACAGACATACCACTATATATAAAATAAACAATAAGGTCTACTGTGTGGCACAGCGAACTATATTACATATCTTATAATAACCTATAATGGAAAAGAATATATATGGTCATATATATGTATAGCTGAATCACTTTGCTGTATACCCACAACTCACACAACATTGTAAACTAACTATACTTCAATTAAAAAAATTTTTTTAAAAGGAATAATAGAAAAATATGACTGAAAAAAAATCAGTTAAGGGCTGTTTTTATTACGGTCCAGGAAAATAATTTTCTTTGTTTCTGTCATAAACACAACAATCTAGGAACATCTTTATGCATTTAAAAATATAGTAAAGAGAGTCTCAAATATAGTACAAAACCTTAGGGAGACAATGTCAAACCAGTTTCATGTACCTGAGCTTGAGGACGGATGAACATGAGCCAGAGGTAGAAGTGAGGTCCAGCTCCCCTCTGTACAGCGCTTCCCCACTTTTCCTCCACCTGAATACACATGACGGGTGACTTTCATACAAGCCACACATGCCTAAGAGAGGCAGAAGCTAGGATTATGCCAACTCCTCTACCATCTGCTGTAGCTCAATGCCCTTCCCTCCTTTTGCCAAGAGAGAAAAAGGGATTTATGTGAGTGTGGACCACATTATTAAGGGAAAAAGTGTGAATCTGCTGTAATTTAGAAAAAAATTATTTTCGGCCTTCAGTTCTTCAAAAATCCTTACAATATGGAGCTGATCATAATTCACCAGTGGAGCTCAAGGCTGAATTTAAGAAGCACCTCTGTCTCTCATCCAGTGAGCTTTTAGGAGGAGGAAAGGCAGGTGAAGCTGAAGAATAACAGGAGAAAACAGCCAAGATTGAGTCACATCAGTGACTAGAAGAGAGTTTGTTTTGCGAGGGGATGAGCTTAGCAGGCATAAAAATAAGATATGTGGTAAAAAGTATGAAAGCCATAAAGAATTTATTGAGCAAAGGTAAGCACATCCACCTGAGGCATAAGCACTGGCTTTCTTACTTAAGGAAAAGCTTGCAAAGGGCAGAATCTTGTTCCTCTTAATTTCTGTAAAATACTATGCATGCTCTTAGTAGCCCAAACAGACAATTTCTTAACTTCCAAGGTAGCCTTTATGAGTTTCCTTTTTTGGTAATAATTGACTGTGACCAAATTTGGGGTTCAAATGGGAGGAAGCAGATGATGTTAAACTGCTGGTGCTAAGAGAGGTACTTGGACCCCTTGGCAGAAAGTCGACATCTGGGAAAGCCATATTCCCTCAAGCACGCCACGTGCACATTATTTAGTGGCTGAGCTGATGTTGGTGCTTTCTTCTCCGGTTCTTCTACAAATATGGGAAAGCTAAAAAAAGATCAGTGCAAACTCATATACTTGTAGGAGCTGAGTTGCCCATGCTATGTGGACAGAGATGCTTTTAGTCTGTGTTTGGAATTCCTTCCGTGTCAGGTTTCTCGTTACCAGGGCTTTATCCTTTGTCCAGGCATGAATGTGGTTGACCAGGATTAGCAGAGCCCTTTGCAATGTATATTACATAGCTCTGATTTCTGCAGATTTTACAGAATCATAAATACAAGGATCATTTGACGGCCTGTGTTATAGAAGTGATTTCAGGAAAAAAAATCCTACTTTCATCACTCACATTTCTCATAGTGTTATGAGGAGAGGGCTCTTGCTCTTTGCAAAGAACTGAAGTGGGAACAGATTTATCAGCAGATGCTTTTGGCCCTTGTTAACACCAAGGAAATGCTTGCAGAGAAAATGAAAGAAGAATGATAATGACAGAGTGCTCAGAAGACATTTCTAAAACAGTTTAAGACAGGCATCATTTTGATCACCCACATTTAATTCCTTCTTTCATGTTTTTCAACAGTGACCACAAACACAAGAATTTAGTTATTAACAAACTGCATGTGCGCTGAGGATGGGATCCTGCATAGCCCTTTAGCAGATGTTATCTGGAAAATGGCCCTTAAGAATGTTTCATGCTATTACATGGTGGGAGCTATTCTCTAAAAATGGTCCTACGAAAATAATTTCCTTTGTGATGGGGTATGAGGTTCCTAAAATGCTTGCTGTGGACAATTAGAAAGGGCAGCATGAGAGCATTCATAAAGAAAGAATCTTGTGGGAAGCCAAAACTGTTGAGAGTGGCCGCAAATCCATTTGAACGATACCTGCATATAATTACCCATAGTCTTTTTAACCACGGAATAGGGTTATTTAAAGAGAATGGCAACCATAGGAACAAATCATCATAATTTGTTAGGCTACTAAAATCATCTCTCCCTCTCTTTCTATTGTATCAGTAGTCCTGGAATTTCAATATCTAAACACTAAGGATTTCATCCAATTGTCATGAAAGAGACAACAGTTCAATTTCAAGGTCAGACTTGGAGGGCCAACTGGTTAGAGAGTGTAGGGTCCTGAGTTCTAAAGACTATTTCGCCTGCCCCTTAGAAGCACTACACAGTTTCTTGCCCAAGGTAACTGCCTGGAGGAAGACAGGACATTCTAGGGCAAAAACATACTGTTCATGAGTGCTGCTTTACCCTGATCAATTTAGATTATATTTATTTTTAGAGTAATACATACAATTTTTGGATAAGATGTTCATGTATCTTATCCAAAGGTACTCATATTCATCACATTGCTGCCACATATTTACCTGCCCCCATTCCTCTGCTATTAATTTCTAAAGCCTGGGCCATAGGAGGATTTTGATGTAAACCACCCACAGACTTAAATCATCAGAATTCCTCTTCACTAAGGTCAAGAACCACAGGGAAGGAGTCTTAAACACTTCCACCTTCGTGTGTGTATATTGGGAAGGGCGTCCATACCATGATTGTGTTAAGACCCGAGAGAATCCTGCCACTGCAATTCTCTGCTCTGAAATTCAGCAGCAGAAATATAAATGCTGGAAAGAATGCTACTACTGTGCTTGATGAACTCAGGAACAAGCTTCGAAAGCTGAATTTAGAATTGCAAAGATTCGAAGCCTGCTGAGCACAGTGGCGTTTTCCTGAGTGCTCAGAGCAGGCCGGGCTCCATCTTAAGCATTTTCTCCATATCAACATGTTTATTCCTCACAACAGAGCCTCAAGGTAGCTACTGTTATTAGCCCTGGTTTGCAGATGAGGATATGGAAGAACAGAGAGGTTAAGTAACTTGACCAAGGTCACACAGGAAGTAGCAGGGTCTGGATTCAAGCCCAGGTGGACTGAGCCGGAGGCCACAGGCTTGGCCATTCAGCTAGAGTGTGCAGCCTCTGATCTCTCTTGCTTCTCACCTGCTCACAATGTGCCTGTTGGCAGCCGGTGAGAGGAATCAGAGGCATTCTTCTGACTGGCTCGTGAACAGTGGGTGAGTGGGAAGCAGTTCAGTCTGGGGAGGATTAAGGAGTGTGGTTTTTGTTCAGTAGGATCTAGAGCAGGGGAGTGATGTGCATTACCTATGGGACAGCTCCCCTTGGAGGTTCCGTAGGCACCTCAAACCTTACAGGTACAAAATTAAACAGTGGCTTCTCCCCAGGTCTGCTGCTCCTTCAGTGGTCCCTTCAGAGAATGACATAATCTACACAGTCAGCCATTTCTACACAGTCAGAAATCTAGATCCTCTCTGTCTTCCCCACTCCAGCCAGACACTGGATTCTAGAAACCCCTTTTCAACTGGACTAGCAATAGTGTGTCAGGGCTCACGACAGGCAGGCAAAGTTGTGGGCCAGCTTCATAACAGAGCAGTTCAACAGCACAGAGGCCAACGCACGTGAATCTGAAGGACACTGAGTTCTGTAACCATCAAGCCACTAACTTTGAAGCAATTTTGAGCACATCACACTTATTCTAAAATGAAAACATGGCATAATTTGTAAACACAGCGAGTTTAGTTCTCTTTTGGGGACCATGTGAGCATTTACATTTTTGGGGTCTCAAATTTAAATCCTGACAATTTAACTGGCTTAAGAGTTTTTTTTTGCTTGTGCCTGAATATGAGATCTACCAAATGCCTTTTTAAAAAATAAATCAGGTTATCTTTTCTCCCAAATTTATAAGATTAAATGAGGTTTATAGATCATATTTCATAAACCTCTGGGTTCACTTTCTGCCTTAAGAAATGAGCATGTTTGTTAGTTCTCGTATTTAATTTATAAGACAGTTGGAGGAAAATGGACCAGGGACCAATGAGTAAATGAGGTGTGCTGGGTTCACTTCTGGGTACGAAGGATTTGGCATCTGTACCTTCAAATACTGACTTGATCTCACCTCCAGGTAGGTTTCCTGTGTAAAGGACTTTCCTCATCCTCTCAGCAGTGACATGACATCCCTGGCCCCACCTTCCCCTGGTGGGGGCATATCGAAGGAGGTACAGCCTGACCCCAGAGCTCTGCTCGGGAGGAGTTCGGATTTTGATCACTGAACCAGCTGCAATTCTGCTCAGGTGGCATTTTTTTTTTTTTTTTTTTTTTGGCCGTGAAGCATGCAGCATGTGGGATCTTAGTTCCCCGACCAAGGATCAAACCCGCATCCCCTGCTGTGGAAGCGTGGTCTTAACCACTGGACCGCCAGGGAAATCTGTCGGGTGTATTTTGGAGATTTATATTCTAACAATCTCCCTGATGCCCAGCACCAAGGCTTGAGCCAGCCCCCTCTCTAATTTCCACCAGATAATAGATAGAAGCACTTTTGACCTCTCTGTATAAATTCTGATGTGGAATTGAGGCACCTCATGTTACTTTTCACCAAAGTGTGGAGGGTAATTCTGGGCCTTCACCTCCTGTCTGCACTCAGCAGGTTCCAAAGACCAGGCTGGGCCTGGTGGGTACACACGAGGCTCAGCCGTCGGTCTCACTCAGCCCTCCTGTCTGGAATCTAGCTCATTATTAGGCAGAGTGCTTTGGAGATAGCATCAGCATGACAGATTCTACATAATATCACATTCTACTCAGCTTTCATTTTTGCAGATGAAATGGATTTACAGCACAAAGGTTACTGAACTGTATTGTCGAAATGATTTTTGAGAAATAATAAAAGTTATTAAGAGAGTCTCAGGTGCTGATGACTAGCTCTGAGCTCTCTCATCCTGCCTTGGTCCCTTCATCCTCTGGCTGATCGTTACATGGCTGGTAAAGACTGGTGATTAATGTCATTATGAACCTTTTACTTTCAAATCCTCATTTATTGAAATTAGAGCATTCTTTGTCATTTCTCTTTCTGCTATAATACAGCCTGACTGTCAGCCCTGTTTCTTCGGGTTCCATCCTTGCCTTTGATGCTGGTAAAATGGAGCAGCTAGCAAATCAAGGCTTATAAGCCCATACCGACTGGGGCTATGAAATTCCTCTGCTCTCATCATTACATTTTTTGTCTCCAATGTTTTTGTACAGTTACTGTCCTGAGCGTTTCTACAGCCCCCCTCTCATGCCTCTGCCTCCACTCCCTTTAGTGAACTAATATGTGGATCCAGAGCCACTGACGAATGCTTTTAAAAAAGACAGAGGAGGACAAGCTTTTATTGTGAGTGAGCTCCTTCAGATGTTATTTCATCCTACAGTTGTTCTCTAACTCGCTTATTTATTGATTTATTCTGTGAACAATTCAAAGAAAACTGTAAATTCGCCTTCTATTTCTTTGCGTGCTGCCTTGCTCTCAACCACATTTGGTGCTGGCATATGAGCCAGTATGAAACGATGCCCCTCTGTTTTATCACATGCATTCTGTTATCAGCACGGTGGCAACCTCATTCTTAAAATCAGTCATGAAGCTGAAGCTTTAATAATTTAAATAAATGCTTATCACAGAAAAGCAAATATTTACAAGTATGAGTCATCTAATTTATAGAAATTAATTAAAAGGTAAATGCTGAAGTGATTTAACACTAAAGAGCCATTAACAAATAAAACGTTATTTACCATTTGCCCCATGCCAGCTCGTTCCTTCCTAAACGTCAGGAGAGATGGGATGCTAGGCCCTCCCATTGCTTTTGTGGGCTTTCAGCTTCCAATCCTGCCAACCTGTTCCGGAACTAGATCTCATTTGCCCATGAGGGTGGGAGGCACTCTCAGCGTTTTAGGTGCTGAGGGATCTCAGTGTGCACCTCAGTGTAGTGGAGAGAGCATGGGACTCAGAGGCAGAAGATTGGGCTTGAAGGGAGCAAAGTATTAATACCTTGTGGAAATACGATCCAGGTGACAACTTTCTTTGAGTCTCAGTGACCTCATATGAAAATGGGGATATTATAACTGCCTTTCCTCCCATTGCAGGGTTGTGATGGAAACGAAATAAGAAAGAAGAAACAAACAAAAAGACCAATCATACTGAGGTGCTCAGCACTTGTTGATCTTGAAGTCACAATCATTTTTAAAAGAAATAAAGCTGAAAAACCATATGATCATCTCAATAGATGCAGGAAAAGCTTTTGACAAAATTCAACACCCATTTATGATAAAAACTCTCCAGAAAGTGGGCATAGATGGAACCTACCTCAACATAATCAAGGCCATGTATGACAGACCCAGAGCAAATATCATTCTCAATGGTGAAAAACTGAAAGCATTTCCTCTAAGATCAGGAACAAGACAAGGATGTCCACTTTTACCACTATTATTCAACATAGTTTTGGAAGTCCTAGCCATGGCAATCAGAGAAGAAAAAGAAAAGGAATACAAATTGGAAAAGAAGAAGTAAAACTGTCACTGTTTGCAGATGACATGATACTATACATAGAGAATCCTAAAGATGCCACCAGGAAACTACTAGAGCTAATCAATGAATTCGGTAAAGTTGCAGGATATAAAATTAATGCATAGAAATCTCTTGCATTCCTATACACTAATGATGAAAATCTGAAAGAGAAATTAAGGAAACACTCCCATTTACCATTGCAACAAAAAGAATAAAATACCTAGGCATAAACCTACCTAGGGAGACAAAAGACCTGTATGTAGAAAACTGTAAGACACTGTTGAAAGAAATTAAAGATGATGCCAACAGATGGAGAGATATACCATGTTCTTGGATTGGAAGAATCAATATTGTGAAAATGACTCTACTACCCAAAGGAATCTACAGATTCAATGCAATCCCTATCAAATTACAAATGGCATTTTTTACAGAACTAGAACAAAAAATCTTAAAATTTGTATGGAGACACGAAAGACCTCGAATAGCCAAAGCAGTCTTCAGGGAAAATAACGGAGCTGGAGGAATCAGACTCCTTGACTTCAGACTATATTACAAAGCTATTGTCATCAAGACAATATGGTACTGGCACAAAAACAGAAATATAGATCAATGGAACAGGATAGAAAGCCCAGAGATAAACCCACACACCTATGGTCAACTAATCTATGAAAAAGGAGGCAAGGATATACAATAAAGAAAAGACAGTCTCTTCAATAAGTGGCACTAGGAAAACAGGACAGCTACATGCAAAAGAATAAAATTAGAACACTCCTTAACACCATACACAAAAATAAACTCAAAATACAGTAGAGACCTAAATGTAAGACCAGACACTGTAAAACTTTTAGAGGAAAACATAGGAAGAACACTCTTTGACATAAATCACAGCAAGATCTTCTTTGATCCACCTCCTAGAATAATGGAAACAAAAACAAAAATAAGCAAATGGGACCTAATGAAACTTAAAAGCTTTTGCAAAGCAAAGAAAACTACAAACAGGACAAAAAGACAACCCTCAGAATGGGAGAAAATATTTGCAAATGAATCAATGGACAAAGGATTAACCTCCAAAATATATAAACAGCTCATGTAGCTCAATATTAAAAAAACAACCCAATCAAAAAATGGGCAGGGGGCTTCCCTGGTGGCGCAGTGGTTGAGGGCCCGCCTGCTGTTGCGGGGGGCACGGGTTCGTGCCCTGGTCCGGGAGGGTCCCACGTGCCGCGGAGCGGCTGGGCCCGTGGGCCATGGCCGCTGGGCCTGCGTGTCCGGAGCCTGTGCTTCGCAACGGGAGAGGCCACAACAGTGAGAGGCCCGCATATAACAACAACAACAAAAAAAAAAAACAAACAAAAAAAATGGGCAGGGCTTCCCTGATGGCACAGTGGTTGAGAGTCTGCCTTCCAATGCAAGAGACATGGGTTCGAGCCCTGGTCTGGGAAGATCCCACATGCTGTGGAGCAACTAGGCCCATGAGCCACAACTACTGAGCTTGCGCGTCTGGAGCCGGTGCTCCGCAACAAGAGAGGACGTGACAGAGAGAGGCCTGCACACCACGGTGAAGAGTGGCTCCTGCTCGCCGCAACTAGAGAAAGCCCTTGCACAGAAACGAAGACCCAACACAGCCAAAAGTAAATAAATAAATAAATAAATAATTTTTTTAAAAAATGGGCAGAACACCTAAATAGACATTTCTCCAAAGAAGACATACAGATGGCCAAGAAGCACATTAAAAGCTGCTCAACATCACTAATTATTAGAGAAATGCAAATCAAACCTACAGTGAGGTATCACCGCACACCAGTTAGAATGGGCATCATCAGAAAATCTACAAACAATAAATGCTGGAGAGGGTGTGGAGAAAAGGGAACCCTCTTGCACTGTTGGTGGGAATATAAATTGATACAGCCACTATGGAGAACAGTACGGAGGTTCCTTAAAAATCTAAAAATAGAATTACCATATGACCCAGCAATCCCACTACTGGGCATATACCCAGAGAAAACCATAATTCAAAAAGACACAGGCACCCCAATGTTCATTGCAGCTCTATTTACAATAGCCAGGACATGGAAGCAACCTAAATGGCCATCGACAGACGAATGGATAAAGAAGATGTGGTACATATATACAATGGAATATTACTCAGCCATAAAAAGGAACGAAATTGGGTCATTTGTAGAGACGTGGATGGATCTAGAGACTGTCATACAGAGTGAAGTAAGTCAGAAAGATAAAAACAAATATCATATATTAATGTGGAATCTAGAAAAATGGTACAGATGAACCGTTTTGCAGGGCAGAAATTGAGACACAGATGTAGAGAAACAAACGTATGGACACCAAGGGGGGAAAGTGGCGGGGGGTGGGGGTGTGATGAATTGGGAGATTGGGATTGACATGTATACACTGATGTGTATAAAACTGATGACTAATAAGAACCTGCTGTATAAAATTAATTAAAAAAAAAAAAGCTGGATCTTCTATGGAGTTTAAGGTGATTGTCCAAAGACCTCTAAGGAGCAAGTAAACAAATTCGTAAACAAATGGAAACTTTATGACTGTGTACCACAGGCCCTATGCGTACCATTCCACATTAGTATGTGTCAGTGCAGGAAATCCTCCAACAGAGGTTGCAACTTGTAGGCCCAATGAATGAATGAATGAATGGATGAATATGTATCTTCATATATATATAGGCCCACCTGGTATTTAAAAAAATTTCAACTAGTTGCTTGCATTTGAACATTGAGGGCTTTCACATAAAAAGTCAGCTTTCCTGTTTTTCGTTAAACTGGGGCCTTGGCTTCGTTTAAAACCGCAATCATCTGGAGCTGCCCCTGGAGGCAGGGAGAAGCCCTCCTTAGGCTCTACTCTTTCTGCTTCTCTCCTTGACAGTTCCCACCTGCCCCCGTAGTTATTTCGGTTTTCAGCCCCTGCCCCATGGGAATAAGTCTCACCATCTAGATTTCTGCATCATCGCATTCAGTTTGCATCCTCCACTTACAGATGTATGTTATCCAAATTCCCCACTTTAAAGAGTGCAAGTGCCCTGGGAGGTTGACTAAATTTCTATCACCATGCCTGGTCCACCTTTCAATCTTTAAAAATAAATTCTTCATCAGTACCTCTGTGCTAGAGAGAGCTGCGGTATGGAGAAGGGACCTGGATAGGGACTGCAAAGACTGGGTCATATCCCGGGGGGTTCAGACAAGTCGTGTCACTTTCTCAGGCCTTATCTTCAACTCTGTAAAATGAATAGGTGGCCCCCAATGAGTCATCGGGGGTTACAGTTACATGACCCTTCCAGGAAACCACATGGGCTCCAGTCCAAATTGACCTCAGGTCACGTTGCTGCATTTCAGCTTGGCCTCTGCAACAGCGACCCTGGCTGGACTTCTCCGCTTATCTGTGCCTTGGTTTCTCCATCTGTAAAGTAATATGTGCTTTTCTTCTCACAAGAGAGAATGCAATGATATGGGTGAAAGCGTTATTGGAGGAAAGTTGGGGTAAAAAGAATCCAAGATCTGATATTACTCTTGTATCTCAGTGGTTGCAATTATGAAGGGAAACTTGCCTAATGGGATTTCTGGATCAGAATTTGCACTCCCCATTGAGAGGCATGATGCAGAAATTTTTCTGGCCAATAAGGTGACACTGTGCAAGTTTTATTCCATCCCTTGCCAGAGTAATACCAAACCTCAGTTAAAAGGTAGGTATGTTTCACTTCAGAAAAACTGCACTCTCATTTACCTCCTTGCCCTGTGCATTTTATGAGGAGTGTATGTGGTTAACTGTTATCAGGTAGTTAAGCAGTTTGATGAGGTGTGAAGTAGCCCTTTAATTGTTTTATTTACTACATACTTATCCTTCCCTAACATCCCATTGGGGAATTCTCCACTTAGTTGATTAAGTGAGGTTTAGTGAACTACAGTTTGGTAAAACCAGAAGCTGAAAAATACCCACTGGAGTTTGGGCAATTTTACAGGCATTTGTAAGTGTGGAACATGCTCAGTTGAGGTGAAAAAAGAGTATCAACAACAACAATAAATGGATTAAAATGTTAATTACCTTCATCACCACCATTAAAAAATAATAACATGGAAAATCAAGATGGGGAAAAATAACTAAATTTAAATCTGCTTCTTCTCTGGGTGCTATTTCTGCTTGAAAGAAATGGCTTCAGGAGAACGTTTCATTTGTCAGGCAAAGGCAATCAGAATTGCTTTTAGAAGCCAAATGTTTACTTAAAAAATAATCTTATCTTTCCTCTGTAGTTCTAAATCTGGATGGACAAAACTGGATGTTAACCTAGCCCAGAGGGCCATCTTACTCCTTGGTCGGTGACAGTGCTAAATGAACCCCCAAGTATCAAGCTCTTCCAAAGAGGTATGAGCCCCAAAGTCTATCCCTGAGGATCTTACCATCTATCTGGGGAGACAAAGAAAGAGGTGAAAGACAAGCCAGGGCACATATGTTCAATGCTGAGTAAGTGCCATGGGATACCTGCTATAGCTAAGGGTTCTGATGAGGGGATGCATTAAGGGAATCTTGAAGAAAGAGTTGGATGTGGGCAAGCAAAGAGAAAGGGACAGTGAGAGATGATGACCCTATAAATGAGGCAGTTGAAAAATTGCAGGATACTGGGTAGAAAAGTTCAGAGGCCAAGAAAAGTGTTCTTGTTATAAAGTATCAAAACTTCCTGTCCCAGATACCATTTCTTGCTGATCCCCTATTTCTGAATCAGATGCCCTTCTTAGGAACTTATTGAAAAATATCAGTAATGTTAGAAAATTAAGTCATGATTGGTTTAAATTTATATAAGATCATGTAAAGTCTTTAACATAATGCAGACTTTATGCTTGCATAGGAAAAAGTTCTGGCTCTATGAAATTGCTAACCACTATACTTAATTACCTGTTTTCTTATTTGTCCCCCAATAAACTATGAACTTCCTAATAGTAAGGACTATTGCTGAGTTCACTGTTGATTTCCCAGTGTCTGGTACATGGTAGGCACTCAATACAATATTTATTAAATGAATGCTATCTGGAGATTCCTTGTGTGGAAGAAAGGGTCCTCTTTAAATGGAGCGGGACTTATACTTGCCGACTGAGAAAAAAGAAATATGCTCATCTGAGTTTCAGCCTCCGACCTTTCTTCCCCAGCAACTGGCATCTTGCTTGTTGCCTAGTGACCAAGCTCCCATCTCAGACACTGGCTAAATGAGTTTCTGTTGTGATGGTCGGCTCAGCTACTCTATGGTAAACAAGAATATTGGGCTTGGAGTCAAAACTCCTAGGTTCAAGTTCCAGCTCTGCCACTGGTTTTGACTGAGGAATTTCCATGTTCACTTTCTTCACTTAAAAGTGGGGATTATAATGCCAAGCTCATGGGGTTGTTGGGAGAAGATTAGAGACGTATGGAAAAGCACTGTGTAACCAACAGAGCCCTACTCAGTACAAGATATTATTGGTATTAGTATTACCTGTCCATTTTATCCAGGCTTGAGGTTCTCCCCTACCCATTAAAATCCTATGAGGCATGAGGTTACCCCTGAAATCTTAATGTCCAAGGCTGTGTGCCTTCATTTGCTGCTGGACCTTCCTGATGCTAATAGAACCTTTGCCTTTGGTCTTTTACAAGGTTCCCTCTCAGGCTGTGCTCCTCTCTGCCTATTGGGATCTTGGATTTTTGTCCAGACTGGATGGACTTCCTTGCCTCTGATGGCCTCCATCACCAGGCCTCCTCTCTTACCTCCTTCTGCTGGGCCTCTCCTGATCCATTCTTCTACCTCCAGGGACGCCTGTGTTCAGGTCTCAGCCAGCTTTAAGCTGAGCCATCCTGACCATCCACACAGACCCTGCTATGAGCATCAAGGGATGAAATCGCAGAGGAGTTAGCAAAAATAGTGCTGGGTTTCCACTTAATGGATGTGTGACTTTGGGAACGTTCTTATCCTCTGTACATTGTCTCCATTCTTCTCATCTGTAAAATTGGAATAGTAACGGTTACCTGCCTAACTGGGTAGCTAGGAGCATTAAGTTAGAATGCCTGTAAAGCAGCAGTCCCCAACCTTTTTGGCACCAGGGACCGGTTTCAAGGAAGACAATTTTGCCACGGACCAGGGGTGGGGGGATGGTTTTGGGATGATTCAAACACATTACATCTATTGTGCACTTTATTTCTATTCTTATTACATTGTAATATATAATGAAATAATTATACAACTCACCAGAATCAGTGTGAGGCCTGAGTTTGTTTTCACTTGCCACTCACCGATAGCGTTTTGATATGAGTCTGCAAGCAGTTGATTTATTATGGTCTCTGTGCAGTCAAAGCCTCTCTGCTAATGATCATCTGTATTTCCAGCCGCTCTCCAGCGCTAGCTTCACCGCCTCAGCCCCACCTCAGATCATCAGGCATTAGGTTCTCATAAGGAGTGCGCAACCTAGATCCCTCACACGTGCAGTTCACTGTAGGGTTCGCGCTCCTGTGAGAATCTAATGCCACCGCTGGCCTGACAGGAGGCGGAGCTCAGGCGGTAATGCGAGCGATGGGGAGCGGCTGTAAATACAGATGAAGCTTCCCTCGCTCACCTGCCACTCACCTCCTGCTGTGTGGCCCGGTTTCCCAGGTTGGGGACCCCTGCTGTAAAGCACTTAGCACAGCGCCTGGGCATGGTAAGTGATGGATAAAGACTGGCTTTTAAAATTATTATTTTTCTCCCTGCTCCAACTTTTTAGTGTTTATTCCTGATTCCATAATGTCTTACATGCTTTTCTCAGTCTTCCATATATTCAAATATGTCCAGAGGCCTTTTTTTTCCCTCTTAAAAATCTGCTTCCTCCAGAGGAAAATGAGGTAAGTTATCACCACTTTCCCAAAATTTATGGACTATGTTAAAAAAAAATTTATACAAAATACACAGAGATGTAGTCTCTCTAAACAGTTGTTCTTTTTTGTGTAGTACTGGTTATATTCTTTATGTCTAATTGTCACTTATTAGTGTGTTCATACTGAGGCCACCTCTTGAGGAATTGCTAGAAAACTTGGATTTCGGATTGTTTATGTTCTCAGAGACAAAAAACAGTTGCGTGGGCAGCTATAAAGTAAGTTACAGATGCATGCATAGAACTCAGAGGAATTTGGGAAGCAGCCAAAAGACCATCAAAGAATCATAATATCCCACATCTCTCTGTCCTTTCCTTTTATATTGGACTATCTGGATGGATGAAATGATGGATTACATACTTGAGGAAGCATTCTTTTATATATATATATATATATATATATATATATATATACATATATATATATTTGAATCACTTTGCTATACACCTGAAACATGGTAGACTTCAATTTTTTATTTTGAATTTTATTTTATTTTTTTATACAGCAGGTTCTTATTAGTTATCCATTTAATACATATGACTGTATATATGTCATTCCCAATCTCCCAATTCATCACACCACCACCACTGCCCCCTGCCACGTTCCCCCCTTGGTGTCCATACATTTGTTCTCTACATCTGTGTCTGAATTTCTGCCCTGCAAACCGGTTCATCTGTACCAGTTTTCTAGGTTCCATATATATGCATTAATATATGATATTTGTTTTTCTCTTTCTGACTTACTTCATTCTGTATGACAGTCTCTAGGTCCATCCACATCTCTACAAATGACCCAATTTCGTTCCTTTTTATGGCTGAGTAATATTCCATGATTCGTTTGCAAATATTTTCTCCCTTTCTGAGGATTGTCTTTTTGTCCTGTTTGTAGTTTCCTTTGCTTTGCAAAAGCTTTTAAGTTTCATTAGGTCCCATTTGCTTATTTTTGTTTTTATTTCCATTACTCTAGGAGGTGGATCAAAGAAGATCTTGCTGTGATTTATGTCAAAGAGTGTACTTCCTATGTTTTCCTCTAAGAGTTTTACAGTGTCCAGTCTTACATTTAGGTCTCTAATCCATTTTGAGTTTATTTTTGCGTATGGTGTTATGGAGTGTTCTGATTTCATTCTTTTACATGTAGCTGTCCAGTTTTCCTAGTGCCACTTATTGAAGAGACTGTCTTTTCTTTATTGTATATCCTTGCCTCCTTTTTCATAGATTAGTTGACCATAGGTGCGTTGGTTTATCTCTGGGCTTTCTATCCTGTTCCATTGACCTATATTTCTGTTTTTGTGCCAGTACCTTACATCTTGATTACTGTAGCTTTGTAGTATAATCTGAAGTCAGGTATTCTGGTTTCTCCAGCTCCGTTTTTTTTTTTCCCTGAAGACTGCTTTGGCAATTCGAGGTCTTTTGTGTCTCCATACAAATTTTAAGATTTTTTGTTCTAGTTCTGTAAAAAATGCCATTCGTAATTTGATAGGGATTGCACTGAATCTGTAGGTTGCTTTGGTAGTATAGTCATTTTCACAATATTGATTCTTCCAATCCAAGAACATGGTATATCTCTCCATCTGTTGGCATCATCTTTAATTTCTTTCAACAGTGTCTTACGGTTTTCTACATACAGGTCTTTTGTCTCCCTAGGTAGGTTTATTCCTAGGTATTTTATTCTTTTTGTTGCAATGGTAAATGGGAGTGTTTCCTTAATTTCTCTTTCAGATTTTTCATCATTAGTGTATAGGAATGCAAGAGATTTCTGTGCATTAATTTTATATCCTGCAACTTTACCAAATTCATTGATTAGCTCTAGTAGTTTCCTGGTGGCATCGTTAGGATTCTCTATTTATAGTATCATGTCATCTGCAAACAGTGACAGCTTTACTTCTTATTTTCCAATTTGGATTCCTTTTATTTCTTTTTCTTCTCTGATTGCTGTGGCTAAGACTTCCAAAACTATGTTGAATAATAGTGGTGAAAGTGGACATCCTTGTCTTGTTCCTGATCTTACAGGAAATGCTTTCAGTTTTTCACCATTGAGAATGATGTTTACTGTGTGTTTGTCATAGATGGTCTTTATTATGTTGAGGTAGGTTCCCTCTATTCTGGAGAGTTTTTTAAATCATAAATGGGTGTTGAATTTTGTCAAAAGCTTTTTCTGCATCTATTTAAATGATCATATGGTTTTTATTCTTCAATTTTTTAATGTGCTGTATCACGTTGATTGATGTGTGTATATTGAAGAATCCTTGCATACCTGGGATAAATCCCACTTGATCATGGTGTATGATCCTGTTAATGTGTTGTTGGATTCTGTTTGCTAGTATTTTGTTGAGGATTTTTACATCTATATTCGTCAGTGATATTGGTCTGTAACTTTCTTTTTTTGTAGTATCTTTGTCTGGTTTTTGTATCAGGGTGATGGTGGCTTCATAGAATGAGTTTGGGAGTGTTCCTTCCTCTGCAATTTTTTGGAAGAGTTTGAGAAGGATGGGTGTTAGCGCTTCTCTAAATGTTTGATAGAATTCACCTGTGAAGCCATCTGGTCCTGGACCGTTGTTTGTTGGAAGATTTTAAATCACAGTTTCAATTTCATTACTTGTGATTGGTCTCTTCCTATTTTCTGTTTCTTCCTGGTTTAGTCTTGAAGGTTATACCTTTCTAAGAATTTGTCCATTTTATTGTCATAGAGTTGCTTGTAGTCATCTCTTAGGATTCTTGAAACCTGTGGGTCAGATGACAGTCAGACCCAGAAGTAGAAAACAGCTTGGTCTGATGATTTTTTAGGGGTTTAGCATTCATTCTACCTTTTATAAGTGTGTGACAGGAGCTTCTACTTTTTTCTTTCATGCTTGATTCTATCTTCCCTTCTTCTCTTGTCATCAGAGTTGGAACAGTGGAAGGTTGCTGTTCTTGTTGCCTAGCATCTGTCCCATCCTATCCTGTTGATAATATTCTGTCCTTCTTGGAATTATTCCATGCCCCCTCTCATTCCCCGTGCTTCAGGTGGAGTGAGTCTACCCAGGACTCCAGAGGTGGCATGTGACCCAGACCTGTCCATCAGAACACTCCACCCCCTGGACACGGTGATTGTCTATGTTTAAGTACATAACTCAATCACAGCAACGTGAGACAACTCTAGGTCTTTTGTTGGATATGTTGAAATGAGAGAATCTCTCTTTTGCTGGAGTGGCTCAGATGATAAGAAATAAGCCTGGTGATGTGAGCAACCATCTCTACCCCAGGGTGGAAGACTGCCTGAGAACAGAGTCAACACAGAAGAAAGCAGAGTCAAGAGATGGGGAGAAGGAAGCCAATTCCTGATGGCATTCTCTGAGTTCCATCTAAAGGTAAGTCTACCTTTGGACTTCTTTTCAGTTATATCTGCCAGGAGATTTTTGTTGTGTATTGGATATAGAAAAATATCTGAATAATACAGAGGGAGACTAATAACGCTTACCTATTATTTGTGTGTGGAGGAGGGTACCTAATGGGATGAACACAAGTCTACAGGATAACATGCTTAGAAAGGGCAGATGGCCATTCACCTGGGAGAGAAAAGCTTCATTGTAGCTCATGTCACCTCAGCCTGTCACAGTTCCCAGCATCTCCATGGTGGAGAAGGTGAAAAGCAAAAGGCCTAGAATACATCCCTCATTAAACTGTGACGAAAAAGGATGTTGGGTGGGGAAAGAGAAGAGGCATGGAGTATGGGAGAGTGCCTGGTGGATTTCTGGTCCTTGACAAACTTCCTTTAGGCTTAGATGCCTACGCCTATAACTAACTTCCATAACTGCATATGCAGTTATGTTAATTTATTTCTGAGGAAGTGAATAATCCCAAACTCTAGTCCTCTAGCAATTGTCCAATGGACTGAGTATGTAAATAATTAGCAATTAGTTATATAAATGTAAACCAAGCCAGAGAAATTCCTGTCTGCTCAGACCCAAGGGTGTAAATAAAGAGCAAGATACCAAAATGACTTTCGCATGGTACCCATGTCTTCCAGCCTCCTCTTCCTTCCAGCCACAGAAACAGACAGCCTTTGTCAGCTCCTCATCTCTGTCTGTGTCTCCGTCCATATAAATCACTGGAGATGGGACTGCCTCTGGAGTTGCTTTGGGAAAGGAGGTCTGGAGAGCCTGACTTTCCTGAGATTGTAATCTCATTTTAGAGAATACTGATTTTATATGATGTTTATTTGAATGGCAAACAGGTGATTCCACTGCCTAAGAACATGGAAACTTGTTTCTCAGGAGCAGCACGAGGCAGCCAGACTTGCTTGGGCTTCTCCTGTGCTTTTGAAAGTGTGGTAAGTATGAGCTAGGGCATCCTAGGTGTTGTTCTCTGAGAGTTGGAGTTTGCCAAGGACCAGCAATGGCCACAGAAATCGAAGACTTCTCAAGAGCTTGAGTGCCCATGACTTGACCTGGGAGTCCAGATAAAGGACCACTCTTTTCCTCCCTTCCTTCCTTTCCTTTCCCTTTCTTCCTTCCTTTTTCAAATTTACTGAGGTTTAATTTACGAACAAGAAATGTATCCATGAGGTTTTACAAGTGTGCACATCTGAACCACCACCAGAATCAAGGGTATGGCCGACTCTCTATTTTACTTCGTTCAGCTGCCTCTTTTTCTTTACCAACTCTTAAACTGAGCATTCCACAACTCCACAGAAGACACAAAGAAAATTCCACTCTTGAAAATTTCATTACTTGCCTGGAAAAACTCCAATCACTTATGTTTTATAAAAATTGCTGAATGTATTAAAAAAAAATCAAGGTCTGGATGGATAACAAAAATGAGAAATTTGAGTTTTGAAAAGAATTCTCTGGGATGGATATATAAACTATTCAAAATTAAAACTTGGAAAAAACATGCCATGTCATCTCAATCAATCACAATGATTCTTTTGCTTTATGCCTTTCTGTTAGCAGAAAAGTTTTTTTGTTTTAGTGATGAAATACAACTTATTAAAAAATAAATTGCTTTCAGTGAAAGAATTCTCAGAACTCAATTAGAAATCCCATAAAACTTAATACAAATAAAATTTCCACTTAAACTAAAAATGATTGAAAATAGAGAACTGTCCTTCCTGACACCTTCGCAGTGAAATGTCTGCAATTTTTCCCCCTCAGTTGCAAATTCCTTCCTGTGTTTTTGCCTTTCTTTTTTTTTTTCTGCCTTAAAACTTAGTTGAATGCCTACTGTGTGCCAGGTACTATGCAGGGCTGAGGATACAGTGGTGATAAGGCAAGACCCTAACCTTAAGGAATCTACAGCCTTTACTTTCTATCTCATAAATCCACTCCCATTCTCATTCCACTGCTAGTGGGTCTGTTGCTCTTTGCAAAGCATGACTATAAATGGGAAACTGGGAAAAGAGAGGGGAGCAGAAAAAGGAAAAATAAAGTAGCCTAGTAACTATTTTTCATTTGATAAAGACCAACAATTCTACTTATTCTCCCACCATTTGTCATGACTGGGGTTCATGGTAGAAAAATATTCTATAATAAAAATCCAAATCAATGAAAAGCAAAAAAAAAAAAAAAAAAAAAAACACAACAATGAGAAAAACCCAGTACCTGTGTGTTCGCCTAAAACACAGAATTCTCCCTCAGCAGCTTTGTCTGCATTAGGAAAAGAAAAAGCCACAGAGAGAAATTAAAGTCAATGCCAAAACAATGAGATACCAGAAACTTCCAATAATTACTGAATTTCTTACATGTCACAAATTTGGAGAAGAGAATAAACTGCTTCTGATGGCCATGTTATTGTTATTCAGAGCATTGGCACAGTGGATTATTAAATATAGATAGCGTGATAGTCAACCACCAAATCTAAATCTGATATATTCCAGTACTGATTGTGAATCCTTTTCAATTAAGTAGCTTCTTTATGAAAACACTAAAAGTAAAACCAAATCTACACCATAGACACAATCGTGGCTTATAAGGAAATGAAAACAATTCATAAGAACAGACATTTACTTCTTGACCAGTGACTTCTGTGATCTTCTATGATGCAATGGCTCATTCAGAAACCACTGCTGGCTCTTTCAGACCTGTGATTTCCATATTAGCATCTTAGACTCCACAGGGCACCTGAGAGTAATGTAGGTCTTCTGTGCATTGTGGTTGTGAATGTGGCTCCTGAGACATACCAATGGGAGGTTTTCTTCTTGAGACCAAAGAATGAAAGTGGATGTGTTGGCATAGAAGCTCACTGCTCTTGGCTTCTTAGAAGAAAGGCTCAAGAAATTTACAATGTAGGTTGTTATCAAAACTTTGAAATAGACAAAGGGCATAGCCTTACAACTGCCACCATATACTTGGTTCTTTCTTAGGATTTCCATCTCTCTGCTTACATTTCCCATCTGTTCTTATGTGCCATCTACTTTATCCATTATAGCCCTTAGCACATGAATCATAATTATTTTAAGTTCCTGGTATGATAATTCCAACACCCCTGCCTCATGGTTCTGATGCTTGCTCTGACGAGGTGCCCCTGGGGTTTATAACTCTCAGTTGTCCCCACTGAGCATCCAATAATTCACCAGTTACAGGTCAGGTTTTCCTAGCCCGGTGCTGCTTCCTGCAGCCGCTCCACTCCTGACTCTTCTCTAATAAGCAGATACTCCCTGTATTTGCCTGTCTGTCTCTCCGATCTTTAGGCAGCAGTTTGCCCTGTGTCCTCACCTCTCTTATGGATCCAAAAAGAGCTGCTGATTTTTCAGTCTGTTTAGATCTTTACTTGTTAGGACAATCTAGTGACTTCCAAGCTCCTTACATTTGGAACCAGAAACCGGAAATCTCTATCATGTACTTGGGTAACAAAGTTTCCAACTTGTGAAAATTATTTTCTTCTTTTTGTTCAGAATAAGAAAGTACAGGGACACTTGGCCCAGACTGAGAACTTGCAAATCCCATTTTACAACAGAAAACTATCACCCCATGATGTTTCACTCCCTCTAGTGCTAAATTATGTCTAGTGACTGAGCAGCAAATAAGGGGCGATGAGTCAAGTGGAGAAAAATTTTGACTTAAAATTTATAAAACTGTGAAATCCAAATCATTTTTATCTTTACAACAAACTCCTAGAAAAATTAAAAATTTTCACGTATATCTCAAAGCTCTGTATAAAGAAGGTTAATAATAGGAAACAGAACATTTTCTACTGTGCCTTTAAAATAAAGAATAATCATATGGGATGAACTATCTGAGATGAAGACAATTCTTCAATAACCTCTCACCAACCCTCTTTGGATATTAGGCAACAAGAGAGAAAATCATAATGGAATAATAGCCTTCCACATAAAAGAATTATGGTAAGTTGACATTAGGTCGCGCTGCAGTCCAGTCGAAATTAAAGAAGTTCTAAGCTGAGCCTGTCAGAGTTTCTAAAAGAGCACAATTAGTGTGTGTTTTCAGACTGTCGTCTTCATATTCAGCCTGCGGTAACTTGAACTGAGAATTGGCTTTTTATGGAGATTTATTACAGTAGCATTGCCATTCAAGAATAGGCAGCTATCATCATCAATAAAGAGCAGATACAAAGGGATGTGATGATTCAAGACACAGAGAGAATTTGCCAAGGTGGGTAAATCGTGAACTTACTTATATTGCAAATAAATGCACACTACTGAAGCAATCTCTCATTAGCAGAAAGTCTTTTTCTGCCCTGGAAAGACCAAGTCAGGCTGCTGACTTGGATCTCCTACCCTGTCCAAGGAATCCTTGGTCTTCCTAAAACTCAGAAACCAATGCCTGGTCTCTCCATTTCATGGTGCACATAGACTGCTTTGATGGAGAAAAGGTGTGGATTTCCTTGAACACTGAATCCGCTGTGGCCTGAGGGTTGACACTTACGATCAACAGTGCTGATTAGGCTTGCTTTCTGCGAGAGACCACAAAGCTACTGTACTCTAGTACAGAGCCCTCCTGAAAGATGAGGGGAGAGAGCCAGCAGACTCCCCATTCCCCTACTTGCCCTAAAAGTTGAAGAGGCAGGGCCTTCTTGTCTCTCCACATTTCCTCTGGACACTGAAATCCGTGTCAGTGAACGTGTTTCCACGTCTTGCTTTGTTGTTTCAGCTGCTATGAGAACTGGGGATATCAATTACTCCTTGCCTGGAGATGCTGACCTGCACAACAGCTCCAGGCTTCCAGGCGGGCCTCCCCCTTCTCTAACTGCCCTGCGTTTCAATAAGTGCCTGCCTGCTGGAGTCTTCCTGAGGCAACCACTCGGCCTTCCCATCCCCACTAAATGATGCATTAGGTTGAATTAACCCTTTAAACACCACTATTTACCAAAAGGTCCCTGGGGATTCCCCCCCCCACACACACTCCATCATTTTTTAGCCATTATAAACAGCCAGTCCCAGCAGGGCGGAATCCGCTCTAAGGTTACTCAGGTTGACAACATGGGTTTTGTTAGTCCCAATTTACTTAAAAGCTCAAGACAGCATTTACTTTGTGAGATGGGGCATATGCATTTTCATTTCCCAGCCTATGCATTGCGAATATGCATCTCGCGCATTCCACAAAAAGACTGAACAAGGAAGGAGTGGTCACACCAAGGCTGTGGGGTTACACAGGATCTATTTTCATGCCTCCATTACCCAGGCCTCCTTTTTGGTTGTTGCCATTTTCTGCCTATAATCAGCTGTGTGCTCAAGGAGTGGTGCCTGCCAAATGGCCATTTGTGGGCTCAATTAGACACCTGTGCCTTCAAACAAGTTGCAAGCACCTAATTGTGTCTGCATGTAGCCACTTGTGGGTGCAATTATCCAGAAATCCAGGTGTGCCTGGTGTTATGCACAATTTAAAGGGCAGAAAAAAAAAGTGTTTTCCAAAAAAGAAAACTCAGGTTGAACACATACCCTTCAGACTTTAAGGAGGTGGTTCAGCAGAAGCTCTGTATTTATGGAGACTCTCCATTTTAGGGCCTACAGCAGCATTGCCCAACAGAAAACAATGCAAGCCACCTACATAATTTACAGTTTCCTGATAGCCACATTGAAAAGTAAAATAGAATAGGTAAAACGAACTTCAATAATTTATTTTATTTAACCCAATTATCTGAAATACTATTATTTCAACATGTAATCAATGTAAAAATAATCAGTGAGCTATTTTACAGTTTTTGGAGAGGGTTTACTAAATTTTTGGAGCTTGGTGTGGATTTTACACTTAAAACACATCACAACTCAGGCTAGTCACATTTTAAGTACTTGATGATCACATGTGGTATTGGCTACCATATTGGAAAGTGTAGGTCTACAAAGAGTTGTTTTCAATTGTGATTAAATGCTTGGGGTTTTTAACCTTTAAGCACTTTCCTGAATATTTACACAATCAGATTCCAAAGAAAGAACATCTGAAAAGGCTGTTTAGTGTCTTAAGCTTGTCGTTGGTTAACATGGCTCTTCATAATAGGAATTGCCAGTAAGATAAAGAAAATCGTTGAAGATCTGCCCCTCCCTCTGTGTTTTATGAGGAATATGTTGGAAGTGACAGCATAAGCTGTGTAGACAGAATTAGAAGAGGGGTAGCTAGAATAAGAAGGGAGGTGGAAATAAGGGCACTTAGGACAGGAAAAAGCAATGGACCCAAGATTATGGCAGGTCTGCATTATCCTTTGTTATACATCTAAATGGTTGTTCCAATTTATCCAGGTGAGTATGGCTTTAAGATAATTTCAGCAGAAAGTATGATTCATCTTGGTTGCGTTTGGGGATCACTGAACTAAAACTTGATAAGAAACTCAAGAAGTTACCTTTGTTTAACAATAAAATGGAGAAATAACGGTACTTCTTTGTGGTGAGAATTAAATGCGTTAATACATGTAAAACACTCCAAACAGTGCCTACACATAATAAGCAGTCAATGAACATCAGTTGCTATCACCATCCTCCTCACCACCAGTATCATGAGATTAATTCTCAAGCCATTCCAGAATAGTACACATCTATCATACACACACATATACACATATATATGTATGTACATATATACATACACACATATATACATATAGAGCTCTGGAGAAGGGAGATGACTTACATCTCCTTTGTATATGGATCCCAAAGTCTCCCAATCCCTTCAGCCATGAACTCAGATACACCCTCCAAGTGCAGAACTCAAGTGCACTTGAGAGGCAATACCACTCAAGTGCGTGAACATTTCTGATTCTCTCATCATTCCTAGTGAACTTCAAGATCATGACATAGGCATTGGCCTGAGAATTGTTTAAACAAAAGCTCCAAGCCACCTGTAATGCTCTTAACTTTCATTTCACAAAAAGAATCCACGGCGTGCATTTTCTTTCTGGTATAAATCACCCCTGAATCAAGAACAAGCACTTTCATACATTTATGTAACAAGTATATTTTATGCAATTAACTTATACGTTTACATACCTACACCAACAACCCACCTCCCCATCACCCCCTGCCATCCAGTAACCAATTAGCCATTCTTTATTCCTTTCCCGACTACCCTGAGAATACCCGTTCAACAGCCCAGCTGTCCTGGGTTCTGTGCCTTCTTCACCAGCTGTCTCAAGGCACTGCTGGTTAAATTATTTCTTCCTCATCCCTTCTTTTTTTCGTCCCCTGCATCAGCCAGCAAGAGAATCGAGCATGCCCAGTTTTCCTCTGGGTGCCACTAATAAACACTCTGGTTAATTTCATGAGAGGCAATACCACCTCCTTTAATAGACCCCAACCTCCTCCTCCTCCTGCCCTCCCGCTTTTCCCCAGACACCTCAAGAAAAACTTCCCTTGTTTCCATTTCCCTTTCCTTCCATTTCCCAAAAGCGTTTAAGGAAAAGGCAAGAATGTGGACTAGTCTACAGAATTTTCTAGGGAAAAAAAATCCCGAAGGCAGCAAAGCCATCAACCTGGAGAGTGGCCGGATGCCTCCCTCAGAACCTCAACAACAGCTTCCAGCTACTTCCTCATCCTTCTCTGATTGAACCTGCTTTTTCTCAAGCACCAGTATTAAAACAGATGAAACATGATTTCTTATTCCATTTTATATTTTTCTGCTTTAATTACTAGCATTATAATGGTATTCCTCAAAGTAATGTTTTTTTTCATTCTGTTTCCTTTCATTACTTCTCATTTTTGTGTTCAGGCTCCAGTGTGTGACTCCAGAAGGCAAGAGGGTATGAGTTATTCTGAGTCCATTATCTGTAGAGAACGCCCACTCTGGGGTATGTGGGTCAACCTCCCACAGCAGTAATATTTTAAAAACGATTTTCAGGTGGACAGCACTTCAGTTATGTAACAGGCTAAATAGGGTTGTACGGTTGCTAGCCTGGCAACCTGCTCACTGGACAGAGCATCCTTTCTATGAAAAATGGACTTCAAGTTCCAGGACACTTGATCTATACACAGACTGTAGAAACACAACTTATCTGAGATTGAGGACTGACTGCATGAGGGATGGATCTGGGCTGGCTCAGCTGTGTCTCCTCATCTAGTTATTTCGAAGTAGCAGCCAGAAGGGAAGACAGCAGGACCAGGACCCACATCTGAGGGCCAGGACACAGCCAGGCTGTGTGGAGTAGCTCTAAACCCAGTCCACAAAAGCCACCTCACAGTGAGTGATGTGCCTGAAAACTGGAGCTATGTCTTCTTCCACCATCTTTTTCTTCTAAAAAAAATCAAATTAAAAATTTTAGATTGTTTCAGGTGTCTTTAACTGAAAATATTAGTTAGTTCTCAACCCGATTCAAATGCTTGAAATGTGAGCTCTTTCTCATTTTAAGATACACATTTCCAACAGTATCCAGGCATTTTATACACAAATTGCAATAAAAACTTATAGGCAACTTTCAGCATGAAATAGAATCATTTAGAGTTAAACCTGTCACGATAATTCTAAAGAAGGCTATGATAATTATTGTCAAATCACAAAGAGTAGCTTTTTTTTTCCAAGGAACTTTACTGTCTATGCCTTCCCATGATTCAACAAATGAACAATGGGGTGACCATCTGTGGAATCACTGAAAAATAGGAAGGTTTTAAATCTTTCTTATGGGACTATCATTAACAGATCCATTTGTGTTCCAAGTTCCACTCTTTGTGATTAATTCTTTGACTAACTCCAGCCATGTAGAGTGAGACACTCAAAGGCCCGTTTTTTAGACACTGAAACTTATTCTTTGAATAAAATTTTGAAAATAGCCATTAGCATAGCTTTTGGTAAGAAAACTGAGATGGAGGTCATTGATGCATGTTCTCAGCTCACCCTCTGGTCGTGGACCTTTAGTCCCCACTTGAAGCAATATCAACACGCCCTCTTGTTACAGTGTCACCACACACATGTCACCCCCATTATTACAGATGTCAAGAAAGAGACAGGAGAAGCCTGTTTTATTATGGCCATGAATGATAGCAAGAGATTGGACCTTCCAGGGAGGACTCTGCTTAAATGGGTGATTCAGAGATGCTGTGCCTCATACTTGAGAAAAGATCTAAATTTATTACGTTTAATGTTTAATATAAATCACCAAACCTGCATGTACTATAAAAATGAGCTAAAATGCTGCTTCACAGACGTTATTAAAGAGTCTTAACGTACAGAGCCATTTCTAATTGGTAAAAGTTCACAGATGAACACTTCTTGCAAGTACTCAGTTTTAAGAAATATTTCTTCCAGTAAGAAGGCCCTTATTTCAGTGTGAGATATAATCCAGGGAACAAATCTCTTCAGGAAAGCACCATCTTTATGTTCACAAAAGGAATCTCAGCGGAATCTACAATTTAAACCTTATTTTACTATAAGGCAAAAATCAAGGTTAAAAAGAATTAAGAGTACAATGATACACAGTCCAAGCTAGTATGCTTGGAGTAATACGTCTGTATGTGAGGTAATAAATATCAAGAGCCAATCAGCTATTCTGAGTCTCAAAAAAAAAAAAAAATTAAAAGAACAGTGCAGAAAGTTATCTGTGCTGTTTTTTATCATCTTGATGAAAGGATATAAACATGGGTAATTTAAAATTAATCTGTGGAAGAATGTACTGTCATTTCAATTCAAGGAAAAAAAAATCATCCTTTTAGCTGTCCCAACTCAGCGAAGGCACCACCAGGGAAGTTTGGTCTCCAAAACGGGACGGGTGCAGTAAACCAATTTTCAGCCACAAAATGTGATTTGCAAAATTGGTTTGAAGTAGTGCTGGCTGGCTACCACCTCTGCTGGGGAGTGAAATTAAAACTGTCATCCATTCACACAAAGTCCCCAACAGCGTGGAGGCCTCTGGTGTGTGCTTGTTCGTAACCACAGCTGCCTTCCCTACCGGCACAAAGACAGCCTTCGGGGACTCTGCCCTTCAGCTCGTTTATTAGAATTCTCAAACCCATAATGGAAAGGCACCTCCAGGTCACAAGGGAGAGCGCGAATCTGAGGAGGAGGGCAAGAGAGGCCAGGAGAAGCTGACTGAGTCACAGTGGCTTTTGCCCCGTTTCTATGGGTCACTCATTTTTCTGATTCCTTGAGTTTGACATTTTTCTCTGCCTCCACAGCTCCCTCACCCCCCATGCTGGCCACCGTTTTTTCCCCCCAGAATGTAGGTTCTGAACAATTAGATATAAGAAATAACAACTCTTGTTTCTGTTTCGAAAAGAGAATTCAGCGCCCTTAAAAGTAAACAACTGGGATGCTGGAATGCTAGAAGAGAAATTCATTTCCTTACCGCTTCAAAAGTCTGATTTTTTGGTGGAAATATTTACATTTTTACATTTCACTGATTTATTTAGTTGTTCATTATGTTACTTGTACTCACACAATGGATAAACTTTATTATAACATAGCTCATTATAATCAGTTTTAAAAAACAAATATTTACCAAGCACTTACTATCTAGCTGGGTACTGCAGAGGGTACAGAAAAGTTTAAGACACAGTCCTTACCTTCAAAATTCTCATACTTTCTAGCTGGTAGATGAGCTAGAAGTGTGTGTGTGTGTGTGTTTTTTTTTTTTTTTAAAGATAACTTCACAGGCTATGTCAATGCAGGAGTCCATGTAGATTTGGACTTACTACAGAGTTAAATCGCCTAATTGTTATATAACGGTAGAATCTGGACGGTAACGAGGTCAGCTTGAAAGGTGGACTTTGGGCCACTCTGTTTGAAATCACAACGTCAGTACTGTTTTCCTTACTCTACTTTTAGCATCCATTCTTATGATCCTGGTCTATATTATTCAACCCGTCTTGTAAAGGTATGTGCTTTATGTTTTAGAGTAGATACATCTGCTTATATACTTTGTCAATAATTTAACTGCAGCTTTCCATACAGGTGCCACAGTAATTGTAAGGGTTATAGACGATGTGTCTGTCCTAACTTCTTAAATGTCACAAATGCATGCAAGAGGATGTCTTGCTTTTTTTGGTTGGCGGGGGCGGATCTTGTTATTTGAATGCACATGGTTATAGAGTTGACGAGGGGTTTTAAAACACTTGCTTTGAACGACAGGGTACTAATGAAACTCTACCTAACATAGTACTATTTGGCATTTATCTACAATCAACTGACACAGTTTATGTGAACGAATGCATTGAGAACACCTGTCAAGGTAAGGTGAGGAAAGGGAGAGGAACAGAGTCTATAGGAAACTGACTCCTGGGGTGGCTTTTTGGGGCTCATCAGTGGAACAGCAGTTGTTCCAGGGTTAATGGTGCAGGGCTCTTGTGAGTATCCCTGCTGAGAAGCTGGCTAGAAGTTTGCTAAAGAGTGGATGGCCATCGATGCAGAGAACGATCCAGTGACGTGGCCCCTGCATTTGTACCACCAAAGCCGAAGGGTTAGGTATCTGCCTGCAGCCTGAGCTGCTTCCCATCAGCATTATTCTAACCAACGTTCAGAAATAAATGTCAGAGAAGAGCCTACAAAATAAAGAATATCTTTCTTTGGAAAGCAATGGATGGTTCTGAACCAATCCACAAGGTAGGCCAAATACCCAGAAAGTTACCCAGGTGCCTTTAAAAACCAACTGTATTAAACCATATGCCAAGAGTAGGGAGACTTGAGACACTGTTAACATATGAAAGGATCCTATTAAAAGAAATATTTATTTCCATAGCATTTTTTATCTCAGGCAAACAAAAAACTCTGCAGACATTATTTATCTTTAAGCTATCCTTGTGAAATATTTAAATATATGTTATCTGCTTTACTTTTATTCTTTGTTCTCCTTTAGGCTTTTTTTTGGTTTTGTTTTTTGTAATTTGGCCCAGATGGGATTTAAATATAAAATCCACGTACATTTGCTTTCTCCTTAAAAAATTCACCTATCACCCACTGTGCGTCGAATCCTCTGAATTAGCACCTATTTACAATCCTTTCCCATTTCCCTGCCACATTTTAAGCCTAAAAATCAGAAAAAGTACTTTCTTCAAACATTTGCTTTTTTTTTTTTTTTTTTTGGCTTCGACGGACAATTTTTCTGTTGGTTGGTTTCCGAAACAGCAAACAGGATACTCAAAAATGTATCCTTATGTGGAACATGCCTTGCTCTTGCTAGAGCCAAAGAATAGTTAAAGAGGCAGTCAGTGGCTTTTTCCCCCCTCTCTCTTAAGGTCGCTTTCGAGATGGGCCGTAGACAAAGAGATGAAGCCACAGGCTCTATTTGTAAGTCTGTAAATGCTCTCTTTGCGATGGCATCTCTTTTGTTGATTCCTCAGTGGCTCCTGTTCCCTTAGAGCTCCTACAGGTCCCAGCACCTCTCTACTTTCTCGTTCCCTCTCCTTCTCAACACAGAAAAGAATAAGATATTAACGTATATGTTTTAGCCCAGGAGTTCCCATTGTTAAGCTCATTAATGTAACTCCGAGGAGAAAGACTTTGTCTCCGGTAAAGTTTCAGACAACATGCTAAAATGATGTGACATGTCCCCCACTTAGAGCACGAAGTCAACGAGTCTTTACTGATTCTGGCATTTGCTAGAAAATGGGGGTATTTACAACCAGGAATGACTAGAAGGGCTCTCAAAGAAGAACAGAGTTCACAAATGAGCACTGTTGGTATAGATATTTTGGGAATTATTCTAGAGGAGCAATTGTCTACCGTAGCTAGAGTGTGTGAATAATAATGTAAAGCAAGGCTCACATGGAACAGTGACTGGGATAGTTCTTGGCCATCTCCCTGGGAAACATCTCCCTGGGAACCATAGTACAATTGGCACCAGAATGACACCTTGACTGGCAAAAAAACACTGAGTGACATGTTTTGTCCTGTTTGTTGCCCTCCTTTGCTAAGTTCTCTTTATGCAATCTTTGAACTTGCTACCCTTTTAATTTTATGCTTTTCACATTCCTAAAGAATAAGGTTCTCATCATGAAGTTGCCAAAAGAGTTACTGGTTTAGTAAACTCTGATGTCAATTTTCTTCCTAAAAACAACTTTTGCTGCACATAGTATAACACTGTAACTTTGGTTTCTGAAACAATAAGTGTTTTATCTTTAAGGACATTTTTGCTATTCTGTGGTGAAGTTGTCAACACCTTTTAATATATAAGAATTTCTCCTCCCCCCTAGTATATAATTTCTTCCACATTTTCAGATACTTACATCATCTAAGCCAATTTGTTGGCACGTTTCACCCCATACCATAGAGAGAAACCACACTATAGATTTTAAGTGCTGACAGAGAAAGAACTGTTAATTTGCCTAGTCTGCAACCTGTGCAGTTTTCGACTTCTTATACAGAATATAAATTTCCTGATATTCATATTAATGCTTTTTTAACTATTGATTTGCTGGGTTAAAAAAGAGGCGGCTTTTCTAAAGATGATTATTTCCTATTTGTTACTTTCCCAGCACTTGAATACTGCTAGTGGTGAGCAATGATATAGCCTCAGTGTGGAGACATCTGCATCTTAGAAATCTCTTCCTCTGGCAGAAAAACCAAAGAAAGCAAAACAGTGCTCAGGGATTCTGTTTTAAACCTGAGGAGTTTTGAAGTTTTGTGCATCTCAGTTTCCTTTTAGTATGTGCTTTTCAAATCTCATTACGCGATTCATGGGGATGACTTCTAGTTCTCTATGTGACATCTCATCATCCTTCTAGGAACTGGAACTGTCGCAACACTGCCTTTCCATGAAAACTTGCACCCCATCCTTCATCATCTACCAAGGACAATGGCACCTCCAGCCACACAGTTGTCCAAGGCCTGGACTCCAGAGTTATGCTTGTCACCACCCTTTCCTTCAATGACCACATCTAATCAGCCATCAAGTCCCATCAATTCCCCTCCTTAAAAGCACATGCCTTATACCACTGATGAACATAGATGCAAAAATCCTCAACAAAATACTAGCAAACAGAATCCAACAGCACATTAAAAGGATCATACACCATGATCAAGTGGGGTTTATCCCAGGAATGCAAGGATTCTTCAGTATACACAAATCAGTCAATGTGATACACCATATTAGCAAACTGAATAAAAACCATATGATCATCTCAATAGATGCAGAAAAAGCTTTTGACAAAACTCAACACCCGTTTATAATAAAAACCCTCTAGAAAGTAGGAGTAGAGGGAACTTACCTCAACATGATGAAGGCCATATATGACAAACCCACAGCCAATATTGTCCTCAATGGTGAAAAACTGAAGTTAATTCCACTAAGATCAGGAACAAGACAAGGTTGCCCACTCTCACCACTATTATTCAACATTGTTTTGGAAGTTTTAGCCACAGCAATCATAGAAGAAAAACAAATAAAAGGAATCCAAATCAGAAAAGAAGAAGTAAAGCTGTCACTGTTTGCAGATGACATGATAATATACACACAGAATCCTAAAGATGCTACCAGAAAACTACTAGAGCTAATCAATGAATTTGGTAAAGTAGCAGGATACAAGATTAATGCACAGAAATCTCTTGCATTCCTATACACTAAGGATGAAAAATCTGAAAGAGAAATTAAGGAAACACTCCCATTTACCAGCAACAAAAAGAATAAAATACCTAGGAATAAACCTATCTAAGGAGACAAAAGACCTGAATGCAGAAAACTATAAGACACTGTTGAAAGAAATTAAAGATGATACAAACAGATGGGGAGATACACCGTGTTCTCGGATTGCAAGAATCAACATTATGAAAGTGACTATACTACCCAAAGCAATCTACAGATTCAATGCAATCCCTATCAGACTACCACTGGCATTTTTCACAGAACTAGAACAAAAAATTCCACAATTTATATGGAAACACAAAAGACCCCGAATAGCCAAAACAATCTTGAGAAAGAAAAATGGAGCTGGAGGAATCAGGCTCCTGGACTTCAGACTATACTACAAAGCTACAGTAGTCAAGACAATATGGTACTGGCACAAAAACAGAAATA
Organism: Kogia breviceps; assembly: GCF_026419965.1. Taxonomy (NCBI): domain Eukaryota; kingdom Metazoa; phylum Chordata; class Mammalia; order Artiodactyla; family Physeteridae; genus Kogia; species Kogia breviceps. Next base: position 171,800,034 of record NC_081311.1, on the reverse strand, counting down.
TAGGTCAATGGAACAGGATAGAAAGCCCAGAGATAAACCCACACACATATGGTCACCTTATCTTTGATAAAGGGTCAAGACTATACAATGGAGAAAAGACAGCCTCTTCAATAAGTGGTGCTGGGAAAACTGGACAGCTACATGTAAAAGAATGAAATTAGAACACTCCTTAACACCATACACAAAAATAAACTCAAAATGGATTAAAGACCTAAATGTAAGGCCAGACACTATCAAACTCTTAGAGGAAAACAGGCAGAACACTCTATGACATAAATCACAGCAAGATCCTTTTTGGCCCACCTCCTAGAGAAATGGAAATAAAAACAAAAATAAACAAATGGGACCTAATGAAAGTTAAAAGCTTTTTCACAGCAAAGGAAACCATAAATAAGACGAAAGGACAACCTCAGAATGGGAGAAAACATTTGCAAATGAAACAACTGACAAAGGGTTAACCTTCAAAATTTACAAGCAGCTCATACAGCTCAATATCAAAAAAACAAACAACCCAATCCAAAAATGGGCAGAAGACCTAAATAGACATTTCTCCAAAGAAGATATACAGATTGCCAACAAACACATGAAAGAATGCTCAACATCACTTATCATTAGAGAAACGCAAAGCAAAACTACAATGAGGTATCACCTCACACCAGTCAGAATGGCCATTATCAAAAAATCTACAAACAATAAATGCTGGAGAGGGTATGGAGAAAAGGGAACCCTCCTGCACTGTTGGTGGGAATGTAAATTGATACAACCACTATGGAGAACAGTATGGAGGTTGCTTAAAAAACTAAAAATAGCACTACCATATGACCCAGCAATCCCACTACTGGGCATATACCCAGAGAAAACCATAATTCAAAAAGACACAGGCACCCCAATGTTCATTGCAGCTCTATTTACAATAGCCAGGACATGGAAGCAACCTAAATGGCCATCGACAGACGAATGGATAAAGAAGATGTGGTACATATATACAATGGAATATTACTCAGCCATAAAAAGAAACAAAACTGAGTTGTTTGTAGTGAGGTGGATGGATGTATAGTCTGTCATACAGAGTGAAGTAAGTCAGAAAGAGAAAAACAAATACCATATGCTAACACATATATATGGAATCTAAGAAAAAAAAAAGGTTATGAAGAACATAGGGGTTGGACAGGAATAAAGATACAGACCTACTAGAGAATGGACTTGAGGACATGGGGAGGGGGAAGGGTAAGCTGGGACAAAGTTAGAGAGTGGCATGGACATATATACATTACCAAATGTAAAAGAGATAGCTAGTGGGAAGCAGCTGCATAGCACAGGGAGATCAGCTCGGTGCTTTGTCACCACCTAAAGGGGTGGCATAGGGAGGGTGGGAGGGAGGGAGACACAGAAGGAAGAGATATGGGGATATATGTATATGTATAGAGGATTCACTTTGTTATAAAGCAGAAACTAACACACCATTGTAAAGCAATTATACTCCAATAAAGTTGTTTAAAAAAAAAAAAGCACATGTCTTTCTTCTCTGTCTGGCATTCCCCACTGTTACAGCCTCACTTCAGGCCCTCAGCATTTCTTATAAGGATTATATCAACAGCTTCCCTTTGTCTTTCCTTATTTTAGTCTTGTCCCTCCAATTTACTCTCCACGAAATTATCAAGGAGCTTTCTCTACAATGAAGATCTGATTAAACCTTTCCTTTGTTTAAAAGCCTTCAATGGCCTGAGGGCTTCTGGGTAGACTCAAACTTCTTCACCTGTTGTACAAGGTGCTTCATCACTGCATATCTTGCCACTTCCTTACTTCAAATTCAATGTATGCTAATAAAATTCTAGCACTTAATATACTCTATTGCAGTCTCTATTTATTGGTCTCTTTTCCACTCCCTACCCAAGCCACCAGAGACTAGACAGTAAAGCCCTGGAGACAAGGACTCTGTTTCACTGAAGAGCATTTCCTCATGCCTAGCTCAGTGCCAGCTACACAGCACTGTCCAACTAAAAGCTTACTGGATGAGTGAATGAACGAACCAATCAATGAAGTGTCAACTCTTTCTACCATCACGATCTCTTCCCAGTGTAGAACACTAGATTAAATATCCCTCAACAACTCAACTTCTCCAATTTCCTATGCTCATCTCAGCTGTCACGTTAACACAAATCATACATTGACTTTCTTCACTGGATTCTGTCTCGTCTCCATCTTTTCTTTGCTCAGCTTCAGCCAGATTCCCTACAACTTTCCTCCTACATATAAAGTACACTAAATCGAACTCTAATCTTCTTCAAGAGTTAATGTGCCTCCCTAAATGACTAATTTACTACTAGTGAGTGACTTAGGAACTTGGGAGAATCTGGCTCATTATTTAATAGCCAATAAGGCCAGCTGTTTCATTTCAAGAAATTAATGGTCTTTAAAACCTTTCCATATTGTACCAACTGCTCTTCTCGATGGAGAGCCAAGTGACTTTTATTAGTAAGGTTGATAAAATCCAAACCCTGTTAGTCCTGCTGTAGCTTTCTTCATAATACCAACAGAGTCTTCTGGGACATCTGGTTATTTCTGCTTTACTCTCCCTGTTGATTCTTTGAGAGATTTTCTTTGCCGGATTTTCTTTGGTTGCTCCCTCGGAGACCACAAAAGGTGGTCCGACAGCTGCACTCCCTGGCCTGATGGCTTGACCCCTGGCCTTCTTGACTTCTTAAGGAATGCCTCTCAGCATTAAGCCTAATTTGGCTGAGACAGTGAGCAGCCTGTTACTTTCAGGTTAGCTCATTCCATCTTTAGCCACCTGAAATTACTCATAGGTAAAAAAAAAAAATTCACATTCATGGGATGTTTTATGTAACCATCTTTCTCTTATTAATATCCTACCATTATGCAAGAAAGTCAAGGAAAGGCTGCATTAGGCCACAAATCCATATTATGAGACAAAGATTCAGCAGCCCTTAAATTTTTAGCCCTTGATCAGTATTTTATTTGAGGACATTTAGCTTTTAAGAATGAATAAAATACATTTGCCATCTACCAGCGGCTATTGCCTCTATTCTTTTCAAGTGTAAACTGTTGCCAGTGGCACATGAACAATTATATCACAATATCCTACCTACAGTAAATGGTTTATTTATCTAAATTATATATAGCAGGGGTTGCTATAGTTTGTAATGTTAATATTTTACTTTCTTTGGGTTTCCTGTGGTTTTATACAGCTATAATTTAGAGCGGGATCGCCATAGTACTTTTTGTTCCAAAGAAGATTGCTGTCTGCTCATTCCCATGAGTGGCTTCCTCTCCCTCTCTACTTTCTGGGGCTGAGAACAGAATGTTATTTTTCAAAAGCTGGGAAGAGAGTAGGACATGTAAATCCTTTTTAGGTAGCACTGGTGAGCACACAAATGTGGCCTTGGAAACTTAAGCAGGTCCTGTATTTCATGTTGCTGGTGGGTGTGATGGGAGGAGGGGAATTGGGGACACATAGTCAAGAGTTCAATGCCATTCAACCTGCTTTCTGGTTGATTTATATGCTGGGAAGGTTTTGTTCTTTCTAAAAGCAGACAAAAAGGCAGGGTCCAAAACAGAGATATATGCACACATTATACGATGTGAGGTTGAAAGGTAGACCAAAATAAGTCTTGTTTTGTTTTGGCTAAAACTGTTATATTCACTCTGATACTAAGGACACTTTTCAACACAGTAAGCTAGTATTTGGGTATTTTTTTCTCATAAATCTTACAAATGAAATATTCTCTCTGAAGGCATTATCTATCATTTCACTGAAAGAAAAATGCTAGCCACATGGGAACCATAATGTGAAGATTTTTTTTTAATGACTCTTTTAAGACGAGTTAAAATTCCTCGAGTTTAGTGGGTCCTAAACTTACTGAGTCACAGAACTCTCCCATTCACCCCTTCCCTCAGAAATACATACAGAATTTTATTCCTAAAAAGCTTGACATGTAATCTTAGGGAGTTTGAAGTTCCCCTGAAAACCATTAGTGGACAGTTTTGATATGCCAGACCAAGACGCCAGATTAAGAACCCCTCCTCTCACAGTTCCTTTGGGGTTAGCCAAATTGACACATGTTCTATCTCAATACAAGTCTCCTCCTGCTAAAACTGCATCTTTTTCTCATAGAAATTAAAAGAGCAACTGCCTTAATTAAAAGGCAGTAATATCAATACTGCCTTTGAGGAGCACACATAGAGTTCTTATCAAGCAGATCTGAGGACCACAGGAATGCATGTTCCAAGAGGTTCCTATACCTTGCTCACACTGCAGAGGGTCATGGAGAGGAGCACATATTTTACAAGAGGAAGTGCACCTTAAGAAAGAAGCCCATCTGGGTGATCCCGACTACTTCTGGGACACTGAAGACCTGGTGTTCTACCACGTTCCAAGGGTCCTGGTCAGAATGCTTCAGGACACACATGGATCTTAATACAGGGCCTAAGTGCAGTGAGAGCAGGATATAAAATGACTGTCAATGTGTGTCAATAAGCTGCACAGATATCTTCCACCGTGTTTGTACAAAGCTATTTAGCATGGGTGTCTAGACTGCCATGTACTTTTTATGATTATAACAGCATCATAGTTGAAATTGCTTGAAACTACATTTTGAAAGTACATTATTGCTTATGATGACACATGTTCAAAACTTTCCTGCAGCAGAATACATGAAAACATAGATCATAAAGAGCTAGAAGAAAATATGGGCAAATATTTATCTGATCTGATGATGGGAGACAACTTTCTAAATATATCAGTCAAAGCAAAGAATAAATCATAAACCAAAAGACTGAAGATTTAACTTATAAAATTATAAATTCCTATTTACTGTACATATAATTTAAAATAAAGTTAACATATGACAAAGTGTTAATGTCCTTAATATATGAAGAGTTCTAGTAAATCAAGCAGAAAAAGACAAACCTAGACAGAAATGATAGCAAACAGATAAGCTACCACAGACTAAAAAATATCCATGCAAATTTCAACAAATATATGAGAAAAATTCAACTTCCCTAAGAGTAAAGTAATCACAAGTTAAAACAGCTTGTGATCATAATTATTACTTTTTAATCTATTAAATTGACACAGTTTAAAAAATATTTTGTATTCCATGTTGGTGAGGGCGTATGTTTTTGTGGGCCTCGCACTGTTGTGGCCTCTCCCGTTGTGGAGCACAGGCTCCGGACACACAGGCTCAGCGGCCATGGCTCACGGGCCCAGCCGCTCCGCGGCACGTGGGATCTTCCCGGACTGGGGCACAAACCCGTGTCCCCTACATTGGCAGGCGGATTCTCACCCACTGCACCACCAGGGAAGCCCAAGGATGTATGTTGATACAACCTTTTCAGAGATCAGTCTGTAATTACACATTAGGAATTCATCCTGAAGCCTGCTTGACTTATGACATATACCTTTTGTTCTCAGGAAGATGAGCTTAAGCATGTTAATTGAACTGGATGTGACTGATCACTTTTGTAGGCTTCACGACACAACACTGGTATCTTAACATAAAGTCTAAGGCTAAGTAAGGTGAGACTGTGGAGGCTACAGGTGCAACGTGACCAGAGATATATGATTAGTCCCTGCATTCGGCCAAGGTCCTGTTATTCTTAATTGGAGCAAAGGTGGCATGTTGAAATCCATGCAGAACTTGACCTGGTGTGTGTTTACAGCCATGATCACAAGTACCGTCACTGCAGACACTCAAAGTCCCATTTCATTAATGGGCATGCTTGATTTAGGCACCTTGCTACCAAATTTCCATTTTCCTGAGGCTTTCCATAATCCCGGGGGTATTCCCAGAGGTGCTGCTCTATTTTAGCGATGTTCTGAGCATGGGCTCGGAAGAAAATGAACTTGTCAAAGACTTTACCTCATTTTGATGAATTGCATATTTGAGTGAAGAGAAACCAGAAATACATTCTTCTGGGATTATGCTCTTGGGCTGCCCTGTCGATGCTATCGTTATTCACTGTGTTCCATATGAGACATGACCAATTCGCAGAACACTTCCTCCAAAAATAAAATGAAGGCATCAAGGCAGTCTGGTGCTACTTAATAAGTTACATGTTTTTCTCTCCTGAAAGGCAATCAGGACTGATCCACTTGGACTCTGGGACTGGACGCGGGTTGGAGTAGTGCTGCCCTGCCCTGCCCAGAGCTCCTCAGCACTGAGGACCCATTACAGGACTTACTCCAAGGACTTGTGCTTGGAGGCTTGAGGCGTCCTCTGGACCTGCAGAGGAGTTTTCTCCTTCAGCAGCAACCCTCAGCCAATGACACATAGGACTTGAACGATAAATCCCGCAGCATCCTGGCTCCTCATGAGGGACAAGGTGTGAGCGCATTTCATACTATTTCCAGAGGGCCCGGCACTGCTGATTCCTGCCTGCCGCCCGCAGCAGTACCCTGCTTATTAATGCGCTCGGTACCAGCTTTCTTCCCTTCGCTTCCACACTCCCCTTCCAGGACTTCCCGGGGTTGCTTCCCAAATAAAATCACTTGCTGCAAAAATCTTTGTCTCTGGGTCTGCTTTTGGGGGCAAGCCCAGCATAAGACTCCAGAATGAGTGCATTTTTTACTTTTGAGTTTGTACTAGAAAACTATGAGAACTCCTACTGTTCCTTGTTAACACTGTCATTGCTACTGCAGCAATAGTATGAAGAAGTCCCTCTATCTTTTTTTTTCGGATCCACCAATTCTTTACATTTTGCCCCATTTACTTTGTCATTCATTCTCTTTTCTTCCATTAGGTTCCCTTCCCCCTCTATCCCCCCTTTTTCTCTCCACAGGTATGCATACACATATATACACATTATTATACACATAACCATTTCAGAGTGAATTGGAGACTTGTGCCTTTTTACTCGTAAATGTTTCAGTCATATTTCTGAAGAACAAGGATATTCTATTTTATAAGCACAGCACGGTTACCAAAACGATTTCCACTGTTCCACCTTCCCTTCATGGTTATGCTTTATGGGGTCAGAGCTATGCTTAGTCACAGAATGCCAGATGGCATTAAGTCACCATTTCTTCCTACTTGAGAAAAATATCATTTCCAGAATGAAATTACACAGACAGTGATAGATAAGCCTCTGCTGTCTACAGAAGCAGTGAAGACAAGTAACCACCATGGACTGGAGCCCAGGCCCCGTGCAATCTGTACCGTCCCCCTGCCTCTGTTTGTACTTTCTGAGTTTGAGACTCTGGTTCATTACATCATCACCGCTGATATACCCTGGGGTCCTCTGTTCAGTGTTGATGGATACACATTAGTCTAACATCCTGGATGAGCCAACTGTAGTTCCCATCCATGTTGAGCCATCTCTACTTTACATTTCAGGGTCTCCTTCTGGAAGCTTGAAAGGCACCTCAAATCCAGCACCTCCCAATTCATACTCATGATCTTCCCCCCCAAACCTAGACCTCTCCCAGCACTTCCTCTCCTGAGGAAGTGTACCCTCACCCACGCCATTGTGTGTGGATTCACTCATGACACCTGGCTTTCCTTCCCCTCCACACCTCCACGTGTAACCAACCCATCACCAGGCACCCACCATCTTCTCCCGTCTCCACCAGCATCACTACCACAATCTCTTGCCTTAACAACAGCAATGACCTTTGACCTGGTTTGCCTTCACCCCAGCCTCCCTTCAATCTACTCTCCACAGATTTGAAACACAAGTCTGACCATGTCATTCTCCTGCTAAAACTCATAATGGTTTCTAATTAGTGTTTGAATAAATCTAAACATCCTTAACTTAACCACCCATGGTCTGACTTCTCTTGCTTCCCCCCCCCCTCCCCAGTCTCTGTTCCAGCCTCATGGGTTTCCTTCAGTCTCTCTGTTCACCATGTTCTCTCCTATCCAAGGCCTCTGCATGTGTTTTTCATCTGTCTGGAATATTTCTTATTTCTCCTCTCTAAACTCCTTCAGATCATAGCTCAAAGCTCACTCCCTCCCTTGATTTGGTCCAATTTCTCATTATATTTTCTTGAATCACTTATCTCTCCTTTTTCATAATGGGCAGAGCTGCAATTTTTTATGATTTCTTTGTGACTGTACAATTACTATCTCCTGCACTGAATTAAAAGCTCCACGATACAGGGACTGTGTCCTACAGCACGTATATCTTCAAGGCCTACACAGTATATTGAACTTAGTAGGTAGCCAGTAAATAGTTGTTGAATGAAGGAATAAGGAAGGGTAGGTGACTTTCCTAGCTCATCTGTTTAGGCTAATACAGTTGCACAGTTAGTTCTGAACAGTTCAGAACTGATCTGTGTTTTTTAAAAAAAATCAGATATGAAAAGAGTCACCAGAAAAAAGACAAAATGAAGAATTCAAATTGTCGACAAGGTAGAAACATAAGTGACGTGTCTATAACCAACCCACAGAAGGTAGTCATCATATTATCTTGGCCACGCTACATGCAGCACGTCAGGAAATTACTCATATAAAACATTGGCTAGAAGCTCTGTCTTATACATGGACCTGATTTTGAAGCTGGAAAAAAACTGTAAAAGGGTGTTGCACAGTCCAGACCATGTAGCATAAACTGTCAAAGCACCAGCATATCAGTGGAAAATGACCAAGCATAAACTCCCATCCCGGTTTTGTAGGACTGTTTCCAGGAGAAAAACTTCATCGTGGCAAACTCCTTCTCAAAATAGATCAGCGGGCTCATTTTCTGTCTTAAACCTCTGCTGCAACAATTTCAACTCTTTCCAGTACCTTGCAAAACCCAGGCTGTCAGACACTCATTTCTGGAAATGGGTCTACATTTGCCTCAGATACATGCAAGCAATTAGTGGGCAGAAACCTTATCTGAGCAGTCACCACCCTGCCTTCGTTTTCAAGCAGTGGTCAAGTTCAAAGGCTACTAATGACGCCTCAGAACATATTGTTGGTGGCGAGTAGCCGCTGAGAATTGCCAGGCTCCTACCTATTTAACACGTGATTCCGTCTTCAACTGTAAGCGTCAGTTCTGCTGACTGTCGAGTGGTACAACCTTCTGTTGGGATAAGCCTCAATCACTTCAATCTAGGCTTAATTAAAGACTTGAAATATAAGGAAGTACACATAATGAATGCTGCTCTTTTTGTACCAACCATTCCCACATTTGTACCACAAATGTTTGCCTTTGCTAGAAATAATGGAGCTGGACCAAGGTGTTTCCCAGCAATATGACTGAGGTCATGGGGCCTGTGTCACATAAAATCCAGGGCACAGATGGGCTTCTGTGGCACCTCCATGGCAATCAACTGCCAAAGCTCTTGGGACTTGAAGCAGCAGAATCAATAGAAGCCATCCCTCCATGGTTATCTGGCATTTGCATCTCACCACGTCCCCTGAGGGTCTGCGGGAAAGAAGCAACAATACTTTCCTGGCTATAAAAATTGCTGAAGTGGAACCAGCTAGTGTCTCTTTTTAAACACTAGCATGACAAAGAGACAGTCTTTAAAAAAGAGCACGTTTTAAAAGATATTTCAGCTGGAAGGAGGTGGGTGTTTATATATGCTAAAGGGGAACTCTGCGGTTCATGGATGCTGTTCTTAGTCATTTTGAAGCCTATTAGGGGTTGGTTCATTTTCATGTCCCACAGTTATATACTGTGGTGATTTAGGGTGGGGTCAGCACAGTGAGGGTGGCCTTGGTAGAGGATGATCACTGAATGCTTCTCTCCTGCCTGTTTACAGCCAGCCTAGCACAAGACAACTTGATTCATGGAGATCCTATAGGTTTCAGAGGTAGAAAGAGCTGCACTGAATCCAAAATCTGCTACATATTCTGTGTGCAACTCTGGCCATACCACTTTGCATCTCTGAGCCTCAGTTTCTTCATCCATAAAATAGGGATAATACTATTTATTTCAGGATTGTTACAAGAAATAAATGAACTCAAACATTTAAAGTGCCCACCAGGATTCTTGAAGCATAATGAATACTTAAGAAATACTGGTTCCACCCCATGCCCCGTCGCAAGTGTTTCTGCGGAAGGGCAGTGCAGAGTGCAATCTGGGGGCTGGGGACCTGGTCTACGCACTTGGTGTTTGTAGCCGTTGTGCATGCACAACCCTAGGCTGAGCTGTTTACATCCTTATTTACGTTCCCAATAGGAAGAGAATTATTGTTGTAAGGAAAATGTGGCCATCTTGTTTTGACTTAGGGAAAACTTATCACAGTGATATAAGAATGAAAATGATATGCTTCGAAAGTATTTTTCTTTTTTTTTCTCATAAATTCCCTACTATTTGTCTCATTGTGTTTTATTATGATTTGTTTTTTACCCTTGAAGGGTTCAACATTTTTCATTTTTTAGAGCCCTAAAAGACAATGAACATGGGTGAATTTTTAATGTGACCTTAGATATCTTCCTTCCCATGAACTCATGTTACTCATGAAAAAAGCTGAGGTATTCCAGCCTCTCCCTAACTTGTCCGTGTTAGAGGTGTGGTAAAGCAAAGTGACAAAGACCTTGGAAACCAGAAAGAACTGAGTTTGAATTCTGATTCCATTCTGATTCTGCCACTTCAAGGATGGATTTTTTTAATTTATAAAAATGAGCATCTTAACGACGACTACCCAGTTGGATGGCGAGGATAAAATGAGACCATGCATGTAAAATACACAGCACATGGTAGGCACTCGGTATATTTTATGACACTCCACTTACTTCCTTTGCCTTAATTGCTCTTAGTTTGATTTTCTTTTCAAATACAATTGGCTAGTTTAGGAATACACATGACATCTTGGAAACAATTTAGGTGCAGAATTTGGTACATAAAAATGGAAACTAAATGCATGTGTTCATGCATTTGGGAGGCACATTTTTTAAAAACATCTTTATTGGAGTATAATTGCTTTACAATGGTGTGTTAGTTTCCGCTGTATAACAAAATGAATCAGCTATACATAAACATATATATCCCCATATCTCCTCCCTCTTGCGTCTCCCTCCCACCCTCCCTATCCCACCCCTCTAGGTGGTCACAAAGCACCGAGCTGATCTCCCTGTGCTATGTGGCTGCTTCCCACTAGCTATCTATTTTACATTTGGTAGTGTATATATGTCCACGCCACTCTCACACTTCGTCCCAGCTTACCCTTCCCCCTTCCCGTGTCCTCAAGTCCATTCTCTACATCTGTGTCTTTATTCTTGTGCTGCCCCTAGGTTCTTCAGAACCACTTTTTTTTTTTTTTTTTTTTTTTTTTTTTTTTGCGGTATGCGGGCCTCTCACTGTTGTGGCCTCTCCCGTTGCGGAGCACAGGCTCCGGACGCGCAGGCCCAGCGGCCATGGCTCACGGGCTCAGTTGCTCCACGGCATGTGGGATCTTCCCGGACCAGGGCACGAACCCGTGTCTCCTGCATCGGCAGGCGGATTCTCAACCACTGCGCCACCAGGGAAGCCCCAGAACCACTTTTTTTTAAAGATTCCATATAAATGTGTTAACATACGGTATTTGTTTTTCTCTTTCTGACTTACTTCACTCTGTATGACAGACTCTAGGTCCATCCACCTCACTACAAATAACTCAATTTCGTTTCTTTTTATGGCTGAGTAATATTCCATTATATATATATGTGCCACATCTTCTTTATCCATTCATCTGTTGATGGACACTTAGGTTGCTTCCATGTCCTGGCTATTGTAAATAGAGCTGCAGTGAACATTGTGGTACATAACTCTTTTTGAATTATGGTTTTCTCAGGGCATATGCCCAGTAGTGGGGTTGCAGGGTCATATGGTAGTTCTATTTTTAGTCTTTTAAGGAACGTCCATACTGTTCTCCCTAGTGGCTGTATCAATTTACATTCCCACCAATAGTGCAGGAGGGTTCCCTTTTCTCCATCCCCTCTCCAGCATTTATTGTTTGTAGATTTTTTGATGACGGCCATTCTGACTGGTGTGAGGTGATACCCCATTGTAGCTTTGATTTGCATTTCTCTAATGATTAGTGATGTTGAGCATTCTTTCATGTGTTTGTTGGCAATCTGTATATCTTCTTTGGAGAAATGTCTATTTAGGTCTTCTGCCCATTTTTGGATTGTGTTGTTTGTTCTTTTGATATTGAGCTGCATGAGCTGCTTGTATATTTTGGAGATTAATCCTTTGTCAGTTGCTTCGTTTGCAAATATTTTCTCCCATTCTGAGGGTTGTCTTTTTGTCTTGTTTGAAGTTTCCTTTGCTTTGCAATAGCTTTTAAGTTTCATTAGGTCTCATTTGTTTATTTTTGTTTTTATTTCCATTTCTCTAGGAGGTGGGTCAAAAAGGATCTTGCTGTAATGTATGTCATAGAGTGTTCTGCCTACGTTTTCCTCTAAGAGTTTGATAGTGTCTGGCCTTACCTTTAGGTCTTTAATCCATTTTGAGTTTATCTTTGTGTATGGTGTTAGGGAGTGTTCTAATTTCATTCTTTTATGTGTAGATGTCCAGTTTTCCCAGCACCACTTATTGAAGAGGCTGTCCATTCTCCCCTGTATATTCTTGGGGAGGCACTCATTTTTTATCTAAGATCCCTGCATGCTTTGGTGATGTCATGTCACTTCAAATAATCATAAAGCACAGGCCTCACAAATACATACAAACCAGATATTACAACGAATTAATATACTTGGCTTATTCAGAGTGTCTATGCCTGCAGTAGGTTGATGCCAGGACAAAACCTGTATACAGCAAACCCAGGAACTTGGGCCAAGAGACAGTAGCAAATGGCTGGAGGGATGTAGAAGATGGGGAGGCCGGTGCAAAGGGAGAGCAGTACATCGTGCAAAACAGCTCGGCGCAGTCAAGAAAGTCACCGTAGTAATTCCAGTGTGCGGAACTTTTGGAGGCAGATGGTAGAATGACCATACAATAGGCAAACATCAAGAATGACCAAAGAATATGAGAAATTAGAGATAAAGAAACACTCTAAGTAGCTTCCTATGCACAAAATAACCTTCTTTTCTTTCCTTTTAACTGGAGAATTGGGAAATAAATGCTAAAACTTAAAAAAAAATATGTGCAGGAGGGAAAACACGGATGTCAGCTTACCAATCTTAACATGGTTCAAGTTCAAGGTAATGCTAGATTTAGCATTCTATTTGAAATAGCAAGCACATCTTCTTCTTCTTCTAAAAAGGGTGCTTAACAAATATGTAACAGTTTAGGAATTTCTATGGAAAATGAGGGAAAAGTAAAACTCTATGGAATTTAATACATGTGGTCCATCAAGATTCATTTAAAACATGCAAATAAAAACTACAGTGAGGTACCATCTCACACCAGTCAGAATGGCCATCATTAAAAAGTCTACAAATAACAAATACTGGAGAGGGTGTGGAGAAAAGGGAACCCTCCTATACTGTTGGTAGAAACGTAAGTTGGTGCAGTCACTATGGAGAACAGTGTGGACATTTCTTAAAAAACTAAAATTGGAATTACCACATAATCCAGCAACCCCACTCCTGGGCATATTTCCAGACAAAACTCTAATTCAAAAAGATACATGTACTCCTGTGTTCATAACAGCACTATTCAGAATAGCCAAGACATGGAAGCAACCTAAATACTCATCGACAGATGAATGGATAAAGAAGTTGTCATATGTATATACTATGAAATACTACTCAGCCATAAAAAAGAATGAAATAATGCCATTTGCAGCAACATGGATGCAACTAGAGATTGTTATATGAAGTGAAGTAAGTCAGAAAGAAGAAGATAAATACCGTATGATATCACTTATATGTGGAATATAAATATGCCACAAATGAACCTATTCACAAAGCAGAAACAGACTCACAGGCATAGAGAACAGACCTGTGGTTGCCAAGGGGGAGGGGGGAGGGATGGATTGGGAACTCGGGGTTAGTAGATGCAAACTATTACATACAGAATGGATAAACAACAATGTCCTACTGTATAGCACAGGGAACTATATTCAGTACCCTGGGATAAACCATAATGGAAAAGAATATAAAAAAGAATGTATATATGTACATAACTGAGTTACTTTGCTGTACGGCAGAAATTAACCCAACATCGTAATTCAACCATACTTCAATAAAAAAAAAAAGATTCATTTAAAACAATCCTGGGGACATCAGTACTGTAATGGGTCCGAACTTGTTTTAAATCGCTAACATTCTAACTAAACTCATAATGGAGGCCTTCGACTGAATAATTAATATCAAATATTCCAACAGGCATCAAGGATATATTGACTATGAGGAAATGATAAAAAGTTTGATTAAAATGGACTTTTATCTGAGGAATTAAGTGACATAAAAATGATATGGCAGTAGCATTAACCCCCTGATCTCAGCTGTCTGGCATCTTAAGGCGGTATTACGTGCTAGGGCTTTTTGCATTTTTCAGGAAGTTTGAGTTGACATCTTGAGAGACACCTTAATCTCACAAAGAATTAAATTGCTGCTAATTCATCATTTTGTCCTCTGCATTAAGAGTGAGGTGGGGTTAGAGGGGCCAGTCAAATAGGCAGCTTACTCTACAGGGCAGGGGTAGTAGAGACTAGATTTTCAGGGACTGAGGAGAAAGGATGAGAAATTTGAATCTGGTGGGTTAAAAGAGCTCCACTGATTTTCAAAAGCATTAAACTCTGTCACATGCAGATGTGGGTGATGCACTAAAGACAAATTCCTCAGCCCATCTTAGCTTGCCTGCAAAGTCAGAGCAGCAGTCACTGACAGGGGTGCTGAGAGGTAGCTTTTCACTACAAGAAAGGGCTGTTCCGACAAAGTTGTGCCACAAGGAAGGTGTTGGGGATACCAGTCTTGATTTGTCGGATCCAGATGAAATGCCACAGGGCTCCATCTAGAGACCTGCTGAGAGAAAGTGCTAGCTGTAATGGCCTCAAACCCTGGATGAACATTCGACAAGCTGCCAGGGCTGTGGCCAGCAGTACATATATTTTCATGAAACATCTTATTTGACAAACTGGCCTTGTGGCAGAGAGGAGTACCCGATTAGGTAGTATGGAGACTTTGTCAACTGCTACAGACCCACATGGCCAAGCCTCCATCCGCACCGCACACAAGCTCACACGTACATACACCTGCTGACTGCTCGAGTTTTCACTGAACTCACTGAATCACGACCTCCGTTAGCTTCAGCAACGACCCGGACTGTGCCATTGGTGGAGATCTCTGCGGAACTCGAATGTCACCGCCGTCTGCTTAGCAAGGGCTAGAAAACAAGGCAAGGTCGGCAAAGGAAAATTCAAGGGCCGCGAGCGGAGCAGAAGCTAACTGGAGATGAGAACGAGAAATCAGAGAGGGAGGGTGTCCTTAAGCAGTGAGGTAAACGACTCTGTGGATAATGTAACCTAGTGGGCGCTGCGCACGTTGCAGGCTTCAAAGTTAGCCGTGCACTTGTGATTGGAGTCTTCCCGGGGCTGGGCAACGGCAGACACAGACAAGAAACCTGAAACCCACAAAGTGAACTCACTGAAACATTAAAGCGGAAGTGTGCTCTTACGGCGTGTTCTTCTGATCTGGACACGGTCCTAACCAGCACCGAAACACTGGGAACACACTTAGAAAGCGCGTTTACTCTGGGTTCCTAGGAAGCAAGCATGAGCTGTTAGCTCCTTCTAGAGGTGCTCTTTCTACCCACCATCAGTTCTAGTATGTTGCTTCTCATTACACAGCCACGCTCTAGCTGCTTGAGCCGTTCAGAGAGACGTTTCTTCCCCGTCAAGTAACTCATGGAATACGGGTGAGAGCACCATCAGGGCCAGAAGCCAAATCTGGCCCGAGCAGGCCTTTGTCCAGCATCAGTCTCGGGAAAGCGAGTCTCTCTCCTCGGGGGTGCCAACGCAGATTTCCACCGGCAAACTCATCGCCATCCTTTTACTTCTGGATAGATATTAATCTTAATCTCAAAGAACCAAAGTACCAATTTGCAGATACTGCTTTTTCAACTCTCAGGAGTGTTCTAACAAAACAGGATTCCCTTCTTGGTAGGCAAAGTCTATTGCTTAATGTTCATCCAGCAATTACACATCAAACCATTCATATTTCAAGGGAAGGACCCCAGGGAATGGGAAAGGAATTGATTTTATGACAGCATGGCAGAAACAGTTGAAAGGCATTACCAAGCCTGTCTGTTAGTAATGTTCTGTGTTGTATACAAAGGTGAATAAAGTACGCTCCCTGTCCTCGAAGGCACTTACACTTTAGTGAGAATGATAAGCGGGTGAGCAAACAAGATGAGGGCATGGGATAATCGCGGAGTGTGGATGTGACTCTGAGCTGGGTGACCTGAGCCCCAGAAGTTGATTGTACAAACTTGCAGCCAGACTGCCTGGGTTCAAATCCTAACTCTGCCACTTCCAGCTATTGAACTTGGGCAATTTCACTTAAATCTCTCTCTGCCTGGGTCCTTGCCTATGAAATGAGGATATAATAGGGTTGGTATTGAGTCATACGATTGTTGTAAGCATTAAGTCAGTCAGTGGATACAAAGCATTTAGAAGAGTGCCTGGTACATGGTAAGTGCTCAGCAGGAGTTACCCATCTGTACCGATTCCAGGGAAAAGGGACGTTCTCGTGGGAAAATCAATACTCTCCCTGGAAAATAGTGCCCTAAAATAAATGGTCAAAAAATCTTGGGAGGAATTCTTTCCTACAACTTACTTATATAAAAACAAATCTATTCTCATCTTTGTACCCATATATTAAAAACTTACTGTATACATGGTCCTATGTTAGGTCCTGTTGATAGGTGTAAAAAATGATGGATATAAAACAATATCCTTTCTCCCAAGGGATTTATAATCCAATAGTGGTGGAAAGTGTCAGCAAAGAATCAATATCTAATTCAAGGTGTTTTCAATGGCACTGGTAAAGTGCTAAATCAATGTTATGCAAGTTGAAAGAAGGAAGAACTAAAGAAAGATGGCAGAGGGCTTGGGTTTGTGGCATGGGGGCTTTGAGGTCTCTTGGACGTAGAAGGATGGGTACGTTAAGCAGCAGCTGTAACTGGAGTCACAGTAAGAGTGAGATAGGAAGGTTCATTTTGGATTCGTCATCGTAGTGATGAGAACTGAACCTATAAAAATAGAGGAGGCAGCTCAGAGAGAATCCACATAAAGAAAAGGGCTGGAAAGAATAGAGACATGCGTGTGTATAACTGAGTTGCTTTGCTGTGCACCTGAAACTAACACAACATTGTACATCAACTCTACTCCGGTATAAAATAAAAATTAGGGTGGGAGGGAGACGCAAGAGGGAAGAGATATGGGAACATATGTATATGTATAACTGATTCACTTTGTTGTAAAGCAGAAACTAACACACCATTGTAAAGCAGTTATACTCCAATAAAGATGTTAAAAATATAAAAATAAAAATTAGGAAAAAAAAAAGAAAGAAAGGGGCTGGAAAGAATAGATACAGGTATGTGTATAACTGAATCGCTTTGCTGTGCACCTGTAACTAACACAACATTGTACATCAACTCTACTCCAATATAAAATAAAAACTAAAAAAGAAAGAAAGAAAAGGGCTGGAAGCAGAGTCTGCTGAAAGCATCAGTGACATGTTCAGAAGCCTGCGGCAAGAGGCAAGAGTTCAGTGGGTGGTGTGGAAATAGAGCCACTTTTTCCTGAAGCAGGAAAATGGGAATTGGAGGAGGTAGGAGGGTTAAGGGAAGATATTTGTTTTCTCTGATGGACTAAAGTCGAGCTCAGGGGGTAGTCCTGCCACCTGAGCCCTGCTCAGCTACGAGTCACTACAGCTGCAGGCTCAGTCAGCTCTGTCCAGTCCTGAGACAACAGGAGTATTTTTGCGATATCTCAGGACTTCCCCGCACTGGTCCAGAGAGCGCTGCTCCCTCACCATATCTGTCCTAGGAGCAGGAACATCATGTCCAGCCTTGCTGGTTATAACTCACACTGGGTGGGTCTTCACCACCGGGGAGACACTGGGCCTGCATCTAAGTCTTGTTAGCCAGGGGCCGTAGCCTCTTGCCTAGACCTGAGTTAGCTCCTATATCCCTGATATGAGCTCCCTATTTATAAGAATTGCTGTCTCCCAGCATGTCCACAGCAGAGCTTATCATTCAGATCATTTCAGTTTGCTGTGCCCTCTTCCTTGATCATCCAGACTGCGGGTCGTTCCCTAAGAGTTGGCTAATCCTTCAGCCTCAGTTATGCCCCCAGCATATCTCCACGAGCTGTTGGGGCTCCCCTTCTCCACGCTGAGGAAGTCCCAGTGAACTGTGCAGCTGAGCCTATGCACTCACAGTAGTAGGCAGTGGGAGGAAAGCAATTGCCAAGGGCTTAAAGATGCAGCTGGGGGCTTCCCTGGTGGCACAGTGGTTGAGAGTCCGCCTGCCGATGCAGGGGACGTGGGTTCGTGCCCCGGTCCGGGAAGATCCCACGTGCCGCGGAGCGGCTGGGCCCGTGAGCCGTGGCCGCTGCGCCTGCGCGTCCGGAGCCTGTGCTCCGCAACGGGAGAGGCCACAACAGTGAGAGGCCAGCCTAGCACAATAAATAAATAAATAAATAAATAAATAAATAAATAAATAAATTTTAAAAAGACGCAGCTGAGAGAGGGGTAGTTGACTATGTAGGGTCCCCAAGAAGCCAGTGAGAATGAGCTCTGCTGTATAAGTTTGACTCATAAAAGAAAGGAACATGTCATCCCCAGAGAGAAAATTAAAAAGAACTAACAATATAAAAGAATCCTTAAAATATGTCAGGCAGGCTCTTCACTAAGGGTTTTGCTTGTATCATTCGTATTTAATACTCATACAGGCGCTGTACAGAGGCCCTAATATAATCCCCAGTTTGCAGATTAAAGAACTGAGCCTGGACCAGTTGGATCCTTGCCCAAGGTCACCCAGGTGAGAAGTGATGGATGGGGCTGTAATTATGGCCTGACTCCAAGTCCATGCCTTCATGTCTCCCCTTGGGAAGTGTGTGTTAGTGAAGACAGAGCAAGTCTGAATTGTAGGGAGAAGTTGAGGAACTAAGGTTGAATGTCTCAAGGCTGTAAAGGAAAGGAAGTGAGATCATCTCTAGAGATGGGGCTTGGGGGGCTTAGTCATCTTTGCAGAACTTAACGGGAGCAGAAAAGGTTTGGAATGGCCACTGTGGGGATAGTCAAGGGAGTTGACAGCACGACTAAAAGGAATTCTGGACAGCAGCAGGGGCCCAGCTGGGGTTGGATCATGTGAATTTTGTAGTGGAACCAATGAATGCTTTTATGAGTTTCTCCAGCAACCTTTCAGCACTCACGCATGTAGGACCACAGAAGAGATGTAGAGCCTTTTCGCTCCCTCCTCAGGACTTAACACTTGATTACAAGCCCGGAAGAGTAACATCATGTGCTGATGCACTGAGCCACCTGCAGAGAAGGGATAATGGGATCCCATGGGGCCGGGGATGGGCCAGGTGGGAATGATGGAGGCTTCAGATGGGAGAGGAGAGAGTTCACTGCTGAACAGGCGGACCAGGAGGAGGCCTGTAGAATCAGAATGGGGCCTGCGAGAATTGAAAGAGGCTGGGAGCCTGAAGTGAAAAAGAAGCTGTTTGCAAAAATATGCAGGTTGTTGTTCACACGTGAGAGCAGCCCGGGAAACAGCTACTTCCCTGCTCACCCAGGGCCAGTAATAATTTGTGTCGGGCAAGAATAAGGGGATGCCGATGTTGCTCTGTTTACTACCGAAGAGAAGTGGGGACTGGATAGGATGCGAAAACACTGGCACTGGGAAAAGCCTGGTGCTCGCTAACGAGGCTGTAGTACGACCATGCTCCGCTTTCCAAAACAGCACCCTCAGGAGAAAAGAAATAAAGTCATTTTTCTTCAGAGGCAGAAGATTTAAAATTGCTTAACGATAACACTTAACATTGCTTAGCCCTTAGCCTTAGGCAACCTCCTAACTTGCAAGTGCTGGGAATTATCTTTTTCCTGAACTGGCTAGGGTTCTGGCTTTATTTTGTCAGGTGTCATCCAGCCTGGCAGCAGGCTGCACGGCCTGTTTTAAAATGACAGAGTTCCATGAAAGCATAGCAGGGTGTCCCTTGACCAGGGCTCCTCCCCAACTCCATACACTGGGGAGTATTTTCTCTCTGTGTTGATGGCTCCAAATTTGGCATATAAATCAACACTTGAGTGTATCTTAAAACTCCTGGGATGCTCTCCACAAACAGCATAGGAACCAAATCAGTCAGTAGCATATTAAGTCCCCTATAAGGTTGGCCACTGGCTTCCTGTAGATAGAATTATTCCTATTTTTAATTAAAAATTTAACTCCATAAATATTTTAAAGCTCCCCACCTCTGTGACCAAGAGGGGATCTGGTGCCTACAGAGACGTGTTCATCTCACTCCCCTGACAAAAGGAGCAGTGGAGGTGGGGTGATTCAATTAAGTGGACAGTCAAATCTCTAGGGGCGGGAGAAGACTAGAAAACCAGGGTAAATGTCACCGGCACACAGAAGCCAGTAGCTTGTCCCCTGCCTCAGCATTCTGCATCCTGTTGGGTAAATATGGACCCTCTCCCCCCCCACCTCGATGGATTAGAGCATGTTGGTGGGGATGTTTTGCATATCCCCCTTAGATAATTGAGATGGAAACTCAAGTTCAAGCCCCTGCATTAAAAAACCAGTGCCAGGGACCTCTCATGCATTTGTCTGAGCCTGATTTATTCTCCATCATGACTCCTTCTTGCCAGGTAGCTAATAAGGTGTGTTAGCACGGGCAGCTCATCACTTCTACCATTGTGTTACGTGTGTGAGCGCACTGTTCGTCAGAACTGTTTTCAGTCTAAGATGCTTCGCTTTGGGCTACAGTTATATTCTCGGGGCTGGCAGGATTTTGTCAATTCATATATTGCGATGATAGCTCCAGAGCCACAAACAGCATCAACGTACTGCCTCTGTCAAAACACTCCCTTCACGGTGTTTAATCCTCAAATAGATGTGTTTAGAGTTAGCCACGGCTGAGCATTTCAGGGCTTATTAATTAAAATGAAGAGGAGTTGGAAATTTAGAGGACTTTACGTTAATCGTTACTAATCTAAGCATGGGTTGCGCTCTCACGAGAAGTTGTTTTGCTGCCTCCTGTCCTAGATGGTGGGTCCTTGTCTAGGTGTCTAGAGCCACGGCGTCCCCAGTCTCCAGATTCTCAGGGTCTGATGCATAGTAGATGATCAGTAGATACTTGGGGAAGGAATGAATGAGTGAAATTTGTTGAATTTCTGTACTTATAAATGCCAGTTCTGTGCTTTTGATTTGTACCAAAAAAAAAAAAAAAATCCATTTCCACAGTCTGAGTACAAGTTGGCCAGGAAGACATTAAACTGTTTCCAGTTTTCCTTTTTCTTCCTATCCTAAGAATACAGTACTTAACCACAATTTCCATGCACATCAATACTGAAAGCCAGAAATTTTATATTTAAAATGAATTTTGGAGACTACTTCTACGTTTTAAAATGAAAACAAAATACTAAGCCAGGGAAAAAATAAGGAGAGGAAAGAAATCAAGGATGAGAAAAATCACTATGAGACAACATATAAAAAGGGAAAACGGAGATAAAATATAGTTGTACAGGAGCTTTTAAAAAATTGTATTTTGGGTATCCTGCCCAATCAGTGTTCAAAATTGGTTCTCTGCTAGATTTGAGATTTTATTACTTTTGAAAATCAACATACTATTTATAAGAGCAAATGGTCACTTGGGCTCTGCCTGTTGTAATATTCGGGCTGTTATTTTTGTCATTTCACACGCAGAAATATAGCCAACATGCAACTCAAAACGGTAACCCAGCTCTGAGTTAGCACTTTAACAATTCAGTACGATGATAGAAAAGCTCTACTTAGGGTCCTTCCCACCACCTCCCTCTTTAAAAGCAGATATTCTGTAACATTTTAGTTTTCTGCCTGGCATTAACCTTCCTTTGTTTTTTGTTTTCGAACTCACAAATTCTCACTCTCAACTCACTCAACTCCCATAGTCACTGCACTGTATGTCATCTTGGAAAGGTTTCCTCTTTGTCATGTGCCATTGATTACAGACTAAAATTATTCTTCATCTCACAGATAAGAGCACAAACCTTTGAGAATTGTATCTCATTTTCAGGGGTGTCTAGTTACAGCATAAGTGGATCCTGTTATAGGCCAGAATCACCAAGCGAACTTTCCCACGCAGCTGTCTCACTGTGTCGGTGCCTCTCAGCAATATTTGCTTATGGCCCAAAGAACACGGGCAGGTTCTAAATCAAGCAAAGAACCCCTTTCCAGGTTCATATTTCTCTCCTGCTTTTTAACACCCAGGGTTAAGGCTGGCATGCCCTTCCTTGTGGGTAATTCCTAGGACAGAGGATTTACTATTTTATTGTCTCTAAGCTGGGTACAGGCTATTCAATACCATGTTTATAGCAATGGCTTAGGATTTCCATTCAGAATCCAATATTCTTGCTGACATGTTCAATTGCAATGATATACTATTTTCTTCCCTTAAAAAATAACCCACAAGTGTTTCAATTATTAGCACAGTTGTGAAGATGGCACGAGGGTTGTGGCAGATGCAGTAAGGCAAAATTATAACATACTCCCCGTTTCAGAGCCAGATTTCTACTCCATGTGTATTTTCTGAAGACTTTATGTGCGGGTGGGATGGTGACGGGAGACCCCTCAGTGATCTACCTGGGTAAGGAGGCGTACTGTCTCTCCAGCCCCTCAAAGCGGAGGTTGTGTGCATTCCCATCTGGACCCTTTCCAGACACCTGTGGAGAGAAAAGTAATTAGAGATGAAGATCCATTATGCACCCTGGTTACTGACAATGCATCTCAAAATTGTAATCACTGCACAAATGCTGCTGCTGCTGCCTGCCAAAAATTAACCACGGAAAAGCAGGCAAGAACTCAGCATCGTTATAGGAACTGATGATCGAGTCACAAACATGGCATTTAACGACAAAGTCACTTCTTCCAAAAAAAGGGTCATTGTCAAACTGACTCCTTCCTGTCACCATGCCAGGGATATTCTGTAGATTGTTAAGACTGCCTTTTTTTTTCTTTCAAAATAGGCTTTAGTTTGCAGAACAGCTTTAGACTGGCAGGAAAATTGAGAAGATAGTACAGAGAGTTCCCATAGAGTCTGCACCCAGTCTCCCTATAACTAACATCCCATATTCCTATGGTACATTTCTTACAATTAATAAATCAATATTAATACAGTATGGTTAACTCAAGTTCATAGTTTATTCAGATTTTATCTAATTTTTTTTCTGTTCAGGATCCCATTCAGGACACCATATTATGTTTAGTCATCATGTCTCCTTAGGCTCCTCTTGGCTGTGATAAGAGTGTATACTTTCCACGAAACCTTTCTTTACTACCTGGGATCGGTGGCAACCAGCTACCTCTTCCACAACTTCTATGAAGCCCTCTTTGATCACCTGCACCTCACTGAGCCCGCTCCCTTATAAACGAGCACAGAGAAGTGACAAACTATTTTCAATCTAGTGTTGGTCTTTATTGGTTTTTGTCCCTTCCTATGTACTTCCTGTGTTCACCTCTCTTCGGGTCTCTTCCACCAGCCTCTGAGACTCTGATGGGCACTGAGTGACTGGCCCCAGTAGGTTCTCAATAAAGTGTGTTAGTCATGTATCTAAAGACTTAACATATAGTCTCTCTCTATCTATCATACCAACTAAAAACACATATGGGATGAACATGGTATTTGAAGGTACTTGGTGACTGATCAATTCCTCACCTGTTCCCGTCAACACATGTGGTTTATGGCCACCTGTGTCCTCACTCTTGTGCTAGTAGCTCTCATATAATGGGCATGGAAGGGGTACATAGAAAACCTGGCCTCTTATAGTGGAGGGGAAGGGGGAGTGTGCTAATAAGCACAGGAAGTAACAGTGTCAAGGTTGTAGAGGAAATTTTTCTGGGTAGTACTCAAGCTGGAATTTATTTTCCTCCTACGAAAAGTCCCAGCTCTCTATGCAACCACCATCCCAGCTTGGGTGGTGTGTGTGGGGAGGGTTTGTCAGGGGAGGTGTGGCAAAACGAGAATATACACACATTTAGATTTAAGAAAGACTATTCCTGGTGTCACATTATTACAGGAGGCCCTTGGGAGTGTGCCCTGTAAAACCTCTTTATATTTCACCGATACATGGAACAGGAACACCTGGAGTTATCTGAGAGGCTGACAGCCCAATAGCTACCTAGGTAGGATGGAGATTGCACTTACAGATTTAGAAGCAACTACAGAGAGACAGAATTCTAAAGCCCTAATTTAAACTGCTGACCTTTTTTTTTTGGCGGTACGCGGGCCTCTCACTTTTGTGGCCTCTCCCGTTGCAGAGCACAGGCTCCGGACGCACAGGCTCAGCAGCCATGGCTCACGGGCCCAGCTGCTCCGCAGCATGTGGGATCTTCCCGGACCGGGGCACAAATCCGCGTTGGCGGACTCCCAACCACTGCGCCACCAGGGAAGCCCATGCTGACCGTTTTTACAAAAACTAGGGGCAAGGATGGTGTCAGACAGTTAGGGGATAAATAAATGGCAGAGAAAAAGAAGCGATGGATAGAAGTATTGTCCCCAGTCACTCCTATATAAGGTTTGTTTTGTTTTTGATCTATTTTTTTTATGAAGGGAGAATTAATGTAAATACCAGAAATATGTTGAAGATTACTAATTGTGGTTGTTATAAAAACTTCATGCTTCATTGCCATAGATATAGAAGAATAAGGAATGAGGTGGGTCTTTTAGGAGACTGTGGGTAAAATAAAAATTAAAAAAAAAAAGAAAAACATCATATTTATGTATCCTTAGTATGGCTTTAGACATTTACAACTAATTTTTTTCACGTGGCCACAAAACTCCAAGTTAATACTTTCAGGGCCGTTATCTGAACTGGCCTGGCCTAATGATGGCAGTCAACATTCTGGTATCTCAGGAAGCAGCGCCCATGTGCTGTGGTTCTTCTGGTAAGCTGCTGGCATGCTAGATTCTGTGAAATGTAGGATGATCCTTATCTTGTTGGGAAAACAAGGATCAGATATGAAATACTTAAAGAGTGATGTAGGACAATGCATGAACCAATGTCATTCAGGGTGTTACTAGCAGAAGCACAGATGAAGGTGTTTGGAAAAACTTCATGGAAGTAGAAGAGCAAAGGCCAGGTTTCAAAAGATGGATGGCATGCTTATATATCAAAAATTATTCTGTTCTTGAAAACAGTATGGAGGTTTCTCAAAAAAACTAAAAATAGGGTTACCATATGATCCAGCAATCTCACTCCTGGGAATACATCTGGAAAAGATAAAAGCTCTAATTCAAAAAGATATAGGTACCACAGTGTTCACTGCAGCACTATTTACAATAGCCAAGACATGGAAGCAACTTAAAGGTCCATTAACAGATGAGTGGGTAAAGAAGATGTGGGGTGTGTGTGTGTGTGTGTGTGTTGTGTGTGTGTGTGTGTATACACACACACACATATATATGGTGGAATATTACTCAGCCATAGAAAAGAATGAAATATTGCCATTTGCAGCAACATGGAAGGACCTAGAGATCATCATACTAAGTGAAGTAATTCAGACAGAGCAAGACAAATATCATATGGTATTGCTTTATATGTGGAATCTAAAAAAATGATACAAATGAACTTATTTACAAAACAGAAACAGACCCACAGACATAGAAAACAAGTTTATGGTTACCAAAGGGGAAAGAGGGGAGGGATAAATTGGGAGTGTGAGAGTAAAATTGATAAACAACAAGGATTTGCTGTATAGCACAGATTCAATATCTTGTAATACACTATAATGGAAAAGAATCAAAAAAAGAACATAGATATACACATATATATGTATAACCGAATCATTATGCTGTACACCTGAAACTAACACAATATTGTAAATCAACTATACTTCAATTAAAAAATTATTCCATTCTTCACCAATTGTGTATGTATTTGTGTGTTTCCCTATTAATACTGCAGCATCTTTAATACAATCATTCAATTAGTAATTACTGAACACCTTCTGTATTCTAATGCCACATTAGGTACCACCTTCAAAGCAATGAACAGAGGCTTGATTTCTTCATTGCTTTAAATATAAAAGAGACAGACCTGCAAACAATTACAGTACAATGAGATCACCGCTGGAGTGTCAGTCTGAAGGAGGTAGTGGGAGTCTGAAGGAACACCAGAGTCCACCTGGGAGAGTTGAAGACAGCTTCATGTGGGTGTTGAAGCTTCATCTAAAACTTGAATATGAATGAGGAGGAGTTTGTTAGGAGGAGGAGGAGGGGGTAGGAGTAGCAGGAGAAGGCATTCTCAGTAGACAGAACAAAAGTGAAACAACATGGAGGCATAAAAGGAGCACTGTGCTCCCAGGGAATGTCAAAATTTTGGTAAAAGAAGAAACAGAGGCTCTAAGGAAAAGGACAGTAGCAACAATATCACTGCTGCTACTATTATGGTTACAACAATATTATTGCAACTAGTGCACTTTTTAAAATAGATTTTATTTTTTAGAGAAGTTTTAGGTTTGTAGCAAAATTGAGAGGAAAGTACAGAGAGTTCCCATATATATCATGGATCATGCTTTTGGTGTCATATCTAAAAAGTCATCACCAAACTTAAGGTCATTTGGATTTTTTCCAATGTTATCTTCTAGGAGTTTTAAAGTTTTGCATCTTACATTTAGGTCTGTGATAATTTTTGTGAAGACTGTGTCTAGATTCTTTTTTTCTTTTTTCATTTTTTTTTTTTTTTACATGTGGATGTTCAGTTGTTCCAGCACCATTTGTTGAAAAGACTATTTTTGCTCTATTATATTGCTTTTGCAGCTTTGTCAAAGAACCGTTGACTGTGTTTCTGTGGGTCTATTTCTGGGCTCTCTATTCTGTTCCACTGATCTATTTGTTGTTTTTTTCACCAATACCATACTGTCTTGATTACTGTAGCTTTATAGTAAGTCTTGAAGTTGGGTAGTGTCTGTCCTCCAACTTTGTTCTTCTCATTCAAGATTGTGTTGGCTATTCTGGGACTTTATCTCTCCACATAAACTTTAGAATCAGTTTGTAACTTGCTGGGATTTTGATTGGGAGTACATTGAAGATATAGATCAAACTGGGAAGAACTGACATATAGACAATATTGAGTCTACCCAAGAACATAGACTATCCAACACGGACTCTCCCTCCATTTTTTAGTATTTCTTTGATTACTACAATTTAACACTTATTTGGCCCTTATTGAGTGCCAAGCACAAGGCTAAATATTTTATTTGCATTAGCCCATTCATTCCTCCCAAATATCCCCAATGGTTGCCCAATTTTGCACATGAGAAAACTGAGCAGTTGCCTAAGGTCACACATCTAGGACATGGCATATCTGAGACAAGGTTCAGGTCTGTCTGATCCCAGAGTCCAAGCTCTGGAGAAACTGCCACAGACTGGATCTTGGAGGAGCTCATGCCAAGGAACTTGATTTTACCATTAGTTGATGGTGAACCACTGAGAAGTGATATTCCATAAGTGATAGCACATATTGAACAGTTAGAGAGATTATTCTTGCCATAGTATGGAGGTTCCTGTGACAGTCTAAGTCAGAGATGATAAAGGCTTAAACAAGGGGCTATTCAAAAGGATGGAGACAAGGGAGCATCATAAAGATGTTAAGAGGGTAAATTTAATACAACTGACTGAGAATTAATGGGTAGGATGTATCTGGAATCATGCCTAAGTTTCTGAACTTAGCAACTAGGTGAATTTGATAACTGTTGCCAAGATGGGACTAAAGAAAGAACAGATTTAGGGGGTAGGGGTAGGGGTTGGAGGAGGGAACACTTAGATATATTAAGCTTGAGTTGGGACATCTGATGGAAATGTCTGAGAGATAATTGAGTATAAAAGTTTGTGACGTAGAAGAAAAATCTGGACTAGAGATGTAGAATTGAGAAACATTCAGCCTATAGATGGTACCTGAAACCTTGGAAAAGAATTAGACTGCCCAGGAAGAATCTACAGGGACAGAACAGAGGAAAAGACATGCGATGAAAAGGGAGAATACCAATAATAATCTTAGAAATACCATAATTTAAGGGGGAGCCAAAAAAAAAAAGTTGAACCCAGGAGGGAGTCTAAGGAAAAGTTGTTGGTCAAGAAGAGAGCAAGGAGAGAATGTTATCACAGGAATTAAGGGAAAAGAATTCCACGAAAGAGGGAGTGGTTCACAGTGTCAAAAGCAGCCAAGAGCTTCAGTAAGACAAGATCTGTGGCTTATATGGTGTGTTGGCCAGCTTTACTCGATCCCCCCTCCTTGTCAAGGGTCACTCTGAACCATAGAGCCTGGAAAGCTGAAAACTACCTTTCCCAGAATTCCCTTGTAGTCAATGTTCTGGGTGTGATTTAAGTTGGGCCATGTCATTTGAGAAATGGAGTTGAGGCAGTGGCGATGCCTCCACTGTTGATTCTGGCAAGAACGTCCAAAGGTGTGCTTGGTTTTCCCATGGCAGTGTTAGCAGATGTGCCATTGCTAGTTTCTGGGCGTGCAGTGTAGCTTTCATAGCTAGCTTTGGAGCTGGTGGCATCCACTAAAGGTGAATTCACTAAAGGTGAATTCCTGTTTGTGGCACCTTCCTAATTATGGTGGCTTCTGATATAGGCATTATTGTGTGGCATGTGGAGCTAAAACCTTCCTCAAAGAAATGGCAGAAACTCCCTGGGTAGCCTAGTTCTGTTGTGTGGTTTGGGAAAGCATTCCTGAAAGCTTATCTAAGAATTTGTTTCCTAGCCTTCCTTATGATTCTGTAAGCCTGTTAATATGGTGTAATAAATTTGTTCCTGCTTAAACTAGCTAGAGTGTATATTGTTCTCTGCAACTGAACAGTGACTGATAGAAAGTCTGTAAAAGGGTATGTGGGAATTGGCAATGAGATGTTGCTTGGTGCTTTATTGAAAGCCAGACTCTATGGTGTTGAAAATCTCTACAGTTTTCTAATAAATAAACACCCACTGGTTGCACTGTCTTATGCTAACATGCTCAGAAAATGAGACTAATACTTTCAAGTAAATAAACAATTTGTTAGTGTCTCTAAGTATTAGAGCCGTATGCTAAGTACTCTTAAGACACAGAGATGAGAAAAGTCACTTCCTGCTCAGGGACACACGGTTAGTCAAGGGAGATGATAGCAATACGTTTGTGTTCCATTATTTAAAAAACAGATTTACCTGTTTTATTTTCTCCCTAAGTCACCCAAAGATGACCTCTGTTAACATTTACAAATATATACATATTTTAATGGTATATAGAATTTTTTCGCAACTATTTACTACTGGCATTTTCCTGTGCTAGTAGATATGTTTCCACAAATGTGAATTTTAATAGCTATATAAGGTTTACGGATAAATCATAATTTATCTAATCTCCTCCTGTAATTTGATCACTTTTACTATCCCAATCAGAAATGGTGGCAATACAGATTATTGTGTTGGGGACAAAGATTCTTACAAATAGCTGTGAGCTGAAAGTAGGAAACTGCAGCTAGAGGGTTGCCAAAGAGAAACTAATTATAAGTTTTAGTCGGGTCCTTAGGAAGTCAAGCCACTTTTGGAGGGAGTGAAGGGAGAAAGAACTGGCAGAGGCATTTATAAGCTCATTTCTCATTTTGCTCTATGCTCAACAAGACTCAGAAATGCATCTCCTTGAAGAACTCCTTATTAGGTAATGTCTCGCATCACAAAAACATAAGGTCAGCGGCTTTGATCCAATTAATTTTTTTAAAAGAAGCCCTTTATCTCACTTGGTATCATGCAGGATTTTTTTTTTTTTTAATGTAATGACCTAAATATACATCTGATAGGAATAATCTTGACTTAAGCCATAACAGAATCATAGTCTTTTCCACAACAATGTAATGTTAGAATTTATGCTTGGATTGGGGCATATTTATCTCTCTACTGCTCAGGAAGTGAAACTTCAGAGAGCTTATTCAAAACAATTTGAAAAGCTCATACCTTGGTGTGCCTTGCACATGGCGATCTTCTTTGTTTGGATTATGACAGCTTATGACAGCCTATCAGGAGGGCTTGGTGTTTGGGGGTGGGGGGCGAGCAGGGGGGATGTTGAATAAAGATCCTTTTAGTCCATGGGAGTTCTCCCAATTTCATTCACTCAGTGCCTGCTGCTGGCTGGGGTGTTAAGAGCCTTGTTAAAATAAAGCTATTAGTCTTTTCTCTACAAAAGCAAGGAGCTTACCACTTACATTCAGTGTTCCTTAAATTAGTGTGTATTTCTAGCCTGGCATTGCAAGAATCAGCAGTTTCATAAAGCAATATACTAAAGAGGCCATTTAACACCCCTGTTTCCCCCATTTGCAGATTAATGGAAGGGGGGAAGATTTAATGCCCTTTCAAACAGTTTTAAACAATTCATTAAAAATAAAAGGATAAATCAACTATCTGATTATGAAAAGCGGAAACAATTCAAAATTAACGTGTTTTCCAATTCCCACAGGTTAGGACACATTTTTGCCAATGTTGTAATTTATGTCCCATAAGTCAATTTTCCTGAGGAAATTTAAAAGCTGCTGTGATGGAAAGGCTGTGCAAAGGTGCAATACAGCTTATTCACCTATACATAACATCCTCACTTACAAATATGTCTTACTCAGACCCATTACCCAAAAATGAGTTTCCCGCTGCCAGACACTCATAAGATTAAAATGCAAAGTATAAAAATGTAGATGCCATTTTAGGAAATATGCCTTTCATTTCAAGTTGGTATGATGACAGATATTTTTGAGCAGTTTCCAGAAGCTTTCTTTTAATTACATTGCTTTTACCTAGCTATAGGTTTGGCTGGAAGGTTTTTAAAGGAATCAACTCAATAAAAACATCTAAAAAGTTGTAAACTTGGCTTTGAGAATCTTCTAATATTCAGACACTCTGCTAAAATGCTACATGTTTGGAGGAAGGGCAACTGACAATATTCCATCTAAACAAAAAGAAACTAATTAAAATAAGCTGCTTAATTATTTCTCTTTTGCAATGTGAAGTATATTATTCCTGAGATATGTATTTACAAATATGCTATCTAGAGAAGCAAAAGTACACACACTCATTCAAACCATTATTTCTGAAGTGTTTATTTTCTCTAATTTAATTTCAGTAATTTTGTCAAATAACTGGGTATTCAGCTTATAGACTTGCTTAGAACATCTGCTAGTTTAGAAAATACAGCAAATAAAAATATTTTTAAAATAACTCTTGGATAAGCCTTTTAACCATTTTGTGCCTTTTGTGCCTTTTCCTCCCTTGTAAAATGTTGGAGTTAAAATGTAAATCCTTGACGTCCCTTCTAACCTACACACATTTATAAATGTTATCTTGTATATAGTTTCTACATTATGTTAACCAATTACACCTTATTAACATAGTAACTATATGTATGCACATCGTTATTTTAAAGCTGAATGACAAAGATAGCAAAGCAATCTGCAACATTATAAAGTTATAACACATTTATTGGGATTTAAGCATTAAATCTCATGCTAACGCCATCCAAGTTCTAGCCATATACATATACATATGTACACTTATACATATGTACACATATACATATGTACACATTGGGCCACAGCCTGAATGATCTCTCTTCTGATTATCTTTGGAGAAAATAAAATCAGACATCTCCTGCCCAGTTCTGTTTGTGTCTGGGCCTAAGATACAGTTACCATAGAAACTATGATTGTGGATACAATTTACGAACTTGGTTTCATCTATCAGATGCACTTTGTGTGTGAGTGTATGTGTGTATGTGCGTGTGTACACGTGTGCATATGTGTCTTGCCAATAAGCTTGAAGAGCAAACTCTGGCTCTACATCTTTAATTAAAGAGCCAGACACCACTCCTCATTTCCTTTTCTCATCTGTCTACCTACAAAAAGAGATCTTGTAACACTGACTGACATATAAACTCTTACTTGGCAGAAGACAAAGGTCTGATGAAAAGATGAAAAAAAAGGTATTAGGAAAAGCATCCCCCAAGAAATCTGTCTGTTCACACCTGTCCTGTATTTTCCAGGAACAGAATAAAAGGACTTTGGTGGAGTTTCGGTTGGTTACAGTAATCACTAGGTTCTAATACCCAGTACTTAATTGAATTTGGTTTCCAATTGTTTCTTGGGTGTAATATTTGAGTTATTTACTCCTCTGCTGTTTTAGTTTATTGTACTCTGTGACAACCTTCTTTACACATCCTAAAAGAAACAAAGTTGACCTGCAAAATATGACTAGATCTTAAAATGATAATAGTTTGTTCACATTATTCCTTATGAGTTCATATTATCTCTTCTAACGACTAAGTCTCATAAAGGATATTCATTGACTAAAGCTCTCTAGCATATTTAAAATATACTTGCATTTATAAAGACTAAACAATGTAAATATATGCAAAATTTTAAGCTCTTCAGCATTTTTTTAATAGTTTAGTCAGTGGGCAAATTCAAATCACTTCCATTATAGTTAACTAGAAAGACTAGAAAGAAAAGATTCTCTGGAACACTCTACAGTCAGTAAGTATCATGAGTTAAAATCAATGTGACCACTTCCATTTCTGTCTCATTTTACACACGAGGAAACTAGATTGCAGAGGATGTTAAAGCAACTTGCCCAAAGGGTCATATGGTGGCAAAGACAAGATCCAAACTGAGATCTGCCTGACCCCAAAGTAGTGCTTGTCTCACTCTTAATGCTGCCTCATATGTTAGAAGTGATGATTATAGTTACTGTTGCTCTATTTCTTAAACAAAGAACTGAGTCATCAGACCTGAAAGTTCAAATAAACCTACGTTGGCAGTGAGATGGAATACGTGAAATTATGACCGTCTGTGAGCATTCTGAATGTACTTATGGTCATCATAGCCCTACTGCTGAAACCCAATTGCCTAGTGATATTTATTTAAAATAGCTGGAGGCATTAATATACGTATACGTGTTAATTTTTTGTATAGCAAAAATAATTTTTAAGAAAAATAACTTTTAATAAAGGGTTATATTTTATTAAAAATATCCTGCTGCATTACAGTTTTTTTTTTGCAGTATTCATGAATGGTGTCAGTCTATTAATTTGGTTTACACAAGACATCAGATTGCAAGCTTCATTAGAATTGAGACAATGCCTCTTTTTTGAGCCATTACCTTCTCAAGGCCTGGCATATCACCTTGTTCATTAATATTTATTGAGTCAATGAAACAGAAGTCTCAAACATCTACTCAGTAGCAGTTAACACAAAAAATTAATCTGCTTCCCTAATGGCTACCTAGCTTTTTGAACCAGATCCGTTAAATAATAGGATACATACTATCAAAATGTTTTTAAGGAAGTTTTATGACATCTGTCCTTTGGTTAAGTCTTATTAAGACTGCACCTTTCAAGCTCTTTTGTTAATTAATTAATTTATTTTTGGCTGTGTTGGGTCTTCGTTGCTGCACGCGGGCTTTCTCTAGTTGCGGTGAGCAGGGGGCTACTCTTTGTTGCGGTGCATGGTCTTCTCATTGCGGTGGCTTTTCTTTGTCGTGGAGCACGGGTTTCAGTAATTGTGGCACGTGGACTCAGTAGTTGTGGCTCGTGGGCTCTAGAGCGCAGGCTCAGTAGTTGTAGCACACGGGCTTAGTTGCTCAGCAGCATGTGGGATCTTCCCAGACCAGGGCTTGAACCTGTGTCCCCTGCATTGGCAGGCGGATTCTTACCCACTGCGCCACCAAAGAAGTCCCAAGCTCTTTTGTTTATTTAGTCTTGATTTATTTTCATTTAAAAAAAAAAAACAAAAAACCTAGCAACATTCTTATAGTTGAGATTTAAACTTGAATCTGGAGTATAAATCAAAACCATTAGGAACCTTAAGTATGTAATTGCTTAGAAAAGATTCTAATAGCT
The DNA here is from genome assembly GCF_026419965.1 of Kogia breviceps. Lineage (NCBI taxonomy): Eukaryota > Metazoa > Chordata > Mammalia > Artiodactyla > Physeteridae > Kogia > Kogia breviceps. The sequence goes on along the minus strand of NC_081311.1, from coordinate 171,766,096 downwards.
CAAAAATAATACTAGTACACTAGTAGGGGAAGCTTATCTGATAGAATAAATTACTGGGCACACTGGGAATAATCACTGTTGATCTAAACATGTACCTCAACGTGCAGCTTCACAAAGTTACCAGACCCATGCTACCATTAATGCTGGAATCAGACACACAATAGCCCTACATTTATATTAACCAAATTATTTTGCAACCGACTGTTATACCAGCAGAATTCAGTTCTAGGAAGATGAATGAAGACGAGAGGAGGAGAAAGGAAGAACTAAACAGATGACTTGCTGAAAAATTGATGTTCTTGTGTCAAAACCTAATCTGAACAACGAAACCAAACATACACACACACTGTCAATGGTTTTCTATTAACTAGTGAATAAAGGCTCTCAGTAACTGACAGCCATCTAACTTTCCAGCTTTATGTTGTTCCTGTCATATATGCTCAACGATCTGATTGCACTGGGCATTTTATGGATCCCAAGAATGCACTTTTGTGCTGATGGCAAGATGTCTACTTCTGTAGTTTTGGTAGCTCTTCCGGCGGTCAAGTTAACGCCTTAAACATGGCAAGGTCTCAATAAATGCTAATTGAGTGAACGAATGAAGCAACAAATGTTGCTCTGATTGGTTGTATTCACTGCTGTGATGGGACAAGAAGAGGTGAAAGTAGCAGTGGGTAAGAAAAACAGATTTTGTAGGAGGTGTTGAGAACATTAAAACAGTGATAAACAGAGAAGAAAGCCTTGAAGAGGGGGTGTAGACAGGGAAAAAGGAAAAAAAAAACAAACAAACCCTGAGAAACAGAGAAAAGTTGCAAAAAAGGAAAGGGAACTATGGAATGAAAATAAGCTAGATTATTGCAAACTATTCTCATTCTCAGCATACAGGTAATTCCTGTCCTAAGTTTCCATTAATCAAACTCTTGGACTAATCAGAATAGTGCATTCCCCTACCAGGCTGAGGAATAGGACTTTGTTCTTCTGATTAGATGCATAGCATCTTACTTTAAAACTCTTTAAAATGTGATCATTTTAAGTCAACATTTAAAGTTGGATTTGATATAATCATTTAATTGGGCACTGATTCATCTACACAGAACTCATTACTGAATTCTTCAATTTCATCAACATAATTTCTTTCCAAATTATCTTTTATCTAGATGCAAGAAGTCCAAATGCGGTGAAAACTTTGCCAAAATAAAAAGCTTTCAGATTTTTAATGCTGGCTGGACACAAACCCATGGAAGAGAGTTGAAGAATAACGCATGCTTGCCAACTGCCAGATATGACTGCTTTTCCCATAATTAATGTCATTCTTGCTGTCCAAGTACCATTTCCATCCTCTAATAATTTCCATTAATAGAGGAAGTTTCTGCAATAATCTTTGCATGCTGAAAAACCACTGTGGCTTCCATACACATTTTAACCTAAATAATGACAATGAGTAAAAAGGGATTGTTAGAGATATTACTGTAACCCAGGGCTGCATTTGCCTGGTCATCGTTTTCAATCTCCAAAAACTGTCCAAAGGGCTTAGACCTCGGCGCTTAGAAATCAGGTCTGGTGCTCTGATTTCAATAGCACCGGACCATATGAATTTATACCAAGACGAGAAAGTGTATAAAATGAATGTATTGGACTATTCATCTACCGAAAAATAAATGCGGAAAGAGAGTATTTTTAAAAAGACAAGAACAAAAGATGAGCAGATGCAAATATAAGCTCAGGTCCTGTAAAATATGATAATTGTATCATACTTGAAGCTGAAGCCTCCAGTAAGAGGAAGTGATAGACCAGCTGCAAATCATCCCCCAAACCTGCCAATTCACACTGCTTTTTAGTATGCTGCTGCAAAATCAAGAACTCAGCTTAGGATATAAAATGGTGCAAATATACAGAGAGCAACAACAACAATAAAAAATCAGCTCAAGTTTCTTGTAGGAGCCAAGAAATGAATGTAGCATGATGGCATCACAGTAGTCCCATACCAGGGAGGAGGCACCGAGTGGTTAAAGAGGTCCTGGGGGGGCTTCCCTGGTGGGGCAGTGGTTGAGAGTCCGCCTGCCGATGCGGGGAATACGGATTCGTGCCCCGGTCCGGGAAGATCCCACATGCCGAGGAGCGGCTGGGTCCGTGAGCCATGGCCGCTGGGCCTGTGCGTCCAGAGCCTGTGCTCCGCGACGGGAGAGGCCACAGCAGTGAGAGGCCCGTGTACCGAAGAAAAAAAAAAAAAAAAAAAAAAAAAAAAGAGGTCCCAGGGGTCCTTTCCTGGGCTTCTCTGTATGAGCAAAGTTTTGATACAGGAAGACCAGTACCAAGATTGTTTTCCCCTCTGTTTCTAAGCTGCTTTGGAAATAGCCGAAGTCTACATCAAAGCTTCATCTCCTTTGCCTAAGATGGCTTTAGAAACACTCCACCTGAGCCACGTCTAACCTTCCTCTGCCTTCTCTGTGAAGCCCACCCAGCAGAGATCTGACAGTGCCACTTGAGCAGGAAGCACTCACTCTGCGCGATGACCTGGGGGAGGGGGGGAGGGGCTCAGGTTTGGAGACTGTGTTCAGTGACCTGATTAAAGCTTGAGAACCAGGTACCAAAGCTGTTGAGGGAATAGCACAGAAACAATACTTGTGTGGGGGCTTTAATAGCCATTGTTAAAATAAAAAACAGCTGATCATTAACTGTGACAGCTGTGCTTCCACCTGGTAAAAAATCTGGGCAGACAGGGCGATCAGCAAGGGCTGGCTTCGGGGCTTAGATGCTGATGGGCACCTGACCCTGGGCTTGGCGGGGCTGTGCACACATCTCCTCTTGAGGCCGACCCTTCAGGGGCCAATACTAATTTTCAAAATATCTGTCCTGTTTGTGAATGTGCTTGCTGTCTAGTTCCTACATACATTTAGAATGAATATCAACAGGTATGATATCAATCAAGGAGTTTACAATGATCAAAGGATGTTCTCATACATCATCGGACTCATCCATGCCACTGCGCTGACCAAGAGAAAGGCAGGTGTTGCACATTCCTTGTCCGACTATTTGCTCAAAGAGGGAGGCATAACAGTAAGACGATCCTAAAAGAAGCACCATCATTCTTACAGTGCCGCGTCCCTCCATTCTAACCAGAAACTGACTTGCAAAAAGAGTTTCTAACTGGACACTGAGAGGTCATGGTCCCTAGCCTGCACAACTTGTGGCGTGGTGGTCAGGAGCACCTGCTCCAGAACAGACTGGCTGGGCTTGAATTACATTATCTGCTGTGTGACCTTGAGCAAGCTAACTTCTGAGCCTCAGTTTTCTCACCTGTAAAACAGGGCTAATAATAGTACACACCTCAGATGGTTACTGTAAGGATTAAATGGTATGAGGCATGTAAACCACATAATACGTGTCTTACATATAGAGTATACTTATATGTTCAATAAATCATAGTTGTTCTTACTGTTGCTGCAGTTACAGTGAACCTGACCTTTCTTTTGGTAAGAAAAATACCTGGAGAGAATCTCTTTCCTGCTCTGTAGGGGTCATTTCTGTGATCCTCTGACTTGCCCTGGCTAAACTAATGGACGTTTCTTCAGTACTACTGTTCCAGAAACAGTTCTGGGAAAGAGAGTAAGAGAGTGAGTAGAGAGAAAAAGAAAAGAGAGAGAGAGAGAGAGAGAGAGAGAGAGAGAGAGAGAGAGAGAGAGAGAGGGCACATGCAAGGGAATGCTCTTACTTTCTCTTGTAAAAGAGGCTCTTTTCTGCATTTTATATATATATGTGTGTGTGTGTGTGTGTATGTGTGTATATATATATATATAGGATGAGTGGCTGGAATGATATGTCACATTTAAAAGGATGATATATGTATATATGTATGTGTGTGTATATTTACATGTATGAATATGTATATATATTATACACACATACATATAATCATCTTACTACTCTACACAGAAACTGCTCAATGACTAGGATAAAGTTTAAATTCCTGAACATGACATCCAAGCCTTTCATAGTCTACTGCTGTTATCAGTATCATCATCATGTTTGCAGCCCCACTTCCGGCCACTTCACCCTTACATACCCTACATGTGCCCTTCTCCACCACGGGTCCTTCCCTGACCCCCATGCACGCTTACACTTCCATACCCTGCCTCAGCTTTTCCCTTTGCCCTTTTCTCCCACTACCAAGTCCTCTGGGAAGCTCTTCAACGGAGCTAGTCACTTCCTATCTTCCAAGAGTCTAGATTATATCTTTTAAAATCACTATCTAGATTATTCTTTTATAATGATCTCGTACAATGATCTTTGTTAACACTTGTTGTCCTGCACACACTTCATGTTCAGGAAAGGCTGGATGATGAAAAGAATGAACCACTTAAATGAAAAAGGTAATCTTGAAGGTGAGATGTTAACACAGGCAAGCAGAGAAACATGTAATCCTAGACTATCCACAGAAAACAGACTTGGATTAACCTAGCTGGCCCACCTCAAGAGGCTGTTAACAAGTGAGTACCATGCACGCTCCAATTCAGGAGGGAACATTAATTCCACTGCACGAAGTGAAGCCAAGAAGCAGTATTCATTATGGTTTAGGAATTTCACAGTACAGATGTGAAGTGTGCATTTTAGTACAACATTACTGAACTGTTTGGGATCACACATAAATACCGGGACCCTGTGTGTGCACTCCTACAGACTGGATGGGGAGAGGATGACAGCTGGGTCCTTCCCCAGGGCAGAACAGGCTTGGTGCACGGGTAGGGAGTGAGTCCACCCCTACCTGCTGACCTCAGCCGTTCTGTTAGAGGTCCTACCACAGTCTATTTGTTGGTTTTCCAAAATGAGCGCAATCCCAGATTTAGCTCCACTTTGTGGTGGAAGGCCCCATCATTGTGTTTTCAAGTCTGAAAGCATCTCTGGCTTCTGTGTTCAGAGAGAGGCCAGTCCAGGTACAGTTTCTCCCGAAAAGTAAAGATCCAGAGTCTGTAGGGAAGCATCACGTAGCAAGAGGTTGGCACACAGGGAAAAGATAAAGAAAAAGGAAACCAACACTGGACATGATTCTCTCTAAGCAAAGAAACAAAATCCTAACTTAATGGCAGCTAAACAACTGAAAAGCTGGTTGAGTGCTATTTAGATGACATCCCATATTTAAGAAGAAAAATGTTTATCTACTGAAAGGTGTATTCCTTATGCCCCGGTATAGTATAAATGTTGAACAGAAATCAGCATCCATTTATTATCTACAGCTGCTTTTTACTATTTTAGTGGGCCCAGATGGAGAACTGTAAGGTGATTTATAAACTTTAGTCTAATATACCTAACATCCCTAAGACATAGGCAAAAGGATATACTCATCAATGTAATGAAACAAAGAAAAGTGAAAACTTAGGATGAATATTATGAGGAACTTCCAATGGTGTAATCCATTAGGAGGAGGGATAATTTGCCAGGGAGAGTTGATTTGTGTGTTAGAAAATGTATAATGCCCATTCATAACGTACTTGTGACAGACGTAATGCCATGTCCATCTATAAATCAGATTTACCTTCTGTGCGAAGCCCCAGGTTTCCTCCTACTGAAGGCTTTCCTCATGGGCACTGACCTGAGAAGATTTAAAATCCAAAGGGCCCAATAACTAAAAATCTTCCACCATGTAATTGGGCTTTGGTATGGAAAATAACACCACTATTAATCCAAGTCATTTGGAAGAAAGTAGAGAGAACTTCATCTCCTGATTCTGTCAACTGGTCCAGCGCAGTCTAGGGGATGGGTCTCTCTGAGCATCTTCCCCAAGGGCCATGAGAAACTTTTACTTTGAAGACAGCAAAACTCCATAAATCATACTAGCTATCCACATGTGAGTCACTGACCATATGAAGAACACTGAATTTAAACTTAGGACGTTCACAGGGGAAACATCATTTTCAATTCGAGGGTCATCAGCCAGAAGCAACTCATCCAAAGAAAGAATGGGTAGAATCTTCAATCCTTAGGAACAGAGATCAAACACCATAATTCAAAGAACATCAAAACTCAAGTGGGTGGCACAAGGAAAATGCAACGCTTTGGAAAGAACAGGCATCGAGCCCCTGTCACTCAATTCCTGGGAACAGAGGAGCATGTGGCCCAAAAGTTAATGACTCATTTAAAAAAAAAATCAAAATTCAATTCTGCACACTACATTTTCAATGACCCATGACTCAGTTAACAGCCACCAGACACTTGCTCTACCTTGCAACTCTCACTTAATGAGAATTCAAATACAGAGTAAATGGCTTTAAAAGTCCCCAATTGCCTGATATTAATAAAAACCAAACTGCAAGAAACTACAAAAAGAAAAAGCGCCTATTAAAGGTTTTTAGGTCCACACTAGTTTTCTTTTTTAAATCTTTGTTGGAGTATAATTGCTTTACAATGGTGTGTTAGTTTCTGCTGTATAACAAAGTGAATCAGCTATATGTATTCATATATCCCCACATCACCTCTCTCCTGCATCTCCCTCCCACCCTCTCTATCACACCCCTCTAGCTGGTCACAAAGCACCGAGCTGATTTCCCTGTGCTATGTGGCTGCTTCCCACTAGCTATCTATTTTACATTTGGAAGTGTATACATATCCATGTCACTCTCTCACTTCATCCCAGCTTACCCTTCCCCCTCCCTATGTCCTCAAGTCCATTCTCTACATCTGCGTCTTTATTCCTGTCCTGCCCCTAGGTTCCTCAAAAACATTTTTTTTTAGATTCCATATATATGCATTAGCATATGGTATTTATTTTTCTCTTTCTGACTTACTTCACTCTGTATGACAGACTCTAGGTCCATCCACCTCACTACAAATAACTTGATTTCGTTTCTTTTTATGGCTGAGTAATAATCCATTGTATATATGTGCCACATCTTCGTTATCCGTTCATCTGTCGATGGACACTTAGTTTCCTTCCATGTCCTGGCTATTGTAAATAGAGCTGCAATGAATATTGTGGTACATGACTGTTTTTGAATTATGGTTTTCTCAGGGTATATGCCCAGTAGTGGAATTTCTGGGTCATATGGTAGTTTTATTTTTAGTTTTTTAAGGAACCTCCATACTATTCTCCATACTGGCTGTATCAATTTAGCTTCCCACCAACAGTGCAAGAGGGCACCCTTTTCTCCACACCCTCTCCAGCATTTATTGTTTGTAGATTTTTTGATGATCGCCATCCTGACTGGTGTGAGGTGATACTTCATTGTAGTTTTGATTTGCATTTCTCTAATGATTAGTGATGTTGAGCATCCTTTCATGTGTTTGTTGGCAATCTGTATATCTTCTTTGGAGAAATGTCTATTTAGGTGTTCTGCCCATTGTTGGATTGGATTGTTTGTTTCTTTGATATTAAGTGGCATGAGCTGCTTGCATAGTTTGGAGATTAATCCTTTGTCAGATGTTTCATTGGCAAATATTTTCTCCCATTCTGAGGGTTGTCTTTTCATCTTGTTTATGGTTTCCTTTACTGTGCAAAAGTTTTAAAGTTTCATTAGGTCCCATTTGTTTATTTTTGTTTTTATTTCCATTTCTCTAGGAGGTGGTTCAAAAAGGATCTTGCTGTGATTTGTGTCATAGAGTGTTCTGACTTTGTTTTCCTCTAAGAGTTTGATAGTGTCTGACCTTACATTTAGGTCTTTAATCCATTTTGAGTTTATTTTTGTGTATGGTGTTAGGGAGTGTTCTAATTTCATATTTTACATGTACCTGTCCCGTTTTCCCAGCACCACTTATTGAAGAGGCTGTCTTTTCTCCACTGTATATTCTTGCCTCCTTTTTCAAAGATAAGGTGACCATATGTGAGTGGGTTTATCTCTGGGCTTTCGCTCCTGTTCCATTGATCTATATTTCTGTTTTTGTGCCTGTACCATACTGTCTTGATTACTGTAGCTTTGTAGTATAGTCTGAAGTCAGGGAACCTGATTTGTTTTAGTTCTGTGAAAAATGCCAATGGTAGTTTGATAGGGAGTGCATTGAAACTGTAGATTGCTTTGGGTAGTAGAGTCATTTTCACAATGTTGATTCTTCCAATCCAAGAACATGGTATATCTCTCCATCTATTTGTATCACCTTTAATTTCTTTCATCAGTGTCTTATAATTTTCTGCATAAAGGTCTTTTGTCTCCTTAGGTAGGTTTATTTCTAGATATTTTACTCTTTTTGTTGCAATGGTAAATGGGAGTGTTTTATCCATTTCACTTTCAGATTTTCCATCAGTAGTGTATAGGAATGCTACAGATTTCTATGCGTTAATTTTGTATCCTGCTATATTACCAAATTCATTGATTAGCTCTAATAGTTTTCTGGTAGCATCTTTAGGATTCTCTATGTATAGTATCATGTCATCTGCAGTGACCGCTTTGCTTTTTTTTTTCCTATTTGGATTCCTTTTATTTCTTTTTCTTCTCTGATTGCTGTGGCTAAAACTTGTATGTAAATTTTGATAGTTTCATTAATATGTGTCTTGGCATGTTTCTCCTTGGATTTATCCTGTATGGGACTCTGCGCTTCCTGGAGTTGATTGACTTTCTCATATTAGGGAAGTTTTCAACTATAATCTCTTCAAATATTTTCTCAGTCCCTTTCTGTTTCTCTTCTTCTTCTGGGACCCCTATTATTCAAATGTTGGTGTGTTTAATGTTGTCCCTGAGATCTCTGAGACTGTCCTTAAATCTTTTCATTCTTTTTTCTTTATTCTGCTCTGTGGTAGTTGTTTCCACTATTTTATGTTCCAGGTCACTTTTCCGTTCTTCTGCCTCAGTTATTCTGCTGTGGATTCCTTTTAGAGAATTTTAAATTTCATTTATTGTGTTTTCCTCATGGTTTGTTTGCTCTTTAGTTCTTCTAGGTCCTTGTTAAACGCTTCTCGTATTTTCATTCTATTTCTAAGATTTTGGATCATCTTTACTATTATTACTGTGAATTCTTTTTCAGGTAGACTGCCTATTTCTTCTTTATTTGTTTAGTCTGGTGAGTTTTTACCTTGGTCCTTTATGTGCTGTGTATTTCTCTGTCTTCTCATTTTGCTTAACTTACTGTGTTTGGGGTCTCCTTTTCGCAGGCTGCAGGTTCATAGTTCCCGTTGTTTTTGGTGTCTGCCCCCAGTGGGTAAGGTTGGTTCAGTGGGTTGTGTAGGCTTCGTGGTGGAGGGGAGTGGTGCCCGTGTTCTGGTGGATAAGGCTGGATCTTGTCTTCCTGGTGGGCAGAACTGTGTCCGGTGGTGTGTTTGGGGTGTCTGTGAACTTTTGATTTTAGGCAGCCTCTCTACTAATGGGTTGTGTTGTGTTCCTGTCTTGCTGGTTGTTTGGCACAGGGTGAGCAGCACTGGGTGTCCAGCCTTGTAGCCTGCTCATCATTGAGTGGAGCTGGGTCTTAGCACTGGCGATGGAGATCTGTCGGAGAGCTTTCGCCATTTGATATTACGTGGGGCTGGGAGGTCTCTGGTGGACCAACGTGTTGAACTTGGCTCTCCCACCTCAGAGGCTCAGGCCTGACACGTGACCAGAGCACCAAGACCCTGTCGGACACACAGATCTTGTGGACATGGTTACCGCAGCAGGAGTCGAAGCAGGGAGGGTGGCGGAGGCACCCGGGAGGATGTGGGGAGGAAAATACTGTTGAAATGCAGAAGGTGCACTTGAGCCCTCCTGTGTCGGGAGGTGGCTGGCTGCATGGGGACACCTCCCGCAGGACACCTGGGTGCCATTGGGCACAGCATGGCTGGTGGGCAGGGGTTGTCCACTCCATTTTTCATTAGGCCTGCTGCCAAGTGTTTTTAAGACTCACTCTGATTGCTTCTCAACCTACCTTGGTGGGTTAACACAATGCAGCACTCTTGAGCCTGTTTACAATCGGAAAGGACAACACACCAGGAAATGGACTTGGAGTATAATTCTCTACTAGTCAGGGCCTCAAAGAAAAATGAGCCAACACTGCAATGTGTTTCTAATTGCTAGTTTCTATGAGTCATAGAAATCGGGGATCCTGAAATTGAGAAAGCTTGGCTATTGCTTGAGGAGTCGCAGCAAAGCAGCAGGGAGGCCAGACTCACCATGTACAAAGCATGTACAAAGGAGGAAATTATAATGGTGGTGGAGTGAACTCACCTACTTCCTAGGAATGGGAAAGATTTTACAGAATAATGGCTTCAAATACTGCATTCTTTTAAATACTGTGAATTAAAGAGTTCTGTTAAATCAGGTCCTCTATCAGTATTTTCAGAGATTTCCAAAGCAAACACATTTCTTTCCATGCTACAAGCAAAGGTTCCAATAATAGTAGTATTATAGTATGACCTGAATGGTAGCATTCGATTTGACCAGAATACTCACAAATTACAATGAACCAGAGCAGTCATGCTGTTTCGTGTATCCAAGTTGCAAATGACTGTTAGTACATATCTCAAAAGGTAGCTTAGTTTTGAAATGTCCTATGACATCTTTAGGCACAGAAAAAGTACCCCCATAAGGAGCCTTAGGACAATGACTCTGCCTCTTTCTCTACCTTTTGATGAGGGGCAACTCTGTGGAACACATGAGGATGGTGTGTGTGTGAAAGGAAAGGAAGTAGCCACAGCCACTGATCATATACATCACAGACATCTGAGTCCTTCCTTTTTTTTTTTTTTAGGACATTCCATCCAAACACAAAAGAATACACTTCCTTCTCAAATACTCATGTAACATTCTCCAGGATAGATCATATCTTCAGTCACAAATCAAGCCTTAGTAAATTTAAGAATATTGAAATCATATCACGTATATTTTCCAGCCACAATGCTATGAGACTAGATATCAATTACAGGAAAAATCTGTAAAAATACAAACACATGGAGTCTAAACAATACACTACTAAATAAGCAAGAGATCACTGAAGAAAGCAAAGAGGAAATAAGAAAACACCTAGAAACAGATGACAATGAAAACACGACAACGCAAAACCTATGGGATGCAGCAAAAGCAGTTCTAAGAGGGAAGTTTATAGCAATACAGTCCTACCTCAAGAAACAAGAACCATCTCAAATGAACAACCTAACCTTACATCTAAAGCAGTTAGAAAAAGAAGAACTAAAAAACCCCAAAGTTATCAGAAGGAAAGAAATCATAAAGATTAGATCAGAAATGAATGAAAAAGAAATGAAGGAAATGATAGCAAATATCAATAGAACTAAAAGCTGATGATTCCTTGAGAAGATAAACAAAATTGATAAGCCATTAGCCACACTTATCAGGAAAACAAGGGCAAAGACTCAAATCAATACAATTCGAAATTAAAAAGGAGAAGTAACAACTGACACTGCAGAAATATAAAGGATCATGAGAGATTACTACAAGCAACTATATGCCAATAATGGACAACCTGGAAGAAATGGACAAATTCTTAGAAAAGCACAACCTCCCAAGACTGAACCAGGAAGAAGCAGAAAATATGAACAGACCAATCACAAGTAAGGAAATTGAAACTGTGATTAAAAATCTTCCAACAAACAAAAGCACAGGGCCAGATGGCTTCACAGTCAAATTCTATCAAACATTTAGAGAAGAGCTAACACCTATCCTTCTCAAACTCTTCCAAAATATAGCAGAAGGAGGAACACTCCCAAACTCATTCTATGAGGCCACCATCACCCTGATACCAAAAGCAGACAAAAGATGTCAAAAGAAGAGAAAACTATAGACCAATATAGACCAATATCACTGATGAATATAGATGAAAAAATCCTCAACAAAATACTAGCAAACAGAAACCAAAAGCACATTAAAAGGATCATACACCATTCAAGTGGGGTTTATCCCAGGAATGCAAGGATTCTTCAATATATGCAAACCAATCAATGTGATAAACCATATTAAGAAATTGAAGGATTAGCACCATATGATCATCTCAATAGATGCAGGAAAAACTTTCAACAAAATTCAACACTCATTTATGATAAAAACTCTCCAGACAGTAGGCATAGAGGGAACTTTCCTCAACATAATAAAGGCCATATATGACAAACCCACCGCCAACATCGTTCTCAATGGTGAAAAACTGAAACCATTTCCACTAATATCAGGAACAAGACAAGGTTGCCCACTCTCACCACCATTATTCAAGATAGTTTTGGAAGTTTTAGCCACAGTAATTATATAAGAAAAATAAATAAAGGGAATCCAAACCAGAAAATAAGAAGAAAAAGTGTCACTGTTTGCAGATGACATGATATTATACATAGAGAATCCCAAAGATGCTACCAGAAAACTACAAGAGCTAATCAATGAATTTGGTAAAGTAGCAGGATATAGCATTACTGCACAGAAATCTCTTGCATTCCTATACACTAAGGATGAAAAAACTGAAAGAGAAATTAAGGAAACACTCCCATTTACCATTGCAACAAAAAGAATAATAAAATATCTAGTTATAAACCTACCTAAGGAGACAAAAGATCTGTATGCAGAAACCTATCAGACACTGATGAAAGAAATTAAAGATGATACCAACAGATGGAGAGATATTCCATGTTCTTGGATTGGAAGAATCAACACTATGAAAGTGACTATACTACCCAAAGCAATCTACAGATTCAATGAAATCTCTATCATAATACCAATGGCATTTTTCACAGAACTAGAACAAAAAATTTCACAATTTATATGGAAACACAAAAGACCCTGAGTAGCCAAGGCAATTTGAGAAAGAAGAACAGATCTGGAGGAATTAGGCTCCCTGACTTCAGACTATACCACAAAGCTACAGTAATCAAGACAGTATGGTACTGGCACAAAAACAGAAAGACAGATCAATGGAACAGGAGAGAAAGCCCAGAGATAAACCCACACACATATGGTCACCTTATCTTTGAGAAAGGAGGCAAGAATATACAATGGAGAAAAGACAGCCTCTTCAATAAGTGGTGCTGGGAAAACTGGTCAGCTACGTATAAAAGAATGAAATTAGAACACTCGCTAACACCATACACAAAAATAAACTCAAAATGGATTAAAGACCTAAATGTAAGGCCAGACACTATCAAACTCTCAGAGGAAAATATAGGAAGAACACTCTGACATAAATCACAGCAAGATCTTTTTTGACCCACCTCCTAGAGAAATGGAAATAAAACCAAAAATAAACAAATTGCACCTAATGAAACTTAAAAGCTTTTGCACAGCAAAGGAAACTACAAACAAGACCAAAAGACAACCCTCAGAATGGGAGAAAATATTTGCAAATGGAGCAACTGACAAAGGATTAATCTCCAAAATACGCAAGCAGCTCATGCAGCTCAATATCAAAAAAACAAACAACCCAATCCAAAAATGGGCAGAAGATCTAAATAGACATTTCTCCAATGAAGATATACAGATTGCCAAAAATACATGAAAGGATGCTCAACATCACTAATCATTAGAGAAATGCAAATCAAAACTACAATGAGGTATCACCTCACTCCAATCAGAATGGCCATCCTCAAAAAGTCTACAAAAAATTGGGCTTCCCTGGTGGCACAGTGGTTGAGAATCCGCCTGCCTATGCAGGGGACACGGGTTCGTGCCCTGATCTGGGAGGATCCCACATGCCGCGGAGCGGCTGGGCCCGTGAGCCATGGCCGCTGAGCCTGCGCGTCCGGAGCCTGTGCTCCGCAACGGGAGAGGCCACCACAGTGAGGCCCGCGTACCACACACACACACACAAAAAAAAAGTCTACAAAAAATAAATGCTGGAAGGGTGTGCAGAAAAGGGAACACTCTTGCACTGTTGGTGGGAATGTAAATTGATACAGCCAGTATGGAGAACAGTGTGGAGGTTCCTTAAAAAACTAAAAACAGAACTACCATACGACCCAGCAATCCCACTACTGGGTATATACCCTGAGAGAACCATAATTCAAAAAGAGTCATGTACCACAATGTGTATTGCAGCTCTACTTACAATAGCCAGGACATGGAAGCAACCTAAATGTCCATCGACAGATGAATGGATAAGGAAGATGTTGCACATATATACAATGTATTATTACCCAGGCATAAAAAGAAACGAAACCGAGTTATTTGTAGTGAGGTGGATGGACCTAGAGTCTGTCATAGAGAGTGAAGTAAGTCAGAAGGAGAAAAGCAAATAACTTATGCTAACACATATATATATATGGAGTCTAAAAAAAGAAAAAAAAATGGTTCTGAAGAACCTAGGGGCAGGACAGGAATAACGACGCAGACGTAGAGAATGGACTTGAAGACACGGGGCGGGGGAAGGGTAAGCTGGGACAAAGTGAGAGAGTGGCATGGACATATATACACTACCAAATGTAAAATAGATATCTAGTGGGAAGCAGCTGCATAGCACAGGGAGATCAGCTCGGCGCTTTGTGTCCTCTATAGAGGGGTGGGATAGGGAGGGTGGGAGGGAGACACAAGAGGGCGGAGATACGGGGATATATGTTTATGTATAGCTGATTCACTTTGTTGTACAGCAGAAACTAACACCCCATTGTACAGCAATTATACTCCAATAAAGATGTTAAAAAAAATTCGACCTTGAAATCTTTTTGTAATTTTATATTTATTGTCTTAAATACGAGAATGATTCTGGTCACCTGGGAGTGATTTAATTAACCCTTATGTTTTCCATTATTGATTTTTAAATTGGGTGATAAAAGATATTTGAAATGTATATTTTAAAATTAACCTGAGTAGAGAAAATATGTCTCTTCGCCAGAAGCTGAATTCTTATTTATGATAAAAGTTGACAGGGGTAAGGTAGTGAGAGAAGTTAAGGAAGGTGATGAAAATGAGTTTTTATTTCCAACGTTCATTACTTTGAGCTAACCTATGAAAACTTTCACACACAAAATATTTAGTGGTTATAAGAGTAAAATAGGCCACTTAAAGCTCTGTTTAGAGTATGGACTTCATTTATTTGTCTTCTGTCATCAAGGTATATAACAGCATATCTGGGCACTGGGGTGTTCCTCACACTTCACTCCCAGTGAAATAATTCACTGAATTATTTCATTTATGATCATTACCTTCCCTCCACCTTCTTCTGGGAGAAGAGTATGCAGAAATTAAAATTTATAAATTCAAAATATCCACATCTTTAAGAGAATATGTCTAATATTTTCCTTGAGTGGAAAAAGAGGGATGGACATATTTTGCTTCCCTTTCTTTGCAATGAAAGTTGACACAATGATTTTGTGTTATTATAACACTCATCAGTTCTCCCTCTAATTTGGATGGTTTTTAATAAAGCTCCATTGATTCTACTGAAAGGCGTTCCTCCTGGCAAAAGCAGAACACACACATTGATTGCTAAATATGCAGCAATTATCATATTCAGCAGCACACTTTAATATCTTATTTATAGATGTATCTATCTGTAATTTGCTTTAATTAAGTTGCATTGATTTTAATGACAGGAGCAATCTGCAGACAAGGGGCTGGTGTCATATGCACCTATGAGTCCTGGTCTGTCATTCACCCTTTAAGATGTGGTCTTGCACCTTAGTGACTTTCTTTAGGCTCCAGGCAAGCCCATCCCAACTTAATAAAGTTTCAGAACAATTCTCCAAGTGTTGATACCTTAGAATGGATCCTTTTGATCACAGGATGGTATGAATTGAAAGGTAGCTTGGTGGAATGAAAGTGGCAACCAAATTCTGAAATGGCTTCACTTATGTATAATGTCATCACCAGCCCCAAGTCACTCTATTTTGACAATTACTTTCTCAGGTGTGGCAACAGCGTCTTAACCCTCCCATATCTCAGCCTGGGTTTTTGTTTTTGTTTTGACAATAACACCAGACAGCTCTCAGAAGGATCTTGGGACCCGAGTTATTTTTGAATTCTTGACTGTTTTTCACACCCCCTCCTGATGAAAATTCTGGGAAAACTGGAAGCAAGAACTTATAACAAGGTGGGAGGGAGACACAAGAGGGAGGGGATATGGGGATATATGTATATGTATAGCTGATTCACTTTGTTATAAAGCAGAAACTAACACCATTGTAAAATCATTATACTCCAATAAAGATGCGAAAAAAAAAAAAGAACTTATAACGGTTTTGCCTTTCATGACATCCATGTTCAAAAGTGAAGGGGCTGGCTGGCTAAATATAACACAAAGAAACATGAAGATAGCAAGTATATTTTTAAAGGCTCTAAGATATTACTCATCATGACCAGAAACGATTTTTCTTTCTTTTTTAATGGGTGAAGAAGTAAGCACTGCGTCTATAAATCTTTGCACCTCAGAAAGTGCCAACGTTAATTTTGTATAAATTATCCATGTTAGAATGCCGAGGCATGATCACAAAGGAAAACTCAGAAGACAGTTATGCCAATGCATTCGCGGATTCTGGTCACCATTTTTCACTCACTGATTATTGCTACAAGTGTTGATTAATAGTGGTGCTCATGCTGCTAGAATGCATTTCCCTGGAGGTGAAGAAAACATGCAAGAAAAAAAAAAAAAACAACAGAAATAAGCAAGGATAATAATCAACCCATCCTTCCGCTTCTCCGTAATAACCCTGCGGAGGGTGTGCAAATCATGGCTCCTGGTGATCTCTGCTAGCGGCCTTCTGAGCCATTTCACTAAAAAGATCATCCATATGCAACAGATCACCAATCTGTCAATCAGTTTATAAGACAATTAAATGTTCCCTAATCTCCTCCTTCCCCCTTTGGGAAAGTATAAAATGATATAAGCAGCAGGACTCCGAGAGTGGTGTTAGGACATCTCATATCCAGTCCCTCTCCTGTGTCTCTGTTCCCCCGCTGAATGCTGGGATAAAGCTTCCATGACAATAATATGCAAGACTGAAATTTACCAAGGCTGATGAGCTTTGTACTTGTTTTTCTCTCATCAGTAATGCCATACCTCTTATGCATGGAGGAAAACTAATGAATTGGATTTAGAGAGCGAGAACATTTCTTAATAAATGCAGTATGATGACAGGAGATAGGAAAAACACAGACGAGAATACAGCAGGGGAGGCTAGCATGACCCAGCGATTCTACTTTCGACCCTGGTTAAACCTTAGCTGGAAGAGCGGTTGATCTTGAAGGCTATCAGTTTCTTTTGTCCAGCTCCACAAGATCATTTCCTGCTTCGTGTTTCTCTCTCTGGGTGGCTTTTCTTATCATTAATCCTATGATGTGTTTTTGTTCTTCTCTTAATTGTCTCTAATGAGGAGCAGACCAGGGATGGCTACATGTGCAGTTTCCCTCTTGATTTAAGTGGAAAGACTAATTAGTATAAATTATGGTAAAAGTCTCATAAATTAGAAGAGGAAAAGCAAGTGAATTTACAATATTCTATCTTCTTGCACAGAGTATGCAATTCAGTTCTTCCACGTGGAATCAGGTTTAAGTTCATTCTGGCTTTTTGCACAGGTCAGTCGACATTGATATTGAAATCTCACCTTTGGCATCACACCCCCTCTCCTTTGACATCCCATTGTTCACTCACCTCCATTCTGGCACTTTCCTAGTGATCCTGCACGATTTAATTACTTTACAACACTTCTCAGCCAGGTGGTTCATGCCTCTCAATTACAACTTTTCTTTCTTCCCTACTTCATCTTCTTGAATTGTTCAGCACGGGTCTCTGTGTGGCCAATCCAAGAAGATATTTTTCCTTTGCTTTTTCTCTCAGTGGAAGTATGTGAAACATTTTGAAGGAGCTTATGAAAGAAAGGAATTCAACTTAGCTCTCATCCTTGCAACCACCCGCAGGGCGGGGAGTTTTTGTTCTACTAAGAATCTCTATCTCTGACTCTTGCTGCCTCACTCTTTGGGAAACTGCAATAATCCTTAAGGAGTTAATATTTCCTTTTGTAAGAAGGGAAGAAAAATTCAGAGACATAAAAAAAAATAAAACCCAACACCTAAATCCAGTGGAAGAGTTTTAGACTTTGGGTCAGATGATCTGGGTTCAAAGTTAATGTTGTGATTGCCAGCAATCCATGTAACTTCTCTGAGCCTCAGTTTTCTCTCCTGTGAAAATGGGTTCCTGTCTTCAATAAATTGCTTAGAGGTAGGAGTGTGATTATGTCTTTCAAAATATATGGCAGTATGTAAACTACCATATACACATATATGTTGCTACAAAGACAACACTTTTAACGCATAGAAAAGACAAGAGAATGTGTTGCTGTTGCTTAGGTAATTATAAGGTCACTAAATTCTCACTCTATTTGGTCATATCTGGCACTTATGCAGAGAAAGAGCAAGGCAGGGACCAGTACTGCAGAGCAAGTGGAGGAAACGGATGGGAAAGGCTTCCACGCATGGGCAGCCTCATAGGCAAGCATGCCCCCTCCGTCTCAAAACAGTGTTTACATTTGGAACTCCACAGGGTGGGAGGGTGCTATCTGAAGATAGCACATCTCTGATGGTTATTAATAGATTCTCAACTATTAGCCACTGTAATAACCACACCGTGTCCAGGATGCACACTGCATTCTGAAGGGTAGCGGACAAAGTCAGAAAAGGGGGAATAAAAATAAGGAGAAAGTAATGAATCGATACATGTCGAAATCATTTTACAGCAAGCACAAAATCCCTGACTACTGCAAAGTGGCATTACACGGAAATGAAATCAATGCCCTTTCGATGCTGGTACCTACTCGTCATCCAAAAGTCCTCAAGTCCTGTTAACCCTGTTGTGGACGGACGTGGGTAGCAAAAGACAGGTTTCAAGTATATTAGGATAATACCCTTTCTCCAAAACCACTAGCAACTTAATGTGGCAGAGAGAACTTGGTGGAATATTTAATAAGTTGCAGCTGTAAGGTTAGATGTGCGCAGTATTTCCTTTCCATATGCTCTCATGTGCTGTGTTTTGCATCTTGGGGTGGAAATGTGCATATCCCAAGGACAACACTTCTTACTCTTCAGAGCACTGTTGGGTGGCACCTCTCTTTGACTGCTTATACCAAGTTGGCAGTTGGTAAGTTTTCTCTGTGATCTGGTATTATCTTTCATTTGTGCTACCAGATGGATACCAGATGGGTAATTGTAGCCAAGGTCTCTGCCCTAAGTCCACACCAGAGCCCATGGGCAAGGACCTGTCATGGAGCTGACTCAAAAATGTCTCTTCAAAGAACTACTTCTCGAAACTGTATGCATCTGTTCCCTAATTACCCTCAAAAAAAAAAAAAAAAAAAAGGAAAAAAGAAAGACTCTTATAGACAAGCTTTTCTTTAACTAGATGTTGTATCTGTAAGAAGAGTGGAATATAACCATATAGTGTCTTGTGGAAGTCAGACTCATTTCTAGCTAATGGCACCTCCAAAAGCCACCAACTCAAACAGCCATGTCAGTAGACAAAGTGAAGTGTAATCAATATGTTCCTTTTCGGTGATATCTTCACAGTACAGAATTTCAATTCTGGAAGGGCAGTTTTATATAACATTTTCGGAGGTAAAAAATGAGGGAAAAAAAAAAAGAGAAATCTAAGAGCTTTGAAAGGCCTCAGTGATTCCTAGGGAAGAACACAGAGTATAGATAAAAGGAAATGAGCAGAATGGGAAGACCTATTGTAAGACCTCATCTCTAATCTGTTCCTCCTAAACTCACGCCTCAGTTGTCACCTATGACAAATTACATTTTAGAAAATATTCTGACGGATCATCTGGTTGTTTCAAGTGTGTATTTCAGCAGTTCATTTTGAAAGTTTATTTTTTAAATTAGCTACAAATAAAGTGAAATCTAACCATTCACTCACACAAGGTTGTCAGCTATTTTTTTTTTCCCAGCAGACATCAAAGCATATCCCCAATCCATGCTTGGCTCTCTTCATGGAGAAATTATCATAAACAGGTTTTGTGTTCCCTTAGGTTACTATGGAAACACTTTTTCTTTTCAGGTCATCCACTTACAAAGGTAACATTTGCATTAAAATGTGTTAGAAGTTAATTTTTTTCATACTCAAGTGAGGTCATGCCACCATATCCATACCTATTATTTCAAAATCCATGAACGTACAGTGATTTCATCTATAGAACGACCTGAATGAGGTGCTCACCCTATGGGTGCAATTGCCTGCATGTCAGGTAGCTGCTTGGAAAATTGTAAAAGACACTAACCAAGTTAACTTTTGTGGCAAAAGAAAATGTTAGCAGTGACCCACGAGCTGGCATTCCTCATTATGCTAATTTGTTGAATATTTAGGTTTGCACTATTTCTGACATGGAGAGAAGAAGCTGGGGGTGAGAACACAGGACAGGTGTCAGAAGGTCTGCACCTTGTGTTTAGAGACGACTAGAGGACTCTGCCTCAGTATACCCATTTGGGTCATCAAGAATTCAACCTGGTAAGCATTTGTCTAGTGGCAAAAGAGCACTCCGCACGAGGCTGGGCGAGATGTGGGGCTCAAATATGCACAAGCTCTCAACTAAATTGTGTGATGACACCAGGTAGGATGTGGTTACGTTTTACTTCCTGATGCAGAGAGGAGGTGGTCAAGAGGGACTGCCAGGGAAAGAGTGATATAGCTGGGGCAGCTGGGGAAGGCTTCACAAGGAGGTTATTGTAATAGTACAGGTATTCAAAATGGGGGTATAACCTCCTACTAGGATGGCTAATGGGGCCAGTATGGAACCTATCCTCCGAATCACTCGGGGAGACCACTGGCTGGTGACTGTAGTCAACGGCTATTCTTACTCTGACTAACAATCTCTATGCACTGTGGACCATGAGGAATTTCTCCTTAGAAGCAACCAACCCATCTCTGACTGCATCATGCAGTCATCAGCTACTTGAAAAAGGTAGTGAGACGAGGGCTACGCTTCCTAGTAGAGGGAACTGGACTTCATATTTGGGGAAACTTCTGTGTTACTCTTAAAATGATTATGGAAGTGTCTTGATCCTCCTCCTTTTCCTGAGAGGAACCTAGAAGCAATGGCACACAGTTCAACAACAGGTACATACTGTCTACCAGAATGGCAGTAGGGGGTGCCAGAAGTGGAAAGAGGGACATAGAGGTGGAGGTAGAGACAGACTGTGATGAAGGGTACATCTGGCACCTGCCCTTGCACAGAAACAAGAGGGGTTTCATGGCTGACATCTGGAAGGCTTTATATGGCAGAAGGGACTTGAATAGCACCTTCTTTAACTGCCCTGGTCAGTTATCCCCACAGAGAAGACGACTTGGTATGCTGTAGCCAACTGAAGCTGAAACATTAATGACTTGTTTTACCAGAATCCCCAAACCATCGCCCACCTATGTAAAAGAAGTGAGAGCTCGGCTCTTTTGTCCTTTACTGATGTTAGTCATGTACCACAGAATCAAAAGCCTTATGGCAGTCAGAAATGTCTTTTCTATTTTTTTCCCTTGTCACAGGCCACATACTCTTCTACGGAAGAAGAGTTGGTTGTTCTGACAAGATTTTGCTAACCAATGCTCCTTGTCTCCCTGCAGCGTGTGTGTGTGTGTGTGTGTGTGTGTGTGTGTGTGTGTGTGTGTGTGTGTGTGTGTATGTGTGTTTATGTTTCCAAATAGATAAATTTTCTGCTCCATTATC
The DNA here is from genome assembly GCF_026419965.1 of Kogia breviceps. Taxonomy (NCBI): domain Eukaryota; kingdom Metazoa; phylum Chordata; class Mammalia; order Artiodactyla; family Physeteridae; genus Kogia; species Kogia breviceps. Next base: position 171,744,573 of record NC_081311.1, on the reverse strand, counting down.
TTTCTGGAAGCTGTACTTCATCGTATCAAGCATATTTATCAAAAGAAATGAATGCCATCTTGGGAACTGATTTGTTCAAAGTAACTTTCATCATAGTTACACTTGCATGTCTGGTGATGGTTCTACACTTGTGCTATTTTATTTATAGCTGCAAACCTCTCATTTGACTTCTTCACTAACTTGAAAGCTAAATGGAGTCTCAGTGACCACTTGTGTCCCTGAATGGAATTTACCTGGAAAGGGGGTGTGGACATATGAATAGAAAAATCATTTAAAATTATTTTAAAGTCATTTCTCATTATTGATGAAGATTGACATCCCTTATTCCATGCTACCCCTAGATGACATTTCTAAATAGCAGGAAATCAAGGAAGTGAAGTTATGCTTTGGGTCTGCACACCTCAAGACTGTTAAACTAGAAAAAAATGCAATAATCATTAAAGACAAAGCACTAAGCCAAAACTCAGTGGTACTCTTAAGTTTAGATTTTTCCATGTCAATTAACTGAGCATCTTACATTATTTCCTCACTAGAATTAAAAAAGGTAGTAATATGGAACGTGGCGTCTATCATATTTGTTTCCAAGTTAAAAATGGAAATATGGCTAGGCAGTAAGTGCCATAAACAGACGATGAGAAATTTCACATCAAAGTTGAGCTTGCTATCAAGTTGGAGAATCACACGTATGGAATTGGAGCCCGAGAGCTCCTGCAGGCTTTCTAACTGGCGTAATCTGGATGCACACACTTACCAACATTTTAGGAAAAGAGGCTGTAAACGTCAGTCACTTTTTGTAGAACTCTACCTTGTAGTACTGGAATGAGCTTTGCATCCACCCACACTTCTAGTTTTGAAGTCAAGATCTGGCACCACCAGATACGTGGGAAGCAGTTGAATGGGCCAGACCAGTGACAACTGCATAAGGGTGCGTATTGGAATGGCCAAAAAGTTCGTTTGTGTTTTTCTGTAAGATGCTACAGAAAACCCGAATGAACTTTTGGCCAACACAATAGAAGCACATACCCACAACCCTACAACCAATACCCAGGTGTAGCGAAAAGTACACAGGGGAAGAGACATACGAAGATGAGTCTGAGTGGAAAAGAGAGATTAGACCAAACTGTGAACAGAATCTACATTCAAGACTGTCCATGACAGGTTGCCAAGCAGTTGGGGGGTCAGCTCAAATGGGTGACTAATCCAGGTCAGGGGATTCCAATAGGAACTATAACCCTAGGGTTCTGGGGGGTATCAGAATATTAGCCTCAATGGAAATCTGACATTCATGGGGAGGTGGAGCCCCAGATCCTGAAAGAAAGGAGGTCATAAAAATCAGAGTAGGACTGACCTGATTCCAAGAACTTTTGAAAAAGGAGTCTACAGATCTTCCTGTACTTTCTTGAGAGTGGGCACAGATCATGGACCTATAGAAAAACAAATAACCACATCTGCTGTGGTAAAGGGGCTGGGAGTTGGCCAAGGCTTTCTTGAAATTCTCATTAGATGGAATCGTCACCAAAATGAAGGGTGAATGTTAGTTCAATGTGAGAAGGGACAAGCCTTCAAAAATGTCCACTCAGGGGCTTCCCTGGTGGTGCGGTGGTTAAGAATCTGCCTGCTTATGTAGGGGACAAGGGTTCAAGACCTGGTCCAGGAAGATCCCACATGCTGTGGAGCAACTAAGCCCATGCACCACAACTACTGAGCCTGTGTGCCACAACTACTGAAGCCCACATGCCTAGAGCCTGTGCTCCGCAACAAGAGAAGCCACTGCAATGAGAAGTCTGTGCACCACAACAAAGAGTAGCCCCTGCTCGCTGCAACTAAAGAAAGCCCACGCACAGCAACAAGGACCTAACGCCTAAATAAATAAAATAAATAAATTTATTAAAAAAAAAAAAAAGTTCACTCAGGCCCACTGTTTTAAACCCACAGTGAGGATCTTCTCCTGTATTATAAACGTGGTTCCATTATTAGATTAAGACCCACACTACAGACCTCAGTCTAGTAACTACTGAAGTCAGGTAACCAGTATCTCTATGTCTGTGGTAGGAACTTTATTTTTCATTTTAAACAATTATGCCAATGCAGCTTGATAGAGAAAATAAAACTTTTATATATTCCCAGGTAATTGCATACACACAACACCTCTCATTACAGCACATCTTCAGCGTAAATAAAGGACCCACAGTAACTCAACCCTCTGAATTTCTATGGCCTTTTCAGCTTAGCCTCACTGGAGTAATACTGATGTACAACCAGAAAACCAGCTTTGTTACTACATTTTGCAGAGGTCCTTTCCTTTGAATGGTAAGGAAAACAATTTGGAAGTTTTACACCATGTCTCACTTTTGCACAACCATTTAAAGAAAAATTAGGAGTTAACAACATAGGAGGGGAAAAAAAGCCATAATATTTTCCATTCATACCACCAGATGCCCATTGTTTTTCTGTGTGTGAATAAGAATAAGCTATGCTAGGAAAATGGCCTTTGTGCTGCAATAAAGCTGTCCTGGGTCTTGCTATGATCATCATTAAGAAATCCCTTCTTCTGGAGAAGTTTAAGCGTTTTAATGGGTATCGAATTCTGGAGTCAATGGCAATGACACAGGTAATTTACTACTGATCTCCCAGATTCCGGCTGAAATGACCAAGTGCATATAAAATAGGTGAAACTTGCCCCAGGACTAGGCACTGAGGCGTAGCTCCTGGAAACCTGGAAGGTCAAGCTGGAAGGAAAGCATGGTGACAGTTCACAGCCAACTTTCTAAGGAGCTGACAGATGAGGAGGCCGAAACTGTTCCATTTGAGGGATGAGGCTAGAGGACAGGTTATGGAGGAGACTAACATGGATTTTCTCTGGTCTTAAAGTTTGCTTTACCCCTTCCTAAGGAAAGAGAAATATAAGGTAATTAAATAAAAAAATAAATGTATTAGATCAGAAAAACAAACATGCCTTCCTAAACAGCACATCTGGAGAGCCCAGTGTTCTTGAAATGGAAACAGCAGGGCGAAAAAAAAATCCAAGAGATAAAAGATACTCTCCTGACTTGACGGGCAATGGTATGAGAATGAAGCCTGGACACAGTTATAGGTAATATAGGATGAAAGCTGGACACAGTTATAGGTAATATAGGATGAGAGGGCTAGGTGAAACAGACCAAGGGCACAGAAAGCTGACCCCTTGCCCATGGATTTCGGTGAAACCATCTGAGAAACTAAGCAGAAGCCAAGTTCTCCTCTAGGCATTGGTCAGGATTTTGGTTCACTTCCTGTCCTCTCAAGCCGCCTCACCTCTCAACAGGAGGTGTGAATTTACATCGGCTAGCTCCTCCCCCAGCAAGGAAACTTCACTTATCTCCTTTAAGGAACAACATCCATGCTTTCTACTAAGAAAACAGAAAGAAATCAACCTGAAGCTGTTAATAGAAAGGACTCAATAAAAACCTGGCAAAATGAATGAAAAGGGACCAATACCCAGACAAATTCAGATGAAAATTTTGAATATCTTGAATAAAGAAAGAATCCCATAAGATCCAGATAGGAAAAACAGGTTACTTACAATGAAGAAAAATCAGGTCAGCCTTAGATTTCTTTTTCACCAATATTAAAAAGCAAGACAATGGAATTTTTAGGAAAAAAACCCTTGGGAAACAGGTATGTAATTTAGTCAACAAATATTTATTATACACCTCAAAGCACCAGGCATTGTTATTAAGTGTTGAGATTTATATAAAAATATTATCAGATTTCAAGGATTTAAAAATATACTATGTATTCTTCCTGAAGTACAATCACTCAAAAAGGTAAGCAGGTGAGCCAAGATAAAGAACTCAACTATGGAACTGTCCAAGCAAAGAAGGACTTGCAGTAGACTTGGAATGCAATCCTTGGATGAAGGAAACATGCCCCATACAAAATATTAAAAAGAAGATACACATTTTTCTTTAAAAACATGACTGGATCTAAAATACTACAGGTTAAAAAGCGAGTGAAATCTGTGATAACTTACAGCCATTTTACTTTGTTCCTTTGACATGGAAGGAACTCAACAGATGATTTCATTTTTGATGTTGATAGAGAAAATAGGCTAAAAATGTTTTTATAACATCAGTATGATTAAAATTACTAAATAAAATAATCAAAGAAAATACAGCTAAAAAAAGGGAAACAGAAAAAGGTGTACAAAGCTGGAAGCCTAAAACAAAATGACAGAAAGAATAAGAATGCCAGTTATGATAACAGGAGAGAAAGCCTCAGAATGAATCAAATACCACAATTCAACCTTTTACAAGACACAGACCTAAAAAAAAATGAAGCTGAAATCTTCAGTAACAGAATAGTAAGTGGGGACTTACACTTAATAGCGATCTATCTTTGACAGATCAAGAAGATGCTAAATAAATATATACAATGTCAGAAAAAATAAAGTGCATAGGATTATTTTACCATATTTTACCAAGTATAGGACACATATTTCTTACACTTAAACATTGGAGAAGTGGAGAATGCTCTTAATATACAAACTTACATTGAGTGTGGTGGTGTTCTCGTTTTTGTTCTTTTTTTGAAAAGCTGTCATTAAATTTATTGTGTGTATAACAACTATGCTGACTTACTTTCAAGGAAATATAGTGATTCATATATGTTATATATTAGAATGCAAGTACCCCAAGGCAGAGACTTTTGTCCATTATGCTTTCTGCTATATCCCCAGCACCTTAACAGTGCTTGGAATATAACAGCAACTCAATAAATATTTATTAAATAATAAACATTTATAGAAAAATAATTAGTTTAATTTAATTAAATCTTTCAATGACAAAAAGTTACATACATTATCCCAACTTTCAGTAAATGCCAGAAATTTCAGAAGTCACTGTCCTTGACTACAAAGCATTAAAACCAAATATTAATAAAAATTTAGATGGAAAAACATAAATTCTTAAAATTTAAAATAATGATCATGGGCTTCCCTGGTGGCGCAGTGGTTGAGAGTCTGCCTGCTGATGCAGGGGACATGGGTTCGTGTCGCGGTCCGGGAAGATCCCACATGCCACAGAGAGGCTGGGCCCGTGAGCCATGGCCGCTGAGCCTGTGCTCCGCAAAGGGAGAGGCCACAACAGTGAGAGGCCCGTGTACCGCCAAAAATAAATAAATAAAAATAAAATAAAATAAAATAATGATCATCTAAATCAGTCTTGGTCAAATAAGAAATACATTTTAAATTTCAGAATACTTAGAAAAGAATTAAGAAGAAGATAAGATTTGGACACTTCTGAAGTTCACCAAACTAAATTCAAAAGCAAACTCACTGCCTTAAATTATACTGTATTGACCATGACTAAAAAGTAACTGAAATAAGTAAGCTCAATAATTTTAAAAGTTTGCTTTTTCCTTTCTTAAGGAAAGAGAACTAATAAGTTAATGAAGTAAAAAATAAATGTATTAGAGCAGAAAGAGTTATTAAACATATCAAGCAGTAAAAACATGAAATGTACTAAAAGTTTGAAAATTTCAATGAAATAAATAATTTTATAGAAAAAAAGATAGCAACTTTCCAAATTTCACTAAAGGAGGAAATACCTCCTTTTCCAAAGATCTCCATCTATGGGAATAGTTGAGAAAGGAGTGAAAGAATTACCCACAAAAAATCATCAGGCTAGATGGTTTTATGGGTGAGTTATTTTAAATCTTGACAAAGAGATAATTCCTAGACCATAGAAATTGTTACAAAGAAACAGATAAAAGACACTCAAATTATTTTATAAAGGTAATATATCCCTTCTATGTAAAACTATTAAAGTTAGGAAAAAAACCCACAAAAGCTTAGATGTCAATTTCACTTACAAATATAGATACAAAATCACAAATAAAAGACTAGCACTTTGTGCCCAGCTCTATCTTAAAAGAATAAAACAGACAGCATATGAGTGTAGATTTATTTTTTCGGAACTGCAAGGCTATTCAATATTAGGAAGTCTATTAATATTAATCATCACATTAATACAAAAAGAAGAAAAATCATATGACCATCTTGATTTGATGTGTAAAATGCCATTTGAAAAAACTAATAAAAGTCTCTGACTCGTTTACATTAAAATGAAAGCTTTTTTTTCTCTAAAGTATCATTAAAGAGACAATTGATAAAGTTGGAAAAAATTATTAATGATATTTGTTAGTAAAGGCTTAATATTCCTTCTATATCAAGAACATTTACAACTCAGGAGCAAAAAAGGAAAACACTGTAATAGAAAAAAAGAAAAATGCATAGAAAAGAAATTTATGTGGCCAGTAAACACATGAAATTCTCGATCTCAGCTGTAATTTAATGAAAACCAAGTAATTGATATTTGCTATCAAATTGATAAAAAATAAGAAAAATGAAAATACTCAGTTTTAATAGGGCGGCTACAAAACCTGTATAAAACAGAGCATTGATATTTGTTGGATGTATTAATAAATATATTGTTGGGGTGAATATAAACTTAAAAACTTTTCTAGGGGCAAGTTGGGTTATTTGGATCAATTAAAATTTTTTTTCATAGCCTTATATTAATTAACAAATATATTGATTTATGGTAAAGAAATAATAACATTAGGATGCAAAGATATGTTTATAAAGCTAATTTGTACATAATTACTTATATAAGAAATGATGAAAATAATTTAAACATCCAACAATGATAAAGTGATTAGTCAATTATTGAATATCCTTTCTAGAAAATATTGTGCATTAAACATTAAATTCATTTTTTTTGAAGATTATTTAATGTCATGAGAAATGCTCACAATATAATAGAAAGGGAAAAGTAGCTTAAGTAACAGCATATCCAGTAGGATTCCAATGTAATTACTACATGTGAGATGCGTGTGTATGTGTGTGTGTATGTATGTGCTCATACAAAAGAAAGTACTCCAAAACACAATGCTCATTTATTGTGTGGTCAGATAATATGTGATTTAAATTTGTTTTAACACTTTACCAAATATTTAAATTTTTTTACAGTGAGCATGTATTACATTTATTATACAATATTTTTTGATATAAATGGAGAAAAAGAGTAATTTTAGGAAAACAAAAAAGACTACAGTATGCCAACTATATCCACCTGATCTAGCTATGTAATTGTAACCTCTTAATATGTCCATTTAAGAGCTACATAAACCATTGGCTGCTAAACTAAAATTAATTAATATATGTGCAAATTGTGTACGTATCTATCTTTATCTACATATCATATTGATATATGGGTATAATCAAGAGAAGCAAACTGTGCCTTTCATTATGTGTTTCACATAAGATGTATTCAACAATATTTATTCAAAAAATTTCTTGAGCCCCTAGTCTAAAACAAATACTATGAGTTCTTATAAACAAAATGGTAAACCAGCCAGATATGGAATTTAAAGTCTAGAGCTTTTCAACGTTTAAAAATCATGGCCCATAGAAAAAAATATACTTTACACCATGACCCAGCACATACTGGTATGTGTGCACACATTGGCTATGAAACAAAATTTCTATCAACTAATATATTTACTACCTGCTATGCCCTCTAATCTATTCTATTCTACTCAAAATCTTTAAAAATGTCAATTGTAACTGACTAATTGATTTTATGATCATCTAATAAGTTGTGACACACAGTTAGAAAAACTACCTTCTAGGGTCTCAGTAACTGGGACAGATGTGATGCACAATTACCCAAATCCTCAAAATGAGAGGTTGGGTCCAAAGAAAAGTATCATCATGAAACATGATAAAAGCTACTTTATATTTGCTTAGAAATTGCAAAGGACAATTGGAGTAGCTTACTTGGAGGCAGAGTGCCCTAAACACAGACAAAAAAAAAAAAAAAAAAAAAAGGCTGAACACACACTGTGAAGTTTTATGGGATAAAAGCATCTGTCCCATTTATTCTCAGTTAGTCTCTCTTTACTATGCACTCACCTAGAACTTTTTTCCTGTACAATTATTCCTAAACCTCCCATTATGTTTGAAATCATGTTTTCTGACTGCCTTTCCCATCAGACACAAACTCTTAATTCTTCAGAGTCAAGTAAACTTCTGGCACAAAGTTACCACCAAATAAAGGTCTAAGGAACTAATTAATAAATGAATATATGGCTAAACAACCATACACTTTGAAATTTTGTTCTTCAGTCCTGGGGTCAAAGTGACACAGCATTAAGTGAAAGTGGGTAATTGATGAGGGTCATTAACAGGTTTTCTTCTGATTTTGTAGATAAAAATTCCAAGAAAAGGAAAGTCTTAAGAGCTTCTAATTGTAAAGGTATTCAAAATTTCTGATAAATTGAACTTATAAATCAATTAAGTGGAAATATGGAATGCTGGAAACAAAATGTCAGTTCTTTCTTATTTGTTTGTTGTCTTTTTAATTCTTTCATCATCATGTATTTAAGACTTTTTAAAGCTTACGTCTATGCAACCATATGCAGAAAGGAGAAAGTTACCCAATTTCTGAAATTGGGAAATTTAAAAATAGTCCTAGAACCACAGGTAAACCACAAACTCCTAAATCTCATAGCAATTTTTTCCGATTACCAATATAAGTACTATGTTAAAAGATTTCTTCCTGCCATCATTCCCATTAATGGTGGGGCCATGATTTCTTCCTCTGGAACGTGAGTTTCTGATTCCTTTATAACCATATGCTCATAGAGCACATTGTTGCTGAAGTGCTGCTTGACAATTTAAACCTGGGAAATTACTGTAAAGGGAATTGTATGGAAAACAGGAACCCTGGTCCATGCTAAATAGATGAGGAAAGGAAAAGCGGCTGATATACATAAAAATTACAATTAAAATAGAGTTGTTATTCAGAAACAAATTGGGACTCTGACAATTAGCGATGATGAGAAAACAAAGCTAAAAAATGGAAGTATCTCCACACGGGGCAGTTCCGGGCTTCAGGATCTTAACACAAATATGGCTCACATGGAGTTTTCACTGTCATCAAGGTTAAGTGATACATGTGTTATAAATGCCAATTAACTGAATTTTCATATCTTCTCTTACAAACATCTTCATTAAAAAAATTCAGTTCCCAAAGTTTATTTCAGAATTTTCGAGCTAGAAGGTTCATTAGGTGAAAGACATCAGTTCATGACAGGGAACCTCTTTCTCACACATTTCCTACTGTTTCTCTAAAGGAGGAACTTCAAAACATTAATATCTACACACACATGCGTGCACGCCCCCCCCCCCAAGTGTTCCTTCTTTGTTGGTGAGTGTTGATGCAAGTGTTGGGCTTGATGTATACTCGCATATAAACTCATAAATATTCACTGAATAAATAAATCAACAAAGGAATGAATGATTGTGGAAAATCTGTTCTTCATGTGCTGCTTCGGCTTTGCTGTCTAGGGAATAAGCTGAGTGAGAGGTGACATGAAATGAGCTTTAGTAAATCATCTGAAGAAAGCTTCATGGAGATAAAACCCAAGAACTCTGTTGCTTTACAAAAAGTCTTATATTGAAAACAGAAAAGAAACTATTTCTCAATCGTTTATAATAATAACACTACACCCTCTCTTCTTAGATCATTTACTTGAACAAATGGAAAGTTTTCCTGTCAGCCTAGCTGAAGTCAGTGGTGTCAACTTCTGCACTTTCTCATAAACACTCTGAAAATTAGCACTGTGATTTCAAGGCTCAGAATGAGACAGAGAAAATAATGAGAGTCATAGGAGGATCGTAAAGTCACAGACTCTAGTCTGTGTCATTACAATGCATTCAGTAGCGGTCATTCTTCCTGTGGAGAATGGCAGTTCCAGTACTGCTGTTGTGATTATTATCATTTTAGGATTTTCTTTGATTTAAGTGTTCTTCCTGTCTACTTCAGAGGAGAGCTTTCTCTGACTTTTTTTTTCCCCATCATAACACCAGACTAGTTACTACTTAATAAGAACCAAATGATGTTAAATTTCAGAATGATTCTGAGTCAAAAATTTCCTTAAGCTGAAAGAACAAGATGGCCACCACAGCGACCTGATTGGTTGATTACAGTTAGAAAGCTGTGCAAGGGGCCGTTCTGGGCTTCAGGATCTGAACACAAATACGTCTCACATGGAGTTTCATTGTCATCAAGGTTAAGTGATACATGCGTTATAAATGCCAATTAAGTGAATTTTCATATCTTCTCCTCCAAAAATCTGTATTTAAAAAATTCAGTTTCTAAAGTTTATTTCAGAATTTTTGAGCTCTGCTATAATAAAATGTATCCAACTGATTTTTAACAGCTTTGAGAACAGTTTAGGAAATCTGGAATTCATAGGCGTTTCTGCTATGGTTTTTCCTAGTTACATAAAATGGTCATTTCTCCCATTGCAGTAGAAGAAAAGAATGTGATTATTGTAGAAGTTGGAATTCTGGGTTTTAACCATGATCCAACACAAACGGTTGTGGTTTGGGAGAACTTAACCTATTCTACACTCAATATCCTGAGCTGGAATTAATTGCTCATTAGAAGCAGAAAGAGTTCTTTTTTCACTCTAATGTAAGTAGAGCGTAGGGTTTTTTTGACATATTATGGAAAAATAATGTGGTTCTGAACTTTCTTTTTCTGCTTTTTGGTATTGAGGTTTGGGTTGGAGCCAGAGATAGGCTAACTTATCTGATTATAGCAGAAAAACAATGATTTTGACTTTTACAAAGAAGCGATGAAACAATACCAAAATTTGGTTTTAGTTCAATTCTATTGGGTTAAAAACAAATTAGGAGTGATAATTAAAGAGTAGTTCAGGAGAGATTCTCTTTCTTTCAAACATTTCATGTAGAAAAAGCATCTCGGCAGCTGCCACAGCAGCCTTCCTTTCTTCTGTTCCACAGGGAGTTAGCACAGATTGGAATATCAGCTTTGCTACTGATCATGTGACTATGGTGCAAATTCTTAGAACACTAGTTTCCTCACCTGTGAAACAGAATTAAAGACACCTACCACATGGAGCTGTTTGGAATAATTTTTATAAGGTATTTGCTGATAGAATCAGCACTGAGTAAATGATGCCATTGTGGTGACCGAGCTGACGGTAGTAAAATTTATTGAGTAAATAATTTGCATTTATTCTGTTTGTATTCCCCTCTCTTTCCTATTTTAAGTCTTTAACTAGACCCGGGTATTTCTCTTTTGTTTTTTTTAATTTTAATTTTTTAATTTAAGTATAGTTGATTTATAATGTTTCAGCAAAGTGATTCAGTTATACATATTTATATGTATTCTTTTTCAGATTCTTTTCCATTATAGGTTACTACAAGATACTGACTGTAGTTCCCTGTGCTATATACTAGGTCCTTGTTGTTTATCTATTTTATATATAGTAGTATGTACCTGTTAATCTCAAATTCCAAATTTATCCCCTCTCACCTTTTTCCTTTGGTAACCATACGTTTTTTTTCTCTGTCTCCAGGTATTTCTCTGCTTCAGGATTTTTGCAGAGTTGAAAAGAGAAGCTTCTAACTTTCTTCTGGTCTTTGGTCTTTGATTTTAGCACAAGCTCACTAAAGAGATTAGGTGTGCCCCTGGGGTCAGGGATGAAAGGAGTACACTCTTAAAGGAAAAGTGTGGGGGGGGGAGAGAGGGAAATAGATATGACCTCTTGACCCATGGACTTTGCCAAAAGTGCCCTTACAACCAACCCTGACAGTTACCACCTGAAGGGACTGTGGGTACCTCAGCGGTAACCAGAGTAAGCATGGCCAGAAGGCCTCCCAAACGCTTTGTGTGCTGTGCGATGTCCCAGGACTCTGGAATAATCAAAGAGGTTAAGCTCCAACAATGACTAAGAATAGTTGTCTGGCTAATGGAACATATGATTTCTAAACACCTCAGTATGTGCACCACTTAAAAACTCCTCATCTTTCTTGAGCACCTTACTGCATGCCAGATAGGATTCTAAGTGCTTTACATGTAATAATCATTTAATTGTCACAATACACAGTACTATTATCCCACTTGTAAAGGAGACTGAGAGGTTAAATAAATGGCCCAAATTTACCCAGTTAGCAAGTAGTGTAGCCTGGATGTGAACTTAGGCATTCTAGCTTCCATGCTCTAAAATGCTTCCCATAACTGTTATATGATTGGGTCTAAAATTCAGGACCTCCATCTGTGGGTTTAGGAAGACTGGATGGGAAGACATTAGTTTAGAGTAGCATCTTCAGGGTAGATTTCAGACAGCGCTGACCGAGGACTCACGGTCTGTATTAGTCATGGCAGCTGGCCGTGGGCCACCGGGGGCAGACTTAGAAACAAAAGTCTTCCTTTGAGGGAAATGAGGGCCAGGTTGCTGGTGAAATCAGTGACACCCCTAGGATCAGGTCATTTCCCAAGGAAGCCTGTCAGGCTGGGAGATGTGGGGCAACTGGGGATCTGTACATAAAAGAGAGGTGTTGGAGGACCTTTGGGCTGTGGAGTAGCAGCAGCAAGGCATGGGGGAAAACGTCCTACCAGTGGGGGACCCTTGCCCCTCTGTTTCACCAAGGGAAAGTTTCCAGTGATGGATTCCACTGACCCCTCTCCTATTGCCTTCTCCTAGACTTCCCCTACAGTACCTAAATTTGTACCTAATTAGGGTTAATCAAATGTCTACTTTAAAAAGAGAAGTCTTTCAGGGAGTGGGAAGAACTTCCATGGGTCAGATTATTTGCTCCCCCCAGAGTGCAGCCGAGATGAACTTCACTAAGAAAACAGGTACTTTGATGGAGGACAGTATAGAGAGCTAACTTTGGACTCCTGAGCACTTTGGGAGAAAGTGTGGGCTTAAGTGCAGTGTCATGATAGGGAGGTAGGGGTGAGAACAGGTCAGGGAAACTGGGGAGACATTCTTAAAGACTGATAGATAGGAAGGGGCTACAGAACATCTCCAGAGTGTGTCCAGGAAAGCGGGAAGAGGGGAATTTCCTTCTCCAGCCCCTGGCTCAGATGGCTCCCCTGCTCCCACTTCTGGGTTAGTGTTCTGTGACTAGCAAAAGGTTACTGGATTTCCTCCAGCTCCATATTTCGTTCTCAAGATTGCTTTGGCTATTCGGGGTCTTTTGTGTTTCCATACAAATTGTGAAATTTTTTGTTCTAGTTCTGTAAAAAATGCCAGTGGTAATTTGATAGGGATTGCATTGAATCTGTAGATTGCTTTGGGTAGTAGAGTCATTTTCACAATGTTGATTCTTCCAATACAAGACCATGGTATATCTCTCCATCTGTTTGTATCATCTTTAATTTCTTTCATCAGTGTCTTACAGATTTCTGTATATAGGTCTTTTGTCTCCCTAGGTAGGTTTATAACTAGATATTTTATTCTTTTGGTTGAAATGGTAAATGGGAGTGTTTCCTTAATTTCTCTTTCAGATATTTCATCATTAGTGTGTAGGAATGCGAGAGGTTTCTGTTCATCAATTTTGAATCCTGCTACTTTACCAAATTCACAATTAGCTCTACTAGTTTTCCGGTAGCATCTTTGGGATTCTCTAGTATAGTATTGTGTCATTTGCAGTGACAGCTTTACTTCTTCTTTTCCGATTTGGATTCCTTTTATTTCTTTTTCTTCGCTGATTGCTGTGGCTAAAACTTCCAAAACTTGAATAACAGTGGTGAGAGTGGGCAACCTTGTCCTGTTCCTGATCTTAGTGGAAATGGTTTCAGTTTTTCATCACTGAGAACGATATTGGTTGTGGGTTTGTCATATATGGCCTTTATTATGTTGAGGTAAGTTCCCTCTATGCCTGCTTTCTCGAAGGTCTTTATTATAAATGGGTTTTAAATTTTGTTGAAAGCTTTTTTGCATCTATTGAGATGATCATATGGTTTTTCTCCTTCAATTTGTGAATATGGTTTATCACATTGATTAATTTGTGTATATTGAAAAATCCTTGCATTCCTGGGATAAACTCCATATGATCATGGTGTATGATCCTTTTAATGTGCTTTTGGATTCTGTTTGCTAGTATTCTGTTGAGGATTTTTGCATTTATGTTCATCAGTGGTATTGGCCTGTAGTTTTCTCTTGTGACATCTTTGTCTGGTATTGGTATCAGGATGATGGTGGCCTTGTAGAATGAGTTTGGAAGTGTTCCTCCCTCTGCTACATTTTGGAAGAGTTTGAGAAGGATAGGTGTTAGCCCCTCTCTAAATGTTTGATAGAATTTGCCTTTGAAGCCATCTTATCCTGAGTGTTTGTTTGTTGGAAGATTTTTAATCACAGTTTCAATTTCAGTGTTTGTGATTGGTCTGTTTATATTTTCTATTTTTTCCTGGTTCAGTCTTGAAAGGTTGTGCTTTTCTAAGAATTTGTCCATTTCTTCCAGGTTGTCCATTTTATTGGCATATAGCTGCTTATAGTAACCTCTCATAATCCTTTGTATTTCTGCAGTGTCAGTTGTTACTTCTCCTTTTTCATTCCTAATTCTATTGATTTGAGTCTTCTCCCTTTTTTCTTGATGAGTCTGGCTTATGGTTTATAAATTTTGTTTATCTTCTCCAAGAACCAGCTTTTAATATTATTGATATTTGCTATCATTTCCTTCATTTCTTTTTCATTCATTTCTGATCTGAACTTTATAATTTCTTTCCTTCTGCTAACTTTGGGGCATTTTGTTCTTCTTTCTCTAACTGTTTTAGGGGTATGGTTAGGTTGTTTATTTCAGATGATTTTTGTTTCTTAAGGTAGGATTGTATTGCTATAAACTTCCCTCTTAGAACTGCTTTTGCTGCATCCCATAGGTTTTTGGTTGTCATGTTTTCACTGTCATTTGTTTCTAGGTAGTTTCTGATTTCCTCTTTGCTTTCTTCAGTGATCACTTGGTTATTTAGTAGAGTATTGTCTAGCCTCCATGTATTTGTATTTTTTACCATTTTTTTCCTGTAATTGATATCTAGTCTCATAGCGTTGTAGTCAGAAAAGATACTTGTACAATTTCAATCTTCTTAAATTTACTAAGGCTTTATTTGTGACCAAGATATGATCTATCCAGCAGAATGTTCCATGAGCACTTGAGAAGAAAGTGTATTCTGTTGTTTTTGGATGGAATGTCCTATAAATATCAATTAAGTCCATCTTGTTTAATGCATCATTTAAAGCTGTGTTTTCTTATTTTCATTTTGGATGTCATTTTCCCACTGGTGAAAGTGGGATGTTCAAGTCCCCTACTATGATTGTGTTACCATCCATTTCCCCTTTTATGGCTGTTAGCATTTGCCTTATGTATCAAGGTGCTCCTATGTTGGGTGCATAAATATTTACAATTGTTGTATCTTCTTCTTGGATTGATCCCTTGATCATTATGTAGTGTCCTTCTTTGTCTCTTGTTAATAGTCTTTATTTTAAAGTCTAATTTGTCTGATAGGAGAATTGCCATTCCAGCTTTCTTCTGATTTCCATTTGCATGGAATATCTTTTTCCATCCCTCACTTTCAGTCTGTATGTGTCCCTAGGTCTGCAGTGGGTCTCTTGTAGACAGCATATGTACAGGTCTTGTTTTTGTATCCATTCAGCCAGTCTATGCCTTTTGGCTGGAGCATTTAATCCATTTACATTTAAGGTTAATTATCAATATGTATGTTCCTATTACCATTTTCTTAATTGTTTTGGGTTTGTTATTGTAGGGCTTTTCCTTCTCTTGTGTTTCCTGCCTAGAGAAGTGCCTTTAGCATTTGTTGTAAAGCTAGTTTGGTGGTGCTGAATTCTCTTAGCTTTTGCTTGTCTGTAAAGGTCTTATTTCTCTGTCAAATCTGAATGAGATCCTTGCTGGGTAGAATAATCTTGGTTGTAGGTTTTTCCCTTTCATCACTTTAAATTTGTCCTGCCACATGCTTCTGGCTTGCAAATTTTCTGCTGAGAAATCAGCTGTTAACCTTATGGGGATTCCCTTGTATATTATTTGTTGCTTTTCCCTTGCTGCTTTAAAATTTTTTCTTTGTATTTAATTTTTGATAGTTTGATTAATATATGTCTTGGCATGTTTCTCCTTGGATTTATCCTGTATGGAACTCTCTGCACTTCCTGGACTTGATTGACTATTTCCTTTCCCATATTAGGGACGTTTTCAAGTATAATCTCTTCAAATATTCTCTCAGTCACTTTCTGTTTCTCTTCTTCTGGGACCCATATAATTTGAATGTTGGTGTGTTTAATGTTGTCCCAGAGGTCTCTGAGAGTGTCCTCAATTCTTTTCATTCTTTTTTCTTTATTCTGTTCTGCAGTAGTTACTTCCACTCTTTAATCTTCCAGGTCACTTACCTGTTCTTCTGCCTCAGTTATTCTGCTCTTGATTCATACTAGAGAATTTTAAATTTCATTTATTGTGTTGTTCATCATTGTTTGTTTGCTCTTTAGTTCTTCTAGGTCCTTGTGGAACGTTTATTGTATTTTTTCCATTCTATTTCCAAGATTTTGGATCATCTTTACTATCATTACTCTCAATTCTTTTCCAGGTAGACTGCCTATTTCTCCTTCATTTGTTTGGCCTGGTGGGTTTTCCTTGCTCCTTCATCTGCTGCGTATTTCTCTGTCTTCTCGTTTTGCTTAACTTACTGTGTTTGGGGTCTCCTTTTTGCTGGCTGCAGGTTCATAATTCCCATTGTTTGGGGGGTCTGCCCCCACTGGGTAAGGTTAGTTCAGTGGGTTGTGTAGGCTTCCTGGTGGAGGAGACTGTTAACTGTGTTCTGGCAGATGAAGCTGGATCTTGTCTTTCCAGTGGGCAGGACAGCGTCCAGTGGTGTGTTTTGGGGTGTCTGTGAACTTAGTATGATTTTAGGCAGCCTCTTTACTAATGGGTGGGGTTGTGTTCCTGTCTTGCTAGTTGTTGGCCATGGGGTGTCCAGCACTGGAGCTGCTGGTTGCTAAGTGGAGCTGGGTCTTAGCGTTGAGACAGAGATCTCTGGGAGAGCTCCTGCCGACTGATATTACTTGGGGTGGGAGGTCTCTGGTGGACCAATGTCCTGAACTTGGCTCTCCTACCTCAGAGTCTCAGGTCTGACTCCTGGCCGGAGCACCAAGACCCTGTCAGCTGCACAGGTCAGAAGAAAAGGGAGAGGAAAAAAAAGAAAGAAAGAAAGAAAAAAACGAAACTAAAATAAAATTTATTAAAATAAAAAAATTTTAAAATTAGTTAAAAAAATTAAAAAGTAATAAAAAAAATTAAGAAGAGAGCAAACAAACCAATAAAGAAATCCACCAATGGTAAGAAGTGTTAAAAACTATTTAAAAAAAAAATGGACAGACAGATCCCTAGGACAAACGGTAAAAGCAAACCTATACAGACAAAATCACACAGAAGCATACACATACACACTCACAAAAAGAGAAAAAGTTGAAAAAAATATATATATCGTTGCTCCCAAAGTCCACCTCCTCAATTTGGGATGACTCGTTGTCCATTCAGGTATTCCACAGATGCAGGGTACATCAAGTTGATTTTGGAGATTTAATCCGCTGCTCCTGAGGCTGTTGGGAGAGATTTCCCTTTCTCTTCTTTGTTCGCACAGCTCCCGGGGTTCAGTTTGGATTTGGCCCCGCCTCTGCGTGTAGGTCGCCTGAGGGTGCTGTTCTTCGCTCAGACAGGACGGGGTTAAAGGAGCAGCTGAGTCGGGGGCTCTGGCTCACTCAGGCTGAGGGGAGGGAGGGGTACGGATGCGGGGCGATCCTGTGGCGGCAGAGGCCGGCGTGACGCTGCACCAGCCCGAGGCACGCCGTGCGTTCTCCCGGGGAAGTTGTCCCTGGATCATGGGACCCTGGCAGTGGCGGGCTGCACAGACTCCCGGGAGGGGAGGTGGGGATAGTGAGTGACCTGTGCTCGCACACAGGCTTCTTGGTAGCGGCCTTAGCGTCTCATGGCCGTCTCTGGTATCCGCACTGATGGCCGCGGCTTGCGCCTGTCTCTGGATCTCGTTTATGTGGTGCTATGAATCCCCTCTCCTCGCGCACCCTGAAACAATGGTCTCTTGCCTCTTTGGCAGCTCCAGACTTTTGCCCGGACTCCCTCCCAGCTAGCTGTGGCGCACTAACCCCTTCAGGCTGTGTTCGCGCCGCCAGCGCCGCCAGTCCTCTCCCTGGGATCCGACTGAAGCCCGAGCCTCGGCCCCCAGCCCCCGCCCATCCCGGCGGGTGAGCAGACAAGCCTCTTGGGCTGGTGAGTGCTGGTCGGCACCGATCGTCCGTGCGGGAATCTCTTCGCTTTGCTCTCCGCACCCTGTTACTGCGCTCTCCTCCATGGCTCCGAACCTTCTGCCTCCGCCACCAGCAGTCTCTGCCTGCGAAGGGGCTTCCTAGTGTGTGGGAACCTTTCCTCCTTCACAGCTCCCTCCCACTGGTGCAGGTCCCGTCCCTATTCTTTTGTCTCTGTTTTTTCTTTTTTCTTTTACCCTACCCAGGTACGTGGGGAGTTTCTTGCCTTTGGGGAAGTCTGAGGTCTTCTGCCAGCATTCAGTGGGTGTTCTATAGAAGTTGATCCACATGTAGATGTATTTCTGATGTATTTGTGGGGAGGAAGGTGATCTCCACGTCTTACTCCTCCACTATATGTTGAAAGTTCCCTCTGCCCCCATCCCTAGTTTTTAACAAATGGCTTCAAGGAGCAGGAGAAGGAAAATACGAACAAGTCTTAGTTCTTGTATTGGACCACCGTACAGCAGGAGTGTAGAAAATAACCTTCTGATGGTTTTGTACTTGTGTGGCTATTACACATTCCATCTCAAATCCTTTCCTAAGATGGCTAGCACGAGCTCAGCATCTTGATCTCCCTTTCTTCTGACTACAGAATTCACCAGCTGTGTCTGTTATTGTCCAGACAGCTGCCAAGTATATTCCATCCATTTGGTTTCTAAATCATCTTCATAATAGAAGAAACAAATCTTTCAGAATGTTTTTATTTATTCACCCAACCATCTCTTTGTTCCAACCATGACCTACCTGAACCAATCCCTTTTGCCATAAAGACATAGTGTTATGTCTTTTATGACACTGGAAGCCAGCTTACCTCCTTCCCACCCATGTGTCTACAAACCCCTTTTATAGATAAACATTCTTCTAATTTAGCCAAAGAATTAAAAAGAGGAAGGATGTATAATATATGCCATGCAGCTCTTGAAAAGGAACAGTTATAAAGGTACTAATATTTGTAGAAAGCTCTAGAGCCATCCCATTTCTGAAATTATTACTTACAGGATATTCATGCTGCTGTTAAATAAGCAGATAATCTTTATCTGCTAATAATAATAATAATAAAGCCCAACGAGGACAAACCACAACCTGCTGCCAGAGGACTGTGGCAGTCTTAACAAATTTTAAAAAACATAAAACGCCAGCAGATAACAGGTATTATGGGTTTTTTTGGCAAATATGAACACTTCACAGCTAGCCTATCTTGCTCACTTAATTGGGCCTATAAAAACTCACCAGGCATCTCTTGGAGCCATTGAAATTCCCTCCACTTGTTCTTTACAGCTTTTCAGAGTCTAGATGGGAAAACAGCTACCAAACAGACTTGCTGAAAAGATTTTTAAGGTCTCATGTCTATATTTACAAACCTTGCAATCTGTGTGTATTCATTTATTTCAACACAAATGAAGTGAATAAATCAGGAGCTCCTTTGGGAAAAGAAAAACCACCATATTTGAGAGAAAAAGAACAAAATATGTGACTGAGGCAACTTCCAAATGTTCTCTATCGCTTTCCCAGCAGCCCTCATGCACACCCTGCTTCCAACAGAATTAACTGCATTCTCTGCACTCATTTAGAAGATAATACTACTCTACACTACAGCATTTCTCACATATATGAATGTCCTTTTTTTGGGTTTTGGCTTAGATGTCTGTGTTCCTGGCTAGACTGTGAGTTCCTCCAACATACAGATGATATATTATTGTTACCAGTACTGGGCTTATGCTAAGACTGAGCAAGTATTGGTTAAAATGGAATAGGAGACACAGAAAAAAGAGAAGGAAAAGAGAGAGAGGTATGAGAGCAAGGGAGAACCCAAGAGAGCAGTAAGAGAAATCTTTGGCTCTGGGCCACTGGGCAGGTGCAACATAGGTAGAAAACTACCCACAGGATGGCCTGGGAAGATGCAGAAAGTCTGAGGGGGGTCAAAGGAAAAAAGAGTGATAAAATACATTCCAAAAAATATTAAGAAGGAGCAGCCTTTCCTAAAAGCATACTCCAAAATTTCTCTAGGATTGTCTTCCACGTTTCTAATATACAGCCTGCAAATTTCATTATACATTTCTTGTGCAGAAAATGACAACTGTATCATGACACCTGGCTAAAAGTGACTATAAACTGCACCCTAATTTCAGAGATGTGAAAAATAAAATTAAAAAACAATAAAACCACCAGGAAACTATGAACAGAACCTAATAATCTTTTCAGTGATTCATAGATCCTAATACTCTTTCCGTGATTGTTTTAATCATTTTGGCTTTGAAGACTTTTGTGAGCGTACTTTCATTCTTTTTGGCCTTTTAAAAGAGTAGTTATTAGGTAACTTATTCCCCTAATTTCCTTCTCGATAGATCAGAAGTTCCCCAGTATAGTGTGACTCGAGGGGATATTTGTCAGACCTCAGTCTGAGGTCCTGGGAGCTTGGGGGATTCTGAGTCCATGAAAGTATTTTTTGATGATGCTGGTCCATGTACTGATCTTGTTCGATAAGTAGAACTACTTCAGTGTTTACTGAAGCAATTGGAATCAATGCCCTGCTTTTAGACTTGTGAGTCAGAAAGCTTGATGGCCACCTGGAGAAGCAAGCACCTGGGAGCCCTCTCTTGGGTCCCATCCCTCCCCTTCATGGACTATCAGTTTTTAACAGGCACCCTCGGTGATCCTGAAGACCAGCCAATCTAGGAACCACAGTCTCATAAAAGCTGCCTTGTTGTGTCTGACTGACTGGCAGGAATGAAATGGTAACTTTCTAAACTTGCTTTCCTAGATCTCTCCAAAAGTAGCAAGACAACGGGGTGATTTCTCAGGTCTACGCTGGACAAAAGATACTAGTGTTTTTCCTTGGCTTGTGGAGAGGACGGGAAAGGACGCTGAGATTCTAATCCCTGGTTTGGAGTATCACAGCCAATCACAATGAACAGTCATCTTTTATGACAGTGCATTTCCCAAGCATCCCTTTGGGAAGCTGGAGTCCCCAGCTGTCTGGGAAATGTAAAATCAGTCACTTTTGGCAAAGCTCAACACACCCGAGCATGGGAAACACAAATGAAAATAGAGAGACTCTTTTACTCACTAGATTGTTTGTCTGGTTACACATTTGCTCAGCACAGAAACAGAATCATCAAGATAGGGAGGACCCAAGTGTGTAGTTATCTAGCTCAGGTCTGATGAAGGTAAGAGGAAACTTTAAGTCTCATGAGTGTAAGCATTTTCATCCTTTCAGCCTGATGTAAGGAGATCATATAAAGTAAGGTCCAATCAACAAGGGCTACTTTATCTAAACTTACTTATCTTATTTTGCTCATAGGAATTCACACTGGTTTTGAGAAGGAAGACTTTTCAATGCACTGGACATCGTGGAAACAACTTCCCTTTATTTTATTGTCCATTTGATTGAGGGAACAGAGCCTCATGTATAGAGTCTTTCATCAAAGTCAATAAGTCAATCTGATTACGCTTGAAATGAATTGTTGTAGATTGTTATTCTGTGAACATCCTTCTCTTCTGTTACTGAGAGTCTAAGTGACCAGTTGCCCCATCACTGTAAATGCCATTCTGCTTAATCCTAACATCTGTAATAAAACCAGTAAATAGCTGTTTGTTCGGATCTGTAGTCACAGGATGCTTATCTGTGGAAGAGGCTGAAGCCATTTGGTTGGAGATCGCTAATCCTTACTGTGTACTTCTGATTAGTGTTTTTAAACTCTGCCATATAAGGAAGAATCTATGGGGCTAAGAAATTTCAGTCGCTCTGCACAACAGTGGTGGATGCTGAAACTGAGTTTGGAACCCCTGTGTAAAAGTACTAGGTTTCATGCATGAGAAACCACAGTATCCAAGTGAAGACTAGAGGAAATCAGCTCAGTGGCTGGACTCTACTCTCCCTACTCTGACCTCATGAACACAAATATGAGTGTGAAAATCAAGAAAGGAAACTTTCCTTTAATACATCTGTCCTTCAAAAGAGCTGGTGTGGCCACCAGGGATAAGACAGTTCCTCATGGGGTTCTCAAAACAGCACTGAAAACTGTAGGAGGAGGCAGTAATCATTAAAGAGGATGAGTGAGAGCCTTGCCTTCTTCAAAAAGGCAAGAGAATGAATCATTTTGAAAAACCCCAGAAAATCTCTCTTTAGAGGTCACAATATTCTTTCCTCTTCCCAATTGTTGAAGGATTTGGCAAAGAGAACCCTCTAATGAAAAACTTCCCTTATCTCAAAATAAAATGATCTTAGTGTACGGGTAAGATCAGCAAAATGCAAATTGTTCAGATGCAATATACAAACAGTTGATATCTTTGAATTGATATCTTTCGGACCCTTCTGAAATTTATTTCTAATATCATTTTCCAAAGGAGAGATGGCTTATGTTGCATGGTCTGTTAATGCTTGACCAGATGTCTGAGACTCAAGAGATGGAGGGCAAGGATTAAGGCTCAGTAGATGATGGCCAAGATTCCTTGTGTTCTTTAAAATAGCTAACATCTGCTCCATCCCAACAAGCTGGCATACAAGTCCACCAGGGAGTAAATATGAGAGCAATTAAAATGAACTACTGTGCATTAGGGTGGTTTGATTTATAGAAACAACTTCTGCGGGAGAAAATGGCTGTGGTTTAGGTAATGTTCACATCTATGAAACTGAAGTAACCTAAATATAGCTGGATATGCACAGCACATTCTTGGCCATGTTCTTCTGCTCTTAACTACATCAGTAAATATGAATTCAATGATTGCAATCAGGCATGGACTTACCCAGTGAAGGTCATAGTCAGGTCTTGCTCTTCCTTCATTGTCCTCATATAAAGCGAAAGCTTCCCTCCGAGCCTGATAATACTCCTTCCGCAACTTCTGGATGCGGTCAGTGCTTCCGCTCATGGAACGGCCACTGCAGGACATAATCAGACAGTCACACAATGTACATCATCCTGGAAACTCGCTTTTTGATTTTTTTTTTTTTATTAAAGCAGCTGACATCCAAATTTGGAAGATTCAGTAATATCATACAGACATGCTAGGAGAACTGTGAAATCCCTGGTAATAAAAATAAATAAAAACCAGTCTTTATGTGCATATGTTTAGCTCCAAGGGTCAAAACATCTAACTTGGGATTAATAAATGCCTTTTGAGTGAGAACTTAAGATAAGGTCCTGATCTTCAGAGCAATTAAAAGAGCCATCACCTTTTTCTTATAATCATATATACAGAGTTTGGTTAAATTTTAATGTAGTATCTCATTTTCTCAAATAAGTGTTGCCAACTTGAGACCAGTTGTTTGACCTGAAGGTTGGAGGTGATGCAGAGCTGGCAGGTGCCACTGTTCATTTCAATGACATTTGTGAATTTTTGGAGTGGGGCTGGAGTACATGTCATTATATGGGTGTAGGCAGGACATAGAGAAAGAGAAGAAGGTGGAAGCCATGTGAAGAAGTAAAAAGAAAAATAAAGAGCTGGTCACAGAACATACCATCTTGGTTACTTGTCCAAGCTTTTCCTCTCTCTACTTAGCTACTTCTTCCTCTCAGGAATTACAGCTTCTCCAGTGACTTATCCATTCAACCCCACACTGGTCAGCCAGTGGCTCCCTTTTAACTTGGATCTGTCACCATCGTTTCAACAGAACCAACATCACGTGATAGAATGAGGGCTAGGAAGCAAGGGGAGGATGCTAGGCAGGCCTCTACAGCTGATCAACTTCTTTGGTTCCTCTGAGGCATAACTGAGTGCCCTATTGTGTCAGACCTTATGTTAAGACCTGGGGATCTTAAAACAAACAAACAAACAGAACTCGTTCACAAAAAGCACACGGTCTGGGAGGTGGGGAGCTGAAAGGGATACAGAGTACCACAATCCATGGTGACCAGTGCTGTAGGTGTGCACAGGGGCTGTGGAGACTCACACTGCTTAAGCTTTAACAGGGTGACAGCAGGGCCATGGAAGGAGACCGCAGAAGGCTCTACAGAGGAGGTGACACTTTAGCTGAGTCTTGAAGGATGCATAGGTGTTCAATAGCTGGACAAGTGAGGTGAGGAAATTCCAGGTGGAGGGAAGGGCCATGCAAAGGACAGAAATGAGAAAGCACCCTGCTTTGGGGAAATGCAAGGAAGTCAGTTGGGCAAGCAGTGGTCCTCGGCTTCTTTTGTCCTGCCTCGTACCCATATTGGGTGATGTATGTTCCCTTCCTTCTCTCATTTAGGAAGCAAATTATAATAAAAAGGGAGTGCTGGTACTTTAGGGATATTCTGAATTTACTCTAATAAATGATGAAATATATCACTTGCAAATGTTGGTACTTTAACTCAATTTGTAACAATTAATCATAATGATACTCATATTTCATGGGTATGTGAGAATCACTGCTCGAGTATATACAGGGAATATGGGAGGAAACAGGGAAGAGAGACAGGTGAGACTGAGAAAAGTGGGTAGGGGTCCCATGGTGAACACCTCTACATGCCCAAAACATCCCCAAGTATTACAGTTGAACTTTAAGTTTAAATGAGATATCTGATAGAATGAGATATCTGAAAGCAGTAGAAAGAAGTCATCTACTACTTTGTTAAAACATTTAAAAATTATACTTAAACTATAAAAGAAAAGGGTGAGTAAACATTTTTTGGAAGGAAAACTTTCTTCCCAAACTAGATTGTAAGTTAATTGAAAGCAGGACCACGTGTCTCAACATCCTCTGTACCAAGTTAGCACAGAGTTCTTGGCTTCCTACCTGCTCTCCGGACACCAAGCAGCTTATGCCTTTGTTTAAGAAAAGACAAGTTCTTAGGGATCACATACCTTGATTTTTCTTCAATATGTATTTTTAAAACTTGCAAAGTAGTTCTAACTCTGTTTCCTGACTATACTTTTTTTTTTGAACTAAAGTTTTCCTCGAGAACTTGGAAAAGATAGCAGTAAGAAAAAAGTGGAACGTCTGATATGCTTTTCTGAACAACGGAAGGCAGGAAAGACAGCACAGCTCAGTTCTGAACAGCTTCCCTCACTCTTGAGTTCTCTGAGCTAACAATGGGCCTGCATCCACTGTGCAGGCTTCTGCCCATTACATGCATGCATGAGCCACGCTTAAACTCACCAGATGAGTTCAATCAACGTGGTGCAAACACAGCATACATAATCTATTAGTTTACCCAAAGAAACCGAAGCACTGAATTCACGCAGAATGAAGTCATCAGTAATAAAGGAAAAAGAAAGAAACCGATAAGGGACTGTTTTAAAAATCCCCACAATTTTCCTACATTTGTGGGAAAAAATAATCATACTCAGACCGTAAACTATTCTTCCATATGCCGATAAATAAATAAATTTAAAAATACGGGTTTGATCAGATTTCAGTTCTCAGAAGGAATGGGTCAAGAATACAAAATCAGCTGTTTACGATTCAGAAAATCCTCTATGGTTGACAGGAACATGACTATTTACCCAGAGAAGAAATCTGACTTCAGAGAAAAACAGGAAAAAAGTCTAGAAATTCATGGACCATCTAAGTGCAAAACATTCTCCCTTGTGTGAATATTTTAAAGAAGTTATGGGGCACTGTGCAAACCTTTCATGATAAGCCAGGACTACATCCCAACATTCTCTCTCTTTTTTTTTTTTCTCTCTCTCTAACCCTCACTCTACTTCTAGTAACTGTATCAGATTTTTTTCCCAGGTAGTTGGTTTATATAATACCATTAGGAATAGAAAATTCTGATTTCATCTCTCAGTTCTTCTGTGCAGATAACACACACAGGTTTACAATCAAATCAATAAAAATTAAAAAAAAAAAAAAACCCCAAACGAAAAACAACACAGCTATTGTAACCAAAGCAGTTAACTGATTCCATTTTGTGTTGAAGAGGTAGAAATTTGAAGAGGAACATAAAAATGCCTTTGTCATAAGAGCAGCAATAATCATAATAGTCATAATTTATGGAACATTTATACAGCCAATATGTTGATACAGACTTTTAGTTACTCCACTTTCTGCTCAGAGCAGACATCACTAATCACTTACGGCATTATTTCCCCATAATCCTAGACATGGCCTTAGGATTCTTCTTAACCCAGAACTTCCGACTACCAATCTATAGGAGCTGGAACTTGACTTGAGTTACATAATTGCTGTGTAATAGGTGTTGTAAATACTTCAGAATCACAGAAGAATACTTAAAGGTAGCTTTTATTGTTTTGCTCCATAGACATGAGGAAGCTGAGGGTCATGGCTAATAGTTGTACAAGGTCTAACTTCAAAGAAGGCTCTTTCCACCACTGCTTACTACCTTTCAACCTGCATCTCCTCCTTCATCTCATTTATATCTTAAAGACTAGGTCCTCTAACAACATACTGGACCAGAATGGAAGTTAAGGCTAGCCTTGAGGAGTTACTTTCTGAGGACTCCTGTTTTTCCTCCCTCTATTTACATGTTGACGGTTCCATTTTCCTGGCTTTATGGAACTTAGTAGTAGAGATTCTAAGAATTTTGCCTGACAGCTTCAGAGGTAACATCAGCTTATGATGTAACTCACATACTCTTGCAATCATATAAAATCTGGTAAAGTATCAATAATCCCATCTCCAAGTTGCTAGTTAGAAAATTAGGCTTACTGTATTATTTGTTCACTGGATAAGGTAAAGGTTAGCCATTCTTACCAAAAAAGTTCCTATTATAGCTGTATCCGTATGTAGGTGATCAACGTCACTCCTGCACTTTCAATGTGCTGAAATTTTATTTTAAATTAATTCAAGCAGTATAACAAAACAGATTTATATTGCAGTGATTTCTTGTCAATTATACTGCCTATGCCTTTAAAGGCAGATGTATAGTTAAATAGGCTTTTAACACTTTAAAGCTGGAAAGAGTTTAAAGTTGCAATGAAATTCAGAAACCGTGTCATTTTCTTCATCGTCACCTATAGTAATACATCTCCCAGTGCAATACACATCACAGTAAGGCATTATCTGCTCCTTTGGAATCTAACCTTATTCTTCCTAGTTCATAATTACCTCAGTTGAAATACATTTTAAAATGAGTGTTCATTTGTGCATGCCACAGTCTCCTCCCATTACTACAACAGGCTGGAGAAAAGAAACGAACATCTATTAAGCTCCTATGATGCCTTAAGTATAATATTTATGCTTTACATACTTCATCTCATTTAATCCCCACATTTTTGAGCATGACATTGTTATTAACATTTCACAAATGAGTATGCTGAGGTTCGGATAAGTAGCCCAACTGGTGAGTGGTGGACCAGGAGATGTGTGACTCCAAAGCCAGTGTTATTTTGACCATACATTGCTGCCTTGCGAGAAATGCATTAAAATGCAGTGGCATTTTGTAGCAGCAGTGCACAGGCATTTCAAGACAGAGGGAATTTAGCAGAGCACATTTATAGCCACACCTTTTGATATTCTTTTATTTGCACAGAACTTTGTAATAAAAATAGAAATTGAAGCAGCTAAAGTAATAGAAAGACACGCAATGAAGTCTGTATTCATTAAAGAATGATGCTGGAGCAATCGCAGACAGAGATTTCTGGGTAATTAATATTACATCTCAGGCTTATGTGGGAAACTGGCATAAAACTGAATGGGGTGCAAAAGAGACTCAACATATGACAAAGATCCCACGTGAAAGAGAAAGAAACTCTGGATTAGGACCAGGACTGAGAGGCAGCCAGGGTTGCTGCTGGTAAAGTTCACCACTGGCTGAACTAGTGGGAGCTAGTCACTGCCAGCAAACCATTGTCCGACTTGTGAATTCATCTGCCATGACTTTGCGTGTATGCCTAAGTGGGCATGCATGTAAATAATGTACCCTCACTATGATTAAATTGTACACAGTTAATTCCATAGAGCTGTGTCATTTTCAGATAGCCTCAAGTCATGTAGCTCTTTGTTGTCAAGGAGAGGTGTTTGCCACCGGTGAGTAGATACCAGCCTGGGGTCCAGATCTGATGACGCAGTTAAGAACAGTCTTTATAGAATGGAATCTTAACAGGAATATTTCTACCTGGGTGAGATAATCCTTGCAAACTCACTGAACAAAACGGTTGAAATTAGATGTATGCATGTCAGCAATAATCAGTAGAATAGGGACTGTTTTGAGTTTGGGGTTTGACAGATTATTCATTTTTTTTATGACGTTACTGTACAAATGTTATTTTCATGCTTACCACAGAATATTTTAATTACGTAAACATGGTGTCCGTCTTTCTATATTTACAAAAGGGTGGAATTTGTAAAGTTTTCTCAAAAAGGTTTCCTCCTTTTGAAAGGTACGGAGTGAAGAAAAAACTCTTGCACCCTTTAAGAATGCCAGTATGCTCTTCTTTTCCTGTTTGTTTACCCGTGATGGCAAGGGTAGTTTGTCTTATCTTTCTGCATTTAAGGACCTAAGAAATCATCCTAGCTTTAAACTACAAATTTAGCA
Organism: Kogia breviceps; assembly: GCF_026419965.1. Taxonomy (NCBI): domain Eukaryota; kingdom Metazoa; phylum Chordata; class Mammalia; order Artiodactyla; family Physeteridae; genus Kogia; species Kogia breviceps. The sequence continues at coordinate 171,715,969 of NC_081311.1, read as the reverse complement.
GTACCATCGTTCTGCCTTAGAAAACAGGGCATATTTTTTTCAAAGTGGGAACAGAGCTCTCAAAGTACTTGGGGTTCTGTGGCATTCACACTCTTGATAACATGAATATAATAAAATCTAACTGTCTATATGCAATCTTCTCTTACTAATTATACTTCAAACTGCAAACTAAGTTCTGGAAAAGAATATTCAGCTGAAGACAGTCATGGACACAGCTATTACTTATTTTCTGTTGGTGATAAAGATTTCTGTCAAATAACAAAATTTAGAGATTCTTATAAGTGTACTCAGGATCATTAATTCAAAAGCATTTTGAAGATTTACAGCAACTATAGTCCAGCAGCACTTACACTTTCATTCTTCAGATTTAAATTCCACAATGCAAATACATTTATATAGTGTGCCCACATATGCTAAATGAGATTTAGTAATAAACAATGGCTTTTAATGGGGCTTAACTCTATAAAATTCTTCAAATGATATTTTCATACTGGAAAGCTCTGAAAATTATCCAGTGTAAATATTCAGCGAAAATTATGCTTATATAAATTCTTTATCTTCTCCCTGCTCCTAATTTTGTAAAAAGAATATCTATTTTTTCAATGGTATATTGACAAATAAGATTTTTCGTGGTTTAGTCCAGTGAAATTTTGGAACACAGAACTGACTACCCATGAACAACATTTGGGAATTTTTCTAATTTCCCAATTCATCACTACTTATGATGGTGACCCCCTTTTTCAATTATTTTTGATTAAAAGTTTCCCCAAATAACAAGAATATGCCTTTCTTCATATGGACATTTAATTTCTATTAGATTTCAGTTATTTTGTTGATTAAAACACTCTAAATTAAGAACCCTTTGCTTAGTATGATTGCCTATTAATTCCTATATTAAGAGTATGAGTTTAGAAAAAGGGTGAAGAGACAAATTTTTCACATTTAGAATCTCCCTTTATTTCTAGAACTACTTTTGTCAATTATCTCTGACATTATACTTCTTATTAGTAGGTGAAGAAACAATGATGCTTAGACATCTTAAGAGACAATCTAATGTCACATGAAAAACTGGTGGCAGAATCTGAGAGAAAAAACTACGTTCTATGCTAATACATTACTTTGAAAAGTATGTATTTGTATAAATTTCGAAGAGTTCGACAAAATTACTCCAATGTCAAGATCCTGCGGGAAAGCTAAAAAACTGGTCCAGAGAGGGTGATATGCAAGTTAGAGTCATAAAGAAGAACGAACCCTACAAAGCTCGGCCTATAATCCCGAGCATGGTCCTTCCCTCAACCATCCTGACGCTGCCAGTGGCATTTTGACCCAGACGCAACAAGTTGACAATGTGACTTGGCTTACCTGGGCTCCTAACTTTGCCATGGCAACCTGAGTCTGACCATTTGCCTTTCTCTACATCTTTCCTGCTTTAAGGATCTGTTTCCTTTGAGATCCTTATCTTGGTATTTCCATTCCTAGCTCAGTCAACTGACCCTCTGACTCTTATAGCTTGAAGATTTGCCCTGGAAATCTTAACCCTGGACTGGACTTTGACCCCAATGAATCAAGCCTTAGGTGGGGGGGGCTTCCCTTGAAACTTCTGATTGCCTAATGGCAAGCATTTCCACTCATACCATGAACCACGGCCACCATTTACCATTGAAAGTAATCTCATTGATGCGTGAAGGGCAGCTTTGTCCCATGTGATTGATTGATTGCTGTGACGGAGAATCTCACCAGATCAATGTCATCTCCTCTTCTGATAAAAGGCTCTGTTCTACCTTTGCTCTTTGTCACTTGAGACAATTCGAGGCTGCTCTCTAATCAGAACACTCTGCTTCTCTATCTCCATCTCTAGAGAAGGTGGACATTTCTTAGAAGTGACACTGACCGTGTTATTCACAATTCAACAACACACGAGTTATTATTCACGCCTTCAACTCACCATTATAAGCCTGTAACACACAACTGCATTATTCTGATACTGTGCAATGACCTCCCGGCTGTGTTCAAATTTCAGAAGCTGGTTTTGCCATCAGTCATAAAATACCATTTGAATAGTATTCTAATATATTTCCTCCAACACAGTTTTTGAGCCTTTAGTAATTTACACAAATACTGGGCACATTCAAATTATGTATAAGCATATGATACATATTGTCTTGAGACAGTTCGCCAATTTTATTAACAATACAAAGTATGTGGGGTCACCGAAGGAATTTATCAAGTGTTTCATATGGTAATGTTTGTTTCTTAAGGAAGATTTTAAAATATAGTTGAAAAGTTCACACTGGATGGCAGCAAAATTGCCCTTCATTTCTACTCTACATCTTTGTTAACAAGCATACGTAGATGCAAAGAAAAACAGATTTGGACCAATTTGAAACTGGGCATTCACTTTGTCTTCTCTTAAAGATGATGAACCATTATAATTCATGTAGTCACAGCTGTTCTTACATGGCTGAAGTACAGCGACACTGCATCACAACTGCATTAAAGTGATGCTTCAGTATTTGAGCTTAGACAAAAAGGGGGGCTTGGGGGAAAACAGCAATTTAAGTAGTGACAGTGCTCCCACTGGCTATTCCATGTAATAAGCATAGGCCCCTGGATATGAGCTGAGTTGGCTTCCCTCAGTTGGTGTCAGTTCCTAAGGACCTCTCATAATACAGACTTTACACTGTACTGAACAGGATTCCAGTGTTTCAAGCTAGCCATTCCTTGTACAACACGGCCACTGAAATGCAAGCCAAGTACTTTAGCTGGTGCTCAACCAAGGGAATAGCCAGCTGATGCTGTGCTAAAAGAACGAGTGTTGGGTGGGTTTAGTGAGAGATGATAGGTAGGTTCAGCATGGCATTCTCCTAAAGTGTTTTTCAAGGTTAATTCTGACTGTACACAACTTTTGTTTTACGTATTGGCTTTAGAAACTTAACCTTAAGACATGATTCCACTTGGAACATTACAAGTTTTCTCAAAGAGTTTTTACGGTCTAAAATAAAATGAGCAAAATAGGGATAAAAAGGTAAATGGAAGAAACCCATAAAACGTGTATTATTTTAATAATATCACGAACAAATTAACGATATCTCACACACACACCTTCTCAAAGAAGTTCTCACCAAGAATTGCAGGACTTGTGAGATAAAGTTATTATCTTCTAGGCTTAAATCAAACACAGCTTGAATTTTGGAATACATATCTGACATTTAGATGTAGATTAAACTTTCAGGGTCAATTCTGGGAAAAATAAGCCTGTGTGGGCTTATTTTGGGAATTTCCTAGGCCTCCATGAAATTCCCTCTTCCCCAGAGGAAACACAGAAGCTCTGTCTCCTCCCAAGGGATCATGGAAGGCCATCAAAGACCGCTGATTCCCAATAGCTTGACACCTAGACCTTTCCTTCTACACAATAAGGAAATAAGGCCTAACTGACTACACAATGTGAGGGAAAAATATGGAGATTCTAAATGATTTAGTGCATGGATGGTGTTTTTCTAATTTAGAGGATTATATCAGTTAGGATAAGCTACGGTATTCTGTGCTAATCAAACATCAGTAGATTAAAACAGTAAATTTTTCCCCTTCCAAAGGAGGAGGTTGGGAAAATAATAAAAGTGAGAAAGAGAAAAAATATTCAAAAAAAGAACATGTTTTTCAATTGAAAGAAGCTAAAGATTTTGATTAGGAGCTCAATACTAAATGTTAGGAGTCAAAGCCTTCTAAATACATATGATACATAAACTAGTTCTTACCTTTGTACCCATTAAAGGGATATACAATAAACTGTCCAAACACCCAGAAGGGATACATGGGCCAGACTTTAATGATCACATATATGGCATTAAGTCATATTATCTCATAAACATAGAATTCTACATGCCGTGTTCTGATGTGATTAGCATAATTCAGTCCAAGAATTTATTAAGAACATGTTTTGATTCTACCTTAATTCCTTTTGTTCCTTCTACACCTATATGCACAAATGCTGAGCTCTTCTGCAATTTTAAATAGGGTTATAATAATTATCCAATCCAAACAGATTCTCAACTCCAAAAAACCACATAAAAATTTAACATATACTAGGTCCCAAAGGGTATCGAATCCAAGAATATCCACAGCCCTCATCTCCCTGGGTGTAAAGTGAGCTCTGGTGACCCTATAACCTCATGCTGATCTTCTGACCTCAGGGATTTACAGGATAGAGACAGCTTATATTATAATCTCCTATGGATTGTTTCAGTTGTTTTTAAAAGGTGTTCAGATTCCTACAAATCTTTTCGAAGAGAATGGTGACTTTCTTTTTAGAATAAACTAGATAGTAATAAGCTGCTATTAAACTTAGATCATCAACTGCTGTTATAAAAGTTTTCCAGTAACCTTCCGTTTTCAGATGTGTACATTTATTTAAGCTTTTATTTATTTTTAAATATTGCCGTGTCCCTGGCCCTGGTGATGTAAAGGCGATAAAGACCCAGAACCCAGCCCTCAGGGATTTCAGTCTTATAGAGGGAGATGGAAATATAAATAAGCAATTGCAGGGCAGTGTGGCAATTATTATGAAGAAGTATCATGAATTCCTGCAGTAGCTCAGAGGACAGGGTGATTAGTTCTGCTTGGGGAGGCTAGGAAAGGCCTCAAGGAGAAAAGGAGAGCAAGGAGGGGGTGCTGGGCATGCCAGTGGAAGGAACATCACATGCCATGTTTTATGTTGGTGGCAACATAAAAGGGCACACGGTTAGGCATGGCAGAAGTGTGGGAAGCAGATGGAAGAATCCTGGGAAATAAAGCCAGTAGGGCTTGAACAGATTCCTGTACCAATCTTCCCAAAAGGGAAGATGAAGTAGAATCCTGGACCAATTTCACATAGGGTAGCAACATCTTCAGAGTCATTCTTTATATCAGGACAGAAGACCTTTACTTTCTGTTTCCACATAACATAACCTATGAAATGAACCAGTTGACCTCCAAGGGCCTTTCTTGCACTATATTCACTGATTTCTTGGATACGTGTACAGTTCAAGCTAAATGACTGACCAAACTACTGGCAAAAGCCACCTTCCCTTTCTGTTTCCCCACCTGTTGAATACTGTACCTTGAGGACCACTTTCGTTCAAGGCAATGCGACATTGAGACTTTCAATTTGAAAACTGAACGTTTTCTATAACTAGAGCGCTTGGTTAACCAGTAACATTACCTGGTGGTGAAGCATGACGCATCGTTAATATAGTGATAAATTTCCCATTAGAAACAGGGTACTGGCTGCCAAATCAGAGGGCGAAAAGTTAAAAAAACAAAACAAAGAAATGAAACCAACCCATTATGGGTTGACAATGACTTTTATTTTCACTAGCAGTTTAATGGAAAGTAGTCACAGAATCTCACTTAATAAATAGCCACTGCTCCATTCAGGTGAGGTAACAGTGGTGCCTGAATATCTGCCCTGGAGAAATTTGTAGCTGTCTTCTTGATCTGAAAAGTGAATGAGTCATGGGCCATCAAAGAAGAGGGAAAATTAGGCAGTAAGCTGCTGCTGACAATTGAACCCTATAAACAACCCACAGTGAAAATGAATAAAAAACATGCCGTCTTCCAGCTTTCGGTGGCCTCTCAACAGTGTGACAGTTGCTGGTTTTATCAATAAACATGATGTCAATTATGCCTTTTATTCATCATGGCGAAGTCATGTGTGGGGAAGAAGTATTTTTGGGTTTTTTGGCACTTCATATACGAAGGTTTTTCCTCGTTATTTATGTCATACCGAGGCAAAGCAGCTGTCTGATCTGTAATCTACATGTTACATGAACACTCTTCTTTATTTCTTCCCTAGTTCCAAAAGCTTTATTAGCAACAGCATTTAGGTCGGCTCTCAATTATCCACAGAGATAGGAGGTTTGGAAGAGCATGCAAAATAAGACACTAGGTATGATTTTGAAAACTCTTGTTTAAGCCAACAACTTTAGTTTTTTCCCAACAAGTGTTTCCCCAGAGCTGCAAACCATCCCCCAATTAATTGCCTTGATTCACATTCTTTCCCTTGCCTGGCCCCCTTGTTTGGGTAAGCGACTAATGAGCAGAAAAAAGTCCAAAAGGCAGGCAGGACTGAGAAAAACAGAGGCACTCCAAAGACTCAAATGGGGAACACAGAAATTGGATGGTAGAGAGTTAATGACCCAGGAAACATTCCCCTAAAGCATTTACCAGGTACCTAGAGAGATGTAATCTTTCAGATTAAAAAGTAACAGGTATGAGTTTTCTAAGTGGACAAACTGAGGGCAAAACATTATGTGGAGCACAGTTATAGAATTAATGAGTACTCACATATCCAGCTCGAAGAAGCCTGTGGGTTACTGTGTTTCCTGAATTCTGCTGTTTGTTGTGAACTTTATTACTCTCCATTCCACTAAGAACTATTCTTTTCTCCCTATTTGCAGATAGATTAAGTATAGTCATTCAGATGTCATTAGCTCATCATTTGTTAAAGAAACGCGTTCTTAGGAAGGAAAAATGAAGAACGCAGTGAGTGGTATTGCATTATTTTGTGATCCCACATTAAGATGAAAGACACTATCAAACTCTTAGAGGAAAACATAGGCAGAACACCCTATGATATAAATCACAGCAAGATCCTTTTTGACCCATCTCCTAGAGAAATGGAAATAAAAACAAAAATAAACAAATGGGACCTAATGAAACTTAACAGCTTTTGCACAGCAAAGGATACCATAAACAAGACCAAAAGACAACCCTCAGAATGGGAGAAAATATTTTCAAATGAAGCAACTGACAAAGGATTAATATCCAAAATTTATAAGCAACTCATGCAGCTCAATAACAAAAAAACAAACAACCCAATCCCAAAATGGGCAGAACTAAATAGACATTTCTCCAAAGAAGATATACAGATTGCCAACAAACACATGAAAGAATGCTCAACATCATTAATCATTAGAGAAATGCAAATCAAAACTACAATGAGATATCATCTCACACCGGTCAGATTGGCCATCATCAAAAACTCTAGAAACAATAAATGCTGGAGAGGGTGTGGAGAAAAGGGAACACTCTTGCACTGCTGGTGGGAATGTAAATTGATGCAGCCACTATGGAGAACAGTATGGAGGTTCCTTAAAAAACTACAACTAGAACTACCATACGACCCCGCAATCCCACTACTGGGCATATACCCTGAGAAAACCATAATGCAAAAAGAGTCATGTACCACAATGTTCACTGCAGCTCGATTTACGATAGCCAGGACATGGAAGCAACCTAAGTGTCCATCAACAGATGAATGGATAAAGAAGATGTGGCACATATATACAATGGAATATTACTCAGCCATAAAAAGAAATGAAACTGAGTTATTTGTAATGTAGTGGATAGACCTGGAGTCTGTCATACAGAGTGAAGTAAGTCAGAAGGAGAAAAACAAATACTGTATGCTAACACATATATATGGAATCTAAGAAAAAAAATGTCATGAAGAGATTAGTGATAGGACGGGAATAAAACACAGACCTACTAGAGCATGGACTTGAGGATATGGGGAGGGGGAAGGGTAAGATGTGACAAAGTGAGAGAGTGGCAGGGACATATATACACTACCAAATGTAAATTAGATAGCTAGTGGGAAGCTGCCGCATAGCACAGGGAGTTCATCTCTGTGCTTTGTGACCACCTAGAGGGGTGGGATAGGGAGGGTGGGAGGGAAGGTGACGCAAGAGGGAAGAGATATGGGAACATATGTATATGTATAACTGATTCACTTTGTTGTAAAGGAGAAACTAACACAATATTGTAAAACAGTTATACTCCAATAAAGATGTTAAAAATTTTTTTTAAAAGATGAAAGACAAGTCTCACATTGTTTTCGAGATATTCCTATCCTACAACAAAATCATCTTTTATCCAAGTGTAAACAAGCCCACTAGCTAGAAGCTTCCCCCCACCCCAAGTTCTACATAAAATATAAGCCACAAGGCTTAAATTGAATCACTACATTATTTCTTTATGTATTACTTACCTTGACATTTCTTAAACTGAATGCTTACTATATACCTATGAGAGCCTCTAAATTTATAACCTACCAAAAGAGGAAAATTATTTCCTCTTCTTCAAAGAAGCTTTTTCATACTATACCCAACATATCTGGGAAATTGGAGGGAGAAAAAGGAGAGTGGAGGAGAGGAGGAGTCAAAGAAAAGAGTTAATGGTCAAAATGCATCCTTATAATAAAATGAGCTTCTTAATGGATGCTCACTACAGGAATAACATTAATCCAGTATTAGGACATTCACTGGAAAAAATATGAATGTAATTTATCTTTTTAACTGTCAGCTGCATTTCTAAAGCTCTGAAGTCTGTAGCTTCCAGAGGCCTTTTGTCTTTCTGCCATGGCAGGAATATCTTGGACAGCTGTAAGAGCTTTCTAAGCTATCTTTCTCAAAATCCATTAGCTAACTCAAGGAACCTAATTAGAGCTGCCATTTTGATGGAGCATACTGAATGCTCAGGACAAACTAGTAACACCATCAATGTTTATTAGAAATCACAAAACCCAAAGTGCTCCATTCCCTATGAATATTAATGGGAATACAGCAAACAAAATATTTATTAAAACATATGCTTAATACCATCAAGGTTTACAGACAGAGACTGAAAGGGAGAGGGAGAGGCACACACTTGAATTTGACGGCATGTGCCCAGGAATACACAATAAACCAAGATTTATATTGAAGCAGCATGTAATCATTATTTTATGCCCCTCCCACTTGTCTCCCTTGGTTTTACACCCTGGAATTCAGCAGCTCACAGCTGGGAAGACAGATGTAAGTCTAGAGAAGTCTGGAGAAGGGGGTGGAAGGAGTCTTTTTTTTTTTTTTTTTTTAACAGCTGCTGAGTGCCACAAATTCTTGTCAGTGGGGAAATAAGTCTTGGTTCTCTATAAAATCAGCAGCACGATGACGTCAGTACTTTCTACCCTCCTCTAAATGAGGGTGTCACCAAATTAATCCAACTAGCTATTATCCCACATACCCCACCTGGGAAGCATTTCTGCCAGGGCATGGCCCTGAATCAAGGGGTGTCTAAGGCTTGATGTATCCCTGCTGCTGTGCAGATCGGGCTTCCATTGCCCATGTTGGGTACAGGGATGGACACACACACCCCTGCCGAGGCCCAGAAGACTCTGTTCCTCATTCTCTCCTCTTGGGAGCAATTAAAAGACCTTTGTGATTGTTACTGTCCAGGAGCCCTTGCTCTGCCCTCAAGCTGTTGCCTCCAGTCTCTCTTTCCCCCTCTTCACCAGACTTTAAAAAAGAATCGCCTCTGTTGTCTCCTTTTGTCATCTGCTGTCCTCTCTTTTGGGCTGATGACAGTCTGGCTTGCACCTTCACTGCTGTTAAAACTGTTCTCTGGAGGCTCAGGCAAACCCTAGCCTCTGCAGCACAAGACACCGGACAACAACCTCCCTCCTTCTTTGTTCCCTTTCTACTTCCTCAATCTCTTAGTCAGTTTCCTTCAATGCCCCTCCCACTGTTCTCTAAACACAGGCCTTCTCGAGGATTCTCGAACTGATTCTTGTCCATATTTTCAATCTGGGGATACTGTTCACTCCTAGGGCTTTATCACATTCCTTCTCGTGGTCACCCATTTACTCACCCATCCATTCAACAATCACTGAAGTGCCGCAGGTGGGGCGTGTCCTCAACACAACTTGCCTAGATGAAGACACACATCTCTACCTGGGATCCCTCGAGGGAGGTCCAAGGACCATGCTCAGCCCTTGCTGCTCATTTCTACCTGAAATGTACCAACACCTTATACTCAACATGTTCAGAAACAATTTCCTCACCTCTCTCCTGAAATCTACTTTCCCTCCTATCTTCCTGGCTTTGTCATTGCTTTCCCATGTTCATCTAGGCTTTAAACAATGATTAGCATTCAGAGCACAGGCTCTGGATCTAGGGTGCCTGGGTTCGGATTCTGGTTCTGCCACTTCTCTTCTCCCTGCCTTGGGGAAGTAACTATCTATCTGTGAAATGGGGATGATGATAGTAAGAACTCAGGGGATTGTTCTGAGCATTAAATGAGCTACTACATTGAAAGTAGTTAGAATAGTGCCTGGCACATAATAAGAATTCAATTAAAAAAGCTGCTACTGTGGTTGTCAGTGTTATTTTATAGTATTGTTGACTTCTTTCCTCCCACAATACTCTACATCCAATTGGTTGTAATCAATTGCCCCTAGCACTGTGCCTCCCATGCATTCCTTCTTCCACAAGCCTAGTGCACACACCCATTGCTCAGACCATGATAACAGCTTGGTAGCTAGTCTCTCCACCCCAGACTCCATTCTAATCTGTTGCCAGATTAGCCTTTCTAAGGTATGGCTCTGCTCCTGTAACTCTCCTGCTCTAAAAGCCTCTTGGCTCTCTTCCCATTGTTACACCTCCAACCCAGCCTCTTCTCCTCCAGCCTCACTCGCAGTCTAGTCTCCAGTGAAACTTTAATTGTTACCTAAACCTATCCTCAGTTCTCACCCCCTCCACCATGCCTTTGTCCACACTACCTCTTCTACCTGTCATTCTTTCCTCTTATTTTTAAACAATATAATTAAGATGATGTCCTTCTTTACTTTAAAAACATCCACTGCCTTGTCATTATGTACAGACTAATTCTCACGTGGTCTCTGTTCTCCAAATTAGCCCCTGCTTCCCTCTCTGCCTCATTCTGACTGTTCTCTACTGTGCCTGGCTGCTTCTCTCTCACTCTCCCCTGTTCCTTGCACAGCCTAAGCTTGTCACAGACCCAGGAATCTGTACTTGCTGTTCTTTCGGACTGAAACTGTCTGCCTCCAGGGTTTCCAGGCATGTTCTCCCTTATCAGGGGGGGCTTCTCTGGCTGTCTCATCTTTAGACCCTTCAAGTCCCTCCCTCCCAGTCTGCCTGCTTGTTTCCTCTGCAGCACTGGTCACTCTGGGAACACATCTTCACTGTCACTTGTTCCCTTTTCTCTGTCTGCTGAACTCCACAAGAATACCAGATGTGCAAGATCAGGGACCTTCCACGTGCTGTCCACAGCTGTCTTTCCAGTGTCAATGCCTGGCACACTCACTAAAGGGATGGTTCTCTACCTGTGAACTCTTTCAAGATTCTTTACATTGATTCAGCAAGTATTTATTGAGCACCTACTATTCACGGGCAATGGTTCTAGGCCCTGGGAATATAGGAGGAGTACAAGACACACAACTGTGTGGCCTTATGTTCTAGCAGGTGAGTGAGACAATACACAAACCAGTGGAAAAGGATATCAAGCAGAGGTAAGTGCCACCCGGATCCTTAAAATACCATATGGTGATAAGAGAGTGACTGGGTGGCTACTTGAGACTGAGTAGTCAAGAAAGGCCTCTCTCTTTTAAGCTAAGATCTGAATTATAAGAAGGAACCACGCAGAAGCACCTCTATGAAGAACATTCTAGAAAGAGAAACCAGCTAAAGCCCAAAGGATGAGGGAATGAGTGTGATGAATTAAAGGAACAGAAAGAAAGAGTGGCTGGAGCTTCATACCCAAGGGATAGATGTTAAGTGACGAGGTCAAATAGACAGGCAAGACAGATTACACGTGCTTTGAAGGACCTGTTAAGATCTTTGGATTTTACTCTGAGTGAAATGAGACCGTGTTAGAAGATGTTAAAGCAGGAAGAAACATGATCTAATTTAAATATTTAGAAGACAATTCCAACTTTTTTGTGGAGGACAGAATAGAGATTCTTGCAGGAGTGTAAGTGAGAAAAGATGGAGGTCTTTAGGGCATTAGGATCATTCATGTTTTATAGAGTTTAAATCTTTGTTTAATCCCCAACCACTAGCAGCTAAGCAATGTGAGGAGTTTAATCATTCTCACATCTTCTGCAGAACACATTACACTGCCCTCACCTAGGATGTGTTCAATAGACAAAATTTTGCAGAAGTGGAAAACAAGATAGTGATTTAAGAAAATGTGCAATGAGAAGTGGGAAGAAAAAGGGAGGAAACAATGGTGCTATTTAAGGGTCAGGAAGGGTCTGTGCATGGGGGTGGGAGGTGGGGGTGGGAGAGAGGGTACGGCCACAACCACTCAGCGACACCATTAGCTGCTGCCCGGAAGATGATTTCTTTTTTGGATTTCTCCTTCTCAGGTTCATAAGCTGAACACTGCGAGTACCTCCCTAATAGTTTGCTACAAGCTACTTTGCCATTTCTAGGTATTGCCCAGATAGCTCACTATTTAAAGAAATTTCTACAGTTTCTGAAGTTTTCTTTATTGTATCATATTTTCATGGCTTCCCATTTTCAGCCAGCAATTGCTATAATGTCTCAGTGCCATCCACTCCCATAAGAATTGTCTAGCCAAGCAGCAATGCACTTGGCTTATTAATGCTCATGGAATATATGTGCGCTGAAATGATGTTATGGGAAACCTTTTCTGTGCTATTTCATGCTAAATATAGCATGCACACTTCCAGGTGAAACTGTCCGGAAGCTGGGAACGTCCAAGCTAACACACTTTAGAGAAGGTAGGCTAGCACGATTTGCCGACTTTTAGCTTTGAATTAAATTTAGCTCCGCATCTGCATGAGAGTCTAACTGCCAAATAGCACTCGACTCTGATTAATAAAGTTTTCTAATAAGCATATCACTTTCTAGCACTCTGCAGAGGTAGCGGAAACCTTGAGCAGGGCTAAAGGGAGAACTGCCAAATGGAAATATTACATTCTATATCCAGTACCATCAAAAGCATTCTCTTTGTTGTCAAGTCCAGCTCTGGGTAAAAGAGAACGGACTGCGATGTTAGAAACAGGATGTGGTCACTGCCCATGAAGTCAGCCCAGCAGAAGACTTAGAAAGCCGTGAAAACCCATCCAACCTGATGCTCCAGGTTAATCTAGAATTCAATGACCCACACTTTGAAGTGCTCGCAATTCACATTTTCAGGAGAAACTGGCTGGACCTAGTAAAGGGGCTTACGGACTAGAATAGAGGGATGAGTAGGTAAGTTTATGCAGGGTAACTGGGAAGCTCTTAGCACTTACCCACTGCATCCAGGCTGATGACAGAAACTCCGCCTTAATTTAGTCCAGGCTTTGATCTCCGTTAAAATACAGATGGTGCTGGATGTCTATCTCTGTAAGACATCACTCACCTGTATGTGAGTGATGAGCTCACATACAGGAGAGAAAGCTGCTGAACCTGAGGGCCTTGAAGACTTGGTGGGTGGTTGGGTGAGGAGGAGCGGGGCTTCCCAAACGAAACCTCTCCTAGCTCCACATTCCTTTCCACGCCTAGTTCTGCGCTGGGGTATTAGTGGTACTGAAGACCCGTCACTGATGGCCAAAAAAATGGACTGAGTGCCTGCCTTTGTGTGAAGATTCAAGAAGACAACTATGAAACTTCTCTCAGAGAAACCAAAAAGTCGTTCCCATGCTTGTGATTTTCCTTTCCATCTTCTTCATGAACACTCAACTCCTTGCAGACGCATTCATAGTTCAACAATGGTAATTCAGGGTGATAAGGTGGATATTGTTTCCCACACTGCAGTGCTCTATACTGAAATCTTAGGGACCATAAAAACTGAAGTCCTTCCTTCTGCACTCCCTAGACACAAGAGCAAGAACGAAAGGCTAAAATCATGTGCTTTTTAAAGTGTTTTTACTGAGCAAGAGTCCGACAACAAGGAAAGACGTCTGTTTACCTCTAGAAATCTTTTCAGCTGTTGCCATTTTGTTAAACCAATGCCTCCAATTTCTTCACTTGAGACATTGAGACATATTCCACAACTGCACACTTCAGGGCAACTGGGCATTAAAAGAGGATTCATACAGTTGAAGTATGACTCAAATTTTGTGGGAGACAGACAGCAGCTAGAATGACAAAGAGAGTGAACCTATAAAAAATTCAGGAGTAATGTTTCCATACACATCTCCTACTCTGTACCAAAGAGAATATTCACAGAGTTGCTGTAAAAATATACAAGCCAGACTCAGTGTCAGTGTGCTTATCCGCTCATAAAATATTTTAGATAGCTAATTACATAATAACCTGAAGCATATTCCTTGTTGTATAAAGGGGGAAACACTGTAAAAGGGCAAAAGTAAACATTTGTACAGTTCAGGACTAAGTTGTACATCAGGGATTCATGTTAAGGCTTGAAACCTTAGAATTTGACAAACAAAAGGCCAGACATACAGTTACTCAATTTTGTTTGAAGTGCATCTTCACATACAGCCAACTTGGAATCCACACGCAAATAAAAAGAAATGTGAAAACACCACTGCCACAGACAAGCAACAGATGTTTTCATTATACCACCAGAATATGCAAGGCGAAAGGTTAATATTTTTAAGGGGAAAAAATGTTAATGCTGTAACCACGAAATAACATGAAACAAATGGCTTGATCAGGAGATGAACTTTTCAGCTAGTAAGTTTGAGAAATGATTCCTAAGTCTTCTAGGGAGCTACAAATGGTTCATGTGGGACCTCCAAATCAAAACTTTACTTTCAAAGTCTTGCACACTGTAACTCTCATAAGAGTATAATACAAAACTCATCCATGCTATTAAAAAAACAGTTAGGACCACAGGCAGATGATCCAGTTCAGGAATAATGCTATGAATATAAAACATTTTCAAACCAAGCAGAGGTCCAATAGATGTAGCATCAGAACTTTCTATTCCACATTCACGGTTGTAGTTTAGCGCTTGGAAGAGTCAAAGGCTACTCAGAAATTCATGCGTTAAGGGTAGTGATTGAAAATAAATGGAGTGAGAAGCCTACTTAACATGGATTTTCACTGGTGATTCTTTTAAGAAAACAAATAAAAAGGAAACTTCACCATCCTACCTAATTCATTCACTAGAAAAATGTTAAATTAAGTCATTTGCAGTCAACATGAACAAATTGGAGGTCTGCCTAGGTGCAGACCTACATGCGTTCCAACCACATGCAGTCTGGCCAAGGAGATAGCTAACTGTCGATTGTTCCTTCCATTGTCTGTCCATTAGGATAAATCCAGCTCGTGGACACTGAACCTTTCAAAGACAAAGAACTGCATTAATTTTGTACTTCTGGAGCGCTTAATAAATCTGACACTGTCTGGTGGTTTTCTTCATTTTCCACCACTTGACAGCTACTGGGATCACAAGTTTCAGAGAATCTATTTTCCTGTGTAAAATTAACAGCAATAAAACAAGTTCAATGGAATATGACCAAATCACAGAGCTCACCATATCATGGAATTTCAAAAAGAATCTGAGGAGCATACTGGAGAGCATTTGTACTGTACATATAAATTCAAAACACTGCTCTGAATCGGAGGCATTCATTTAATATAAAAACAAATACGATGCCACTTTGCAGAAGCAAACAGGATGCCTATCACCAAAGAGCAGCCTCGTGTGGTCGAGGCTCCTCAGAGCAACACTCGGGACTTTTTCTTTCTTAGGCTGATGTTTGTATTGAATCAAGTAAGTTCTTCATAATTTTTCTTTTCTAATGGATTTTCCCCTTATGTATGTTTGTGAGGGTGGGGGGGAAGAAAAGCAAAGGGCAGCAAAACCAGACTTAAGTGCTTGGCAAATGGTCTTCCTGAATCTGGACCTCATAAATCCTATAAAATGTTATATTTCAACAATAGGCTGGAAAAGCTTTTCTCTCTGCAATGATGAAGCCCAGCTTCAAAATTTATAGTTCATCTCAGAAATGGACTATAAAAAGAGACTGACTTAGCTGTCTATCAAGTAAGCCTGACAATAGCAAATAAGGTGTGAGCTTTCAATGTCAAATATATATTTAATATGAAAATTCTCCAATTAAACATTGCAAAAGGGTTTCCTCTGCAACACATTCTGATGGGAGTGGTGATAGATGGAGTCTGGGTTGTCATAGCAATGTCCAGACCCTGATGTGACATTTCTTTCACTATCTACTGTGAGGGTCTTATTTTTCTAATATTGCCCATTCAAAGGGATGCTATTCTATTAGGAGTAAGGCTGAGTCGATTGAAACAAGATCCAAACAGATGTGGCTTCGTTCTGGGCATAAAAGACCCAGGTGTGTAATCATTCATTTTTGTCAAGGGGGGGGTATAAAAACCTGCATCCAAATATGTCTTGATAAATCCAAATAGATTTTTTGAGGGAAGAAGTGGAAGTTGATTCCAATAACTATTCCTCCTGGTAATGGAACAAGGCTGAGACACAAAAAACTTCTAACAGTAATTTAGAACAGGCATGACTTCCATAAAAATGCTTAACCTCGCTAGAAAGCTAAGAAGTTCAAAGTAAAATGATAAGGTACTATTTTTCACCAATCAAATTAACAAAGATTTAGGGGGAAAAAGAGATAATATTCAGTGTTGTCAGGTGGGAGTGAAATGAACTCTCTCCTACATTGCTTGGTGGGAGCATTACTTGCTTCAATTTTTCTGGAAAATTGTTGGTAACATGTTTCAAACTTGATGTATCTTCCCCTTCTAGGAATCTTAAGGAAATAATCCAAGCTATATAGAAAGATGTGTGTATAAAGGTGCTTATCAGAGACTAATTTATAACACTGACAACTATGAAACACCCTAAACATCTAGCACTAAGAACAAGGTTACATAAATTAAGGTACAGTTACATAATGGTGTTTCAGGTAACCATTGAAAGTAATAATTTTGAAAAGATTAATTGGCACAGGAAGATATCGCAGTATGAGGGTAGAAAAGCAAGATACCAAAAAATTTATATATGTATGTAAAGACTATATACGTATATAAATGTATGAGCACTATACACACAAAAATTATATATTTTATATAATGTGATATAGACAGAAAAAAGACCAGAAGAAATACTCGAAACTGTGAAGGATGGTCAACTCTGGATTGTGGGATAATTGGTGATGTGATTTTTTGTTTTCTACTTCAACTGTTTGGTTGCTAAATTTAACACAAAATACTTATTTTAGAAAATTTAGAAAATAACAGTATATTTTTAAATAACAAAAATATAAAAAAAGAAGGTATATAGCGCTAGAGCCAGAACTAACTAGAATGGAGTAGAAATTGGGTATTTATTAACTGGGTAGTTTGGGAAGGGCTTCTCTTCTATCGGATTTAGCTTCCTGCTCTTCCTTATTAGAAAGACAGGTTATAGTGAAGATGAAAATGGGAATGTGTGTGTGAAAATGCTTTGTAACCCAGAGGAAAGCTACAAATATGAGTTATTTTAAATCTAACATAGTGAGAAAGAGCAAGAAAGCATTTCACGTGGGACATAGAGGTTGAAGATTAAGTTTACAAAAATATAATTTGGTAGCAGAGGGGTCATTTAAATTTAACAAAGAAAAGAATATTTCCCTACTCAGAAGATGGCAGACTGAATTGCAAATTTAAAAATATATACACAAAATGTTATATCGGGAAATGTACAGGAAAGAAGCATTTCAGTTAGTGCATGCCACTTTCCTGCTGAATTTTATTTCAGCTTTTACTAACAATGTAAGATATCACCAACGTTAATGAGTGAAACGTGCCCTACTGTCAGGCAACATAAAACCAGTAGCGTATAAACAATTTGGGATTATAAAACCCTCTGATGGAGCTTAATAAGAAAGCTAACATTTAGACACAACAGGGCTGAGACAAGATGTGACAGCTACCATAACACAGAATCTCATTATTTTGTTGGTCGTCTGAATCATAAACAGAATTTTAAGTTTGTTTGTATTTTTCATAACTGATCCATGAAAAATTAACCTGTGATTTAAAAGGCAGAATATTGCAATGGGTAATATGCTAAATTTATGAAAGCAGTCCTCTTTTATTAATGGGAAAAGGAGAGTTTTGAGAGATCTGTCAGTTGAAAATGATCACGAGAGATGAGGACAGTGGGAAACTATCTGGGGACTATATAGTGCAAAAACGATCATGAGCGACTTCCTAATCCAGAGCTCTCCTTTATGAGCTTCTCAAGGAGTTTCTGGCAATTGCATAATGCCAAGCTTCTGGCCACTTCAACTTTCATTTTTGGTCATTCTCTTTCTTTTTTAATTTTCTTGGTTATCAGTTGGTATTCCATCTAATGCAAATGACTGCCCATTTCTCTGCTAATAGCTGTCTCCTTCTTTTTCCTGTATTCAGCTTCCCATACTCTCATTTGTCTCCCTTCTCCCTTCTGAGAACCACACAATCCTAGGACTAGAAGGGACGTCTAGAGCTCATCCTTCTCTCTATTTATCTGACTGACTATAAATACTCAAGTTTGATGACTATGCAAGGTTTCAAATTTCTGCACAACCTGAGAGCTGGTAGGACCATTTTTCAACATCGTGTTTTGCCCTACTTGGCTGTTTCTTCTGGGAATTAAGCACCAAGTAAGTTTTAAGAATAGAGAATTATTAATCCTTAGGAATGTAACAGGTAAAGTCTTGAGAGAGACAAACACATGGAAATCAAGAGAATATTTTTCAGCCCCCCCCCCTTATGGTATAAATTATTATTACATCATACATTATATATCACCACATGTTATATATGTGACAAAATATTTATTATTATAAAACACAATATGATGGTCCCTATGTACTTTGTTTTAAAACAAAACTTCACTGTTTTAATAACGGACAAAATTTAAAATATGTTGTTTGACTGATTCTTGAAAAAAGTGAACTTGGCTCCAATCTTAAATAAACCAGGACAACTTTGAAAAGCACTAAAGAGAAATTGTGCGCGCGCGCGTGTGTGTGTGTGTGTGTGTGTGTAAATCTGGAGGTTTAGTTTTTCTTCTCAACTTTCCATGACTTCATGAATTGAGTAGAAAACTCAAATTACATAGTTTACATATCCTGTGTTACCTTCAGAGAGTAACAATATTCACCTATTTACACCTTTCATAAGCCAGCACAGTAGAAAGAAATCAAACTCCAAGACTATAAAAGCATTCTGGCTAGAGGAAAGCCCAGCTAAACAAAAGAGCCCTCAGACACACTGAGCGCTGACAGCACCCAACCTCGCTCTTTTCTGTTCCAAGTAGGTTGAGTGACGATTTCCTCTTCTCTACGACTGGGTATCCCTGGGTTAGTGATGCTTCTGTAAAGAGGGTTTGACAACAATGGAGAGCCTCCTGCCTGCTAAACAAAAAGTGACAACTCCATTTGAAAGCCGTCCCTAGACGTATTCTATGTGCAGAAATTATCTGTGACAGTCTCGATCAAAACAGAGTTTCATTTCACTTGGAAGGTAAATGGACAATACAATACGTTACCTTGAATGTTACCACTTTGTCCAATTAAAGGTTAAAGTATTTTCTAGTGAGTTTCTCATAGATTACTATTTTTAAACTTAGAAAATAAAATAGGTTTTCACTGATAATGACATTTTTTTAAAGCCAATGTCTGCAACTGAAGAAAAACATTAATCTAGAAAAAGATATATGGATATATCAATTTGAAAACCTAGCTCTGGTTACATAAAACGGAATGTTTCTATATATGAATCCACAGATGTACCTGGGCAACTTTACCCTAAGATTTTTCATTTCACTCCTAATATTTGGAACCCACCTTAACAACAAACGTCAATATGGATCCGCCTACAAAGACAAAACTGTGAACAACACATTTCTAGTCTCTGAAGTAAAGGACATGAGCCAGGACAAAACTTGCAATTTATTAAATGTCAGACTACAAGGCTCAAACCTCCCTCTGATGTCTGATACACATCATACCTGGGCTTGAAAAATCACAACAGACTTTCTTTTTGTTTTTTTTTTGCTGTGCGCAGGCCTCTCGCTGCTGTGGCCTCTCCCGTTGTGGAGCACAGGCTCCGGACGCACAGGCTCAGGGGCCATGGCTCACGGGCCCAGCCGCTCCGCGGCACGTGGGAATCTTTCCGGACCGGGGCACGAACCCGCGTCCCCTGCATCGGCAGGCGGACTCCCAACCACTGCGCCACCAGGGAAGCCCCTCAGACTTTGTTTTAAAGAATACTTTCATGCCCACCTGTCTATCATAGGCCAGGGTGCTATTTTAGAGATTCCCATGATTCTAGTGTAAATTCCACAATTTTTTCATACTATTTAACATAGACGCAAACATTACTTTCTCTGTCTACTTCACAAATGATCTCTTTTAACTCTTATACTTGTGTGACTCACATCTGTGTGAAATTTCATTGGTTTTATAGGTAGGTCTTCAGTAGATTCTGGGCCAAAGGACCTAAGTGGGAAGGGAGATTGTGACTTGCCTGTATTCCTTTATTCTACAGTCCTTGCTCCTCCTTTAAAAATTTTTGATGTTATTACTGAATAAAAGAGATTCCTTTTTATCTTTTTTTAAAGAACATTTTTGCAGAGCAAATAAAGTTTATAATAGCCTAATTACAAAGTTTGATATTAAATTGAAGCAAAGGAAAAATCACAGTTAAAACATGTATGTGTGTATATATGTATGTATGTAGATATAATTCTACTGCCAAAAGCTTTTTACAAATCTCGTAACTCAAGTTCTCACTATTTAAGGACAAGACCACCTGGATGACAGACAAAAGAGATTTCCAGGGCTTCCCTTGTGGCGCAGTGGTTGAGAGTCCGCCTGCAGATGCAGGGGACACGGGTTCGTGCCCCGGTCCGGGAAGATCCCACATGCCGCGGAGCAGCTGGGCCCGTGAGCCACGGCCGCTGAGCCTGAGCGTCCGGAGCCTGTGCTCCGCAACCGGAGAGGTCACAGCAGGGAGAGGCCCGCGTACCACAAAAAAAAAAAAAAAAAAAAAAAAAAAGAGATTTCCAATATGAGAATTTAGGGAGATTCAGAGTAATGTTCTAATTCCTGAAATCTGGGCTTATGGGGAAGTATCACTGCAGGGGAGAGCAGAGGGGGTTTTGAGGATGGATCCATGAACGCTGTGGTTAACAGAGAAGGTAGCAAAGAGGTATGAGGCGCAGAGGTGAAACTCACAGGGAGCTAAGGGGCCTTATGAAACAAATGATAATGATTTTAAAGATTTCTTTTGTATGTAATTGTTAAAGCTACTTTGAAGAGGAATAGGAAAGGATAGGTCACTGCTGGGAAGAAATGCTTTGAAATGATAACAGCGCCAGAGAAAAGGCAGAGCAACCTGAACTCCTATTTTGCTTCCATTAAAGAATCACAGAAGCATATAATTTTGGAGCTGGAAAGAAATGATGAGATCACTTAGTCCCACCCTCCTGTCTTTATAGATGAGGAAAGATGCACAGAGACATTAATGACTCCTCTGACATCTCCTTCAAGGGTAGGCAGAAGAGAGGCAGAAAAGGATGGTTGGAGGGGGTTGGAAAATACACGATCCAGGATGCTTTGAAGGCCCTTGGATTGAGGTACTCATACATTACATCCAGGGTTTTGAAACAACACAGATGAGTGCTCCTAGAAACGTAGATGCTATCCTTGAGAAATTATAGACCATAAGAGATGTGCCCAGATTTGCTCACTTGAGGTGAGCAAATCACAGTCAGATTTTTTTTTTAATGGCCAAAACAAATTCTAGAAAGACTAGAGGACAATGAGCTCAGTGCTCATTTCCAGCAAAATTCTCTCAACCGTAGCAGTAGAGGTGAGTAGAGATCAGCAGGAGTCGGTGACAAACGTTAGTGTAGGAAAGAGATTTATGAGGACGTAATTGCCGAGAAGAGCGTTCCTCTTGGCATAGTAGCCAACTGTGCTGACTGCAGTGTCCCCTTGTGCCCTTAGGAAGTGTTTGAAGCAGAGGCTGGATGGAGGAAATGGTGACCTGTTGTGTTTTGGGAAGCCTTTCATCTAGGGTACTCAGCTAGGAGGCATTTCCTGACAGAACAGGACTAGGATATGTTGCCCCAGTGGTGACAGCCAAGGGCTAGTAGAGACCAGCAGGGTCACTGAACCCCAAGAATCCGAGCAGATCAGAGGGAGCAAGCAACCAGAGGGAGGCTGTGCTGACCAGGAGGCCAGACAAGTCGTATTAGCTTGGAAGACTGGCCAGTCTAAGTGTGACCAGAAAGCTGTTTGGTCTTGAAGTCTCGTGGTTAAGAGTGGAGCCACTTGGCTTCATTGATCCATTCAGTGCATATTTATTGAGTATCAGATGCGTCAGGAACTGTGCTGGAATTGGAAAGAAAGTATTCCTGCTTCAAGAGCTCACTGAGGAAACAAACAAGAAACAGTTAATTCTAACACATGATCCTTCTATGGTACAGGTCTCAGGGGAAGCTGATCCCTGAGGGGTGGAGGCTGGGCTAAACCCTGAATAACACATAGGGCTTAACCCAGAAAACAAACAAACAAACAAACAAACAAGCACAGGAAGAAATGGCACTATAGTCAGTTAGAGCAATGGTCTTGGGTCATGCAATTAAGGTTTGGGGTCCTTAGAAAATTGGGAGGGTGGGGAGAGGTTTAGCAAGAAGAGAGCTGAATAGAGAGTTGTATTTGGAGAGCATTTGTGAAAGGTGATGCCCTGAGCACAGGGCAATGTTCCCTAGTTCAGTCACTGTAGCACCCCAAACTGAGCCTTGTCCAGATTAGTGCAATGCCAAAGGGAAAAGCATGATGGATCAAAAGAAGCGTTTGAAGAATGTTGGCTCCAACATTTCCTCAAGGAGAAATGCAGTACATAGACATGAGAAGCAAAGCTACCCATTCCCGTGGATCTTCCTGGGAAAGAGTCTGGGTGTTTGGCTAAGGGAGGTGGAAGTCTCAAGAAGGACCCCAGATTTCTGGCTTGAGCATCTAGGAGGATAATGGTGCTCTATACTGAGGCGTCACAGGCACAAAATAGCAGCAATGGTAGGCAAGAAAGGCTTGTCATTAAAAATGGGTATTAATAACGTGAGGACCGAGTCGAGTCTGTCATTATATAAGCTTCTAGAGACATGTCATCTCGAGAGGATGATCAAGAATAAGTGTGACCCAAGGAAAGAGAAGGTTCTGCTCTGAGGCAGTGCCTTTCACTAATCCTGGCTAGAATGAGTAACTATTGGAAAGGAAGGAAGGATTGTAGCTAAGTGAGAATCACATGGGTGTCACACTGGTGTAACTGGTCATACACAAGTGTGAGTTAGGTTGATGACAAAACTTTACATGGTGGAGACTATTCATACTCCACATCTGAAGGCCAGGCTATTCTCCTGTTTCATGTAAAAGCCTTTCAAACCGAGCTAGATCACTGCTTCTGTCTTCCTTCCAGGCAAAGCAAGGACAGATCTTGGGTATGGCCAGACCAGCATCTTGCCTAGCTCAGTCCATTTTGAGGTCACCTCACTGCAGCAGCTGGCACCAAGGTGGGGGTGCAGCTCTCTAGAGATGGAAAAGGTAGGGCTGACGGATGTGTCTGTTCCCTGGCACTGGGAATGGCTTGTTTACGTGTCTTTTTCTTCCTCTATCCTGTAAACTCTGTGAGAGAAGGAAAAGCCAAGCTCATCTAGCAGAAGTTTGGGGTTTAACGTAAGGCAAAGTTTTCTGCCATCGGAGCACCCTAAAATGAGAGGGTCCTTCCATTAGTCTGGACTCTAGTATCTGAAACACTTCAAATTGAAGCATCAGCTGTCATTGGGAGTATGCCAAGAGCCCCAGTAATATGGGGCTACTGAATACTTGAAATGCAGCTACTCCAAACTAAGATGCACTGAAAGGTGTAACATACACAGCAGGTTTCCAAGACTTAGTATGAAAAAAAGAATAAAAAATAGTTCCATAAAAATTGTTTTGAATACTTGTTGAACTTATATTTTCCATATATTGGGTCAAATGAAATAGGTTATGAAATTAAGTTTACCTTTTTATTTATTTTTATTTATTTATTTATTTTTTTTTTTTTGCGGTACGCGGGCCTCTCACTGTTGTGGCCTCTCCCGTTGCGGAGCACAGGCTCCGGACGCGCAGGCTCAGCGGCCATGGCTCACGGGCCCAGCCGCTCCGCGGCATGTGGGATCTTCCCGGACCAGGGCACGAACCCGCGTCTCCTGCATCGGCAGGCGGATTCTCAACCACTGCGCCACCAGGGAAGCCCAAAGTTTACCTTTTTAAATGAGGCTACTAAAATTTTTAAAATTATATGTGCGGTTCACATATACTTCTGTTGGACAGAGCTGCTCTAAAGTCAAACAGCCCCACCGGCCTGACACCAGGTTAGGCATCATGGTTCTGGTCTCGATTTTGCCTGTTTCCCACAGAGAGAAGAAAGTCTCATTAATTGAGAACATCTTCCCATTTATTACAATTCAGTGGCATTTCACGTAATTAATAAACATACCAATATGTAACCCGACTCCCACACAAAAAAATCCTTTTTTTTTCTCTTCTCATAAGTTACAAATGGTTCTAGTGATGTCTACTTCTTTTTGTTATTCAAAAACAGGAACAAATAATTTAATCTAAAATATTGGCAATCAAACAAAACTGTGGAAAAGGACATACCCTAGAAACTTCTGTGCTTGTTTAGAGTGTCGTTCAATGAGGATGACACTCTTTATCAGAAAAGATGCTATTTAGTTAAAATAGTACGAAGATACAAATATGAGAATAAAGCACATAATTTTAATGTAACTGGCTTTAAATCAAGCAATGGAATAAACAGAGCCACGGAGACGCTTAACTGAATGGGGTGTGGTGGGAAAAATGGATTACTTATTTGTATTGATAAAACTAATTTCTCTGGGCAGATTTGTAAGAGCGCTTGAAGAAAGAAATTAAAATTTACACTTATTCAACTGTGAAGACGGAGCATAAGGCAAAGGTGCAAGAGACTTCTCTGAGTGCAGCAAGAGGTCAAAGCCCGGACACTGATGCAGACAGCAGCTTTTACAATACAAATAAGACAAAAAGAAAGCCATTCTCTCCTTTCCAGGAAACAGAACCCCAGAGCCAAGGCTATTCTGGCCTGTACAGGAATGAGCGTTCTCACATGTCTCACCAATGTGAGGAAATGAAAGCTGAAACCTTGGAAGGTTATAAAAAGATCTGCCGCGTATTTATTTAAAATGATTTTTAAAACGGACAATTAAGCACTGCCTTACTCTAGCCTACACCCTTGTTCATTGCAGCGTGGTCTCTGGACCAGCAGTATGAGCATTAGTCACCTGGGAACTTGCTAGAAAGGCAGAACCTCAGGCCCCACCTTAGCCCTCTAGAATCAAACTACATTTTCACAAGATCCACAGGAACTCTGAACGCGGCAGTTGGAGAAGCTAAGCTTTTCCTTTGCAGAAATAGACTTCTCTGTCCCAGCTGCTCACTTCCGGTCTGGAGACCTCCATGGAAGGTGACCTCCTGCCTCTCACTCCACTTATGAAAAGAGAACCACTGAGTTAGGGATCCTGGTTGGAGGCAGCTTTCAACCCATCTCTGGTCAATTAATGCAGCTTTTAGCGGCAATTATTGGACATCACTGCTCCCCAGATGCTTCTGACATCTGCAAACAGGTTTTTACCCCTTTCAGTGAGGAAGGTTTTATCCCAGAAGGGCCTGTTTTCTTTCCTTTGGCATCATTCGATTTTCACCAGAACAGAAAAAGCTCTGAATTATCAGTTTTTCTAAAGTGAACCGATACTGCCTTTCTTAAAGGAGAATGACTTGCCACTCAACTGCCCATAATTGTGGCAGGAGCTGCTGCTGACCTGGGGACTGTTATTCAGGAGAGTGCTATTACTTTCCACAAGGGAAGTTTATAGATTCGGGCTTTATACATATGGGGGGAAAAAGGAGTCTAGATAATGAAATAGAATTTTAGAGAAAGAAAAATAACCTTAGAAAAAGAATACAGGGCTTCCCTGGTGGCGCAGTGGTTGAGAGTCCGCCTGCCGATGCAGGGGACGCGGGTTTGTGCCCCAGTCGGGAAGATCCCGCATGCCGCGGAGCGGCTGGGCCCACGAGCCATGGCCGCTGAGCCTGCGCGTCTGGAGCCTGTGCTCCGCAGCAACGGGAGAGGCCATGACAGTGGGAGGCCCGGGTACTGCAAAAAAAAAAAAAAAAAAAAAAAAAAAAGACTACAAAAGTCAACATAGCATGGTGGTTAAGTGTCTATCTAGGCTCTGGATTCAGGCTACCTAGGTACAAATCCTGGCCCTCCCCTGATGATATCAGGCCACTTCCTTACCCTTTTTGCATCTCCGGTTCCTCATTTGGGCTTCGAGAATAGTAAAAATACTACCTGGTCAGGAGGATAAACCATACATGCAAAGCAGTGAATATAGTGTCCAGCTAGAGCAAATTCTCAATAATGTTTAGTGCTGGCTATCATTATTAAAATACTTAATTTTATTTCTGACCAAACACTGCAATTTGCCGTCTGAGTTATATGACATTAGGTTAAACTTCAATTGTCTTTAAGTAAATATGTAGATGAAATGTAATAAAAACAACTTCTTTAAAACATGCTAAAATGTCAAATTGCTCTCCTTCTCTTTAAACCAGGAGGAAAACAATTTTGACTTATTAGAGACATAACAAAGTCATCCCAGCACTACAGTGCAGGTATAGGCCTCACATTACAAGGCACCTTGCTGAACCTAGAGCAGCCGGTGTTGACTAATTAACTTCTCAAGGCTTCCGAGGGGTCTCACGGGTATTTTACAGGTTCCACCAACTCAAAAAAGGCTGGAGAAGAGGAAACAGGATTAACTTCTTGATTAGAAGGGTGATTAAACACTAGCACAGGATGCCAAGGGAGGCTGCAGGATTTCCATCTCTAGGGAACTTTCACAGAGGAGCCACAACTGTCTGGCCTGTATGATTTGGGTCTTCTGCTTGGAAGCAGGGGATTGAATTGAATGGACTCAAAATGAAAAAGTACATTTTAATGTTAATATTTTTTAAAATCACTAGAATTATTTTACTTGCAATTTATAGGAAAATACACTCTTGACTGACCCCATCCTCATCCTGAGATTCCTAACTCCCTTCCTTGGCTCCCTTCCTGTGCTCAGCATGGCTGTGATGGGTTTACTTGTTGCCATGTCTGTGTCTTCTCCACTAACCTCTATGATCCCTGAGGCTGGGACACTGTCATTACATAGCACATTTAAAAGAGCGTTTGATATTCCACTACCAAAGTTTTCAGTAGCCCGTTCATTTCTTTATTTATTCAGTGTTTACTGAGTTGAGCTATTCATTCAAAATATATTTTTACAGCACCTCCTATGCACAAGGCAAACCTTGCCCCCAAGGAACCTATGGCAGAGCCAGGTGCACAAAATCCATGTTTCCAATTCCAAGACGGCTAGCACTTTCAGTCTAAAGGAAGTACCCACTACAGGTTGAAAACAATATCCTGCAATGCTTTGTCGCTCTTACAAAATTGCAGAGCAGCTTCGTAAAAACCCCATGGGTTCTGTCTGCTCTAACTCAGAACTATGCAGCACTCAGGAAGGAATAAAATATGCTAGTTACCCAGGATGAAGGCTTTAGTGAAGATCCCTTCAACAAAATACTTTTCTAGCCCATTTTCCTACTTGGCAGCTTTTCCTCCAAAGGAACATCCCTGAGGCTACTGCCAGGCCACACGGTGTGTAAGAAGGATGGGTCTTCCTACTCGGGAAGGTCTGCTTTGTTAAAAATGCTCTCTCGGCAAACAGGAAAGGCCACAATCTATCAGGATTTCAGTTTCAGTGTGCAAGTGACTGGCCTATAAACATAATTTTAAACAGCTTTTCTTTAGCAATTCTGACTTTAATTAATCTTCAGCCATTAACCATTCATTTAAAATGCCACTTACGAAATCTTAATTTTGCACATTATCAGCTGGTTCACAAATAGCTAACTATGAACAGAAGCGAAATGATCTCTCTCTCCCTGTTCTTAGAGCTCACCAAGCTTATAGCCAATTTTGGCTTCTTAATTAACCATATGCATATTAGCACTTAAAACTAAATGACAGTTTTTTAACCAAGAATTAATGCACAGTGAAATGTTAACATTAGCACCATTCAGCTGCCTTCTGAAGGGCCTGAAGGCAGTGCCTGGCCAGACCACAGCTACCCTGGATGCCCAAAGGTGATACATGTCTGGGAAAGCTCCTCATCTCAGCTGAGTTCTCCAAGTGAGTGCACTCTTGCAATGATATTTTGGATCTGTTGTTCAAATTCTTCAACTCTTATGTTTAAAGAAGAATAGGAAATATCATCTCCAACATATTCTTTAGCACCAAGCAACCAGAAACAACAAGTACAGCACCACATCCTTTTTTGTGGCTGACCCCAGTTAGGTGAATCCATTCAAAACAAATAAGGGGCAGGGCAAAGAAATAAATGACAGCTGATGCTAAAATGACTTCTTCTCTAACTAGGACTCTATTAGCGCCTACAGAGAAGTTACTTGCAATTTTACAGGTGTCAGCTAGGGTCAAGGTCCAAGCTAAAAGCTGGGCACAGAATTGTTCAGGTTGGCTCATCATAGTACAGAGAAGATTGTGACCCATTAGCCAGTGCCTGGCTCACATCTGAGATTTGATGGATGGCCCACCATCAAACGCAGCTCCAAACATCAGGACCTAAACTATGATTTGATTGGTGGCAGTAATATACTTCCAGATTACAAATATTATATCTTGGAGGATTATGATAATATTGGACATTTTTCTTTTATCCAAATATAAGGATTCCAAAGACAAACATAAAGAATCACAAATGAAAATTATGTTGCATCATCTACTAAAACTCCACACTCCTGGAACGAGAAAAAATGATAAAGTGTTCATTATAAATGTTTTACAACACTGTGAGAGTGAAAATAGGGAAAAGAGCAGACCGTTTTCTGAATCACAAGGTGAATTGAGGTATAGCACCTCTGAGTTCATTATCCATGTTACGTAGGTGACACATCGGTGGTTATGAGCCTCATTTTAGTTATATTATACCTGTGAAAATTACTGAAGCTGGTTTTGACTGAAAATTCATGTGCAGGTGTCAAAAAAAAAACACCCAAAACATTAAGATCGCAATTAGACACAGAAATGTACTGATTGACGAAAGAACTTAGAACCAAACATGCATGTAAACAATCTGAGTCTCAGCAAACTTGGCATTTTGTAATCCTGTTAGCAATACAGTTTTTAATCCAAGTAAGCACTTAATATACAGGCATATCTTGACTCCCCAGTTTCTGAGGTTGTATTCCAACAGAATGACAATAATTTATTCTCCAAGAAGGCCTTTCAGACTGAAAGGAATCATGAGAACTTTCCAAAGAATAATGTATAGAAGCCACTGAAATAGATGCATTCAGTGATTCCTTCACTAATCAACTCATTTAATCAACATATATTGGGTACCTACGATGTCCTAAGCACTGGGAATACAGATATTTAAGGTAAGTCTTGCCTATAAGAAGGTATGGTTCAATTAGGCAAATGTAGCAGTTACCTACAATGTGTAGCTTTGATTTTAGTATTTTTCTCTTTTGGGTCCTCCCTGAGTATTTTTCTTTGAGTTAACTAATGGTGATTGTTAAACTGCTGAAAGAAGAAAGACACCTTAAATTAGTGCTTCACCAAGTACAGAACCCAGGCCAGCAGCATCAGTACCACCAGGCAACTTGTTAGAAATGTCAATTTTAGGGCGCCACCCTAGACCTACTAAATCTGAAACTCTGAGATGGAGCCTAGATTTGTGGTGTAACAAGTCTTTCAGGTGATCCTTTTGCAAGCTCAAGTCTGAGAACCACGACCTCGGACCATTCATAGTTGATCTTTAACTGCAGGAGCTTACATTTATCAGATTAATAAGGCATCTCATAGCCCTGTGAGTGAGTGATGGGGTGGGAAATGGGTTAGATCTCTGGGAGCTAGGAGGTGCATGTCCCTGAATAGGCTAATAATGATGGGTACACTGAGATGTGATGCTGAAGAAAATGAAGCACCTTTTCTATGTTGTGATCTGTGCTAGGGCATACCTCTTGGTACAATGAAGAGAATGAAAGTACCATGCAGACTGATTAACTCATCCAATTATTAAGCCTCAGTTCTTTGTGCTCTGCTTAGTATTGGTAAGAGGACTTCCTTTCACTTCTTCACACATACCAAGCTCTTTTCCACATCAGGGCTTTCCCCTATGTTGCTCTTCTGTCTGAAATGACCTTCATTCCTTTTTCCCCACCAAACTTTGATAACTACTCACCCTTCAAGTCTCAACTTAAATGTCACTTTCTCAGTTAATTCTTCATAACATCAACTATGTTCACAGCACCTTGTACTTTTCCTTGGGAGTACTCAAGAAGTAGTTACAATTATTTGATGTTTATTTCCTCCAGTAGATCTTAAGTTCCATGTTAATAAGAACTATGGCCAAATCTTAATAAATATTGGTTGAATGAATGGGGAGTCATTAAATAGTAAATTTTATGAAACTCAAACAAGTGTAAAAGAACCATGTTTCCTAAGCCCTGGCCTAAAAGGTAAGCTGGTTCAGGACATATCCTCAGTGGTTCCTGCAATCCCCCTTTCTCCTATTTTTAGATATTTCTATTCACTACATTCTCCACCTGACTGATCTACTGAAGGGAAGGGTATCTTAAACAATAGTGGTTTAAAAAAAAAAAAAAAAAGTGAGAAAAAAAAAATAATGGCCAAAATTTGCTTAGCACTCAAAACGAGACAGCCACTGTGCTATGAGTTTAACATGCATTAACTCTTCAAATATCCGAGAATCCTATGAGACATGACATCATAGTCACCCTAGAGATGAAGAAAGAGAGGCTCAAAGTTGTTACATACTATGGCCAAGGACCACAGAGTGGTAGAGTTAGGATTTTATATCTAGGATTTACACCCAAATTCAAATTCCATGCTATTGAACACTAGGAGAAAGATGATAATCTCAAGAGAGGTAATGGATAGTTAGATACTTCTCAAGAAGCAATACAATGCATGTAAAATGTCTCAATACTGAGCACATATTAAGTGTTCAATGAATACTATTATTAGCTATCATTATCTTCATCACTATCACCAGCCTTAGTCTTGAAAATCCTCATATATATTATGCCTCTATATCCTAAAACCCACATCTAAGTAAATTCTGGACATATTCTATCTGATATAGCTAAGTTTGGAGAAATTCCTTCTCAGAAAAAAAAAAAAAATGAACCAAAAGTAAATCTATGTACTGAGCCTCTTCAAAACTGCATGTAGACTCATATGATCTAAAAATTAGGCTGAAGTCTACTGCTTTACATGTTTTGCTTTCCAGTGAATTAGTTTTAAGACTTGGAAATTACATACACTCATAAAAGCTGTTTTCCAGACTTTAAACTGGAATTAAGCACATACAAGCCTTTTGGTACTACAATGTCCTGAATTTCTGAAACATTTAGATCTAGTTCTGCTTCTTTTTCTTGGCATTTCTTAGTTTTCACTCACATAAGTGCATAGAGAAACCAATTCATAAGATACTTGCCAGCTTTCACCAACACTGGCCTCGCTGCCAGAAGAAAAAGCCTGGAACAAAGCTGTAGTGGGTGGAAAGCTGTGGCAGAACATAGGAAAACAGTTAAGTAGAGAAAGGGCTGAAGTTGAGCACCATCAGATTAGTTATTCTCTATGGAAAAATACTGAGGCATGAGCTGCAAGTGAAGGAAACAAGCTTACCTCCCACTTGCTAAATATGGTCACTGAAATGGTGACAATGGCCTACAGGGTCTCTGAGTGACAGCACGGTAAGGAGAGGTAGCCTTTAGAAATGTTACTGATGTAGAGTTCATGAGACCAACATTCAAGAGCACGACAGTGCTCTTCTCTGTTGTTCTGCTCTTCACTGCTGTTCTCTGGGGCCTCCACAAGAAAGAACAACATGAAAAAAACTGAATGCTAATGACAAATCTCTTCTACAATTTTTCAAAATCAGTACATATTTAGATTCAAATGTCAAGTCATTTATGAGTGCTTACTATGTACCAGACCCTATACATGTGTCTATCATACATCTTAGTTTTTTTATTCTTCTAACAACATCTATTAACCATAAATAACCATGAACATTATCAACACCAACATAAAAAAAAGAAAGTTCTGTTTTTGGTAGTGATGGAATAGCTTGTCGTAGTCTCACTTTCATAAGAAGAACCAGAGAAGCTGGATCAATTAGGGAAAAAACCAAACCAAAACAAAAAAAAACTGCTTGATGGCATTGGAGAACTCCCAAAGCAGCCAGAAATTGAGGGGCTAAGACTGATTCTGGGGCTTCCCTGGTGGCGCAGTGGTTGAGAGTCCACCGGCCGATGCAGGAGACGTGGGTTCATGTCCCAGTCCAGGAGGATCCCACATGCCGCGGAGCGGCTGGGCCCGTGAGCCATGGCCGCTGAGCCTGCACGTCCAGAGCCTGTGCTCCGCAACGGGAGAGACCACAACAGTGAGAGGCCCGTGTACCGCAAAAAAGAAAAAAAAAAAAAGACTGATTCTGAAAAGCAGGTAAGCACACTGAATTAAGCCCAATATTCCGTTGCACTATTCTCTGCAAGTCATTTGCTACTTCATAAGTAGCACAGAATCAAGTGTTAAAAAGTGAGCCAAGTTTAGTGGCTAAGAGACTTGTAGACTAAGCAGAAAATCTGACACTACCATAGGGTTGGGAAAATAGAAATTAGAGTTTATGTCTGCTAAGGAATAAGGGCCTGGTAAACAACCCAGATTTCCAGTTAGGATCACAGAAAGGCTACAGCCCCAGGGTAAGAATAAACTACAAATAGACTACAGTTAAAACAACTAAAATCCAGCTTCCAGCCACCTAATTCCAAGACTGGATTAAGGCAATATGGCCCTACTCTCACTGCCTGACAAAAAGCAAAAAAAAAAAAAAACCCTCTCTGGAGAAAGATAACATCAACCTGAGATTATTTCTACAATTTTTCAAGTGCTATGTCTAGCATTCAATCAATGAATACCAAGAGACAGGACCAAATGACTGAAAATAAAACAATACAAATCAACCCACAGCTAATCCAGATATTTACATTATTAGACATGGTTCTGAAAAAAACTGTAATTAATAAAGTCACAAAAAAAGATGATAAGATGGAGAATTTCATCAGAACAGTAGGATCTTGGGATAAAACAAATGGACACTCTAAACCTGAAAATTACAATAACTAAAATTAAGAACTCAACAGATGGGATTAATAGAACTCTGGATAGAGCAAAAGGCAAGACTATTAAACTGGAAGACAGGGTGTTCAAAAATAACCAGACTGAAACGTAGAGAAAAACAAACAAGCAAGCAAAACAGGAGCACAGAACAGACAGCAAGGAACATGTACATGTACAGAATGGTCTACTATTTTTGTGTCTTTGGAGTCTCAGAAGGAAAAGAGAGAGCAAGAAAATGGAACAGAAACAATATTTAAAGAGACAACAGCTGAGTATTTTCCAAATTGATGAAGGACATTAAATCACAGATTTAGGAAGCTCTACAAATCCTAACCCTGTTTAAACACAACACCACACACACACACACACACACACACACACACACACACACACACACACACACACACCCCATAGTAAAACTGCTGAAAAACCAAAGACAGAAAAATTTTAAATAAATCAAAGACAAAAAATACATTAGTTTCAAAGGAGTAACAGTAGTCTGACAACAGACTTCGATGAAAACATTGGAAGCCAGAAATAATGGAATGATACCTTTAAAACTTTAACAGGCAAACAAACAAAAGACCCCTGATAACTACATACCCAAAGAAAATATCCTTAAAAATGAATATGAAATAAAAACATTTTAAAACAAACAAAAACTGAGAGGTTTTGCCACATTACAAGAAATACCATAGTAAGTTATAAAGGGAAAAAGAAATAGTATACCAGGATGGAAGCAAAGATATTCAGAGAGAAACAAGGAGAAATAGAAATAGTTAAAATAAATGAATAATTAACATATAAAACAATAATTACATTGTATTGCAGGGTTCAAAAGATATGTAGATTTAGGGGCTTCCCTGGTGGCGCAGTGGTTGAGAATCCGCCTGCGGATGCGGGAGACACGGGTTCGTGCCCTGGTCCGGGAAGATCCCACATGCCGCGGAGCAACTAAGCCCGTGAGCCATGGCCGCTGAGCCTGTGCGTCCGGAGCCTGTGCTCCACAACGGGAGAGGCCACAGCAGTGAGAGGCCCGCATACCGCAAAAAAAAAAAAAAAAAAAAAAAAAAAGATACGTAGATTTAAAATACATGAAAGCATAGCCTAAAAAGTAGGTGGGCTAAATGTGGTTAAAGTGTTCCAACGTCCATACATTGTTCAACAAATGATAAAAGTACTAATTTATCTTACACTACAATAAATCAAGAATGTGTGTTATCATCTCTTGAGTATAAAGGTAATAAAAGAAGAGTGAAAGAATGTATAACAGGGCTTCCCTGGTGGCAGAGTGGTTAAGAATCCACCTGCCAGTGCAGGGGACACGGGTTCAAGCCCTGGTCCAGGAAGACCCCACATGCAATAGAGCAACTAAGCCTGTGCGCCACAACTACTGAGCATGTGCTCTAGAGCCCATGAGCTGCTACTGGGCCCACGTGCCACAACTACTGAAGCCCGAATGCCTACAGTCCGTGCTCCACAACAAGAGAAGCTACCACAATGAGAAGCCTGTGCACTGCAATGAAGAGTAGCTCCTGCTCACCACAACTAGAGAAAGCCTGCATGCAGCAATGAAGACCCAATGTAGCCAAAAATAAATAAATTTAAAATAAATGTATATCAAACTCAAACTCAAGGGAAAAACTGAATCACACAAAATGCTTGATGAATGATCTTGAAAAAAGCAAGAAAACGGAAGAATAAACATAGAATAGGTGGAACAAGTAGAGAATGAAGAGTGAAACAGAGATTTAAATCAAATTATATATGCAGAATCATTAAATGTAAGCAGCATAAATACTACAATTAAAATACAGATATTACCTGACTGGATATGAAAACAAAACCAAACCTAACTCTATGCCTATTACAAAAGACACACTTTAAATATAAGGATCCAGAAATATTGAAAGTAAAAGAATGAAAAAGATATACTAAGCAAAAACTGAGCAAGAGAAAGATGATATAACTATATCAATATCAGACAAAGTAGACTTTAAAGCAGTAGTAATTACTATATAAAATGAGATGAGTAATAATAAAATATGGGTCAATCCTTCACGAATATATGACAATCCTAAATTTGCATGCACCTAATAACAAACTCCAAAGTACATAAAGCAAAAATTGAGAAGACTAAAAGAAGAAATAGATAAATCCACAATCACATGAGGATATTTTAACTTTAAAACAGAAAGTAAAAAAATCTACAGAGTTTGTTCTCTGATCACATGGAGTAAAAGTAGAAGTCAAGAACAGAAAGATAATAGAAAAGTCTCCTAACAGTTGAAAACTAAACAATGCACTTCTAAATAATCCACGGGTCAAAAAGAAAGTCTCAAGGGAAATAAAAAAATACAATGAACCGAATGAGAATGAAAATGCAGGGCTTCTCTGGTGGCGCAGTGGTTGAGAGTCTGCCTGCCAATTCAGGGGACATGGGTTCGTGCCCTGGTCCGGGAGGATCCCACATGCCGCGGAGCGGCTGGGCCCGTGAGCCATGGCCGCTGAGCCTGCGCGTCCGGAGCCTGTGCTCTGTGAAGGGGAGAGGCCACAACAGTGAGAGGCCCACGTACCGCAAAAAAAAAAATAAAAAAAATAAATAAAATAAAATGCAATATATCAAAATTTATAAGATACAGCTAAAGCAGTGCCGAGAGGGAATTTTATAGCATTAAATGCTTGCACTAGAAAAGAAAAAAGTCTCAAATAAGTAATCTAAGATCCCACTGCAAAAAATTAGGGAAAAGAGAAAAAAGAAAAAAAAAACAAAGTAAGCAGAAAAATGGATATAATGAAGAACATAAATCAGTGAAATTTGAAACAGAAATTAATAGAGAAAATTAATTAAATAAAATAGCTGGTTCTTAGAAAAGATCAATAAAGTTAACAAACCTCCAACGAGACTGACAAAGGAAAAAGAGAAAAGAAATTACTAAAATCAGGAATGAAACAGAGGATGTTACTAGACTCCATAGTTTAGTAAGGGAATATACTACCAATAGAATAATAAAAGAATACTATAAACAACTCCATACACATAAATTTGACAACTTAGATGAAACAGACCAACTCCTAGAAAAGTAAAAATTATAAAAACTCACATAATATAATCTGAACAGCCTTATAATTATTAAGGACACTGAGCTCCTCATTAAAAACCTCCCCAAAATCTCTAGGCCCAGATGGTTTTTCTGGAGAATTCTACCAAATGTTTAAAGAAGAATTAACATAATTTCTATACAATTTCTTCCAGAAAAAGAAAAGGAGGTAACAGTTTCCTACCCATTCAATGAAGCCAGTATTACCCTGATACCAAACCCAAGGAGAATACAAAAACACTCCAAAACTACAGACCAATATCCCTCATGAATATAGATGCAAAAATTCGTACAGAAATTTTAGCAAATAAAATTCAGTAGTATATGAAAAGAATTATATACCATGACCAAATGTGTTTTACTCCAGGATGCAAGGTGGTTCTGTCTTTGAAAAGTAATAAATGTAATCCAACGTATTAACATGCTAGAGAAGAAAATCACAAGATCATATCAATTGAAACAGAAAAACATTAGGCAAAACTCAATACCCATTTATGATTTAAAAAAAAACAACTCAGAAAACTAAGAATTAAGGAGAACTTCCTCAACTTGATAAAGACATCTACAAAAAATCAAGCTAACATGATACTTAATGTTGAAAGACTGAATGCTTTCCCTCTAAGGTCAGGAACAAGTCAAGGAGTTCACTCTTGTGATTGCTGTTCAATATAGAACTGGAAGTTCTAGCCCTTGTAATAAGACAGGATAAGGAAATAAAGTTAGAAACTTACAGATAGGAAAGAAATAAATAAAACTTAATGTTCACACAAAAATCTATTGGTGACTATTCAGAGCAGCTCTGTTACCAAGCTGGAAATAACTAAAATGTCCCTCAATAGGTGCATGATTAAACTAATTGTGGTATGTCCATACCACAGACTACTACTCAGCAATAAAAGGAATGAACTACTGATACCCACAACAACTCAGATGGATCACAAGGGCATTACATTGTGTTAAAAAAAAAAGTCAATCTCAAAAAGTCACAAACTTCCCCATTTGTGTGATTCCATTTATGCAGTATTCTAGTATATGTGCTGCCGAAGCGAGCACTATGCAGTATTCTAGAAGTGACAGAATTATAGAGATGTGAAACAGATTAATGATTGCCAGGGGTTGGGGATGGTGGAAAAGGGGTAGCAGGAAGGATAGCTTTGTGTTGATGAATTAGTTCCACATCTTGATTGCAGAAGTGGTTAGATGTGTGATAAAATGGCATAGAACTACACACACATTGCACCAAAATCAAATTCTTGATTTTATATTGTATTATAATTATGTAAGATGCAGCCACTGGAGAAAACTGGGTGAAGTGTACAAGAGACTTCTCTACACTATATTTCACCTTGCTGTGACTTTATAAAAAGTTCAAAATAAAGAGTTAAGAAGTAATTATAATTATGTATAAACATGGCTATATATAATAACTATAAGTATATGGTTATGAAAGGAGCAAACAAAAATACATGAGGTCATGTTGACAAGAACTGGTCATCCAAACTGAAAAAAAATTTACTAAATGGAGAAGTAAGAACCTTTTGGAACTCTCCACCCACTTTAATTCACTCCTAGGAGATTAATAGTACTCTTAATTGCAGAATGGTGTAAAATACCCAGATAATAGCATATATAATATTAACTTAAACTTTTTTTTTTTTTTTCCAGTATGCGGGCCTCTCACTGTTGTGGCCTCTCCAGATGTGGAGCACAGGCTCCGGATGCGCAGGCCCAGCGGCCATGGCTCACGGGCCCAGCCGCTCCGTGGCATGTGGGATCCTCCCGGACCGGGGCATGAACCCGTGTCCCCTGCATCGGCAGGTGGACTCTCAATCACTGCGCCACCAGGGAAGCCCTAGCTTAAACTTTAATGGTGCTTATTAACTGCTGGATGCTGGGTTTTTGGTTTGTTTTCATATATAAACTCAGTTAAATTCTTGTAACAACAGTCTTAGGTAGGTACTACGATTATGCTCATTTTATAGATGAGGATACTAAGCCAGAAAGAAAATAAGAAGGAGTTGTATAAGGATATCCAGCCAGGCTTTGCTCTAAGGATGGGCATGGCTTGTGCCCAGTCCACCTACTGACCTTGACATAGAAAATCCACTGTGTCTGCATTGAAGCGAATATCCCTCCTAGCCTTGTGCTCAGAAGAAAACCAGAGGCTGAGTAATAGCCAAGTTTGAGGGAATCCAGAGTGCTACTCAGGATTGATTGAAAGTCGTTGCAAAACAATGGCTCTTGAGCTCTATTTCTGTCTGGGTTCATGTCAATTCCCAGTCAGCTCTCCAGAGGGGAGAGTATTCTGCAGTGTATAAATATTAAAACATCTCTTTAAGATGTTGGGCACTTATGAGTACTGACATTAAAACTATCTTTTACTGCCCTTTCCCATCCCATTGATTATTTACTGTCTGAAAGGATAAACACAGGAAAGCAACTGAACTAACAAGGGCTTATTCTTGATTACACATTGCATTAAATACAGAAATTATGAAGAGGGTACGTTGGAATCTGTCTCTAGCATCAGCAAAGATTGTGTAATGAAAAGGTATGTGGCTTCACCTAATAGAGTAAAGCAAACCTCAGGTCACAAGAGGCCTGGAGTAAGTGTGGTAGATCAACACAAATCTAGCACCACTACAGAGAAGTAGGTCAAAGCCTAAGGCTTCTGATACTTCTTTGTACCTCTATAGCTTTGAGTAGGATGCTTTGCACCTAACAGACATCTAATATTTTTTAATGGAATGAATGAATGAATTAATGAGGGAGAGAGGGAGGGCAGGGTGTCTGGCATGTGAGAAGCAACATGCATGCTCTTTGCACATTTAGTGGATTCCAACATTGTAAACTGCAATCTACAGTGATAAATGCATTTTGCATCATATACTAGTATTCACTCACATACCCTGTATACTCTGTATACATATGTATATATGTATATACATTTTACATACATATATAACTTAAAGAAATTATGAAATAATTCTTACACTTATTACAATCTATGCAATGATCTTTTTCTATTCCTGTCAATCCTATTTTCTTAAAAAAAATGTTGGTTGATCCCACTAAATTGATTTCAAAGTTACAGCCTGCAGTTTGAAAATCCCTAGCGTAGCTGGAAGCTCATGCATGGATTTTGGACTCAGACCTGGGCTGGGGTTCTGGCTCTGCCAACATATTACCTATGCTACTATAGGTAAGTTTCTTAATTTCTCTGAGCTGCTAGTTTCACACTTGTGAAATAGATACCTACTCTACAGAATTTCTGTTACTTTCCGAAGCATAAATCTGAACAAGCTACCTCCATGTCAAGGGTTCCTTGTTGCTCTTGAGTCTAAATGCTTTATCTCAGATTATATGGCCTTTAACAATATGGCCTGTGTTCACCTTCATCTTTTTCCTCTAGCTGGCCCCAATTTACATACCATACTCTAGCTCTTCTGATATATGCAGTTCCCTAAGTGTACCATGTTTTCTTTTTGGGCATTTGTCATGCTCTTCTGCCTGCCTGATTAATTTCTACTTGTTCTTTAGGTCACAATATAGATTCCAAGGAGTCTTCTTTGGCCACCCAGATCTGCATTCAGCGCCCTTCTCTTGTGCTCCTATAGCCTCTTTGGCTTACCCTTCTCATAGCATATCACCATTATTATTCCAACATATCAGCTGCATCCCCCTAGAGGGCAGATGACTCTGTATTTGGTTCTGTTCTGTGTTATCTATGATGTCTAAAAAATTCTGTATATGCCCTCCTACCTCTCTTAGTAAACAGGATAAGTCAGATGAATATATCCTCAGGAACAGAACATTTGTTTGAAAAACAGTCAAGTCAATGCTTAGATGACAGCTTTAAGAAATCAGAATAACTCTTTGGCAAGCATTCCTTAAATGTGCTCACTTACTACCAGTGACTGAAGATGGCACAGGGGTGGAGGTCTTGGAAATGGATGGTAACTGAGTGCCAAACATCCTTGCCTAGCTCATGCATAATAAAGGAGAAGGTTGTCTACATTTGTCACCCCTGGAAGCTCTCAACTTAGGCAAACATAAGTCTAGTAGAGTCCCAAGAATAGGGCTCTCCGAAGATGGAAAAAAAACTAATGAGAACAACAAGTTTTAAAGAGAGGGGATGGAGGAAAGTAGAGTTAATGGTATATCAGTTACTATTAGCACTTATCTGGTCATAGAGATTCTTTCATTAAGAGATTTCTCATTATTCTTTAAAAGTCACTTAAAAATTGATGGTAATATGTTCTAAGAAAAAAAAAATCTGATTGCTTTGTTCAACTGATGAATTTTAACTCTCTATGGATATGGCATTTATCACTGGGATTCCCAAACTGAACCAAGAGTACTTTGGTTCTGTTTGTAGAAACTAAAAAACACATCTCCAAGTAATCTACTGTATTCACTGTTCAAATCCCTACACACAGCCTCACAAAGCTGTGAATCAGAAGTGAGAGAAAAAGAGCTGTTAAATGAAAGTAAAATTAACAGGAAAAATCACTAGAGAAAGAGACTGGGGACAAACACCAACAGAGGCATGAACCGTGCATGACCAAGCTGTGACTCACTGAAATATTAAACCTCTGAAATCAAGCAACTGTTTGGGAAAGAAACATCAATGATCCTGCATTGCCCCAGGAGCATAAGAGATGTTCACAGCTGGCCATGAAGCTTTCCTGTTAACACTTTTCCTATCCTTCATCATCCTTATCTTTGAATTTCCCCAAACATACTTTTTCAGTATATTTTCAGTTTTCCAGAAAACTAAGAATACATGTTCCCCACTTGCTTTACTTCAGTGATATTAGAAGTTATTCAGACTGAAATATTTGGGTCTTAGCTATAAAAG
Source organism: Kogia breviceps (assembly GCF_026419965.1). Taxonomy (NCBI): domain Eukaryota; kingdom Metazoa; phylum Chordata; class Mammalia; order Artiodactyla; family Physeteridae; genus Kogia; species Kogia breviceps. The sequence continues at coordinate 171,674,897 of NC_081311.1, read as the reverse complement.
AGGGTCTACATAATAAGAATTGTCTCCCACAACAATATATTGAACAGCATCAATATATTGTAGCATCAATCTATATTTTTTGCATTATGAAATGGAATTTAAAAACAAAAGAAGAGATATCATCTAGAGGTAATCTGGTGGTGGATTCCATGGAGTGATTCTCTAAAAGCCATTAGAACTCCTTTCTCCCTTGTCTTTACTTACTGGAAAGATGAAACACTATTTCTCAGTACCGTCTTGTAACTAACTACAAGAGACTTATAGGTTTTGCCAATGAGAAGTTGTTGGGGTCTCCTGGGAAATCTGTTCAAAGAGATGAACTTGACTGGCACATTTCATTGGCCATTTGAACTTTTTTCCTACTTTCTTCTTGGAGAGTGGACACAAAGTCCGGAGCTGCAATAGCTATCTGAGAATCATGAGGCAACATGAGAAAAAGGCCTAGCCACTCAGGGAAAGTAGAGGAAAAGAAATGAAAAGAGGCCACTTTATGAGGGCCAGGGACACCTACTTTCCTTGATGGTTGAGACAAGTATATCAGTTGGGTTTTCTATTGTTTACAGCCAAACAGGGTCTGACTGAACACACTGTTGCTATTGACAGCTCTTCTGAGGCCCCTAGAAATTTGGCTAGTCCATTCTGTGGACAACTGTTGAGCCCAACTCTGAACCAAATGGACATTCAAGTAACATGGTAGGAAGATAACATTAGTTCTGATGACAAGCTTAGGGACATCTAATGAGTTATGGTTTTTAATAAACAGTCTTCCACGATGTTCACGGATGAACCGAAAATGCACACCAGATAAACAGTAGACTGGATTAATAGCTACCTTAACATCTGAAGGAGTATCGATTGATGGAGGTCTCGAGTGATGAGTTGCAGGGATTGTACTTGACATTGACCAATGATCTTATCAATAACATATACAAGTCCACAACGATTAAATATGAGGATGGTATAAACCTAGGAAGGATAGCTAATATATTGGAGGACAAAAATCAATACTTTAAAATATCTTCATTGGCTATAACAATTGGCCAAACCTAACAAGCAAATATTTAACTTGGTGCAATGTGAGCCAATAATGACAGCTGATTAGTTGCCTTGTTAATTAGACCACATTAACAAGTGTAAAGAATTAAGACCAAATGGTGTAAGAGTCCCATCGATTTCTGTGCTTTTCTGACCATATATGAAACACAGCATCCAGCTCTGCATGGCACGCTCAACAGAGGGGAGTCGTAAACTCAGTAGACTTGAGTGTACTCAGAATACGGCTACCAAGAAGGCTGAAGATGTGGATTATAACATAAGACATGACTAAGATAGCTATGGGAGTTTATACTGAAGAAATGATTATACTTCTCAAGGTTATGCATTTGTTTTCTTCATCCTTGTAAAGCCAGCTCTGAGCACAGAGCCTGACTCATGTTGGAGTTCAATGAATGTTTGTTAATAAAGGTGGTCATAGCAGCCACTTCAAATATCTGAAGGGCTAATAATGAGGTTTAGATTCTGTGTCCAGGTAGGTTGATCCAGGATCTATCGTAAATGTTACTTGGAGCAAAAATTATTTAGTGAGTGTAGACTGTTCTGGGAATGGTAGAGATAATGGTGAGCCAAAGCAGGCAAGGTCCCTATCCCCATGGAGCCTGAACTTGAGGCCAATCATCTCCAAAATGAGCTGTGTGCACCCCGTTTGAGAGGAAGAAGAACACATTAGAACTATTACTCATGTTTAAAACAAAATCTCATTCTTTTATTAATTTCTATATTTGGTGTGTATTCTACAATGCATATATTAGTAAGGTAAATAAGTGAATATCACTTAGAAACAAATACACATATTTTGGGGAGTTAACACCCAAAAGCATTTTTACTGATGGGGTGTGTGGTTCAACATATCTGGCTAACTCTAGTAAAGAATTTCAGATAACCCTGTGGAGTAACGCAGAACCTCAACTGCGTCAAGGGCCACACACACTTTCCATTGCCCCTACTTGGGACTACTGTATCCTCACCCAGACATAAAGCTGTAATGGTCATATACTGTGGGAGCCTTTAAATGCTGGCATTGCAGAGGGAGCCTAATGCATTATAAACCCTAAGTAGTTGTCAGGCTTTGGGGACGGGACTTAACCCATGCTCTGTTCAAATCCTGGGAGAAACAGTCCTGGGCAAATGCCGTCTTTTGAATCCGTCATGGTGGTAGGGATTTCTTAACCACCATCTTGTAAAGATGAATCCTTTATAAGCCAAGTGTTTCTCAGAAGGGCTAAGCATTTAGGGTCAACCCTTGAGAAGCAGGGAGGTAAGAGGCAGAAGCTGCCCCTATTCAGAAGCCACTGTGAACCACACAATATGACATGTTCCTTGGACACAGAGATATATGAACAAATAGAGGTATACTTTATATCGATACCTGCAAAATGCAAAAGGTAAAATCGTACTTAAGCATCACAACATGTGAGGCTATCAATATAACCTTCCTTTTGCAGATGAGGAGGTCAGGATCAACTGCCTAGGCGGGGTTTAATTCCAGGACTAAGTCTCACAGTTCAACCCTCCATGAGCCCTGCCCTACCTCTCAGGATGGGGTCCAGACTCCTCACGGAGGCCCACCAGGCTCTGTCATCTGCCTTTTGCCCAGCTCTCTGACCCTCGTGTCTTATCTCTCATCATTACTCCTTTCACTCCGGTTTCTATTTTCTATTTTATTGCATTTCCTCTAGTTCCTCTAACACAACGTGCTTCCTCTCACCTCCTGGCTTTCGCCCACACTGTTCCCTGTGCCTCCAATCCCGCAACCCCAAACTCAGCAGTCACCCCATGCTTCCCTTACAGGAGCACTTTTCACACTGTGTTCTCATTGCATGTTTACATTTGTAGCATCCAGTGGACAGTAAGCTCCATATGGAGAAGAAGGTCCCCGTCTTCCTCCTTGTTTCCTGATGGACCCAGTACTGAACTCAGGTCCTGACACTTAGTAGACACCAAAAAAATAAAGTCTTGACTCCATGCTGTGCTACTATCTTGGGCAAGTTACCCAGTTTCTCTGGGCCTCAGTTTCTGCAATGATAATAAGAGAAGGCTATTCTGGATGGTCTGTGAATTCTCTTGTTAGCTCTGAAATACTGTCATGTAAAGAATTTCAAGGTTGCAAGCCTTCCTATCTTACAACTACTCTTCTCTCTCTTTACCACAATGCTCACTCAGTTCTCACTTCCTAATCAACTCTCTTATTGTAATTTTCCCTCTCCTCCTATCTGGCTATTGACATTGTTCTCTCTAAATTAATGAATAACCTCTTAGTGGCCATATCCCAAATTCTCTTTTTAGTCCTCATTCTAATGACCTCTCTGAAGCATTTGAAAATCTTACCTCTGTGGTCTCTGCTAAACATCTTTCTCCTAGTTTTAAGCTCAGGTTTTTGGCTCTTTCTTATTTTCTCCTGTCTGCAGTGTCACTCTCTTATCCCAGACCCTTGCCATCCTTCACTACTCTAATCATATCTTAATTTATCTCACCATCTAACCATCTTCCTTTTTGTCTGCCATCAAGCTGGCAGAGCTATTTTCCCCAAATACAGATCTATCAGCTCATTACCTAATTATGGCATTTTGGTGGCTCCCATTGCGTACAGGATCACCCACTGCACACACACTACGGCTCATCCTTCTGGAGCCCAGGGCAGACACCACTATTCAAGCATAACTTCAGAACCCTTCTTTCTTTTTCTTTTTTTTTTAAATTAAGATTTAATTATTTTTTTTAGAGCAGTTTTAAGTTCACAGCAGAATTGAGGGGAAGGTACAGAGATTTCTCATATACCTTCTGCACCCACACATGCATAGCCTCCCTCCTTAATAACATGCCCTGCCAGGGTGGTACATTTGTTAAAACTGTGAACTTGCACTGACCCATCACTATTACCCAAAGTCTGTAGTTTACGTTATCATTCACTCTTGATGTTGTACATTCTATGAGTTTAGATAAATGTATAATGACACGTATCCATCTTTATAATATCATACAGAGTATTTTTCACTGCCCTAGGAATTCTTTGTATTTCACGCGTTCATATCTCCCTTCATCCCCAACCTCTGGGAACCTGATCAGAACCCTTCTTACCACAGATTTGCAGACAGCTACTACCAATTAGTAAGTGTGAGTATAGGATGGAACCTATTCATTCACAGTTTGGCTCCAATCTGCTTTCCAGCCTCATCTCCTCTCACTTTCCTTCCCATCCACTCTTCATGTTTTGGGTGCTTCTGAGCTTTCCTAATGTGCCGTGCTCTTTCCGGCTACTTCACCCCTGTGCATGCTAACTAGTCTGTAAGGAAAACAATTTTTCTACTGTATCTGGTCAGTTCTTATGAATCCTTCCAGAGCCAGTGCAAATATCATTTCCTTTTGGAGACCTTTTGTGAGCAGCAGAGTTAGAAAAGAAAAGCTTCCTTTTCTTCTGTTTACATTAAATTGCAATTATCTATTTTTACAGGTGTTGATTCCTTCCTCCCTAGAATATGACTTCCTCTGGAATGGGCCCATATCATAGTCATCTTTGTATCATCCCTGGAGCTTACAACAGTAGCTAGAACACAGTAGGTGCCAAATGAACACTTACTGAGTGAGTGAAAGTCTGTACAGATGACTAAAAGAATGACAGGCCTCTAACTGTAAATAAGGTAAGGTTAGAGCTCAGAGTTCCTGCTTATGGGAACTGCTGGGGATGCTGCCACAGCAGCTCGCTTAGACTCACCTGGACCCAGGCATGTTGGAAAGTTCAGAACCTCATTGATAAAAAACCAGTAATAATAATACTGATGATGATGATATGATGATGATAGCTAACATTATTGAATGCTTATTATGTGCCAAGCCAAAAACTGCTTAAGACTTAAAGAACAAAGAGCAGAACAATTTTTAAATACGATTAAAGATAAGACCAGAATAAAGATAATTCTGAGTATAAAGAGTTAAACTTTGATCTGTTATCCAAAAATATGACAGCTGTCTAAAACTCCACTGAAAGAACTTTAGATCATTTATTAATACAAAGAGGTCAGCGCCAAAGGAAAAAATATTGCTTATACGTGTCTGGGCTGGGCAGTAAAACAATAACATTTTTTTTTTCCTGATATCATTCTATAGTGGCTATAGTTACAATTATCCTAAGAAATTTCTGTCCAGGTCAAACCTATGTGGGTGAAAATTAGCTTCAGGATAGAGTCTTTCAGTGTTCCAAAGAATAGTCATCATGTTTGGCAAAAAAAAAAAAAAGCCTTAGGTGACAGAAAATTGAGCAGTGGTAGCGTTGACTGTTGTATGCTCCTCTTAGAGACTTTCAATGCACATTAGCCATTGGGGCTAAGAAGAAAGAAGTAAGAAAACCTGTTCAGTGTGGCTTAACACAGAATTCTCCACATGCATTTGAGTAGTGGACATTTTTAAACAGAATGTTTATTATTTATTTTCATGGAATTAGAATCGGAAATATTGGCTTTGGAGGTTCCTAGAAACAGTTCTGCACTGGGTTTCTAGCAGAGGGCACTTGCCAAGGGGTTTACTATGGAGACCTATCTGATTTAGAGAAGGGAAGATTGGCTGTCGTCTGGGCCAGAAGACACTCATGCCTGGTGTCATTATTTACATGATAAAAATTCAACCCTTTATAAAGGCTTGGGAGAAAAAGGCCAGCTTTTAATCAGTCCTCTGAATTAACAGTTTTGTTAGGGCTGTCTCACACAGTCACAGGAATTTATATTTTCATTTTATCCCAAAGAAAAACTTGACCATCTTTCTTTAATACTATCAACCTGGAGGCTTGACAGTAAGGATTAAAAATTGCTCCTTCCTTCCCACTTGGTTATTGGAAAGGCTCTGAAAGGTAATCAGTCTTGTGAAGCTGCACTTCACAGTCTGCATAAAAACGCCATGATTTTCCTTCCTCTCCCCAACCTAACTGAGAGTGCATAATATCACCCAGCTGGGGAAATGTAAACGGTAAACATATACGATATATCACGCTATCACACAAAAGCTGGCTACTAATAGGGGCTGGGTGGTTGTCAGGACCAAAGGGAGTCTGGAAAACAAGTCTTTTTTTTCATCTGGAATGAGAGTTCTTTGTGTCTGCCACCCTTCCCCCCTCACCTCCTCCCTCCAGACTTCAAGTTACAGCAGATTAAACCAAGGTCAGTCAACTCATTCCTTCTGTGTGTAATTCCAAGGGTCACCTAACAATATATATTGACTAACACTCTCTTATACCAGCCTTTCAAGGGATAAAGCATTTTGCTTCTGGCAGGAGGTGGGGTTGGAATCATCTTGTTCCCTACCTACTTCAATTGTACTGACAGATGGTCCTATTATCTCTTTCCTCAGCTGCAAAACCTAAAGATCCTTGGCCTTGTCACCTCTTATCTTTCTCTACTTCATCAAACTCCTATTGCCAAGATTATCTCCCTTCTACCTCTGGTCACCTATGAATATCTATGCAGGATCACATATGCCTTCAGTAGAAAATCCCAATCTTTGCAAAGTCTTCTGCAATTCTGAGGCTATCTATAATTACACCAACTTAGAAGTCACCACTCTCTTCTCTGACTCTTCACCTCCAAGTGTCATGCCATCTTCTTGAATAAGTCTTATATAGTAGGGCTCTTAGGAGAAAGAACAATATGCTGTCAAAGTTTTATCACTAGTTCTCTGTTACAATATTCCTTCAAAAATTGCTCCCTGTTGCCTCATGAACTCAACTACTACTATTCATTCATGCCACCTTAGAACTGTCAATTGTTTTATTTTTGATGGCTGATACCTCACGGGTAGGTCAAAGCATAGCACTTGTCAAGGTACTATGTCATTTCGGTTTTAATAGATTGAAGGATATATTTTTATCTGCTTCAACAGTAGAGATGATTTGAAACTTACTGAATTAAAACTACATTCATCTTTCAATAAGTTATATTACCTGTCAACTGGCACTGGTGGATGGTATGGCTTGTTGACCTTGGCATAGAGACCCTCTAAGTGATCTCTCTCTGGAGACAGTGGACGGCCATCCCGAGGGTACCCCAGTGGTCCAGCCCGAGGGGGAGATGGAGATCTATAGACATTTGCTGATGCACATGATTCCCGGAAGTGGTTTACTCTGGCATAGTTGGGGTCCATTTCATCATCGTCCATATCATGCAGTGATCCAATCGCACCAGCAGCATAATCAATAAGACCTCTTGCTTGCTTTTCCCTTAGTTCCTGATGTTTTGCCCCAATCCTGAAAAATGCAGAACAAGATGTATGTGAGTTTATATGCTGATACAGTGAGAGACTCTCCTGAATCTATGTTAATTCCTCCTAGTCAGTCACTTAACTGTCACTTTCCTGGATACTCAAGATCACACCACGCAGAAATGCCAATAGCAGATTCCATAGGATTAATTTTATATCTCTGACCTTTATTTGTTACAGGGTCGTTACTTTTATAGCAATGCTATAGGTATTTTAATATCCTGCCCACTGATGACTGGGCTGATTGCAGAGTCAGAGGCTGATTTTCAGTAACATTTCCTCCCTATAAATGGGCTGTGCTCATGGGAACAGGCCATCTTTGGTGTAATATTAAAGAAGTCTGGCTTGGAACAGGGATGCATGTTAAAGAGCCCATCAGAATCTTATACTTTGTCTGTGACTTTATCATTTGGTGACTTTGAGTTCTAGTGTATTCTAAAGAAAAGAGCTTGCAAAAATTGATTTAAATACGAAAAAGAAATACAGAGGCTTTCTGGTCACTAAAAGCAGTGGGATCAAAGATAATTTATGAGATACTCTAAGTTTTTTGGTTACACAAATGGGGATCATGGTGTTTCATTATACAGGGTCTAGGGACAGAGTAAAATAGTGAAGAAATTAATAGGCTCCTGACAGAGACGAATTGGCGCATATAAGTGAATTAAACACCATTACTGGCAGAACTCCACAGCTCTAAAGCCTTTAGTGATATTACAAAACGCTACTGCTAATCAGCGTACTTACTGTGTAGACAACTGGGAATGCGAGCAGAAAAAAATACTTAGGTGGATTCCAAATCCAACTGAATTTTGAGAATTTTTCATTTAGTCTGGAAGTGTTAGGCCAGATCTCCCAAATTCCCAGTTACATGTTAAAATGGAAAGGTCACTGTGGCATCTTATCGGACGATGGTGATTCGATGGTGTCAGGAGGTGTTCTCCACTAATGAGGAGAGAATGTAACCTCACATCACCGGGCAAACAAGGTACATTGTGTACAGGAGGAGAAAAATAAGACGATGCTGGCTCGGGTGGTGAAAGAAAGACTCAAGAAAGGATGGGGATAAATCTGAAGAACTAGGCTCAGAGAATATGAGAGGACCATGGGCTAGAAGTGAAAGATCTATCTATGCCTGGAAGTGTATATTGAAGGCCTGGATGAGTGAAAAAACAGAAACTGAATTCTCTCAGTATCTTTTCCTCTTCAAATAAAAACAGCTATTTTTGCACATGGCAGCTAGTTTTATTTTACAGAACATCAAACTCTTTGTAAAAATCTTTAAAAGCCATGATTTTTCAAGGTCTTCTCCCTTTTGGCAGAATGGCTTTTTTCCCCCTTTGAGTAGAGAGGAGGAAGGACAAATAAAAAGATGAAGAAGGTGGTATAGGACCAAAAAAACAGTATCTTCAAGTCACAACAGATGAAAATAAATGCCAGGATACATTACTGTGTATCTCTTTTGACTAGGTCAAATCATGTACCCTACACATAAGTAATGAGAAGAATTTATATTTTGTGCAAAGGGGAGCTTGAATCTCCAAGGGATTTTGAATGAAGATGAAAGGAAGATTACACAGTAGGGTACCCGTTAAGAGGCCCTGCCTGTCCTCTTTCAATGCATGTTAGTTCCAGATTCATGGATGTTTGTTTTGAATAATTTTTGATGAAGAAGATAACCTGCTCCATTCTGCAACAAAACAATCTTTCCAGGGACGTTGCAGACTGGATTATTGGAGGATGCTTGCTGCACTGTGATGATATGGATGGATTTCCATTGCAAATAGAGCACAGGACATCAATAAAGTTAGGGGGTGGGATTTTGTGTGGTTACTATTCCTCCTAAGTGGGATGCCTTCTAGAGAAATCACTCAGCAGAAAGATGAACATCTCATGGCTGCCACACGGGGCTACACTTGTGCATTAATGAAAGAGGAAAACACCAAGCTTGACTTTTAAAAATCAGAGAAATAGAACACTAGAATCTGTGTTCTTTATTTCATCATTTCTCTTTTTTAGAGGTTTTCTCATTAATTAAGCTTGCTGAGTACGTAAAGATTCTCAGATGAAAAGTTACTCCATATATGCAAAGCAATATTTTACCTTGTGCTTTTCCTTTCTAAAACAAAACCAAATTTCTCCTCTCTGCACCACTGAGTGTTTCAGTAACTAATTTCATATTAATCACTCAGTAGGTGAAATAGTAATTTCTGTGAACCGTCATTATTATGCCATATATCAGGATCTCTCTGCGTGGGGGAGGACAAGGCAATCTCTGAAAAGGGGAGTATGGAAGCAGAGAAGACTCAAGAGAGAAATGTCAAGGAAATAGATTTTTTTTGGTTGTTCTGACCTCCCTCTGTTCCAATTCAGTGTGAGAATTCTAACTGTTTATATAGTCATTTCCATGTGGATGTCTCCTTACCACTGGGAACTCAACCTGTTAAAATATCTATTTTTCAAAATAGCCCTGGATAATATCCCCTTTTGATTGGCTGGTACCACCAGCTTCCTCATTCTCTCCAGCACACTTGCCTTTGAATTGTTTAAATCTCCTCCCTCTCTCTTCCCCTACAAAAACATTGATATTTCTTTTTTCCATTATACCTCTTGGATAGCCTCTTTTATTTCCATTTCTTTAGCCACAGTTTAGTGTTCAGGATTTATATTGCCTAGGTCTGCACTGTCCAGTATGGTGGCCATTAACCATATGATGCTATATACATTTAAATTGGAATTAATTACAATTTTTTAAAAAAATTAAAATTCAGTTTCTCAGTTTCACAAACCACATTTCAAGTACTCAAGAGCTACATGAGCTAGGGACTACTATATTGGACAGTGCAAATATAGACTAATTCCATCACTGCAGCAGGTTGTATTAGACTGTGCTGGCTAGATTATTCTAAGATTTTTTGGACATGTCACCATATCCCACTTTAATCTATACCTTAAAAGGTGATTAGAATAATCTTCCTCAAAAGAGCATTTATATCATATCTCTGTCAGATCAAGGATCTCTAACAGAAGATTATGATAAATGAGAGAGTAAGAGTATGGTTATTCTACTTTGTTCCCTGAATTCTAAATGAATGAACAATTGAGAAATTGGGAAGAAAATTCCATCTACAATATAACTAGAATACAGCCATAACCTTAAAACATGCAATGAAATTCAAACTCAATCCAAAAGGGACAGTACATCAAGAGTTGATATAAACCTTTGTCTCTAGCTGGCTAGGCATTTTACTGAAAGTAAGAGAAAGAGTTCAGAGGACTATAGACAACAAACTTTTACTTAGAAAAAGAGAGTTTGAAGACAGGGGTAGGACATTGGGATCGCAGGGTAAATCTTTGTGGGGTTCCAACCTCAGAGGGAGGAGAGGCAGGGCTAGAAGAGACAGATTTCCACTGAGAGAGGTATTTCCTTCTACCCTGAAGAAACTTCATGGAGGTAAATGGGGAGAAGAGAAAAGAAGCATGAACCTGCTTTGTAGCTGATAGGGCAAGATGAGTACAGCAGAGATAAACACGAACCCAGCAAAATAAAACCTTAAGTCATTTAAGAGGCTTCACTAAGCAGGCTGATCTCTTGTTAGGGTGATGTGCTCTCCCAAAATGGAAGGCCATAGAAAACAAGCCCTCAGGGCAGTGCACCCAGCAGACCAGGAAAGAAGATATTTTGAGAGAACACATGGAATTCAAGTGGCTGGTGACCTTAGATCACTATGCCCTGTCATCTAACACTATATTTTAGTACAGATTTCTAAAAAAAAATTAAACACCATAGAACATGGAATTAACTTAATGGGTGATAACAAGCATTTAGAAAATTAAATATAATAAAAGAGAAAATATTAGGGGTTATTGCATGTAGTAAGCATTAAGTATTGTGTCAAGAGAAAAATCAAGTCATCTAAAAATCTAGGTAAATTCAGGCTGGCCTCAAACATAAATAAAGACAAAAGAAAAACGTTTTCAAACATTTACAAACTCAAGAGAATATAACGCTTGTTGACCCATCTTGCAAAACTACTTAATAATGAATAGCAGCCAACCAAGAATTGAATCCAAATGAAGAATTCAGCCCAGCAAAGCTGGGGAATGACAAGTGTGGAGGTGAGCAAAACATTCAGTTAAATATAAAATGAAGGCTAAACATTTGTAGGAAGAATAATTATAGAAAAATGTAAATATTATAAACTCTGACAATATAAAAATATCACTTTGAAAATCACAAGCTAACAAGGAGGTGATTTAGGAGAAAGCATTCCTCACCTTTTAAAGCAGGCATCCGTAGATACTGCTTAAAGTTGATAAATCAGGAAACGGGTCATAGTATATGAAATACAATTACAAAAAACCCAGTAAAACAACAAATTATCAGCAGAAGAGAAATACACAAAACAAAACCGCAAGCATAGAGTAAAAAATAGGAAACAGAGGAAGCAGTAAAAAAGAGAGTAACAAAATATGATAAGATTTATCTCTTATGACAATAAATGAAAATGGAATAAATTTCTTTATTATAACGAAAGGATCCCAGATATGATCAAAAAGAAATACACACTACATGTTATCATAATGGTGAAAAATAAGATACAGCCTATATGTGCACTATAGGGGAAATTAAATATTGTGCAATTTAAAAATAGGGTCATGCTATTCCTATATTAAAAAGAAATAAGATATACATATGGGTCTAGATATTAGTGAATATTTGTATGTATATGTACATCTCTTTGTATATGCATAGGAAATGTCTGAAAGGATACACAAAAATTCATAAAAATGGTTGCCTCTGGAGAGTGGAATTGAAGGTGTACTGTTTGAATTTTTTATATCATATATACTTAGGATACTAAAAATTTTTTTTTAATATAAAAAGTCCCTTACAACTACTTACTAACTGTTGCAGTGAATCAAAATTGAAACAGAACAAAACAAAACAAAACACTAAACAGGTACCAGCGGGCATCCTTTGTCTTCCAAACTTGATTTCTTATGACTCCATTATCAACTCAGTTATGATAACAATTTTCTTCAAATTACTATTCATTGAACATTTATTTGGTCCCTTCCAAATCAACTGCTTTGGCCTAGAGTACCGATTCTCCACCAGTTTGATTCTAGTTTTCTCTAGAATGAAGGCTAAACTCACTCATTTACAGCTCCTCATAGACCTCAATAATTCTCCTCCTCCTCTCCTACTTACGTATACAGTAAATTCTCTATTAATCTGCAATTGTTATATGCTACTTTGTAAAAAAACAAAACAAAATAGAAATCTTTTATTGATGCATTTCTGGATATTCTGCTTCTATAACTAGCTCTACAAGCTCCTTGAGTATCATGTTTTTCTTTCTGCTAATTTTGGCTGATTGATTTATTCACTCATAGTTACTCATATTATACTGTATACCAGAAAGAAAAAAGGAACAATTATCAGTCCCTGGCTCATTATCAAGGAGATATAAACAAGTAATAACAATTCATTGGGAAAACAAAGATAGTGCATGTACAAAGGGTAAGAGTCAATTCAGCTTAAGGGTTTTGAGGAAGAATCATGAAGGCAGTGCCACATGAACTGGGCTTTGAAGGAACTTATTCCAGGAGCAGGGAAGAGATACGGAAGTGGTGTGAGGCACTCAGTCAGAGAGAGGGACACACACAAATGGGCACAGATATGCATGATTTTCTTAATGCCGGGGTGTAAGTCTGATGTGGTGGGACACACTGGTTCGAGTTATCCACCTACGACTCCGCCACCAAAGTAGCACGTTTAGTAAAAGTTACTATTAGGTTTATGTAAGTTTGTCTAATATTAAAATTTTTGGTGAGGAAAATCCTATTACAACTTTTTTGTTTGTTTAACCATTTATTATAAAATGAAAGAAAGATACAGAAATTCATACAAAACAAATCTATGGATTAAATAACTGGTATAAAGCAAACATATTTGTAACTATTACTAAGGTCAAGTACTCGACTTTTGTGGGATACCCCAGAAGGTCTCCATGTGTTCCCTCTTCATCACAAGCATGTCTATATTATATATGTATCTCCTTTCCTCCACATTAAGAATCCTGTTTCTCAAGACACAGAAAGTGCTGGAACTATGTATCACATGGTTACAACATGCTTTATATTACACATATAATAGTTTCAAAATAACAATACCAATAGCACCACTGGTATGATTATTAAAAAAGAGTTAAACTTCTCTTTTTATAAGCTCTTCCCCTCATCCCTCCATTTTTGTAGCTGTACTATATTTACATGTTGAAGAATATAGCTGCTACATACTATACTTCTACTCAACTCTCATTTAATCTTGGCTCTATAAGTAACTCATAAGGACCACAATCCTAATGTCAATGAACATGCAGTCATTTCTAGACTCCTCAGGAAGAACTCATGGGATAGTGTTGCTTAAGATGAAAACAGTATACCCTTTATATTTGAAAGCCAGTTTTTCTGGATATAAAATTATTGGCTCACCTTTTTCCCTTGACTATTTAAAATGTGTGACTCCATCCTCTATTTTCTATGACAAAGTGTTGCTGATGAAAAGTTGGATGACCATCTAATTTTATTTGTTATAAATTACTTATAAATAACTTGCTCTTTTTGCTTATCTGGTCAAATTATTTTATTTGCTTTTCTTTAAAGTCTAATAATATTACTAGAAAAGTCATTTCGGTTTGATAACTCTTTCAGTATGTACTTTTACATATACTTTAAAATTTTATATCAGGGAAGTTTCTTGAATTATAGCTTTTATTATTGATGTTGTGTGATACAAGTTGGATATAAAAAATCAATTGTGTTTTTATATACTAATAGTGAGCAATCAGAGAAGAAAACAATACCATTTAAAATAGGATTAAAGACTATTACAAACTTAAGGATAAATTTCAGAAAAGACACTGAAAACAATAAAATACTGATGAGAGAAATTAAAGAGGATCTAAATCAGTGGAGAGTTATATCTTGTTTGTGAATCAGAAAACTCAATTATTAAATGACAATTCATCCAAATTATTCTACAGGATGAATGTCATCCCAACCAAACTCCTAGCAGGTTTATTTTCCATAGTTATGTGATTTTAAAATTTATTTGGAAAGTTAAAGGGCCAAGAATAACCAAAACACTTAGCAAAATAAGAATAAAGTTGGAAGACTTCCACTACTAACTTCAAGACTTAGTATAAAGCTTCTGTAATTAAGCCAAAGGTTAGACATATAAATGAATGGAACAGAAAACAGAGTCCAGTAACAGACTCATACGTATTCAGTGAAGTGATTTACAACAAAGGTGCCAAAAAATTCTATTAAGAAAGGACAATTTCTTTGACAAGTGTTACTGAAAAACTTAGACATCCATAAGGGAAGTAAGAACCTTGTGCCTTACATTATACCATAACAAAAATCAATTCAAGATGCAAGATAGGCCTGAACATGAAGGCTATCAAAATAAAGCTATTAGAATAAAATAAAAGAGAATATCTTCACAGCCTTGGGGAAGGCCAAGAGAGTACACAGAAAGTATGGGCCATAAAAGAAAAAACTGGTAAATTTGACTTCATTAAAATAAAAACCTTCTCATTAAAACAAATCAAGAAAATGACAGGCAAGTGAGAGAAAATATTTGCAGCACACATATCTAACAAAGGATTTGTATCAAATATATTGAAAAAATAATTGCAACTCAATAATAAAAAGAAAAATGACCCAATTAGAACTGGGCAAAAGGCTTCTACAGATACATTACAAAATACAATCTAGAAATGCCCAATAAGCAAATGAAAAAGTGCTTAGCATTATAAGTCATCTGAGAAATGCAAATTAAAACCACAAAGAGATACCCCTACTAAAATGAAAAAGAATGACAGCATCAAATGTTGGGAAGAATGTGGAGCATCTAGAACTTTCATATACAGCTGGTGGATGTATAACACGATATGATCCCTTTGGGAAAAGATATGGGATTTTGTCATAAAACTAGACATACACTGAAGCTATGATCCAACAATTTACCTCTCACGTACTTATACAAGAGAAATGACAACATATTTCCACAAAAATCTTTGAAGAATGCCCAGTAGTAGCTTTATTCATCAAAGCAAAAAATGGAAATAACACAGATATACATCAGTAGGAGAATGTATAACCAAACAATGGTATATTCATACAATAGAATATAAATCAGCAACAACAAAACATAAACTATGTGCTGAAATACTCAAGAACGGGTGACTCTCAAAATTATCATGCTTAGTGAAAGAAACTGGACACAAAGGAAGAACTTACTATACGATTCCAATTATAAGAAATGCTAGACCAGGGAAAACAATCCTATGATGACCAGAAACCAAGATAGCGGAGTACAAGGACATGCTCTCACTCCCTCTTGCGAGGACACCAGAATCACAACTACCTGCTGGACAATCATCGAGATTGTCAGAGCAACAGTCAGCTCTACCCACCACCAGTCCTCCCATCAAGCCTCTTAGATAGCCTCATCCACCAGAGGGCAGACAGCAGAAGCAAGAAGAACTACAATCCTGCAGCCTGTGGAACAAAAAAAACATTCATGGAAAGATAGACAAGATGAAAAGGCAGAGGGCTATGTACCAGATGAAGGAACAAGATAAAACCCCAGAAAAACAACTAAATGAAGTGGAGATAGGTAACCTTCCAGAAAAAGAATTCAGAATAATGATAGTGAAGATGATCCTGGACCTCGGAAAAAGAATGGAGGCAAAGATCGAGAAGATGCAAGAAATGTTTAAACAAAGACCTAGAAGAATTAAAGAACAAACAAACAGAGATGAACAATACAATAACTGAAATGAAAACTATACTAGAAGGAATCAATAGCAGAATAACTGAGGCAGAAGAACGGATAAGTGACCTTGAAGACAGAATGGTGGAATTCACTGCTGTGGAACAGACTAAAGAAAAAAGAATGAAAAGAAATGAAGACAGCCTAAGAGACCTCTGGGACAACAATAAACGCAACAACATTCACATTAGAGGGGTCCCAGAAGGAGAAGAGAGAGAGAAAGGACCCGAGAAAATATCTGAAGAGATTAGAGTCGAAAACTTCCATAACATGGGAAAGGAAATAGCCACCCAAGTCCAGGAAGCAGAGAGAGTCCCATACAGGATAAACCCAATGAGAAACAGGCCAAGACACATAGTAATCAAATTGGCAAAAATTAAAGACAAAGAAAAATTATTGAAAGCAGCAAGGGAAAAATAACAAATAACATACAAGGGAACTCCCATAAGGTTAACAGCTGATTTCCCAGTAGAAACTCTACAAGCCAGAAGGGAGTGGCATGATATACTTAAAGTGATGAAACGGAAGAACCTACAACCAAGATTACTCTACCGAGCAAGGATATAATTCACATTCGATGGAGAAATCAAAAGCTTTGCAGACAAGCAAAAGCTAAGAGAATTCAGCACCACCAAACCAGCTCTACAAAAAATGCTAAAGGAACTTCTCTAAGTGGGAATCACAAGAGAAGGAAAGGACCTACAAAAAAAAAAAAAAAAAAGAAAACCAAACAATTAAGAAAATGGTCATAGGAACATACATATCGATAATTACCTTAAACGTGAATGGATTAAATGCTCCAAGCAAAAGACACAGGCTTGCTGAATGGATACAAAAACAAGACCCATATATATGCTGTCTACAAGAGACCCACTTCAGACCTAGTGACACATACAGACTGAACGTGAGGGGATGGAAAAAGATATTCCATGCAAATGGAAGTCAAAAGAAAGCTGGAGTAGCAATACTCATATCAGATAAAATAGACTTTAAAATAAAGAATATTACAAGAGACAAGGAAGGACACTACATAATGATCAAGGGATCAATCCAAGAAGAAGATATAACAATTATAAATATATATGCACCCAACATAGGAGCACCTCAATACATAAGACAACTGTTAACAGCTATAAAAGAGGAAAGTGACAGTAACACAATAATAGTGCGGGACGTTAACACCTCACTTACACCAATGGACAGATCACCCAAAATGAAAATAAATAAGAAAACAGAAGCTTTAAATGACACAATAGACCAGATGGATTTAATTGATATAGGACATTCCATCCAAAAACAGTAGATTACACTTGCTTCTCAAGTGTGCACAGAACATTCTCTAGGATAGATCACATCTTGGGTCACAAATCAAGCCTCAGTAAATTTAAGAACATTGAAATCATATCAAGCATCTTTTCTGACCACAATGCTATGAGATTAGAAATGAATTACAGGGAAAAAAAAAAAAAACGTAAAATACAGAAACACATGGAGGCCAAACAATACGTTACTAAATAATCAAGAGATAACTGAAGAAATCAAAGAGGAAATCAAAAAATACCTAGAGACAAATGACAATGAAAAACCGATGATCCAAAACCTATGGGATGCAGCAAAAGCAGTTCTAAGGGGGAAGTTTATAGCTATACAAGCCTATCTCAAGAAACAAGAAAAATCTCAAGTAAACAAACTAACCTTACACCTAAATGAACTAGAGAAAGAAGAACAAACAAAACCCAAAATTAGTAGAAGGAAAGAAATCATAAAGATCAGACCAGAAATAAATGAAATAGGAACAGAGAAAACAATAGTAAAGATCAATAAAACTAAAAGCTGGTTCTTTGAGAAGATAAACAAAATTGATAAACCATTAGCCAGACTCTTCAAGAAAAAGAGGGAGAGGACTCAAATCAATAAAATAAGAAATGAAAAAGGAGAAGTTACAACAGACACCGCAGAAATACAAAGAATCCTAAGAGACGACTACAAGCAACTCTATGCCAACAAAATGGACAACCTGGAAGAAATGGACAAATTCTTAGAAAGGTATAACCTTCCAAGACTGAACCAGGAAGAAACAGAAAATATGAACAGACAAATCACAAGTAATGAAATTGAAACTGTGATTAAAAATCTTCTAACAAACAAAAGTCCAGGATCAGATGGCTTCACAGGTGAATTCTATCAAACATTTAGAGAAGAGCTAACACCAATCCTTCTCAAACTCTTCCTAAAAATTGCAGAGGAAGGAACACTCCCAAACTCATTCTAGGAGGCCACCATCACCCTGATAACAAAACCAGACAAAAATACTACAAAAAAAAGAAAATTACAGACCAATATCACTGATGAATACGGATGCAAAAATCCTCAACAAAATACCAGCAAACAGAATACAACAACACATTAAAAGGATCATACACCACGATCAAGTGGGATTTATCCCAGGGATGCAAGGATTCTTCAATATATGCAAATCAATCAATGTGATACACCATATTAACAAATTGAAGATTAAAAACCATATGATCATCTCAATGGATGCAGAAAAAGCTTTTGACAAAATTCAACACCCACTTATGATTAAAACTCTCCAGAAAGTGGGCATAGAGGGAACCTACCTCAACATAATAAAGTCCATCTACGACAAACACACATCATTCTCAATGGAGAAAAACTGAAAGCATTTCCTCTATGATCAGGAATGAGACAAAGATGTCCACTCTCACCACTTTTATTCAACATGGTTTTGGAAGTCCTAGCCATGGCGATCAGAGAAGAAAAAGAAATAAAAGGAATCCAAATTGGAAAAGAAGAAGTAAAACTGTCACTGTTTTCAGATGACATGATACTATACATAGAGAATCCTTAAAATGCCACCAGAAAACTACTAGAGCTAATCAATGAATTTGGTAAAGTTGCAGGATACAAAATTAATGCACAGAAATCTTTTGCATTCCTATACACTAATGGTGAAAAATATGAAAGAGAAATTAAGGAAACACTCCCATTTACCACTGCAACAAAAAGAATAAAATACCTTGGAATAAACCTACCTAGGGAGACAAAAGACCTGTATGCAGGAAACTATCAGACACTGATGAAAGAAATTAAAGATGATACCAACAGATGGAGAGATAGACCATGTTCTTGGTTTGGAAGAATCAATATTGTGAAAATGACTCTACTACCCAAAGCAATCTACAGATTCAATGCAATCCCTATCAAATTACCAGTGGCATTTTTTATGGAACTAGAACAAAAAAATCTTAAAATTTGGGCTTCCCTGGGGGTGCAGTGGTTGAGAGTATGCCTGCTGATGCAGGTGACACGGGTTCGTGCCCCGGTCCGGGAAGATCCCACATGCCTCAGAGAGGCTAGGCCTGTGAGCCATGGCTGCTGAGCCTGTGCATCCGGAGCCTGTGCTCTGCAATGGGAGAGGCCACAACAGTGAGAGGCCCGCGTACCGCAAAAAAAAAAAAAAAAAAAAAAAAAAAAAAATCTTAAATTTTGTATGGAGACACAAAAGACCCTGAATAGCCACAGCAGTCTTGAGGGAAAAAAACAGAGCTGGAGGAAACAGACTCCCTGATTTCAGACTATACTACAAAGCTACAGTAATCAAGACAATATGGTACTGGAACAAAGACAGAAACATAGATCAATGGAACAAGATAGAAAGCCCAGAGGTAAACCCACACACCTATGGTCAACTAATCTAAGACAAAGGAGGCAAAGATATACAATGGAGAAAAGACAGTCTCTTCAACAAGTGGTGCTGGGAAAACTGGACAGCTACATTTAGAAGAATGAAATTAGAACACTCCCTAACACCATACACAAAAAGAAACTCAAAATGGATTCAAGACCTAAATGTAAGACTGGACACTATAAAACTCTTAGAGGAAAACATAGGAAGAACACTCTTTGACATAAATCACAGCAAGATCTTTTTTGATCCACCTCCTAGAGTACTGGAAATAAAAACAAAAATAAACAAATGGGACCTAATGAAACCTCAAAGCTTTTGCACAGCAAAGGAAACAATAAAGAAGACGAAAAGACAACCCTCAGAATGGGAGAAAATATTTGCAAATGAATCAACAGACAAAGGATTAATCTCCAAAATACATAAACAGCTCGTGCAGCTCAATATTAAAAAAACAAACAACCCAATCCAAAAATGGGAAGAAGACCTAAATAGACATTTCTCCAAAGAAGACATACAGATGGCCAAGAAGCACATGAAAAGCTCCTCAACATCACTAATTATTAGAGAAATGCAAATCAAAAGTACAATGTGGTATCACCTCACATCAGCTAGAATAGGCATCATCAAAAAATCTACAAACAACAAATACTGGATAGGGTGCAGAGAAAAGGGAACCCTCTTGCACTGTTGGTGGGAATATAAATTGATACAGCCACTATGGAGAACAGTATGGAGGTTCCTTAAAAACTAAAAATAGAATTACCATATGATCCAGCAATCCCACTACTGGCCATATACCCAGAGAAAACCATAATTCAAAAAGACACATGCACCTCAATGTTCATTGCAGCACTATTTACAATAGCCAGGTATGGAAGCAACCTAAATGCCCATCGACAGACGAATGGATAAAGAAGATGTGGTACATATATACAATGGAATATTACTCAGCCATAAAAAGAACGAAATTGAGTCATTTGTCAGACGTGGATGGACCTAGAGACTGTCATACTGAGTGAAGTAAGTCAGAAAGAGAAAAAGAAATATCGTATATTAACGCATGTATATGGAACCTAGAAAAATGGTACAGATGAATTGGTTTGCAGGGCAGAAGTTGAGACACAGATGTAGAGAACAAACGTATGGACACCAAGGGGGGAAATCCACAGTGGGGTGGGGATGGTGGTGTGCTGAATTGGGTGACTGGGATTGACATGTATATACTGATGTGTATAAAATTGATGACTAATAAGAACCTGCAGTATAAACAAACAAACAAATAAAATACTAAACTTTCTTTGGGTTATTTGTATGGAAATATGTTAATATAAATGTTTTAGACATTACATGAAATTTCTAAAAATCCTATATGTTCTGGTATAATGTTATAAGTCATAATTCTAGTGATTATTTTAAAATGTATATCTCAGAAATAACTAAATTTCCTTGTCAATTGCATTATTATGAATTTTCATCAAATTAAAAAAAATCCTGTGATGATAGATATCTGATCAGTTGCTTCAGAGTGAGGGAGTATGAATGGGAAAGGGCTTGAGGGAACATTCTTGGGTGATAGAAATAGTCTGTATCTCAATATAATTCATCAAAATACAGTAGATAATATTCTTCTGCTTACTTAAGACTTGAGTACTTCACTCTATGTAAATAATTTTTCACTTAAAAAACTTAAAACAGAAAAAAATAAAAGCAAAAAATGCCAATTATGTTATTTATTCCCTTTAAAATCCATGTTTCAAGATCTAACACACTTGGAGTCATTAATCCTAAATTTACTTATATGTAATTCGTTCCCTTTTAAATGTATTACCTAAAAATAATTGTTATCATAACAAATGAACAGAATGAGTGTGATTGCTCAGAAAATATTTAAATTGCTTAAGGAAACACACCCCTTTTCCATACAATTTAAACACTTCCAAAGTACCATTTTATAAACCAGCTATTGATTCTGATAAATATATATCATCGTTGTTGATCCATAAACGCATCCTCTAAAGACTAGACAACTTGTTTTAAGTCTATTACAAGTTTCTGCATTCATCATTCAACAAATATTTATTGAACACATACATGTCTCAAGTTCTGTTCTTGATGCTGGGGATTCAGCAGTGCATATAAAACTTTGCCCTATTGTAGTCAGGAGAGATAGAAACAGACAACAAAATAAGTAAAATAAAAAATAATATTAGATGGTAGTAAGTACGGCAGAGGATAATAAAACAGGGAAAGGTCGTAGAAGTTTTGTAGGAGGTTTATACTTTTAAATATGTGGTAAGGAAAGGCACCACTGAGAATATTAAATTAAAGATGTGAAGAAGAGGAGGGTGAAACTGTACAGATAACTGGAGAAGAGTATCTTAGGCAGAGGGGATAGCAGGTGCAAAGGCCCTGAGGCAGGGAAGTACCAAAACCAGGGAGGAGGCCAGTGTGAGAGAGTGGGGTGTCAGAGGCCCAAGAGGAAATGGGGGCCTAGATCAGGCAGGTCTTGAGGTCCCTGGTAAAGATTTTGGCTTTTACTCTCAGTGAGGCAGGAAGCCAATGGGAGGTTCAAGCAATGAAGGCTTGAATGAAGATGTAGCAGTGGAGATTGTATGAAGTGGTTGAATCCATGAGCTAAAAATAAAACTGGAAGTGGAAAACTGATGAATTTACAAAAGTGCTAACAAAAGATCAAGATGAAAAAAAAATAATTACATGGGACTGAGTGAACTGATGAGGATGATTATAATTTTTGTGACTTTCTGTTTGAATAAAAAAATAAAAATCCCACAAGGACTGAATGTCAATATTATGACATAGTATGAGTGTGTTTCGTTTTGGTAATTGCAATCATTGTTGCTTTTGTTGTGGTCATCCATTTACAATGCTTGGTGTCAGTTTATTTATCTCTTGTAAAAATAAAATACAGTGTGTGTGCGTGTGTGTGTGTGAAAAAAAAAGAAAGGAAATGTAACCACAGTATACTATTCAGCTCACATAAGGTTACTCCCTTTTTTTGGAGATCATAAGTAGAGAAGATATAAACATTGATGTCCAGGTTGTTGTATGAAGATGAATTATCATAGCCTAAGCAGCAGTGGCATGCCTGAGCCATATGGCAAATATATACTTTAAATTGATTTTTTTTAAAAACCTGCCAAATTGTTTTCAGATTGTCTATACTCTTTTGCATTTCTACCAGTAATGTATGGGATTTCCAGTCTCTCTGCATCCTCAGCAGCATTTGATATTTTTATTTTAGCCATCCTAACAGGTTGTATAATGGTATCTTGTGGCTTTAATTTCCATTTCGCTGATGGCTAATGATGATGAACATCTTTTTATGTCCTTATTTGTCACCCATATATTTTCTTTGGTTAAACATTTGTTCAATCCTTTAAAAAAAAATAAAATAAATAAAACTGGAATTTTAAAATACTCTACAGTTAAAAGTGCCCTCCACTGGGACTTCCCTGATGGTCCAGTGGTTAAGACTCTGCACTTGTAATGCAGGGGGCACAGGTTTGATCCCTGGCCGGGGACTAAGATCCTCCACTCCGTGGTGCAGCCAAAAAACAAAACAAAAAGTGCCCTCCACACACTTTAAATTAGGAAGGTTGTACCTGACACAAGAGCCCATCCTATCCAGTGTTTCATCTATCCAATAGGAAGAACAGACACTAGTAATATTTGTGATTTTCCCCCCATGATTGTCTAACTTAATTCTCACAAGCTACAAAAGTCCCAACTTTATAGATGAGAAAATTGAGGTCCAGAGGGGTTTAGTATTTTGTCTGAGAGCTCATATTTATTAAGCAGCAGGAACTGGAATCTTGAATTCCACCCAGTGTTTGACTTCAATATTAATGTTTCTTTCATTTATATTAACTACAAATCATCTAAATATGAGCACGTTTAAAAATTTATAATGAAAAATTTCAGATACTCAAACGTAGAGATAAACCCCCATATATCTATGCCCAGTTCTACATTCAATAATTATTAAGATTTAACCACATTTTCATCTATTTTTCCTAAGTTCTTTGCTAAGTATTTTGTGACCAAACCTAGTCATTTATCTCCTATATACTTCAGAAGGTATATTAAATAAATCATGAACAATATATAACAACGCTATTATCTATCCCGCTTAAAAATTAACAATATTCCTTGGTGTCATCTATGACCTAGTCTATAAACAAGTTGCCCCAAGTGCCTACAAAATGTCTGTCTCTCCCATTGGATTTATTTGGATCAGGCTCCAAAATCTATCTACACCATGAATTTGTTTATGCCCCTTATATCTCATTTCCTGTATAGAAATGTCTTTTTTCCTTTTAGCTTTAAAATTTTCCCATGCCATTGAGTTGTTGCAGAAACCAGGCAGACTGTCCTGTAAGTGGTCCCTCATGCTGGATTTGGTTGCTTCTTCATAGTGTGATTTAACTTATTCGTCCATCCCCCATATTTCCTGTTAATGAAAGGTAGCTCAGAGACACAGGGCCCAACAGATCTTTCTATGATCATGGAAATGTTCTATATTTGCGCTGTTTCATACAGCAGCCCCATGTGGCTACTGAGCACTTGAAATCTGGCTAGTGTGACTAGAGTACACATTTTAAATTTAAATTTAAACAGCTCCATGTGACTAGTGGCTACCATACTAAACAGTGCACTTAGAGACTTAGGTTCAACTTTTTTGGGAAGAATACTGTAGTCGGTGAATGTTGTCCTCCAAAACGTATGGCCACTAAAGGGTCTATGTAGATGTACTTAAGTTAAAGATCTCGAGACGAGATCATCCTGGATTATCCAAATGAGTCCTAAGTCCAATGGCAAGTGTTCTTTTAAAGAGGAAGGACAGAGAAGAGTCAGAAGAGAAGGCATTGTGAAGGTGGGGGCAGAGATCGCATCAAGCCAAGGAATGTCAAGGATTGCTGGCAGCCACCAGAAGCTAGGAGAGAGGTATGGAAGGGATTCTTCCTCAGAGCCTCTGGAAGGAAACAACCCTGCTGACACCTTGATTTCAGACTTCTGGTCTATGAAAGAACTAACAGAGAATACATTTCTCCTCCTGTGAGCCAAGTTTGTGATAATTTGTTACAGCAACCCTAGGAAACTAATGCAAATACCTTAAGGGTAGCATGTGCTTTATATTGTGCTATATCAGGAGGCACACAACCTCAGGCTGTCTTACTTTAATGATGCTAAGGTGATAGCATAAATACATTTTTGGACATTGGGGTTTTTCCAAATTTTTGCTGTTACAAATAATGCTATAATGACAAATCTCGGCAGTGATGTCTCCGCTGCAAAGTTCCCTCTCAATTGTTCATTTAATCATTTCTTCCACTGATGATTTTTGCCTGAATTAATGATTTCATTAGGGGTTGCAAAATGGTAATTTAAAAAAGTCATTACTCCTTTTACATTTATTAGCTGTAATTCGTTTGCAAAGAAAAACTTTCCTTCAAAGTTGTGGGTGTTTTGATTGCCCTGGATTATACATAGTACAAGGAAGACAGAATAAAGGCTTAATTACTTTTAACTGCTGAGTCAGAGTAAGGAGTTAGTGCCCTAGGTATTTCCAATGGTGACCAATGAGTTGTTCGATGCCTTTTTAGGGGAGATAAGAGGTTGTGAATATCATTATGAATTTATGTTTTTTAAAAAATACAGACTTAGGGTTTTCAATCAATTGTATTCCTTACTCCCTTTGTTGCACACATTGTCCCGTATTTGGTCAATGGGGACTGCTTTATGTTGGCGTCTCTGTCCTTTTGACTTGACCCAGGTGTCACACTGATGGCTTCCTTGCTTTCTGACAAACAAGCTGTCCCAGGTTCACGGTGAGTACCTTGTGTCCCTATCCCGAAAGCAGACATTTCTCCCTTGAACTCTCTTTCTGGTGGGAAATGATATCCAGAGAACACACTCTGGGGTCTAGGAGAGCTCACTGGCATTGGCTTATCATTGCTTCTGTGACTTTTCTATGGATAGAGCTGGAAAATACATCTTTCTGAAGAACATCACAAGGTCAGGCTGCTTGCTATTTCTGATTCAGATTTAACATTACAGGATGTTAACTTTAAAAAGTTTTAGATTTGTTTCTCTTTTTCTTAAAATGAAAAATCTTGGTTCTTAATACCAATGACATAAATATTTATTTGTATTATCATATATGATTTTACATACATGTTGTTTTGAAACAATAATACCGATAATACTAACAAACTATTGAATGAAGTTTAAGATGTTCATGGCTCCATTTTTTGTTAGAATGTATCCCGTTAAATGTGTAGAGTCAAAATGCTGTGTTCCACATCACTTCAAGTATTTCTTTTTCCTGAGTCGCTATGCAACCAATTTGTTAGGTTATTCATTTTGCTCTGTTTTCCATTTTTAGGGATTTCTTTTTGTTTTCTTTGAGTTTAATTTCATTTGATAAGTATGTAAAACATTTACATTTCCAAATTCAACTGTATACAACATGTAGGTATATAACTTTCAACAGTCTTCTTTATCTTAAGCAATATATATTTACTTTTCCAAATGAAAGCAAACAGGATTATATATTTACAGCCTGTCTTCCTCACACAAAAGGTAGATTACTTAGCCTTTTTTTCTGCACTTTACTTTTTTACATGGCAGAATCTAGAAGAAAATATCATATTAGTAAACAGATCTTTCTCATTAAAAAGAATTTCATAGTAGTTTACTGTGTGGACATGCTTTTGTTTCTCTAGTGAATCATAAAGTTTGGGACATTTGGGTATTTTCAATTTTTTTCTGTTACAAATAACGCTATAGTGACAAATCTCTGGAAAATATTTTTGCCGTTGTGTCTTTAAATGAATTCATAGAAATAGGATTGCTGAGTCAAAGAGCAATTCACATGTAATTTTCCTAGATTATGACAAATTTCCTTCCATGATTCTTCTGTTTCGCATTACCACTTACAGTGTAGGAGGAGGCTCATTTCTCTACAGTCCAACCAACAGAGTACAGTGTCAAACTTTGGGATATTTGATAAACCTAGGTGAGAAGTGATATTTCAGTAAAGTTTTAATTAGCCTGTCTCTTATTATGTGATGCTGAGTATCTTTTCATATGTTTAAGGGCCCTTTTCATTTCCTCTTCTGTGAGCTGTCCATATCTTTTGCTGATTTTTCTATCAGATTGTCATTTTTCCCCACGATTTTTCAAAGACCTTTGTGTCGTAGCAATATTAGCTCTTTGTGATAGAAGTTGCATATATTTTTTCTGAGTTTGTCATTTGCCTTTTATAATTCCACTTAAAAATTACTGATTAGTATTTCACACTTTATAATTACCCTCAAAAGCTTTCTAAGATGTTGCTACTTTTGCATACTATTTCTTGATTGATTTGTCTCATGTGGAATGTGTCAACAGTACAATTCTGACTGACTTGATCAGTGCTAGGAAGATGTAGGTACTGGAATTCTCTTTGTTGCTACTGTGTGAGCCCAAACAACAGAGCCAGACATGAATAGACAGTAGAAGAGGAGGTTTGCTACCTGTAGTGGTGACAGTGTTCGAGGTCAGAAAAGGTTTTTCAGGGGAGAGCTATAGGGTAAAAGAAGTAGTATCTATGAAGAGATTATAAACTACCTGCTGTACAGTTTTCTTTTCTGACAGTGGATATAATTTGTCCTGCTGTCATTTCTGCTTTTATAATAGAAGCTGCAATTAGGTCACTACAATTATCCTTTGTTCCAGAGAATAGGCCCAGTTTCTTCAGCTTTTCCTTGTGAGTGCCATTTCAAAGCTGCAAGTACACCTGACCAAGCACAATTACAGTTTTTAAAATTATTTTTATTATTATCATCATTATTGTTATTCTAACCAGCCAATACAGAGTTACATGCAACCTTTGTGACCAATGTTTCTTGTTTTTGACAAAGCTATTTTAACTGCATTAATATTTTTTACCATTTTCTCCTTCCTGCCCAGGTGCCTATAACATTTTCTAAATGATCTCCTTTTGTCCCGTCCATTTTTCTTGTCAGCTTAAACCAGACCTGATGTCATAAGGGAAGTAGATTGACAGGATAATTTATCACTTCTCTTGTAATAAATAAGTAAATATATTTCTGTGTAGCAAGTTTTATATTCTATTAATGCTGACATACAAATTCTTCAATGCTGTTAATTGAATCATCTAAGTAGACTTTTTCTTCATGGTCTTCTTTTTGTACATACACATAGCCCATGGAGTCCTTCCTGGTTTGCAGAATCAAATAATGTTATGTCTCGTGGATATTATGCCAGAATATTGTACATGAATTTGTGCCTGTGTTTTGCCAGATGTTGTGGGGCAAAGGGCACGTTGATGTTCATTACAGCAGGTCAAGGCATCGAAGTTTGGGAAGCCCGTGAGAGTCAGGTGTGGTCTCAGATCATTCTCATTCTGGATATCCCTGAGAGGTTAATTGGTCCTTTCTCTGCCTATGTGGGATGACCACAGAAAATATTTCCATATCCCACATAGCCAAGAACTGACCAAATTGCCCATATCAAATGGGTTTTTATCTATTTGACAATGAATAGATTTCATATTCTAAAATCATGGCAGTAATTTTCAGTTCTTACCTATTAGTTGCATTTTTTACAGGGTCAGGTGGCAAGATTCTTTAGTATCTTCCCACTGCTACTAAATACTACCATTTCAAGAGAAATGCCATTCAGTGAAGGTTCTCCTATTATTGCAATTTACATTTTCCCTAAATGTATACCTTTCCCAGACCCATTAAATTTTCTCCATTGCTAATGTATTGAGTTCCTGTAATTTGTATTCTCATAATGTGGACAAATTTCTCGGAAATGCTTACTAAACATCTTTAGCCTTCCTTGGGAAATTAGCCCCAAAGAGAGGTTGGGGGAGGAGGGGACGAGTGACAGGGTACATACTATCTTCTCTGATAATGCATAGTCCCCTTATAGCAATCCTATACTGGGGCCCCTATAAACAATGTCATTAGGCATTGAAGCCATTAGAAGATGTTCCCAGGTTGCTGGCCAGACTAACACTGAAAAATGAGGTATAAGAATCTGCCCTTGAGGGGGTTCCGCTGGAGGGATTAAAGCTTATGACTTGATGTGCTTTATTCTTATTCTTATTGACATTTGTATGTAGCAAAAAAATCGCCTTATTTATTATTAATATTCCCCTAGTTCATATGTGTCCACTGTTTGTTGCTCTGTGGGAAGCAGAGAGGAAGGTAAGTTTTCTGTGTTAAAATGACCAGTAATACAGCACTTTTTAACCCTGGGGCCTGCCAGGCATGATATCTGAAAAATAAATGGCTACCCTTTGACATGGTGTTGGTTGTCATAGTATGGAAAAGAATGAAGATGGATCCCTAATGTTGACTGTTTGGGAGTATTGTAAGTCTACATAAACTTCCTGGGGGAGGAAACAGGAAAAATACAGAGAATCAAAGGAAACTAGCTTCATTTCCTTTCCTTTCCCTTATAACTCTTCTTTTCCTTCCATTTTGTCACCTGGAATTTCACACCTGGGCAGTCCTCTCCTGGACATGTCTTTGACCTCTCTCTCTCTCAAAGCTAACTCACATGAAAAAATGTGCTGAAGCACTGGGAACATGGGCACCCACACAGCATATGCTGCTCTCTTTCCTTTGTTTTCTTAGCCACAGATGCCAGATTTCTCAAGGCCATGAATGTCCACCCCCATGTCACATAGAATCTTCTTTAAAAGAACTCTGGGCTCATGAAGAACTCTAGAAATACTACCAGCCTCCCTAGGGTCTGGAAAAAAAAAAAACAACCTTTTTAGTTATGGAACCATGACTGTCTCTGAGACAAGGATAATTACATGCTTGTATACTCACCATCTCATCCAGCCAACATGTGACGGGCACTCTTACGAAAAGCTGTGTTCCCCAATGATGGAGAGTTTTGAAAGAGACAGAAAGTAAAGTCTTTTTCCTCCTATGCTCTTTATGCAATACACTTTACATAGGTCAGCAAAAATATTTTATTCAACCACTCGAGTTTTTGCAGTGCTTATTAGGATTGTCATTTTTGGCTTTTAAAGATGTGACTTTGTCCCAGAGGAACCATATCGAATATTCTCAGAAGTCCAGACACATGCCGAAAAGGGCGACTCAAAAAAACAAACAAACAAAAAAACCCAAAACAAACAAACAAACAAGGGCGACTCGTAGTCAGTTTGGTTTCTTTGGTTCCCACGTTTACTATGTACTAAAAACTATGCTAGACTAGATGAAAAGGACAGGGGACACTTGAGTGCCTGGTGGAAGACGCACAGCCTTGCCCATCAGGTCTGAAAATTAAGGTCTCCTCCTAATTCCAGAAGGGATGGGGTCTGCTTAATACGGGTCCAGGCCTGAGATGAGCCGGCACCAGGAGCATCCTTGGCAACTGGCCCTCCCCCATGTACACGTTACAGATGGATCGTGGAAGAAAGCCAACAATCATTTCAGATGATCACGATCACACAGTCATCAGAGAAGGTCCAACAAGCTAGTCCACGTGGGGCCTGCTGCCTACAGTGATTCTGCCAAAGAGCTGTCAGGCAATTAGGTAACAAGATAACTACCAGAAATGACCCCAGGCCTTCTCTAATGGGTATTGAGGAGAAATATTCAACCACAACCACTGGTTCCAACTTGGGTGGGTGGGGCTTTGAGGGAGGCTTTTTAAAGGACCACATGTTATATGCACATGGTCTTGAGAACTACAGTAAGGATTTTTTTACTTGATATGATAGGCAATGGGCATTTGTACATGGGAATCTAACGACTGGTCTATCCTCATTTGCTCCTTCACAAAGAGCAGTAGATACAATAGCAGCCATAATCTTTGGAGGGCTCACCCTCAGTTCTGACCACAGCATGCCACTACTCAACTGGCTCCCTACTCCTTGGTCCAACTAGGACCCTTTGCTCCAGGTTTTATACTTAACATAGGAAGTTTCTTAACATTGAAAAGAGGACTGGTTTACCTCTTACTGGAACCACAAATTGCCAAAGTAAAGTAAAAAGTAAAGCCTGTAAAGTGTTGGGAAGAAGGGAGGGACTGACATTATCTTATTGCAGTTAGCAGGGTAATGCAGCGGTCTGAATTTTAAGATGTGAGGAAACATCTTTCAATTCCTTCGATTAATACTTGAGATTTAGATCTTATTCAGGCTCCATCTATGAGCAGTAAAGAAGCATACATTTTAAAAGAGAGGAAGGAGATGGCTAGATATCTCCCTGAAGGGAGAATTCATTCTTTAAATAGCAGCCTGGCTGATCTCTTAAAGAATAAATGTTTAACGGCTTCTCTGTGTAAAATACCTCCATGTCTTTCTTTTACACGTAGACAAAATCCAATCTCCTTACTATGACGGAGGAGGCTGTATCACTAGACACAAGTCCTTTGTGACTTTGGCTTATGCCACTCTCTGTCCTCGTTACCAAACTCCAATCCTGTGGCATCATTTGCCTCAGGCTTCATTAACGCTTGCTGTTCTTTCTGCCTGAAACCCTCTGCCCCCAGGTCTTCCTGTTGCTGGATCACCACTGTGATTTTGGCACCTCAGAAACCCTTCCCAGTCCTGTCTCCCTGTCATGTTATTCTACTCTATTTTTTACATAGTTCTGTCACTACTTGATTTTATTTTTTCATTTATCTGTTTACAGGAATGTAAGCTTCACAAGAACAGGGACCTTACTGGCTGTTGACACATCTAGCACACTGCCTGGCACATGGTAGACACTCAATAATGTGACCACAGAAGCAGAGGGAAGCGGGGTCTGAGAGAGAAGCCATGTGACAATGAAGGTAGAGACTGGAGAGACATACTTTGAAGACGGAGCAAGGAGCTATCGGCCAGGGTTGCAGGCAGCTAAATAAAAGGCAAGGAAATGGATTCTGCCCTAGAGCCTGCAGAAGGAATCAGCTGAGCTGATTTGACTTCAGCCCAATAAAACTGATTTCAGAATTGTGGCCTCCAGATATGTACAAGAGTACATTTGTGCGGTTGTGATAATTTGTTATAGCAGCAATAGGAAACTAATACAGATCATGAATAAATGGAATTGATGGGTCCTAAGTAAAAGTATTTAGGCATGCCCTATTTTCTTTCAGAGCCTGGGATGGTGTGTCAAGGTTAATCTTTTCTGCAATGTTGGAATATAAGTAATGAAACCAACCCCACACCCCATGGCACGTAAAGAGAAAAGTAAGCCAAATTCTGGAAGCTTTCATACTGTGTGCCATGAACAGATCGAAAACATGTTTACTGTGGAACGCAGGAGAAGGAACCTAAATAAATGTCTTCAAATGTCAAACATAACAATTATACTGGAGACATTACTGGAGACGGTGGGCACAACACCTATACAAACTGGTCCTGGCAGCTGACATCTGTAACACAAGAAACAACTGCCCAGAAGGAGAGCTGTGGATTTAAAACAGATGACGTCAGGCCTTTCCTAAACAAAGGTATCTTCTTATCATCTCTCCCCAATACATTAGACAGCACACATTTTCTTCTGCATTTTTAAAAAAGCAAAACTCAAAAATGAGCAGCAATCTTTTATTCCCCCTCTTAGAAAATCTACAGTGACCTGTTTGCAAATAATACCGTGGAAGCATCCCAGAGAGGCTCTTGGTTCATTAAAATAATCAGCATATTCCAATATGCACTCGTCTCTGAAATAATAACAATTCAGTTTCAATAAATTAATTATGGTTTTAATGAGTGAAATTTACATTTATATTTCTGCCTTAAGATCTTCATGGGAGGGAGCATCCTCACCCGTACAGCTCCACTGAAGCAAGGCCTTTTTCTGAGTAGACTAGCAGAGGTTGATGGATCCCCTAACACTGCTGTTTCAGAAATGGAGAAGCAGGATGTCTGGAGAAGGAGCCAGACAGCCTGGGCTTGAAACCAAGCTCTGCCACTAGCTAGTTTTGTGCCCATGGGCAAAAGGGGAGAAAAAAAGGCCTTTTGTCACCCTAGTTTGCTTCTTCAGTTTTTCAAAACTGTAACAAAAGTTCAATTTGCTCTAACGTTTTTGATTATGGTGTTCTACCTTTTTTGATTATGGGTCTAGCATATAGACCCATATACAAATAGTGTGTAATCCACCTATCAACAGAAATATTTTGGCAAATACCTTCCAGACTCCTAAAATTATTATTGTTCATAGTTAAAATATTTAAAGAAATTTTGTATTTTTCTGCAGACTCGGTCTTCAGTAATATAAATTTATAACCCATAGTTAGCTGGCTGACTCAATGAACTGCTATTTTCCCAGAAAGTAATGCCCTAGACTTTTCAACTGTCTTCTTTCTCAGCTTTAGAGAAAGAAACTATAATAGAAAGTACCCTGACGGCTCGGAAATTCCCTTAGATTTCAAATAAAATTTTTTCCAGAGTCTTAAATTCCCCTGTAGTTAGCTAAAATATCATATATTATTGATGGGATTAAGAATTTAAATTTTTAAAAGTCTCTTTCAATTTTCTACACAGTTAAGGTGTACTTTATAATTGATTTTAATGATTTCATTGTAAGTGTCTAGATATACTGGATGATAAAGAAGGTCTGTTCTACTGTCCCAGCTGTAACACAATTTTTTCATGGCTGCATTCTCTGTGATCATATAGCATTTTTATATCCCATTACAGTATTTATCACAGTTTAGCTTTACTGTAATTAGTTGTGTATTGGTCTCTCACCTCTCTTAATCATGAACTTGTTGAGGGTACTGACTAGGTTGTGATGCTATTTCCCCTAAGTGCCTAGCTGCTCAATTAATGTTTGCTGAATTATAGAGGCAGTCAGTCCAAAAATAATTAAAAAGCCAAAAGTGAATCAGAGCAGAAAGTATCTACTCAAATCTTCTAAGTGGAGAAATTTCCCATGACTTCAATTTAACTTCAGATTCAAAGGCCTAATTGTATATCTCGAGAAAAAAGATCTAGGGATGTAAAATAGATTGTTAGTTCTTCAGATGATTGAAAATATTAAAAGTCATCAATATACAAATCTCTCTTACATGTTTTTAGAATTCAAATTGGGACCTATTCAACTGAAATGACCAACTAAAGGTGACCTGTCATATGAGGAATGTGAAAAATAAAAAAAGAGAGAAGGAAAAAAAAAAAAGAGAAAATGAATATAGAAGACGGTAAGGATTAGCAATAGGTTAGCCAAATGAGTACTGCTGGTTAGAAAGAAACATGCTTGTTAGATCTTAAAATGCACAGGAAGTAGGTGGGACTCACAAAGACCTCAATGGAGGGCCCCTCAAGAAGGCTAGCCTCTAGTATACATCCTGAGTGAATGGTACCTAGCACTGTTAAACACAGAACAGATTCAGAAACATTTCTGCACTTCCATAAAAGGCAAAGGGGGCTGGCTTGATCTTCTAAGGAAGTTTCCAGCATATGGGGATCAGGCTGGAGGGCTACGAAGAAGAGGTGCAGAGATGCACTTGATAAACTCTGTATGGGATGGAACATGCCGCCTTTCAAATATAAAGATGACATGTTCCAGGGTGCTCTGAGCCGTTCTCCCTGACAATAAGAGGTCACTTGTTCTCTTAGCCTGAAGGTCTCTGTCCAAGAGAATACACTTTTAGATGTTCACTGGGATCGGAGGTACAGTTTTGGGCCACTTTTAAGAATGGCAAATTGCTTGATGATAAATATCCCCTCTTGATCCTTTAAAAAAATTAATCTCTGAGTCCTTAGACCCTATTACAGTACTTGGACAATGATGGGTGCTTAACTGAGATATTTAATACATCAATGGTTCATAAAGAGGTGTAGTTTTTATAATATTAACCTTATTAGCACATTGCCTTAACTATTGAGCCAACCAGCTGTCTGCACGGAACAAAATTAACGAACCTCCCTGCATGGTGCGCTCACCTGCAGGCTCAGGCCCTCAGCAGCATTTCCGGGATGAAGTGTGGAGGTGAGACTGTTACTTTTCCCAGAAGGTGTTCCATTCCCCCTACCGACATTTTTCTCATTTTCTTTTCAACACCTGCCGCTGCACCCAAGTAGCCCTCCTGCCCTCTTCATGGCTATCCTTTTATACAGTACATAAACTGATGCTGTGCAACAATTCATTTAAACCTGAAAACTGCTACTTTTCCAATCTGCCAAGGAATGGTTAGTAAATGCTCAAGACAGGGCTGAGAGGTACACCACCCTACCGGGCACTATGAAACCTATATACGAGTTACCTGTCTATGTAACTCTCAATCACACACACACACACACACACACACACACACACACACACACACACACACAATTATAGATGTTCCCACAAACAGCAAACATCTTAAGCTCAGCCAGCTAAGCTCTCCTGATACCAGAAAGATGCCCTCAGATACCACAAAGGAATAAAATAAAACGTAAGCACTTCTGAGTTAGTCTATGCCCGACACTGTTTCTCATATTCCTTTAGATGAAAAAATTCCTTTCTTATGTTATCTGATTATAAAGCAACATAAAAATGAATGTGTAAATAGAATCATAAACATGTCTACACAGTTTTGTATGTTTTCAAATGCTCCAGAAAAGTTGTAAAACCGTTCTACCCATTTCATTTTTAATTTGTGATATTTGGAGATCTTCCTCAATTTCCCCTCTTTAGTTGGCATGCTGTTAGTAAAATGTGTTCCTCTTTTCTGGTCCGAAGCAAAACCTCTAAGTATATCTTCAGTAACTTAAATTTCCATCTTGGTTCACACACCATATTGGTTTATTATGCAACTTAAAAAAAAAATTTTTCTTTGAACTTAAGCAGAGCCAAGCTATGTAAGCTGCAGTAGTGTGAACCACTACTGGTAATTGATATCTGCAGGAGGTTATTTCAGATTGATCAATGAAGGTTGCACGACTAGCTTGAGTCCATTTATTTCCTCGGAATAGTTTTCACTTGATAATATGAATTGGTCATTGATATGAGGCATTCACTTTTATCTTAAGTCACATACATATTTGAGGCAGGGAATATTTTAGCATAATGTCAGTTTTCTTGGCACTGAATTTTTGTTTGCTGGTAAAAAGAATTAGGCTTCTTCAAGAATTGACAGTCCATTTCTTAACACTTTGTGAAATGTTCTGGTTTCATTTAATACGTTTCTTTGTCAGGACTTACTTGTCCATCCTTTGAAATTGGCGAGGTAAATGCATAATTATTGGGAATAGGATTGATTGATAAAAACTAGAAAAATTACTACAGCTAGTTTTTAATCTGCTGTGTAAAAAAAAAAATAGGAACATATTCAATTTGGGTTTAATAATGTCCAAAGCAGCCAACTGTAATACTGAACCATTTGTTAAAACTATGATCTTGTTTTTTCCAAAGTGGAATATTTAATAGTCATTGCAGATTTTTTTTTAATATGCATTTATGTGACTGTTACAAAATGCAGCTCTGAAATTTAAAAGTCCAACTAGTAAATTATCCTCTTTTGGCTTTCTTATTATATCCACTATAACAAGATTAAAAACATATGAATTATACTGCATTTTCTTGACTCGGTGATTTTTTTTCTTAAACTAAGTCAACCCACTAAAATATCCTTTGATGCTCATTCAGCTAAAACTTTATATTTTTGCAAAGACACATTATGTGATTTGAAAATATCTTTAAGGGCCTGGAATATCTGAATTGGAAATGTGCCATCTTTTACATCTTCACGAATAGAATTTTTAATTAGCTGTTGATACTGTCAATAATAGAGTTCACTATTATTTTTAAAAAATGATTTGTCTAAGCAACTCCTTCTCCACTCATTTGTGTTTTTATTTTTTAAAACTGGTGCTTACTATTATAATCAAAATAATTTTTAAACAGAGCACTGTTGTTTCAAAAATAGGCAAGAACTGTAGGCAAAATATTTTAATACACGTTATTGTTTTTCCCATGCATTACTAGAAGTTCATCCATTTTTAAAATTACATAATAACTTATTTAAAATCTGATATTACTTTATGCTTTTAAGTTAACCAGGACTTTACTAAATATCTTCTCTTTACTGAGATGTAAGGAAATGAAACAAGCAGAAGTTAAAATCTATGCCTCAAGAGAATTAGGATCTAGGCAAGAAGGAAAGACATGAAACTGCAGGAGAGTGTATAATAAGGAATTATCTTATAAGACAAAGACTCTAATTTAATGGTAATGTGGACTCCTAATTGCAGACTAGGATTTTAGTAATATTGCCTCCCTGAGAGAGTAGCTATATGGCATCTGGTATATTACAAATGGCTGTCGCTATTTTTCCTGATTCTCCATTTCCATTACAGTTTTTATGCTTGCCCCCTGAAATATAATCTGCACTGTGAATTCTGATTGAATCGTCTCAACACTCAGCACAAAACAAAGATCCTCCTTTGATGGAGAATAAGCCAAAGACAGTGTGTCTCATCTATACAATCAAATTCAGTTTTCCCTGTAAAGGCAAATTTTTCCTTTCAAAAGGTTGAAATGAATGGTACTTAAAAATTTCAACTGGTTAAATTTAAGCCACTGGAAGAGAATGCGGGCAAAAGCCCACTTTAAAAAAAAAAAAAACAACCAAAAAGAAAACCTCTCTAGGCCCATAACATTTTCATTTGTTTGTGAAATGGGTGAATTTCATTCTCTTTAAGGTCTTGTCTCCCAGGATCTGGTTTGGTGACAGGGAAACAGGTGTCAATAGTCCTGATGGGCTGGTCACTATGTGTCAGTGACCATCTTCACCGTTCTACTACCAGTTACAAATGATCCCATGCTTCTGGATACCATTTCATAGCCCAGGGGAAAGACTTATTTTTCTAAACTCTATAACTTTGTCCACCATTGATACAGCCTATTCTGCCTCTTGATTCCATTCTAGCAATTATTCCCTGGAAAAATAAAATCAGAATCAGTGCAGCTTTACATTTGTTCCTTCCTTCATTCATCCATTATTCAACAACTGTGTACTAAGTACCTACTCAGTGAAACGTAATGTGTTAGATGCTGAGAGAAACAGAAATATAATTATGATGTGGTCCTCGCCTTAAGGAAATTACAAGCTAGTGATGGAGAGAAGGCATGTTTGTAATCACAGACATCTACAATTCAATGCAGCAAAATAACAACAGTAATAACAACGTGTACCTATCCTGTGCCAAGCACTGCTCTACATGCTTTAAGCATTTCATCTTGTGTAAATTTCACAGGAACTCTGAAGGCTAGGTATTATTTCTCCTTTCAAAAAAATTTTCCAAATGAGTGAGCTGAGGCTCAGAAGGTTTCAGCAAAGTGTGCACAATCGCACAGCTGGTGCACAGAAGAGTCAGGCTTCAAATCCAACACTATTAGATATTAACGCTCATTCGCTTTCAAATAAACACAGCCTCTAAGCAAAAAAGGTAAGTTCGCCATTTA
The DNA here is from genome assembly GCF_026419965.1 of Kogia breviceps. Classification (NCBI taxonomy): domain Eukaryota; kingdom Metazoa; phylum Chordata; class Mammalia; order Artiodactyla; family Physeteridae; genus Kogia; species Kogia breviceps. The sequence continues at coordinate 171,636,601 of NC_081311.1, read as the reverse complement.
TTGAACATCTCTATGCCTGGCACTATTCCGAATGTTTCACTTCAGTGTCTCAATTAGTCCCCACAACAATATTATGATGTTACGATGGTTATCTACCCCTTTTGTAGATAAAGAAAATGAAGCTTAGCAAAATTAAGTAACTTGACCCAAGTTACGTAGTGGAAGAATTTTCTTCCGACTTAGGTCGTTTGGGAAGGTATAATGGAAGAAGTGGGGTTTCAATGAATTTTCGTTGAATCGGACCAACTGAGGCAGGAGGAGGGTGTTCCAGGCAAAGGAAATGGTATTAGGAATGGCACAGAGATTGGAAAGTGCTATAGTAGTTTCAAAAAGAGTGACCATTCCAGGTTGGCTAAGTACACGGGTCATATTGGGCAGGAGTGCAAATTCTGATAAGAAAGCTAGGCTATAGTCAGGTGCATTAGGCCAAGGAGTTTGGACTGTACACAGTAGACGAGAGAGCCGTTGAAAGTTCAGAGAGAGGAATGACTTTGATCAAAGCTATTATTACTGACCCATTCTTCTCCAGCCTGCTATATTTAGCAATATCTGCTTCAAGAAATCATGATTTCACAAATTATTATTTATTTGTTAAGTTCATCCAAGAACATGAATACTGGGCTTCCCTGGTGGCGCAGTGGTTGAGAATCTGCCTGCCGATGCAGGGGACACGGGTTCGTGCCCCGGTCCGGGAAGATCCCACATGCCGCGGAGTGGCTGGGCCCGTGAGCCATGGCCGCTGGGCCTGCGCGTCCAGAGCCTGTGCTCCGCAATGGGAGAGGCCACAACAGTGAGAGGCCTGCGTACCACAAAAAAAAAAAAAAAAAAAAAAAAAAAAAGAACATGAATACTTACAGCTTCTATCTAAACAGCCAATTGTTACTATTGTTTAAAAAAAAAAAAAAAAAAAGCCCTTTTAAGCGACCTCTAGAAAAGCAGACTTTTGTGCCATAGCCCAAACCACTTCAACCTTCTTAACTTTCAATACTAAAATCAAACAAAGGGCACAGAGCAGCAGGCGGCTGGAGTTTGGGCCTGGGAAAGGGGTCAGGTTCCTCTGGCCATCAATCTGAAGTCAATTCAGATGCACTGCAAAGTCATTAAGTAATTAAACTACATAGCAAGGACAGGTGGGTGGGAGACAGCAAACAAGGAAGAAAAGGACACTTTCAGACCATTTCCACCAAAGACTGAATTTGAAATATCAGCAGACCAGAGTTATACTCCTTTAATGTAATACGTTTAACAGAAATGCAAATATGAGATGTCGTGAATTTAATGACTGTGGTTACAAGTGTTTTCTGCAATCACATACCGCATGAACTTGAGAGGCTGGCAGTCACCCATGCTATTTGTACCCCTCCTCCCTGAATTTGCTTCCATGGCTGTCAAGCACTGGTTGCAGCCAGCACTCCAAACGCCCCTCCCCTGCTACCGTGCTGCCATCTTTTTTTTTTTTCCCCCCCGTGCTGCCATCTTGTGCCTAGCTCACTGTGCTTGAAGAGCAACTTCCAACTGGTGATCAATAAGAAACGAGAAGAAGCTTCTTGAATGGGAGTATCTGGCATGACTCCAGGCTGGGCAAAGTCTGTGTTCAAGTTGGCCTTCTTCATCATGACAGTATCCAACTCAGCAACTTTCACAGATGGCGTGTCTCAGAACATTCTGGGCTCCCAAATGATACTAAATGGATTACCTGGGGTCTTTAATCCCCAGAGCTGGCCAGAAAATAACACTGAGTGCCTAGAGTGAACCAGGTGCTTGTTTCAAAAATAAAACTTTTCACAAAAGTCTGAAAGCCAGACGTCTCATTTAACAGATGAGAACACAGAGGTCTGAGGCAGCATGCTCATGCAGAGTCAAGTCTTTAATGCAGGTCTGACCTACTCCTGGGTTTTGCAATCTTTCTGCTTGGCCACATGCTTCCCCCTGGGCCACCACCCAGGCCAGTTGGCCCTAAACATAGCTATAAGCAACACCTGGGAAATAGTTTTAAAATACATATCCTCGGGCCCAATTGCAGATGTACTGAATATCCATAGCATAGTTCTATCTATATGTATACCTATATCTATTTAATCTAATTATCTATTTATCCAAAACAGGGTTTGTCAACCTTGGCATTTGTCAACCGACATTTTGGGCTGGGTAATTCTTTCTTGCAGGGGGTTGTCCTCTGCATTGTAGGATGGTGAGAAACATCCTTGCTCTCTTCCTACTAGGTTCCAGGAGCACCTCCCCCTTAGTGTGACAACTAAAAACGTCTTTAGACATTGTCAAATGCCCTTTGGGGGGAAAACCACTCCCAGTTGAAAACCACTAATCTAAAAAACTGCCCAGGCAGTTTGGAAAAAGCATATTCAAAGGTTGGTGTTTATAAATCACATGTCTAGGTTAGAATTTCTATATAAAAAATATGAGGGGAAAACGAAGCAGATCTGGAAGACAACAGGTTGAGTATCCTTTCAACCTGCAGATTTTGCCAACCTCTAGGAACAATAATTAATCTTAGCCTCCTGAGTGGGTGTATAGTCATGGAAGTTTTCTAAAGCAGGATACAACATAGCATATGTGCAAATAGGAAATGAAGATGAGATACTTTAGAAATTCTAGAAAATATTATTTGATTTATAGAAGTTTGATTTGTCCCCATTTTTAGAGCACTTTAGCAAATTAAGTTTATTTGTACACTGCCCAGGTCCAAACTAGTCCACAGTAAATATTCTGGATTCTCTTAACTTTTATTTACTGAAATTTTCATCTTTGAGGGAACTTAGTTAAAAAGCATTTTATCCAAATAAAATGTTAGGCCTTAAAGAATTATTATTGCCATTTCATTTCATGGTAATAAAAAGAGGGATACATACTCAAAAGTTGTTTATCCAAAGGTATGAAAACAATTGATAAAATGGGTATTGGACTCTCATTTCTAAGTTCTAGTCACCAAAGTCCTTCTACCTAGTTACAGCCACCCAAAGCTTTCACAGAAAATGTTCCCAAATTCTGCCTCTGCCGTCCGTAACCTCCATTGAACCAAATATATCTGTTACCCAACTGGCAAAAAATCCAGTGAATTACTAAAGTTTGGTGATTATATTGAATATATTTTTTGTGTGTATATTAAAACCAAATATCCAGATCAACAGAATTTAGAACTTCTTTCCAAGTTTTTCTCAGATCAGATATTCTGAACATTTCTGGCATCACTGAGGTAGTTTAGTAAATTCCTTTTCAGAATGTATTTCAGAATGTAATTGTAGCACTACAGTTGAGTCCAACAATATACTATGTCACTCCAGGGTATTTGAATATAAGAGTATCCTTTTAAAACACTTTTTTAAAGAGCTGGTGTACTTTGATCTTAGAAGTTTGTCTAAACGACTGCTGGAAAGCATGCCAGTCAAGTGATTCATTTTATGTATGAATCCAGCTCGGCTGACAAGTAGTTGCTAATACGGCACTTCTAACATTGACTCAAGTCGCATACAAGGATTTTGGCTCATAAAAAATGCTGGCATGGCATGAGGATGTAGGTGTTCCCATCTCTTGTCTCTAGGAATATAAGCATGTGCCAAATTTTTCTGGTGACTACAAGCATTTCTGGGAAGATAGGTGTTATGAAGATCAAAAAAATGTACAGTTATTAAAACTACCACGGGCTTCCCTGGTTGGCGCAGTGGTTGAGAGTCCGCCTGCCGATGCAGGGGACACGGGTTCGTGCCCCGGTCCAGGAAGATCCCACGTGCCGCGGAGCGGCTGGGCCTGTGAGCCATGGCCGCTGAGCCTGCGCGTCCGGAGCCTGTGCTCCGCGACGGGAGAGGCCCCAGCAGTGAGAGGCCCGGGTACCGCAAAAACAAACAAACAAACAAAAACACAAAAAAAACCCTACCTGCATCCCCCTGTATCTCACGCCCTCATTTCTCTAAATAAGAGATACACCTTGGAAGAGGGGTGGTGGGTGTGTGGCCACTATGCCCTGTGTTTGTGCTAGCTTGTGCTGACCCTTTCTCTCTCTCTCTTTCTCTCTCTGTTTTTAATTCTTATTCTAGGGAAAAAGGCTACCCTTACCCTAATATAAGCATCAATAGTAATTATTGGGATATGGCAAATCTCTTTTCATTTACTGAGATGGTTAGTGCTGTCAAAGACAGAAATCTGATAGCTTCTTTCTGTAAGCATAGAATGAGAACATGACCTTGTCCTGAGAAACGTCATCTTGTAATATTTTTCATAACTTCCATGCAGTGATGATCTAATAAGAATCTAAGAGTAATTAACTGGATCTCTTTTAGCCAAACAAAGCCTTATTCCTTTTTATCAGGATTCTAAGGGAGCCATAAATTGGGGCATTTTGAAAAACTGGGATCTAATCCAGTCCATGATCTGATCAGGGTTCAGTGGTAATAATAAATTGGGACTGTTAAAACTGGGAAGCATTCCAACATTTTATTTTGCCCATACCATAGGACCTAGCAAATTCTACTGCAAAAGACAGGGATATTGAGAGAGGAGTAAAACCATGCTGAGTTAATCATTTGTATGTAATCATGCCAAAACATGGGTGTTTTCGACGGTTTAAATAGTGCCAAAGTTTAAGTTCAATAAATAATTAATTATAGAGAGTCTCTTGGCAAATTAAAGAAATCAACCTTCTGCTTCCTTTAATAAAATATGCACTCTTTTTAGGATACAATAATGACAAAATCCTATCAATTCATTTGTTGCTCTATGTATTTAGGGGTGTAATACTTATGTAGGTTACAACATAAAATACTAATTCAGAATATACTTTTCTTTCTTAGAATACAATAAGCATCTTCATTTTTCAGTGTGCACTTTTCAGAATAACTCTAGCCTTATTCTGGTTCTCATTTCAATTTCCAGTAACATAAAAATCTCCCATAATTAAATAAAATGCTGAGAGGTTGGGAATAGATTTTCACCCACTTGTATTCTCAAACTCTAAATGGTTTCTGAATGTTTTTATATCTCTGAGATGCATTTCGTTTATGTGGGGAACTTGCAGCTGTATAATTAAATCTTGGTTTGCCAAATATCAAAAACACATGTATTGATTTAAACTAAGGGAACAGGCCACAAGCAGCTCAGCTGATAAGGCAAGGGAGAAGCCTCTGCAGTTCTTGGAAGGCTTCCTAAAGGAAAGAAAACTAAGAACCTTGAGTGCAGACACTGAAACCGATTAACTTGCCTAAATCTCAGCTTCACTCTCACTTAGGCATTCCGTTCAGGCCAGTTGTTGAAAACAAGAGCCATATGTTTTCATACTTCTCAATGCTGAAGCTAGAGAGGTTACCACTTTCCCCCCTCAACTCCTCATTGATCCTAAGATTCTAATAAGATCTACAAAAACAATGTTTCATTAACACGGTAAATGAGCTCCCTTGCAAAATAAACTCTGAAATGGTATAAGAGTAATAGAAGATCTCAGAGTGCAAACTCATATGTTATTAAACTCCCTCCCCCCCAATTTTAGTAAGAAGTTTCATTTTGTAAAATTTAATTCAGAATCAGTAATACGGGACTTTAATGGAAGACAGCCTTTGGTCAATGGAGATTTTCTCCCTCAGTGCAATAATCTTAAATAAACGAGAGGAACATACTTATCTTTAACCAATCTCCACCTGACTTTTGAGAAGGTATTAACAATACAGGTACAACATGCATATTGTTAGGTACTTTATAGGTCCTAGAATCTGGTTAATTTCACACTTTGCAGAAGGTTACAATTTTAAAGTCTTAATATTAAACAACAGCAATAAAAGTACATGGTCTACTGACTTGTTAAGACCATATCTTGCTTTTAGCTCACCATACTAATTTACATAATCTGAATATTTGGAAAATGCTAATTTAATTTAGCTTGATAAAGAATTCTAGGAGAAATAATCTTTGAACATAATATTGGATTCATCCTTCTAGCAATGGATATAAGCATTTGGAACTAATGTTTTATTATGGCCAGTTTCACTGGAGCGTGAAAAAAACGATGAGTTTATTTAAAACAGAGCTTCACTGCCATGGACTATTTGACTTGTTTCAGGAGGGGACACATGATCAGCTCAGGAAATCAAACATGAGACTAAGAAAATCCTAACACGCGTTATGAGCCAGAAACTTGGGCTTATACATTCAGATAAGAATAGTGCATATGCTACCACGAATCAATGCCATAGCCAGTTCAAGAAAGGCCACTCTAAGGAGTTTAGAGTAAATGCTTCTATACTCAGACATTTATATATTTCTCAGACCCTAAGATCTGGGAGAGACCACAGTGATCATCTAAGGACACATGCAGCATTAATGGCACACAAGATGACTTCTGATGGCATGTGGCTTGATGAATTTAATTATATTAATTTACATGGTTTTGCATTTATATAACTTTTTATTTTATTGAAGATATATAGATATAAATAAACCAATGAAGATAATATATCAGTGACTGAAGTTTATGAAACTGATGCTAGTCCAATCCTTTCCTGTTGCACTCATCCTTTCTCAGTGTAATCATCAGCTTCTTATTAGACATATCCAGTGTCAATACACTCACCACTGCATGAGACACTCTAATTTGCCAGGATGTTTTCCCCTCTGTCAAACTGAAGGCTACCTCTCTTAAAATAATTCCTTTTTAGAATCTTCAAGAAAATAAATGAATGGATGAATAAGTAGAGAGAGAGAATGGAAAGCGAATGGATGCTATAAAATACGTCTAATTCCTCTTCTACGTAATGTTCTTTAATCATGTGACATCAACTAAGTCTTAACTCTGCAGGCTATGCATTCCCAGGTCCTTCCATATTTTTCAGGAGACATGGATTTAGTGCTGCCATTTTCTGTGTGTGAGACAGGCTTAGGGTATTTCAGGTGTGATCTGAGCAGTAAAAAATAGAAATTATTGTTTCTTCCTTCACTTTTGTACATGAACTTCTGTAGCTTAGGACTGGCTTAAGTTTCTGGCAGGCACATCCCCATGTTGACTCATGCTAAGCTTACCCTCAACTAAAACCATCAGGTAAATTTTTCATATATTTGGTATTAAGTCAAACCTTCCACATCCTGTGCTTGTCCAGTTCCTTTTTGGACCTAAAAGCAAGACTTTACATTTATTCCTATTAAGTTCCTTTATGTTTGATTCAGTCCATTGTTCCAGATGATTCTGTCATCAAACTGTCGAGCCCTGCAGCTTTTTGGAATTCAAAATCTGATCAATGGGCACCATCGCTGATGCCAATGCTCAGCAGGCCAGCGTTAAAAATAAATTTTTGAGGAAAACTTTCTTCTTGCAAGCCTATATTGATGGAACATTCATTAGCAATGTTTGGGTACAGTTTCTCAATTAGCTAATAATCCTTCTAGGGTTACATGATCTGGTGTATATCTCTCTGCAATAGCCACAGGATATCATGAGAAAATACAATTCTAATGTCCAGGAGAGTACCCCTAGTCTTTGTGAAGTCCAGAGATTAGAACAGGGATTTTCAGCCTCCACATCACTGACAGTTTGAGTAGGAGAACTCACTGTTTGAGGAGGGGGACTGTCTTATACACTGTAGGATGTGTAGCCATATCCCTGGCCTCTACCCAGTACACAGTGGTGGCAACTCACTCCCCACACCCCCTCCAAAGCTTTGACAAACAAAAATGTCTCCAGATATAGCTAAATGTTCCTTGGGAAGCAAATTTCCATCCTCCATGCCTCCCCCCCCCCCCCCGGAAGAATTGAGAATCTCTGTTCTAGGCTCTGTATTCCTCCAATCTAATCTAATAACTCAATCCACCAGTTGTGGCTTTTTTGACCTTTCCATAGCTATAGCTATGAATAAAATATTCATATATATCACCAAAACAATTCCCTATCTGGAGTTAGATACATAGGCAAATTAAAACAAGACATGGAAATCATAAGAAAAATAATGAGAGGAATGATATAACCCTAAAATTTAGAGTTGAGGTTAGATTAACCCTCGAGTAAAACAGTTACAAGGAAATTGAACCTTCAAATTATATGATTTAAGAGGTAATCTATGAGGACTTTTGTATTTGGATGCTCATCAAGGTATTATTTGGAACAGTGAAAAATGGAAATAGATTATACATTTGAGGACAACAGAAGATAAATAAATTATGATATATTGATCTCACAGAATATTAGGCAGTCATCAAAATGACATAATTTCAAAACATTAATGACATGGGGAAATGCTCACAATATAACGGGAATTCTGTGAAAAAAGTAAGTATATGCAGTATGAATACCAAGTTTTCAAACAAAAAAATATAGTAAAAAATCATTAAAATATTAATAGTGGTTATGGAATTATGGTAGAATTATGCATGATTTTAATAATCTTCTTTACACTTTTTACGTTTCCAAAAATTTCTTTTCTTTTTTTTTAACATCTTTGAGTATAACTGTTTTACAATAGTGTGTTAGTTTCTCCTTTACAACAAAGTGAATCAGTTATACATATACATATGTTCCCATATCTCTTCCCTCTTGCGTCTCCCTCCCACCCTCCCTATCCCACCCCTCTAGGTGGTCACAAAGCACAGAGGTGAACTCCCTGTGCTATGCGGCAGCTTCCCACTAGCTATCTAATTTACATTTGGTAGTATGTATATGTCCCTGCCACTCTCTCACATCGTCACCTATTACCCTTCCCCCTCCCCATATCCTCAAGTCCATGCTCTAGTAGGTCTGTGTTTTATTCCCGTCCTACCACTAATCGCAAAAAAAAAAAAAAAAAGTGTGCAAGTAAGGCAGGATGCTTCAGAGAGGGCATATAAGAAAGATGGCGATGTTTTTATACTGGGTTATTCAATCCTCCTGGGAAAAACATCTGTATATCATTTTTCATAGAATGAGAAGAGTTTAATCTAATGTTCCAGCTAAATCCTGTCCCTCAAACTCAGTGATTCTCAGACTGCTGAAGAGTCACTTTGGGTATAACTATTTTTGTTTGTTTGTTTGTTTGTTTGTTTTCTGTACGTGGGCCTCTCACTGTTGTGGCCTCTCCCGTTGCGGAGCACAGGCTCCGGACGTGCAGGCTCAGTGGCCATAGCTCACGGGCCCAGCCGCTCTGCGGCATGTGGGATCTTCCCAGACCGGGGCACGAACCCGTATCCCCTGCATCGGCAGGAGGACTCTCAACCACTCCGCCACCAGGGAAGCCCTGGGTATAACTATTAAGCACAGATTCCTGAACTCTAACTTCCAAGATTCTGATTCTGCAAGTCCGGTGTGGGACTCAGGAATTTTCACTTTTTAACAAGCTCCCCAAGTCATTCATTCTGATGCAGGTGGCCCATGGGCCATATTGAGAAACATAGCTATCTATAAGAAGTCACGTGTTTTGATTTGGATGAGTATTTTTTTTTTTTTTTGCCTCTATTTTTGATAACTTCTTCCTGGTTATACACTAAATAGAATTGGTATGGACCCTCAGTGGTGTGTTAGTGAACTGGCTCTTTGAAAAAAACAAACCCAATTTACCATCATCTGCCAGTTTCTGTGGTGTAAATACTCCCACCATGACCAATTTCAAGCTGCCAACGGTTTAGCAACCAGCTCACAGAATCCTTGAAAGCTTAATAATCATCTTTCATAAATTGGTGCAGGCTGGCTTCAGTGATATACAGTATATATTATATTTAAGTGGTTTAAACTCTTTTTTTTTTTTTTTTTTTTTTTTTTTTGTGGTACGCGGGCCTCTCTCACTGTTGTGGCCTCTCCCATTGCGGAGCGCAGGCTCCGGACGCGCAGGCTCAGCGGCTATGGCTCACGGGCCCAGCCGCTCCGCGGCATGTGGGATCTTCCCGGACCGGGGCACGAACCCTGCCCCCTGCATCGGCAGGCGGACCCTCAACCACTGCGCCACCAGGGAAGCCCGGTTTAAACTCTTTGAAAAAGGAATATGTTAATGAAAAACTATTATTATCTATGACAACTAGGATAAAGCAAGTAAGCAATTGGATGGCTTGAATCATCTTTAGGTAACAAATTCTAAATGTATTAGAACAAAAGACAACTTTGTGAACTTGTATACACTATTTCCTATTTTATTCTATTTTTTTTTTTTTCCTGTGGCCAGGCCACGAAGAGTGATACATTTGCTGAGTTCTTTAAGAGCTGTGAATTGTTTTCAATGGATGATGGAGAGCCAAGAAATGGGACTGCAGGGTTGGGATCAATGTCAAATGTTCAGCCTTCACTCCACCCTCTATGGTTTTCAGCCCCTGAGCTCTTGAAATACCCTTGGCCATTAATTCTATAGCACCCAACCATAACATCAACTTCTCCCACTTTTTCCCCTTGTACTTGATTGACACAATGTTGTCTCTAGGAAACCCATATCAGATGTGTTTTATGTGTTCATGTGCAGGAAGTGGCCTAAGTGGAGGCTAATAGTATAGTTCTTTTAATATTTTGACCAAACATATTTTAAGAAAATTGGACCTGAAGCCCATATAACCAGCTGAGGTGAATTTACAGTCCTGCTTTTAAGAAGAAAACTCCTCAGGCACCTGCTTCCTAAAGGCAAAACCAGAAGGGAAATGAACTCTTGCTTAAAGACAACCCACCTTATTTTATGAGTTATCAGTTTTCTAGCTGGCACAGAGTTCCCTAGCTACTAACAGGAAACCCCCCACCCCCAAGCAAGTATTGAACTGCAAAACACGTGAAGTCTGCATTCTAGCAAATAGCTCCGTTTCCTGAAGATGAGGCAAAAATGTGGTACCTCAGCAAGTGAAGTCAGGGGAGCAGTAAAGACCTATGGCATGGTCTCACCGCACAGATGTCTTTGCCAATAGATGCATTAAAATCTTAGCCTGAATTACATTTTACATTACAGGATTACTGAATCGTGGGTTATGATGGAGAATTCATCCTTCTTCTCTTTGGGGCAACTCTGACAGGTGAATAGTCAACAACAATGGAAAGCACTTGATTTCTTCTTTTCTGGTCCACTGACCCTGGAACTGAGCTTATCAATCTCTCAAAAACAAGAAAGGACTAAATAGGGTTTTTTTTCTTGCTATTGATAAAGTCAGCCTTCTCAATGGGAACAGACCACAAGATAGGAGTCAAAGGTTAACAGTTAGATACTCTTAGCCTGCTCTGTACCAGAAAACACAATGAATAAGAAGTATGATTTTCTTAGTACACATGCTAGAGTATTAAAATAAGTACAAGAACTGACTTTTTAAAAACGACAAGAACTATTATTACTAATAAGCAAGGAAAAATTTGCACAAATCTGACTTCATACATGATCAAGTCAGCATCAAATACTTAAAATTATGTAATAATCTCAGTCTTTCTCCAGGCTTCATTTGGTTGTGAAGGCAAAGAATTTTCAGGAGAAATATGAAGATTCACTTACATGTTTCAAAATCAGACATTTCTATATCTACTTGGGATAAATGCCAGAGTTAACATCAAAGATATGTGAAGGACCTCTTGTCCTAATGGAACATTAAGCTCCTCAAATAGAAGAATTCAGCCCTTGCAAACTGTCATTATTTCAGTAAATGAAACCGGCCCTTTAACAGATGGGCAACATATTTTGCAACTTGCTGATGGCCTAATAAAAGGCACTGGCTTTTTAAAAATGAAGGGCATGTACTTCTCAAATTACAGGACCCAAATGGGCTTAGCAGAATAAAATTAAGAAGGTATACAACAGCTTGACAAAAATTAGGAACAGACTATGGAAATTTGATAGCTCTAAACATCAATATCCAGATGACCTTTTTATTAAAAAAAACCCCAGAAAACAAAAAAACTCCTTATTTAAACCACAGGGAACATATGCATTGATATAGTCAAAACTGGGCGTAGCACATCATGGAATTATAAGTACCGATATAATAAAAACATGAAGTTAATTTCTTCTCAAAATATAATAAAAATTCCCTAAAAAGCGGATTCCATTTATATCAGGTATCTCTCCTTTTGTATCAGTCAACCTTTATGCTTCTTAAAATAAGATTTCTCCAGTTGACTGATGATATAACCAAGTTAACACAGACCACACATGAAAATAAAATAAGAGGCCCAGCATTTCTACTCACCTCTCACGTTCTTCTTTCATTTTCTCCAGCTCCTCTTCTCTCAGGCCACCATGCTTCAGAGGGCCTTTCTGATCAGCCTTTCCACCCTTATCATCTTTCTTCTTTCCAAATCTAGTGAAACATGGAGAAGATGATTGTTAATGATAATTACGCTCTTTTTGTGGTTAATTGAGGATATTTATGAGATGAATTCATTAAAATGTAATTCTTTATTCTAAGCAATACAAGATCATTTCACATAAAATGGAATTGAAATAAGATGCTGAGATCAGAAAAATAATACAGTTACTGAAGTCCCCTCCTTTTCCTCTCTTCCTTCTTTCCTTCCTTCTATTGACTGTGCAGTCTGCGCAAAATCACGTGATTAAAGACTAAAAATTTCAAACCATCAACTCAGTAGAGATTAAAGAACTGAAAGGTTGTTGTTCCCATATAGCTTAACACTGACCGACCTCCTAAACAGGCCTCCAGAGCTCCAGGTGGCATTGACATTGAAGATTAAACTCATGGGATTACATAGTGACAGTGCTGCAAGGGACTTTACCGAACACCTAGTTCAATATTCTCATCTTAAAAAGAAGAATCAAAAGCTCTGAGAGCCCCTGGGCCTTGACCAAGACCACCCAACAAGTTCAGGGCAGGACTGGGATGAGAACGTGGGTCACCTCCTACACTGCACATTTTCCTTCAGGCCACATTCACTCCCATGTAGCCGCAGGCTTCCCAAATCAGCCCAAGGTCAGCGTGCTGCGAGCCCTCCTCAGTGCTTGGCATAAGTGTAGTTAACTGGGCACAGTGGTGATTTTATTTTTTTCCTCCAGCTTTAATGAGATATAATTGGCACATGAACACTGTGTAAATTTAAGGTGTAGAATATATTGATTTGATACATTTATAAAATAGAAAAGAATCACCACCATAGTATTAGCTACCATCTCCATCCTGTCATGAAGTTACCATTTCTTGTTTGTGGTGAGAACATTTAAGATCAACTCTAAGCAACATTCAAGTGCATGATACAGTGTTATTAGCTATAACCATCATGCTGTACATTAGATTCCCAAACTTATTAATCTTATACCTGGAAGTCTGTACCCTTTGACCAACATTTCCCATTTCCCTATCTCCCAACCCCTGATAACCACCACTTTACTTATTTCTCTGAGTTTGTCTTTTTCACATTCCACATATAAGTGACATCGTACAGTTATTTGTCTTTCTCTGTCTGACTTATTTCACTTAGCATAATGCCTTCAAGATTCATCCAAGTTGTCACAAATGGCACAATTTCCTTCTTTGTCATGGCTGAATAATATTCCATTGTATACATATACCACATCTTCTTTATCCATTCATCTTGATGGACACTTAGATTGTTTCCATATCTTGGTTATCATGAATAATGTTGCAATGAACTTAGAAGTACAGATATCTCTGAGAGATCCTAATTTCATCTCCTTGGGATATACACCTAAAAGTGGGATTGCTGGATTATATGATAGTTCTAGTTTTAATTTTTTGAGGAACCTCCACATTGTCTTCCATAGTGGCTGTACTAATTTGCATTCCAAACAATAGTACACTAGGGTTCCCTGCAATTATGATACTTTAAAAGAACATTGTGTTTCCTTAGCACTTTGGGGAAAATGAAACTGCACATTTGAAGTGAAAAAAAAAAAAAAGCAGCAATTAATTACTGGTAGAACATATTCTTAAATGATAGGCATTTTTACCAATAGATATTTTCTTTGGAAGCAATCTCCCATAGTCTTGGTATTAACATACATGAAAAAATAAAATGACTGATGCTCTGCTGATAACCAGGGATAAAAGTCACTCAATCCTCAATCATGCATAGTCTTCAGTTAAGGTAAAGACTCTTCTTAAATCTAAGGAAATCCCATGTGTCCCTTGTGTCTTATTAGATAGCTACAAATTTAACTAAGTGTGTGTGTGTGTGTGTGTGTGTGTGTTTATACCTTTAGCTTACTCATCCTATCTATGATTCTTTGTATGTATCTATGTATCCATCCATCCTTCCATCTATCCAACCTGAGGACATTTTTCAAATTACACATGTGCTGTTGACTGCCCCCTTCCCCTGCTCCCATCCCTCTCCCCTAGCCTCCCAACACACAGTGACTCAGAATCTCCACACATGAGGACTTGAATTATAAACTTGTAAGAAATTCCTGTCTTCATCAGCATTTCATAAAAATGGGTACATATTTGTCTCTTTCTGGATTGCATTTCAACCCAAAGTGGAGATTATTGGTCAAGTGGAAGCTCTGAGTGTCACACATGGAAGATGGCACTGCTAACATCCACAGTCTTGGTGTTAGCTAAGTACAGAGTGCATCCTGCTTTCCTCAGAAGCCTCCCCCAGCCTTAACTCTTCTGCATATTTTTCCATTATAATTTCAATTAGCAAAGTCTCTTTCATGAACTTCCTCTCTCCCCACTGCCATCTCTCCACCTGCCTCTGCACCTACTTCAGCCCTTTTGCTGTATCCAGTCTAGTTTGGCGATCTCGGTTGATCAACCATCAGCTTTAACTCCATCATCCCCAGCCTTTCTTTTTGTTTGCTTTCTTCCTTTTTCCTGCCTCCTTTTCTGAATCTATCCTTTTTTCTCACTGAAGAAATGAACTGATCCCATTCATAGAAGTAAATAGGAAAGAGAGAAAAAAACAGACAAAATATGAGAACATTAACTTTCAAATAATTCAGATTTGTTAATATATTCAAGATCTCTCTTTACCCTACAAAGCAGGAGATATCTAAATAATGTGTTTCCATGAATACATTCTTTAGCTTTTCAGACCCATGCAGAAGAGCCTTAGGGATCAACATTATTAATCTAAAGTCATTTATGTGAGAATACTTTAGTACATCACTTAGAAAAATAATTTTCCCTCAAAATGTCACTAAATATAATAATACTGAAACAAAAGAAAATCAAAATTGTGGGGAGTGAGGGTAAAATAATGCCTCAGGAAGCTGATGAAGGCAAAAGTGTTGCCATGATCTCTACAGATTTTAGGCTTGTTTTTTCTCCATGTCTAAAATATTTTCTTGTAAATTTGGAGGTTTTAGATTTTCTGAATGAAAGTAGTCTGATTTTTGAAGGGTAAAACTAACCTATACCCTAGTCGACCCTGATCTTTATGACCACAACCAACGTATTGTTTCTTCCTTCCTGCAGCTAAAATATTTCACTTGTACTGCAGTTTGAGAACACCTTACTATTCTTCCATTAGAGTGGGATATGTTTGATAAAGAAAAGGTTAGTTGTAGGTAAATTCTGCCAAGCATTTTCTTCTAAGCAAGAACCATCAATAATTGTCTATTCAACCAATTCTATAAATATTATGTTTTGATTTGAAGTTCATGATCATTTATTAAAGTTTCCAGTAAGAAGGGCAGAAATAGCTTTGAAATTTATTTCATTAGACAGAGAGCAGCCACCAATTACCTTATTTTGTAAAGTTTGGGTAGGTTCAAGAATAGAATTATAAGACAATAATCTTCAAAAGGGCTCCCACATTGTTAAGATGAGGAAATTGAAACTCAGAGAAGTCAATTGCCTTTTATTTATTAACACACTGAATTCTCTTTCCAGCTTTGCAATGAGACAACTTAATCATCAGTGGTCGTAGTGGTGGTGGGGGGAGTTGAGAGAAAAGCATCAATCTAGTGAATTTTATAAGCCCGTGTTCTCCTTTCATGGCAGCCTCTTTGGGCGTCATTTCACAGCCATTCTTACTTTCACTGATATACAGAGAGAGGAGTTGGGGAGATTCAAAGACATTGATTCATCTCCCTATTAGCTATTTTTGTGAGAAAAGTCATGTAGACTTAAATGGTTGAAATTACTGCTTTGCATTCTAGGGTTTCAAATATCCACCGCATTCCAGGCCTCCCATTATCTATTACCTAGGAAATTTGAGAGTTGGCCATTTTGGGCTAGATGCCTTAAGGAAATTGCTTATAGGTCAACCTTGCTTTATATAAAAGATATTTTCCTGAAGAATTCTGTGCAAACATATGGTTTTAATCAATGAAATCGTACTTTCCATGTACCTGGGAAGCCTGTTTAAAGAATCTTATGATGGATCTTTCTGTAAAGTGGAAAAATCACCTTTCAACATACTCTTTATGTAAATTTAGATTTTCATGAATTATAAGTTTGCTTAAAACACCTGTTCCTGTTCCTTTTTTTTTAACCAGAGCACTTTATTTTTATTTATTTTTTGACACCTTTATAGGACTATAATTGCTTTATGGTGTGTGAGTTGCTGCTGTATAACAAAGTGAATCAGCTATACGTATACATATATCCCCATATCTCCTCCCTGTTCCTTTTTACAGAGACGTTATATGAAACAGCTTCATGGAAGACTAGCTTGCTTTCTTCTTTCTTCTTTCATTCATGCATTTGTTTTAAAGAATATTTATTAGGCATCTATTCTGTGTCAGACAGTGCCATAAGCACTGGATGTAGGTTGATATTGTATTGGGATACAAAATCAGACCCTACCTTCATGAAAGTTACAATCTAACAGAGACAGTCACCAATCAGTGTGACTATGTAATTGTAAGTTGTGAAAAGTGCTATGTAGGGAGTCAGGAGAGACGATAACAGGAAATTGATTGGTTGGGGAGTCTTTAATGAAGAAAATCACATTTAAACTGAGAGGATAAGGGTGAGAGATTCCAGACAAGCAAAGATGGAAGATAAGCCTTGTGGGTGAAGGAAAGAGGACATGCAGAGGGCATGAAGTGCCTGGTGACTGGTGAATCCCAAGCAGTGAAGGAAGGCCAGTGTCTGAAGCTAGGAGAGCAGAGGGGATCCTTGCACAGGATTCAGATGGAAAGAAGGGTAAGGTCCATGGAGTATAGATCTGAGAGATACTTAGAGTTTAGTCTAAGAATAACAATAGGTCATTTCTTAGTGATTCAAGGAACAGAGAAGCTAGTAAGGAAACTGGTAGATTTAAAGACTTGGTAGTGGAGAAACCAAGTCATTTTAAGCAGAAGTGATACAATGTGATGTATACTTCATAGGACCATCCTGGTTGCTGAAGCAAAAAAGTAGCACGTAAAAGCAGGAAACTGTCTGGGGAGGGCCACAGGAGTGTGGGTGAAAGGTGATGGCGGCTTGGGTGAACCGTGGCTGTTGAGAAGAGGAGAAGACAGTGATTTGGATGTGATGGGTCGATGGAGAGGCATCAAAAGTTCACTTCTAAGCACGGTTATTTTAGTGTGCCTTCGGGAAATCCAGATGGAAAAAGGAGAACAAGGATAAAACAGCTAGGAGAGGAAACTAGTTTGTTTATAGAACTGATAAAGGGCAAGTGGAGGAGCTCCTGGGTAATTAATTTATCAGTTAATATGATGCTGCATGTATAAGAGAAACGATTCCTATCCACAAAATGAGATTTCTTGGTCATCTCATTATAAATGAATAAATCAAAGTAAATAGAATATCCAAGGTGGAAAAGAACCTCAGAAAGGGTTACAGAAAAATACCAGAAACAGACCTCACCTGTGTTGCTATTTTGCCTACGTAGGGAAGCACTAAACAGCTATCTGTGGAAGTAGAATTTAATAATGGTACATTGATTCATTCATTCCGTCATTTACTGGGCAGCCACTACATATCATATGGGTTAGGCACATGGAATTTAACCACTAATAACATCCATTGTTAGGAAGATCTCTAACTCTTCAATCCAATTAGTTAAACAGGGCTCTAGCATCCTATTGTTTTCTATACAAGAAAGATATTAATATAATTCTTAGTATTGATTCCCTAATTTCTCAGCAAATATTTTCTTGTTTCTAGTTCTTTCCTTGAACTTTCTAGGTAATGATGACTTTCAAATCCATCCCAGACACCCAGGCACCCTGACAAACAATTCAAATTGAAAATATGTAGCTCTATCTTTAGCTTTTTCCATGTCTAGTCTCTCATTTAATTCACTTCTTAATTCTGCTAAGTAGTATCCGTCTACAGTTTTCCTCCTTGATCCCATTGGGCAGCTTATGTAATTATTAGCAATTACTCTTCCTCTTAGCACAGACTGTATGAAAGCAATCCTGAGCAATGGCTTAGGAGGACTAAAAAAGTCAGGCAAGGAAAAGTTCAGACACGCTTATTCCAAATTAGTGGTGAGCTATGACTCAAGTTTGAAGCGTAACGTATTTCTCCTTCTACAATTAGGAAATATCTTTGGGTGTCATTGATGCATTTGGAAAAGGCTACAAGACCCACTTATCAATAATATTAAACATAGAAATCTATGGAATGAAGTCAGATGTGAAAATGCACAAACCTCACAGTCATAATATTTTCTGGACTTGGATAATGGTTTATTCTCCCTGTAACTAGTTCACTTTTAAACTACACATGATATTGTCTTATCATTGTATAAATCATACAGCTTGAAAGAGCTCAAGCAAAATATGGGGGCAGAGAATTTCATAGACCTTTGACTACGTTTCCATAGTTTATTCTGAAATTCACCCATAAAAGGTTTCTGTTGTCTGATATATTCCAAATTGGGTTCTGAATTAGCATATGCACATGCCGAGGAAATTAACTTCAGTGTATTGCAATCTCATATGGTTTTGTGCACTTCAGCTATTGCTTCTAAAACGTATGTCACAAATGTCTTTACTTGTTTACCTTAGACGGTTCCCATCATACCTAAGAGTTAATGAATCTGATAAAAATCCAGTGAAAATTGACCAATTAGAGTTTTCTTCTCCTCCCCCCTCCCCTTTTTTGGTACCTAAGGGCGTTGCCTACTTTTATGTTAATATTGATAGAAGAATGTACAGATTTGTGTTTGTTGTAAATCAGTCTTGATGAAGAAAGAAAAAGCATTCTCATTTTATTTTTAGCCTTCCGCAGTATGCATTATTGCCATGGTTAATGCCTGTGACTTTTCAGGAGGGACAGGTGGAATACTCTAAAACTCAGTATGCTTTCCCCAACAGAGGGTCGTATTTTAAACTCTGTAGGTCCACCTCATGGCTTGCAAAAGGAGGTAGGGACTTGCTTTATAGGAGGTGTTCGCAAGCAGAAACTGAGTGGTCTCATGTTTCAGTAACTGAAGCAAAACTCAGTTTAAAAAATCTTTCTTGTTAACTCTAACTGGATCAAGGAGTTGAAACCCTAAAAATAAGATTTCCAAGTAAAATTTTACTTCTGGCATACTGTTTAGACACTTATTTTGGGTGCGTTTATATGCTTCCAAGATGAAGACAAGCTATATGAAAACAACAAACATGTGTAGCCCCACTGATATCTTTATCTACTACTTCCTTTGAGGTCAACCTTCCCACCCCCTCCCCTTAAATAGCAACTTTCCTCATTCCCAGGATGTGATTCCTAAATTGGTGATCATGACTCCCTTTCATTCCAAAGCAAGGAATCTTCAGATCTCAGATGTGTTGATGTTTGTTTTTAGGATTGAAAAGCAGGGAGGTCCTGCAGCATTCTAGGATTTCTGCCTAAGTGGATAAAACATCTGCTGGGTAGAGTCTTAAGCAGCTCTCTGGCTCAATTCGGCTGCTGGGAATCCTTGAACTAATTTGCTTTCCCAGACTGAGGAGCTAGGAAACACAATGGATTTGAAAACACCAAATACATTAAAAATAATTCTAGAAGGCCCAGAAAGTAAAGCAAAATGCACATCACCAATAACCCATCTTCCTAAAAATAAACAAACAAGCAAAAGGGGCCTCTGGAAGATGGACTTGTAAGAACCAGCTGAGGAATTTGTGAGCCACTGGACAGTTACTTTTGCTGAACATTTTTGTAGTAAGTGAAAACTCGACTCTGAGATTATTAAAGCAGCACTTTGTTAGAAAAAAAGGAAAAAAAAATATGAAAAAGAGGCCAGAAATTAAAGTTAAATGAAAACAAGCGTGAATGAGTGAGTGAGAAAGATAAAGATACTAATAAGGTATGATTTTCAGATCCACACAGGGACTATAAAAAGCTTATTCACTGTCACTACTACACTGGGTTTTAAGTTATTACATCCCTCTGCTTTCCAGAGGACAAAACACTCTTCAGGAGCACAGTGAACTTTGAATAATTGCTTTCATACGCGCTCACTGGCTTTAAGACATTGTAGGCAAGAGCCATGGTGATTCAGACTTAAATGCTTCTGATTTCTGGGAAATATATTTAACGGGAGCATTAAAGAAACAGATCTTTTTGCATTTGATGTTTTCTTAATAGTTAGAAAGGTTTTTCTTTTCATTAAATGTTTACTTATTTCAAAGCAGCAGAATATGTGGCTTCTTCCTTTTTATTTTTATTACTTTTAAGTGGATCTTTAAGTGTCTCTGAAGGCTGCTTGAGTGCAACCGATGGCCTGCATAAAACCCTAATACTGATCCAAAGAGACCACATGGGGAGTTCAGACTTCAGCCAGCAGCCGGATAGTTTCTTCTCATCTGGGTGCCCATAGCATCCCCTTTCTCCTCCTTCCTTCCTTTTCTCTATCTCCTTTGCCCCAGAAACCCAAAAGCTAGTAAAGGAAAGAGTGTTCTGAGACCAAGTCACACTTTGTGCCCAAACTTTTTTTCTACCAACTGCAGGCAGTTCCCCAGCCCCCATGGCCTTCCCAAGGTCAACCTGTCACGGCTTACTCCAGACTGACCACAGTCTCATCCTGCAGAAGGAAATCTTCCCCCACAGGAAACATCTCTGCCGTCCATTCACTGGCAGGTGGGAGCATTGCAGCAAGCTGCCTGGGAAGGGAAACACTGACTCATGTCAATGAAAAGAAACCCAGGGAGGGCTAACTAAAAGCTCTGTGGAAACAGGTCTCATTTAGAGTCTTTAATAAAATGTCAAATACAACTTATTCCAATGGCACAAATTAACATACGTGTACTTTGTATAAAGTCCATTATCAGAAAGAACAGATGATGGTGCCTAACTCATTATGTGGAAAGAAGAACAAAAGGACAAGAGTATTAAGAAATGACTGTGCCCTTTGTGTTTGTTTGGTTTGGCTTTTGTTTTTGTGTTTGTTTGGTACAGTGATTATGCAAAGGACCATTTTAAAGGGAATCCAGGATGTTACTGCTCCATCTTCAGAAGTAAGAGAAACAGGGCACGATTTCTCTGGAATTCATCTACACTAAACAAGAATAAAATGATTGAGCTCCAGACCTAGTCTAATGGGAGTGAAACTTATCTTTATAACTCTGATTAAACAACAACAAAAAATGATCACTTCTTTGATGCTCAAATTAGCATCTTTTCTCTAGCATACTGAATTAATTAGTGGAGTGACAAAAGAATTAGTCCATGTAGGATCAAAGCTGAAATCATATTTATCTGTAATTTAAAATGAAGAACACACAGCTTTATCCCTCTATAGCTCATGTAATGTTTTTTTCATGTTCTCTATATTCTAAACCTCTGCGTGTCACAAAAAGTATAACTAGGGCTTTTTTTTTTTTCTTTTCACATTCTTCTTCTTCTTTTTAATATATAAAATTTTCCCTGAAAAAAAGACAGTGAGAACATCACACATTTTTTTTTTTTTCCTGGGGGTGGGAAACTTTTTCATTGTGCCATAAAAATCTTAAATTAGGTGGTTTTTTTTTTTTTGTCAAGCATTTATTGTACAAATACAAAAGAAGCAAAATAATTAATGCATAACAGAGCTGGTAAGAGAGCCTTAAACAATAGAAAAGAGTTATTATATTGATTCTTAATAAGTGATACTAAGTTTGAAACTGTTCTTAAAAGGTAGAAGTGCTCTTAACTTTGGACTTTTTTCCTCCCTTCTTCTGTAGAAGAAAATGCAATTTAAAAAAAAACAAAAAAGCTCTCAATTTTGATAAGGAGAATTTTTGAGGGTTAATTTCTAGGCTGTCTCCATTCACTAGAATGAATATTTAATGTGGTTTTTTTAATGTGCATAACATTTTCACTAAACAAAACTAACTTGGGTGGGCATGTTTATCCTAAGATGGGATAGAAAGTGGATTCAGGGAGGGGCTCCTGAGGCGTGGAGGGCTTGTGCTGATACTAGCAGCTATACTTGGGGTAGGGCACTATTTTTACCATTGCTTAAATGTGAGCTCCTCAAGGGCTAGGGCTGGGTCTTTATGTGTTTCTCTTGTTTATGCATACATGCAATCATCCATTCATTCAGCAAATGCTTGTTCAGCACCTACTTTGGGCCAGATCCTCTAGTGGATGCTACGGATACAAGTCAGTTCATCAAATATGGTCTCACTCTTCTTGCCCGATGCATCATAAAAATTCAACAACCACTGTTGACCTGAATTAAAGGTCAGGATTTCAGGAATTATATCAATTTTTTCCATTTTTCATAGCCTCTATTCTAGAAGAAGGACGCAATGGTCCCTGATAACTCAGCATGTTATCCCCCCATAAAGCTCCAAAGTGGAAGATACTCTCCCTATGAATGCATAAATCACCCAAATATCTTAATTTACATGTGATGGCTACAATCTAGTCACTGCCCTGGATGTCTACAGGCACAGCAAGATCAAAGAGGTGACAGACAGATACTCACCTGGTAAAGGTAATGAATACTGGGCTATCACATGCCATGGGGGCACTGAGTCACCTTGGGTTTCTATCTCATGATGATCAGTTCTTTCGTGTTGTGCAAACACTCTGGTTTAAAAACACCAGGCTAAATTCTAGAATAAAATTTAAACCCAAAGCTGTCATTAAAGATGGTTAATCTGCAAGATGTCATCTAGAAAACACATGTCTATCTTGTATTTAGGCTTTTATTTCAGAGTTTCAGAAATTGTGACCTCTTTAATCTTAGGTTTCAAATAAAGATAAATGTGAGGTACTTGCTGGGTTCTCTTGACACAACTCATCTTTGTCATTAGTTCACTCTGTCCTCAACACAATTTCAAATAATAATACCTCTGTCTGTACCTTTCTCTCATAGAAGCATTCTTTTGGAAAAAAAGGTAATTTAAAAATCTGAGCCCTAACTTATTTGGTAAGGCAAGGGATCAGATTTCAATATTTTTATGTTAGACTTAAAGTGAACTAATATCCCCTTTTATTCACTAAGTCCCTTAAGAGTAGACCATAAAACTGAATTGATTCTCAACTATGAATAGGCTGGGAGGAAAAAAAAAAAAAAATCTATCCTGAATGTCTCAAGTGAAATTTGGCATTGCATTTTGACTCTCCTAAGGCCAAAAGTCACAAGTCTCATGAAATGTCTCAAACCTGTGTAGCCTGCAAGTTCTGTACTTATTTTTTTAAAGTCTAAAATCTCCCTTTCCTTAGCTTTCTCAATTTTTAAAACTTGGAACCCATAAATAAGATAGGGTTGCCAACTACAAAATGAGGAGTAATTTATTATTTTAAATAGAGTTGCTATTTATTCATTGAAGTGCACAGGGAATATTATAGGCATCCTCCAGGTCGAGAACATCTTATACCAAAAGAAATTGGGCAAAGTGATAGTCACTCCAGAGCCATGGAGCAATAACAATGTTTCCCTTTGTTCAGAGGGGCCTGGACAAAAGACCAGAGGAATAGGCTTCCCATGGGATTTTAATACAGTTTCATAAGAATGAATATAATTTCATTCTCCAGCAAAATAACATCACTAAAGAAAATATATCCAGGGTTACACAGCAAGAACAATGTAATTTCTGACAAGGTTTTCTAATCACTTGTAATTCAGAAAGAGCTATTACTAGTAACACAGAATCACAAAGTAGGCTTTCGCCTGGAAATTCATAGTAGCTTAGCACAGTGATGATTTACAATTTGACCAAAGAAATCAGAAATTGATTTATAGTCTGTCCAAAGCATCAGGCTCTTATTTGCTTGTCCACTAGACTGTGAAACTACTATTCTGCTATGTAAGTATATTTTCTTGTTCTTCCCTTTTCTGTACCAATGGCTAATTTTTCCTTTCTTCAATACCACAGATAATTCCCATAAATTCCTAATACTATTCTACAGTTCAAAATGGCTGCCAGTGTTCTCACAGAATAAAAGAAATCAATGCTAGAAATTTTGTGTACATGTAATTAAAGGCATCATCCTATAAAGTACATAATGAAATAAATCAAAGTTCTGAGCCTGTGAGTAGAACTTTCCAGATGGGATTTTTGGTGAACATTTCTTTAAGAAATGTAGGCTATTCAATCCAGTGAATTGACCTGAGGGTGCTTTCTTATCTTTGGGGCTATTTTAAAATATCAGATCAATTTTGGATCATATCACATAAAAGGAATTGATATTGGAAACTTTACTTTTGCCCAGCTATGCATTTATTCAGATGACAGAGGTGCCGCGTAATCTGCTACAATGCACCAGCAGCCTGTGTTTGTGTGGCTTTGGATGGACGATGCCGGGCCCACCAGCAGCAAAACTCAGAAGATGGCTGAGTTGGCAATCATCACTCAGCGCATCTGCAACCTGTATTTGGCTTTGGATTTAATGCCTCTGGTCTCCCCAGGTTTAGAATTTCTAAATTTCACCATGTAATATTGAAGTGACTTCCAATAACTAATCTTTTTTACAAACATTACAGTTATATTTGATTCTGCAGAAACCCACAGTATTTGTGTTTTTCATTTTGGAAGGTTATTTGGAAACCCAAGCCAATATATTATTTCAAGTGTGACTAAGCTGTTGTCGTTCATTTTACACCAGCCCTAACACTCTCTAGGACCCATCCTACTGAGTTCTATAGACTCACGAATGCAGTCAATCCAGTGATGGAAGAATCAGTTTGGATAAAAGAACAATAAATCTAACCATAATTTCAGATCTATAAACGTAATAGTTGAATGAATTCGTAAGAAAGAAAAGAAAGAAGAGCTAGAAAAATGTAGTTTGGTTAGGAAAGCTTGAGCTTAACATGTTTAATCTAAATTTACCAAGGTAGGGGAAGGAAAGGTAGTTCTAAAAGGGCCACATTAAGGGATCCCAAATCAGGAGATTAATGAATAATAATCCCAAAGTAATCATTAATACCTTGCATTTAAAATAATTATTTGATAAGAAGGCAAATTTTTCAAGGTGATCCATAAGTGCTTTAAAATGTAAAATGTCATTAGAACCTGTTGTGTAATATATAAAACCATGGCTTACGTATTTTTTTGTTTACTGAATTTACATTGGATTTCCTTGTGAAAGATCTGCATTATATATTGATTTTATGCAAACACCAATAGATTTAAAAAATAAGTTTGTTCAGTAAGTGCTTTTGAAATATTATTCATCTATCTGTGACAAAATACTCCATTTACATTTTTAGTTATAAAGAGATTTGTATGCAAAGTGTTCTTACTGGTTCAAAAATTGTAGAGTTATATAGTCTCTTGGGGGTAGAAGGATCTTTGATATCATATTTATCTAATCCTGCTCAGAGCTCAAAAGTCAAGTAACGTGCCTAAGGCCACACTGGTAGTTAGAACCAAACAGGGACTTGACCCCCTCAATTCGGTACAAAGTTCTTTCCATCTTGCTATGTTCCCTAATTGTTTATACATATGTTATGAATTATTCAGCCAAAATTCTGAATTCTTAAAAGGAACCCAACTCAATAAAAGCTTAGATTTTTTGTGAGTTCCAACTGCCCGGAAATACAATTAGCTGTAATGACAAAGTCCAATTTAGTGACTACTTGGCCAAATATAACATGCCAACCAATGTGAGGACTTGATAACTTTCTCATTATCTTAAGCTCCCTTGTTCATTGACATCCTCACCCTTGTCCACAGACGGACCCTTAATATATGCCAGCTGATTTGATCAGATTGCTAAGAAACAATTACTCAATTATTTAGTTCAACTGGTTAGAACACTGTGGTAATGGGGTCAAGGTCATGGGTTGGCTCCCCTGTGTGGGCCAGTTAACTTGGACCTGGTCCATAACCACAGGCTCCACCCCCAATGCAGACGGTCTTACAAATACGTGCCAGTGGTCAAAAGGGCACTCGCCAAGAATGTGTGGACAGAGCAGCATAAATCCATCACTTCTCCCAGAAAAACAGCTCAATGCCAGTTTTGTTGAATATATGTGGGTTAACAGTAACATTTTCACAGGTCAGAGACAGAATATGGTTCCAGATTTTGTAACACTACCGAACTGTAAACACTAGCATATTAAAATAAATTTTTAGAAAATAGGAAAGCCTATGGTGAAACTTAAATTTAAGTAAGCATTTGAGATTTATAGGGAAAGTTTTAAACATGAGCCAGTGATTTCTACCAGCTTCAAAAAAAAGTTAGCAAATTTGGTCTATGTGAGTAAAATATCTTGATTTTTATAATATTGACTATTAAAAAAATAGCTTGTGGCCCAAACGTAAGGTATCTTTGAGCCAAATTCAGCCTGTAGGATCCAAGTTTGCAAACGTTGGTATATCTAAGTACCTATATAGTTATACATCTGTATGTATGTATGTATTTTAATGGCTGTAGCAACCTTAAATAAATATAATTTACCAAGCTTTTCACTGATTGAAGCTCGTTGCTCAGATTTCAACTAATATTGAACCAGGGGAATCAGAATGGACATACCCAAAACAAAGATGTGATACTTTTCAATGGTTGGCACCATTATTTGGCTGAGAAGAGAGAATATCATGGACTGGAATTTTTGGCAATCACTTTGTAGATGAGGTAGGTCACCCAGGCTTCCAAAGCTCAGCCCAAGTGTATTTTTTGGGAGAGCAAACACATGAATTATCAATGATTCTTCAGAAAGCCCTCTATAGGAAGTTATAAATCGACAGAACTAGAACAGTAAATTCTGCATAATAACACAGTTTTGCAGTTTAGAGCTTATATCCAAAGTTTAAAAAAAAACCTAAAATAAAACCTTTCTTTCAAGATTTCACACTGTGGAGTGATCTTTTCAAAATCACTCAAACCCTCTGCTCCCTCAAGTAGCAAATAGAAAGGGGAAAATATATTCTCATCTGTCACCAATAAAGGCCACAGGGATTTAGGAAAGGAAGGCACGTGATGTAAATATAAAGAGTATTAGAAAAAAATACTGCAAATATTTATTAGTGCTAGTGATTTACCAGCTGATTAACTGATATGACGAAGTTGTACGGATTCCTGCAAACTAATTAAAATAAATGTGTCACAGACAGCATAGGCTAGTCAGACCTCTTATATCATCAATAGACTAAAAAGTCCTATCAGTAGCCTAAAAATATTGAATTCATTCAGGAAGTATTTATCAATACCTGATACCTGATATTATATATCAGACTCTGTCCTAGGTGCTGGAGATTCAGATTTTAAAAATTCAGTACTTTCTCTCAAGGAATTTGTAGTCTAGTGAACGCTTCTCGAGACTGAATGAAGATCTCCCAGACTAAAAGAGACAGGATACGAGGGCTTTCGGGTTTTCCATGTCAATATTAGAGGAACCATGGAGATGATTTTTCCAGTTAATGTTCTTAATTTTGTTTGTTTTGCAGTTTTGAAAATCTGATTTAAAACAGGGTCCTCCCTCCCAGAAAATGTGCGTATACTTGAATGTATAATTTCTCGAAGTTCACAGGTTCCCCAAAGACTATCCATGTGTGCCTATCCATGAGTATTAGTTACAAATATCTGTTTTATTGCAATTAAGATTTTCTCAGTGCCACAAATGGATGCCATGCTTTGTAGTGAAGAGCACATAGGTAGCTGCAAGAAACAATGGAGTTGGGAGGTTGATATTTTCTTAGTAGGAATATATTCTTTTAGGTAGACTTTCAGAACTGATAAGTCTATCACTGAATCAACAAGTACTAAGCATTAAAAGGAAATCGAAAATAAGTCAAAGATACATAATCCCTACTCAGATCTATTTTACTAGAGTGCAATCAATTCTCAATGACAGAGGCTTTTTATCCACTATATAGATTACCCATAGCCTGTGCATCCCCTTTTTCTCTGTCTTTCCATTTTTATGGTCACCTGAGGACTCATTAGTACTTCTACCTGAGGATGAGTAAAGGAATGGAAAGGATATAAAACTTAAAAGGAGTCAATTTTGCTACCTTTAAGTAATTGGGGGAAGAAGTAGCTATTATAAGGCCTGTACATTATGTGAAGATTTCAATTATCCATACTCTCCTTGTCAATCTTACCAAAAATAATTAAGGCTTGGCTCTAACCCTCCTTGGAATGTTAAAATGATTGATGGTTGTAGGAAATAACCATAGTAAACAAGATGAAGTGAAGTAAACTCAGTGCTAAGGAAAGCTGAAAAACGTACTTTCAAAGTCACGGTTTGAGAGTCCCAAGAAGCATCAACGCATTGGGCAATTTTATGAATGTAAACATTAGATACATGGACAAAGATCACAAATTATGCCTTAAGAAGGAAGTACAACATCCACATGATGGAATACTACTCACACGACAACATGGATGAATCTCAAATGCGTTTTGCTAAATGAAAGAAGCCAGATCCAAAAGTATTGTCTGATTTTATTTATGACATACTGGAAAAGGTGAAACTATAAAGACAGAAAACAGATCCGTGACTGTCAGGAGTAGAGGGGAGATGGATCTGTTGGGGTTATGGATCTGTTGTATATCATGATTGTGGACATGGACTCTTTGCACTTGCCAAAACCCCTAGGACTGCGTACAACAGTGAGTTTTACTATATGTATGTTAAAAACAATTAACCAAGACGTAGTGGGGACTCCAAATAAGAATACAACTGTAACACATGAACTTAATTATATTACAAAATATTAACATAACCACATTGAAGGGCTTCGGGAATAAAAGAACTAACCCAAGTAACATTGGAAAACAGTATTTTGACTGGCTACAATGAGGATAAAGACAAAAAGAATTATACACACCAACAAGGACCTACTGTGTAGCACAGGGAACTCTGCTCAATATTCTGTAATAACCTAAATGGGGAAAGAATTTGAAAAAGAATAGATACATCCATATGTTAAAAAAAAAAAGAATTGTACACAAACACTATACTCTGGTTAGTACAAGGATGTTAGCAATTCTGAAACAACTTTGTATATTAGGGTTGAAATAAGAATTAAATACATTATAGATAATGACAGCTAGCCTTTTCACAGTATGAAAATGTAATTACAAATAAGGACGAGGGAATGCTACAGTGAACACTGTGGTGTTGGATTGGAAGTAGACTTATCAGCATAAAGTCATGGTTTTTTAATGTATACACAGATTCAAAAGTAAATATAGATGTGTGTGGAATCTAGTATGTATATAGATTGATTGATTGATTGATTTCCAAGTTCTGTCTGCTGAGAGGGTCTAGAAGCAGTGATACTCCAGCAAGGAGTATTCCTAGAGCCCAGATCTTGGTTTCTGAATAGGATTCTGTAATAAAAGGAATCAGGCCTCCAAGGGAAAGTGGTTGATTCTTGGGGTGTGGCAAGGAAAATATGAAATAATCCTAGAGCTTCTCATAGCACCAAAAAAAGAAAAAAAGAGACAGTTCTCAAAAAAGCTTGGGCAAATCAAAAGGGAACAGGAGCTACCTTGAAAGGGATCCAATAGCCAAAGGTGGAATAATTTGAGCAACAAAATAAGAACAGGACTGGAACAAAATATATATCCATGAATCTATAATGATATAAATAACTGAATACATTAATTAATGGTGGAGGGAGAAAGGATAGCTCTTCATTAGAAAGGAATTCCAATGAGTGAATGTAGAAGGAAAGAATGAAGTAAAAACAACTATTGGAATACCACAGTAACAGTTGTTGCTGACGGGAACCATGGATGGATGCTAAAATTAGTGGGTGAAA
Organism: Kogia breviceps; assembly: GCF_026419965.1. NCBI lineage: Eukaryota > Metazoa > Chordata > Mammalia > Artiodactyla > Physeteridae > Kogia > Kogia breviceps. The sequence goes on along the minus strand of NC_081311.1, from coordinate 171,606,683 downwards.
ATATGAGGAGAAACTGAGTTATATGCATAGTCTCAAAATATGTCCCCAAGGGATATATTAATTATAAGAAATAATAGTAACTCTGCAGTGAAGGAACCCAGCAGACACCACCTTAATGATACGAACAAGATGGAAATCATTAATTATAAGACATTTCGACATCATGGACCCCCTGAGAAGGGCACATCACTTCTGTAGTATTCTGGCCAAAAATACATAACCTTAGTTTAATCATGGTGAATCATCAGACAAACCCAAACTGAGGGATGTTCTACAAAATAACAGACCAATACTCTTCAAGGCATCAAGGTCATGAAAGACAAGGAAAGACTAAGGAACTGTGCAGAGCGTAGGAGACCAAGGAGATATAAGCTCTAATGCAATGTGGAATCCCGGGCTGGATCTTGAAACAGAAACAGAACATGAACGGAAAAAGTGTTGAAGTTCAAATAAGGGTCACTTTTCTGTAAGTCTAAAATTATTTCAAAATAAACAGTTTTAAAATAAAAAGAAGAACCAGCAAAAGGTGAAGGATAATTAGGAAAAAAGGGGGAAGAAGGAAACATAGTTAATTTTATCCTCCTTTGTTCCTCTCTATTATTTCTTGCTGGACCTCTTACTCATCTCTTTCCTATCATCAAGGGAAGACCTCCCTCCAAATAGGAATCGGTAGATTATCTATGTGTTTCTGAAGCTTCCAGAAACAGGTTCATTTATCTGCCTGACACTCCATCTTGGCTTTCTGTGCTGGTAATTTACTAGACTCAAAAGGAAAAGGAAGTGATGCTAAAGCATAAGCAATGGAGGTGGGAACATTGGCATTAACGTCAGATGGAAGGATTAACCTAAAACGGTACAAAGATGTGGTGAAGATGAGAAGAAATGGCTAAAATGGAAGGAGATAAATGATTAAATATATGCAAACCATAAATATACAGAACCATCCAACCTTCTAAAGCTTTGGCATTATCTACTTTGAACACCACCCTTTGAGGATGTTACTATGTAGGCCATCTGTAACTAGTAGATCTAGGATGGATAACTTGATTTTGACTGATGAGGATTGAAGAAAGGCAAATGTTAACAGTTGTCATTTTGAAAAAATTTGATTTTTGAATTTTACGTGTACAATATGCCACAGGCAGATAAACATCCACACATAATTTTTTTTTAAGTAGATGGATTCAAATTAGAGGACTCAGTCTAATAACTGCTTAATGAAGTCATGTAAGAGGCTGCCATTTTTTTTCTTTGCCAATTACTAAGATTTGACACAGGAAGTGCACAGGGTATGGAATAATGCAGAAGTCATTTGTGAAATTATATTTTTAAATAGTAATATAATAGTTGGTATCTTCTCTTTGCAGTATACTTGTTAAAAGCAGACTCTGTGTTTGCTTTAAAAAAATATAAAAACAACCCCAAATCCAAAAATAACTTTAGACTTTACCATAATCCTAGAGTTTGGGTCCATTCTAAAATCATCCCTGTAGATCTAGGGTGCACACATAGGTTTCACTCAATATCATTTTTTCAAATGCTCAGGTTCACTGGAGGCCAATACCGCAAAGCTCTGGGAGCAGGGATCTGCCTGCCTGTCAATATAGCAGCTGTAAATTATAACCGTGCATTTGATTGCCTCTAACAGTTTTGGTGGTGGCAGGGATTTTTTTTTTTTTTTTTTTTTTTTTGCACTACGCGGGCCTCTCACTGCTGTGGCCTCTCTGGTTGCGGAGCACAGGCTCCGGACGCTCAGGCTCAGCGGCCATGGCTCACGGGCCCAGCCGCTCCGCCGCATGTGGGATCCTCCTGGACCGGGGCGCAAACCTGTGTCCCCTGCATCGGCAGGCGGGCTCTCAACCACTGCGTGGTGGCAGGGATTTGAAGCAAAATCAGAGGTGGTTCAATGAATTTGTAGTGAACTAGCTGAATTATGGATCCTTTGAGAACAACCGTTACTCATATGCTTCAAATTCACTACAATTTTTCGAAGTTGACGAGGATCAGTACTTAGCCTCTCAGACTCTCCTCTGTATCTTTTCTTGGATGTTTTTTTCATGGCTTCCTGCTTCAAGATTTTGAAGGGACCCACTGATAACTCCTAACTAGAGCCTATCAGCAGCTACCTTAGAAGTACCCTGAGATCATTTTCTCATCCTCTCATCGTTTTAAAACAATCATGTCTCTTTTCTGCTACCTTCCAGCCCTCTGAGCGCTCGCAAGCTGTACCCGAGAAGCTACATGTGGGCGATCTCTAGCAACACAGAAATACCCCAGCATGGAACTCCCATTTAGCTTCTCTATTCTGAATATAAACGGGCCTTCTTGGTAAAACAAAGAAAAAGGAAACTTTGGTTTGAGACCCTCCTCCTTTTGCCCTTCCACCTCTCCTCCCTAAGGGAGGTGGCTCTCTCCAGGGCCTCCAATAGGCTCCAATCTCTTTGTCCAAACTGCCTGCTTGGGTCACTAAGACTTTCACACTGGTTGATTGATGGGTTATGCTGTGCTGTGAAGGAATTTCCATGCATCCTCTCTTCCTGGCTTTTCCATTTAAAATCTGTTAAAACTGTAGAAGAATGGTATACCGTTGATCCTTTAGCAAGGGATTTTAGATGTCTGCAAGTAGGTATAAGTTGTTTTGGGGGGGAGTGGGGATGGTGAGGTAACGATTCAGATGAGGACATGTTTTACTTCTAAAATTGAATTACAGCATTGTGATGCCTGGCCTTGAGGTCAAACTGATTAGAGGGACCCAAAGTCCTGTGGGTTCTCATGTCGTCTGTGAAAGAGCGACCCCACCTGGCCACTGGAGTTGGCTGGGAGTGGGGACCACTCCCAGGGTACTTTGTCAAGTACCCTGCAGGGTTCTGACAAATCAGAGACTTGGAGCCCCTTCTCTCTGAACACAGGACTGAGGATCCCCCAGGACCCCCTTTCGGGCTCACACAGGTACTGGTTCTTTCTCTTCTCTCCCTTCCATCCCATCCTCACCTTGGGCAGCCTCTTCTGCTGATCTCACTCTTAACCCAGGCAATCACACCCCGGTAGTGTTTTTCCAAACTTCTATTATATACATAAAATCATGAATATAATATAATCATGAAGAGCTTATTAAAAATTGATTCTAGGACCCACACAAACTTTGAATCAGAGTCTCTAGAATGAGACTCTGTATTTTACCAGGAACCCCAGGTGATGCCTCCTCATTTCAGAGAGTATGGGAAACACTGACCTCTGGACTATCTGCTATATTTGTTCTTCTAATTCTAAAATTGCAATTTCTTATCTCTTCACTGAAACTTTTCACACACCTTTTTTCTCCTAACTGAAACCTGGCTTTGCTTGTTGGCCCTCATAAATGGGAGCTGCGAATTCTCCCAGTTAACCCTTATAGTGTCCTTGCTTCATAGGCTTGTTGCAAAGGGTGCAGAAAGGGTCCAATGATCCTAAGTGCTCAATTAATATTAGCTATTATTTTCACCTCTGGGCCAGGAGGTTGTTCCAGCATTTTACTGCCTCTACTTTACTGCTTACAGAGCTACTTCCAGACTTATTAAAGAATAAAACAAAAGAGAAAACAGACCTCCTCTCCATTCTCACTGCAGACATCTACTTGCCTCCAGGCCTCTCAGGAATTCACGCCTGTTCCCCTAGGCTCTCCACCACACCTGGAAAGCTACAGACCCATACCCACCGCCAGTTCATTCCCTCCCGCCTTGGAACTGCTCAGTACTGATTGTACTTCCCCCTCCTCAGCTCTCATTTACATTCCCTGTGGCAGTGATTCCAGATTTTACGCTGCCATCAAACCGTGTGCCTACCACTTCCTTCTCAACTGCAGTGTGGGACTTGAATGCATCAGCCACGATTTCCCTTGAAGTCCCCGCCATCGCCCTTAGATTTACCTCCAGCAACCGGCGGGCCACCCGAGCTGACCCTCCATCCATCCCCGCCCTCTCCCAGTACCTCATGTAGCCAGTTCTCTCTACTCTTGCTTTGCTCGGGCCTCTCCAGCTCTCAGACATCAGTACTGCCCAAGTGTCTTCCACGTTGCTGGGATAGTAACGCTCCCCCAGCTTCTGTGGCCCAACCTCACCAAATCTTGCTTTCTCTGCTTCCGCACCTCCCACATGTTCTCCGACTCAACCCTCAGAGTGGTGAGGACGTGCGTGGGCTGTGGACTCGGCCTGCTTCGATCCCCAGCCATCTCTAGGTATCTGGGGGCCTTCCCTGTTACTCAGCCCTCCAAACCTGCTTCCTCTTCTGTAAAGTGGAGATAACTATAGAAAACACAGCAGAGGATTAGAAAAAGTTCAATGAGATAATAAGATATGTGTAAGAGCTTGGAACAGCGTCCAGTCCATAGAAAACAGTCAAGAGGCATCTGTTATGATCGCTGGGCTTTACCTCAGTGAACTTTCTTAGACTCCCCTTGCGAAGGTCACAGAGGACTCCTGTGGTACATTTACAGATCTTACTCTGTAAATCGGCTGCAGCCCAGCACCCTGTATGTCATCAGACTCTCATTGCTGACAGGGCCAGCTCTCCTGGCATGCTTACGTTTCTGCCTTTTCCTCCTTCATGTCGAGAAGGTCTTCTTTCTCCCTGTCTCCCTTTCAATCAAGTACCTAAAATGAGACCTCTCCACCAGTGTGTCCAGATGCTCCTCAAATTCTAGTGAAAGAGTTTATTAGCTTTCTCTCGGAGCCCCTCCTCCTCCTCCTCCTCCTCCTTTGTAGCCTACCGTAGCACATCCCCAGTCTCCTCAGTTACAGACTTAGGAATTCTTTCTTTCTCCTTCCCTCCCTCTGCCAATGCCTTCTGCCCGGCCCTCATCTCCTTGCCTCCAGACTTCGCCATCACTCTCCCACTAACCGGGTGTCCTGCCGCAAATCTCTCCCGTTCTAGTCCATTGTCCACACAGCCCTCAGCGAGTTTGTACGAAGAACGTTTATAAACGCGAATGAGCGCTGAAGCCTTTGCTCCAAGAGCTCTGCTGGCTCCCTATTGCCTGTGAAATCAAGTTCAAACCCTCAGCCCTGCACGGAAGGCTCTTTTCAACCTTTCCCCAACTCACTTCATTAGCCTTATTTCGTGTTACTCTCTCAAATAAATGAACGAATGAGTAAATGCATAAATGAGCTATTCATCTTGAAGGTCACTTGAAATCGGGAATATATCTCAATTATCTGTGTCTCTTACATTGTATTTCACGGTACTTTGCCCACTGTGAGTGTTAAATAATAGTTTCTAAGAAATACATGCAAGAGGTTTCATTCTGAGGAATATACGATCCAGTACAGCTGGGTAAGACAAGCACTAGGCTGATACTTGACATGGAAACTGATTATAAGTATGAGAAAACTGAGAGAGGAGGAAAACCGAAAATTCTGTTTAACCATGTAAAGGAATCCCTAATTATATTACGGGATTGCCTATGTCAACATTTACTATTTATGTCTAATTACCATAAAGGGCCATTACATTTTTGCATATAATTAAATGTATCACATTAATTTAAATTTTACTTGATTATAAAATAACCTATTTATCATCTATGCTCAGTCTTCTTCGTGTTTTGTGCTCACGCCTGGTGATCTGCCCAACCTTTGAAGAATTAGAAGAAATTCTTCTCTGAAACTATTCTTGGTCTGGTTCTTTTTACTTTTACACTTTTAATCTACTTTCTTTGCACACACTAAACACTGTCATACTAAAGGATACTAACTAAATTCTGGTGCCACAACTTGATGGAGTATTACACAGCCATTTAAAAATGATGGATGTGAGGACTGTAGCAGTGTGTAAAATTGGCTATGATATCATACTAAATAAAAGCAGGAAATAAGATTATGTGCAAAATAAGACAATAGATAAGGATGAAAGCCTAAAGAAAAATAATGAAGGTGGCTTTATTACAGGAATGGGATTATGGGAAAGAGGGTATCTTTTCTCTTTTTTATTTTCCCCAAATTTTCTGTAATGTGGTTATGTTAATTTTAAATGGAAAAACAAACAAACAAAACCCCAGAAACTGTCTCCTTTCTCTTTTGCCACTAAACCTCTCTTTAGCTTCCTGGCCTTCTCATTTCACTTTTTCCCCATCATCAAAACTCTCATAGTACGCATTACTTGTACCAACACTGACCACTGAAGTAGCCACTAGTCACACATGGTTACTGGGCACTTGAAATGTGGCTAGTCCAACCTGAGATGGGATGTAAGTGTAAAATATACAATATATTTCAAGGACTTGGTATAGAAAAATGCAAACTATCTCATTAATAATTTTTATATTAATTATACATTGTATTCATTTGCTAGGGCTGTCAAAGCAAAGCACCATATACTAGGAGGCTTAAACAACAGAAATCAATTTTCTCACAATTCTGGAAGCTAAAGTCTGAGATTAACGTGTCAGCAAAGTTGGTTTCTTCTGGGGCCTCTCTTATTGGCCTGTAGATGACTATCTTCTTCCTTTGTCATCATGGGGTATTCCTGCTGTGTGTATCTGTGGTCAAATTTCCTCTCCCTCTCAACACACCAGTCATATTGGATGACGATCCCCCTCAGATGGCTTCTTTTTTAACTTAATGACCTCTTTCAAGGGCCTATAGGCAAATACAGTCACATTCTGAGGTTCTGAGAGTTAGGACTCCAACAAACATATTGTGAGCAGCCACATGTAAGCCCATAACACATATCAAAATGATAATATTTTGGATATATTGGGCTAAAAATAACATTATTAAAATAATAAAAGGTTCTCATAAAGGTCACTATTAACGGTTATCCTACCCTCTTACCTGGACGTGCTCAGTAAATATTAATTAAGAGAAAAGTTTATAGAAGACAGAATAAGAAAACAGGGCCTTGAAAACAGACCCCAAAATAGACCTGAAAATGCAATTTAATGGTAGAAAAATTTGAAATGATGAAACATTATATCTTTTTAGCATGCAGAAATGATAATCTCATTACATGATTCTGTATGGACGGAGCAAAGGGGAAGGCATCCCAGCTAACACACTGATAGAGGGCAACCTTTACCGGATAGTCATTGGGTTTAAACAGGATCACAGTGACCAATCCAGAATAATCATCAATGTACTCAAGGCCTAGATATGAACTCTTCTTGTAGCATAAAGGTATCAAGTATAACTGAGGGTGAGAAATATTGCCATGGAGTTAAGACTTGCTGCTTTATTCCTTTTTGATATTCCTTTACTTTTTTTGTAATAAAACTTTAACAGGAATTTTGACTGTTTAATTTGTTTTGATTTTTTTCCTTGCATTTGAAATGGTTTGGAAGATTGTGCTGAACCTGGTTGAATTCTAAGGATTCTAAGAATTCTCTCTTGCTTCTGGTGGAAGGCACTAGTAGAAACACGTCAAAAAAGTACATCATAGTCCATTGCTGTGGAGAAAAGTTCTAAGAGATGTGTCTCCTCCATAAAATAGTTCACAATTTAAGGAAGCATCCTTCTGTTCCACAATTAACAGGTGTCTACTGAGTATACCTAGGATCAGAGCAATAAAGAGAGCTGGTGTTCTGATCAGATCTTTCCTTGCTTTTGAAATGGTGTGAGACTGAGATTTTGTTTTCCTCTTCTGATTTCCCCCTAGAGAATCAGAGAAACAGCTAGCATCTTGAACTCTATCCTAGTATCTAGAACTGACCACCCTTCCCTGCTTATCACATAGGAACTGGGTCCTTCTAACAAAGGATTTCACTCAGAAAGAAAAACAAATAAAAAAATTTTTAAGTGCAGAAAATCATGTTTTGTTTTTTTTTTAATCATGTTTTTAAAAACCTTTTAAACTTTATCCAGTATGAGTAAGAAATAAATTTTAACAGTCACTTAATAGATAAGACTGTAAGAAAAGGGAAGAAACTTTATAGGAACCCATTTTGTCCCTCGTTTATCCTCACAGTTCTCATTTTCCAATTCCTTACCTCTTAGATTCATTTATATTTGAAAATAGGTCTTAAAATTAAATGACTGGCATGTGAATAGATGTTTATTCAAATAGCATATACAAATTCCCAATAAGTGTAAGGAAAAAAATATTCAAGAACAGTAGTCATTAGGGAAATGCAAATCAAACCATAAGGAGATACCACTTCAAACCTACTACTAAAATGGCTATGGTAAAAAAGACAGCTAATAACAAATGTTGGCGAGGATGTGGAGAAATTAGAACCTTAATATACTGATGGTAGGAATGTTAACAGGTGAAGTTACTTTAAAAAACAGTTTTGTAGTTGTTCAAAATGATAACCATTGAGCTACCATATGACCTAGTGATTCCACTCCTAGGTATATATCCAAAAGAAGGAAAACATATTCATACAAAAATTTGTACATGAATATTCATGGCAGCATTATTTGTAATAGCCAAAAGTGGAAACAACCCAAATGCCAATCAATTGATGAATAGGTAAATGACATGTGGTATTTACCCATACAATGAAATATTATTCAGCAATAAAAAGGAACAAAGTACTGATACATGTTACAACGTGGATGAACCTTGAAAACAGCATGCTAGGTAAAGGAAGCCAGTCACAAAAGACCACGTAGTGGATGATTCCATTTATATGAAATATCCAGAACAGGCAGATATATAGAGATAGGAAATAGATTAGTAGTTTTCTAGTGTTTGGGAGGGGGCTTGGACATAGGAGGGTGGGGGTGATTGCTAACAGGTACAGGGTTTCTTTTAGGGGTGATACAATATTCTAAAATTGATTATGGTGATGTTTGCACAATTCTGTGACTATATTAAAAACCACTGAGTTGTACACTTTACATGGGTGAATTGAATGGCTTGTGAATTATATCTTAATGAAACTGTTCTTCCCAAAATTAAATGACTAGGTTACAGTGAAGTTTATGCTTTTTAGATGATGTCTAAGATCGTCACAGGAAAAAGCTCCAAATGCTAATGCTTTGAATATGGGTTATTTCCTCCAGACGATAATCCTGGAATATGTGAATATATATACATACAAGTCAGAAAACTCCCCAGGCCCTGACCTTAATTTTCTAATTTCATACCAGCACAGTAGCCAATCAATAAACATAAACACCAAGGACTGTATCACAATCACAAGCTGCTTTTGGATTCTCCAGACCATAGCTCAAAACTGAGAAGAATCTGTCTATCTACCATATTTAATAAATTCAAGCACCATAGTAAGTTTCATTGTGTGTGGCTATTTATCCTTTATTATGTTGACATGTTAAATTTATAATGCCAAGGTGAAGGCTGAATTATTTGTAGCTTTGCTCCATGTTAGAGATATTAAAAGTGAATATTTATTTCTCTCTCGACACAACAATGCTTAGCTAATAGAGTGATGGAAGAGACTCCCACTTTTCTGAGATGATTTTCAGTTATGAGAATGAAAATCACTAAAACACCCATCTATGATTAAGGATGTCAAGCTCTTGATCTTGATTAAGGATGTCAAGCTCTTGATCTTGGTGGCATAAGGCGCCAACAGAAAAGCTAGGCAACACCATAAAAGTTAGGTGGAGGGACTTTAGCGATACCAAGGTGACCACAGCTGCTCCTCTAGGGGTACTTGTGGTTGAAATGACATGTGTAAGATATATGGACTGCAGACCACACACAAGCTAGAAGCAACACATGAGAACCCATACGTGGACATAATTATTTTTAAGTTGACGGTTGCCATGCCAATGCAAACATTACCTTACCACCCACTTCACCATTGATAAATTTCAGTAAGTAACCAAGATGAAAGAATGCACTTAAAGTGCTCTTTTCCTTAAAGTTAAAAGTACTACTGTCATCTGTTGATACTTTCAGAAATTCTTAAGTAACAGCTTGAATTCAGCTTTCAAGACATAGGTTCCGCCTACTCAACGCAAGAGCAATCCTTAGCAGTGGAAGCATCAGGAGAAGGACAGGATGAACTGTGTCTCCCTCTGGGCAATTGGTGGTGCTATACGGTCAGTTGTGAGCAGCAGGGAGGAACTCCTTGCTCCTCCTCCTGTCCTTTGACTGTCCTGCTGTTTGCAGGCCATCCCTCCATTCCTCAAAAATAGTACTTATTGCCTATTATCTCATGCTGGTCCAGGATAAGTTTTCACCAAGTAACAACACAATGAGAAAAACGAGTACAACTCCACCTCAGGGAAGTCTCACTCCATTTGTTTAATTTGAAGAATTCTCTCACATTCTATGATTATATCTTTCTTATTTTGTTAATATTTAAATGTGTTTTTCTTTATGAAACACTGATATAGCAGATGGGGAGTTTTATGTTTTTGCCTGACAAAATAAAAACTTGGTTGCCTTATGGTGACCCCCATTTTTACAAAATTGATTAGCCCATGGAAAGTCTGGGAGCTACTCTTCTAGAAAACAACATATAACTTTAATTTCACCGCATCATTAAGACACCAGAGAGCAAGGTGAAAAATGATTAAGTGTCTTCTGCCTTTTTCTCCCTACAGACCTCCTCCTTGTTTGCAAGGGTCTCTATGTCACTCTGAAGGCACATCCTCAGGGTATTGAAGAAAAGATGTTCCCAGGAGCAGTCCAACAGGGAGGACTCAGGGGAAAAAGTCTCTAGGAGTTCCCATGAGCCAAAAGAAGTTAAGTCTATGGTCTGACTTGCTGCTAATGACTAAAGCTCATTTATTGCCGGTTTATTTTAAAAGCATCTAATTTCTACAGGCCTACCTCAGAGATATTGTGGGTTTGGTTCTAGACCACGGTAATAAAGCAAATATCGCAGTAAAGTCATACCAATTTCTGCAATCTATTAAGTATGCAATAGCATTATGTCTAAAGAAACAATGTACATACCTTATTTAAAAATATTACTGGGCTTCCCTGGTGGCGCAGTGGTTGGGAGTCCGCCTGCCAATGCAGGGGGCGCGGGTTCGTGCCCCGGTCCGGGAGGATCCCACGTGCCGCGGAGCGGCTGGGCCCGTGAGCCATGGCCGCTGGGCCGGTGCGTCCGGAGCCTGTGCCCCGCAACGGGAGAGGCCGTGGCAGTGAGAGGCCCGCATACCCACCCTCCAAAAAAAAAAAAAAAAAAAAAAAAAAATTACTAAAATATGCTAACCATCATCTGACAACTCAGGTTGCCATAAACCTTAATTTTCTAAAAAACAAAAACAAACAAACAAAACAACCCCCCACAATTATCTGTGAATTGCAATAAAGGAAAGCACAATAAAAATGTGGTATGCCTGTATTTTATTCTAGGCCATTTTATTAATGTATTAATGTCGCAAAAATGTTTTACTTCTCAGCTAGTATGTTCCATCCTCTGTCCAAAGTGCTAAGGACGTAAAAGTTAAGCCCTTAAACTGCACACTGTCCCCACAAGGAGAAAGTTATACAAATAAATAATTACATTGTGATCGCCTGTAATACAATCACAGAAGGGTAGGAGCAATTAGGTGTCACTGAGTAAGCTGAAGAAGCTTTTATAGGGTGGAGTTGGGGGTCTGATGTGGGTCTTAAAAATGAGAATGATTTTTATTTCAATTCTATTTTCAAGAGACAGTTTCAGACTGAAGAAATAGAATTTACAACTGGAGAATAAATTCAAGATGTGGTAAGACAAGAAGACAGGATCAGAACATGAAGAAGGTCATAGCCTGTCAAAAGAATCTACCTATCATCCTATATGTGAAGGCGAGCTACTGAAGGATAGTGACATGACTACTGGATCTCCCCTGCTGTCATCTGGAAGATGGAGCACAGGCAAAAGATGCTGGGTGCTGGTAGACCAGTTAGGTGCCTAGATGTTGGTAGACCTAGTCCAGGTGAGAGATAAGTATCTGAATTAGGAGAGTAATGGCGGTTGGCAGCGGTGGCTGGATAGCCAGCATATGTAATATAGTAAGAACGGGATATTGAGTAAAATCCAAACTCACAATCTGTCCATGCTAAATTTCATCATAGGCAGTGCATGTCAATACTAATGTATTTCACACAATCCTGTCAGTCAATAGCTGCACACTCTCTAAACCACCTATTTTTTCCTGCAGCCACAGAAGAGAGGGCAAGCGCTTAAGCAGGTAAAGCTATATCTACACTTGAAATATGCAACAGAGTCCCATCAAACTTAACAACACAAGAACTTATGTTGTAGAGTGTTTTGCCAGGAGAAAGAACTGAAGCATAGGCTATGAAGCACACTAACTTCTGATTCATTCCCTGAGTCCAGGGGAAGACAAGTGATAAAGGGGAGTTACGAGAGCTCTTCAACATTATGGGGGTGTTTTTTGTTGGTGTTGTTGTTGTTTTGTTTTGTTTCTTTCATCGAAGCCTTCTGAATTGAGAACAGATCCACAATTTGCATTACAAATAGACACAGTGCCTCTCTGAGGCTACGCCAAGCCTAACAGTCAAATGTTCTATAACAACTTTAGAAATTTTAGAGAGGTAATTAAAGGGAAGACCACAGTGATGATGTTAGTTATGTATCTGAAGTATGGGATCATTTTTTAGATTTGAATTTATTTTATAAATGTTTAACCTGATAGTAAGAGATAGCCATATATGCTACAGAAAATTTAAAAGACTTAAAAAAAAAAAAAAGTTCCCAGTGAAAACACAAAAGCCCTTGTTATTCTATCACCAATATCCCACCAATACTGGTGTATTTTATTCCCAGAATTTTATTTTCTTGTATAAAGACATTTGAAATCATGCCGTGGATATGTGATTATTAATGTTATTTTTTTCCACATAAAGCATTTCTCCAGGCAAGTAAATATTCCTGAATTAAAAAAATTTTAATGGCTGCACAATATTCCATCACTTGGACAGACCAAATTATTGTGATGAATCCCCTCATGTTGGATTTTTACGTTGTTTCCAGTTTTTTACTAATATAAATAAAAACCACAGTGATAGCCCTTATTTATAAATCACTTTACAAAACTATAATAATTTAACTGTGAAAGCTTTAAAATTAAAGCAACAGAAGGAATAAAACAGTAAAGGATCAACTGACTTAACTATGTAAACTCAAACACTCTGCACATTAAAAACTCCCTGTGAAACCAAATAGCACCAAACTAGGAGAAATGCTGAGTTTCTTATGAAACTTGTAAGCAGGTCTCAGGACAAACCCACTCAAATTGGTAATTGTAAAGTTGGTTATTTGGAGGGTCAAGATGGTTTTTGCCACTGCAATGTTTACTGATTGGCCAGTTACTAATACTCCAAGTCCTCTTGTTTATCGTAGAGCTAGAAAGAACCTTTAAAAGATAATCTAATCCGTTGAGAGGCTTTTAGGGCTGTCTGCTCTAAACCACCTCAGACAGATGGAATCTACACTGTTTTTAAAGGTCTCTAGATAAGAAGATTCCATAACCTCTCTTGATAACCATTCCAGGCTTTAAGAATCTTATTGTCAGGAAATTCTTTCCTTTACCTAACTTAAATCCCCTATGCTTTAGTTTAAATCTATTGCCTTCCACTCCCCTCTCTTCATTTAGAGGGGAATGGAAACCATCTGATCACCCCTGTTTAAAGAGTAACTCATCATATAAACACCACTAGTGGAGGATTATTATATTTTTTTTCTTAGCTTTCTCTTCTCTCTGCCACGTAACCCTGGTGCCTTCAACTTTGAAGACTATAGGTCCTAACCGATTAACAAATCAATGAATCATCCTACTGCACTCTTTTTAAAGTCTCCAAATTTTACAAGTTTTACACAGCTCAAATCATTCATGAAGATAAAAGGCACTAAAAATAGATATCAGTGAAGGTTTTAGAGGCAGAGATCATTTTTCTAAAAGCCACTGCTTTCACCGAGAAGGAGTTTTAGGAGAGCTCAGACTTCCTGGTAGGCAAAGATATTGGGGGACGCTCAAAATAAACAAGAGGATGGCTATGTGGAACCAAAGGTTCTATCTTTACAGCTTCTCAGACCATGTGTGATGGTTCCGCTTCCATGCCCTTCGGGATCTGTGACAGCAACTAAAAGCTAGACCCAGTTATTGCTGGTTGATTGCAGTACAACATCAACCAGTTATTAGCAGGGAAACCACATGGCCCTAGGGCCACCTCAAATGCCCCCAGGGGCACAGACAAAACTTCAAAGGCTGTGGAATCCAGATGGTTCGTGACTCAGTGCTAGATCTCCTGGTTGCCTCTGTCCACTGAGGATCAGTCACAGTTAAAAAAAAAAAAAAGAAAATCTGTGAATATAGCATTGAAGGGAAACAGATTTGAGTGTCATCTGTATGCCGACAGGCAACACGATAAGATAAAGCAATAATCTGGAAGTTAAGAGAGCTGTGTTCTGGCATTAGCTCTGTCCCTCGGTCATGATGTGACATTTCTATTCCTCTGGGCCCCCAAGTATAAAACGCAGCAAATTACAGAATCTTTTAAACTCTTCAGAAAAAGACACTTCGTAAATATAAGCTGCTGTAATAACCACTGATAGAACAAAATATTTGGTTGTCATCATATATAAGTAGAGAATTCTTCACCTCTGCCTATTTAAGCACTGCACAGCAAATTTGAGTTGAGTCAACACCTGATGATTAGTCTACGGGGATTATTCAGGAAAAAAATTAAAATTCTAATTCCTCCAGCTCAAAAATATGAGCTATTTCTCCTTTCCATCACTATACGGGTGCTTGTGTGGAATTTGAAACTAAATTCAATGTTTCCTAAGTTGAATATGAGGAAAGAAAAACAAGAATTTAAAGGAATTCCACAGAGTTCCAGCCAAATAAAGATAGATAGATTGATAGACAGACAGACAGAGACAGATGCATAGATAATCTCTTACTTTACTTGCTTGGCTGATTTTGTCACTGACTTCCTCCCGCTGAGCACAAGACCCCAAGACCTGACTACTCTGTGTGCTCATCTTCCTTCCACCTCTTTCCAAAACGACTGGAAAAATCCTGTTTTCAAACACTACTGAATTAGCACCCTGTGATTCACATGTGTGGTCGTATAGCCAAGCGTCACTTTTCTTCAACAGAGTTTATTAATTTATTCACCCAAAGCCTATCTTAAATACGTCAGTGTGAATAATAAGAAGAAAATAATAAATGGCATGAGTAACAACACAAAGGGCTTGGAATGCCTTTCCTATTAGAAAGATACACGCTCTTTGCTGTCTCCGAGATGCCTGGGCACAGAGATTAAGTCTCCAAAGAAGATAAATTTAATGAAAGCGAACTATCATTACGTTTTTTAAAAAAATGATCTTAGGTTGGTTTGTTTTTTTTCCTTCTTTGTATATCAAAAAAATATTTTTTTTGAGGAGTCATAACCCTGATGTGACACTTGGAGGGCAGCGAGAAGGTAAAGAAAGTGGGGACATTATCTACAAAAAGGTTTGACGCTATGTGGCCGAAAAGAATGTCTCGACTTGCTAGGCCACGGCAGACGTCCTAAGAGAGGTCTTGGCTGAAGAAGATTTAAAAACTACCACTAAAGTGAGCAGCGTTCCATGCTTCTTGAGAAATGAGTACATGTCAGTAGGTCTTATAATTAAACTAATCGTAAGCTTCTGTCAGTGTAGCCACGGTCACTTGACATTCTTACCTAGCAGATAAGTGTCTTCGTTCCCAGAGCTCATGTTAAGTGTTGAGGGAATTCGTGGCCCCTCTTGAGGCATCCATACTCTTCATT
Organism: Kogia breviceps; assembly: GCF_026419965.1. NCBI lineage: Eukaryota > Metazoa > Chordata > Mammalia > Artiodactyla > Physeteridae > Kogia > Kogia breviceps. The sequence continues at coordinate 171,591,020 of NC_081311.1, read as the reverse complement.
TAAGCATACTCCAGTTGACAATAAAAATCACACGCTGCCTTGTAATACGATATTCAAGAGTTGCAAACAAAATGAGGCTTTGCAATTTTGAGAGGGCTAACGCCTTGAGCTGCCTCCACACAAATAAAAGATGGAGAGGATTAAAGTCTGGGAGATTACCAGCCCAGGCCAAGCTTGTTTGACAGACTGGAACCTGAGAATTTGACTGCATCAAAATGCAAAACAAATGCTGTTTGTCACCTGTAACAAGAGGACTCAGATGTAATTTCTAGGCTTGAATAATAGGGGACAAAGAAAACAGTACACTGGGGAACGCCAGGTCTCTTATTTACATCATGACTAACAAAAAAGAGATGTGAGAGGAGGAGATACTGAAAATGAATGGTTTTCAAGGAAGCTCATGCAGGAAATTGCTAACCTATGGGGCTTTAGAATTGTGAAGCTTGGTCTGAAGTTTAGTTTACTTCGCTTTGAATGACTATGAGCATCTTAACTCCTGAAATAAAATCAATGGGCAAATGTAAAATACTCTTCCTTGTTCTGTTTTTCTGGCATTGTTGTTGTACTTGAAGATCTCTACGAACTCCATATTTCGACTCCATTTTAGAACTGGCAGATGCGTTTGACTCCGAGAAAGGGTGTCTACACTGTGCTTACAAGATGGGCTGGGAGATAGGAGGAAAACAGGCTCCAGAAAAGAGGCACATTTTGCTTCTCGGTCTTTCTGTGTGTTTTTCCAAGGCTGAAATCTAATTTCTGTGCACTTCTACCCCTCTGCTTTGCTTTCTTACTTGCAAAGAGGTACTGAGAATTTACTGTATGTAAGGCTTTATATGTCTTACCTCATTTAACTACTCATTTTACGTTGGTAGATCCTGGTACTTAAAGGGATCCGTCTTGGGAAAAAAAACCCATGAAATTAGTTGGTAAGGCCCCTCTCCTCTCCAGTGCTCACCCCCCTACTGCCTGGGCTTCCCATCAAGGCACCCCACTGTGATGGATCTTCCGGGGCAGGTCTGTGTTCTGGAAGTTCTGTGATGCCCTGACTTCTGTTAAATCTTTCCTGGTCCCTGAGGTCTCAGCTGGGCTTGAGGTAATCTCATAGCCTAAAGGAGAGTTACATTGTTAGCTATTGCCAACAGCTCCTTGTATTGAACTGGCAGAGAACACAGCACTTAAACAGCAGTTTTCAGCACCTACTGCAGCGGAGGCAGCACCTACTGCAGCGGAGGCGGCCCCTAGGGAATTTGAAGTCCCACAGCTTTGGCAAAAGGGTTAGAGACTCTCCCAGCGTCAGTCCTTGGTGGAAGCCTACCTACTTCACCCACATGTATCTACAAGGAAGGTTGTTCTAGACCTTTCTAACGCTGTCATGTATGTGGTCCTGCAATGCTTGGGAACCATAGCGTTTCCTGAGAGAAGAGCTCCATCATCAGGAATTTAGCGCAGAGACACAGTGGAAGGGCCGAAGTCAGGACGGCTGGCTTCTCATTTCCGTGCTCTGTAACCTTAGGCAGGCCACTTATTCCCCTCTATCCTCCATCCTCCCAGTGTCAAAATACTTCATTCTTGAATTTATGTCGCAAAAACTAGCTAGTGTGAGCTAATGAAGGTGACCCCTTTGACAAGTTAAAAGTATGGAAGCGTAAGCTACTGATAACGATTAAAAGTACAGACGCTGGTTGTGTCTAAACTGACTACCTAAGAGATTATAAATCCCCAAATTCAGATGGTATAGAAAATTAACAAAAAGGGAGCTGGGGTTTTTCCATTTATGACCCAGGCTTGTCAAGATGCTCTCTGAGGAACAGAACACACACTCTGTGCCCTGCTTACTTCATTATTGTCTGAATTACAGCAGTATGACTGATTGAGATGAGACATATAATGTTATTTAACTATAAATTTGTTGCAGAACCTATTGAACACGAAGTCAAAGTAAGTTATGACTGAACAACAGAAATAAATAGCTATAAGTACAATGGCAATGTGAAAATCAAAATAAAGCAGGCTATTATTTTGTTCTGACATTAATTGTATAATAATACCTATATTTAATGCTGTGACTCAATTTTGTGTGTCGAGTCAGAAAAACAATTGATATAAAGTATCTGAATCAGCAGTGACTGCTTCTCATTGTCACTAGCTTCTTCTAGCAAGAATCTTTGGAAATAAATTTTGATGCTGCACAAATGCCCAGGGCCATAAGTTACTCAGTGGTTGCCAATAGCAAATGGGTTTAAATGGATTCAGAGAAAGGTTTAGCTGTTTGAACCTAAAAAAAAAAATAGTAGTCTAAAGATCACAACTCTTTGTCCCTCCAACTCCAAGATACTAAAGTACCAGCAGATGGGTACTAATTAAAGATAGAGGAAGACTGGCTTGAGGCCTGGGGAGGGAGCAGAGGTAACACAGGGGTGAGGAAGATGAATTAGGGTGGAGGCAATTAAAAGGCACTAGAAAGAATGTTTCTCTGGTTTGTTGGCCAGAGACGACCTTAAAGGGGAGAGCGAAAAGTAACCAGATAAAACAAAACCCTATTCTATATGGCCATGAAGTATGACATGGAAAGAAGCAAAATGGGACAACAGGCTATGGACAACAGGTTATCTCCTGAACTTGAGAAAAGCCTTGTCTTCCTAGTAGAACCCTAGCTATTTGAAGATATTACCTTAAGGGTACCATGAGACGCAGGGTGTAGAAATCTAATTAAGGTGTGTGTGTAGCTGGAAGGTAGGAAGTTGGCTGAGGCTTAATCAACGGTGTTGATAAACTTTAGGATGAATGTGTAAGAAACGATGTGTCTGCTGAAGTGTATGCAAGGGTGGGAGCAGAGAGGGGAGTGGGCAAGGAAGACTCTGTCAGCATGTCCTCAGCACCATCCAGAGGAGAGAGTGATTGGGGTAACTCTAAGCTTTCTGCCCTGCTTGGCAGGTAAGCATATCTCCACTATGCGATATTATATTTTATAGTATGCATATGTCCCTGGCTATATGGCATGATGATATTAGATCTCCCATCGACCACATATTCTGTTTCCTGAGCTCCTGACTCTGAAATGCTTCCCAAATACACTACCCATCAGAGAAGAATGTGCAGGTATTCAAAAAAACCCAAGTACCTGGGTCTGCTTGACAATTATATATCTCACTGTAAATTAAGAAATTGCCTTTGCAATCTGTTTTTTAAAAATAAATTAATTTTATTTATTTATTTTTGGTTGCGTTGGGTCTTCATTGCTCCACAAGGGCTTTCTCTACTTGCAGGGAGGGGGGTTACTCTTCGTTGCGGTGTGCGGGCTTCTCATTGCAGTGGCTTCTCTTGTTGTGAAGCACAGGCTCTAGGTGTGCAGGCTTCAGTAGTTGTGGCACAGGGGCTCAGTAGTTGCGGCTCACGGGCTCAGTAGTTGTGGCGCATGGGCTTAGTTCCTCTGTGGCATGTGGGATCTTCCCAGACCAGGACTTGAACCCATGTCCCCTGCATTGGCAGGCGGATTCTTAACCACAGCGCCACCAGGGAAGCCCAGCAATCTGTTGAATGCATTAGTTTCTTCCCAGATTTGTTTCCCTCTCTATACCAGTTGTCCAAGTTATGTCCAATTAAGGAAATATGGACAAAATCAACTTTCTCAATTGACAAAACTGAGGAGGTGATCCTGGGTTGGGGCAGTGAAGAAAGAAGCAAAGATGAGAAGAGAGGACCGAGGCAGGTATACAACACATATTAGAAGGGCACAGTTATCCCATATACTGGCACACACACACACACACACAAAGACACCATTGAAACTGAGTAGAGAATAATAAGAATGTAACAGATCCATGTATATAGAAGAACTTAGTAAATAACAACACAAACTGAGTGCTGTCACTGTGCCTGGGACATCTCATTTCTTCCTCACTGAGACTCGGAGCACTGTTCCATAGTTGCCTACGTCACAAAGCTGGTGGGTGACAGAGCTGGGATTCAGACCCGGACATTTGGGCCTCAGAGACCATGCTCCTGACCACTGCACTGCATGCCCGCCCAGGACACTGCAATCCTCAGAGAAATGAATATGCTATTAATGGGCTGGTGCTGGGAAAATTTCCTCACTATGTTAAGAAAAAGCTGGATTTCTACATCCCTATATTATACTATAAACCAAAGTGGAATGTAAATGCATTAAAGACATACACTTAAAAGATAAGCGCATCAACCAAATAGAAGAAAACGCAGGAATCTTTGTGACCTAGGGAGTGGAGAAAGATTTCTTAAGGCCCTAAGAGCCCAAAGTATAACCAACTCCAATGAAAATAATATAATATAGTGGATTGAACCACTATAAAATTAAGGATTTCTTTTTTATGATGTATGCTACTGACAAATTCAATAAAAAAAATATGAATTGATAAGAAAAAAGAAAATCCAAAAGAATAAAAAAGAAATCCAATGAAAAATGGACAAAGGATATAAACAAAGAAATTACAGAATGAGAAGCCCTAAGAGTTAAGAAGCATATAAAACAATGTCCAGGGCATCCCTGGTGGTGCAGTGGTTAAGAATCTGTCTGCCAATGCAGGGGACACGGGTTCGAGCCCTGGTCCAGGAAGGTCCCACATGTGCTGCAGAGCAAATAAGCCCATGTGCCACAACTACTGAGCCTGTGCTCTAGAGCCCGCGAGCCACAACTACTGAAGCCTGTACGGCTAGAGCCCGTGCTTCACAACAAGAGAAACCACCACAATGAGAAGCCCGTGCACCTGAACAAAGAGTAGTCCCCGCTCGCTGCAACTAGAGAAAGCCTGCGCACAGCAACAAAGACCCAACACAGCCCAAAATAAATAAAAATAAAAACAAATAAATTTATTTTAAAAACTCCAAAACAATGCCCAAACTCACTAGAGAAAGCCATATTAAAACAATGAAACTTGATATGCATCAGAATGACAAAAATTAGAAAGGTGGGTAATACCAAATATAGGTGAACACCTTGGGAGATGAAAATATTTATCAATACTGTGATTTGGGGATGCAACCTGGCAGCATTTAGTAAAGAAAGGATGCCTTTATTTTGGGACTCTTCTGCTTCTAAGCCAGAGAAATTTCCTCAGATCCTTTAGGGAGTATGTATGAGGATGTTACTTAATTTCTTTGTGTGGCAAAAGGGGGTTGGAAGTAGCAGGGGATATATTGTAGAAGTAAAATATAGTATGCACATACTATAACATAATTAAAGGAACAGATTGATATAGCATTATGTGGAACAGACATTAAAAACAATGTTAAGTGGAAAAAAGGAAAGAATGATATTCAGAGCAAAATATCATTCCTGTGAATTAAAAATATCTACACAAAACAACTTTAATTATTTATGAATATATACCATACACTTCACAGTGAGAATACGTGGAAGAAAAGGGAAAAGGAGCATGGATTAGGGGCAAAAGAAGGGGAGAGAAACTCAACAAGGAAGGGATATGTGTAAACAAATGATGATAGAGCTACAAACTAAGGATTACTGTTTACTCAACTCTTTGCACTCCGTTGAAAAAGAAACCCAAACCAAACTCACTTGTTATGATTCTAATGGAAATGCATTACAGACAACCTAGGCAGCCAAAGGAAATGCATAATATTTCACTTCTATGTCATATCTTGTCAGGGAGGGAAGATATAGCAGTGTTTTGAGAAATACAAGTTATCTTCAAAAGTTGTGCTCTCCTAAAAGCAGAACAGCAGATGAATTCTTAATTGGCTGACAATTTAATCTTTCAGAAATTGGAGGGGTTAATGACAGAAGCTATTACTCTGGACCAATAAAGCAAAGTTAAAGTGATGGAAAACTTGAAACAAAGTGCTCCTTCGTTTTCATAAGAGCCAGGGAGGGCCCAGATCATACTTCTCAAGATTCTGGGCACACAGATTTCTGAAAGATCAGAGGAAAAAATGATATAGTCCCATGACCAGAGCCTAAGGAAAAAAGATGGCTTAATGGAGAAGTGAGGCATTCAACAATAAAATATTGACAATAGAATTGAAAATTACATAGATGAGTAAAAATGCAATGGAGGAGTTGGGCATGTAAAGGGTGGCATGTAGCTGATGACACAGGGATGCTACAAAAGAGGAGGAAAAAAGCACAATCAAAAACCAGTACAGGGCTTCCCTGGTGGCGCAGTGGTTGCGAGTCCGCCTGCCGATGCAGGGGATACGGGTTCGTGCCCCGGTCCGGGAGGATCCCACATGCCGCGGAGCGGCTGGGCCCGTGAGCCATGGCCGCTGAGCCTGTGCGTCCGGAGCCTGTGCTCTGCAATGGGGGTGGCCGCGACGGTGAGAGGCCCGCGTACCACAAAAAAAAAAACAAAAAAAACACAAAAAACAAATACAGGGCTTCCCTGGTGGCGCAGTGGTTGCGAGTCCGCCTGCCGATGCAGGAGATGCGGGTTCGTGCCCCGGTTCCGGGAGGATCCCACGTGCCGCGGAGCAGCTGGGCCCGTGAGTCATAACCAATACAAAGAGGACCAGGTAAGAATCCTGTCAGGAGGGGTTAAATCTGAGAATGAGCTCAAGCTGGAGAAAAATGCAGAGGACAGTAAAAGGAATTGTTAACGTATGTTTAGAGTGAATGCAAGGAATGAGTCACATCCCCTTTGGGGCAGATATTATAGTATTAGCAGATGATAGTAAGAGAGAACAAGAAACTGTTAGCATTCTGTTTGCTCCCACCTTCCCTATCAGTGCGAATGATCTTCAAACTAAGCCACAAAACAACAGATCAGAAGGAACTGAAGCCTGAGACAGGTGATAAAACTAAAGAAGAGCATCTAGTTGCTTTATATGTGTTCGTGTCTGTGGGCCTAAATGAATCTTATCCAAGTTCACAGAAGGAACTCACAGACGTGACTGCAGAACTTCTGTGGTGATCTTAGAGCAAGCCTGGAAAATGTTGGGGTGCAGGAGAGCAGGCCCAGGCAAACAGCCTAGCTTTTAAAAGGGGGGTACGATGGGGGGATACACATTTTGAAGACAGCAGAATAATGAATTTCAAGTTGTTAGATAAATAATCAACGAGATGGTTTGTAGAAGATCAAGAAAAAAAAAAATGAGAATGGGGTAATTGTTAGGAACTAATAAAGGCTCACTAATAACAGTTTATGCCAAATTCACCTCGTTCCCATTTCTGAAAGATTCACCATATGAGGTGAGGGATGTTGGAATCTCTCTTTGTCAAAAATTCACCAGATGATTCTGGTTCATCCAGGTGTGGGAAAGTTGCTGAATAGCATTAGGGTCCCGCCAAAGCCAAGGATCCAATTACAGTGTGATTTTTTTCAATGACATTGCTGCACCTATGGCTTCTTGTTTTATCTCTATTTCTCCTGCTTTAACATTGCTTAGGACTTTCTAACACCCTTGACAAGAGAAGACCGTTAAGCCCTGCAGTCGTTTTCTTTATCTTTACTCTCACAGTTACTGCAGACATAATATTTCCCCTTCTCTGTCTGACTTGAGAGCAGTCTGCATAATTACAACCTATAATTTATTTTTGCATAAAATTCTGAAACGTTCTTTCATTTCCCCAGCTAAAACCTTCCTTTAAAACTTCAGCATCTCTCATTTCACATAACAGTTTCTACTCTCTGTAAGTATATTTCTTTTAATTTTTAAAAAATATCTTTATTGGAGTATAATTGCTTTACAATGGGTATATTTCTGTCTTGTTCTCTCACATTATGGGCTGTGCTAAAATCATCCTCCAATTTCACTCACACAAGAAAGTTCCTCCACCTTTTAGTAAACAAGCATCAGCCCTTTTTCTTCCCTAACTCATAGCCTTTGAGTTCTTAATGCCTACAAGCCAGAAAGTAATTCAGCTTCTCTTCCAAACTGAATTCAACCCAGGAAGTTTTCATGGAGCATATTCTGTTCGCAATATCCAATCCAAAGTGTGTAAGACACATTTTGTCCTCAAATGCTTCAACATCATCAAAGAAGTTCAAACACACACACCTGAAACTCCTAGGAAGCTATCAAGGCTAATCATGGTTAAGTAGTATAATATGTCCTTCCCTCCCCCTCCCCCATGCCTAACATTTAGCATACTTTGTTTTGTTAATGAATGAGCGAACTGATAAACATTTGTTGGTCTAAATTCAGTATTATAGGAGGTGGAAGAGAAAAGATCACAGTGGACCAGAGGTGGAAAGCAGCCATATGATTATTACTCAAAAAAAAAAAAAAAAAATGTAGTATTTATCATTTGAGTCTAGAGAAAGAAAACCTTTTTTCCCAGAAGTTTCTTGTGTTTATTGTTAGAGGACTGATATCCTTTTATGTGTACACTCAGCAGAGCTTCCCAATGAAGGATAATATCTAAATCAATATTAGATATAATGCCAACAAACACTTTCCCTATTATTGTCTTAATAGACACTGTAAGACAGATTAAACACAAAGATGTACAAAGCAGTTTTTCAATTATCTTCTTCAGGTTTTTTTTCAAACCATCCCAAGAGAGATCTGAGGAGTAATATAAAGTTTGATAAAAACAATCCATTATCAAGGGACAGCAGGAGGAACAGGAGGAGAAGGAACTTTGAGGCATCTGTCAAGAAGGGGCAGCTGTGCAAGCTCAAGGATTCTTACTGGTTTTATACTGGCTCTTCAAAATTTCCGGATAAGGATGCAAGTTATTTAGAAGGAAAATGACATCTTCACCCACAACAAGCTCTCAGGATTGTTCAGTCACAATCACCTTCCCAAAATGAAAAGTGATCACTTAATGTACAGAAATTCAAGATAAAGGATTTAATAGATCATTTCAAAAATCCTAACTCTTGACACTTGATCGTTTGTTGATCATTAAGAAACTGATCATAAAGAAAACATTTAACAGAATCACTTTAGGCTTATCATTTTTGCTTACTTTTCATGTCTGCTACTACCTTTGCAATCATCTCTATTTTTTTAAATAGAAAGTATGCATCATGGTACAAAGATTTCTCTAACCTGAAGAATTAATCACCTGCAAAGGAGGAAAGAAATCCCACATAATTGTTAAAAAATGGCAAAGCCCCAGTCTCTTAACCAGAACTGGCTACATCACTTGTGGGGTTCCATGTACAATGAAAATGTGGAGCCTGTTGTTCAAAAGTTATGAAGACCTTCCAGAGGGGAACAGCACAGTATCAATCCAAGTGCAGAGCCCTTTTATTTGTGAGGTCCTGTGCAGCTGCGCTTAAGGTGTAATGAATGTGAAGATCTCAGCCAACAGGAAGAATGAGACACACCAAGCTGAGAATTATCTTCCCAAGAAAAAACTAAGACTTATTTTATTTTATATCAAAGATGTCTTCCCACTTTTGAATCCTGATCACACAAATCTATCACCTCTTAGCCATGTGTTTATTCTCTGTACTTTTTTTTTTTCCAATTTAAAAGTTCTCACCTTACTTATCGTCACTCTATCCCAGGAGAAAAACATTCTGTTACAGCCTGTAGCTTACCTTTCCATATTCACAGCCAATCCAATCCTACATAAGTTTCATTTCTAGAGTGTTCTGAAAGGTCCTTGCCCAGTTCTAATATTTTTTGGGTGGTAAATTCTCTGTAATCGCTGGGATAAACTCTCCTTGGAGATATCTGTTCCTTCTCACAGCACCGGAAGACAGACACATGAAAGAAAGAGCCCTCATCAGAAAATAAGGATTTGAGTCCTAAACTCTGGGCAAATCACTAGCTTCTCTGAATCTCTGCTTCCTTATTTATTCAAGAAAAATACAATCTTCCTTATTGACCTCACTGAGATAACACGAGAAGCAAGTGAGAGAGTGTTTATTAAAATGCTTTGTAACGTCTAAAGTGCTTTGCACACATGTTACTTTGGTGATTTTCATTGTGTGTTTGTTTCTGTAATGCCAGTAAACTCCAGGCAGCCACCAATTTGCAGTGAAAAGCACATTGAGCTATAAATCATTGCACTTGGCTTTAACTCCAGTGGCTAGTGATGTGCTGCTGGAGGAAGGACAAACGGACTCCACCCCTCCAGGCCCCAGTCCTCTCATCCATGAAACAAAAGGCATCCATCACATCACCAAGATTGTTAACGATTCTAAAGTAATTGTACTTCAACTGACTTCTTTTGACAAAACATTTATTGGGTTCCTTCCATGTATCAAGTAATAACCTAGAGTCCTTGGGATACAAAGAGGTCATTCCTTCAAGGAATGTACTGAATACCCACTATTTACTAGATGCCATGGTCCAAAAACTGGGCTTCATGTTGGTGAACAAAAGATGAGTTAGATCTGCTGCATACACACAAGGAGTTCAACACGGGTTAGCCATGTAAATAGCAAATTACAATATTCTGTGATAATTTGTTCTTTAGAGGCTTACTCATATACCGTAAGAGCAGAAAAGAAGGGCACCTTGACCAGTGCAGGACTGGAGATGTGTTCAAGGAAGGCTTTCTGGATGTGGACAGAGCCCATTGGGATTGCATGAGGGATACTGCTCAAGCTGAACGCAAGGTAAAGGGCGCCCCCATGGAGTTGGGCAGCTTGGCTGTGCATGGAGAGAGGGTTTCCCTGAAACTTGCACTACCTGGTATTTCCAATCCCAGGTTTACATGCTAACATCAACTGAATGAAGATTTGAAAACACAGAACTGTGTAGGCACACTGTGCACACCTGCCATGAATGGCCAGAGGAGACGTCAATGCTGGAGACGCTGTTCTCCAGCCAACAGAGCTGTGTGGCTGACAGGGTCTTGGTGCTCCGGCTGGGTGTCAGGCCTGAGTGTCTGAGGTGGGAGAGCTGAGTTCAGGACAGTGGTGCACCAGAGACCTCCTGGCCCCTCATAATATCATTCAGCGAGAGCTCTCCCAGAGATCGCCATCTCAACGCTAAGACCCAGCTCCACTCAACGACCAGCAAGCTCCAGTGCTGGACACCCCATGCCCAACAACTAGCAAGACAGGAACACAACACCACCCATTAGTAGAGAGGCTGCCTAAAATCATACGAAGTTCACAGACATGCCAAAACGCACCACTGGATGTGGTCCTGCCCACCAGAAAGACAAGATCCAATGAAATCCACAAAAACACAGGCAACAGTCCCCTCCACCAGGAAGCCTAAACAATCCACTGAACCAACCTTATCCACTGGGGGCAGACACCAAAAACAACGGGAACTATGAACCTGCAGCCAGTGAAAAGGAGACCTGAAGTGCAGTAAGTTAAGCAAAATGAGAAGACAGAGAAATACACAGCAGATGAAGGAGCAAGGTAAAAACCCACCACACCAAACAAATGAAGAGGAACTAGGCAGTCTACCTGAAAAAGAATTCAGCATAATGATAGTAAAGATGATCCAAAATCTTGGAAATAGAATAGAGAAAATACAAGAAACGTTTCACAAGGACCTAGAAGAACTAAAGAGCAAACAAACAATGATGAACAACACAATAAATGAAATAAAAAATTCTCTAGAAGGAATCAATAGCAGAATAACTGAGGCAGAAGAACAGATAGGTGACCTGGAAGATAAAATAGTGGAAATAACTACTGCAGAGCAGAATAAAGAAAAAAGAATTGAAGACAGTCTCAGAGACCTCTGGGACAGTATTAAACACACCAACATTTGAATTATCGGGGTCCCAGAAGAAGAAGAGAAACAGAAAGGGACTGAGAAAATATTTGAAGAGGTTATAGTTGAAAACTTCCCTAATATGGGAAAGGAAATAGTCAATCAAGTCCAGGAAGCACAGAGAGTCCCATACAGGATAAATCCAAGGACAAACATGCCAAGACACACATTAATCTAACTATCAAAAGTTAAATACAAAGAAAAAATATTAAAAGCAGCAAGGGAAAAGCAATAAATAACATACAAGGGAATCCCCATAATGTTAACAGCTGATCTTTCAGCAGAAACTCTGCAAGCCAGAAGGGAGTGGCAGGACATATTTAAAGTGATGAAGGAGAAAAACCTACAACCAAGATTACTCTACCCAGCAAGGATCTCATTCAGATTTGATGGAGAAATTAAAACCTTTACAGACAAGCAAAAGCTGAGAGAGTTCAGCACCACCAAACCAGCTTTACAACAAATGCTAAAGGAACTTTTCTAGGTAGGAAACACAAGAGAAGAAAAAGACCTACAAAAACAAACCCCAAACAATTAAGAAAATGGTAATAGGAACATACATATTGATAATTAACCTTAAATGTAAATGGATTAAATGCTCCAGCCAAAAGGCATAGACTGGCTGAATGGATACAAAAACAAGATCTGTACATATGCTGTCTACAAGAGACCTAGGGACACATACAGACTGAAAGTGAGGGTATGGAAAAAGATATTCCATGCAAATGGAAATCAAAAGAAAGCTGGAGTAGCAATTCTCAAAGCAGATAAAATAGACTTTAAAATGAAGACTATTATAAGAGACAAAGAAGGACACTACATATTGATCAACAGATCAATCCAAGAAGAAAATATAACAATTGTAAATATTTATGCACCCAACATATGAGCACCTCAATACATAAGGCAAATGGAAACAGCCATAAAAGCGGAAATCGACAGTAACACAATAATAGTATGGGGCTTTTAACACCCCATTTTCACCAATGGACACATCATCCAAAATGAAAATAAATAAGGAAACACAAGCTTTAAATGGTACATTAAACAAGACGGACTTTTTGATATTTATAGGACGTTCCATCCAAAAACAACACAATACACTTTCTTCTCAAGTGCTGATGGAACATTCTCCAGGATAGATCATATCTTGGGTCAGAAATCAAGCCTTGGTAGATTTAAAAAAATGAAATTGTATCAAGTAACTTTTCTGACCACAGTACTATGAGACTAGATATCAATTACAGGAAAAAATCTGCAAAAAATACAAACACATGGACGCTAAACAATACACTGCTAAATAACCAAGAGATCACTGAAGAAATCAAAGAGGAAATCAAAACATACCTAGAAACAAATGACAATGAAAACATGATGACCCAAAACCTACGGGATGAGCAAAAGCAGTTCTAAGAGAGAAGTTTATAGCAATACAGTCCTACCTCAAGAAATAAGAACCATCTTAAATGAACAACCTAACCTTACACCTAAAGCAGTTAGAAAAAGAAGAACAAAAAAACCCCAAATTTAGCAGAAGGAAAGAAATCATAAAGATCAGCAGGAAATAAATAAAAAAGAAATGAAGGAAACGATAGCAAAGATCAACAGAACTAAAAGCTGGTTCTTTGAGAAGATAAACAAGTTGATAAACCATTAGCCAGACTCATCAAGAAAAAAAGGGAAACGATTAAAATCAACAGAATTAGAAATGAAAAAGAAGTAACAAGTGAGAGATTACTGCAAGCAACTGTATGCCAATAAAATGGACAACCTGGAAGAAATGGACAAATTCTTAGAAAAGTACAACCTTCCGAGGTTGAACCTGGAAAAAACAGAAAATATAAACAGACCAATCATAAGCACTGAAACTGATACTGTGATTAAAAATCTTCCAACAAACAAAAGCCGAGGACCAGATGGCTTCACAGGTGATTTCTATTAATCATTTAGAGAACAGGTAACACCAATCCTTCTCAAACTCTTCCAAATACAGCAGAGGGAGGAGCACTTCCAAACTCATTCTAGGAGCCCACCATCACCCTGATACCAAAACCAAACAAAGATACTACAAAAAAAGAAAACTACAGGCCAATATAACTGATGGACATAGATGCAAAAATCGTTAACAAAATACTAGCAAAGAGAATTCAAGAGCACATTAAAAGGATAATACACCATGATCGGGTGGGGTTTATCTCAGGAATGCAAGGATTCTTCTATATATGCAAAGCAATCAATGTGATAAAGCATATTAACAAATTGAAGGAGAAAAACCATATGATAATCTCAATAGATGCAGAAAAAGCTTTTGACAAAATTCAACACCCATTTATGATTAAAACTCTCCAGAAAGTAAGCATAGAGGGAATGAATGTACCTCAACATAATAAAGGCCATATATGACAAACGCACAGCCAATATCATTCTCACTGGTGAAAAACTGAAAGCATTTCCTCTAAGATCAGGAACAAGACAGGTTGCCCACTCTCACTGCTATTATTCAATATAGTTTTGGAAGTTTTAGCCACAGCAATAAGAGAATAAAAAGAAATAAAAGAATCCAAATTGGAAAAGAAGAATAAAACTGTCACTGTTTGCAGACGACTTGATACTATACACAGAGAATCCTAAAGATGCTACCAGAAAACTACTAGAGCTAATCAATGAATTTGGCAGTGTAGCAGGATACAAAATTAATGCACAGAAATCTCTCACACTCCTATACACTACTGATGGAAAATCTGAAAGAGAAATTAAAGAAACACTCTCATTTACCACTGCAACAAAAAGAATAAAATACCTAGGTATAAACTGACCTAAGGAGACAAAAGACTTGTATGCAGAAAACTATAAGACACTGATGAAAGAAATTAAAGATGATACCAACAGATAGAGAAATATACCATGTTCTTGGATTGGAAGAATCACCATTGTGAAAATGACTCTACTACCCAAAGCAATCTACAGATTCAATGCAATCCCTATCAGACTACCAATGGCATTTTTCACAGAACTAGAACCAAAATTGCACAATCTGTATGAAAACACAGAAGACCCCAAGTAGCCAAAGCAATCTTGAGAACGAAAAATGGAGCTGGAGGAATCAGGCTCCCTGACTTCAGACTATACTACAAAGCTACAGTAATCAAGACAGCATGGCACTGGCAAAAAACCAGAAATATAGATCAATGAACAGGAGAGAAAGCCCAGAGATAAACCCATACAGTTATGGTCACCTTATCTTTGATAAAGGAGGCAAGAATATACAATGGAGAAAAGACAGCCTCTTCAATAAGTGGTGCTGGGAAAACTGGACAGCTACATGTAAAAGAATGAAATTAGAACACTCCCTAATACCATACACAAAAATAAACTCATAATGGATTAAAGACCTAAATGTAAGGCCAGAGAAGAGGAAAACATAGGCAGAACACTCTATGACATAAATCACAGGAAGATCCTTTTTGACTCACCTCCTAGAGAAATGGAAATAAAACCAAAAATATACAGATAGGACCTAATGAAACTTAAAAGCTTTTCCACAGCAAAGGAAACCATAAGCAAGATGAAAAGACAACCCTCAGAATGGGAGAAAATATTTGCAAATGAAGCAACTGCCAAAGGATTAATCTCCAAAATATACAAGCAGCTCATGCAGCTCAATATCAAAAAAAAAATGACCCAACCCAAGAATGGACTTGAGGACACGGAGAGGGGGAAGGGTAAGCTGGGACGAACTGAGAGAGTAGCATTGACATATATACACTACCAAATGTAAAACAGATAGCTAGTGGGAAGCAGCTGCACAGTACAGGGAGATCAGCTCAGTGCTTTGTGACCACCTAAAGGGGTGGGATAGGGAGGGTGGGAGGGAGACACAAGAGGGAGGGCATATGGGGATATATATACACATACAGCTGATTCACTTTGTTATGCAGCAGAAACTAACACACCATTGTAAAGCAATTATACTCCAATATAGATGTTAAAAAAAAAAAAAAGGAAGGCTTTCTGGATAAACTGTAGCAAATGTTGCTCTTGTCAGGAGTACAGCTGTAATTCTTATGTTCCTTCTGGTCCTGATAATTTCTTTCACTTACAGTTAATTGTGGAGCACATTGCTCCCCAAAGGGTGGGACAGGCTGGACACAGTAATGGTTTTAGGGAATCTGTAGGATGAGAAGATGCTCATCTAGACAAAGCCTTATCAGACTGTATGTGGTAAACTTACCGCTTTGGAGGTAGGTAGATTCTGTTGTGATTCCTGCCTCAATACATTTTGGGGAGATTTTTAAAGAATAGAAAAAGGAAAAACGGATTTTTTTTCTCTGTATGATGTAGCCACAGGTTTTGGGGGGGCGTGGTTTACTCTTTTCTATCAAAATAGAGCACTTCTGAATGACATGATAAAATGCAGACTGGTTTTCATGAGAGCAATGAAACTAGATGAATCAGCAGTCACAAGCAACAAGTCAGTAGCATGACAAAGGGATGCTCATGGCTGCAAAATTATGAGCACACTTAGGTGATGAAGAATGAGGGAGTAAGTGAAATCCGAGGTTATGGTAGTCTGGTGCTCCTTGTATATCTCTACTGTCTCTTATCAAAGAACTTAAAGGGTCACTGGGTGCCACACCAGACACCAAATGCTGCCTGTGCATCTGATCCAGAATGGTTACTCTTATGTCCTTGTTTTTCTTGTGCAATGTTTAAGTAAAGGTGATACAGCGGTAAATCAAAGCAAATATTCAGTGTTCCTCTAGGTATTAGCTAACCTAATAAAATCATACCTAAATAAAAATGACTTCATTCTGTGAGCGGCATAGATCTAACTTAAACTGTGAAGTTAATTATCTTAAAATAGAGTCCTTCAGAGTCACCAGCTACCATATGAAACCCATTTACAAGACTCCTTATAATCCAGGACATGAGAGACCACAAAAATCTGAAATAACTATCCAGCCAGCAAGAATAATCCATAACTGTACAGCACAAAGAAAAGCTCCACTATGTTTCTTTTCTTCCTCCCTCACACATGGTTTAAATATTTACTCCTACATGTTCACTAGATGTAAGATTCTGTTATCGTTATGAGGGGAACCTATCATATGCCGACCCTACAAACAGTACAAAGCTCAGTTACAAACACTGTCTTTACAGACATACAAAATCCAAGGCTCTTATGGATATCTGTGTAATGAGAGCAAACTGGGTAGAATTTAGCATCCGTAAGCCTATTTATCTAAGAATTCCCCACATCTAACTTAGCCTTGTAAAAGAGCTTCATACTCCATAAAGAATGGTCTTCTTTTAAACAGTTAGCTTTAGTTGTGTTTCCTCGGTACCTCGCATACGTCCTGGGAGGCAGGTAGTTTGACAGGAATACACTGGGATGCTATATGTACAACAGATCCAGCAGAAGCTGTCATACACCTCTTTCAGGGAAGTCTCCGCAAATCAATGTTTTCTCTCATTTTTGCCCTACATTTCAATTATTTTAATAACCTTGAGACACACTAGCAACCAAACTTACTCCTAGAGCTACATTTAGCAATTCTAGACTTAAAGCCATATAAAGAAGCAGAAAACAACACTGGAAATGGAATAATTGCCTCCAATTTCCAAGGCAGTCACTTCTATCTTGAAGGTCCTGATAGGCAACAGAACTGTGGAGATCTTTGCTTATGGAATCTTCTCTTTTGGTCGGCTGGATTCTCATTTCTTAAAACCTACTAAGTTTCTGCTGGAGCTCTGCCCTCCTTTCTCACTCCCATCCAAACTGTATAGTCTGTCACTAACTCAGCACTAGGCACAGTTGACAAACACCCCACCAGCACCCACCACATAGCCTAAGGGCATCCTTTCACAGTTCCAAATCCACCACTCCTTGCCCAAAGGAGATGGCCTGGGCTACGTCTAATCAAGATTGATGGATGAGGTTAAAACAAAGACTGTGGCCAACCAGGATTAAGAGATTAATCGCTGATACAATAGTTCAATAAATAGTTTTTTAATAAAACACGAAAGTCATTAACTGTATAAATAATAAAAAAAGAGAAAGGCCAAGAATATACTTTTGTAACTGCTAGAGACAAATCATTACAGAAATTAAGCAAAAATGAACAGCACAGATACTTTAAGAGATTTCGATGCTTAGAAATGTTAAGCATATTGTGGGAAATTATAAATAAGTATTTTGGTGACAATCCAGAGACCCTTTTCCTTTTAATGCCATTAGGGTTACATAAAAGTAAAAAATGATTTAGAGAAGAGAAAACGCCACTTATAACTTTGCCTTAGGCTATTAAGGTACCATAAAAAACACGATGAAAAGGTATAAAAATACAATAAAGGAAAAGAAACAAAGATAAAATAATATTTTGGGAAGTGCTCATAAAAGTGGTGGTGGAGGGGAACCTGACACCAAAATAGCAGCACTTTGGGCAGGGGGAGAGTCATGTTTTGAACACGATTACACTCTCTCATAAAGCCAATATTATTTCAGTGCAATCAAGTGCATCACTAATGTGCAAAATCTAACTTTATAAGATGCAGCAAAGTGGAGGAGAAAGTTGCATTTGAATGATTACTCTGAAAGACTAATCAAAGACATTCTCCCATGTTATCAAACACAGATGTGCAAACTAAGGAGGCTAGAGATGGTTTCTTATTGTAAAAAATTGGCAATAAGATTGAAAGTACCTTGAAGTGAATTCATCTCGTCATCACACGAAATCCTACATATACCTGGGAGGCTCTTCAAAGTCGACACACAGAATAATGTTCAACACATGTTTGCCTATGATGTGCTTTTAAACTAATGCACATCTTCATAAGCCAATCCAGAAACCCAGGGTTTTCTGATAAACAGCAGCATACAAAGACTACTTATCAAACTCAAGAAACATTCAAGGCTTGGGATAGAGTTGAAGGGGAGCCAGCTGAACTACCACAAAACGTGGCTGCGTGGTGTGGCCTTGGGCACGTCTTGGTGCCTGTTTACTGTGTGTTTACACTCTGGGTAAAATTACTCTAACAGGTCTCCATCAAATGACATAATCAAAATAAATACCATGGAACACAATCTCACATTTCCCTCTTTCTCCCTTTTCTAACAAAAAGAAAGAGTTATACTTCTCTTGCTTTGGCTAAAATACTTCTTTCGTAACATTTTATTATATGATTGGGAAGATGTCAGGTAGAGAGTGCTACATACTCACTAATTAAACCTCGGTGTTCATTTCGAAGTTTAATTATATCTTCAATTCTTATCTCTGTAAAATGCTAATGGAAGAAATTCTTAAATACAAATGAATAATTAATACCTGCATACTTCCTTTTTAGAGTTGTTTCAGAAATCCTGTTTACAGTGATGGTTGTGTGATGTGGGGAGATACATTTCTCTTCACTATGCACCTGCTTTGGGGGAAACATGGCAACAAGAAACAACAAATTGGTTGCTTTTTACTCTCTGACGTGGGCAGGCCTCTCACATGCCAGCAGAATTTGAAGAGGCAGGCTAGGTAAGGACCAGGGAAGACTACAGAGGAAATGACTGTGTTTGGTGTTTGCTTCTTCCTCTTCCTGGGTTCTACCTTGAAGATTTAGTTGTAGCACCTATGACACCCCAAAAAGCCATCGGAACTGTGTAAAAAGAGCAAAGCGAAAGAGATGACCAATTCCTCTCTTATTTTATGCAGATTCTTTCCAGATATCTTTCTCAAGTTTTCTGCCCCGAAGTGCAGGCATCATTATTAACAAAGGACAGGAGAGGCCAGTTGTTCAGGAAATAGCTATCATTTGGTAAATGGCATAAAAAACACATTATGATCTTTGATGCAGTGGGTAATGAGCCGGTATATATACAATATCAATGCTAAGATTATTCTCTATCTTTGTGTGTATTTTTTTCTTATTTTACCTGAATTTCCCTTTTCATTTTGTTTGTATTTCCCAGAATTCAAGTCACTTTGTAACACCACCTAAGAATATTTATTATTATTACTATCCTTTGCCTGCATTATATGTTCTCTATATGTTCTACTGTAAAATGAAAATCTCCCTTATCTAACTGCTTTTGTTTCAGTTAAATGATGATATCCAAAGGCAAGATTCAGTGTTAAAAGAACTAAAGGGCATGCACATCTCTCAAAACTAGGGTTGATTCTGGATGATTAAAATTCCCAATCAACTTTCTCTCCATGATTTTCAGAGGGCTGGGAGCTAATCATTTTCAAAGAGGCAAATGCAATCATTTTGTGTAATGAATGGGAAACACATTTTAGGTAACCCTGGCCCATGTCTGATTCCTTGGTCACCTACCTATTATGTTTTTTCATTTTCAGGTAGGGTCAATGTTTGGTGAGTCTCTTTCCTATCCAACTCTGTGCTATTTCTTGCCCATCCCAGTCTTACTCCTTTACCTAAATACCTGGGAGTTTCCTTAGATATTGGGAACTTCAGTCCCCTGTGACAATATTACTGTGGTACAGAAGAGTGGAATTTTCATGTGTTGGTGAAATGTTGAAAATAAGAGAACAAGAATGGCAAAACCATCTTTAGTAGTTGTTTAGCAGTAAGGGGAATGTTCTATGCACAGAGATAAAGATGCGCTACTTGTGTCTTCCTTCAAGAAAGAACATGTCATTCAGCAGCACAGAGTGCAAAGAACAGCCTCTGGTTATTCTTCTTTATAGGGTCCCTCTCAGCTTTGGACTCGAGGACACATTCTTTCCAAGGTAGCAACCAGTCAATATAGGGTTCTAGGGCTCGACTATTTTTGCCCAGTGTGGAACTCCTCTAAATGGGCAATTTTTGCTCTGGAGCTCAAGTTGGGCTGGCCAAAGCTTTGTCAGATTTGTGCAGTGGTCAAGGCTCTCCCTACCCAGTCCTGCTCCCTCCCTTAAAAAAATTTTCCCCTCAGTTAACCTCTTAGCTACTGCTTACTGGATTAGTGTGATTACCATTAGCACCTCTGGAGAGCTTCCTTTGCTTAGACACAATTCCCCAATCCTTCCTAAACCACCAGGCAATGGGCTTGGTAACAAATATTATTTTATATAAGAAGAGAGAGACAAATAATATTAGTATGTTTGCCAGCATATCAAATGAAATGGAAAACTTGCAGTTTGCTCCTCAGGTTATCCTAAATTTGACAAGAGTATCTCTCATTGGTATTACTACTTTAATGCTATTTGTACAAAGAGCTCTAAATAAAAGACCTTTAGGATTTTTCCCAGATTCACTGTCCCTCTTCTATTATGGTTTTTATTTTCGATTATTTGGAACTTTACATCCAAGAGTAACAAACAGTGTAAATTTTACATCTTGGGTGTTCCTATACAGGTTGGCTTTAACCACATTTACTTAGCAATAAATTATAGATTATGCTTAATTCAGGCTACTTTAAGTAATAGGTTAATTAGTTCAACGTTTTAAAAAAAAATCACACCATTTTCAATAGCTCAAGGGTAATCTTGAGTTGGCATTTCCTAATATTCTGTAGAAATCGGCCATGGAGTCTATATAATTTCATGTTTAAACCAGTGATTTGCATTTAAAAACTAACAAAATTATAAAGTGGGATCATTACAATTCAAAGAGAGGTACCCAGCACCTTTGACAGCGGTAGAAAATTAAAACCTGCTTTGACCAATTTGGAAAAGTGTTTTTGAATAAGGAAAATAAAAGTGAATGGAAATAAATGGAGGGCAATGCACTTAAGGAGGAAAACGCACGCGCAGAAATATAAGATGGAAATGTATTCACTATGTTCAACCACAGGAGAAACATACACAGGAGTCACAGAAGGCCACCCACTGAGCACGAGCCATCAGGATAATGGTGTTATTTAAAAAGGAAGCAGGACATCAGAATGCATGAACTGCAGTAAAGTGGGTGAGAGCTGCGAAGTAATCAACAGATAGTCATTCCTCATTGATCAGGTCCTCACTGTGTGGAGAGAGAAAATGTGAAGAAGATCAAGAGTGGGTGGCTATGATCAGAGAAATGAAAAATCAGGTCTTTGGAGACAGCAATCTGGAGAAGAAATAGCTGCAGGGTGACAAAGTGTATAAGACTTCTTATAAACAGGTGATCATAAGACAGATGGTCTCTGCTCAGACCTAAGAAAAGCTTGTACTATATTACTGTGGATGTTAAGCAGAAAACTTGAATGCCTTGGAAGCCAGGCAGATAACCTAGTACAGTAAGCTAGGAAACGCAAAGCCCTCTTGGAATCTCTTTCATTGTCCCACTTCTGATGGAGGCATGAGCTCAAAATGATGTCCCTCGATTTTCTTAACTCTGCAACAAGTAAAATGACCACATAATCACAATGCAAAATAACACCTGACACTTGGCCTCAGCTGCAGGGAGCCAATGGGGCAGGGGTAGAGACTGCGGCACATAGGAGCGTGTGTGCTTCAGCTAAATAGGGCAAGCCATCCTGTCAGGTGGAACGTGGCTCCAAGGGGGCCGAGTGGTTTAATTTTCTAGGAGAAGCCGGGAATCTGCATGTATGTTATTAATATAAGAAACTTATTTTAGTTTGAAAAAGAATCATTTCATTAAAATAATACATGCAGGGCTTCCCTGGTGGCGCAGTGGTTGAGAGTCCGCCTGCCGATGCAGGGGACAGGGGTTCGTGCCCCGGTCTGGGAGGATCCCACATACTGCAGAGCGGCTGGGCCCGTGAGCCGTGGCCACTGAGCCTGTGCATCCGGAGCCTGTGCTCCGCAAAGGGAGAGGCCACAACAGTGAGAGGCCCGTGTACCACAAAATAAATAAATAAATAAATAATAATACATGCACATAATCCACAATTTTAAAATTTAAAGTGTACCAAAAGCAGTATCTTTCCCACCCACTCTGAGAACTGCTCCTGAGGCAACCATGCTGAAATATTTTAGCTGATACCCACACTTCTAGAAAATTAGCTTATAATGTTATTTCTTGATTAAGAAACTTTAGTCGGGCTTCCCTGGTGGCGCAGTGGTTGAGAATCCGCCTGCCGATGCAGGAGACACGGGTTCGTGCCCTGGTCCGGGAAGATCCCACATGCCGCGGAGCAACTAAGCCCGTGAGCCATGGCCGCTAGGCCTGTGCGTCCGGAGCCTGTGCTCCGCAACGGGAGAGGCCACAACAGTGAGAGGCCCGCATACCGCAAAAAAAAAAAGAAACTTTAGTCATGATTAGGTATCCTTTTATGATGGGAGATAAAGAGTTAACTATATCCCTGTTCCTTACCCTCCTATAGTCTCCCATACTCCTCATACAGCTATGCTCAATTTAATGCTTATATTATCATAACCCTGTAAACATCGCTCAGTGCTAAGCCAAGTGGTATACTAATGACCATTTTTTCTTTCTTGTTCATTTCTTCCCCCGGAATTAACAGTTGCCTCTTTTAAAAATTTGTGTTGTTTTTGTATGTTGTCCCTCATTCTTTCTGGTCACTCCAACTCTGCCACTGTATCCCAGATTTGACAGTTCCACTGTTTTCCCTGGAATTTCCCTCCTGGAGCCTCCATCTCACTGTTTCCCTCATCATTCTGTCTCCCCAGGACAGTTGCTGCTGAGCCCGGTTACTCAGCTATCAGGCTTCCCTTCCCTGCACTTCTGAGGTTGCCCTTTGTTCTCTTCTGGGTGGACCCTAGCTTCCTGAACCTCATATCTTCCGCCTTCTTGATTTATACTCCTTTATCTGATGAAGTACATCCTCTAGTCAATCCTGAGAATGAATGCACAGGAGAAAAACTGCTTGATTCCTCATGGCTGATAACACTTTTATCCTTACATTTGATTGATATTTGACCAAATAAAGCATCCTATGCTGAAAATCACTTCCACAGAATTTTGAAGGCATCTCACTTGTGGCTTATTGTCTCCAGTATTGCTGTTGTGAAGTCCAACACTGTTTTGATTCCTGATCCTTCTTAGGAAACCTGTTTTTTTTCCCCTCTAGAAATTTTAGGAATCTTTTATTCTTCATGTTCTGAAATTGTATGATAATATGCCTTAATTGTGCTACACATTGTCTTTTACTCTTGTTCTCTCTTTTTGAAATTTCTAATTCATCGCAGGTGGGGCATCTCGGCATGATCTTTAAATAACCTTCACTTTACTACTGTCCATGTTTTGTCCTTTTGTTCTACTTTCGAGCAGAACTTCTCAACTTTATTTTCCAATCCTATTAAATTTCCTTAATAATTTATGATTATTCTTCTATTATTGCATCTAGTTTTGCCTCAAAGATAAAACTTCTCTTCTTTCTGAAATATAATTATTTGATGATGTCTTTGACCTTATGCATTGTCTCTTTTTCCTCTTAATTTATGTACCTATTTTTAATTTCAGTCTCTTTCCTGTGAGGGCCTTCCTCAAATACCTGGTGATCCACGGTTGTTCTTTTTCTTTTTTTGCGGTACGCGGGCCTCTCACTGTTGTGGCCTCTCCCGTTGTGGAGCACAGGCTCCGGACGCGCAGGCGCAGCGGCCATGGCTCACGGGCCCAGCCGCTCCGCGGCACGTGGGATCCTCCCGGACCGGGGCACGAACCCGTATCCCCTGCATCGGCAGGCGGACTCTCAACCACTGCGCCACCAGGGAAGCCCCAGGGAAGCCCCCAGGGAAGCCCCACCGTTGTTCTTTAATATGTGAATGTATCACTGAAAGGCCAAGTAGACTTTCTATGGACACAGGTGGATCTTGCTGATCCATTAGCCTAACTGGGTGGCAAGTTAGGTCTGTTGTCAGATCATTTCCTACTATCAGCACCTGTAGCTCTTTTGTCTATGACTGGTTTCTCCAGAAAAATGCTCTGGAGAGAATATACTGTAGCTACAGATCTCAGATTGTCATGATTTCTTTGTTTCAGTCCCACTCCACGTTCTCTTGTGCTTAGTTTCTCTGAACCTGGATACTTTCTAGTTCAAATTCTCCAGGCTCCTGAGGATGTGTAGACACTTGCATTTGGGTGTGTGTCTTACTTCACATAGAAACATTCAACCAAACCACGTGTTTTCACTCTAAGCGGATGCTGCCCCTCGTAATACCTTTAAGGACAAAGGTTTCGAAAAAAATATAAAAAATTTTCCTTTTGAATATGACCATCAAACAATTGTTATGTGCTATAAAAGGGAAGAAAGAGTTAATAGATAAACGTCCCAGTTACCCAACTTCGGGATGACAAATTTTGTGATGTATTTCCAGAGTTTACAATATTTCATTGTTGTTCTTTGGCATTCTCCTCCCCACCACAGCCACACGATTTTACATATAGTCCAAGTAGCTTAAATGAGTGCAAAACACCCTAAGATTTTTCAAATAAATACCCAAACGCTACTAGGAAAGACCATAATGGCACCAGTGCAGAAATAGAACTGGTGGCTCCCAGGATGTGCCACTGAGTGAAGACAGAAATGCTCATCTGTCAGCTGAGGTATTGAAGACTATATTCAGCATTTTCTCAGAAACTCCCATGGAGAAAGTCTGAAGTCAGACATACAAAATCAAGGACCACCTGGAACAGGTGAGTTCTCTGTGGACAATCACGCCAAGGAGATGTCCCGAGTCGATAGGCTGTGAGTTGCCCCCGGCCTGTGCAGAACTAGGAGGCAGCCCAGAAATCATTTCACTGATCCACTGTCATTCTCCCTCCAGTGTCATTGATCCACTGTCATTCTCCCTCCAGTGTCATGCCTGCTTGCCTCTCTCCTCTCTTCACTGTGTCACTGGTAGGTCCTCATTTAATATGTTCCTGTGTGTCTCATTTACATGCCCCGATTTCTATTTTTTTCTGACAGTTGCACGGCTTTTGGTCTCTGTGGGCTCCTTGGTGTTACAACAGAAAACAAAAACCAGCGAACACATTTCCCACCTCCAAAGCTCTGATTTCTCTCCATCTCCCATGTTAAAAGGTATGTTAGGCCCAGTGGCAACACCATTAAAAGATCAAACGCCGTATATCCGCTGAAAGCACTAATTCCTTAAGTGTTCTTTCCCTAACCCCCTACCGCTTTTCCGCTGCCACAAAAAAACCCAGCCTCCTTGCTGTTGGTGATACTGTTCTCCATTTAAAAGAGAAGAGAAGAGAAGAAAGTACATGGCTGGCAACTTCAGTTTCCTTTCTCTTCCATGTATGTAGCATATTAAAACATCCTGCGTTCGATGGGGCCCGAGCAGGTGTGAGAAGTAGGGTCAGGCCCAGGGGTGGGCATGGAGGGGGGCTGCTTAGGGAAAGAGAAGATATGAGGTTGGTCAGGAAGGCAGGGGACAGAGGGACAGAAAAGAAAACAGACGTCAGCAGGCTGAGACGCAAAGGGTGCTGTTCGCCACAGCTGTGAGCCGGGCCAGGGTGGCTGGACTGCACTTTTATAAGGAATGTGTCAGATGCTTTGTAGTTACTTCTTCATTTTACAGGTGGTCGGAGAAAGTGCTTATGTTACTTGCCTAAAGTGACCACGGAAGGCTGATTAATACAAGATGTCCTGACACGGACCGATGTGTAAGGCAGAAGAAACAATGAGAGGAGTACAAGTGTCCCTGTAGGATCCAAAGTTCAAGTGTTTGAAGCAACGATAGCCAACCATGTCTGAAGGCAAATTGGTTAAAATAAATCATGTCAGAACCATGAAAGGGGAGAATCTAAACAGCTCTCTAACTCCACTCTAAGGCTGGCTTTCTAAGAGTCACACCGTATTTATCCCCTTCACGCTGAGAGTGCATGTTACTGGCTATCAGCAGAGAGCTGGGGAAGGAGCCAGAGATAAGGCTGCGCATGAAGCTGATTCATGGAAGGGCAATTAGGAGATATTTGATGGGAATGCTTTCGTGGGCTGGGCAGTGGACAGAAGGGGAGCTTTATCCATTTGGTCGTTTGGCACCGCTTTCATTAGAAACTGGAGTACTAAGGAGAACTGAAGTGACTTCAGTATGCTGGGGATATTTATTATAAATAGACTGGAGACACTGAAGATTTAGCACTGAGGAAAAGGTGGACAGAAATGAATTTAGAGAGTTTCTCTCCTAATGAAAAGCCAGATTAAAAAAAAAGAGAGATTTAGTCGCTCCGTGTGGACAAATTGGTAAAAGCTTTTGAGGACAAAGTGATAATATAGATATTGCCTGGGTAACAGACAAAAGAGATTCCAGAAGAGATTGTAAAAAGCAATTTTCTGTTAAATGAATCCTGTTTTCCTACCGACTTACATTATAAAATCAAAGCTGCATGGTGATGAGGAAAAAATGTTGGCATCTGGATGGAATAAGACTGAAAGGGTATAGAGTAACTTACGTAAAAGAATGTATTTCAGGTAAAATGTTTATGACAAAAATAGTTCTAATATTAAATATTCACATATTACTTATAGTACCATGCTGTCATCATGACAAATCACAAAATAAGACACTGACAATATGATCCAGCAATCCCAATACTGGGCATATACCCAGAGAAAACCGTAATTCAAAAAGACACATGCACCCCAATGTTCACTGCAGCACTATTTACAATAACCAGGACATGGAAGCAATGTAAATGTCCATCGAAGATGAATGGATAAAGAAGATGTGGTACATATATGCAATGGAATATTACTCAGCCATAAAAAGGAACAAAATTGGGTCATTTGTAGAGACATGGATGGACCTAGAGACTGTCATACAGAGTGAAGTAAGCCAGAAAGAGAAAAACAAATATCGTATATTAATGCATATATGTGGAATCTGAAAAAATTGGTATGGATGATCTTTTTATTTTTTTGAATTTTATTTATTTTTTTTTACAGCAGGTTATTAGTCATCAATTTTATACACATCAATGTATATATGTCAATCCCAATCACCCAATTCATCACACCACCACCACCCCAGCCCCTGCTGCTTTCCTCCCTTGGTGTCCATATGCTTGTTCTCTACATCTGTCTCAATTTCTGCCCTGCAAACCGGTTCATCTGTACCATTTTTCTAGGTCCCACGTATATGCATTAATATACGATATTTGTTTTTCTCTTTCTAGCTTACTTCACTCTGTATGACAGTCTCTAGATCCATCCACGTCTCAACAAATGACCCAATTTCGTTCCTATTTATGGCTGAGTAATATCCCATTGGATATATGTACCACATCTTCTTTATCCATTCGTCTCTTGATGGGCATTTAGGTGGCTTCCATGACATGGCTATTGTAAATAGTGCTGCAGTGAACATTGGGGTGCATGTGTCTTTTTGAATTATGGTTTTCTCTGGGTATACGCCCAGTAGTGGGATTGCTGGATCATATGGTAATTCTATTTTTAGTTTTTTAAGGAACCTCCATACTGTTCTCCATAGTGGCTGTATCAGTTTACATTCCCACCAACAGTGCAAGAGGGTTCCCTTTTCTCCACACCCTCTCTAGCATTTGTTGTTTGTAGATTTTCTGATGATGCCCATTCTAACTGGTGTGAGATGATACCTCATTTTAGTTTTGATTTGCATTTCTCTAATAATTAGTGATGTTGAGCAGCTTTTCATGTGCTTCTCGGCCATCTGTATGTCTTCTTTGGAGAAATGTCTATTTAGGTCTTCTGCCCATTTTTGGATTGGGTTGTTTGTTTTTTTAATATTAAGCTGCATGAGCTGTTTATATATTTTGGAGATTAATTCTTTGTCTGTTGATTCGTTTGCAAATATTTTCTCCCATTCTGAGGGTTGTCTTTTCATCTTGTTTATGGTTTCTTTTGCTGTGCAAAAGCTTTGAAGTTTCATTAGGTCCCATTTGTTTATTTTTGTTTTTATTTCCAGTACTCTAGGAGGTGGATCAAAAAAGATCTTGCTGTGATTTATGTCAAGGAGTGTTCTTCCTATGTTTTCCTCGAAGAGTTTTAGAGTGTTTGGTCTTAATTTAGGTCTCTAATCCATTTTGAGTTTCTTTTTGTGTATGGTGTTAGGGAGTGTTCTAATTTCATTCTTTTATACGTAGCTGACCAGTTTTCCCAGCACCACTTATTGAAGACACTGTCTTTTCTCCATTGCATATCCTTACCTCCTTTGTCATAGATTAGTTGACCATAGGTGTGTGGGTTTATCTCTGGGCTTTCTGTCTTGTTCCATTGATCTATGTTTCTGTTTTGTTGCCAGTACCATATTGTCTTGATTACTGTAGCTCTGTAGTATAGTCTGAAGTCAGGGAGTCTGATTCCTCCAGCTCTGTTTTTTTCCCTCAAGACTGCTTTGGCTATTCGGGGTCTTTTGTGTCTCCATACAAATTTTAAGATTTTTTTTCTAGCTGCATAAAAAATTCCATTGGTAATTTGATAGGGATTGCATTAAATCTGTAGATTGCTTTGGGTAGTATAGTCATTTTCAAAATATTGATTCTTCCAATCCAAGAACATGGTATATCTCTCCATCTGTTGTTATCATCTTTAATTTCTTTCATCAGTGTCTGATAGTTTTCTGCATACAGGTATTTTGTCTCCCTAGGTAGGTTTATTGCTAGGTATTTTATTCTTTTTGTTGCAATAGTAAATGGGAGTGTTCCCTTAATTTCTCTTTCAGATTTTTCATCATTAGTGTATAGGAATGCAAGAGATTTCTGTGCATTAATTTTGTATCCTGCAACTTTACCAAATTCATTGATTAGCTCTAGTAGTTTTCTGGTGGCATCTTTAGGATTCTCTATGTATAGTGTCATGTCATCTGCAAACAGTGACAGTTTTACGTCTTCTTTTCCAGTTTGGATTCCTTTTATTTCTTTTTCTTCTCTGATTGCCATGGCTAGGACTTCCAAAACCATGTTGAATAACAGTGGTGAGAGTGGACATCCTTGTCTTGTTCCTGATTTTAGAGGAAATGCTTTCAGACTTTCACCATTGAGAATGATGTTTGCTGTGGGTTTGTCATATATGGTCTTTATTATGTTGAGGTAGGTTCCCTCTATGCCCACTTTCTGGAGAGTTTTTATCATAAATGGGAGATGATCTTATTTACAAAGCAGAAATAGAAGCACAGAGGTAGAGAACAAACGTATGGATACCAAGGGGGAAAGGGGAGGGTTGGGATGTATTGGGAGATTGGGATTGACATATACACACTCGATACTATGTATAAAATAGATAACTAATGAGAACCTAATGTATAGCACAGGGAACCCTACTCAGTGCTCTGTGGTGACCTAAATGAGAAGGTAATCCAAAAAAGAGGGGATATATGTACACGTATAGATGATTCACTTTGCTGTACAGTATAAACTAACACAATGTTGTTAAGCAACTATACTCCAATAAAAATAAATGTAAAGAAATTAAGACACTGACCACGAAATTCGAGCATATTCTTGGAAGTACTCTAGTGATACAGACGTACATGTTCCCGTGTTGCCCTCCTCCATATTGTTCCTATTTGGAGTCTTGCAGTCTCCAGAGTTCTAGTAATTTGTCTAAGCTTTTCACCAGCCTTATAGCACCTGAGGAGTTTAAACTTCATATCTCAAGGTAATTTCAAAATAACGAAGTGAGGTCTCTATTTTATCTCACCTTCTAAATGCTTCATGTTGATCTGGTTGGCCTTTGAGATATTCTGAAGGTGTTAATTCTTCCAAGATGCACTACTCTGGCAGACACCTGATTTATGTTCTTCATTCTTTCTGCATGAACTGCATATAAATTCTTGGGGCAACTTAATCTCATGCGGGAAAAAACTTTTAGAGCTGGAATAGTAATCTGTTTTGTTCATTTAAATCTTCCTAATGCTACGTGAGTGCCTGACGTAACAAAGGCAATCAGTAAATATTAATTGATTACATTAATGAATACATTTGTCAATCCCTCCCATGTATCCCTTCCTCCCTTTAGTCATAAAAGAACATTTTCTGTCAGATGCTGTGCTAGAGGCGAGGGAGAGAACAGTCAGTGACTAAGACAGACTGTCCCTTGTCCAGATGGAACAGAGAATACTGTTGAAGATTATTTTTAAATTACAGAAATAATTTGACAAGTGTCACAAGGGTGAAAGTACAAAGCGTTTGGAAAGCATTCAGCAGGGAGACTTACTTCAGTCAGTGGTTTTCTAGTCTCTGCTTAAAACCTCCAAGAACAAAATTATCTCCTCATAGGAAAATGAAGATCCATTTCAGTACACAGGTAGTTGTTTCAAAGCTCATCTTTATATGTGGCAAACATACATTGTCCCATTTACTGTCTCTATTAATTGCTTTACTCCTGCTGCCTTCTCACCCCTCTTCCAAGGGACTGCCCTTTGAATACCTGAACATGGCCGTTCTAGCTTCCCTGACTTCTCTTCTCCAGTTCAAATGTTTCCAGTTTCTTCCATTATTCCTTATATGAAATATGTTTGAGCAGCTTCACCATCCTGGTCAGTGGTCATTGTCCTGGACATACATTCCTAAAAGTATAGTTTAAAGGATAGTGCTCATAACAGAACAAAATGACCAGGACAGTAAGTCTGATTATCCTCTCCCTCTGGATACCATGTGCTTATTAACGTGGCCTGTGCTCACTTAATTTTTCTGGGCAGATATACCACACCATTAGCTAAAATTGACCTTACATTTTACCAAACCAACACCTCTCAAACTTTAAATTGCATGTGAATTACTTGGAGAACTGGTTATAACAAATTCTAAGTCAATAAGCCTGAGATGAGTTCTGAGATCATTCCTAACAAGCTCTCCGGTGATGTTCTCAGCTGCTGGTCCACAGATCACACTTTCAGTAGAAAAAAACTAAACTATCTAAGGCCAAACCACTGAAGCCTATATTTGAGTTGCACAGATTATTTTTGTGAACCTATGTGATCCTACTAAAATTCTCCTTTTTAGAATTTATTCATAGCTTTGTATTTCTGAATCTTGATTCAATAATTCTGTATATAATCTATCCCTCTTAGTTCTATGGCTGGTGACTTTACTACACCACACACACACACACGCACACACACATAACTTATCTTCCTCCAATGGTAAAATGGACAAATACTTGCCTTAAGGTATCTCTTAGATGATGAATTGACATGCAAAGTGAAGAATGTCCTATATAAGTATAAATTATTGCATCAAGAAACACTTCAAGTTTGATTATTTCAGCACATCAACTTGAAATAAAATGGTGTTCAATAAATGTCAAATTAATTTGATAAATTTTACAATATGGTAGAAGCTATCAGAGATACATAACTGTTTAGGGTAGTATATGTTTCACCAGACCATTAGTTAAATTTTATCCCTCCCATCCTCAAATCTCTGGATTCCTTCCAGACTTACTTTCCCAGGAA
Organism: Kogia breviceps; assembly: GCF_026419965.1. Taxonomy (NCBI): domain Eukaryota; kingdom Metazoa; phylum Chordata; class Mammalia; order Artiodactyla; family Physeteridae; genus Kogia; species Kogia breviceps. Next base: position 171,559,113 of record NC_081311.1, on the reverse strand, counting down.
CACCTGTTCAATTTGTTATAGTCTTCCTCCTTGTGTAATATGTAAAATAAAGAAGCGAGATGTCTAACATTAGCTCGGCTGTGAAGCATCACTCCATGTACACTGGGAATTAAAGCTATCTGGAAACTCACTACAATTCAATGAAGATCAGTTACTTAAAAGTTAGGTGTGTAGAATTCTACTCCCACTTGGAAAGGCTTGCTCGTGGCCACTTCCTTGTTAGAGACACATTTCATAGCCAAACATTAGATTATTATACCTCCTTTCAGATTCTTGTGAATTAAGCAGGAGTAATTAACATGAACTGATTTGGTACATGATAATAGTGATACACAAAACAGTGAAATGGATTATCTAGAGTAGGTTGTTTCATTTAAGTAAAAGCTAGTTAAATTACGACAATAGAAGCCCTGAGAATCTATGTTATATATCACTTCTATTGCCAAAATTAGATGTGATATAAATAAACTTATCTTTTCCCATGGTAATATTCTCCCTGTAACTGGAGTTTAACAATTTAACTGAAAATGAAAATAATAAAAAAGAATGGGAGCAGATGAGAATGTGGAGACAACAAGAAATAAATGAGTCAAAACATCTACAACCACATATTAGGAGGGAAGTTTTGATATACGACCATGATAACTCTATGATAGAGTCTTGTTTATATCTCTACGTAGATGCTGTCATTCGTAAAAGGGAAATCGACAATCTCTCTCCACCGTAAATAATATGCCAAAAACTCCTTCACGGAGACTTTTGTTATTTGAAAAAAACCAGGTAGAACACTAATTTGATAATTATATCCAAAATAAATGAACTAGAATGTCATGAGCCAGCTGCTTTTGACATTAACCTAATTTACAAAAAGAAAGCTATTAATACATATCACAAACACCAACACAGAAAATCATTACATTTAACTTGAAAGTAACAGTAGGGCATTTTCAAGTGGCCACACCATAAAACTGTGAGAGAATGAATAAAGTATTTATTATATAAACAAAAAAATCTTTTAGTATTAGCACTTCCGTCGAGTAAACCTCTCTTATCTTCACAACTACAAAGTCAAATAGGATAGATAGGGTAAATCAACTTTGGCATTTCATAATAAATGCTTTACAGTCAACAAAAACATTAACCAATGCCAAAATATTTTTCCAAATGCACATGCTTTCTAACAGACATCAAGATCATATGGGAATTGAGATAATACCTAGAAAATATGTTCCCAATGCATCTAAGAACATTCATTTAGGAACTTAAAATACATAGAAGCATACAAAAGATGCATGTATGCCAAAACTGGGAATCATATTCCGAGTCAGCAAATTATTATTGCTTATTAGCTTAAATGAGCCTTATGTCACATGGACAGTTTCATATGGAGATGTCTTCACCAAGTTATGCTGTTGAAACCTGTCACTAGTGTTTGCATTGTGAATCACATATCTGGTTGTATTTCTTTTTTTTTTTTTTTGCGGTACGCAGGCCTCTCACTGTTGTGGCCTCTCCCGTTGTGGAGCACAGGCTCCGGACGTGCGGGCTCAGCGGCCATGGCTCACGGGCCCAGCCGCTCCGCAACATGTGGGATCGTCCCAGACGGGGGCACGAACCCGTGTCCCCTGCATCGGCAGGCGGACTCTCAACCACTGCGCCACCAGGGAAGCCCTGTATTTCTTTTAAACTTGGAAATACGAGTTATCTAATTGGACACCATTGCCTCAGCAGAGACTGAAAAAGTCACGAAGAAGCTAATGACTTTGTTTTTAGTGACGGGGTTAGGTTAAATTATAAAAGGTTAGGTTACATTAAAAATGTTTTTTACAGCAGACCATTTAACAAAAATGTTCCAGTAAAGAAAGAGCCAACCCTAAAATTATTCCATAAGATGCTGACAAAATGGTAGAAGAGCAAGCTGAACTGGGCCCTAATTCTGCATCTAGACCTAAATATACATCTTGGTTCTCGAAAGTGGTCATTTTTTTCCCCCGCAACCATGGGATTTGGGGCTCTCACATGTATTCTTCTCTTCTTAATGGTTACTGTGCACTGTCATGTAATTACTTATTATTTACTTTTGAATTAGAAAATAAGTTCCTTAAGAGCAAAGACTGGATTTTTTTTAAAAAAATTTATTTATTTACTTATTTTTGGCTGCATTGGGTCTTCGTTGCTGCATGCGGGCTTTCTCTAGTTGCGGCGAGCAGGGGCTACTCTTCGTTGCAGTGTGCGGGCTTCTCACTGTGGTGGCTTCTCTTGTTGCAGAGCATGGGCTCTAGGCGCGCAAGCTTCAGTAGTTGTAGCATGCAGGCTCCGTAGTTGTGGCGCACCGGCTCAGATGCTCCGTGGCATGTGGGATCTTCCCGGACCAGGGATCAAACCCACGTCCCCTGCATTGGCAGGCAGATTCTTAACCACTGCGCCACCAGGGAAGTCCCAAGACTGGATTATTAATTAACATTTTCCAGGAAATAGTATTCCTAGGAAATAAAAGGCACTTAGCAAATGTTTGGTGAATGAATGAATGAATGAATGAATGAACACTTCCCAAACTCATCAGGCTGTGGAAGTCAGCAACTAGACCTATCTCTTGTATGAGAGCTGAAGAATGGTAGTGGTGCAAAAAGGTATTAGTGTAAGTGAAAATTAAAGGCAGGCATAGAGAAGAAATGTAGGGAAGGAGAGAGGAAGGAATTCAAACCCTGTAGCATAAATGTTGCCTTTTGGGAAATAAGAGCAGACGGTCTAGGTCCAATGTAAGAGTCAGAAATGGAGCTGCTCATTATGGGCACAGGCTTTCCATAGTTTTTAAGGATAAAAGCCCAAGAAATAACTGTACATTGACTTGCAGATGGTGATGGTTAATTTTATGTGCCATCCTAGGCTAAGGGATGCCCAGATGGCTGGCAAAAATGATTTCTGGGTCTATCTGTGAGGGTGCTCCCAGGAGAGATTATTAGCATTTGAGCTGGGGACCCCAGTAGAGACTGCCCTCACCAGTGTGGTCTGAATAGAACAAAAACGGCAGAGCGAGGGAGAATTTGTTTTTGTTTTTCGCTTGAGCTGGGACGCCCATCTTCTGGTTTTCAGGTCTTTGGACCAGGACTGGGACTTATGCCATCTGCTTCCCTGATTCTCAGGCCTTTGAATTAGAATGAATTATTCCACTAGCTTTCCTGACTTTCCAGCTTGCAGACAGCAGATTGTGGAACTTCTCAGCCTCCATAATTGTGTGAGCCAATTCCTATAATAAATCTCCTCGTGTGTGTGTGTGTGTGTGTGTGTGTGTGTGTGTGTGTGTGTGTGTATCCTACTGGCTCTGTTTCTTTGGAGACCTCTGACAAATACTGATTTGAAGTGAACTCATGGCCGAATGATATGATGGTTACATTTCAGATTTCACATATATTCTCACTCACGTGAAACTGTCTACTAATTACTTATGTTGGTTCTTAAACAAATATTCTTAACCAAAAAGAAGGGATCTGAGCTCAGTCTTAGAGGTAGGATCAAGTTTAGGCATCACCATCTTACTATATATTCTGATAGTGAAACCTCTGTTCACCATCTTTCCTAGAACCCTAGATATTTAGAGTTTCGAAGAATTATGACAACCCAGTCTAAACTAGTTACAAATCTAACACCTCTAAACCTGAGAAGTTGTATGACTCTGGCAAGATGACCCCATGTGTTGGTGGAATAAACAAATTTAGAACCCGTATCTCCTGCCTCTTGGGGCCAATGTTGTTCCCGCTGCAGCTCACTGCACCTCGGCAGAACACACAGGAATGCATGGTTCACGCTGCATGTAGGACTGAGAGTCATGTTATAGGCTAAACACATACCCACAGTAAAGAGAATATTAACGTGTATGACAAATCTACACCTAGCATAATTAGTGACTGAGAACGGAGGCTTTCAGAGAGCATGATGGTAATATCTGAAGATAAACAAGAGTCAGTGGTCATGGTAGACATCTGCTGTTTCTGCAACTTCCTACCATGGCCTAAAGGTGGGGCAGGCATAACTGTTTGGAATTAACTTATTTTGTGGCATGGCTACTAATGCTTACATTCAGATTGCATCAAAAATACACAGAAGGTAAGTTCCATGAGAGGGTCTTATTTTATATGTATAGTTTCCATGGCATCTGTTGGTGCTTTGGGAAGGAAGGAAGGGAGGGAGGGAGGGAGGGAGGAAGGGAAGGAGAGAGAGAGGGGAGGAGAGAAAAGGGAGGGAAAAAGGAAGGAAAGGAGGGAGGAAAGGAGAGAGGGAGGGAAGGAAGGAGATAGGAAGAAGGAAGGAGATAGGAAGAAGGAAGGCAGGCAGTGCATAAACTATGGGCTTGTTCCTGATCTGAAACTTGATATCCTTGCTTTTAGAAGAATGGCAAAATAAATGCTTCATCTGTAACTTCAAGATAGAATTGTTTCCTTTTTGATCATGGAGAAATGTATAAAACCCACATTTGTGGGAGGAACATGTCAATTTTGTTATACCACCAAATATGCACATCTGCCTGAGGTAACAAAGATACATGAGGAAAACATTACTCGATTTAGTATGTTCTCACTTAAGAGCCGTCCTTCACCATGGTGTGATCTATGGATTAACATTTTGCACGAAAAGGAATGCAGCTAATGATAAGCAAACTTTCTCACATCAGAATGCCTCCTTTCCATAAAACGTGTAAAAATTGTCAGAGCAAAATCAACAGGCTTTTTTGAGGACCGAGTGGAAAGGTCACAGAGGAAGAAAATTTATAAACTTCCAAAAGCAGAGATGATATCCCAACCAGGAAACTGTTCTTTATCTCAGGTCCCTGTCTCTGACAACAAACACATACAAATACCCCTTGAGGTTCCATGGCTATTTTTGGGTGCGCTTAGTGTCAGGAAAATGGATTTCTTTTTTTAAACAATATTGCCACCTGTTCTTTTCTTTCCTCTACCTGCTTCTATCACTCTCAAGTTTAATTCACAGTGTACAATCAGGTATGTGACCATGTGTGAACTTTATTTGCGAAGGGGAGGGTGATTAAAATGGTCAGGATTATTATTTATCTTTAAGAAAATAAAATTTATGGAATTGCCTTAAAAGCACTTCTCTACATCAACAGCTGTATTCATAGTTGAAAAAATACCTGTGTGTGTGTTTACACACACACACACACACACACACACACACACACACACACACACACACACACAGTTATGAGCTGAAGAGACATCAACACCCCTTAGAGGTTACAGGTTAGTTCACTGGTTAAAGAAGAATGTGCTGAGTTGAAACTGATCTTTACATAGGTAAATACATATTTCCACAAGAGACTACTCAATCATCCTCAGATCGCTGTTGCTAAGGGGGTAGGGGGAAAGGGTCTACGTTTTCCAGAAAAAAAAGAATTCCTAGTAAAGACCATCTGTAACTTGGCCTTCCATGCTATCAATTAGGAATACTTAAAAGACATTCGTTGCAAATAAATTTCTGCAACTTACATAAAAGGGGTAAAATTTCACTAACAAATAAACCTTTGATGAACTCCCCAAATAACAAAGAATCATGGAAAGATCTAGTAACTCCCTCTTGTTAATGCATGGGGTACAGTGACAGGGGTGGAGAAAGGTATTTGAGTTGGTTCTTCTCGTTCTACATCTGTAGAGTGGATGGAAAATATTCTAAGACTAGAGCTGGCAAACATTCTGACCGCAGATTCTTTCAAAGGAGTTCATAGTCAGAAACCTGATTTGATAAACAAGTAAGGAGTTTCTCTGATGGAATTGACTACGGCCCTTCTCCTTGGTCTCTGGCTGCCATTCTAGGAAAAAGGCCAGGGTCATTAGCAACCCAGTTTGGAAACCTATGGTCTAGAACAGTGCTGTCCAACAGAACTATAATGTGAGTTACACATGTAATTTAAAACTTTCTACTAGCCACATTTAAAAAACTGAAAGAATTGCGTGAGATTAACTTAAGAAAATATTTTAGGTAACCCAATGTATATAAAATATTATCATTTTAACATATAATCAATACAAACGTTTTTAAGATGGTTTATTTATTTTTTTCTAATACTAAGTTTTTGAAATCAGGTCTCTATTTCACACTTCCACCACACCTCGATTCAGCCCTGTCACATTTCAAGAGCTCAAAAGCCACACATGGTTAGTGGCTACCATATTGGACAGTGTAATTGTAGAGTATTTCCACTTTGTTCTCATCTACCCAATGGACTTAGTCCTTCTTCTTTTTTCTCTTTACTGGGGGTAGTGTGTGCTTTTATAAAAGCACTTTACTACAGGAAACCTTTTTGCTTTGCTTTGCAAATTTAAACCACATTCACGAGTTAATTATTATTCATTTCTAATCTGGGGACAGGTTGCATGCTCATCCCTTCCCGCCTCTCTCTCCCCTATTTCTTCTCAGTAGAGGAGGATAGAGGAGGAAATCATCAAATATCATTTGAGACAAGTCACTGGCTTTGGTCTAGGTTTGTCCATCAATAGCCCTGGATAAAACTACGTCTGTTTCGGGACAAAAGACTAAGGAACCTAATTACAGCTTAGAAATTAACACCCAACTCTTCCTGATGTGTGATGAAATAATATACTTCAAAGTCATTCACTGTCCGAGCTAAGCAACTAGCCCAGTGGGATATGATAATGGTCTTAGCCATGCCCCATCTGTGCTAATTCCGGTTTAGGGGTGACACAGCCCAGACATTATTCTTCTCCCCTGGATGGTGAGTCACTTCACTCACTCAACTCAATATGCCTTGAGCACTTGCTAGGTGAAAGATACAGAAAGCAAAACAATTGGAAATTGTAGTCTTTGCCCTGTAAGACACAGACACATGAAAAGTAACTAATGATATAAGGTAGTCAGTGACAAGTTACTGTATTCTAAGTTCTCTGAGGGTAGGACTGCATCTCATTCATCACCTGTGCATGCTTGTTGGTCAACAAACATTTATCAACTGAATGAATGGTGTGCCAGAGAGGAGGCAGGGGAAATAAGAAGGAGAGGAGCTTTGCCATTAGGGTTATTTAGGGAAGATGGAATATTCTAAAGGAGGTGGGACTGTAGGATGGTGATTGGTAATGGAAATGCATTGAGGAAAAGGTTTGAGAAAAGATGTATGTACCATTTCATGGTCTGTTGTGGTACTTTGTATTCTTAGTAGCTGATGAATCTCTAGGGCCCATTTAACCAAAACAAACAAACGAAAATATAATATACTGACCTTTCAGGAGACATATGATGGATTCCCTTCAAGAATCTGATTTTATATAACTTCCAATTACAGGGAAAGAGATGGTTTGTGTGAAATATAGGAAAGCATTCTGAAAAACTAGCTCTGCAGTGATCCCAGATGTGTTATTTTTAATTTTAAAAAAAGGGGGGAAGGCTATAATTTTTAAAAGTATAGTGAAATTTAAAACTTACAGTGAACTGGCAGGTTTTAAACTACAAATTTTCTAACACTAGTTTCAAAATAATGAATTCATTTGATTTTTGAATATTTACAATTCCTTTAATGCTACTCTATTTTTATTGTTGTTCATATAGGAAATTTTCTAACACTGATTTTCCTGCTCTGATAATTTCACACCAGTATTCATTTATAAAAACCATTAAGTTGCTTATTATCTGCAAGAAAAATCAGTGATGGTTATACAAGGTAGTTAAAAAAAATGAATCAAGGTCTAATACAACTGAAAATTACAAATTGTAGCAGTTATTACCATAACATTAGCAGCATCTAAAGCTCACAAGGCTAAGGTGAAAATGAGAGATAATGATATAATGTCAATCTCATAATGCAATAAAGAGAAAAGCAGGGCATGAGCATTGAAACATGATAAAATAGGTTTCTCTTCCACTCTTCTTATAGTATATACTCTGGAAATATTAGGGGGTTTGACAACTTACAACATTCCATGGATTATCCTATATATTTTTAAAATTTCTAATTTAGTGGTATAATTGCTATAATAAAAATTTAATCTTTTCTCATTGTAAAAGTTCTTTCTTTAACTTGAAGATGAAGGCATGAGCATGTTTGATTCCTACATGAAAAGAGCCCAAGCTCTACCTCTAGACTACTGAGTCTATTCTTTCTAAATGAGCTTCTCAACAGAAATCATGGAACTTGGAATAATCACCTTACTGATTCTGAGTTATGCCTCTATATTAATTAATTCCTTCATCTGACACTTACTGATCACATGATAGAAATAATAAAAATAGCTAACATGAATATGTACTTACTGTGTATCAATCACTAAGTTAAGCACGTCAGATATGTTGTATCAGTTAATTCTAACAGCAATCCTATGAGATAGAGCTTATTTGTTGTCATTTTTAAACCTTCAGACAAGAAAAGTGAGTGATCAAATATGTTCAAGGTACCCAAAGCTTCCCAGGTAGCAAAGCAGTCAAACAGTATAAAGAGGAAGGTCTATGGAGCCAGATTGCTGGGGTCAAATCCCAGCAGTTTTGACCATTTAGAATTGATGTATCCATGGGCAAGTCATACTGTCTATGTCTATGTTTCTAAACATGTAAAATGGGTAATAATAACAGTGCCTACTTCATAGGGTCATTGTGGAGATTAAATGAATTAATGCATGTAAAGAACTCAGAACAGCATCAATACTTATATAGCCACAAGCACTATAATACAGGGTTAGTTATTACTGCCTCTACACTGTACCAGAGACAGTACAGCCTTAGTTAGTATTAGGAGTGGGGGCATCTCCATTTATTATAAAAATGGGAAGATGCAATTAATAGTCATATCCTCATAAAAGTGGGGAAATGGAGTATACAGGTACAAATTATGGGCTGAATATTCAAGGATTTGGAAAGAGATGGATGAGATCAAAGTATTACTAAACCCCTCCTTCAGCTTAATCTTGGGATACCCAAGTAAGAAATAGTAGCCATGTAGATGCTGAAGATCTTTAAAGAGACATTTCATACTGTCTCTATGAAGACACACAGACAGAGCTGGGTGTTCTGACGATCAGACTAAGATATCAAAAGTTAAAGATCTTAAATTAGGAAATATTTGGTGTCAGAAGCAGAGAATGTTGTAACAACAAAAAAAGGGTACTGAAAAGAACACCTAGGGCCTGAGGGTTTTCAGCTATTACTAGAAGCATCTGTCTGTTCTGATTAATATTGATTTTTATTGTCTTGCTAAATGATAGTTATCATAGTAAGTATTTATTACTGTATAAGAATGTACCAATTATTTCCCCTAATGAAGAGCTCATTTCCCCAAGCCAGGTAGATGCTACAGTAAATATTCTCAGCACTGGGGTATTCAACGTTGTTCTGTACAGATCTGGCCTGAGACCTTATGAAATTATTAAAACACAAAGGTGAAAGGTTACATTATTTAATTATACCAAGCCTCAGCCTACTGGGATTATGTGTAATTTTTTTTCAATTTTCCTCAGTAAAATATCCTTTATCTTTTCTTATGATTGAATAAAATGTGGTCATAGAATGATAACCATTGAATAGTTCCCTCATTCTAGCTCTCAGATATAATGCATTTACTCTTATTCCCTGACTTGGTCATCTCTTTCTTCCACTTCCCAGGTAATGATGCCCTAAAAAGATTAACCCCCTCTCTGGGGTTGGAGCCAATTCTTCCAATGGATGCCAAAAGTTCACCCCCAAAATTCAATTGTCGAATTGTGTCTCTAATGGAATATGATTTTTGTTTACTTTAGATTATGCAGTTGAGGAAGTTGTGGCTAAATACATTGGCAGAATATAAAGTGTCATTAAGACATGCTGTCACTGTTTCCTGCTTTGCTACATAAAACGCATCCATCTTTGCAAAGCACTCTCCTATCTCCAGCAGACAGTTTTAAATAGTAATTTTCAAACAGGAGCTATCACAAAGGCCAAATCTATTTCGTTACAGCAGTGGGAACTAACACCAGTTATCCGCTCAGAGCTAGTAAGCTACATGACAAATCAGTTTCCACCACCCACTGGGAACAACATACTTCACATGCAAATCAACAAATTAGGTAGTTTTCACAGATCCTATTCCGTCAGATTGAAAGCTTCATAAAATACCACATGATTTTCACATTAAGATATACAAGCAAAAAAAAAAAAAAAAAAGATATACAAGCAATGAAGTCTAAGATGACATTATGTTTTTGGGTTTATTTGCCCTCATAATTACAGGTAAATTATAATAGTGGACTATGAAATTCAACAAGCTTCTCTGTAGCCAGATACCTCCAAAGTGGGACCGGAAAAATTTCTCATTTCAATACAGGATGTCTAACTATTCAGAATGGTGGGATGATATGAGAAACCCATCTTGCCAACCTTGAGTGAAGAGAAAATGGTTGTCAGCAAGGATTCCCAAGGAGGTGATCCTTGAACTCAGCACTTAAGCAAGACTAAGAATTGGCCAAGGGTATAGTGTGGGTTTAAGGATGGGGAAATGGCATTATACTCACAGGGAAGAGGAAGGGCCCAAAGCATTGATGGCTGAACGCTTTCATGGTACAGTCTGACACTTGCATGTACTTATCTATGGCTGCAGGAAAGAATAAAGATGGGGCATCGTACGACATCCTGGAAATTTAAGCACTTCAAGGCACTGTATAGCCACTGCAAAAATTTTGGCAGAATATCAGATTTAAGTTTGTGAAGATCATGTGGGCAGCACTGTAGAGGGTGGCTTGGAAGAGAAAGTCAAGACTGCTCAGGCAGCCACTGTTTTAATCTGGGAAGAAATGAGGAGAATCTAAACTAAGGAAGTACAATGAAGGTGAAGAGAAAAAATTTAGATACTTAGGGACTTGGTAATGGATTGAATTTGAGGGGTGAGGGGAAAGAATGCATCACTTTCTTGACCTCCTGGATAGCCTTAGTAAGGGCAGACAAGCCAAGTTAATTCCACAATCTACAGGCTGAGTTTGGGGTACCTATGGAAGCATGTGGGAAATTGTTTAGTAGGTTTTGTGTATATGAATCTAGAGCTTGGGTGAAAAGTCTGGTTTATAGCTGAGATTGCTGGGAGAGATGGGGAGGGTTAAGGAGAGAGGGAGAGAGAGAAAGGAGAGGAGAGAAAGAGAGAGAGAAAAAAGCATGAGAAGAAAGGACTGGGTATAGAAGTCCAAAGAATGCCAACTCTTAATAAGAGGCTAGGATGAGGAGCTAGAAGTAGCAGCCAGAAAGGTAAAAAGAATACCTTGAGAGCAATACCCCAGAATATCGGAGTAGAAGTAGTGTTAAGGAGAAAGTGATCTACGCAGAACCAAAACAATTCACTTTTAAACATTACTAATTTCAAAAGGAAGCCTCATACATGAAACTGCAACTTGACATATCTCTCATTGCCTGCCCTTTCAAGAAAGGAAATTACTGATACTGTCTTGAATAGTAATTCATGTCCTTGTTTTTTGAGGAAGTATCAATTTTTAAAATTTTAATAAAAATGAGCATTGCTCTATAAATTATTTGACTACAACTTTAAAATTATATGGGTAAACTTTATCTATACATTCTATTTATTATAGGCACTTCTTATTTCAACCACATTCATGTTAAAGATTTTAAATGTACAGAATTAATAATAGAATAATTTGTTTTATAGATTCCCAGGCCCCAAAGATACTCATTTTTCAGTTTGGAGCATATTTTTTTTGTGATGTACCAACACCTAGTGGTCATGTATGAATTTACATCCTAGTTCTATTAGACACTGTAAAGACCCCAACAAAAGGAGATGTGTACTACCGTCCTAGTGGTAAGAGACACAATGGGCTACCTAAACATAACTGAAATTTTCTTGGTCTGAGTTGTGACAGCAGAGAAGACCTCACCTAAAAAGCACAGGGAAACGCAAACATAGAGAGTCTTAACTAAAAAGATTAATTTCTTATTTAGGTTGAGGAGAGCTGTATTTGGTTTGCACTTGATGGAACCTAGCTAGAGAGTACATTCAGCTCTCTGTATCCATGGGTTCCACATCCACAGATTCAACCAACCATGGATGGAGGAAAATATTTGGGAAAAAAATTCCAGAAGGTTCCAAAAAAACAAAGCTTGAATTTGCTGTGCAGGCAACTATTTGCATTGCATTTACATTGCACTTACAACTATTTACAAAGCATTTACATTGTATAGGTTACTTTAGGTAATCTAGAGACGATTTAATGTATATGGGAGAATGTACTTTGGCTTATATGCAAATACTACACCTTTTTTTAAAAAAATTAATTAATTAATTTTTGGCTCTGTTGGGTCTTCGTTGCTGTGCCCGGGCTTTCTCTAGTTTCAGTGAGCGGGGGCTACTCTTCATTGTGGTGCGTGGGATGCTCATTGCAGTGGCTTCTTTTGTTGCAGAGCAAAGGTCCTAGAGCCACAGGCTTCAGTAGTTGTGGCACGTGGGCTCAGTAGTTGTGGCTTGCAGGCTCTAGAGCAGAGGCTCAGTAGTTGTGGTGCACGGGCTTAGTTGCTCCGCGGCACGTGGGATCTTCCCGGACCAGGGCTCGAATCTGCGTCCCCTGCATTGGCAAGCAGATTCTTAACCACTGAGCCACCAGGGAAATCCTTCTTTTGTTTTTAAGGTACTTAGTTTATTTTTAATTATTTATTTTTTGGCTGCTTTGGGTCTTCGTTGTGCTGCACGGGCTTCTCATTTGCAGTGGCTTCTCTTGTTGCAGAGCCTGGGCTCTAGGTGTGCAGGCTTCGGTAGTTGCAGCACAGGCTCAGTAGTTGTGGTGCTCGGGCTCAGTTGCTCCACGGCATGTGGGATCTTCCTGGACTAGGCCTCGAACCCGTGACCCCTGCATTGGCAGGCGGATTCGTAACCACTCCACTACCAGTGACGTCCCTACACCATTTTCTATAAAGGACTTGAGCACTGGCAGATTTTGGTATTTGGCAGGGGTCCTGGAACCAATCCCTGATAGATACCGAGGAACAACTGTAGTACTAGAAAGGAGATAATCGTTAATAAATTCCCTTCCATAGTGAAGTGTTGCTTCCCATGATGCTGCACTTAGGTCCAAACCTGGGTCCATCTTTTTTTTTTTTTTTTTTTTTTTTAGTGGTATGCGGGCCTCACCGCTGTGGCCTCTCCCGTTGCGGAGCACAGGCTCCGGACGCGCAGGCTCAGCGGCCATGGCTCGCGGGCCCAGCCGCTCCGCGGCACGCGGGATCCTCCCGGACCGGGGCACGAACCCATGTCCCCTGCATCGGCAGGCGGACTCCCAACCACTGCACCACCAGGGAAGCCCAAACCTGGGTCCATCTTGAGGAGGACTCTGGGATAGAAAAAGTGTTGAGCGGAACATGCTATACCTCATAATTCTTTACAGAGGGTTACGTTCCTATTCTAATAATAGTTGTATCCAACTAAGTGTTGAATACATTAGTGAAAGGAGTCAGCGAGTAGAAATAAGACTATAAACCACTTGTCAGGCAGAGAACATAGATGGCCCTGCAGAGGCTGGACTCCATTATAAAATGGTTCTTAGTTATTTTTTGAGTAACAGACCCCTTTGAGAATTAGAAGGAAGTTAGGGACTCCTGCTCCACAAAAATATACACACTCACTTATAGTAAAAATTTTGCACACAATTTTTAGACAGCCCTGGGACTGTGACTTAGAAATTTAACTCTATACGTGCTTCATAAACACTGTGCTATGGTGTGTGGATTCTCCACATGAATGGACATTCTGGAAATTCTTTACCATTAACCTTGATAGACTATATTAACAGTTAACCTATAGAATAAAATATGACATTAATTTTCACAAACTACTTATAATGTTACCAACCAATTTTATTTTTAAAAAGTTAAAAAAATATATTAGTGATATAACAACACTCATACAAACCACCTTTGGGCTAAAAGTTTCAAAGTGCTTCATAAAGTTGCATTATCTTTTACCTGGAAGATATTTGGGGTATAGACATTCAAAGACATATTCAACTTAGAAGAGGAACAGAGTAGATTTCAGCTGCTCTAATTAAATCCTGACCTGCAGAAAGAAGAAGAAGATCCTGTGGAGTGTTTACACTATTTGATACTTTTTTTGTCTTACCCAGAGTCAAGCTATCTCCAGTTAGCAATATGGACAAATTCGGCAATGTGGTCATGTGCAGAGGAGGGTCATTATCATGACATTCCTGTAATTTAGGGACAGACTGTGATGAGGAACATACTTGGGTACTGCTGCTTTATTTTATGTAAAAGCTGGACTGAATGTGGTTTTTCTTATTTAAGTACTGATTCTCAACAGATGTATATCCCCACACCTTCTACCAGCTGCACCTATATTATATTCTCTGCAATATTATGTATTATATATATTTTATACCACAGCTATATTATGCCTCCACTTTTCTCTCAAGACACAAGAGCTTTACTAAAGTCAGACACCCTTGGAGTGGCCTCTCCAATTTAAACATCCCAAATACCTAATGAACATAATTTAAAAGACTGGCCGAACACACCATATTTCTCCAGATCCCAACTTCTGATGAGGCAAATTGTAAATTTCGTGGATGAATTTAACTTCACTATATCTATCATACCTTTGTATGTTTTTGTTTTCAAAATGTGTTATCAAATATCCAGATATTGGTAAGAAAAGCCCTAAGGTGATCAAAGATTGCTTCCCTAGCTCTCCCTCCAGTCTTACCAATAAATCATTTGCAGCAAAATGGAAAGGATAAGAAGGCTGAGAAAAAGATAGTATTGGATTTCTAAGAACCCTTCTGCAGCACAATTTTAATAATAATCAGCAGGACATTTTCCTATTTACCATCTCATTCACACACATTGTGCTAAATTCAGTGGTCAATGAGGCCTCATCACAAGGATGAGATATTTGCACCTTTTTGCAGATGTCTTACTTTTGAAGTTTCATTAACTGTCAAAGAGATACATCTCACTGTTGGAAATTGTACTCATTTACCAGAAGTCAATGCTGAGTTAATTTAGGTTTTTAGATTAGATGGTGATAACATAGTACACAAAAATAAAAGAATAACACATACTGGGATTTTTTGACTTATAATCCTATTTGAAATCACCACCTTCTTTACTTTATAACTTCTAATTTCACTGATTTGAGGTTGAATTGAGGCCAGCTCTTTACTTTTCTGAAATACAGCATAAAAATGATACAATGATGCAGTGATAGTAGCTTCAAAGTAAATTTAGGGGTAAAAGGGCATCAGATTTGCAAACACTTACAAATTATTCAGAAAAAAAGGAATGCATGCCTGTCTCTGTACATGTATCCATATGGAAGGAAAGAAAAAAAGAATGAGAGAGAAAAAAATGCTTGCACTAATGTGGTAATATGTTAACATCTGAGGAATCTGGATGAAAGGTACATAAGAATTCTTTATATTATATTTTGTAACTTTTCTGTAAGTCTAAAATTATTTCATAAAAAAAATTTTTTAAATCTAAGTAAGTTCTGAGGTTAAAAAGACCTAAATGAGAAAACAGATCAAAGAATTTATAGACTTAGTATATAAGGATGCTCTTAGACACAATTACTATTGGCTCAATCTTGTAAATCAACAATCAATACTCAAACACTTACACTGTTTAAAGTCACTGGTCTACTGGCAATGTGCAACAATATACATTACAAAAACCATCATCCCTAAATGATAGTAATGTTTCAGCTACAGCTGTCATCAATTATTTAAGATTCAATTCCTAAGCAGGTTGGTAGGCTGGCAGGCAAGACTTTTCAGAGAAGGAATGGAGAACGATGGAAAGAACCCCCAAATGATTTTAATCCTAGTAAGAGAACACTTTCTGAGCAACCTAGAACCCATGTGTATATACATAAGGGACTATTTTCACCAGCTACAGCAAAATAATATGACTGCCCAAAGGAGGCAAATCACCCCCAGGCTATGTACGTCAGTAAAAATAAAGGATCAGCTTATTGAAATATTGGCCCAGCTAGACTTTCTTCCATCAACAATCGGTTGAGACACATTTTTAAAGCAGCAGCTTAAATGAATGGCTGTGTGTCTGTAATAATTTTGACTTAAAATGTCAACTGTATTTGAGATGCCATGTGCATTTAATCAATGTCTCTATATTGTAAAATAAATATACTTCAGTGTGACTGCTGTGCCAGCCCTAAATCATAATTCACAAAGACTAGAACATCTCATCCTCTCTATTGACAGTCGCTAATGACAATACTGATTAAAATGGTATCTGTCTGCCATATTATTGTTAAACAGTCTATTAGAATTTCTACTGCATGCTATAACCTACCACTATTTCTCTTTATGTTGATACATCTCTTTTGGAATAAAACATGATAGATTTAAAGTTTAATACTGAAAATGCAAAACTTAAGAGCAGAGCTTATCAGTAGGTTTAACCCATATTTCCAAACGAAGAGAGTTCCTTCTGTCAGAGATTCCAGTACTCAGAGGATTTGATTCTCCCTTTCAGAACTAATACTTGAGTTTTTCAAAATGAAAACCTCAGATTAAAATAAACAACAACAAGAGAAAAAATAGCAATTGTCATTTCAAAATCAAGTCAGCCTATTGAAGCATCTGCAAGTAGAAACTGTTAGTTACTATTTTTAGAATAGATTTCTTAGAATCAAGAATTAACTCAGTAATCCATTGTTGAATGCATATAATGGGCAAGGCAGTGAGCAATAGCAAATTTGGTGTCAGATACGCCCAACACCATAGAGTTACTGGGGAAGGGGAGTAGATACAGTCTTACTAGCCAGGATGGATAAAGGCTGGAGGAATCACACAAAGATACAGAGGATGCCTTAGAGAGGTCAGCAAACTAGTCTAGAAGTGGTCCATGCAGGCATATTCCATAAGCAGCACAGGCCATGGCAGTGAAGAAAACAAATGACAGGTGAATAGCTGAAAGTCAGATAAGATGCATGAGGTTCAAAGAAAACTATTCTGAAACTAGACATATGTGGCTAGAGATGGAGCCAGGAACGAGTGTTCTGGGTGTGACCTGTCAGAAATAACCAAGTTCCACTACACCAGGACTCTAGTCTAGGATGATAGGGTTCAAAGCGGGGCCCACATGGGACCAAGGGTACTAGGCAATGCTACCAGGAAGACTCCAGAGTAAAAGCAATGAAGGCAGCACTTTGTTTAAGAGTCATGGTTACTCAGCTCCGTAGTTTACTGAGTTCTGTGGTGGGGCTACCAGATGCCCACAGTGAAGAGCAATTACACAAAGCTGACCAGGGTCAGGGGGGAGACTACTGATCATCTATTTCTGTGTTTCATTCGGGAGACTAGGACCAGGAAGAACCTGAAAACTGGGTTACACTTATGAGAAGACATGAGGGGAAGGCAAAGGGAGAAAAAAATGAAGCAAAGGCAGAGGTACCTGGAAGAAAACAAAAATTCCTAAGACATGGATCTCATACTCAAAGTGATATAAAACCAGTGGAAAATACCAAGATGATCCAGACCAATTCAAAGAAGTCTAGAGTAATCCAGACTTCTCCACAAAGTGTGTCCTGAGCATATTGAGATTGAGAAGATGTTGGGTGAGCTGGAGTTGGAAGGCTGACCAAAGGATTCAAAATGTCAGGGGAGGGAGTTGAATCTGCCCGAGGGAAGGAGAATGACCTACCTCGTCCCCACGTCTGCATTTGTTGCAGAGGTTCCTTGGTACCTATGCTTACTTTTCACAATACAAGAACAATCATCTGTATATATGTTGAATGCTTAGGTTTTTGGATTACTCTTGTGTTTTTGTGAGTTTCTTCCCCGTTTCCCTCTACTCAAGTCACAGTATGGGGAAAGAAGTTGCAATTGAAAGTAGTAAAACACAATTAAGGGGAGAAGGTAGAATAAATAGGAAAATATTCTGACAGCAAATTCCAATTAATTTGCCAAGGAGTCTTTACAAAAGTATGTCAGTAATCATATCACTGTTGATGTTAAATACCCTGGTAGACTGTGGATAACAAAGGCATGACAGAAACGTAGAGAAGGTGGCATGGGTAGTCTGGCGTAGTGTCTCAGTCAAAGGTCTAGAAAATTGGTCAAAGCCACCTCTTTCATTTTACAGTCCATCTTCATCATAAAAACTGTTCCTTCACATACTTTGAAAATTCCAGGAGGCAAAAGGAAGGCCGAACAAATCTATGCTATTGATTTTCTACTATATATTGACTAGAGTTCAAATTTAAAGTGGAAAATTACAGTCCCTGGGGGAGAAGAAACCTATCCATGGGAGGAACTAATACCAAAAGCCCCAGAATTAGGGTTTTTACTGTTCACTGGTGATTTTGTCGGCAATCAGTCATAAACCGCTATTTCTGGTCTAGGCACCCTCCAGCTTTCTCTTGAGTTTTGAATTACATAATATTTTAAAGAATTCTTTTGTGGGCATGTGGAGGTGCTACTTTTAGTCATTCTCTGCTGAGACACTTCTACTTTGATTTCTGGAGCTATGTGGCTTTTTTCAGCTGCTAAGAAAGCCTTAGGAGAATAGACAGCAGCTCAGGTATAGACAAGCACAAAAAACTAAGACAATAGAAGAGTTCATTCCAGTTTTATTTTCTTAAGAGCTTCCACTCTTTTATATATTTCTTTAATTTGTAGTATAAATATTTTAAATTTGTAGTAGTAAAAATAAAATCACTTTTTACTTTTGTTTTATTTTTCAAAGAATTTTATGACTATGTAGCAGCATAGAAACAAAAGATGGGGAGGGAAATTAGGGAATCATCAGATCTAATTGGGAATGCAGACTAGGGCGATCCACTGTCCCTATTTGCTTAAAACTGAGGAGATTCCCAGGGCATGGAGTTTTCAGTGCTCAAACTGGGATGAGCTGGTCGCCCCAACAGAGACCAAAGGACACACTGAATGTGAATATGTTTAAAGGCCAAATTTTCCTTTTGCCTCTAATTAGATTTTCTACTTTGGCAAGTTAAACGTTAATAGTCTTGGGCTAGTTCCTTCAATTCAGTGACAGTTCACCTTGCGAAACTGACTTGTGAGATACCGACGCTTATCTACGTCCACAGACACATCTATGCTCTAATCATTTTCAGTCAATGGCCAAGTAGTTGATAACCACAATGATAGTTTATACGCATACTGCAAGTGTATAAAATGTACGTATCTCTCAGGCAGATAAAAACTTCCATTCAAGAAGGCAGTTACACAGCTAAGTTTAGATATTGATACATCTTACTTTCAATATTTTTACTAAGGACACTGCTAATGGTTTAACCACAGTTTTATGGGATTCAAGGATGCTCTGGTTATTTAAAAGGAGCTTAGTAAATGTTATGTCACTTTAATAAAGCCCTACCACACTTTAGGGCAAGGTTGCATGTATCAAGAGAACACATCTGACTTGTTTACGGTGGTTATCTCCAAACTGAAAACAACACTTATTAGACAATCAATCAATATTTGTTGTATGAATGAAAGATGTGTCAGGAGAGAAAAGAAATAAAAGATTGGTTGTTTACTCTCAACATGTTTGTTGTGTACTTAGCAGTGGCTTGGTCAATAGTATTGAATAAATTATATCAAAAAAAAAAAGATTAGGGATTGCTCCACTCAACCTAAAAAAGCAGTTTGGGAAGAGATATTGAAAATCCATTTATTTAAAAAAGGCCTGGAGTAGTTTTTTATGGGCGGAGAGGTAGAGAGGGGCTGGAGGGTATACATCTGAATTCCACCCATAATTACGGTCATAACCTTACAGTTTGGCTCTTAATCTTAAATCCTATTTTCATTGTTAATAATTTCATATTTATGGGTCATCTTAATTAGATAGTAAATTTAAGTAAAGGGTTCATGTTGTATATCTTTTCCTGGGGTTCCCCAGAGTAGCATTTAATAGATACTAAAGTAATGAACTGACTGGCAAATTTTTTTCATATCATTTTAGATGGAAATTCATCCTTCCTACTGTTAAAGTACTTCAGGGAGGTCAATTCTACCTACCACCTATTCAGAAACCTCATTCCAGTGCTTAACAACCATCTTCTTTTCAATATCTAACCTCATTTTTTTCTGACAGTGATTTTGGCCCATTTTCTCTAGCCTTGTCCTCAGTGGAGATGGTGAACAGCTGGTTACTATAACCAGTTAACTCATCCTTCAACCTTTTCTTCAAGCAGAAATTAAAAAAAAATATATTAACTCCCAATGCAGTTCACCCTCTTTCTTATTTTTGCACCACTTCCACTGTTTTCAATATTTTCAATATTATTATCTAGCATTACTGAAGGGCACAACACATTAATATCCAAATAAGTCTACTCCAATTAGCATACCATATAAGCCAGTCAATCAGCAAAAGCTTATTAAAGGCCAACACAGTGAAAAGCATCATGAGGAAGTCCCTTTGCTTAAAGGAATTTACAATCCCACTGAGGACGAGACAGACGTGTAAAACCCAAACTAAAAGCCGCGTCGGCCTGTGGGGAGTACTAACTGAGGAGACATGAACTATAGAGTTTTGATGAGAGAGACATGCAGGTCAAAGAAGGGCTCATAAAGAGATGGGGCTTAAAGTGGGTTCGGAGCCTGGCAGGACTCAGAGAAGGAAAGGAGGTTATCCTAAGAGAGGGCACCATCTTAGGGCTTCACAAACTCGTTTTGGGTAATAGTGAGTAATCTGGCTGGAGTGGTGAGTTTGCAGAAAGGAACAGGAAAAAACAATGATAGGAATATAAATTTGAATAAGAATATAGAGGGTACTGAATGCCAAATTAAATAATTTTATTTTTATAAGTTAGTAGTTCCCATAGTATAAGTTAGTAGTTCCTGTTTTATAAGTTAGTAGTTCCCATATTTTTATAAGTTAGTAGTTCCCAGGTTCCTGGGATTGGATGCAACAGAAACATCAGAGGGTCCCAGGCCCTAGCCTGGACCTAATGAATCAGAATCTCATGATAAGGTCCAGTGATCTATAACTTTAACAAGCTCTGTAGATAACTCTAGAGTACAGTTGGATTTTTGAGAACTACTAGGTAATTGGGAATCATCTCAGCTCCTAGAGCAGAACACTACTAATATTTTAAGGATGTGCTACGTATCAGGCATTTTTCATATATCATCTAATGTACTATTAGGTAGATGCTATTATTATTATTCCAATTTCACAAAAGAAGAAACTGAAATATGGACTAGTTAAGTAGCTGCTGAAAAAATTACGGAGCTGGGATTTGAACCTGAATAGAATGACTCCAGAGGATCTGCTCTTTGCCACTGTGCTATATTGCATTTTAGGGCATGAGGTGTTCATTAAATATCTGATAACTGAATGAATGAATGATTGGTAGCTCTGCCTGGGATGAACTGGAATGAAGAAAGGAAGAAAGCAGGCAAATCGGTTATGTATCTACTGAAGCAATCTAGTCATAGATAACAAAGACCATGATTAGAGTATGGCAGTGGAAATGGAAAAAAAAAAAAAAAAAACAAGTCCCAGATGGAAGAGACAACATTTTGCAAGTATCAACAGGATTGCTGGCTGATGGAAGAATGAGAATGGAAAGAGGGAGGCATCCCGGATGTCACAGGATTCCTGGCAGTGCCTCAAACAGAATCAGGGAAGTCAGGATGAGCTCATGACTTAGATGGGTGACTGATGAATTAGATTTTAGACATGATGAAGCTGAGGTGAGGCCGGGCCACCACGCAGAAATGACCGACAGCTAGCTGAAGAAACAAAACTGGACTGTCTCCAAAATCCTGATGGATGTTATTTAGCATGGTTGAGATAATAGTTCTAGATGTGCAACCCAGTAATATTTGTATATTTTTATATCCTATACCTGTTTTTAATGGTTCTGGGAGGCCTCTTATTCTATGAGGAAAACAGGTACAGTTATTATGCCAAAGGTTCAGGCCGTTAACCTTAATTATTAACCATCTCATGTTACTAGGGTGCTGTTTTATATATTGACTTAAGACAGAAAAACCCAGTGAATGGCAAAAATAAAGAACTATGGGTCTATGAAAGTATACAGAGAATTATGGCTGGTGTCAGTGCATTTTAAAAAGCTAACACAATGGTAGCAATGGTCAGGAGGGGTCTTGGAATTGTTATCAGTTCAAAGCCCGTCTCCAGCAAGGCTGTTTCCCTTCTCCACGACTCGCTCTTTGCTATTTACCACATTCATCTCCCATGCATCTAGAAGATGGATGTTAGTGAATTACACTGAGGTTCTCAGATAAAAGGTGCAAAGTAAAGAACTAATTCCATTTTTCTTTCAAGCAAATTATTAAATCTATACATGTCATTATCTAATAGTATTAAGTAAACATCCTACAAGGACATGACATTGTGCTGGACATGGTACAAAGCAAATTAGGCAAATACAGTCTCAACTAGGAACTTACGAGTGTTTATATATATGAATAAAACTGTTATTAATGTGTTTTGTTATTTAATATGAGTATGCAAATGGGCCCATTAGGAAATCCTTTGCATTTTATTAATGCAGCATCTTAAATGATTGTATTTCACCTTAGATGCTAATGAAGTTTATTTATGAATGTGTAGCTTCCACTTTAGTGCTTGTGAAAGTTCTTTTTAGCATTGCAATTTCTTTAAAAGTTAAGCCAATTTTTTTTTTTCCACTGGACTTTTGTTCTGATCTGTTAACAAATCTAAACCTCATTATCCAAGAGAAGGAATGAGGTAAACAGGTCTATTCTTCTTCAGTGCTCTTTTGTAATTCACATTAATGTCAATGGGAGCTAGGCACACATATTAAGAGGAGAAGAGAACCCTAATTAAACAAATAGCCTTTTGGTTGACATTCTATGTGATAATTTTTTATTGTGATAAGTATGAGAAAATCATCTTGCTTTGGACAGCCAAGAACAGAACTACCGAGTAATCAAGTTTACATAGGGTAGGAGGGGAAAGCTATGAACAGCCATCAGATTTTAAAATGATTTTGAAAACAAGCTACCCATACATTTTTATACTAATTAACTCCATCAATGCCTCTCGCCCCTCCATTGAACACATACACCCCTCCAAACAAATAAAGAACGATAAAGAAACATTTGCAGACATGCTTGACAGCTGAAAAAAAAAAAAAAATTAAAGTCAGACACCAAACAAACTGCATGCTGGGCACCATAGCAGCTCATTTGTCTGCACTCAGCCTATCAGAGGAGTGGCCCATCTGTCTCTGGGTCGTCTTTTAGTTAAGAAATAAATGCCGACCAAGCAATCCTAAATTTGTTTGATCCAAATTTAATCTATACTTTTTAGTTACCATACTTGCATCTCTCTCCATCATTTTATACCGCTTGTCCTATTCATAGAAGCTCCTTCTCCAATTCTTTGCATTCTGCTGTTCACAATCTATTCATATTATGATGCTAATTTTCCCCTCTGGTGCTTAGCTGCAAATGAACAAAAGCTAGGATGTATAATACATAAATATATAAATATTATCAGCTATCACACCACTGGGTTTAATGGAAGTCAATATCGGTATATTACACTCTCTACTTTGCATTTCTATTATGGGCTCAACACTGCTGGTCATAAAAAGTAGCATTCTGAGTCCAGCCCTGTGATAGTAATAAGGAAAAAAAAAAAAAGGGTCATTGCTCTTCCCAACTCAAATGAAAAATTAAAATTGCTAGGGCACTTAGCTCAAAGGAAAACTGGCAAATTAAAAAAACGAAGAAACAAAATATTCATGGCTCATACTGTGGAAGAGAAGTAAATAATTTAAGATGGACTGTGAGGTGAGAAAATTCAGTTACCAAAGAGGCAAAAAATGAGGCTAACTAAATTCCAGTGTGTTTTCATTCTATTTCTTTTCCTCTGCAATCATAGACAGCCGTGGAGGAGGACATATGGCTGCACCAGGAAGTAGCCTTTGACATGCAAATTTATTTTTTTGCCACAGTCATATATTTCTTTCAGACTCAATATCTGCAGCCATTTTACCCTGATCTGCAAGGCACTGTGTTTTCACTGTATTTCTATATCCAGCTCGAAGCTGAATTATGAACTTTGACCCACTTTGACTTTCATTTTTCATCTGAAATTTCATGTTTCCAACTGGCCTCTTCTTCGTGAAACCAAGCACCTAAACGCTAGCCTGTGCTCGGCCTTTTGCCTTTGGGGAAATGACTGTTACAATTTCACTGGTCTGGTTACATTAGCTAGGTTACCCTTCATACCCATAAAATTGAACATTTTACAACCACTATCTAGAAAGAGGTAATGACAGGCATGGCTGCATTATACTTATTGTACACGAGACTTATAACAGACGTTATGGGTTCAAGGTAAAGAGCAGAAATGTAGGACAGATATGTCATGCTCTCTGGAGTTTTAAGTATTCAGTCTATCTAACCTAATTTAAAAATCAAGTCAAAATGTATCTTTATGGGTAATGTATTATAAGACAACTTCCAAGGCAGTCCAATGAAATAACTCTGAGCCATGCATTAGGAATATCAAGTCCAAAACCCATCCATACCTTCTGTCCTGAAATACTGGAAGAAGAAAAAAAAAAAAAAAAAAAAGAAGAAAGCAAAACAAAAAAACCTGATTCTCCATCTGAGTCCATTCTCCATTTTTATTCAGCAATAGAAAGTTTTACTGAATTAATTCAATAGAAAGTTTTTCATCACCAAGTGATGAAATAACCTTTGAACACAGTTCATGGTTACATTTAGAATGGGGTGACCCGAAGTTTATACAATATAAATGATTGAATGATTTTAGTTTTATCATTACTTCTTAGAGTTTACTATGCAAAATTGTCCAGGCTAAAGATAGCATGGCCACCTGAAATACACAATAGCAATTAGAGGAAAAGTAAAAAAATTGAAGCAGAAATTTAGTGGGCTCCAAGTGAAAGGCAATATCTGACGGTTGGCTGTCTGGGGTTGGGCCTCGAGGGAAGACAAGAGGGGAAGTCTACCAAGCCAAGCACCATACTTTGTGAGCTTTGCTCACAAAACTTCACAACTCGGAGAGGATGCGTTATTACCCCCAATTTACTGATG
Source organism: Kogia breviceps (assembly GCF_026419965.1). NCBI lineage: Eukaryota > Metazoa > Chordata > Mammalia > Artiodactyla > Physeteridae > Kogia > Kogia breviceps. The sequence goes on along the minus strand of NC_081311.1, from coordinate 171,534,058 downwards.
AGTAGACTGAGACTCAAAGGGATTAATGAAGGCCACGGAGCTTGTAAGGGGCAGATTTTCAATTCAGTTAAGAATTTATTTGGTGGCGGTGATGTCTGTGCTGTTTGTGGTGGTGGTGGTGGATGAGGGTGTGTGTGTGTGTGTGTAGGAGTGTTCTTTTTAAAATAATTCACAGCAGATGTCATTATATAGAGTTGCCCTAGTTTCAATAAGATATATATATAGGCAGATACCGCAGGTTCGGTTCCAGACTACGGCTGTGATAACGCAATAAAACAAGTCACACAAATTTTGTGGTTTCCCAGTGCATATAAAAGTTATGTTCATATTATACTGTGGTCTATTAAATGTGCAATAGCATTATGTCTAAAAAAACAATGTACGCACCTTAATTAAAAGATACTTTAAAAGATACTTTATTGCTAAAATATGCTAACCATCATCTGAGACTTCAGCGAGTTATCTTTTTGCAATAGTAACATCAAAGAACACTGACCGCAGATCACCAAAACAAATAAATAATAATGAAAAAGTTTGAACTACTGCATAAATTATGAAAATGTGACACAAAGACAAAGACATGAACTGAGCCAATGCTGTTGGAAAAATGGCACCAACAGACTTGCTCGATGCAGGGTTGCCACACTTCAATTTGTGAAAAATACAATATCTGCAAAGTAAAATAAAGTGAAGCACAACAAAACGAGGCATGCTTGTAGTACATTTGAGCATAAAATGGATGAAACATAGACGCTTTACCATTTGCAAAGTTTAGAAATAAAAGTTGTTGCCTCTGTGTTTTAAAAAATACCTTTGTCATTAGGGTTCATGATTTAATTTTTTCAGTGTAGAAACTGAACCAGTGTATTCCTGAGGTATACCTGCATTAGCTGAGTTAGGAAGAAATAATAAAGAATATCCAACTGTTGGGCTGGGAGGAGCAGAGTTAAATATAAGCAGCTGCAAATCAAGTTCACCATTCAGATTATAGACCATGTGTCTTTAAAATGTCTACTTCAGGTATGAAGTATCATCACTTCAAAATGATACTTCAGGTATCATATATACTATATACTAAAACATATACAATTTGGGTTACCTTTTTGTTATAACTTTATGTGAAACTGGTTTAAAAATAATCTTCCCATATTCAGATGCTGCAAAAATGAAAAAAAAAAAAAAAAGCAGGAATAAGGTGATTTGGCATTAGTACCCCAGCGTGCTAAGTTCTGATAATATATCTGCTGGAAATTCAGTGTAGCCTGTGCAGATGCACACTATATCAGGCTGGTAGCCAGTTACTGAGGGTGACATGACACCATCCCTTCTGATTCTACCTTCTTCATAGCACCTACTAGAGCCTGAAATAATCTCATTTATTTTGAGTGAGTTGTTTATTCTCTCTCCCTCACTGGAATATAAATTCCATAAGAGCCATGGCCAGGAGGTCTTGTTCAGCACCATATAAATTGACTGTTGATTCCCTTGAGTTCTATCCTAGGCAAACATCGCACCACTCCCTGGGAAATTCATTGTTATAGATAGTTTACATGTTTTGTTTTTGGTTTAAACTCACCACAAGAAATTCAGAAGTCTTTGATTTTTTTTCTTCCTTTGTGAAGATAAAAGAAGTACCATTAAAGCAGAGATTTACTGCTGTATGCCCAGTGCCTAGAACAGTGCTTGATGCAAAGTAGGCCTTCAATAAATGGTGTTAAATAAATGAAGAATAATTGTGAATGTGCTTGGCAAAGAGGAGGTATTCAACAATATTACTAATCAAATGAATATGGGCAAACATACTAAAAACAGAAATGAAATTCCGATTGGCAGGCTTTACTCTTTGTTCTTTGTTAATCCATTAAAAAAGGAGTTTCCTGGGCAGACCAAGGGTATAAAGAAACATACTTGATCGACATCAAGCCTTTCCATTTAGGGTCCAGAGCAAGTTGACAGGTCAGAGGTTTTCAAAGTGAGTGGTCTATAAAATCAGGAGGAGACAATAGCTGCTATGATGTAAAGGAATGGATTTTAAACACAAATCTGTGACAGAATTCAGCTTAAAGGATATAAGGATTGACAAGTTTATTAAATAATTGATAAATCAAGAACTGACTTGAATTTTCCACGCTAGACAGGGCAAGATTTTCTTAGCCAAAAGATAGTTTTCTTCAGTGCTTAGAAAACATCTACTAGAACCCAGGAAGGCAGAGTAGGGCTGACAGCCATGTGGCTGTTTTTGGAGGGGTTTGAACTTCACCCCTTGGCTGCAAGAAGCCACCAGTAGTCTTTTCTACAGGGTAGTGTCATGAATACAGGAAACACATAATGGAAAAATGTAAGCATCTTGATCCTCTAAAATTCTCTTTCAACAGCAGGTAAAACAGCATACAGGGAAACTATCAAAGTTTGTAGGTTCTTAAGCTGTGTATTTTTCAATATACAATAATTCAATAATTTCAATATACAGTAATTCACGGCCTGTGTAAGAGCCATAGCTGAATCTGCCAAGAGGTAATTCTGCAATCAACAAAACACATGCATACTGGAATCAGACAACAAATGTAAAGATAGGAATTAATGAGACCCCCCCATCATTTTTTCAAAACGTTAGGAAGTAGGTTAAATTAACTAACTGAGCTAAACTGTGCTACTACATGTCATCAACACAAAAGCGGCCAGTGAATATCAGAAAAGCACACAACCCTTAGCTTCCCACAAGCAAGAGCAAAGCCACATCCAACTCCTCGAGATCCTTAGAGCAATCAATCTTTTTTAAACAAGAAACTAAGTCCAAAGCGTTTGAGCAACAGATGAGAGTTAAAGCAAAATCTGTTAGCTAATGGTAACAGTTATTGCGTTCTTTGTTGTTGAAAATGTGCATGTAGCAGCATCTCCAATACGCTCACAAACTCAGATGCAAAAGGCTATGGAAAACAGTTGCTATTTCTACACTGGAGATAAAATCAAACGCCACCTTTCGGATCTTAATTTTGCTAAAATAGTACGAGGAAACAAAATCCAAATTGCTAGATGTCTCAAGGATCTAGGACCTGTGATTTCTACCAGAGGAAAACACAGCAAATACTGGATGACAACAGGAAGAGCCAGCTCTGTATTCCGGGCAGTGGAGAATGAACCTGCCAAATCCCATCAACTGAAATCAAATACAAAGTTCAGGCTTACTTTAGTAATATTCTAGAAAATGGGATATGTGAAGCTCTAATAGTTTTTATACTTACAGACTAGTCAAATCCTTATAGTTTTCTTCTTTAACACCTTAAAGAGGGTTTTTTTACCTTACAAATTACTGATATTAGCAGTATTAATAATTATGATAATAGCTATATGGTTTTCTATTGATGATGCAAAATTTGCTACACACTTAGTGGCTCAGACAACAGAAATGGGCTGAAATTAGGGGTTGGTAGGCTGTGCTCCTTTCTGGAAGCTCTCCAGAAAGAATCCATTTCTCTGCTTTCCACCTTCTAGAAGCTGCCCACAGTCCTTGGGTTACAGTCCCTCCGGTCACATATTGTATCTCTCTGTACCTTTCTTCCATAGTCACATCGTCCTCTTCCACTTTTAAGGCCCCTTGTTATTACTTTGGGCCCACAGGGGCAAATTCAGGATAATCACCTTAAGGTCAGCTGAAGTGCAACCTTAATTCCACCTGCAACCTCAATTCTCCTTAGCCATGCAATATAACATACTCACAGGTACTGCAGAGTGGGACATGAACATCTTTAGGGAGGCCCTTATTCTACTTACTGCAATAATTTACATTTATTGAATGTTTGTTACTTGCCAGGCACTGTTCTAAGCAAGTTACTTGTAATTAAGCAACTATAATTCTCATAATAATAGTAGATTCTATTGTTATTCCCATTTTTCAGATGACACAGAAAGAGATTAAATATTACAATAACTTGCCCAATGTTACCTAGAGAGAGAGAAAGCAGAGAAACCAGGATTGGCATCAGAGTTACACATACAGAGTCTGCATTTTTAACCTCTGAACTCCATGGCTGCAAAGGTGACTCTCATCTAAATATACTGCAGTTGCACCTTATCATTTTTTTTTTTTTTTTTTTTTGTGGTACACGGGCCTCTCACTGTTGTGGCCTCTCCCTTTGCGGAGCGCAGGCTCCGGATGCACAGGCTCAGTGGCCATGGCTCACGGGCCCAGCCGCTCCGCAGCATGTGGGATCTTCCCAGACCGGGGCACGAACCCGTGTCCCCTGCATCGGCAGGCGGATTCTCAACCACTGCGCCACCAGGGAAGCCCGCACGTTATCATTATTATCAGGATGATTATCTAATAGCAGTCATAATAGTTACCCAGAATAAGGGCAAGTTAAAAATTTTAAATGGCAAATGGAAGACCACCAGGAAAAACACCAGTTTTTGAGAGATATGCCCACTGGTGTTGATGTTATTTGTGTCCCTAAATGTCACTTTGTAGTTTCAAGGTCATATGTATGTACACACACACACACACACACACACACAAACATGGAGAGAAAGGTGAGAGAGAAAGAGAGAGAGAATACATATATGAATAACAGATATGGAATAGAACTTTCCATTTCTGTCTAAAATTTCCGTGGAACATCCCAAACTGAGAACATGTGATGACAAATACCACCCAGCATTCTTAAGAAAGACATCTCCTAACGGTTTAATAAGAGGTGCTAAACTGGCCCATCAACTATCACCTCTCATCACTCACCTTCAGCCCATGGAACAGAAGGGTAGAGATTGAGAAATGGATTTTCTTTGCTGGGAAATTATGGGAGTAAAGGAAGTAATGGAAAGAGGTGCTTCCTCCTCTCACTCCCAACAAAATAAGTGAGGGGGCAACGAGAAAACCCCTCAGAAAATTTGGAGGTAATTGTATAAAAGGAGACTGACATCCCATGTCGTACCTGTTTGCTTGGTGATCTGGAGGTGCCAGGCTGGCTGGGGGGGTCTCTATGGCAGGTGGGGAGAAATGGGAACATTGGGAACAGGCTGCACTTCTCTCATTTGGAGGGGCAAGAGTTCAGTAATTCTAGTGAGCCAAGCAGATGCTCTAGAAGGAAGCTGGACGAAAGCCACCTTAAGCTGCCATCATCAAAGGAGTCTCCCAGCTGGGTAAGGAGGCTCCAGCGCTGTGCTCCCTGAGGTCGAAAGGTCTTAGGAAGTCAACGGAAAAATAAATCTCCTATACCAGTGATGGGTGCAGTAAGGAGCCCCCTGAAAAATCCACAAAAGTGGCTCACAAAGAGCCCCAACTGCCAGATTATACCAGACACAGGCCTCTGTTTTAATAAAGTCCTGCCCTTCCCTTTGTCCCAGAGACGGAGAACCAGAAGAATGTGGCATCCTGCACGCTGTAGGGCCCTCGCTAGGGTTGAGCCCTGAGGGGCAGCGGAGAAGAAAGTGCTGATTTACATCAGATGGTGCATGTTAGCCGCTGACCAAGAGGGTGTTTTAACATCCAGAAGTGACCAGAAAGCCATCAGCTTTCTGATGTTGCTCATTTTTTCAGTTTTCTCAGAAAACTGAGAGGTCATCAAATCGTGGACATTCGGACAACACCAACAGGGTGTATTTGAAGGCAGCCGTAGGAGAAGAGAGAAAGTTGTTTTCTGATTGCACCCTGCTGAGCTATGCCTGGTCAATGGACTGACTGCCTATGACATCCCGTCTCTCAATCCCACTGAGTTAGACGGCTGTATACTAGCCTCATTTTGAAAGTGAGGAAAGCAAGGCCCAGGGAAGTTAAGTCACATGTGCGATGCCCAGCAGCTTGTGTATGAGGGTCATGGGTTCAGATCAAGGCCCTCTGACTCCAGATGCGATGACATCTCCACTGCACCTCACTGCCTCTGACGACTAAGGTGCCCACAGACCTGGCCATGGGCACACCTAGAATCATGGGGTGGGGGGAACGAGCTTGTGGTTCATCTAACCTGTCTTCTCTAATTCAAAGGCGGTATTCTGGAGGTCACAGTTGAGGACTCCCTCACCTCTTCTTTTCCCTGTGTTGATGGAAGAAGCATTTTCTTTATCCACATAATGCTTTGGTACCAAGGGCTACAGGCGTTGCCCATGCCTCTACCAAGTGTTGGCTTTTCTTTGACATACATTTATGGCAGCTTCCTGTCATCACCATGAGCGTCGGAGCCAACCAAGAGGCCCCTTCTGCCTCTGCAGGAAAGGATTAAGCACAGTCACCAGTTAAGATTTTTAGGCATCTACATATGATCCAGCAATCCCACTCGTGGGCATATATCCAGACAAAACTATAATTCAAAAAGATACACGCACCTCCATGTTCATAGCAGCACTATTCACAATAGCCAAGACATGAAAACAACCTACATGTCCCTCGACAGCTGAGTGGATAAAGAAGATGTGGTACGTATATACGATGGAATACTACTCAGTAATAAAAAGACACAAAATAATGCCATTTGCAGCAACACGGATGCAACTCGAGATTATCATGCCAAGTGAAGTAAGTCAGACAGCGAAAGACAAATACCATATATCACTTATATGTGGAATCTAAAATATGACACAAATGAACTTATCTATGGAACAGAACCAGACTCACAGACATAGAGAACAGACCTGTGACTGCCAATGGGGTGGGGGAGAGTCAGGGAGGGATGGATTGGGAGTTTGGGATTAGTAGATGCAAACTATTATATATAAAATGGATAAATAACAAAGTCCTACTGTATAGCACAGTGAACTATATTTACTATCCTGTGATAAACCGTAATGGAAAAGAATATAAAAAAGAATGTATATATGTGTGTGTATATATATATATATATATATATATATATATATATATATACACACACACACAAAACTGAATCACTTTGCTGTACAGCAGAAATTAATACAACATTGTAAATAAACTATACTTTAATTTAAAAAAAGATTTTTAGGCATCTAGCTGAAGAGGAGGGAAAGCTTGCATTTTTTTTTGAATGCACACAAATGAGTGATTTCATCAGCAGAAACAAAACAAAATAAAACAAAACCATCCCAACTTTGCCTTCAAAGCAGGTCCCTACCTCAGCATGGCACCAAATCCCTTCCTCTTTATTTTCCTTTCTGGATCTTCATTTCCCTCTTTCTGCTTTTTCTCCTTGACTTTGAATTTGCCCTTTTCCTTCTTCTTCTCCTTTTCTTTCGGTTTCTTGACTTTCCTGGCTTTATTTTCTGCATTCTCTAGCTCAGAGTTCCCCTGAGGGGCAGATTCATAATTCAGAGCTCCTTGGCCAGAGTGAGAGCTCTTATCAGAGAGACCATCTGTACAGAGAAAAAAAATCAATACACATGGTCAGGGGTACTTACTGTTAGTATCTCAAGAAAAGTTAAAATGTAAAATACAGAATAATGAATAAAGGCACTCCGGAGTTCTACCCTGCCACGAGGCTACGCGTACCCTTTGAGGAGACAACTGCCTAAATCTGGTTACTTCAAGCAAGGTTTGCTGCTGGGAGTGGGGGACATTGGTTGCTTAGCCAGTAGTATAAAAGGTTTGATATGTGATGAAACACTGATCTCTCTGAAAGCAGCTTGTTAACCTTGATCAGCTCAGAACGCCGACGTGCTGGGAAACAAACAGGGTGAGTTTATTTCCAGGAGAAGTTTTTGAGTTCAGCTATAACCCCACTGCTTCCACCCAATTAAAGCAGTCAGTCCTTGGGTTGAGGCTGCATCTAATGACTTGAATAATAATGTCAAGAGATGCATACTTAGTGCTCCTAGCCTAAGGGTAAATGACAGTTGGTCCTTGTAGGAAATTGAAGGAGAACATTTCTTTGGCGGTTGCACTGTAAAATAAATCACATGTTGCATTATCCAGTTCCATGTTCGTTAAGCCAAAGGGCAAAACATATCAGGGAAATGAATTACTTTTAATATCAAAAATATAATTGTGACCTTAAATCACTTTTCTCTGTAGTTAAGCACCCATTCTTGCCTATGATTCGCAGATAATAAGGAGAGGAAGAAACCATTTCAGCAAGCTCGTTGCCCTACCAGCTTCTAATTCTTCGGGTCCATCGTAAGATTTGTCAATGGCTGCTCGGAAGCTCTCGTTGCAGCCTCGGCCACGGACCACGTGCGGCCGGGGCCGGTGGAAGGGAAGTTCGTTCTTCCTGACTTCGGCAACTGCAGTCTGCAGGCTCTCCAAGGAGCTGGACTTTTTCAAACCCAGAGTTGGACCGAAATCTTTGCTTGGAGAGTCTGGAAGAAAAAAGGGCAAAAGGTCACCCTTCCCCTAATGAGGCAGTGGGGTGGAGTGGGAAGGCTTGCTGTTGCTCTATCTCAAAAAGGGAGGAGGGGGGTTAAGTGGGTGGGACTTGGTGTTAAACCCTAGCGTTGCCACTTTTTGTGACTTTGAGCAAGTACTTTGACTTCTCTGAGACTTAGTTCCCTTTTCTATAAAGTTGTGGGAAGATTTAAAATGATATGTCATATATAGAAATAAATATGCATGCGTATATACATATATATGCACATGTGCACACATATATACATGACTTTGAAAGGCTACAGCAGTCTGTAGAGATTATATGTATGAGTGTGTGTATATGCACACACACACAGTTGCACACACACAGAGCACCTAAGAGTGTTTCTCTCACAGTTCTCATTCCAAGCACTTCCCTACATTGTAGCTTTTATTATTTCCAACATTGTTTTTATAATTATTAAGTAACGTATTATGCACAGAAATCAAAGAGCATTGAAGTGATTGTAATTTTTATGGTTAAACACTTTACCATACTCTAGCACTCTTACTGTATGGTGAATGCAATTTTTTTTAGTTGACAAAGCAAAGCAAGAAAGAAAACAACTTCTCTGTGTCAGTGCTTACTGTGCCAAATGTATTTCTATTTGGGTATCTAGGAAACAGGTAGTTTTCTTTATATGATATAACATTCCCTCCAAAAAAGCTAGGTGAAGTTTAATAATGTGGGTTCTGATATGTAAAATTTTTCACTTGCACTGTTTGTCTTACCTTGTCACCTGCCCCTTTTCACCCATGCCTTGACCCCCATTCCCACCCACAGCCAGGCCCCTAGTTGTCTGTGACAAGATCAGGCTATATAAATACCAACAGCACACGGATTGTTTTAAAGATGGAGGGAATCCTAGCAGGGCTCTTTCCCACCAGGGCCAAAGCTCATGACCCTCTCCAGTTACAAAGATTACTGTCATGAAGGGGTTACACGTGCATTTCTGGAAATAAACTACTTTGCAGTTTTTTAGTAGATACAGATTGAGTACATATTAAGGATTATGTACATACAGTACCTACTTCAGTGCCTAGCATATAGTAAGGCTCAGTAAACAGCCCTATCTTTTCTTACTATGATCAGTATTTTTGCTTCTACTAATGCCACCATCACGAAAATATCACTAGGTAATACAAGGAATACAAAAGAAGTACAACAAAGGTATAATGACTATATAGACATACATAAAGTTAAAAAAGACAAAATACACCCTCCCATATATTATGAATATATTAAAAATAGTCAAAATAATGACAATGATGCTAATAATTAATAATGCAGGGAGTGCTTAGTCCTGTTCTAAGTGCTTTACTTAACTTACCATAATCTTTACAGTTGTGCTACTGCCAAAATTGTTCCCATTTTACAAATGAGCAAACTGAGGCACTGAGCAGATAAATACCTAGTCTAAAGATACACACTTAATAAGCTTCAGAGCTGGGAACTGTCCTCAGGCAGCCTAATTCCGCCTTTTCTGCTCTGTACTGTCTAAAGTTGTACTTGGCCTCTACCCTCTACTTGACTATGGTCAAGCTACTTAAAATGGCCTCTAGTTTCCTCATCTCTAAAATAAGACCCTGAGCCTAATCAAGCAGACAAAATGCAAAAACTGGATGTTGTTTTACAGTTTCATCATTAACTTACAGGAGGCAATTTTGCACTTTGAACAATATACATGATGACAATAAACATTACATTTTATAGGCAACAGTGCATCATTAATAAATGCAACAGAGATGGCACTAAGCAAAAAAAAAAATTATAAGAAATTTCAGGGACAAATTTCAGGTGCTACTTGCAAATCATAAATAGTAAGGATACATCACTACTAAATCCAGAAAGAGGCATATTTCTTATAGTCCCAGGAAGGAAGGTAAGTGGAAGAAACAGAAATTGAATAAGATCATTTCTGACAAGAAAACAAAAAGCAACATAGAGGCTCTGGGTATTAAAGCAACAGTAAAAGCTTTGGAGTTTACAGAAAATATTTTACACCATCACTCCCTAGGGATCTGACATGAAGTTTGGTGAAAACATGAAGATGAAAACTATCTGAGAAAGCCTAGTTCCTCTGTCAACAACAGTAACCATCTTTTATTTATTAATTGCCATTCAGGAGATTATATTAGAGCCCAAATTGTAAGTATTCACGTCAACCTGTAGCAATAAATTCTGGGGAACATGAAAGTGAATAAATCATCCAAGACATAAGGCATGTTATCTAAGAGGAGCTCATCTAAAGCTCAGCAAGAAGTCATATTTGAGAAGGAACAAATACAGTGTTACTCATTCAAAGCAAACTGAACATTAAGGATTCATGGGCTTTGCAGGATTAATAGAGCCAGCAAGCAATTCACTTTACATAAATAGAAGTCACAAATTAGAAGTGTCAACTGATGTTGGCCAAAATTATAACCTAGCTCTACTGGATGCAGTACATAGTAAAACTAAAAGCAGAAAGGCGACTGAGTCTTGGTTACCAATGTGGACTCAGGGATTTTCAGGCTTGAAAACAACTTTCTTATTTATTTCTAGGGAGTAAACAGGATATAGTGGTGGAAAAACAAAGACTGATGTTAGAGAGGAGAATCTGAAATCAGGAAAGTCCTTACCAGGACTTAGGGGTGCACTGAACTGACCGAATTGAATCTCCACATGAAAAGGACCTTGACTGGAGTTCACATTTCCTTTACAATGTCCAAGGCTTCTGAGGGAAGGTTGAGGTTACTGGTTCCGAGGGACTATTATGTCAACGGATGGCATCAGCACTAAATATCAACAAAACACTTGGAATAAAGCCTTTTACCACACAAAGATCCTAAGTGAGCACAATAAATTGTCACAGTCAGTTCCTCTTCCCTACCCCCTATCCTCACCAGTTCCAGCTTAGGTTGCCATTGCGTTGGAAATTCTGTAGCTTTCAGAATGGGAAGATTCACTATTTTTAGCCTAACCATTTATACAAATCATGTTGTTTTCTAGGCTCCCACTACAAGTAGAGGTCTCTTTGAAGGGATAATATAAAGCTCTATCCTACTGAACTCATACCCAAGAGTGATGACTCCTCACATTTTCACCTGTAGCTGATGTGATATTGACTGTGGCTGATTTTAAGCAATTATCTGAGAGAGCAATCTCTGAATACCACGTGTTATCAGTCACAAGGTGGTCTGTGTCCAAATTTGAGCATTTACTTGTCCCATTTTGCGTATCTACAGAACTAATCTGAATATGATTTTTCAATAGCTTCCAGGCCAGTTTAGGTTAGGTGCAAATGCCAAGAAATAAATCTTTTCACAAACTTGAGTAGCATGACTGTATTTTTTAAATTTATGACTTCTGTGTTCAGTGACCATGTTCTCTACGATCCAGATAAACTTATCTTCCTGTCAGAAACATGAAGTTGACATTCACAAATTTCTTGAAACAAATGATACACTGTTTATCAAAGGTACTAAAGGAGGGATCTTGCATGATAAAAGTTATCCTCAAAGTGGTATAATGAAAATACTCTTAACGTTCCACGTGCCGAAGTTTTCCTTAAAGTAAAAGTCTCATAAAGAAACATCACAGAAATAATTGTTTTAAAAGACGCTACAGCATTTTTGAAGATTCATCTGTTCCCAAATGAAGGATTGGCTTGACTTGGTCCTGGAAGCCTTCCCCATTCAGAGTCGAGGGAAATTTCAGGGCCATGTTTTCTGGCTCCACCAGCCCTCAGACACATCCACTGCTCCCCACCATCCAGAAAAATACAGTGTTATGAAGAAACTGAACACTCAAGTCTAAAGACTTAAGGGATTCTATCACCATCTCTCTCACGTGCATGAAACAAGTGGGGAGAAGGGCAGTACAGAGCTACTGTCAAGGTGGAGAGGGACCTCTATAAAACAGAGTCAAAACACTGAGAAACCACTGCCCCAGCCTTTCTAGGTAGAAAGTCCCATTTCAACACACTATAAAACAAAACGTCCTTCCCGGAGGATTGTTTGGATCTCAGAGGTCTTGGGTTCCTGCCTCTGCCCTATAGCTGAGAACTGTTGTTGGTTCCCTGCAAGGCAGGTGATTAGAATAATAGGGAATAAAACGGTCTAGAGAGTAGTGATTAACAGTGAATGGTGAAGTGGAGAGACTGTGGGACATCCAACACCCTCCCACTCTGCCACTTATTTCTTGAGTTATTAACCTTCCTGGGCCTCCGCTTCCTAATCTGTAAAATTTGGATAAGACGAGGATGGAAGAGTGTTTGGCACGTAATAGGGACTCATAAAGCATTAGTGATGATTCTTGTCACTGGTGCTTTTGTATCAACTCTAAACATTTGAGTAAGTGAAGGTCTAGCACAATTTATTTGGTTCAATCTGCCACTATATTTTAAAATACAACTATTCCTTCTGCAAGAAGCTGAAAAGGGCTCTACAAATAAATACCATCCTTCCTTTTTTATTCAAAAGTTAGACTGACTTTTTTTCCCCAAACAAACTCCTTACAGCTTTTTCTTCTGAAATAAGGTATATATATCCATCTGTTCATCACACACAGAGGCTATTCTTGGGAAGATTAACAGTGGAGTCTTGGATGCCCTTCCCCTTAGGTTATAATCATTTAATTAGTCTGAGATTTCATTGGCAATGTTTGAACTTCCTATTCTAGCATTAAAATCTTGCAATAAAAGAATGCCTTAATCCAGAAGACCAGTAATTGGATCTTCCATTATTGATGAGACTGCTTCCAATACATTCTTATTAAAACATAAAGAATTATTTGGGGGAAGGTATTCACTTTCAGATACATGGCAAGGTTTCCTCCAAGCTAGAGCTTTATAATTAACAAATACTCATGATAAATTAACAATAAATAATGTATTAATTTGCAAATTTCAATAACATTGCTGGCCCTCAAGGCACTTGGTGAAAATTAGTTATGTTAGAGCCCCTCCCTCTAAAATAAAGGAATTGAGTGTGGTAGTAAACTGGGGATCAAAATGATTGCAACGCTATTCGGGGGACACGGCACGAAACTTGAGAAGGCCGTGAATTCGTCAAGATAGCTTGCTTTCATTAACAATTTGGCCTTGCTGTATTATGAGCAATGAACTTGGGCAAATACAATAGAAATGCTTTACTTGCTTCATGGGGAGTTGTGATGTGAAATTAATAGCCTTAAAACTCTTTGAATGAAAAATTATTACAACTTCCAACTAGGAAGTCACAACACCACTTTATTCTCCAACACATCTCACTGTCTTTTCATTTCAGATTACACTTACTGAAAATTTTGATTTTTTTTTTTTTAGTAGTTTCCCCTAGAGGCAAAATGTCTTATGTGCTTTAATAGATATCACTGCAAATCCATTAGCCTAAATTCTCCATAATATCCAAATGTCTAATTTCCCAAATTATGTTATCTGCCGTGTCCATAATGGACCTAATTACCTTCTTGCCTATCTCAGTATTCCTAATATTGATCATCATTCGAAGCTTATCACAGTGCCCTGTTTCCTATTCATTTACCATACGGCATAATGTATCTGATTTACACATTATCTGCTGTCATTTGGGTCTCAGTTCTTTTACTGGCAATCTCTAAGTTCTCTAGTAGCAGAGTTATTTTTCCTTTTAAGTCTCATATATGATGGCTCTTTTTATCACTTCCTGAAATTCGTGTCAAAATGTTCAATAATGGGGCTTCCCTGGTGGCGCAGTGGTTGAGAGTCCGCCTGCTGATACAGGGGACACGGGTTCGTGCCCTGGTCCGGGAAGATCCCACATGCCGCGGAGCGGCTGGGCCCGTGAGCCACGGCCGCTGAGCCTGCGCGTCCGGAGCCTGTGCTCCGCAACGGGAGAGGCCACAACAGTGAGAGGCCCGCATACCGCAAAAAGTTCAGTAATGAACTTCTCATTAAGATTCATATATTTGCATAATCTTTCCTACTCTGTCTCCAAACATTGTCTATTTTAAAGTGAAAAGATAGATATAGAGAAAATTATGGGAAGATTAGGTGAACAAATACAACAAATGCTTTGATTGTAAGTGTGGGCATGGCCCTCCAAGTGACTTCAAATCTCTGCTAAGTATTGCTGTACACTTTAATTTTCTTCACTAAAAACTCCCTCTTTTATAAATTGAAAGTCAAAATCTGATGCCATAATTTTGGTTTCTTTCCTGGACTCAAATTATATCCCACAAATGTAATGAATAGTGAATTTATTACACCAAAATATTCTCATGACACTTTTTTGTCTTTTTCTTTTACTCTTTAGTTTGTGGATAAGAAAATGGACTCTGTGGTTCAATTTAGTAGGGAAACTCTTTTTCAAAATATATTTATAACCATATCTCTGGGTAGGTTCTGTTAAGGCAACTGACGGACTCAAACCCAACGCCAATAGAATAGTTTGTTATAATCTTTTGTGTTCCCTCTCTCTGCCTTATCAGGGTAACTCCACTGGGTCAAAAACACCACCACCACCACCACCACCACCGCTAGCTGGCATTCAAGCTAATAATGAATTTAAAAACTACATAAATAACATTGGTTTCTGGAAGGGAAATGTGGCTACTTAAAGGAGAAAAAAAAAAAAACCTTTTATTATTTAAGTGAGGGGGGGAAAAAGACTCACTTGAGAGTCAAATAAACTAACTAAAGAGGCCAGCTTTCCTACCTGTGGTATGGGATCAATAGGACTGATGAATGCCACCTACCATTTTCTTAATCTTGTTGATCTTTGTATTGTCGGCACAGAGAAGTACTAAATAAATATTTGCTGTAGGAATAAAGGAAGGTGCAAGGAAAGGGTACTTACAGGATGCAGACGGCCCCTTCTCCAGTGCTGTGAGGCTGAAGGGAGTTTATGGGGAGAAACACACCTCACGATTGCTTCACACCCTCAAAGCCCACACACAGCCTCCTGTTCTTCGTTAATATGACCCTTAGGCTTTTGTTGGTGTCATTTCCAAGGATTTAATCATTTCTGCCCTACCTATATTTACTCACTCACCTTCTCTATGTTTTGTCTTTTTCTACGACTCATTCCTTTCGCTTAACTTCTCTGCGATATTAGCCTTTTCTGCTATTTTCCCGTCCTTATGTGCACTTTGAATAGTCTTATTTTTACCCACTGCCCAAAACACCTTTATCTGTCTTCCAGCATGTCTTGGTAACAAGTTTTTCATCCTGAATACAAACTGTTTCAGTGATTTTTTTTTTCCCTCCTCATTCTTTTTACCACTTATTCTTCATACGTCTTGCTTCAACAGCACCTCTTTCTTCTGCTTTTGATTGTCGAGCGGTTTATATATTATACAGCGTGGGTTGTATAATGCCATACTCTCAAGATAAAGTATACTAGAAAGGATTCTAATAAGTTTCTTTAAAAACCATTAGCATAACAAAAAAGTCAAACTGATTGATTTCTTGGATGGTATCCACATGAAGACATTTTTACAGGATGTAATGTAAACTGGGTACCTCTATTTTTTTAGGGCCAAAAATTATTTTTATAATTTTTGCTTTACTCTTTCCTCCCCTTTTTATAGCTAACTGACTGCACTAAAAAGAAAAAAACAAAACTTCAAATTTTCAATTACTCAGTATTTCCAGAAATGATAGAAAGTAAGGTTTTACAGTTTTGAATAACAATAATATGTAATATGAATATTCAGTAATATGAATAACAATCTCTTAAGAGATATGCTTTAACCTAGGTTTCAATCTACTGTTAGAGTGTCAAGCCAAAATCAAGTCAGCCATCAATGAGTGTTTACTGAGTATTTTTTGTCACTCAGAACTGTGCTAGGTCCTAAGGCGAATAGAAGGCAAGTGTAATAGTAACTAACATTTTCCTGTTGCTTTATAATTTATAAAGTTCTTTCCTGTATAAAATGAGGCTACACCTTACACAACTGATCTTACCCAAGTTCAACTGTGTTTTCATGTCCAGAGAGAGCTACAAAGAAAAAGAGGAGGGAGGAAGGGCAGAATAAAATAAGTAATAAGAGCAATTTTACTCACCATTACTCTCAATGAGAGTATGTCCCAGCGTGCGTGTGTGTCTAGGAAAGACTGAGAATCAAGAGATATGAACTGTTCCTGTGAGTCTCTGATTTATTTTTAACCCTGGTTAAACATTTTATTTTTTTAATCGAGATATAATTGACATGTAACATAGTGTAAGTTTAATGTGTGCAATGCATTTGATACATATATATTTTGATTTGATACATGTATATATTGCACAATGATTGCCACAATAAAGTTAGTTATCGCCTTCATCTCCTCACATAGTTACCTTTTTTTGTGTGTGTGATGAGAACATTTAGGATCTACTATTTTAGCAACTTTCAAGTATATAGTACAGTACTGTTAACTATAGTTACCATGCTGTATATTAGATCCCCATCATTTAGAAGTGTAAGTTTATAGCCTTTGAGCAACATCTCTTCTCATTTTCCCCATCACTCAGTTCCTGGCAACCACCATTCTATTCTCTGTGTCTATGAGTTTGGCTCTTTTAGATTCATATATGAGATCATACAGATCTCGAGAACCATTCCTGAGAGGCAGTGCCTTACTACTATGTCTTATGTAAATTTCAGAAGAACCACTCAACTCAATACCCTTCCAATTCCTCTCTTAAATCCCCTGAGCTGGCAGACAAGAAAAGGTCGGTCACTGACTTGGCCAAGATGCTATGTCTGGACAATTCTTGGGCTAAAGCTCCTGCCAAATTCTTTGATGCCTCAGACATAAAAGATAAGGCACCTGCTTTCCTCCAAGATGTTATAAGCCGAGTGCAGAGCAAAGATGAACACATATGCAGTGATAACACCAGAGAATGTAGAGCAGTCCCTAATGTTTGTGAAGTACCCATCTGAGGGCAATATATCCCCAAATTTCAGAAAATAAAAATGTTTGACTCCTAGCTTTCTCTGATTATATTTCCAATGGGGGAACATGTTATCTCTTCATTCCACCAGTCAACTGACTCTTCAGCATCCACTAAACATTTAATCTTTAAAGCAATACCTAATGCAAGCACAGGTTCTGGCATCAGATTGCTTGGATTTGTGTTCTAGCCCCACCTCTGCACTAACTGTGTGAAGCTGGATGAGGCTTGTACCTCCCTGTGCCTCCCTTGCCTTATCTGTAGAAGAGGGATAATGATAGCACATCCCTCACAGGGCAGTTAGAGGATTATCTGATACAGAGCTTGAACGTGACGCCTGGCACACAGTAAATATTCAGTAAACATTAGTTTGTACCATATGTCTTCTTGCATGAGCAATGTTTACACTCATTAGGAGGATTATCTCCAGCCAACAGAATGCCAGGATAATTTGTTTCCACATCCATACATTGTGGGCCTGAGTCATCATTAGCTTTGAATTTTCACTCTTTATTCAAAACTTCTACTTTTTTGTTTTGCATTGTTTAACAGTCTTCATCACTTTTCAAATCATCTTCTATACATTTCACTTCTTTCAATAGCCCAAATAAGTTTATTTCTTGCAGAGGCATTTTCCAAAGAGAAACCAAGTGTTAAAATCACTTGATGAAAATAACCATGTCTGGGACAGCAAGTAAAGAGCTGGTTAGTTTCTCTCACCAGCCCAGTGACTCCTCTCCCTCAGACCAACCCATGACACCATCAGCAAAATGACAAACCAGACAAGGTCATAAGGCTTTTGGGATCATTAGGCTGAGAATGATAGAGCTGAGAACACTGACATATGGCAGAGGTCAGGGCTGGAGTAGTTTAGACTTGGGGAAGTCTAGAGAAGAGAAAGCACACTGTGATCCCAGGTCAAAGGATAATAAGGCTTCATGAATGAAGCAGGACTTGTCCTTGAAGATGGATCAAACACACGGGAAAGGTAGGAGGTAGACAGTCACTCTACTGCAAGGGAAACGTATGAGGAAAAGTCCTGATATGTCTGCTTGGTAGTGGGTACACAGGATGGAGGACCAGCAAGGGAAAACTGGGGAATTGGTGGGAAATAAGTGTGGGGATACAGGAGGAAGTGAGATATGAAGGGTCTCAAAGTTAAGAAGGCGAGACTCAGAGCAGGGGGCAGTTGGAAGCCTTTGAAAGTTTTTCACCTGAGGAATGGCTTGATGATACCGTTATTTTGAGAAAAGATAATTTGGAAGAAATTTATAGGACAAATTAGAAGAAAGACTGAAATCATATAGCAATGGAGCACCCTGCTTATAAAATACCTTGCTCTTTACTTTCTTCCTTTTTACAATTGTAGCTTCAGGCTTTTGTGAAACAATTTCTTCCAAAACATTTTTAGTGTGGTTAGTCCTCTGTCCTCACAGTGAACAGACTACTGTCCTCAGATCTTTCTTTGACCAGGTAGGAAAGGCTGAAGAAACATGTTCTAGTCCACTTGGGAGGCAAGAGGTGTTCATGGTTGTGCCTCTGGGAATGGGTAGGAAGGGGCATTGCCTATCACTCCTAAGCTTCCTTCTTGCACGGTTGAGCTATGACTGGCATGGCCGGGCCCAGTGCTATCTCTCCTTCAGCACACTTGACTGTATTCTATAATAGATCATGATTAATGGGCAGTAAAACTAATAACATGGGGACACACAAAATAAATGAGGTGGCAAATATGAAAAGGAAGTCCCACTTAATGTTGTTGTGAAATCTGACAACCCGCGAGAGTTTGCCTATAACTCAGCCCGGGGAGCCCTTGTCAGCGGGAAACAAGGTTACAAGAAGGTGGTATTTCCATTAATAACTCCCCCTCAGGGAAGTCCATGATCAATCTTTTTTGTACTGAAATTCTTGCTGCATTGTAGTGAAATGTCAGCGATACCTGGAAACATTGCTTTACGCTGACTGAGGGAAGCTCACAGAGAAGGAGGAAGGGTATCACAGTGCTTCAGTTATCCTGATCTGTCCCTTTTTACCACCCCCTACTATGGACCTCCATTCTTTTTTTTTTTGTTTTTACTACCCAGTATCCACTATTCCACCTGAAAGGGGTATCCCGCTTCTCCTTGGGTTACTACACCTCCCCTACTTTCACCCACAAGTGTGCTTCTAATCCAGGCATGACTAGTCATTTCATCCCCTTGGTTGGTTCAGGAGTACGCTGTTGGCTAATTAGAACTAAATCCTTATAGAGTGATCAGGAAAAAGTCATCTTGTTTGCTACTGGGGTTACTGGGAGGATAAACCTGGAGTTGCTGGTAGCCATCTTGCTTTTCGACAAAGAGAGGAACTAAAACTGACTGTGAGAATATAGTTGACACAGACCTTAGATCCACTATCTGAACTTGACAGTTGCTTGAGCAACAAATTATCTTCTTTGCAACAGCCAGATTGAAATTCGTTTCTTTCGACTGTAACCTAAGGAGTCTTGACTTAATGCCCTATTCTCCAATCTCTCCTCCATATAACTACCCACCAGTTATTCCAACTCAGGTCAGACAGATACCTGAGGAGCAGGGAAGACTGTTCCTTGGCTATAATGCTGGTGAAGGGAATCATAAGTACAGAACTGATAACAGCAGTGAGAAGTATGTCTGAGGCCAGTCTAAAGGTGAGCATTTTCTCGTCTATTACAGGGTGGATTTTATGGGAGAGAAATTCCCCAATGATGAGAAGAGTTGTGTGAAACTCATTTGCTCAGCTTGGCCGCGACTCCTCCGTGAAGAGGGGACCATTCTCTAGATGGTTACTAATAATTATAGACCTACAACTAATCTTTATACACTTTAGAAAAATAGAAGGGCTTTCAAAAGAGGAATACAATCAGTTCTTGCTATGGTTGACCAGGGGTTCAAACAACCTACCTACAATTGTGTTAATTAAATATGTTGTTCTGGATTTTGAAGAGATAAGAGTAAACCTGGTATCACTTTTAAGTGCCTGCTCTTCCCACTGTGTTCCTATGGCCACTCAACAGAGGCCTCACATTTGGGAAGAGACAGAGCTGCCTCACAGGGAGGAGGTGTCTGTTTCTGGAGGGGTGTTGGTGTTGTATGGGTATGTTTCTCTCAAGCTTCTCTTTCATAGAATTTCTAAACAAACTGTGAATTAGGAACTTCTCTGTAAACTGAGTAAGGAAATGATGGACTAAAAGCAAGTGGTCTTGGGTGGTTAACCATAAAGATTTTGATGTAAGAGGCATCTTGGGTGTGGACTTGGCATTGGAAGACTTGGGGTCTAGGCAAACTGTTTAACCTCTCTGGGCTTCAGTTTCCTCATCAGTAAAAGTGGAATAATGAAAAAGGTTATACTGAGGATGATTATGATGATGATGGTAAAAACACCAGCAGCCACCTATACCAGGCATGTTCTGTGTACTTTTATATAGATATTAACCCAATTATATGAGGTACACACTACTGTCATCTCCACTTTATAGCTGAGGAAATTAAAGCACAGGCAGGTTAAGTAACTTGTCTAAATGAACAGTGATACCAATTTCATGGGTTTTTGTTGGGATGAGATGCAATCACGCATGTACAAGAAAGTAGCAAAGCTGCAACATGCCATACACACATGTCATATTTACTCTTCATAAGAAAAGGAGGGATGTTTTCCTCTAAATCTGTCAGAGGCACTGGACTGAATTGATCAAATGAAGACACAGAGGGGTATCTCTTTGTGAACACCTGCTCTTAAGGCACAAGCAATCTATACAAAGAGTCAAAATGCAGAATTCAAAAGCACCCCTAAACAAGGTGGGGTAAAGCAAGACATGGAGTGAGTGGTGGGAATCAGGGGAGAAAATGAAGGACTCTGGCCTGACATGGACCCCTGAAAACTGGGCAGCATCAGACAGACTGAGAGGTGGTCCAGGGGACAGGGAGGGAGAAAGATGAGAACAGAGGCCTGTGGAGGGTGGCAAGCCCACTAATCTGTGTACTGCAGAGTAGCCACGTGGGGCCGAGGGTGCACAGAGGTGAGGCCAGACAGAGACAGCACAAAGAGAGGGACGCAGCCAGGTGGCCAGAGGTAGGACTCACCCCACTGGCAATATGAGGTCTCTGAAGTCTGAGGCCCTGTGTCCCAACACGGTCGCCCGAATACACTTGTTTATTGCTGTGGACAATAAACAAGGAGGGGGTTTTGAACTGCGCTACACACTGGGTGGGACTCATTTTCCCTGTGTGTGTATGGCCTAAGGACCTAAAGTTGGGATGGATGTTTTGTTTTGGCTCAGCAGCACTGACAAACAGCTCAGCTTTATTTAGCACTTACTGTGTGTGATGCGCTCTGTGTCAAACGCTCGCAATCTGAACGGCCCCAGGAAGGAGGTGTGGTCGTTCTTCGCCTTTTACAGAAGTCATCCTTCCAGACCAGAAGCCCCAGTTCTGTTTCAAACATGACAGAGCTCTTTTCCCACTTTTAATAATTAATTTAATAAAAGCAAAACAATATATGGCTCTTCTAAAGAGTGTTTATGTCAAAATGAAAGCATTACGTGGTTCACTGCTAATATGGGAACAACAACAACAAAAGAGCTCCTTTTGTTCTTATTTTTAAGTCAGTTTTTGAGCCAGGGGTCATATTTTTATATTCCCTGCCTAGTTCTGGCTAAGAATTTAGGAAGGAGCTTGTAATGCATCATTAAATAGTTTTTCCCATCATCTTATGACTGAGTTATTGGCACTAGATATAGCCATGGGGGGGAAAAAAATAATTTTTTTTTTTTTTTTTTTTCTCACCCAGGGTACTGTCAGTCACTACTTGTATGGCATGAGCTGGAGCTGGAGCAGATCAAAGGAGTCAACAACCGGCTGGGAAGACCTGGCTAATCTCAGCCCAAACCTAATCTCAGCCCAAACCTTGACAGGTAGGTATGGAACCAGTGGGCCTCAGGCTGCATCTGTTGTGCAGCCATTTTGTTTGTTTTAAAGGAAGTGTTTATAATGATTTAAACGACCAACTACAAGCCTTTGCCTTATTCCTTACTCAGCATCCTGCATGGTATGTAAAAACAGCAGTGAAAAAAAAATACCACATTAGAAATTTCAGCTGAGCAAAATGTCAGTTTTCAGTTACACTTAAAGAATAAAAAAAACATTAGGATACCATTAACAGTTTTAGAGTAATGGAGGCAAAGAGGGATTGTTTTCTGCTATTATTATGACCGCCATTAGTGGGTCAGAGCCTTCCAAGGGAGAAAAGCTGGGGACAACCCAGACACTTTCAATACAGCATTAACTCTTTCAGGTCAAAAGGGACCCATTTAGTGGACAGCAGCAGTCATTTAATAAATGATACCCTCGTGGCCTTGAAGAATTTATCTCCTGTCCAAAGAGCCTCGCTTACACATTCCTATTTCCTCTACTCCATCTCACTAAATATTCCAGTAAGAGAAAAGGTTAATTTACAGATAATTATTCAGGGAGGGAGGGAATGTTTTTTTAAGGCAGAAAAACAAAAAACAACGCGTCACAACGCATCAGCCACTGTGTGCAAATCTGGAAAACGATAATGAGCCTCATGAAGTCACAGAATTAAGATGAAAAATTAGTGGTGTGAGATGGAATGATTTTCTTTCAAGGGCAGTACCTGCTGAAATAATTGTTTTCCCGGTGTTTGCTTTGTGCACTTTATATGTGACTAAGTACAGCTAATCCTGTCTCTTTTCAAAAGTTAATGTCAGCTACTAGAATAATCTGCTTTCTTGATTTAATTGCATAGTTTAACCTCTGACATAACCTTTTCATTCACACCATGACAGCCAAGCCGACAGAAAGTTTTTCTAGAAATCTGAGTAACTTCCCCAAGGTAACAACTGCTTTCCCTCTTGTGGGTGTACAGGGAAGCATTCTGCCCGAGATCATCAAATACACCCTGACAGTTCTGCCTGCAGAGGTGGTGCGCTTACTGCATGGACGAGGGGAATTTGTTAGAATACCTGGTATGTTAGAAGTGGGACGCACATCAACGTGAATGTACTTAACACTGTGGAACTACACACCTGAAGTTGGTAAATTTATGTTATGTGTATTTTACTACAATTAAAAAAAAAAGTCACGCATGCTTGTTATCAAAAAGGGGCATTGGTCACATGATAGTTTGGGCAAAGAATGTGCTCAGCTCCACCTTGATTCAAATAAGGCTGTAGAAAAAGAAAACACTAAACGCTTTGCTGTTGTTCAGTACACTGAATCAAATCAAATTCAGGGAACTGAATTAGTAAGAATGCCTAGCTCCTTCAAATGCTAGGACAGAAGTCTTTGGCCACAGTCATGTAAAGATCCCACACTCTGAAGGCTTTGGTTCTTACATGAAGACAGACAATGATTTGGATACTGTGAGACCTATAGTCAACTGAGTTTTGGCAATTTTTAAAAGTAAAAGATGGTAAAATTCTGTTGTTGTTTTAACCCTGATTTTGGGGGTTTTTTTTGGAATTACTAAGAACATTTCTCCTATTTTAGAGATTAAGAAACATGATTTGGGGAAGCAACTTAATTTTAACAGCAAGACATTTAAATATATTTAAGTTTTCTTATATTTAAGTCGCTGAAATATCCAAAGAACAGACAAATGTTAAGGGTTATCTTTTAAGTTTTACTCAAGTTATTAAAAATACCTGCCTTCTTAAAATGCTAGGACAGAAGTCTCTGGCCATAGGTTGTATAAGGATTCTTAGGTAGACTACACCATTAAGGAAAAAAAGACAGAGATTGGTAAGGTAAAATAAAACATGTCCAAACACATATCATTATGGATTAAATTCCTCTGCAGAGAAATACATTACAAACATGTATCTTATGGATTAAATTCCTCTGTAGAGAAATATATTACAAACACATATCATTATGGATTCAATTCCTCTGCAGAGAAATATAAACTGAAGATGGGGGGAAATCTCCTCATTCCACATTTCTGTTTTGTCATAAGCGTTTTTATTTAAATTGTTTCAGTATGGGTTTTTCTCTTCATAGCTTGGGTTTTTCCTACGGTGAAATGATACTTCTTTGCTTAGATAACCTCACTAACGCTGTCTTAGAGTTTTGCTGCATGATTAAATAAAAAGAGGTCTAGGGGTTGAGAAAAGAAAATTTGTTTAAACAAACATCTTTGATAATTAGAAAACCGATGAGAAATTTTCTACAAAGCGGACCAAAGCTTCTGGGGTGTGCTTAAGTTAAAACCAGGAAGCCACACAAAGTAGAATTAAGTTTCTTCCTGTCCTCAACTCTAAATATAAGGCATTCTCACCTACTGAGGCATTTCAGGAATAAACTCATATATAATATGTCTTTCTCTTCTTTTTATGGAAAATTAAGCCCTTTAAAATGTATACACCTGGCCAGGAGGTTCATGACTGGGCTATTTCAAGATGAAATGGTTTTGATTTGCTGATTGACATAAATAGTTCCCTGTCCTTACAGGACAGGTATCTTCAAAGAGTTAAGAACTGACATTCTAGAAAGAGTCTCTCCTAGATCTTGTTCAACTCAGTCGATGATGGGAAGCATATATTTTCAGAGCTTAGGGGAAAAAAAATCATTTCTTGGTTTGTTTTAATTCCAGAGATTAAGGTTGTACCTGGGACTTTGGGACACGAAGACCAGGGCAGTAGTCTAAGACTGGCGTCCCAAGTTGGTCTCTGGCTCAAACCTGCTCTTTGGTTACCTGGTGTTCTGTTCCTCATTTCCAAACAGCGTTCAGTATCTGAGAGGCTGAAGTCAATGTTTATTTAACACGATCAACCCCAATCCTTTTCTCCTTAGCCCTGCCACTTCTCTCCTGCACCTGTCTGCTCTCGCGTCATGGAATACTATACGCCTGAAATGTTTATGACTTCATTTTATGGCTGCCTGCACTCCCCACCCAACCCCACCAGCACTCGAGCAGCCACTCTCATGTAAGAAGCCCTAAATATCATTGCCACAGGTGACATGAGAGCATTGAGCATGGTGGAGCTCAACTAATAAAAAGGCTTTCACAGCATTTCAGCCTTTGCTCATGAGTAAAGTTAAAATTTATGGCTTTTAAAATACTGGATCTGGAAGAGGTCAGGTTAAACGGCTGCTAGTAATAAAAGGAATCAATACACCACAGCATCTTGAAACACCCAGCAAACTAAATAAACACTTCATCCAAATCCACTTGGCCCTGAATTAAAAGAACATAAAATACTGTATTTATTTGGTTTGTTCCCCATCCATCAAGAGCTTGCCTCTCTAGGCCTCAACAAATTCTACCCAAGACAAGTATCAAAGGTTTGTTAGCCAAATGGCAATTATAGGACATGTCAAGGCTCTGGGTAATTAGCTAAGTGTTAACTTTATCAGGGAAGCACTTGCAGATGAGTTTACTACAAACACACAAACAAGACGAACAGCCTGGCCTGGGAAGAGAACAGACTTCCTGATACTTATTTACAAAACTGACATTGGAATTTGATATCCTCTGAGAACCAAAGCTTTCCCTTAGGAAAAAAAGGAAAGAAAAAAGTGTTTTTCAATGGTTTCCTTCTCTCACGCTGAACTCAAATCTAATCTAGATTTTAGAATGAAAATTAAACCATTTGCAATAATGAACAAAATCACAAGTTTGAAAGACTAGGACAATTGTGGAATACATTGGAAAGGGAAAAATGAGTGAATTTGAAAGCAGGGCAAGGAAAGACTGACTATCCCTTTGATTTTTTTTTTTTTTTTTTTTGCTACAAATTATCTAAGGCACAAAAATACCATCCACTTTCCTTTGGTGACAAATAGTTTAATAATCTGTTAATGTTATTCTTCTGTTCAAAGTTCATGCATGGGGAAAAGGAGTGGTGACTGTATTTTGTCCTAAAGCCGGTTTTTTTTTTCCCCACTGGAAGGTATTATATGAAAGCTATTTATGTCAGAGAAAGGCTACTGCTATTCATCCCTTCAGACAGAAGAAATCCCGACACAAAGGGACTCTTTTACCCTTCTCTAACGGCTTACAGTTTAATATTTTAAATGTATTTTTGCTTTCATGGTTCAGCACAAAGTATGGCTCTGGAATGAAAATAAGTGATCACAGTTTAGAGACATAACAGGTAAAATAGGGATACTTCTTTTCTGTAGCTTCAGGCTGTATTTAGGCTTCCTGCTGGGAATAATCTTAGATTGCAGAAACCCAGCTTTATGGTCAGAAACATTGGAAAACTTACTTCCCAGAATGTGCTTCTCTTTGGTCTGGTTTGACTCTATCAGAAAATGAGAAATGTTCTCTAAGCAGGGGTTCATTTTAGGGAAGTGATGTCCTTTTACTGAAATGGGACGGGCTGAGCCATTGAAAGCAGCCTTCGTCCTCTCAGGGGTCCTGCATGCCATGAAGTGACTCAGAAGAAGCTTTGCAGAGTTTTGGGGAAAGGCTCTAAAACTAGAGTGCGGTGATTCTAAGGTCAAATAAAAGCAGCGATTGAAGGAGAAATTCTGTTCCATGTAGTAAGACATTCATTTAGCTTGCCCTTTGGAGAATCGGACGTTTAAATAATGCCAATGTGAAATTATGGCAAATGTTCATAATTAACAAAGCAAAAAACTGAAAACATGGAAGAATATAATGAGGAAAGCTGGTAATAGAGGAAACACATGAATGGGATGAGTCCTCCAACACTGGAGGCGGTAAGAATGGAAGAAACACGAGTGAGGTAGAATTACAACTCTTGAAAGTTAGAGAAGCTATAGGGCCCAGTGCTATGGGAAATGTGAATGAAACATTTTAACAAGTAAAGAGACACAGATGTAGAGAACAAACGTATGGACACCAAGAGGGGAAAGCAGAGGGGGGGGTGGGGGGGTGGGGAGTGGTGGCGTGATGAATTGGGAGACTGTGATTGACATGTATACACTAATATGTATAAAATGGATAACTAATAAGAGCCTGCTGTATAAAAAAAAAAAAAAGAATTCTGAAATGTAGCCAATTCCAAAAGTGGAAGGAGAGGATGCACTGGCAACGCTACCACTTATTTTTGGCAGTTCTTTTGAAAGGCAATGTTGAATTTTGGGGAAAGGTTAGTAGAATTAAGAGAATTGGAAAATGAATACCATTTTATAAAGTTCAGTAGCTTCTGGGAGTTCTGAATTAGAATTAAATTCAAGTTTCTTAAGGAATTAAGTGGACACATTTTTTTTTTTTCATTCTCACAGTTGCAGGAAGCTTACAGAAAAATTAAATTCATTAACTTATTGTGAAAGAGTAGCACTTAATCTCATGGGTGCCCAGGAATTGTTTTACTCATTTCTCATTAAGTCGCTAAAGCCTCTCCCACAGCAGCTGACTCAAAACCTGCCATTACAGCAAGTCCCCTATTCCTATATATTTCCCCTCATTCTCAAAACTTAAAAAAAAAAAAAAAAAAATCCTCTGAGTCTCTCCTTTCTTAGCCTCATAAATGGTCTCTGTTCCTGTATCCATCCTGTCTTCTGGGCCTCACGTCCAATTAAGAGAGACCCCCTTTCTTCTCCCTTCTGAATCTATCAGTTATCCTGGTTCTCTCCATCCCTCTAGAAATTCTTTCTCTTCACAGAAATCATCTCTTGGGTCTCTTCTATTCAGAGGCCCCTGCAGGTCTGTAACCTCTCTCTTTTCCCTTCTTTTAATGCCAGGCTGGGCGCACCTGGAGGCCTTATCCAGGGAGTCTACTTTCTCCCGGTCTCTGCTTCCTCTGCCATATGGCGTCCAGCTCCAGTGCTTCCTCGATGCTCGAAGGTCACCAATGACCTCCTAATTGCCAGAACCAATAAACTTCTCTCAGGCCTTATTTTGTTTGATCTCTCTGTCGCACTCGCTCTTTTGCTTAACCCTTTCTACTTAAAATCCTATCCTCCCCCTGCCTCCAGGCCCAGTGCTACCTGGTTATTCTCATAAGATGTCCATTCCTTCTCATTCTCCTTTACTGGTGCCCTTTCTTTCCACTTTCACCAAATGTGGGCCTTCTCCAAGATGTAACCTTCAGCTCAATGCTATCTTTGTGTATTCACATTTACCCTCTGGGCCTCTGTCTCCAGAATTTTTGATCATTTGATTAAATTACTCCTCTAGGCTCCCTGTTGCTTTTGGGAGAAAGTCCAAACTCCTTAGGATAGTTTACAAAGCCCTTCATGATCTGGCCTCTTGCCTCACTTCTCCTCTCCTTCCTTTGCTCTTCCCCACATTTTCCAAATCCTAGCCATTTTGAACTAATTGCTATACTTCAAAGACACTAGCTCCCTCCTCTGGGTCTTTGTACATGCCATTTCTATTTCTAGGTTCCTCTTCTCCCCTCTCTGGGAGGCTCTTCATCAAGACACCACTTCCACCAGGAAACCTTTCCTAACCATCTGTATGCCAAAAAAAGAAAGAAGGGACAGGTAAGCAGTGAGGTTCCTCAGTTCTGTTACAATGTCATAAAAACTAGTAGGTACTGAGTGCCAAGCATTACTTTAAGTACTGTACATTATTCACAAGATTAATCCTTACCACAACTCTTGGATACAAGTGCTATTATTACTGTCACCTATATAAAGGGAAACGGGCATAGAGAGGTTAAGTACCTTATCTAAGGTCACACAGCTAGTGAGTGACAGAGTTGAGATCTGAACTCAAGTACTCCATTTTCAAGTTCAGGGTCCTGAACAACGTGATACCACAGCTCTGATAAATCATGCACCATTCTGTACATTGTCTGCGCATGTATCCGTCCTCCTTACTGAATTCTAAGCTCTTTGAAGGTAGGGATGAAGTCAGGGTCACCTTCGTTTCAATGCCCTGCAGAGTGGACACTCAATAATTACTTGCTGTTTGACTAACTGAACTTTCCTAATAGTGGTCTCAAAGACTGCCCCTCCTTGATTGCTTACAGCATGGATTCTTTTTTAATTGCATCCCTGTTGTTGCAAATATGCGGATCATTCAATTAACATACAGGGCGGTTGTCCTGAGTGCCAGAACCTGTGCTAGTTGTTCTACATGAATCGTCTAGATCCATCTTCACCCATGAGGTT
The DNA here is from genome assembly GCF_026419965.1 of Kogia breviceps. Taxonomy (NCBI): domain Eukaryota; kingdom Metazoa; phylum Chordata; class Mammalia; order Artiodactyla; family Physeteridae; genus Kogia; species Kogia breviceps. The sequence continues at coordinate 171,504,790 of NC_081311.1, read as the reverse complement.
GATATTATTAGTATCCACATTTCAAAGCTGAAGAAGCTGCGGCTCAGAGTGCCGCAGGGTCACACGCTCAACCAGCTGTGGAGCTGAGACTCAGAAGCCAGGAGCGACGGCTACAGGTAGGTCTCCCAACCAGGGCGGCACATTTTCTACTGAAGTTCTTTGGGCCTCTCTTCTCCGAGGTTTCATACAGAGCTCAGAGGCAGAAGTTGCTGTGTGCACGTTGGCTCATAACTGCCACAAGCCATAGTTTGGAACTCCGCTTACTTTCCCAGGAGAAAGTTCCCCACATTTCCAGGAGGGCCATCTGTGCGCTGGTGGGTGCTGCTTCCCTCTCCCACTATCTAAGACCTTGCCTTTGCTCTTCTTCCCTCAGTTCCTCCACAGGTAACACTGGGCTCCGACTCTGTCTTCTTTTAAATTCTGGCAAAAAAACCTTTTCCTGGTGAAGCTTTTCACCAGGTCTTTTTGTCCTTTCTTCTACTAAGGATGAATAGGAAAAGAAAAAGGAAAATACCACAAATACTGTATAAATACTACAGAGCTGGAGGCCTTAAAACTCTCCCAGCACCAGACATCTTGCTGGCTCTCCATAAAAGGAGGCTACAGAATGCTCTCCCATCCAAATTTCCTCTGGCCCTCTTTCCCTTTCAAATATGACTTCTGTGTATCAGCAATTAATGTTAACTACATACAGCTTATTGTGTACATTACACATTTTCAGGGAGAGAACACCTCAGTGAGGGCAACAGCTTCAGTTATTTGTATCAACACTCTCTCTGAATAGAGTTCTCAAACTAAATAAGGACACCACCACCAACATACCTGAGATGGTACCTTCCACTTCCATTAATGTAAATACCACACGCACAAGCATTAAGAGCTTCTGCATTCGTATTGGAACAATTGCACTGATATGAAAAAAATCCCTGCTAAACTTCTTCTCTCTCCTAAGGAAATGAAATGGAATTTTTGTCATCTTTCTATTTTCTATTGACAAAATAGACAATTCAGGTTTAAAAACAACAAAGCCAACCCTAGATTTTTTTTTTTTTTTGCAAAAGCTTTTAAATTTCATTAGGTCCCATTTTTTATTTTTGTTTTTATTTCCATTACTCTAGGAGGTGGATCAAAAAAGATCTTGCTGTGATTTATCTCAAAGACTACTTTTCCTATGTTTTCTTCTAAGAGTTTTATAGTGCCCAGTCTTACATTTAGGTCTCTAATCCATTTTGAGTTTATTTTTGTGTATGGTGTTAGGGAGTGTTCTAATTTCATTCTTTTACATGTAGCTGTCCAGTTTTCCCAGCACCTCTTATTGAAGAGACTGTCTTTTTTCCATTGTATATCCTTGCCTCCTTTGTCATACATTAGCTGACCACAGGTGTGTGGGTTTATCTCTGGGCTTCCTATCCAGTTCCATTGATCTATATTTCTGTTTTTGTGCCAGTACCATATTGTCTTGATTACTGTAGCTTTGTAGTATAGTGTGAAGTCAGGGAGTCTGATTCCTCCAGCTCCGTTTTTCATTCTCAAGATTGCTTTGGCTATTGGGGGTCTTTTGTGTTTCCATACAAATTGTGAAATTTATAGTTTTCTGCAAACAGGTCTTTTGTCTCCCTAGGTAGGTTTATTCCTAGGTATTTTATTATTTATGTTTCAATGATAAATAGGAGTGTTTCTTTAATTTCTCTTTCAGATTTTTCATCATTAGTGTATAGGAATGCAAGAGATTTCTGTGCATTAATTTTGTATCCTGCAACTTTACCAAATTCATTGATTAGCTCTAGTAGTTTTCTGGTGGCATCTTTAGGATTGTCTATGTATAGTATCATGTCATCTGCTAACAGTAACAGTTTTATTTCTTCTTTTCCAATTTGGATTCCTTTTATTTCTTTTTCTTCTCTGATTGCTATGGCTAGGACTTCCAAAACTATGTTGAATAACACTGGTGAGAGTGGACATCCTTGTCTTGTTCCTGATTTTAGAGGAAATGCTTTCAGGTTTTCACAATTGAGGATGATGTTTGCTGTGGGTATGTCATATATGGTCTTTGTTATGTTGAAGTAGGTTCCCTCTATGCCCACTTTCTGGGGAGTTTTTATCATAAATGGCTGTTGAATTTTGTCAAAAGCTTTTTCTGCATCTATTGAGATGATCATATGGTTTTTATTCTTCAATTTGTTAAAATGGTGTATCACATTGATTGATTTGCATATATTGAAGAATCCTTGCATCTCTGGGATAAATCCCACTTGATCATGGTGTATGATCCTTCTAATGTGTTGTTGGATTCTCTTTGCTAGTATTTTGTTGAGGATTTTTGCATCTATATTCATCAGTATATTGGTCTGTAAATTTCTTTTTTTGTAGTATCTTTGTCTGTATTGGTATCAGGGTGATGGTGGCCTCATAGAATGAGTTTGGGAGTTTTCTTTCCTCTGCAATTTTTTGGAAGAGTTTGAGAAGGATGGATGTTAGCTGTTCTCTAAATGTTTGATAGAATTCACCTGTGAAGCCATCTGGTCTTGGACTTTTGTTTCTTGGAAGATTTTTAATCACAGTTTCAATTTCAGTGCTTGTGATTGGTCTGTTCATATTTTCTCTCTCTTCCTGGTTCAGTCTTCAAGGTTATACCTTTCTAAGAATTTGTCCATTTCTTCCAGGTTGTCCATTTTGTTGGCATAGAGTTGCTTGTAGTCGTCTCTTAGGATTCTTTGTATTTCTGCGGTGTCTGTTGTAACTTCTCCTTTTTCATTTCTTATTTTATTGATTTGAGTCCTCTCCCTCTTTTTCTTGATGAGTCTGACTAATGGTTTATCAATTTTGTTTATTTTCTCAAAGAACCAGCTTTTAGTTTTACTGATCTTTGCTACTGTTTTCTTTGTTTCTATTTCATTTATTTCTGCTCTGATCTTTATGATTTCCTTCCATCTGCTAACTTTGGGTTTTGTTTGTTCTTCTTTCTCTAGTTCCTTTAGGTGTAACGTTAGATTGTGTATTTGAGATTTTTCTTGTTTCTTGAGGTAGGCTTGTATAGCTATAAATTTCCCTCTTAGAACTGCTTTTGCTGCATCCCACAGGTTTTGGATCATCGCATTTTCGTTGTCATTTGTCTCTAGGTATTTTTTGATTTCCCCTTTGATTTCTTTAGTGATCTCTTGGTTATTTAGTAACGTATTGTTTAGCCTCCATGTGTTTGTGTTTTTTATGTTCTTTTCCCTGTAATTGATTTCTAATCTCATAGCATTGTGGTCAGAAAAGATGCTTGGCATGATTTCAATTTTCTTCAATTTACTGAGGCTTGATTTGTGACCCAAGATGTGATCTGTCCTGGAGAATGTTCTGTGCACACTTGAGAAGAAAGTGTAATCTGCTGTTTTTGGATGGAATGTCCTATAAATATCAATTAGATCTACTTGGTCTATTGTGTCATTTAAAGCTTGTGTTTCCTTATTAATTTTCTGTTTTGATGATCTGTCCACTGGTGTGAGTGAGGTGTTGGAGTCCCCCACTATTATTGTGTTACTGTTGATTTCCTCTTTTAGCGCTGTTAGCATTTGCCTTATGTATTGAGGTGCTCCTATGCTGGGTGCATATATATTTATAATTGTTATATCTTCTTCTTTCATTGATCCCTTGATCATTATGTAGTGTCCTTCCTTGTCTCTTGCAACATTCTTTATTTTAAAGTCTATTTTATCTGATATGAGTATTGCTACTCCAGCTTTCTTTTGATTTCCATTTGCATGGAATATCTTTTTCCATACCCTCACTTTCAGTCTGTATGTGTCCCTAAGTCTGAAGTGGGTCTCTTGTAGACCGCATATGTACAGGTCTTGTTTTTGTATCCATTCAGCCAGTCTATGCCTTTTGGCTGGAGCATTTAATCCATTCACGTTTAAGGTCATTATCAATATGTACATTCCTATTACCATTTTCTTAATTGTTTTGGGTTTGTTTTTGTAGGTCCTTTTCTTCTCTTGTGTTTCTCACTTAGAGAAGTTCCTTTAGCATTTGTTGTAGAGCTGGCTTGGTGGTGCTGAATTCTCTTAGCTTTTGCTTGTCTATGAAGCTTTTGATTTCTCCATCAAATGTGAATTATATCCTTGCTTGGTAGAGTAATCTTGGTTGTAGGTTCTTCCCTTTCATCACTTTAAGTACATCATGCCACTCCCTTCTGGCTTGTAGTTTCTGCTGAAAAATCAGCTGTTAACCTTATGGGAGTTCCCTTGTATGTTATTTGTCGTTTTTCCCTTGCTGCTTTCAATAATTTTTCTTTGTCTTTAACTTTTGCCAATTGGATTACTATGTGTCTTGGCATATTCCTCCTTGGGTTTATCCTGTATGGGACTCTCTGTGCTTCCGGGACTTGGGTGGCTATTTCCTTTCCCATGTTAGGGAAGCTTTTGACTATAATCTCTTCAAATATTTTCTCGGGTTTTTTTCTCTCTCTTCTCCTTCTGGTACCCCTATAATGTGAATGTAGTTGCTTTTAATGTTGTCCCAGAGGTCCCTCAGGCTGTCTTCATTTCTTTTCATTCTTTTTTCTGTATTCTGTTCCGCAGCACTGAATTCCACCATTCTGTCTTCCAGGTCACTTATCCGTTCTTCTGCCTCAGTTATTCTGTTATTGATTCCTTCTAGTGCATTTTTCATTTCAGTTATTGTACTGTTCATCTCTGTTCTTTAATTCTTCTAGGTCTTTGTTAAACATTTCTTGCATCTTCTCGATCTTTTCCTCCATTCTTTTTCCGAGGTCCTGGATCATCTTCATTATCATTATTCTGAATTCTTTTTCTGGAAGACTGCCTATCTTCATTTCATTTAGTTGTTTTTCTGGTGTTTTATTTGGTTCCTTCATCTGGTACATAGCCTTCTGCCTTTTCATCTTGTCTATCTTTCTGTGAATGTATTTTTTGTTCCACAGGCCTCAAGATTGTAGCTCTTCTTACTTCTCTAGATTTTTAAAATACTATTATGAAACTACAATCACCTCTTTTGGGTAATCCAAAGAGGCAGGCAGCTCCTGCTTCTATTGCTGGATCTCTTAAATAAATATTTGGAGAGAAGACACATGAACTTGTATTTCATGGCCTCATTAGAATGTGCTTTTCAGAGACTAATTTCTCTTTTCATTATCTTTCTTCTCCTCATACACACTGCTAACTGTATTTTCAGTACATGATAAATACAAGGAAGTTTTTGCTAATCTGTGAAACTCAAAAGAGATCTTCCCTTTCCAATAGGGTACTGAAAGAAGCTAAAACTCGGCCTAGGAGTTGATTTGTGATTATATATTACCTCTTTATTCACTTCCTTCTCAGTCTGCAATCATCCCACAGTTAGCAAGCATTACTCACATTTTCTTTTCCTCTCATGTCTAAATATATATTTAAAAGATTCGCAAGCAGTTAGAAATCTAGAAACAAAGGGCGAATAAAACTATAAGCCCTTCGAAACAACATGCAACTCTACGATAAAGGATAATAAAAATTAAGGCAATGGTAACAATGGGAATTACTTTTAAAATATTAAAAGAATATTTAGTAAAATAGTACTTCCTCTTTTTACCACAGATTTTTTAATAGGTCAAATAAATATTAAGGCATACATATTATAGACAACTTGTTGAAAAACCAAGAAGAGAAAATGCTATGGATCATCTGTAAAGTAATATAATGATTTCTGAAGAGGAATTAAAAGTTGTCAAAATTAAACTTTACATTTGTCACTAATTGAAGACAAATACTGTATTTAATAAAAGACATGTTGAAAATGTCAAAGATACAGTGACATAGCTTCCTGAATAATTTCAGATAAAAATTAAGCAGAAATAATTTTTTAAAAAGTCAGCAACGTAAAAGTGAACTATGTAAAATAAGTAATATAGAAAAAGGAAGTGTTAATAAAAACAAATATTTTATAACATATTTGTTTAATAGTAAATGTTTAATAATAAACATTTCTCACTGGAGTGAACAAGATGGCTAAGGGTTTGTTGTTTTTTTTTTTTTTTTTGCAGTAATATTATAAGTAATTGCAATATAAGTTTCTAAGAGGGCTTGAAGGATTAAACATTTTCCTCCATACATCAAAGGAATGAAATCAGTTGGCCAATACTCCTGCAAATTTACAAAGTTGGAAGTTTATGAGGTATCCTAAACCCCAAAGTGCTGTAGCAAAAGCATATGGACATGCTGTCTATTCACAAAAGAGTAAAGAAAATAAAGAACACAGATATTAAATTGTCTTAAGATGAATATTTACAGAAAGTAAATGCAATAGTAGTAATTTATCTAAGATCTAGATACATATATGAGGGAAAATTGCCCGATTTTAAAAAACCCTATATTTGTCCAAGTCTAAATTACCTAAGATAATAATATGGATAATGTAAACCAGGAACCAATCCTCAAATGTGCAGTAAAGTAACCAGAGCAACTGCATACACTCAGATGGGTTTTGTGCTCTGTAGCCCCTGGGACACCACTCACATGACTCACAGGTAGTTTACATAGATAGCCCCCTCCCACCCCCATCGTGGAGCAGTACAGCCTGGTAGCCTATGTAGTAACATAAATGAAACAACATAGGTAACTCACGAAAGTAAATTGTTTTCCAAGCTACATTTACAAATACTATTCAATATGACTGCAGAATACAGTGTGACTATATGCATTGTGAGCTCAGCATGATACACAGCACATGGTAGGAATTCAACAGGTATTTGTCAAATGAATACACTATTGACTGAATGAACAAAGTGAATGTTTTTCACACTGTAAACTCACATTTCAAACAAGAACATGGATGCTCAATCTAGGAGGAATTGGTACACTCTTAGGCAAATGCATTTGATACTCTTAATATTTCTCACCTTGATTCATAGTCAAGATGGAGAAGACTGGCCTCAAAATAGCTGCTCTTTGGATAAATGCTTCAGGGTTTACATCTTTGCTGAAGGAGGAGAAGGTCATGGGAAGGAAAGATCCTCTATGGAAGCTGACCCAAGTGTAGAGAGGGAACTCACATCTGCTTCCACTCCAGTTGTGTTTTGCTATAGTGAGAAGGAGCAGAGTTCACCCTAAGATTAACAAAGGAGTGAAAGCTTTCCACTAGGTGACGATGCAAAGAAGAAATGGATAGCTGGAATTTCCAACAATAATGGGAATTCACAGTATGCACCCTTTGGTAATTGAGAGTTGATTGTGTATATGAATACTTAGTTGCAACTATTAAAGTGAAAATTTAGGTTAAGGAAAATCACTGAAGCAATCAACACAATTTAATTTACTATTCATTAAATTCCTGCAATGTATGTGTTAGTTGCTGTTCAGAGAGCACTGAAGTAGTTTATTTATAACTTTTAGTGTCTACATTGCAAAACTTCTTTATTTTCAATTGTGTTAGGCATTTTAAGTTAAATTTAGGGAGAAAAGCTAATATATAATAAAAGGGACAATTTTTATTTGGTTAACTCATCTGTCTTAAGTACAATTACTTGTTGTCTATCCAAAATCCTTTTTTACCTTCTTCTTTCCAATGAAATCCTGACTTTGCTTGAAGAAGCAACATGACTAGTTCCAAGTATTCATCTCCCCATGTATTCTTGCACTTCTGGGTTACTATGTAATGGTTTTGAATAAAAAGATATAACCAAAACTTCTAAGGTCACATTTCTGGAAAGCTATTGTTTTCTGGATAAAAGGGGAAGAATCAGCCATTATGTCTTATGTCTTTTGCCCTTCATCTATCTTCCTTCCTTCCTGGAACAGGGAGGGGCAGCAGCCTTTTCGCAAACATGAGGTTGAAAGCCACATGGTATGGATGGAGCAGCAGGAGGTCAGAAGGAGGCTGGTGCTTTGGTGGCTTGTTTGAGCAACTATACAAATCCTGGCCAGACTGCTTTTGCCCGTCATGATACCTGAGAAAAATAAACTCTTTTTTGGTGAAACCATTGTCACTGATTATCTGTTACTTGCAGCCAAACACATTCCAGTTGAAACAACTAATTTTAAAAATTGAATAGTCCTTATATACAATATACTAAAGTCTACACATTTCCTGCTACTGGTGCTGTTTATGGTAAGTATGTTCTATCAAATGCAAATATGATTATGAGGAAAATAATCAGGGGAATGAGGGGACAGATTACCTAAAATAGGACTGTCTAAGAATATGTGTGACAAGGTGGTAGAATATATACTGCAGTATTAAATTCTGAGAAATCAAATTAAGCAAAATTTTACCAGAATCAAACTGTTTCCCTTTCATTCAGAGAATCAGACAAAATAAGAACATCTTTTACTAATCTTATCAGATTAAGCTAATATGCTGTTAAAATGTAACCAATTTAAAATAAAATAATTTTTATGTCTGATAGAAACTTTTATTGAGATATAGTTGATATATAGCATCATATTAGTTTCAGATGTAAAACATAATGACCTGGTATTTGTATATATCAAGAAATAATCAATAAGTCTAGTTAATAGCATACAATGATTTCTTTCAAAATCAATGTGGAAGCATCAGTGGGAAGTTGAGTGGTTTCCAACCTGGGGTGTCTGGTCTACATTTGAGTCCACTTAAGAAAATAATAGGCAACTATAATGAGGATTTGTGAGTTATTTCTAAATATCAAAATGATGATGACTAGCAACTGTACATTTTAGTAAGCTCACAAATGTCCTAAAAGAGAAATTATTTCTGCTTTGGGCTAAAATTATATACACATATTATTGGCATATTTACTAATGTTACTGGCATATTTACTCATATGTCAGACATTGAATCCCCAATCAGTCAATCACTATTGCTTATCAGTGTTATTTTTTTCATGAAGGAAATTCTTCAAACATGGGGACTATGAGGGTTTCCTGCTCTCACCCTCTGCAGCAAATGCTTGACACTGGAGTTTCATATATTCTCAAGTGACTCTGAAGGCCCTTGTCTGGAAGCAATCTGATATTTTGTTGAGGCATGAATCTGAATCACTTTGCAGAAAGTGCACCTGGCACAAAGTCCAGCTTCTGAAATCTTTGGGAGTATGATTTTCTCTGCTTGTCTTTGGATATGTGGTAATTCATCTTAAGTGATTATTTTCTAGATCCAGGTAAGCTATAATGGAATAATGTAATTTATGATAAAAATTTATTTTGGTGGCAGCACTTATTATTTTTTGCAGCATGACAATCACTGTTGGTTGGTTATTCCAACCCCATTCCCAACCACCTTCTTTCTTCCCTGCTTCTGGAATAGAGGCTAGAAAATCAAATACTCATATCCCAGTTTTTGCTTCCAGCTTTGGAAGTGAGCCAACTCTGGGTAAAAAGCTATGTGCGGAAGTGGGCTGGAGCCTTCTGCGGGGGGAGGCCTTAGGTTTTACCAGTAGGACAGACAAGGCTGGCACTATCCTTTCACTCCTTTTACCTTTTCCTGTTTTCACCATGGGCCTTATGCCCAGAGTTGCCATGAAAGTGTCAAGGGGGAGAAGCCAAGATAGCCAGAGACACAACCAACCTACTACCCAGTGAACTCTCCCTCCTCTTCCCTGCCAGCAGGTTACTTTCCCTAGACTATTTATTATGTCAGAGACGTATATCCTACATCTTTAGGTTAACAATAGTAGAGCCTTCTGTTATTTGTAGCCTAGAGCATTCTTAACTGACACACTATAGTATTATGAATTAATATAGTCCTGTACTTAGAACATTATTGTCTGAAGGATCTGAAGATGTCTCTTAAAACCTTCCATTATTTGCTTTATTTCAGGGAGAAAATTACACATAATACTGCTATTTGTGAATGAGGAGACTGGTGAAAGTATCAGGAGGAATCCTAGAGAACATTTAGTCTATGGAACATTCCAAAAGTGGAAACACATATAGCTTCCTTTCAGGTAATCCAATTCCCCTTGCTTGCTCAACTCGGTAAGTATCCTTCAGATCTTAATTTGCTTTTTGCAAGGGAATTTTTTTTTACTAGGAAAAAAAAATCTCTGACAGCTAAAATGACTATTCCAGTTCAGAGGGAAATTACTAATTATACCTTGTCACAAAGTAATGCATTTTTGTTTGTCAGGTATGAGTTTGGTTATTGAGAATCAGCAGCCCAGGAGTTCAATTGCCCCTGGGGGAACTTAAAAAAAAAAAAAATCAATGCAATGCCTGAATATAAATTCCTGAACACAAAAGTTCTTGGAAATTCTAAAAAGGTGCCTGTATTGCTTTCTCTCTCCTACACATGAAGCATGATGTGAAAAAGCCTCCTGGCTTCCTTTATTATGTCTGAAATATACTACTAATGACAAAAAAACTGAAATTGGAAAACAACTTGAAAGTAGTCTCTTTAGTTATAAGAGTGTATCATTAGTTCCTTAGGATTAGGTACCAAAAAGTTTTAACACAAAATCTAAATACCATTTGAAAGACACTCAAGAGACTTTTAATCGTTGAGAACTTGTCTTTGAGGAATTAGAAAATTATAATAAAATAAGTTTCTATCTAGGTACGACTTTATCTACCCTGTTCATTTGAAGTTAAATGCAAAAATTGTAACAGTTTTGAGTGATTTATTTATTTTTAAAAATTTAAAGCGACTTAGGTTCAAATTGATAGAACCCTTACTATTTGTATCAACATCTCAGTTTCCTCACCTATAAAATGGAATACCCACTCTTCCAACCTCATAGGTTTTCTGAAACTGGATGATTTATACTTATTTTATTAATAGGATAAACCACTTGCTTGGAAACTCACACTTGAGCATGTCTATTTTTACGAGAATATTACATTTTCTTCCTTTTGAGCAATTCCAGTCTACAAATGAAATAACTTCTACGAGAGTCTCTTGCTATCACCTCATTAATGACGTTGTTAAAATGATGTGATTTCTTGTTCTTTTTCCTTCTATTCCAGTCATGATCATATTTAAACCTTCACTCATTTCAAATTTTTTTCCAAAGAGTTAAGAGGTCTTCTCTTTTGCCAAACTTCTAGTATGTTACTCAAAACTATATATTTTTAGCTTATTTTGGGCTGGGCATAAATTTCAGAATTAAAATTTTAGTGCTACTTATGGACCTTCCTTTTTATTTTTTATCCACAAATTACTTCCTCATAACACTAGTGACATTAGAGCACTAGGTTCTTTAGACCTCATTTCAAATCAAATGTTTCTGTGCACTTCAAACTCAATTTTCTTTCTCTTATTTTCCCAGGGGATTCTTAACACCCAGAAAAGTACAGTATCTTAAGAATGCTGACCAGTAATCCGAATCAATACTGGCCTCTGCCAGGATCTTTTACTACAAACCTCTAACAATTCTTTTGTTCAGTGGTATGACAGAGTCAATCTGACTTCCAAGTTGATGCTCATTTCTCTCCTAATATATTGGAATAAAGTGTTTTCAAGAACCAATTATATGAGCAGACCTTAATCGGTCTGTCTTCATGCTTATTTACTTTTACTAATTCATGTTCATCACAAGACATGGTGATGCACAACCTCTAATCTACTTTGTGATCAAATCTCTGATGATCAGCAGTTCCTACTTTGGCACAATATTAATGAGTTCTTGCAGCTGACTCTGAAACATTTCGGTGTCAGCATTCTTTCTCACTGGAGAAGGCACGGAGAATGATGGTTATGTTTACTAGAGCTCACTCACTAAAGACCCAAGGATGAGAGCAGCCCTGCAGTTTAGCCTTAAGAGTTTGATTAATAACCAACAGAGTTGGTGCCATATAAAATATGGCAGCAGCCTTTTTCATTACAGTATTAAGAAAAACATCCTTCCTCTAGTTTAGAGATTAGATTAGTTATCTTGAATGTTTGAGGTCCTTTATGATGCCCTAGGAATTCTGTCCTCTTAAAACCAAGCCAGGGACTAAAGAACATGCTTGGAATTGCTAGAAACTAAAACTTCAGCTTTTTCATATTTTTATTTACTATCATTACTTGTTAAATAGATTTATTCAGCATTCACTCTTCAATCTTCCTTCTCTCTAATGAAGTCAGCTACTAAACTGGAATATTTTGCTGCTGATGTAAATTACAAGGAGATCAAAGTCACTTCCTAGGACTGCGGGATCATTAAAATTAGGGCATACTATGACATTTGCGTGACATTTCTGCTTCTGAGCTTGCTTTTGCTTTCCCTGCTGCCTGGAATGCCTTCTCCTCTTTTCTATCGTGATCCAAATCCAACCAATCCTTCAAAGCTCAGGCCAAATCCTTCCTTGATGAATACAGCCCACGCTGATCTTGCTCATGTCTAAGCCCTGTTGCCCTATTGTCTGTGTCACACAATCTGGCACTTTCTATTTCAGAGTTCACTTGTTCTTAATTGTTTCATATGTATAAGTTTTACCTTCTTTGAAAACTTGTATGCTCCCTATGCCTTTTACTTCTTTTGGATTCTCACAGTATTTCATGCAGTATCAGGCACAACAACAATTACTACTTGATGTCATAATTTGTATGAGTGTAAAATGTTAAAGAAGTTCTGTTATCAGTGTTGGCTGAAATAGAGAAATATTATTGGGACTATCAAAGAAAAATACTAAAAGGGAACTTAGAGTGAATTCTCATCTTTAAAAATCCAAGGTATGCATTAGTAAAATTTCAAAATGAGATAGATTAGCTTCGATTTTAGCAAAAAACTCTGGGAAAATAACTGCAGATATTCTAAATCTTGTGGGAGAAATGCCCTTTTTCCTACTTTTCCTTTAGTATCATTAAGATTGAAGATGGGGTTCCTTTTTGTTGAAAATGCTCCTAATAGCCTGGACTGAAAGAGTAATTCAATAACAAGTCTGAAAAGTGGCACGTCTCACTGAAAATCACCTATATTCCTACAACCTGACTCTGAAAACTACATGTGCAAGAGAAGTCCACAAGGAGACCCCCACCATCGCCCTCCTCTTCCTCTTTCCTCAATGATGGCTGACACAGGGCAAGATACTGAAAAGAATCCTTTTATTGTCAAAAAAATAGAATCAGTAGTTCAAATCTTAGTGAAGCCAAAATCATGCTTTTTGAAATTAGAGTGAATGGAGAAAGATGAAGAGAGACACAGACTGGTATAGAAAATAGCAACAAAAATCATAGTACTTGTTAACATTTACTGAAAACTTAGTATGTTCTAGGTGCTATGCTAAGTACTTCCCCTGACCTAACTCTCTCTCAGCGTTGGATGCTAGCACATGTGCCTCCAGGGAAATCACTAAGCAACAGTTGCTTACGACACCAACAAAGACTCCAATAATTGTATTTTTGATCTACAATGTTGCATGAAGTTATGAGCTATAAAACTAAATTTCTTTTAAATTTATTTTTCCCTCCTTAAAATACCACTGCATCTTGAATGATATAAGATCGTGTTCACCTTACTTTTGTTCTAAATTGATTGAATTCTCTGTGTCTCGTTAAACAGTTTCCAAATTCCACTTCATATGCCAAAATTTATTCTAGAGGTAACTGCATTTTAGTCTTAGACGAACTATCTGGTGGGTTTAGGAGACAGTAAATCAATAGATATTTAATCAAAATTTACTTTTCCCTCCTTCAAATGGAAGTTTAAAAGGCAAAGCACATTCAGATCAGTAGCTACGTATTTCAAAGATACAGTGGTATGATCTTAGTAGAAGAAATATTTTAATGTTTTGGTATGACGTCCCTAATGAGTCTTCTGATTGATGCCTTATATGATGTGCAAGTTACTTTTAATAAAAATCAAAAGCGCTTCTCTCAAGATTTACATTTTATGTCCCGGCCAAGTTCCAAGATGATAAAAATCTGTATGAACAGAGAATTTCTAGGCTCTAGTTGATAGCCTGTTTAATTTAATAAATACGTATCTGATAAAATTCACTTCTGAAAAATCCAAAGATTTGCATATCTCAATTTTCTATACTAGCATGTGACTTGAAACTACTGTAATCAGTGAATATCAAGTTTTAAAAAGAGCACTGAATATTAATTTAAAAAATAAAAAATCTTCCTTGTTATCAGTGTTTTCTAGAAGAGAGTTTTTCTCATTTCTGAGAAGAAAATAATGAAAAGTGACATGTACATAACTACACTGCGTTGAATCTCTTTTCTGTGAAGTCTCAATATGTCAGTAGCAATACTGAAAGGAGCATATCAAAAAGCACCTGAGACTCCATCCTAATCCACACATATAAGAAATTATCCCACGTGTAGGTAGAAAAACACTGTCATCATTATATCAGCACATCAAAATTCAATGAAGAAAAAGCTGCAGAGCCCTTCACATAATTTTAAAAGTAAATATTCCAGATTGTTTCTAACATTTAGACACTGAACATCAGATTTTCACTCTTGAAAGTGCATCTATTCTATATACCACTCCAATAGTCCTCAAAGGCCACCGTGTAGATAGGCATTTTATTTTTATCCTTGGAAGTCTTTTCTTTGTCTAAGCCTAAGAAAAAGGAAATATTAATTTATCTTGGAGTAAGTCATTGGTGTTACCTCCATCCAGTTTCAGTGTTGATATTTTTTCCCTGCTTGTTCTGAGGACAGTAAAGCTTAGAGCAATTTTTGTGAAAATTTCAGCATTAATCCCAGCAAACACAAGCATAGAGACTATGCAAATTAAAATATACGATTTTATATGTGGGTAATATGAATGATGAATTAACTATAGATATAATAGTCACTCTTTGCAAACCTTCACATTTATGTATGTGTGTAAAGCAGTATTTTAAATTAATTTTTAGTAATTAAACAACTAATACAATAAACAAGCAAAAAATTGCATTTTAAAAGTAAACCCAAGACTATATGGGCAAAATCAGTGCAAATTTCACTGCATAATGACTTCTATGCACTCATATCCATCTAATATTTAAAAACTTGAACAAAAATCTCATTTGTGTGTTTAAGATCCCTTAAGAATATAAATATATAAATTGATTTAACTTGATACGGAATTTGTAACTGCTAGAAATTTTGCATTTCTATACAGCTGCTAATTTTCAGAGAAAAATCCTAGTTGTTTCAAGCTATTGAACATGATAATAGCAAAAATGAGACTGATCATTAACCCTAGTAACTGCCTTTGCCTTCATCTTAAGCTTTTAGTTAACCAAATGAATTAATGGCTACTAACTCTTTTAAAGAATTATTACTTAATTTAATCTGTGCGATCTTGTGCACAAATCCAAGATTCAATATCTCCTCTATGCAGATGACTTCTAAATCTGTATTGCTAACCTTGACCTCTCTCTTGAGTTCCAGACTAGTATTTTCAAATGCCTCTTCCTCATAATTTGGCTTTTCTTCATGGTTCCTTTCATTTGGTCAAAGGCACCACCTTCCTGCTGATCTTCCAGCCTAAGTCTCAGGTAAGTTTTGAGTCCCCCCCATCTCTTGTCCCCAAATATAGGAAATTGTCAAGTCCTATATACCCTATATCTGCAACATCTTTTATAACACATTTATCAATTCTCCTCTTCTCTTTAACAATCGTCTTCAACGTCTCATTACTGCTTACTTAAAATAACTCAGGAGTCTAGCTGGTCCTAAAAGATGTACTGCTTCATCAACTATCACTAAAATTTCTCCTATTTTTTTCTAGAAGCTTTAAAGTTTTAGCTTTTACATTTAGATTTATGAATCGTTCTGAATACATTTCTTATCTAATGTAAGGTACAGGTGGAGGTCCTCTTTTCTTTTTATGTTTGGTTATTTAGCTGACCCATAATGAAGGCTTCAAAGAAGAAAGATGACATGGTCCAGGTTTTGTTTTAACATGGTCAGTCTGTCTGCTATTTAAGTGATCATGTGAGACACCTTAGCAAGGAAAACAAACTTCTAAGACATAGTTCCCATTTGCACTTACTACTATCCATTGCTTTTGCTTAGACTCCCCTTCCCTCTGTTACTCCCTGCTTCCATATACTCCCACCATTTCCACTCCCTATTTCTTTCTCATCTAGATTATTCCTCCTTGGAGGAAAGGAAGGAGCCAAAGATGTGGAAGACTATGAAGATGGAAGAGAAAGCCATTCATTGATTGGAGAAGGCCTTGGAAGAAATAGCTGAGGATATATTCAGAACACAAGTGACTGATTAGCTGAGGAGAGAGAATGATACATCCCCGCTAACATTCACCTCTTTTTTTTTTTTTTTTTTTTTTTTGCGGTATGCGGGCCTCTCACTGTTGTGGCCTCTCCCATCGCGGAGCACAGGCTCCGGACGCGCAGGCCCAGCGGCCATGGCTCACGGGCTTAGTCGCTCCGCGGCATGTGGGATCCTCCCGGACCAGGGCACGAACCCGTGTTTCCTGCATTGGCAGGCGGATTCTCAACCGCTGCGCCACCAGGGAAGCCCTAACATTCACCTCTTTACTTTCTTACTTTTGTTATTTCTTTCTCCAGATCCACAAAGCATTATCCTCACAGCAGCTCACCGGTTACCTTGGGCCTCAAATTAGCCTTAAATTGCCTTTTGGTAGCATTCTATACCTAGTTTGCAGAAACTTAAATTTTCACAATTTCAAAAGAAGCCCTAATGGCTGATATCCCTGGAAATAAACATACTACTCCAATGAATACTTGCATGTAGACATAAATATTTTACGAAAAATTATTTGTTAGCACTTGAGAAATGAATACAATGTAAAGCAATAAATGGACCATTTCAAGTTGTTCCTTCTTGTAGGCATTGCTGTACACATTTCAAATGACATATGAATTCCTTAACAAAATTCAGGGTTTTTGTGTTGTGTGTTTCTACCATATAGTACTTTGTATGAATTCTGTGACAGCAATACACTGAATGCATTTTAACTTACTGAAGGGAATTCACAAGAAGACAGTTTTACCCATACTGTTTTAACACTCAAGTAACAACTTCATGACCGGATGAAAAGGTGCTTCCTCTTTCTTACACTTCAGAAGCAATGCAGGGACAATTTCTAATATGCCCCCTCTGCCACAGCCATATGCTCTGAAATACAAGCTACAGGGGCAGATGTATAATCTGGGAAATGATCCAAATTCACGACCTCCTTGGAGCCAAGGGTATTGTGTGTGCAGTGTCAGCCCTGGATGCCATACCCAGAAATTCTAATTCATAGAAACAAAGGATGAAATGGCACAGAGAAAGAAGAAGAAAAATAAAAGGCTACTAATTTCTTCATCCACGACAGGCAACAAACACATCATCTATTTTACTAATGCTCACCAAGCTAGTTTTTCATTCCAGGGAACTAATGGGGTTTCCTTAATCCTAGTAGACTCTAACAGCAAAGATAAGCTCTTCAGTTATAGGACTATAAGCTGACATCATCCAAATTCTCATGTTGTTCCTTTGCCCAATCTCAGCACATATTCTATGGTAACATATCTTGCATAAATGAGAAGTTGCACAAAAATTCTATAAAAGTATCAGAATTTCTGGACTTCAGAAAGAGAAAAACCAAAGATGCAAAAAGGAGAACGTATGGAAGGACAGCTTTTGTTGGAATGAACAGGACTGGTTTTGATTTGTTTTAGTACCTAAAGGATCTATCAAACAGCCTTCTCATAAACTACTCTTTGGGTGTGGTCATGACAAGGAATTCACTCTGGAGGGTGTTCTAGGAGTCCAGAAAAAAATTCTAATCCGTATCTGATCCATGGCCCACATAGGCAGTGACAACAAATAGCCAGATAAGCCTCTTCTTCCCTACTTCATGACAAGGCAAATCATAATCTGATAAAAGCTCCTTTGTAAACCCTATTTTATTTCTTCCTATAACAATGAATCATTATAATAATCTCTAGACAGTGTAATAAATCATAGCCTGAAGCTACAAACATAACCAGAAATTTTTACTATGTGGTTTCTTATGAAGGGAATTTTCCATTTCAAACGTTCTCAGCATATTATGGACATCATTCCCAACTTTGTTCCTATGTCATGTGGCTTTCCATATACTTCTAAAGAGAATTTTGTCAAAAGTAATCCAGACTCAGTGAGATAAAACCATGTCTGGGTGAACATGTGCTTTAATCTGCATTGAGCCCAATGGTTTATTTGAACTCAGCCATTTACAAAGGATAATCATTCATTCTTTCATCCATTCACTCATTCAGCAATTATGAGACTAGAGACTTCTGCTTCCAGCTATGTATTAATTCTCAAAATCCCGATAATAAAATACAAATAGATCCTGGATAAATTAAAACAAATATACATTTAAATGCATTGCTTAGCTCATAGGAAATTAAGGAAAATCCTGAAGCAAAGCAACCCTCAAAAGGACCTACAACCTTAGTAGAAGGGTAGGCTAAGAAACCTCAACAATCAAATACACTTTCCTCAGCAAAGCGAGTTCAAGAAAATCTCTCTTTACTTTGGTTCTAGAAAGGAAAAATAACAATGAAAACAAAACGAAACAAAAAAACCCACAAAAAAACAATCTTCATGTCTCTTTGAGAATTTTCAACCACAGGACAACTGTCCTCTTGGAGGTATTAAATCAAGTTTATTTTTCTCTCAATTAATTAAGCTGTCAGCCAAGAAATTATATGAAAGTGGTTCCAGGTTAGTAGTACTCTGCATGTACCCCAGAAGCAGCAAATCTAAATCTTCTGTGGAGAAAAGCACATGCAAATCAGGCTCCCAACCAAGTATGACATCCTAAAGAGAAATTACCAAATCCACCAAGAAAAAGTCACCGTGGATGAGAATCAGCAGAAACACGAAAGATATGTAGATACCAAATTGGAATTAGAAGACAGACCTGGAGAAATTACTCAGAATGAAATACAGAATCAAGGCGACAGAAAAGTATGAAAGAGTGCCTAGGAGACATGGCTGAAGAGTGAGGTCTAACATACATCTAATAGGAGTTCCACTGGGGAAGAGGCACATTAACATTTATAATTTATAATTTCCCAGAAGTGATGGAAAACATTAATATACAGCCATAGGAGACACATTATATACAAAGAAAGATAATATAAAGAAACCTACAGCAAGACCTAGATGGTAATGAAAGTAAACATCAAAGACAAAGAGAGATGGCTCACACGCCCAGCCACTCCGCGGCACGTGGGATCTTCCTGGACCGGGGCACGAGCCCGTGTCCCCTGCATTGGCAGGTGGACTCTCAACCACTGTGCCACCAGGGAAGCCCCAGAATTTGTGTTTTAAGAATCATGAAGGACGGCTTAAAGATGGCGGAAGAGTAAGACGCGGAGATCTCCTTCCTCCTCACAGAGACATCAGAAATACACCTACACGTGGAGCTTCTCCTGTAGAGCACCCACCGAACGCTGGCAGAGGACCTCGGACCTCCAAAAAGGCAAGAAACTCCCCACATATCTGGGTAGGGCAAAAGAAAAAAGAATAAACAGGGACAAAAGAATAGGGACGGGACCTACGCCAGTGGGAGGGAGCCGTGAAGGAGGAAAGACTCCCACACACTAGAGGCCCCTTCGCGGGCGGAGACTGCGGGCGCCGGAGGGGGAAGCTCCGGAGCCGCGGAGGACAGCTCAGCCACAGGGGTGCGGAGGGCAAAGCGGAGAGATTCCCGCAGAGGATCGGTGCCGACCGGCACTCACCAGCCCGAGAGGCTTGTCTGCTCGCCCGCCGGGGCGGGCGGGGCCGGGAGCTGAGGCTCGGGCTTCAGTCGGATCCCAGGGAAAGGTCTGGAGTTGGCAGAGTGAAGACAGCTTGAAGGGGGCTAGTGCGCCACGGCTGGCCGGGAGGGAGTTCGGGAGAAGTCTGGAGCTGCCGAAGAGGCAAGAGACCTTTTCCTCCCTCTTTGCTGCCTGGGCGCGAGGAGAGGGCATTAAGTGCGCCACTTAAAGGAGCCCTAGAAGCGGGCGCGGAGCTGCCGAAGAGACAAGAGACTTTTTCTTGCCTCTTTGCTTCCTTGGGTGTGAGGTGAGGGGACTAAGAGCACCGCGTAGAGGAGCTCCAGAAACGGGCGCGAGCCGCGGCTGTCGGCACGGACAGTAGAGACGGGTGTCGGACGCTAAGGTTGCTGGTGCCACCACCAAGAGGCCTGTGTGTGAGCACAGGTCACTCTCCACACCAGCCCTCCCGGGAGCCCGTGCAGTTCGCCACTGCCGGGGTCCCGGGATCCAGGGACAGCTTCCCCGGGAGAACGCACGGCGTGCCTTGGGCCTGTGCAGCGTCACGTCGGCCTCTGACGTCGCGGACTCGCCCTGCCCCCGTGCCACTCCCCCCCCCCCAGCCTGAGTGAGCTGGAGCCCCCGAATCAACTGCTCCTTTAACATCGTCCTGTCTGAGCGAAGGGCAGTCGCCCTCGGACAACCTACACGCAGAGGCGGGACCAAGTCCAAAGCTGAACCCCAGGAGTTGTGCGAACAGAGAGGAGAGGGGGAGGTCTCTCCCAGCAGCCTCAGAAGCGGCGGATTAAAGCTCCACAATCAACTTGAAGTGCCCTGCATCTGTTGAAAACCTGAATAGACAACGAATCATCCCAAGTTGAGGAGGTGGACTTTGGAAGCAAGATATACTATTATTTTCCCCCTTTTTTTCTTTTTATGGGTGTGTATGTGTGTGCTGCTGTGTGAGATTTTGTCTGTATAGCTTTGCTTGCACCATTTGTCCTAGGGTTAGACCGACCCATTTTTCTGTTTTTTTTGTTTGTTTGTTTGTTTGTTTTTTGTTTTTTGTTTTTTAAAGGAAATTTTTCTTCTTAATAATTATTTTTTATTTTAATAACTATACTTTATACTACTCTGTCTTCTCCCTTTCTTCTTTCCTTTCTTCCCTCCTTCCCTCCTTTCTTCCTTCCTTCCCCCCTTCTTTCCTCCCTTCCTCTCTTCCTTCCTCCCTTTCTTCCTCTGCACCTTCCTTCCTTGCTTTCTTGCTTCCTTCCTTCATTTATTCCTTCCTTTCTTCCTTCCTTCCCTCCCTCCCTCCTTCCTTCCTTTTCTTTCCTCTCTATTCATTCTACCTTTTATTTTGAGCCGTGTGGATTAAAGGTTCTTGGCGCCCCAGCCAGGCACCAGGGCGGTGTCCCTGAGGTGGGAGAACCAACCTCAAGACACTAGTCCACAAGAGACCTCCGAGCTCCACGTAATATCAGACAGCGAAAATCTCCCAGAGACCTCCATCTCAACACCAAGACCCAGCTTCACTCAAGGACCAGCAAAGAACAGTGCTGGACACCCTATCCCCAACAAAGAGTAAGACAGGTCTACAGCCCCATCCAATAGCAGAGAGGCTGCCTAAAATCATAATAAGGTTACCAACATCCCCAAACACACCACCAGACGAGGACCTGCCCACCAGAAAGACAAGATCCAGCCTCATCCACCAGAACAGAGGCACTAGTCCCCCCAACCAGGGAATCTACTCAACCCACTGAACCAACCTTAGCCACTGGGGACAGCCACCAAAAACAACAGGAACTACGAACCTGCGGCGTGCAAAAAGGAGACCTCAAACACAGTAGGATAAGCGAAATGAGAAGACAGAAAAACACACAACAGATGAAGGAGCAAGATAAAAACACACCAGATCTAACAGATGAAGAGGTAATAGCCAATCTACCTGAAAGAGAATTTAGAATAATGATGGTGGAGATGATGCAAAATCTTGGAAATAGAATAGACAATTTGCAAGAAACAGTTAACAGGGACCTAGAAGAAATAAAGAGGAAGCAAGCAACGATGAGCAACACAATAAATGAAATTAAAAATACTCTAGATGGGATCAATAGCAGAATAACTGAGGCAGAAGGACGGATAAGTGACCTGGAAGATAAAATAGTGGAAATAACTACTGCAGAGCAGAAGAAAGAAAAAAGAATGAAAAGAACTGAGGACAGTCTCAGAGACCTCTGGGACAACATTAAACGCACCAACATTCGAATTATAGGGGTCCCAGAAGAAGAAGAGAAAAAGAAAGGGACTGAGAAAATATTTGAAGAGATTATAGTTGAAAACTTCCCTAATATAGGAAAGGAAATAGTCAATCAAGTCCAGGAAGCACAGAGAGTTCCATACAGGATAAACCCAAAGAGAAACACGCCAAGACACATAATAATCAAACTGTCAAAAATTAAATACAAAGAAAACATATTAAGAGCAGCAAGGGAAAAACAACAAATAACACACAAGGGAATCCCCATAAGATTAACATCTGATCTTTCAGCAGAAACTCTACAAGCCAGAAGGGAGTGGCAGGACATATTTAAAGTGATGAAGGAAAAAAACCTACAACCAAGATTACTCTACCCAGCAAGGATCTCATTCAGATTTGATGGAGAAATTAAAACCTTTACAGACAAGCAAAAGCTGAGAGAGTTCAGCACCACCAAACCAGCTCTACAACAAATCCTAAAGGAACTTCTCTAGGCAAGAAACACAAGAGAACGAAAAGACCTACAAGAACAACCCGAAACAATTAAGTAAATGGTAATAGGGACATACATATCGATAATTACCTTAAATGTAAATGGATTAAATGCTCCCACCAAAAGACACAGACTGGCTGAATGGATACAAAAACAAGACCTATATATATGCTGTCTACAAGAGACCCACTTCAGACCTAGGGACACATACAGACTGAAAGTAAGGGGATGGAAAAAGATATTCCATGCAAATGGAAATCAGAAGAAAGCTGGAGTAGCAATTCTCATATCAGACAAAATAGACTTTAAAATAAAGACTATTACAAGAGACAAAGAAGGACACTACATAATGATCAAGGGATCGATCCATGAAGAAGATATAACAATTGTAAATATTTATGCACCCAACATAGGAGCACCTCAATACATAAGGCAAATACTAACAGCCTTAAAAGGGGAAATCAACAGTAACACAATTGTAATGGGGGACTTTAACACCCCACTTTCACCAATGGACAGATCATCCAAAATGAAAATAAATAAGGAAACACAAGCTTTAAATGATACATTACACAAGATGGACTTAATTGATATTTATAGGACATTCCATCCAAAAACAACAGAATACACATTTTTCTCAAGTGCTCATGGAACATTCTCCAGGATTGATCATATATTGGGTCACAAATCTAGCCTTGGCAAATTTAAGAAAATTGAAATCGTATCAAGTATCTTTTCCGACCACAACGCTATGAGACTAGATATCAATTATAGGAAAAGATCTGTAAAAAATACAAACACATGGAGGCTAAACAATACACTACTTAATAACGAAGTGATCACTGAAGAAATCAAAGAGGAAATCAAAAAATACTTAGAAACAAATGACAATGGAGACACGACGACCCAAAACCTATGGGATACAGCAAAAGCAGTTCTAAGAGGCAAGTTTATAGCAATACAATCATACCTTAAGAAAAAGGAAACATCTCGAATAAACAACCTAACTTTGCACTTAAAGCAATTAGAGAAAGAAGAACAAAAAACCCCCAAATTTAGCAGAAGGAAAGAAATCATAAAGATCAGATCAGAAATAAATGAAAAAGAAGTGAAGGAAACAATAGCAAAGATCAATAAAACTAAAAGCTGGTTCTTTGAGAAGATAAATAAAATTGATAAACCATTAGCCAGACTCATCAAGAATAAAAGGGAGAAGACTCAAATCAATAGAATTAGAAATGAAAAAGGAGATATAACAACTGACACTGCAGAAATACAAAAGATTATTAGAGATTACTACAAGCAAATGTATGCCAATAAAATGGACAACCTGGAAGAAATGGACAAATTCTTAGAAATGCACAACCTGCCGAGACTGAACCAGGAAGAAATAGAAAATATGAACAGACCAATCACAAGCACTGAAATTGAAACTGTGATTAAAAATCTTCCAGCAAACAAAAGCCCAGGACCAGATGGCTTCACAGGCGAATTCTATCAAACATTTAGAGAAGAGCTAACACCTATCCTTCTCAAACTCTTCCAACAGATAGCAGAGGGAGGAACACTCCCAAACTCATTCTATGAGGCCAACATCACCCTGATACCAAAACCAGACAAAGACGTCACAAAGAAAGAAAACTACAGGCCAATATCACTGATGAACATAGATGCAAAACTCCTCAACAAAATATTAGCAAACAGAATCCAACAGCACATCAAAAGGATCATACACCATGATCAAGTGGGGTTTATCCCAGGAATGCAAGGATTCTTCAATATACGCAAATCAATCAATGTGATACACCATATCAACAAACTGAAGGAGAAAAACCATATGATCATCTCAATAGATGCAGAGAAAGCTTTTGACAAAATTCAACACTCATTTATGATAAAAACCTTGCAGAAAGTAGGCATACAGGGAACTTTCCTCAACATAATAAAGGCCATATATGACAAACCCACCTAGCATCGTTCTCAATGGTGAAAAACTGAAACCATTTCCACTAAGATCAGGAACAAGACAAGGTTGCCCACTCTCACCACTCTTATTCAACATAGTTTTGGAAGTTCTAGCCACAGCAATCAGAGAAGAAAAAGAAATAAAAGGAATCCAAATAGGAAAAGAAGAAGTAAAGCTGTCACTGTTTGCAGATGACATGATACTATACATAGAGAATCCTAAGGATGCTACCAGAAAACTACTAGAGCTAATCAATGAATTTGGTAAAGTTGCAGGATACAAAATTAATGCACAGAAATCTCTGGCATTCTTATACACTAATGATGAAAAATCTGAGAGTGAAATTAAGAAAACACTCCCATTTACCATTGCAACAAAAAGAATAAAATATCTAGGAATAAACCTACCTAAGGAGACAAAAGACTTGTATGCAGAAAACTATAAGACACTGATGAAAGAAATTAAAGATGATACAAATAGGTGGAGAAATATACCATGTTCTTGGATTGGAAGAATCAACATTGTGAAAATGACTATACTACCCAAAGCAATTTACCGATTCAATGCAATCCCTATCAAATTACCACTGGCATTTTTTACAGAACTAGAACAAAAAATTTCACAATTTGTATGGAAACACAAAAGACCCCGAATAGCCAAAGCAATCTTGAGAACGAGAAATGGAGCTGGAGGAATTAGGCTCCCTGACTTCAGACTCTACTACAAGGCTATAGTAATCAAGACAGTATGGTACTGGCACAAAAACAGAAATATAGATCAATGGAACAGGATAGAGAGCCCAGAGATAAACCCACACACATATGGTCACCTTATCTTTGATAAAGGAGGGAAGGATATACAGTGGAGAAAAGACAGCCTCTTCAATAAGTGGTGCTGGGAAAACTGGACAGCTACATGTAAAAGTATGAAATTAGAACAATCCCTAACACCACACACAAAAATAAACTCAAAATGGGTTAAAGACCTAAATATAAGGCCAGACACTATCAAACTCTTAGAGGAAAACATAGGCAGAACACTATACGACATAAATCACAGCAAGATCCTTTTTGACCCATCTCCTAGAGAAATGGAAATAAAAACACAAATAAACAAATGGGACCTAATGAAACTTAAAAGCTTTTGCACAGCAAAGGATACCATAAACAAGACCAAAAGACAACCCTCAGAATGGAAGAAAATATTTGCAAATGAAGCAACTGACAAAGGATTAATTTCCAAAATTTATAAGCAACTCATGCAGCTCAATAACAAAAAAACAAACAACCCAATCCAAAAATGGGCAGAAGAACTAAATAGACATTTCTCCAAAGAAGATATACAGATTGCTAACAAACACATGAAAGAATGCTCAACCTCATTAATCATTAGAGAAATGCAAATCAAAACTACAATGAGATATCATCTCACACCAGTCAGATTGGCCATCATCAAAAACTCTAGAAACAATAAATGCTGGAGAGGGTGTGGAGAAAAGGGAACCCTCTTGCACTGCTGGTGGGAATGTAAATTGATACAGCCGCTATGGAGAACAGTATGGAGGTTCCTTAAAAAACTACAAATAGAACTACCATACGACCCAGCAATCCCACTACTGGGTATATACCCTGAGAAAACCATAATTCAGAAAGACTCATGTACCAAAATGTTCATTGCAGCTCTATTTACAATAGCCAGGACATGGAAGCAACCTAAGTGTCCATCAACAGATGAATGGATAAAGAAGATGTGGCACATATATACAATGGAATATTACTCAGCCATAAAAAGAGATGAAACTGAGTTATTTATAATGAGGTGGATGGACCTGGAGTCTGTCATACAGAGTGAAGTAAGTCAGAAGGAGAAAAACAAATACCGTATGCTAACACATATATATGGACTCTAAGGGAAAAAAAATGTCATGAAGAGATTAGTGGTAGGACGGGAATAAAACACAGACTTACTCGAGCATGGACTTGAGGATATGGGGAGGGGGAGGGGTGGGCTGTGACGAAGTGGGGGAGTGGCAGGGACATATATACACTATCAAATGTAAATTAGATAGCTGGTGGGAAGCTGCTGCATAGCACAGGGAGATCACCTCTGTGCTTTGTTACCGCCTGGGGGTGTGGGATAGGGAGGGTGGGAGAGAGGGTGATGCAAGAGGGAGGAGATGTGGGAGCATGTGTGTATGTATAATTGATTTAGTTTGTTGTAGAGGGAAAACTAACACACTATTGTAAAACAATTATACTCCAATAAAGATGTTAAAAATAAAATAAAAAAAAAAAAAAAAAAAAAAAAAAAGAATCATGAAGACATTCTCCTATAATTACTTTCTCTGAAGCTTGTTTTAAAGTATTTTTATTGTGAAATATTCATGTAGAAAAATGCCCAAAACTAAGATATACAGAGCTCAATAATAATTCAGAAAAAAAAAAAAAAAACAAAGACAAAGAGAATTTAAAAGTGTCCAGAGAAAAGACTGATCACTGGTACAGAGAGGCCAATTAAACCAATGGCTGACTTTTCACAGTAGAAGCCAGAAGACAGTAGAAAAAAAACACCTTCAGTGTGCTGCCAGCATAACACTGTATACTCAACAAAACTAGTTGTCAGAACAAGATGTTTCCTGATGAACAACAGAGTATAATCAATAGACCATCATTAAAGGAAAGTCTGAAGAGCATACTTCAGAAAGAAGGAAAATGATCCCAGAAGGAAGATCTGAGGTATAAGAAAGAATGGTAAAAAAAGAAATTGGTAAATACATGGGTGAGTTTGAAAAAATAATAGATACAGAAAACATTAAAATTAGTATATAATATGTGAATCAAAAAATAAGAAAGAGTTATACTCAAATAAAGATGTTAAAAAAAAATAAGAAAGAAAAAAATGGAACACAGTATAGAAATTGGGAGGGGGTAAGGAGAGCAAAAGTATTCTAAGTTCCTTATATTGTTTGGGAAAAGGATTAAGTATGAACTAATTTTTGATTTTATTAAGTATGCATGATAACAGTGAAGTGTATAATTTTCAAATTAATATAAGAAAAAAGTGGGTTTAAAAACAAAATGAAGGGCTTCCCTGGTGGCGCAGTAGTTAAGAATTTGCCTGCCAATGCAGGGGACCTGGGTTTGAGCCCTGGTCTGGGAAGATCTCACATGCCGTGGAGCAACTAAGCTCATGGGCCACAACTACTGAATCTGTGCTCTAGAGCCCGGGAGCCACAACTACGGAGCCTGCGCTCTAGAGACCGGGAGCCACAACTACTGAGCCTGCGTGCCACAACTACTGAAGTCCCTGTGCCTAGGGCCCGTGCTCCACAACAAGAGAAGCCACCGAAATGAGAAGCCCACGCACCGCAATGAAGAGTAGCCCCCGCTTGCTGCAACCAGAGAAAACCCGGGCTCAGCAACGAAGACCCCATGCAGCCAAAAATTTTAAAAAAACAAGAAAACAAAAAAACCCCAAAATGAAACAGGAATTCATTCTAAGAGGACAAGAAGTGACTCATGTATAAAATAATATGATAAACATAAATCTAAATATGCTAGTAATCTCAATACGTGCAAATGGGCCAAATTCCCATTTACAATTCAGATTGTCAGACTGAACACAAAAACAAAACAATTTAAGACCAGACACACATGTAAAACATAAAGACATGGGGAGTTTGAAAGTAAAAATATGCAAAAAGACATACAAGAAAAAGACTTAGCAAATATTGAGCAAAGGATGCCTACTCTGTGCCAGGTACTGCTCCTGCACTGGGGCCCAAGGTCTCTGCCTGTGTGCAGCTCACGTTCTGTAGGTGAGGAGACAGACAGTACGTTAAACACACACGTACACACATACAAACCACAGACCGTGATTAAGTGCTATTGGGAAGTGAAGAGACTTAAGTGACAGAAACGGACTTATTTTGCCTCTTTTAGATGGGGTGGTCAGGGAAGGTATATCTGAAGAAAGAACACTTGACCTAAGAACTGAATCAGAAGGAATCAGCCCCGTGAAGGGGAGGGAGATCATTCTGAGCAGGGGGAAGGCATGTGCAAAGGGCCCCAGAAGAGAACAAGTTGGCCTGCTGAAAAGAGGAAACAGGCAACCCGGGCCAAGTGTCCTGAAGGAGGAGGAGCAGTGGGGACAAAGTCAGCAAGGCAAGCAGGGAGATGAGGCTGGCCTTGGGGGTTGTGGTCAGAAATGTAGATTATTTTCTATGAATGGTGGGAAGCCATCGGAGGACTGTAAGCATTTGAGGACATGATTTGTGTCATGTTTGCCAGAGATCCCTTTGGCTCTTGTGAGGAGAATGAAACAGCAGACAGCATGGAAGTTAGGAAGCTACTGAAGGCATGAGGTGATGGTGGCATGGGCAAGGGTAGGAAGGAAAGCTTTGGGTTGTGTTCCTGGGGGACAAATCTGATTTCCTACTGGATTAATGGGGTAGGTAAAGAAAGGTGAAAAGTGAAGGCTGACTCTGCATTTGTAAGAGACTGCTTTTCCAGGTCCACACAGAAGGGCACCATTGTATCTGTTATGTTTCCTTCTCTGATGAAGATGGCCTGTTAGAGGAATGTACTTCAAAATATAAATCACATTAAACCTGATGGAGAGAAGTTCATAGGAAGAAACAGTTGAAGATTTGGACATTTCTTTGCTGAAGGAGCCAGTGTTCAACCAGAATTGAAGGCATCGGTTCATGGACAGGAAATGGGGCCCAGAGAGTGAGTATTATATAGTCCAAGGCCTCAGGGTGGATGTACTTTTCTCAAACCAAGATTTTCTGAGCTTTGCAAAAAAGCACAATGATGGAAACTATGGACATGCTGATGGAAACTGACAGAATTCATCACTGTTGCCCGGACCTCAGCAAACTGTGTCATATGACTTCAGGATATTTTGTCATGTTCACAAATCATTTTATATTGTTATTTCCTAATATCATTTAAAATCTCATACTTTTTCCACTAATATTTTATTTTGTAAAATGTGGCCCTATTATAAATAGAAAAATAGTACTTTACTAATACACATTAATATAGATGCATACTTTTGAAAACTAAGAAGTGTCTGTCCCTATAAACCACTTAAAATAGTTCATCAACCGCTAGGTCACTAGACCAACTGATAGTAACATTTTCTCTGAGTATAACAAGTAAAAAGCCTCCATCACCAGTTTGACACCAACATTTCTAAATACCTCTGACAACTCCCTGATGGCAATACCATGATACTTTACAAAACTATCTGCTTTTTTTCTCCCTCTTTCTTTGCAGTTGTTGTTTTCCTGGTTGAAAGGGCATGCACGTTTACAAAAAAAAGGATTAGTTAATAAAAGGGTTTTTATTCAAAAGGTAACTTTCAACAGCTTTGTTCTATTTTGATGGGGTGGAATTTGTAAGTGGATTTTTGTGTGTGTGTGGTTTCTAATTATCAACAGAGTGTTAATGAATTTGCATTTGCTTATTTTAGCAAGAAGAAGTAATCTAGGTTGCTTTAAGTTTTCTCTTTAACTTTTACATATTCATCACAAGCCCTCATTATAATTCTGCTTTTATTGGACACAGTTGGGCACCATGAACCTCTAAAAAGCATGAAGTGGGTGCCTTACTGAATAAATTTCAAAGACTAAGTTCCTGCCCTCTAGGATACCAAAAATTGACAGGGGAGTTTAACATTCCCCAAATATGTTTTTCATTGGCACATTTTCCAGCAACCCATAAATGAGGTATCTCATGGTTAAGCCTCCCTCTATTCCCTTCCTCCCGAAATACTTTTGGCCCCCAAATAGGTTCCCAGCGTGACTCTGGGATTCAGCCTCTCATCTCCTTCCCAGAAACTATCCCTTTTCCTGTGGTTCTTCTGTGCATATTCTGTGCCAGTCCCCATGCTAAATCATCTCATGTATACAACATTTCAATGATTAGATTCAGCATGGGAAATTTTAGTATGTTTGGAAAGTTTTTACTTTTTTAAACCCATAAAGTTTTTCATTACTCAAGCCGCACATGAATATAGTCTCAACGTAAAAATTCAAATACTACAGATAAAGCAGAAGTCCCCCTTGACCCCCAACCTCAACTTCTTCCTCTAAGTAAAGGTAACCACTGTTACTTTTTCTATGTATTTGCATTTATGTATAAGCACGTGGTAGTTTCAGTGTCTGCATTCCTACTGTTGCTACTGAACTGTAAGTACCTTAGGGGCAGAATCCACAGTCTACACAACCTTGTATTTGTGGTACCTGGCACAGTGTCTGGCACACAGTAAGCATTCAATAAATACTGGTTTAATAAACGAGTTAACACTGGTTCCTGCCCTTTCATTCAGTAGATAACAGAGTTCTCCTGCCTATATGAGGAAAAGGTAGGCCTTGGGATTATTAATGGTCTAAGGGAGTCATGACTATTGATCAAAGGAGATTTGAGAAGCAGTCTGTGCGGGTCCTTGGGGGCTAACTGGCTCTACAGCAGAAGTGTGCGCTAGGGCAGGAAAGGGTGAGAGAAGTTAAGAAAGTATAAAACCAGAGCCTGGAGACACCTGAAGTTAAACAAGCCTAGATACCAGAGGAGACCTTGATCTGAGGAAGCTGGGGAGGGTTTCTCAGGGAGGTGGGCCTTCAAAGAGTTCCGCTAGGGCTCTGAGGCATGAAAGGATAAGACATGGTCAGACAGCAGTGGTGAGTAGCTCTGTGAATTGGGAACAAGTGTGATGAGGCGGGGGTGGGGTGGGGTGGAGGGTGACAGTTGCATGAGACAGGCTGCAAGGGCAGGTCAAGACAAGGTGATAGAGGGCATGGGATGATTTGTTAAAGGTACTGAAGTTTATCCCTGTCGATAGAGCCTGAATACAGGAACAAATGAGCATTTTTTTAAGTAGGCAAAACCCTTCTTGAAATATACTAGTCTTTTAATGCTTCCCTCCCCCTCAACCCAGTATTCATTTATGAAACTCATATGTGTGTACACACACACAACTTGTGTAAAGTCACACCGACATTATCAAAGCCAATATATTCTAAAATATTTCTCACCATTAGTTGGCATTGTTATACCTTTATCAGATATTAAACAAACTAAATTTAGGCTTTGACATATTTTACTTTATTCAACACAGATTGGGCATCTATTATGTAAAAGCTGATCTTCAGGGGTCTCAGGCTGGGTTTTAAACTTGTCCTTCCAACATCATATGTCGGCTAATATTTTGGTGAGAATAGTTCAGAAGTAAAACACTGCTGGAATGTCTAAACAGCCAATCACTTAACACCGGCAACTAGATTATCCGTAGAAGTTTAAAATAAAAGGTCCTACAAGCAGGGAGCTATAACCTCTCTGGGTCATTGGAATCAGAGTGTCTCCGTTTTTTCTCTCCACAACACATTTACACATAAAATACTTTCCTTAGAAGAGTGATTTAAAATTCCAGGTGTCAATGTAAACCTTTCTAAAATAATTACATAGGAACTGAAAAGCTTTGTAGCCCCTGCCAAATCTACTCTTGATAAAGGGCTGCCATCATTTAAAGCTAGGAGGGGGCTTCCCTGGTGGTACAGTGGTTAAGAATCCGCCTGCCAATGCAGGGGACACGGGTTTGAGCCCTAGTCCAGGAAGATCCCACGTGCTGCAGAGCAACTAAGCCTATGAGCCACAACTACTGAGCCTGTGCATCTAGAGACCGTGCTCCGCAAAAAGAGAAGCCACCGCAATGAGAAGGCAACGCACCGCAACGAAGAGTAGCCGCCGCTCGCCGCAACTAGAGAAAGCCCGCGCGCAGCAACAAAGACCCAACGCAGCCAAAAATAAATAAATAAAATAAATAAAATTTTTTAAAAAAGCTAGTAGGTACAGAGTCCAACAATTTTACTGAAATAGTTTCATTGAAAGAAGTTTACCTAGGAGATCCTAAAGCTAAATATAAAGGAAAGAGGACAGAAATGGTGCTCACAGCTTAACATTTATGGTTATTATGTTTTTGAGAATGTGATTTGTTTTTACCCATGATACATTCAAGTCCATATTCTGACTGATGATGGTGTTTCTGTGTAATTTTTAAGTCACTCGCTGTTTTTTGTGGCTCCTACTGTTGTCCCTCTCCAGTTGCACAGCTAGTCCAAAGCGAAGTACAGATAGCTCAGCCTACCGTAAAGTTTAAATGTCAAACATTCACTTTGTATTTATCAACCATCATGTAGTCATTTAATAATATTTTTCACTGCAGATGTTCACTCTGGCATTTAGAAACGCTATTAGAATTGTCAGTTCCAAACCACTGTTTTCCAAATGTACAAGACACATATTCCCCATGGATGGTGAAGTTTGAGAGAGTTCAGCCACATTTGAAGAATTTGACATATATAGAAATAGGCTCGTCTCTTTATAAAATTATTTTTAATTTGTTCAACCAGTTAAACCTTTAGAAACTATACGTTCTCTAAATCAGTGCACACTTAAGCACAGTAAATTTTATCTCCAAAGATAAGCTGTTGAGTTTTGAATTATGAGACAGAATAATAAAAATTTTCATTGCTGAGGAATTTGTAATATCAATATCGATATATACGGGCATAGGGGAAAAGTATGTACCGAATACACCATATCAACAAATGTCTCCTGGAGCTCAGAATAGAATAATTTGTCCTGTACATTTATATTTTGGGGAAAAATAGATAGAACACCATAATAAAAATATAAACTATAATGAATAGCAACCATAAACAGATATAGACTTTGTGAGAAAGTCTGTAATAAACTCCGAACAAAGTACATACTTTTTGTATATAGAAGCTTATTCAATTCTGGTGGGTTTCAGTGAGAGAAACTGAAAAGGCAAAAGACCAGAGCTGTGCTAAATTATTCTTTCTGTTATCCATGCTGGGTTTGGGGAAATTTTGAGCATTTTAATGACAGTTTAGGTTATTAAATCAGGCAAAACTGGTAGCAATGATGTTTGAATTCACAAAGCAAGAGGTTGCTGAAGCAGAAGTCAACAGGTCTGACCCGCTGGGCCTTTGGTGGGGGGTGATTTTCCCTGTCTAGGTATCAATCTACTCTTTAAAATAAGTTGGTTGTATTAGACATATATAACTATCCACTTAGTCCTAACTTTCTATAATTTCACCATAAATAGAGAATTGAAAATATAACCACAAAAGATAAGAACATTTTAGTTCAGGGGAAAATTGTAGCTCATTTGCAACTCAACCCTTGAATGCAGTGAATATGTGCATGTGCAGGTGTAAATATATTGTTTCGTAGTTTCCCATCGAATTTTGCTTCAATGACTTAAACACATCCCAACATGGGCTACCTATTATCTATAGTGTTTCTTATTTTCTTGACCAGCCTATTGACCAACCCTACAATGCCATGATGTACAGACTTTGACATTCATCAAAAAAATTGAGACCATTAACATACTTCGTTTCTTACCCCCTCTACATACAAACTTATCTGTACTACATGCAGCCCTGCCACTTTCCCTTCAATCTTGGCTCATCCTCTTCAAAGCCAACTGCTATAAAACTATACTCTTAATCCTATCCCTGTAAAAATTTCCTCTTCCCTCGTTCTTCATTCTCTTACAAATGTCTCTTTCTTCTCAGTCAACAAACTTGGTCCAGTGTTTCTCATTAACATGAAATAGAACACCACCACCAACAAAAGACAACTTCTCTTCTCTAGATACAGCTCTCTTTTTTTCTCTTAATATCAAGCTTCTGGAAAGATCATCTATCCTTGTTTCCACCTCCCATTCCTCCTCAAGCCACTTCATTTTGATTCTGCTCTCCTGTTTCCTGTCCAGCAGAAATAATTACCCATGGCCATTTCTCGGTTTCCAAACCCAGTAAAATTGAAGCATCTTCTCAAAACTTGTAACCTTGGGACCGTTTCCTCCTGGAAAATCTTCATCTCCTCATCCTTCAGAGATAGGATCTCTTTACAAAAACTAATTCATCCAGGCCACCACTGAGTCATAACTGGCCCAAGCCTTTTTTCTATCTACCAAAGAGTGAGAATTGATTCTCCTGGCAACTGCAAAGCCATCTAAACAAACTAGGTGCATCGCTCCTTACACCCTTAGTCATTTCCCAAGATGTGAGCCCTTTGGTCATCTACTCCTTCCTGTGCTGTAGCCTTACACCACTCTGTCCATCTCCCTCTGACTCACCATCCCACTCTGCCCTCCAGCCCAGACTCCTCCTCTCAAATCTCCACTATCCTCCCATGGTTGACAAAATGCTGTTCACTTCCAACCCCTTCTCTGAAAACTCCCCTTCCTTTTAGCCTTCATTGAAATCTAGCTCTCCACCAAGAATTCTGCTTCTCCTGCAGCCCTCTCATTTGAAGCTGTTCTTTCTCACCCATATCATGCAAGTCAAGGTTGGCAGGGGGCTCAGCTATCTCCTTATTTCCCATTTCCATGTTCAGGTACATTGTTTCTCTACCCTTATATAAAAATCCTGACTCTTTCAGAGCTCACGCTATCCTGCCACACTTCCTTCTACTCCTCTTATCATTCCTTCTATCACCTTCACTCTCACATCATTAATACATGAACACTGCCACATAGCTTATGGGTTCCCTGTCTACTCTATTTTCATCTTATCACTGTTGTTATCAAAGGCACTTGCCTCAGGAAACCATTGGCCCAAGGAGAATAAGAGACACAGGCAGAAAACCGGGACCTGAACTACAGGTTAGAGCCAAGCCTGGCCAAACACTTCTGAGATCAGCAAGTCCCAGCCCACCTGAAGATACGTGATCAAGAAATAAATGTTAACTGTTGGTTTTATTACGTAGCATGGTTATAGCAAGAGTTGACTGATACACTGATAATCAAATTGGATCTTCCTTCTCACTTACCCACTAAGTTTGATTTAAAAACAAGCAACAAAGTTCAAGGCTTTATTCTCTAAATATTTCTTACTTTTCTTTCCTTAATTTAATCACTTACATTTATGCCCACATCATCTCTTATCTGGACTATTGCAGTGGTCTTTTAACTATTCTTGCCTTAAAAAAAAAAAAATCCTTTCAAGTCCCCACAACAACCAGAGTGATATCACTAGACTATAAAACTGACCACTCCCCTCCTTTAATCTGTTTAGATTCTCTGAGCCTGTAGGATAAAATTCACATTCTTTCATTTGGTAGGCGTTCCCCATGATCTAATCTCTGCCTTCTTGTTCAACCTCCTAGCATGTCACTCTCCCCTTTGCACTCCTGCCATGTCGAATTGCTTACAGTTTCTGGAACACACCATGAAGTTTCATGTTTTCACAACTCTCCATGTGCCTGGAAAGTGTTAGCTCAGTAACCTTTTCTATTCCTCAAACTTCTATTTATCTTTCAGATGCTGCTATGGAAGCACTTCCTTTCTGACACATGTCACTTTGTATCTCCAGCACTTAAAACTTAATACCTGTTACAGAGTGGGTATTTAATAAACATGAGTGGAACAGAAATAATTGTGAAAGTTGATTTATAAAAAAATGTATCTATTTACTCATGAAATTTAGAAATCCACACACCTACACCATATTTGAATAGTAAATAACCTTATCTCACAATATATTTCTTTCTAATTTGATTTGATTCTTTAAAATTTAGAGGATAGAGTAATCACTAACATTTTATAATATAGGAGACACTAAGGTTGCTTCATAATCAAGTTTCTATAGACAGAATCCTAGATGTACCGTTAATTTTTTTCTAATGAAAACATCCTGAATCCCATGGAAATGTAAACCAAGGCTGAAGCATGTGGGAAATGTATACTTTTTGTGTGTCTAAAGCTATAGTTATTCAACATAACACATGACAGAAGCTTAGAAAATACCCAATAAAAATGTTTGTCCGAATAGATAACTGTGCAGTATTACCTTAACCAACTGATGAGGAAAGAAACAGAGTTCAAATCCACTAACCACTTACTCTATGATTTTAGCTCCTCATCAAAAATAACAATGAAAAGTCATAAAATACAGTAATTCAATTAGAAGACTCAGATATGAAAAGGGATCATGGTTGGTGCTCCAAAATTTAAATGCATATTTTAACTTAGATATTCTATAAAAGTATGTAACACGAGGACTCAACAAAATTTATAAAATGTCATTTAATAACCCATTACTCTTAAAGTGACTATCCAATCACCTTATGTTTTATCTTTTTTTCTTTGCAAAGATTCAGCAATTTCTTTAGCTACATTCAAACATTCTAGATCTGAAGTTTACACACAATGCATCTATTTATTTATTTATTTGGCTGCACCGTATAGCATGCAGGATCTGGTTCCCCGACCAGGGATCGAACCTGTGCCCCCGGCATTAGGAGTGCAGAGTCTTAACCACTGGACTGCCAGGGAAGTCCCTACACACAATGCATTTAAAGCAGAATGTATGTTCTGTCAAGTTAGCAACTTGCATATTAAGCTCTCAGCCTTTGCTGTAAGACATGTATCACACGCACATTTCCTATAACTTATGCATAATATGTGTACATCACATGCATATTTTTTCTCATACATCTCTTGGCCCACACATTCACGTGCACATGCATGCAGAGGAACAAAGGCACAAATGATCAGATTTGATATTCTTCTCCTGCTCACTGAATTACCATAGAGAAATTATACCTACTGTGTTCCTGGTTTAGCTAGCTGAGGTTATAAAAGGTAAGTAATGATTTATAGAATATCTTGATATGTGTGTCATGCCTTCCAACTAGACTGTGTCTTACTCCTATGTTCTTCTCAGTTCCTGAGATTGTGAGGTGTTACGCACATGCTGGTGGAATATAAAGTGTCCAAATTAATGGGCTGTGCCACACGGCACCTGGGTTTCTATCCTAACCCTAAGAGTTACCAACTGGGAGAACAAGGACTTATGCCTTGAGCTTCAGCTTCTTCATTAGCAAAATGTGTTGAGATACCAACCGTATTTAGTGGCTGCAAGGCACCTCAGCTGGAGAGATGTCCCCCTAGATTGTTAATGAATACTTGCTCATTAATTGATAAACTCACCTCAGAAAAGGTCTAGACTTACTGCCAACCATTACTTTTACAGACTTGCCTGTTTTACAGTTACATGGACAGGTGTTTGAGACTATAAGAAATTTAAATAGAAATAGGAAAGCTTTTTAGTCCATTTTGCTAATTAATATGTCAGAGCTCATAAAGAAGGACTCATTGGCTTTCTCCAGTACTGCATCATCTTAAAGAGCTGGGTCAGCAAAGATCTCTGTAGACAGTCAATACATATTAAAACCATTCTAAGCAGTAAATTAAAACAAATATGAAGGCACATTTTAAAAAAGTAAAATTTATAAGTCCTTTCTATCTGAATGCTGAGGAGCATTAAACTGTTGGTTAGGTGGCAGTTCAGTACCTAGGGGAAAAAAAGGACTCCTTCTTGGACATACTTTATGAGTCTGTGTATAGCCAAAATTAAAGCATAATGTAAAAAAAAAAAAGGCTATGACAAATCTGATGTCATTTTTCTCTGGATTCTAATGTTTCTTCAGAATATTTGTCATTTAAAAAATGGTTTTATTGTTTAAAATATACATTTTGCTGAAGTTATTTCCCCTGTGCATTGCTAGGATTTGAGTTTTGTCAGAATTCAATTAGTGAGATAGGGAAAAAGGTGAAAGACAGCTTTTTGGTTTTTCAAGGCTCTCTGAAACTCATGATTTTTTTTTTAAAGGAATCAAACAAAAAGCATTTTGCTCCTAACTTCTCTATGGTAGGTCTCACCATCCCATAAACATTAATACCTCTTATATGTGGAAGAGGACCTCATAAGATTATAAACAGGAGTACCAGCCTGCCATTTTCCTTGCCAAGGTATGAGATGCAATGCACTGCCAGGCATAGCCCCTGAGGTAGATTATTAGAGAAATCTCAAGAATACTGGATTGATTCCAGAAGAGGTGAGGGAATACTACATTTTGGGCCAAAAATGTTAGAAAGATTTATCTTACCTAAGACTTTGATTTGATCTGAGCTCTGAGGAATCAACCATTTAAAGAATAAGCCAAGGAAACGGTGCCAAAATATTGTCACAAATTTGGGAAGTACCCAAGCCAGACCAACAGATGGAACTTGGCATGAAATGGCTCTCCAAACACTAAGTAGCTGACTCAGAAGAAATTTTAACTCAGATGAATTTATTAAAATGTTGAATATCATCCTAAATAAGAGGATGGATGATAGATTTAGGTCAGCACATAAAATTTAATTTAACTTCCTGATGGTCTTGGATAGTGGGAAAGAGGCCCACATTTCTATAATTAAAAAGAGACAGAGGGAGATATTCTTTCTTCTTAGCAAAAGAGATATCACTTTTTCACCTGAAAATTCTGAAGAAAGGATTTGGGGAAGAGAAAGGTGAAACAAAAAGAAGCTGACATTGGTGAGATAAGTATGAATGATCAGGGCATGTTGCACATTACAATCCAAACTGGCACTTGTTTAGTGGTCTAGACTGTAGCAGATGGAGACTATAATTGTATATTAGGTGAATGTTAAAAATGACTGAAACAGGTTGCCAGAATCAAAAGGACCCTTAATTCTGTTTCACTGTCATCACCACCAAAGCCTAATGGGAAAATGCTCTACCCAAGTGTAGCCCACACAGGGAGTTGCACTTCATGGGAGGGATGGGTTCTTGAGGAGCATTATAATTCAAGACCTTAATAGCATCTTTTTCTTTCATGCTGCTTTTTATTTTCTCAGTACTGTCTCTAACGTTTTATAGAGTGCTCTCATTTAATTTAAGTCTAGAGCTCACAATTTGAGGTGACTGGTTAGCCCTCTTCACTGTGTTTTATCGTATGCCACTTTGGCTCCAAAGTTATCAACTTTCTGGTTGTTTTCAGTGTTTGTGCTGGTTCCACAGAGAGCCAATGAAAAATTTGATGATGTTGTGATAGGATATAAAAGTACTTGAAATATAAGAATGATGAATATTGTAATAATAGTTTATTAGTAACAAAAATCTTATTTAAAACATCTGATGTATTTCAACAGTTTGATTCATGGGATATGAAGACCATTAGTATTATTTCTATTACCAGCTAAAATAACTCTGCCATGTGAACCTTACAGTTAACCCGACTGACAGCTTTAAAATTATGCCATTTTTAACGTTTTTCTTTTAATTTGGAAGATTATTTCAATTTTTATGTTTAGAGTACTTCTTTACTAATATCTTTATTTCACACTACATAAAAATATATCATTAAAATTTACCTAAAATACTATAGCAATATATCAAGATAATGTTTGCCTTTAAAAAGAGTGACAGTTGGGCTTCCCTGGTGGTGCAGTGGTTGAGAATCCGCCTGCTGATGCAGGGGACACGGGTTCGTGCCCCAGAACGGGTAGATCCCACATGCCTGGAGTGGCCGGGCTCGTGAGCCATGGCCGCTGAGCCTGCGCGTCCGGAGCCTGTACTCCGCAACAGGAGAGGCCACAACAGTGAGAGGCTCGCATACCGCAAAAAAAAAAAAAAAAAAAAAAAAGAGTGACAATAATTTTTAGTTACTGGCTAACAGTAGTTTGTTTGGAAATGAAGTAAGATTAGAGTAAGATTTGATTTCCTGGAAAAAGCCAGAAAGTTTATTATTTGTTTTCAAAAACCAAATTGATACATATTCTTCAAAAAATGCTTCTACTTCTTACCTTGAAGCCCATTCCAGTATGTAAATAGGTTTTTATCTTCAAGTATTAATACGTGTAAGAGAGTTAAGGACAAGAAGTACCAGGCATTTAAGAGGAACATAATGTAGGTTATCCTTGGAGTACCTTGGTCATGAGAACTTCCTTCTCAGACTCCGAAAAATATTTCCAGTAGTAGAGAATTTAATGGACGAGGATGATGGGAACAAGCAGCATGTAGCAATTTATCACTCCCTCAGAAATCTTTTCTTTCACAGTGATCTAACCTCTTAGGCTCTTTATTAGGAGGGGCAGAAAAGAAAACATCTAAGAGTTGTGAACCAGACCTTCCCTGCTGTTATCACTAGTGAATCTGGAGAAAGAAGAAAAGGAAAAAAAATCATAATCTTGCCCTGGAACATGATGGAAGTAATGAGGCATCAAGGCCACTTACTGCTGAGAACATAATTGGCCCATAAACACAGGAGATGCTTGGTGATGGGAACGACTTCTTTGTTTCAGAAACCAAGGGATGCCAACAAATCATAACCCTCCTGTTGTTTGGAGTGGCATTTCTAAGAGTAAAATGGATAGTTTCCCCCCTAAATAATGCACCCTTACAAGAAAAGGATTACTGCTGTATTTACTGGCTTAATAGCTTTAAGTGTTTTCAACTAATGTGAATAAATGATGCTGAAGAAAGGGCAAAGGAATAGAAGGTAGGTCATTTGGCAATGAAGGAAAAGCTTGGATTTTAGACCTGAAGGTATCTCACACAAAACAGAGAAAGAGCCTGGAGAACCTCAGAGTCCTTGTGGACTTCCTAGGGCACCTCCAGGGAGCTCATTCATGAGTCTAAAGAAAGAGAATACAGTCATCTCAGGCCCAATCCCCTTTGATGACAGGCAAAGAAATGACTCTTTTTTGAGAAGGAAGAAATGGCCACGTTTTTCTTATTGGAATTCTTTGTCCTGCCACTTTAATGTGAGAGTCATCATGGAAAATAATTTCAAACTTTCTTGGGTTTTCTTTGTAATTTTTTATTATTCTAAGTGTTCAGCTGGCATACAGGTTAAAGATTGGGGGTTTTATAATTATTTTTTTGGAAACCTTTCTTCTTCCTTCTCAAACATTTGAGTCAGCATACATTATGCCACTATACACACGGCCAAGCAATAATTCACTTTTGTGGAAGTCAGAGACATCTCATGTGTTAATTAGCAAGTTTTTCAGGGATGAGTGGATGGAAACAGGTTCCATCTGCTACTCAAACACAGCCAGAGATTTCCAGGAAGGAGAATATACAGTCAGTTACAAGGAATTTCTTACCCGATTTGTGTCCAGCCAACGAATGGACTTTGCTTTCATCTGGCACTGCAAAGAAATTAAAGAGACAAGGATCAGACCTGCTTGTAAATCAGCCATCTTTTGAACAATAAATTAATATAGATTTGTAATAAGTGAAATCTTTTACTGGCAAAGATTTGAGAAAACATTTTCCCCAGCCTGTCTGGGGCACCTCAATTCTACTGGTACATAAAGACAGTTATGAAGAAATATATGTACATTAAACCTTCTGTGAATGGAATTTCATTCTTTTAAAAATTTCTAATACTTTCAGTTCTTTTAACTGGGCTGTTGTTTTTGTATCCACAAAAACAGAAAAACTCAAGAATCTAGAGCTGTATAATATATAATAAAACTCTTTGAGCGTGACAGCAATATATCTAATCCCCAAGGATCAGACTTCTATATCTGGACAAAATGGAGCAAAAGGGAACAAACTTACAATTCCTCCTGAAAAAAAATTTCTAAAATAGACAAAACATGAAACAATGGCATTAAGAGATTAGACATCAGGCAACAGAGGACAGTGACTCTTGAGAGGTGGAAAACAGGTGGGGTGACTCCTGCCATTGCTCCAGCTTACTGTCTGGAGAAAGCTTCCAGGTTGTGGTGCAGGAAGGGGAACACAGGCAGAGCCCAGGGATATCCCAGCCTGAGGACATGAAACTGGAGGCCCAGGGAAACCAAGGCAGACAGAGTTTAGGTCAGAGAATTGGAGAGAAGAGAGGTATACAGAAATCTTTCTGAGATCTGCAAAGGATCCCCTCAGGTATTTAATTAATTGCTGGTGATCACATGCATGTGAGGAAACTACCCAAGACCTGGGACAGAAGCGCCCCAAAGGGGAAAGAGCACAGTGTCCAAAGTTTACACAAGGTTGGGAATAAAGTTCCTATTCCCAATACCCAGAGTGAAAAACTTCAAAATTCAGCGGCATCCATTAGAATAGGAAGAAGAATCTCGCTTCAGCGGTGGATAAAATTTTAGATGAACACAGCTCTGATGAAATGGATATGATTTTGAAAGCTACAAATTACCAAAGCTTATATAGGAAGAAAGAGATAATCTAACAGCCCTATAGTTTGTTTTTTAATCGATTTGTACTGAAAGTTAAAAACTTTCCCAGAAAGAAAACTCTAGACCCAGCTGATTTCCTGATGAATTCTACCAAACATTTAAGGAAGAAATAGTACCAGTTCTACAGAAATTCTTTCAGGAAATTTAGAGGAGGGAATATTTCTCAACTCATTCTATGAGGCTACCATTACCTTGATGTTAATATCAAGCAAAGACGTTATGTTAAAGCTACTAACCAATGTCTCTCGTGAACAAAGAGGCCAAATTCTAGATCCTCAAGCAACTCTGCATGGATTATCACTTCAATATTCAACAACAGCTGTTCAATATTCACCATATATCATTGTCTACATTAGTCTATAAGACTCTGGTGGCTCAAGGGTGGAAGCAAGGTGAGGGGAACTCTGCCAACAAGGAGGACCTCTTCCATTTTCCCAAATACGAGATTGGTCTCAGAGTAATAAGCTCCTCCTTCCTTTACCTACAACATTCAGTCATATTTCATTGACCCAGTTATTATACAAAAATCTTCCTAAATCTTCCCACACCCACCTAGCACTCCTTTCCTAAGCTATTTCTTTATTTTCTAGACAAAAACACTACATGTTTGTGATTTTCCTGGTATTAACTGCTGAAAAATCGTGTTGGACTTTTCTTCGTGTTTCCAGTTGGAGATGTCAATCCATAAGTATCAGGCTCCAACTGTGGGCCAAATTCTGTCTTTCCAAAGTCTGAAAAAATATACAGTGGAATCTATAGTACAAATGAAAAAATATTGGAAAACAATGATGGTGACTAAAAAAATAATACTAGAAGCTAATACTGAGCACTTGTAATATACAAGTTCTACCCTATACTCTTTATAGCTATTAATTCATTTAATGCTCACAGTAACCTGTAAAGATAGCTATTATTACCTATACAGATAAAGAAACTGCGGCACATCTTGTAAGCGGAGGAGCCAGAGCTTAAACATGGCACTTTTAATCATTCTACTATACTTGTGATGAATCGTAGAAGAGTTGTTATATTTTTCAGATTATTGATAACATGAATTAAATGTAAGAAAACACTTGACAAACACCCGTATATTAGAACACTATTACCCTTTAAATTTGAATATGCTATTAATAGAAATCTTTCTATGTTGACCAATATTAACAAGTGTTAGCTATAAATTTGTTTAACATGTTCAGAAATCTACAGTTCTAATAGGTTCAAGCTAAAATAATTC
This sequence comes from Kogia breviceps, assembly GCF_026419965.1. Lineage (NCBI taxonomy): Eukaryota > Metazoa > Chordata > Mammalia > Artiodactyla > Physeteridae > Kogia > Kogia breviceps. The sequence goes on along the minus strand of NC_081311.1, from coordinate 171,461,143 downwards.
ATCTCCATTACACAGATAAAAAATCATCTGTCTGAGTTAAAGTCTTGCCTTAGATACTTACTGGTTACCTGCAATTTACTTTAACTTTTTGTGCCTCAATCTCATCATATATAAAATGAGGTTGATATTGCTTTCCCCGTAGGTTTAGAGTGAAGATTATTTGTGTAAGTTTATGCAAAATACTTAGAAGATCACATAGTAAATGCTTAATAAATATTAGTTATTAGATCATCAATGATAAACTAAATAGTTAATTTACATTAGATGTTACAGAATAACTTGATAACTAATAATGGGACAGATGTGGATTGAATTCAAGATTTATCAGGCAAGTTACTAAGCTCCTTTAAACCTTAGTTTCCCCATGTGAAAAATGAGATAAAAACACTGTACAAGGAGTTGTGAGAACTGAATGAAATAAATGTAAAAAAGCACTTAGCACAGTTCCAGGTACATGTTTCTCAATAAATGAAAACTTTTGATAAATGGAAACTGAGAGTGGTAAAGGTGGTGAATTTAATGATGGCGGTGGTGCTTATGATTTAACTTGCCTAGGATTATAAAGGAATAGGCAGGGCACAAGGTACTTTCAATTGCTATCTCATGGATAATCCAATACCCACAGCAGGTTTTAGCTCTCGGTTTACATGGCTCCCAGTTCATCTTGTAGTGAAGAAAGGCAAAGGAAATATGGTATTCAGACTACATACATGATTTTATTTTGTGCAGTTATTCTGAAAAAGGAATTCACACAAGGGTAGGATCTTATTTTTTGTTTTTGTCTTTTTTTTTTTTTTTTAACAGACATAAGTTATCCCATTAAATCTAAGGCAATTTAAGTACTGCAAACTCCCTTGCCATGTTAGGTTGAACATGGTAACTTAACTTTTTGGCTGAATACTATCTACTATTCTTAGTAGGAATACTAATTATTTTAACTCACAATTTGAAATTCTTTAGAACACTACCAAACTATTTCAATAAACAGTGTAGAACATCCAAATGGGTGATGGGCATAAAAATTAGGGGTCTTTCTCCAAAATATTCACTGACACAGATGTCTATCTTGAGGACAGAAGATAAATGAATAAACATCATAGAAAATAGAGGGAACTGTAATGACTTAATTAATAGAATACATTTTACTTAAAAGGTTAAATTGGGAACAATCATCTTTTATGCACATACTTAGTGCTGGGAAGTGATTTAAATAACAGTAGCAAATGAGAAAATGAGGTAAAATTATACACACCACCAAGCTTTTTAAAAAAATGACAAGTGTTATAATTAATACTCAACTTCTTTTATAACTCACATTACCTTAAAGCTACTATAAAGTTTCCTCTCAGGGCTGGAGCTTAAGTCTAGTCATTTCCTGCATATTATTTAGATAGCACAGCAGTTGGAACAGAAGCAATATTAATATGATAGCTATGTCATTTGAAACAAAGAGCTTATTTACAAGAGGTTGAAAATGAGTGAGCCTGGTGTGGGAAAGGTCTACCATTCCAAAATGGTAAGTAAGGTACCAAAAGTGTCAAGTAAGAGAGTGTTGATGGAGCAGGAGCCAAAATTTCTTGTTCTGGTTCTAATGACAGATTGTTTTTTCTTCCTTTCTTTCTTCTCCCTACCTCTCCCTCCCACTACCCTTCCCTCCCCCCCTCCCTTCCTTCCCTGTTCCCTTACCTACCTACCTTCCTTCCAGTTTCTAGAGCATATTATATTCCCATTCTTATCCTTCAGTTTCCAAGTATTGGTACTATTTGCTCTTGATAACTTTAAAGAGTTATTATAGTAATTGAAGAGGTATTAGGGAAATGTTGAGTCCTTCTGAAGATGAAATTCACAGACATTTTTATTACATTCTTAGAGGGCACTGTGGACTTGTCCCTCTTGAGATTTCACTAGAGTTATTTAGATAATGGGATTCCTATTAAGCTCCTGCTTCCTGGCATTCAACTCAAGATCAATGGACACTACTTGATTTAATTACTATAAGGTTTTTCATAAGGAGGACACTCTTTGGTTTGGATGTTTGTTAATTTCCTGGTGCATCCTCTGGTTCAGGAAGACTTGCTCAGGAAACACAGCACCCTGTGGGCCTATGTTTCCAGTTATTTTGTTTGTAGACCTTTGAAGCTAATCAAAGGTCTACCAACTACCCAACACCAGCGGAACCTTTTTAAAAGGTGTGGATAAACGCACAGTGTCTTTTGGCTTAATTTCAACAAGGTTCATTGTTAGAGTTGAGAGAAACCATAAAGAAAGAAAATATGGGAAGAAAATCTGTGAAAAATATGGTACTCCGAGAACTTATTAGTGGCAGACATTAAAGTACATATACTACTTACATATATTGGCTTCCTGGTAGGATATATTTATATTAATATAGTGATCACTTAAAAGTGTTTTATTCTTTTGTCAAGCCTTCTTATACTCTTCAAATGCATTATCACTGGGGGAAAATAATCCCCTTGCTTATTGATAGCATTTGATATGAATTTTATAAGTGACTATTAGGGATTGCACTTGTTTAATAAAACTTTGAAGAACAGTGGCAGATTTGGTGCGTTAATGGGCCCCATAGGCTCTTCTTATGCTGACAGAAGATGGTATACTGCTCACACACACAAATCTCTTCAGATAAAAATTGCCACCAGCTAGTTATTCTTTTTGAGAATGCCAACACTATGTCACAAATGGGGAATATGCAAATGTGTTCAGATTCCCACTACTTCATATTGAGATACTTTGATGCAAAGCAGCACTCTAAAACATGATCCAATGCTGGTCTTTCACATAGACAGCTCTATCTCATTTAACTTTTGATTTCCCTATCTTTGGTAAAATAGAGACTGCAGTTTTGAAGATGATGACTGGCACAATAAAAATCTATCTTCTGATGAGGCCATAAACACTTCTCTTTGGATAGTTTACTAGGAAACTAAATATCAAATCATTCCTTAATGGTTAATAAACTTGTTTCTAAAATTTGTTCCTTCAGAATTAAAAAAAAAATGGATGTAGTTGCCAATATTAAGAATCAATTTTCTTCTCTTTTAGCAGATCAGTTTCCATGCCACTGACTGATTTCCAGAATTTCTAAGGAACACACACCTGTTTCAAGTTGTAAATTAAGTTCCTTTCTTAGCAACCATGAACTATTACTACATTAATTTATAGTGTTTTCTTATGTCAATGACTATTTGGCATACTGCTTCTCCTTAGGGAGACTTTTTGAGTTTTCAGCACTATAAATTCTTATGTGTTGAAAAATTCTTCCATCTCTTGGAAAAAAAGCGAAATACAAAGACAAAATAAGGCTTTTGCTGAAAAAGGGGCTAGGCGATCAGTACAATATAATGACATAAATGTTTATCTCACCATCTCCCCCAAAGCACCCTGTTCATCCCTGGATGTGTTGCTGCTCTGACAATACACTAATCAGGGCACAACAGCTGAAGTTTTCTTCTAATGTTACAGAGCATCTTCCAGCCAGGCTGCCACAGGACAGAAATGAGGGACCCATTCCCTCATCATTATCCAACTATTCATATGTTCACAGCTTTTCAGTGATCTCCTCAGAATTCCTTTTCTTTTTTTGGCCACGCAGCATGAAGGATCTTAGTTCCGCGACCAGGGATCGAAACTGGGCCCCTTGCAGTGGAAGCACAGAGTCCTAACCACTAGACCACCAGGGAATTCCTTTTCTTTCTCCATGAATCTTGGGAGAGAGAGCTTCAATCTAAAGTTAGGAAAATCCAATACTTTCCTTATGTTCTTATACTATTGTCTTTATCTCATTAAAGAGCATTGGAAAACTCAAAACATGCCTTCATAAATTCATTGATTCATTTGTCTTGAATCTACTCAATAAGCACTTTCTTTCTGAAAAGAATCAGACACTCAAGCCTGGGGTTTAATGAGGAGATACAAATAAATAATGTATTGATACAATGTCATGTAATAAATAGTGTAATAAAGGTAGAAGGATATGTGTTGTGGATATAGTAGACAGTCACACAGACACGAGGATTCACAAAAATAATAAAGGTTTTCGGTGACTGAGTACTTGAACCAATACACCTGGGACACTTTTTGTTCATGGCAAGGGAGCAGCATGATAAGAGTGAAACAGCTCAAGCTTAGCTTTAAAGGTATCTGGATTCTGACACTAATTACATGTGTGACCATGGACTAATTACTTAGTCTTTTTCAATCTTATTGAACTTATTTGTAAAATGTAGATAATGCCCTCTACCACAGAGTATGAGACAACCTAGAGGATATAAAAACTTACCTTGGAATCTAGCAGAAGCAAGTGCTTAAAGATGGATTATACCTGCCTTTCACACACAACTACTTCTGCTAGGTGCTCTGCACTCTATCACATCAGAAGTATGTTTTTGAACAGGCCGTGCAACTTCACGCATCTGTACAATATTATACACGTAGCACATGGAATTTCTTCTGACTTACAATGAAAATTCATCCATTCTCTTGCTAGGCAAACATGTTTTAAGACCCCATTCAAATGTCATCTTCTCCAGGTCATCTTCTCATGTCTCCAGGCTGAGCTTCAGGGCCAAAGTAATTTGTAAATATCTCAATTATTTGTGTATGGGTCTGCTTCACATTAAACACGAGCACCTTAAGGAAGGGATATGCCTTGTTTTTCCTTGTTAGCCTGGAATCATGCCCACCCCCTCGTAGGTACTCATTAATGTTTGCTGAGTGAATGAATGCAACATTTGTATGAGTAAAGAAAGGAAGCAGCAATTTGGATACGTCCATTCAGCAAAATGTTCTAGACAAATGAATGTGAAATATGTTCATTGTGGTATACACATGGTTCTATGAATGTTGTAACAAAAACGTGTATAAACCTAGTAAAATTCTTGTGGTGCAATTTGCAGATAGGCTCCTGGCAAGGAAAGGGTGACTGGAAGAAGGTGACTGGAATTCGAACCTGGGATAGGTCTAGATAAAGACCACAACATGGTAGAACTGTTTGTTATAAATATAAACTCACTTATATTTTGAGTAGTGAACTGTAGAAAAAAATATAATTGGTAGTCTAGTCACAACTCACTGTGTATCTCTAATAAGTAGGTTATTAGTGTTTATGAATTTACTTTTGGGCTTGCTGGCATTCAAATCACTGTTGTTCCCCACATGGTAATGACACGTGAAAGAGCAACTCATTCTGTGTACAGAAAATATCACATTACATTAACACCAATACTGAATACTTGGTACAGAGGGTATTTCTTTCAGTACACAAATGTTATGAGTTTTCAAAGCTATAAATAGAGTAAATAGATGTCTTTTTGTTACATCACAATTTCAGACAAAAACAAAAAGAAAACCCACTAACTTTAAAAACTGCTTCTACAAAGTATTGAAACATTAAAATATTTATAACATATGTGTAAGATATAACGGACAAAAATAAAGCAAACACTGTGTATCAACCAGTGGGTTTGAGAAAAGAATATTAGTTTACTCAATTTCATTCCTTTCCCTCCTTACTCAGAGGTAACCACAATCCTGAATTTTGTACTGTATAATTTTCTTGCTCTTCTTTAAAATGTTACCACAAATTTGTCCCCAAATAACATTCTTTAAATTTGTATATTTCATTAAACGATATTGGATTTTGTCACATACTTTGCTATGTATACTGATGTGATCATACAATTTTTATTTTTCAGTCTGTTAATATGTGACTTACAAATGTTTGATTGATTTCAAATTTTAAACCAACTTCGCATTCCCAGGACAAACTCTACTTGGTCATAATCTTTTTTATACATTGTTGAGTTCAACTTGCTAAATTTTTGAAAAGAATTTTATACCAATTTGTGAAGAATGTCAATCTAAAGTTTTCTTTCTTCTATGTCCTTGTCTGGCTTTGGTATCATAGTAATGCCAGCTTCATAGAATGAGTTGGGGAAGCATTTCCTCCTCTTTATTTATCTGGAAGAGTTTCTGTAGAATTCCTATTATTTCCTCCTGTAGAATTCACCAATAAAGCCATTTGGACCTAGAGTTTTCTTTGTGAGAAAGTATTTCACTATAATTCAATTTCTTTAATAGCTATGGGGATATTCAGACTATTTCCCCTTGTATGAGTTTGATTGTTTGTCTCTCGCAAGTTTTGTCCATTTAAGTTGTCAAATTTATTGTCCATGATATTGTCTTAAAATTCTTTTAAAATTTGTAGAATTTATAGTGATGTCCACTCTCTCAATCCTAACAATGTTCATGTACCTTGTCTTATTTTATTTTGATCAGTCTGGTTAATGGTTTATCATTTTTATTGACCTTCTTAAAAAACTAGATCTTAATTTAATTTCTCAAATTTTTTCTATTGATTTGTATTGTTTTTTATTATTTCCCTTCTAATGCTTAATTTGGGTTCAATTTTATTGAACCCTCTTTATTTTCTTAACATGAAAGCTGGTTGAGGTCGTTGATTTAAGAACTTTCTCCTTTCTCTAATATAGTTTAATTCAATAAATTATTCTCTTACTGGCATCCCACAATGTTTTTTAATCACACAGATGTTGATATGTACTGTTTTCATTTTCATCCAATTAAAATACTTTCTAATTTCCCTCTTAGTATTTTCTTGATCCATGTGTTATTGAGAAGTTCTTTATTTTCCAAATATTTGTAGGCTTGCCAGCGTTCTGTTTTTGAATTTCATTTTAATTCCACTGTAGTGAGGGAATATAAGTTGTATGACTTGAATTCTTTAAACATTTTTTTTTTTGTGCTCAGGAGTTCACTGAGATACTTGGATCTGGCTTTCTAGATTTCATTAAATTTGGAAAATTTGGGGCCATTATTTCTTCATATATTTTTTTCTCTGCTCACCCTTCTCTCTCATTTGAGGAATCCAATCACACATAGTTTAGGCCACCTTGAAGCTGCTCCTCAGTTCACTGTTCTTTGCTCATTTCTGTGTCTTTTTTCTTCCTGTGTTTCAGTTTGTATAGTTCTACTGCTATGTATTCACATTCACTTATCTTGTTTTCTGCTATTGTCCAGTCTGCTATTAATTCCATCCAGTGTATTTTTCATCTCAGACATTAAACTTTTCATTGCCTGAGGACAGATTTTTTTACATCTTCTATACCTCCACTTAACATGTTTAATTTTCTTCTAGGCTTTTGAATATATGGAACACAAACATAATACTTTTTTAATGTGTTTGTCTGCTAATTCTGTCTGTATCATTTCTAGTTTTAATGATTGAGTTTTCTCATTATGTGTCATAGTTCCATACTTCTTGGAAAGCATGATAATCTTTTATTGGGTGCTAGATACTGTGAATTTTACCCTTGTTGGGTGCTCAGTATTTTTGTATTCTTATAAATATTTTTTCTCTCTTCGGAATATAGTTGAGTTACTTAAATAGATTTAATCCTTTTGGGCTTTGCTTTTAAGATGTGTTAGTCAGGACTACAGCAGCATTTACCCTAGGCTGATGATGCCCTACTGCAGAAGAAGTGCCTTTATGCATACCTTATCCAATGTCCTGTGGATTTTAAGGTTTTCATAATCTTGTTGGTGGGAACAGGTACCATTCCTGGTCCTGTGTGAGCTCTGGGTATTGTTTCCTGGATCCTTTTGGGACTTATTTTCTCAGCCTTGGTAGTTTCCTCACATACATGCTCTGATCAGTGCTCTGTGTATAATACCCAAGAGAGATTCTCTATATAGTTCTGGAGTTCACTCTCTATGCAGATCTCTCTTCTCTGGTACTCTCCAAACTCTAACCATCTTGCTTTCCCTGGAGTCTTAGCCCTATCTCCTTCATTCAGGTATTGAAAAATGTAATGTGAACCTTGTAACAAGTTTCACAATACGGTACTATTTAATTTCTCTGAAATAAGTTGCAAGATAATTCCAATATTTAATAAATTAAAATACCTTGTCCTTATAACCACAGCTTCCTAAATCACAGAACCAGTGGCCCTAAGACTACTTGAGTAACTATAACCCAAAGTGTGATGGGGAGAACACTGAGCTAAGAATGTGATCAGTGACTGAGGATATTCTTTGAAAGTCTCATTACCTGCTTGCCTCCTACATAAGGATATGATGAAATCAATTCTGAGAATAAGCAATTAAAAATTTTGTTTGGAATACAGGACCACAAAGCTGGTGGACTGAAAGCAAACCGTGTCTAGGCCCAGGGCTATTCCCCTGTCCTGACAGCACACATGCTACCTTCATGAGCAAGTCACATGACTTTCTTCCAAGTGTCCTCATAACCAGACCCAAGCCTTCTTCCATCCCATGACTGAACTTTGGCAAATGTCTCCAACTTGCTCTTGACCTCCCTCCACCTGCTCAACTCTACATCTTATTTACCATATTCCGATTAATCTATGCTAAACATCACTTTCATCATTTCTCTAACCTACTCAAAAACCTTCACTAAATTCACCTGCTTAGAAAATAGTTTCCTTAGTCTTTTATTTAAGGTTTGAACCCTTTTTATCTTTCTCCTTATATTTTCCTCTATTTGCCTGTTATTGAAGTCATTTACAGTGATTTCTTATTTCTTCCTATTTGTCTTTACCCTTAATAGAAATGCCTCAAACCTCTCGTATAAAACTACTATATTTCTCCTCGGCCCAGCTCTCCACTATAACCTCCTCTTTGTAGAATACTCTATTTCTGTCTCCCCCAGGACACTTTAGGTTTGCCTCCAAGCAAATGTACCACTTTTTATCCTGTGTTATGTTGATTTGTGGGCAACTTCAATGAAGGCAACGATAGTATTTTATTCATCTTCACATCATAAACAGTTACAGATTACAAAGGCCCTCAGGTTAGTTGTATGAAGTCTCTCTCTCTCTCCTTTTTTAAAATCTACTACAGGGAAAAGACCACTGCGTTCTCGGTGAATTCTTTGGATCTACCCAAGGGTTGGACTATTTCCAGTACTTAGACTATGAAAATTCTCATGCTTCCTGGGCCCTTGATAAGTATTTCCATTATCAGCAAGAAATCAATATTGATTAAACCATGGGGAAAAAAGGGCAGAGGCTACCCTATAAGTCACACAACAAATGGCCATTATTCACTATTAACCAGTGAAACAACACATCTCTCATCCCACTATTTACCATGTATATTTCCATAGAGTGAGTCTCTCTTTAACAGGGATAAGGAGGAAGGAAACTAAAACTTACTACCAACTCACACGTGTCACAAATCGTGCTAAGCATTTTAATATACGTTATCCCATTTAATCCTCACAAAAGCTCTGTGAGCACTATTACCTTCACCTTACAGAGGAGGGAGCCGAGGCTCAGAAGTGTTGGGTCATTAAGTTAGCAAGTGGGATAGCTGGGAACTGAAGAGTTCCCAACTTCAAAGTATACATTCCTTCTACTATGTGAGTCCAAGTGGTAGGATTTTGCTAACAGCTTTACCACCAAGAACTATACATTCCACTAGTCACCACTACCTCCTAACGTAGAATTTCATAACCATGTGAAAGGGCAAACGGTGTCTCTTAAAAATGGTTGTTGATGCTCTCAGAAGTAAGAAATAGGGTTGTCATAAGTTGTTTTGAGCCTCATACACCTGGACATTGTTACCAAGGGGAGGCGTTGACTATTGTTCAGACGATGTCAGAGCAGGGGAGAAAGAGAAAAATCAAAGTGACATTACAGAGAATTTATTGCTTGAATATAGGAATGAAGCAACAGAGAGAACCACAGATGAATCCAGTGTGTGGTCTTGGGACTGAGGGCCACCATTATTAGAAGTTAGAGGGAAAAAAATGGTGTAGGATCAGGTCAATAGTCTCAACAGAGTAGAAGCAGCATGGCGTGCCTGGGGACTCACATCTCTCTTTTTCATCCCCTGCCAACTTTTTGATGCAACCTAAGACAGTACTAGATTTTGGCAGCCAAACTGGCCAATAGGCTCGTCAAGTGTACAGTCGACAAAAATCCTGAAGTCCTTTTTATATTAACTGCTGTTAAGCCAGGTCTCTGTCCAACTAGTACCCGTGGAGATCCAGTGCTACTCCAGTCACCATGCTGGGCACGAGGGCTGTGGAAGTGAACAAGACAGTCGAGCCGCGCACCGGCAGGGTTTCTATCACACAACTAACCGCAAGGAGTGACAGGACTATTAGCAAACCTTCCTGATCAAAGCTACCTTCAGCTCTTCACTTTGACAGATGTAATAAGCCCCTGACTCATCTTTGGGATTCTGCACTTACCCCTTATAGCCTACGTTCCACACAGGCACTACCGTAATCCTTTTAAAACAAAAAGCAAAACAAAAATCTTACTGTGACAGTCTCTTGACTCAAAGCCTACCCATAGCTTCCAATCACATTCTGAAGGAAATCTAAAAACTTACTAGAGTCTCCAAGGCCTGGTCCCTGGGGGCCTTTCCAACTTGTTCTGCATGGCTCTCCCCTTGCTCAGCGTACTTCACCCATCCTGGACTCTCTGCAGTTCCCCAAACATGCCAAGTATGACTCCCTTTGGGGCTTTGGGACACGCTCTTCCCCCACACAGTTCATGGCTCCCCTTCATTCACATCTTCACAGACATCAGATCATCACAGAGGTCCTGCCGGACCACCTTACCTAAAGTAAGGCCTTCCACCCCCAAGTCTGTTACTGTCTCCTCCTCCTGCTTCATTTTTCTACAGAGCATTCATCACTGACATCTTCTCCATTAGAACATAAGCTCCACGTGGATGTGGGCTTTGCTTTGTTCACCGTTTTGTCTCCAGGGTCTAGAACAGTGCCTGGTACATGGTAGCTACTCAATAAATATGGTGAATGAAACAAGGATGCTCGGGGAACTGGGAAAATAGGTAATACAGAGACTAGACCTAGTTTATGGATTGGGCCTTCCTGATGGCTTTAAGTTGAGACCTGGAGATGTAGAGGGAAGGGTGAAGTTGGTTTTTGAACACAGGAAACATGACAGCCCCCAAACAGGTCCCACACAGAGAACCTAAAAATCCTTTGTACAGTGGAAGTGCTCAGCATGAGCGCGTGACCGGCGAGAGACCGAATGGGGGAGAAAGAAACAGGTCAGTCATGGAGAATCTCAAAAGTCACATTAATGAGTTTTGTCTTTATCCTCAAGGCAATGGGACACTGTTAAGGGATTTTCAGCAAGAAAGTGACATGATCGGATTTATGTTTTAAAAAGATCACCCAGGCTGCAGCGTGGAAAATGAACTGGCTGGGAGTAAGACAGGAGGCAGTTGCTTCTTTTTTTTTTTTGAACCCAAGTACAGGAATTTACATTTATCCCTATTAAATTTAATCTTCTGAATTGCAGCTCATCAGTTCTCCCTGTTGAGATCTTTCAAAATCCCTATTCTGTCATCCATGCATTAGCTAACCCACCAAACTGTGTGTCGCTTATACATTTGACAAGTAGGCCCGCTACACCTGAGTAATGCGCAGGGCTTAGGTTACTGAACACCATCCCTGCTCTCTTCAGGTGCTTGTGGGATGTCTGGCTGGGTAGCAACATACTCTCCCATCACGAGGCAGTATCTCTTGTAAAGTGAACTGGCCATCCCAGAACTGAACTAAAACCCTCAAGGTCTAGTAGCCCGAGCTACCCAGGATTTTCATGTGCATTTCCCCCAGAGCTTATGGACTTCATACTAAGACAGCAACTCACTTTATTCTTGCACGAATTAATTTTGGCACCTGGCTTCTGGCTGGGGACTGTATAGTTGCTTCTGTTCCTGGCTACAATAAATGCTATCAAAAGATTTCTGTTCTGGCATGAACTGAAGTATGTAATAGTGTCTGTATTTCTGCCCAGACTCTACTATCATCTGTTTAATATGCAAACTGTCTAAGGCTACTAGTATGTAATAGATTTTGAAAAGTTGTCATCCAGACTCACTGTTTAATAGAGGATATTAATTATGGGGGTTTATGTGCTGTCTCTCCAATTCAGAGCATACAACCCTTCACTTAAAAAGGATCACAAAGTTCTGCACACACTAGTGAAATGATCTGGTAATTTAAACTGATCTATTAGGTGAGCTCATTTAAATCAGGCTCCTTTTTGCAGAACGGGTAGTTACACATACATATTAAACGTCCACTATTTTTCTGGAAGGGACTGAGGTATATTAAAGGTCCTGAACAAGGTTGAACTAATAGAAAACATTACTAGGAAAAAGAGAAAATTGCCAGACCCAGACTCCAAAATGACTTCACAGGAAGCGATTTTTTAATCTCTTTTCCTTAGACCAGGGGTTTCTTTGGAGGTCTCAGAAGCTAACAACCAAGCAAGGGAAAAAGGAAAAAGCAGTGGGCTGCATTTATGGTGCATCAGCCCCTCCTTTCTGCGGCCCCCCAATTCTTAAATTAAATACAGTTTTTTGTCATAAAAGTTCGAAAGATATTCAGAAAAATTGATGTAAAATTATTTGGGTATGAGTCTCTCATTTAGTAAGAATTGACTGACTTTTTAATCAATCTTTGTGAATACCTAGAAATTCTTGTCAGCTGGGGGGAAAAAAGCCCCAAATCTGAATGTAATGTACTGATATTTTAAAATAAATTCTAAATGTAACAATTAATAAAACTGGCATAATTATACATTTCAGAACTAGTCATTTATTAATTGCAAATTTCTGGCTTTATTCTCATAGTTTGGAGCCAGTAATTTTTTCATGTCTCGGATACTTTGGGGTAGGTCCTTGTAAAGCACATAGGCTCTAAGCCTTGTGCCTAGAATGACTGATAGGAAAAAAAACAAAATCATTGCCTGCTTCAACCAGAGGAACTGTTTCACAGTTCAGGACACAAAAATATAAACTTAAAAATCATAGCTTTAGGATCATTAAGAAGAAAAAATATAATGATTTACTGATGTTCCATATGGGCATTTCCTTTCTATATGTTGTGCCTTCACTAGATTTTCCAGCTTGAAAATGGCACCGTCATTGTCCCAAGCAACTCTGACTCCGCATCCTCTGCTCCTGCCTCAATATATAATTGGTCAAACTTGACTTTGACCATAGGTAGGGAATCGGGTCACTGCTCTCTTACTGCTTTTCTACCCATTCTACAATTCTATCAAAATACGATTGGAATAATAGTCTCTAAAGACTAAGATCTAAAAGAACTCTCAACTTCTGCCAGCTCACGCTCACATGAGGCTCTCTTTGCATTTCTGTATATAAGCAGTGACCAGAAGCATACAGCCTTACAGGGTAGCTATGGCATACACTGTAGGCTGGCTGACCCAATGTCACTGACAACCTCGTTCTCCCCAGCTACTTTCTGGCTACAAGGAATGTGACATGTCATAGCCTGGCCGATAAGCTAAAAGTGGAAATTTTCAGGGCAGCACTTCTTAGACAATATTGGATATCCTGATATAAAGGGAAGAAGATGGCACACCCATTTGCCTTCTCCCCGTCCACCACTTTTTTTTTTTTTTTTTGGCCTGGAACATGGATATGATTTCTGAAGATATAGCAACCATCTGGACACTGCAGTAACAAATATGAGGACAAAGGCCAAAAAATCAAGAATGACAGAATAGAAAAAGAGAAGGAACCTAAGTCTCTGATGGCTTCACCGGGACACTGAATTGGCTCTATCCGGACTTCATGTAATATATGACAAAAAAAACCTGTTTATTGCACCACTGCTGGTAGAGTTCTCTGAGAGTTGCAGTGGAATGTGCTCCTATTTAATAGGAGGTAGGGAGTAGCTTTTTGTGTTGACCCCAAATCTGTTAACAAACATCTCATCACTCTGCCCATAAATATTCTTATCCTCTCTTTCAGATGACAGTCCTCAGTGATGTGAGGTCAGCCAATACACCCTGCTCCCTCTTCACCCTTTTTAGAGTTAAATATCCCCATTTCTATCAGGGACAGGATTACCTGCTTTTTAAATTCTATTTTAAAGTTATTTCAATGGTGCCAATTATTGTAAGTGTAACACATATTTGAAGATTTGAAATATGCAGAAATATATCTAAGATAAAAATGATCCTTGGACTGTCCACTAAGAGAAAAATCAGCATTAACATTTTGACATATGTCCTTCCATTATTTATATATGTATAGACACGCACATCTCAACATACATATATATACTAGTTGTACACTGTGTTCTTCAAATGTTTTATCATTAATGTTTCATATCATTAAATAGTCTGAAGAATTTTACTGGTAATTCTTCAGACTATTTAATAATTTTACTGGTTGCATAATAGATAATTGCATAATATCTATCAGATTAATAGCCGATTATTTCACTAATCCTCTTACTGCTGGAAAATTAAGTTCACTACAGTAAAAAATCAAACTTAAATCTTGGTCAAAACTTTCATTTTTTTTTCTAGGATGGTTCTTTTAAATGGAATTACTGGATAAAAGGTAAAAATGGTGCTAAGGTGCCTTATACAATTACTGCATTGCCTCGCAGTAAGGCAGCATCAACTTAAAAATACAACAAGCAGGGCTTCCCTGGTGGTGCAGTGGTTGAGAATCTGCCTGCTAATGCAGGGGACACGGGTTCGAGCCCTGGTCTGGGAAGATCCCACATGCCGCGGAGCAACTAGACCCGTGAGCCGCAACTACTGAGCCTGCGCGTCTGGAGCCTGTGCTCCGCAACAAGAGAGGCCGCGACAGTGAGAGGCCCGCGCACCCCGATGAAGAGTGGCCCCCCTTTCCACAACTAGAGAAAGCCCTCACGCAGAAACGAAGACCCAACACAGCCAAAAATAAATAAATAAACAAATGTGGGGTTTTAAAAAAAAATACAACAATCATGTGTTGTAAGGCTGGTGCATATATTTTTCAACATTTTCCAATATTTGCCAATATAATACCTTAATTTCCTTATTGCTTGTGAGGCTGAATATATTTAATATATATATTAAATATATTTAATATATATATTAAATATATTTAATATATTATTTGCGGTACGCGGACAGTGAGAGGTCCGCGTACCGCAAAAAAAAAAGAACAATGTAATCCAAAATGAACTCATGGATCCATCCTTAGTTTCACATATACTACCCATAGTAAATCTCTTCTCCAACTTAAGAAAAAAGTATTTTCTCTTTCCGCCCAAATAACCTTCTCTACATTTCTCTTAATACTAGCATTTTATTTTCAAAATGAACCTTCTAAAACATGCTTAGAAAAGTACATGGTAATGATATACTGAACACCTGTTTAAGATTATTGCCTTCTTTCACAAATACAATATTCCCAGTCCATGAATGATGAAGCATATCATCCGTTTTTCCAGTGGGGCAGACAATTAGACTGAGTTATCTTAAGAAATTCTTGCCCTTAATGACTTCGTGACCACATTTTCAATATAACAACATCTCTAAATTATGGCTTGTAAAAAACTTTTACAAGTTTTACAAAAATAGTTTACTATTTTACAAAAACATTTTTTACTTGGGTACAGATTTAGATATCTAAGGGGTTAGTTAATTTAGCCGATTTAAGTGTTAACTAATACATCTATGCTGGATACTGTCTAAGTCAGGTTACGTGATTATGGGGCCATTTAAGGCTCCTCAGTTGCCTTAGCATATGAGGCTGTAGAAGACTGTACTTGTATTAATAAATTCTTTGATTAAACCTAAATACAAAAACTGCTTTGTGGATAAAAATGGGCGTAAATTACGGAGCTGTAATGAGTGAGCCTATACCAAATGTTTAAACTATGTAGAATATAGTTTATATTACATGGAATATAGTTTCCAATTTATTCTAAGTTAATCATGTTTTTTGATTCAGAAATTTTTGGAATTATTTTGGAGTATTTGTCATGATGACTAATATTATATGACCCAAGGTGAGCAATATCTCTGAATATTCAGCTTACACAACCTTCGCCACAACTCACATGCAGTCCAATTACTCTGTCCTGATGTAATTCGATTTCGTGTTGCTGCACGTAAAAGCAAGCAGTTCAGGAATATTTTGAATATATATAATTCCCATGGCACGAGGTTTATGCACACACTACACTACTCTTCTGCACACAGATTTCTGGAAAATGAAAAGGGGAGTCATAAATAAGCACACCGTTTTTTTTTGTTAGGGAAATACTTATCTTCAACTTTTTCTAATTCAACAAACAAAAGGAAAAAATTCTCATAGATTAAAATATAAATAAAAGGATGTACTGCTTTAGATTAAAAGGAAGATAACAAAAAGAAACGAGAGAAGAACACAAAGGGGAAAAAATGTCAGTGCTAGAAGACTAGGAAGGGCCACAAAACAATCTGATCTAATTAACCCTCCCTGGCAGTGCAAGGGAATTCACATGATCTAAATCAATTATGTCAAGTGATTGCCTAATTTATTCATAGATTCCTCCAATTAGGAAATAAAGCACACCGGCCCTTTTCTTCAAGTTTTAAACAACTGCTTTCACCCTTTTCTATGTAATGGAATTAAAGCCCTTGGCCTTCTGTATTTTCTGCGTTTGACTCTTGCCTTAAATCTGTTCATTATTATGAACCTTCTCCAAACACTTTCAAGTGAACAAAACTAGTTTGGGTAAGTGAAAGTGAATGTAGACTGCTATATTCCACACCCTCCTAAAATATTTTTATCCCTATTCTATTATGCTACCCAAATCAAACATTTGCACTTTTATTCACTTATACTTTAAGTATTCGTCTGCACTTGTATTCATCCATTCATTCGATATTTTGATGTAGAAAAGGTGAACCTTTCTACTTAGTAAGATCAGTCAAATCAATCATGGAGATCAATGGGTTTCTGAGATTGCAGCCAGATTGCTCTAATGCTATCCATCCACACCATCCATCTTGGATTTACTTGACACCTACACATTCTAAGTGGTGAGGAGGAAGCCAAAGACTTATAAGGTATGACCCTGTAAAGGCTTGTAATCTGATTAGAGTGGGCAAAAATTCTCACTCAGTAGGTACCCAAACGAGTATGCAGTTCAGTGCTAAAATTCAGGATACCAAAAGAAATTGCTTTAAGAATTCAGAGAAAGAGCTGGAAAAAAAATGACAGCTCCCTGGAGCAGGCAAGACTTGAGTGGGTCCTGAATGAAAGTTAAAATTTAAATAGGAAAGAAGAGAAGGTGATGGTCTTCTGTTTTTACAGTTGAGACTGGGAAATTAATAAGCCTCACTTGCAACAGAAAGGTACAATGGTGTAGAGCCTAGGCATCGAAGTTCAATGTGCCTGAGTTCAAATCCTGGCTCCATCGCTTCCTAGCTCTGAGACCTTACAGAAATCGATCACTTTAAGCCTTGTTCCACTCATCTGTAAAATGGCAATAGAACTGCTGTGCAAAAAAGCACGCTTGGCATATAGCAAGTGCTCAGAAAAACATTAGCTACCACCACTACCATCACAGATACTACTGCTTTCTCTCTTTTTCCTCTTCATAGTCTAGATGAATAGGTATCATCACTGCCCTGAATATTGGGCTGAGGAGTTTGACCTTTTTAGCAGGAGTAAAGTCAAGTCAGCGGCTTCTAGCCATTGAATAGACAGTCATCCAGCAATGTATGAGAGGTTATTTTACCATACACGTGCTATTCTTTCTGAGGCACATTGCATGCAGTCAGCCACACTCTGTCATCATAATCCATTATTAATTCATGCTTAGTTACAGCCTTGTTCTTTCATGCTGCTCTGCAGTTAAGGCCTGCATACTTAGCGACCATAGATACTTCCCTACCCTGGAGATTCTCTCCCAGATTGCATCCCGCTGCACAGCATTGCTCACATGTCCCAGCTTGCTGGCAATCCTTTCTTTCCTCACTCTACTCTGGCTCTTGCACATCACCTTTCAACTTCACAAACACATCTTCTCTGCCAAGGGCATTCCTCAGAGCTCTAGTCCTGTGAGATGGTCTGTACTCAAGGTTTCTGTGATCAAATGAGTTTGGGAGATGCTGCATATTATTGTATCTTGAAGATCTGTGGGGACTCTTGAATGCCCAGCAATGTGCATAGAACACATTACAGGTTGTGAACAATCTTGTATTTAAGAAGACGGTTTAACTCAGAAATTTCCAAACTTGCTTGACCGTTCTTCACTATATCATTCAAGTTACTACTAAGACATTCGAACAATTCAGTTTCAATTTTATATTCACCTATTTTTATATTAACGAACACATTCTTTAATCTTCGATAAGGCTTCATTACTAGTCCATAGTTAGAGGACTTTGCCACTTATGACTTTGCTCTAGAGGGGGAAAAAAAAAACAAAGGAGAAAGCACTAAGATTATTCACCTGGAATCTACTGATTTATTAAGGATAGAAATAGGAAATCTCTGACATAACTCAGTTTTCACTCAATTTGGGGGCTAAGTATTTTTTTCCAAATTTAGAAAATGGCTAAATGTTTTCCAATAACTCGATACACTCTTGTTTTCCTTTTAAGACTTTTTAGCTGCAACCTCTGCAGGTCTCACGTTCTTTCAGGACAATCCTGATGTGCTTGGGGATTATGTCAGTTGGTTCCTGGATCAGCGGAGGGTAGATTTTAGCTATTCCCAGCTCGCTTGAAACCATCACTCATGATTAGTCAATTTCCAACTTGATCTCTATTGCAATTTTTGCTTTAATTTTAATAACAGCATCTGATAGAGCTCCTCGTAACCTTTTCTTATGAACACTAGAAACCAAAGGGGATTGAAACATTAGCCTTTCCAGTCATGTTCCTTCTCTCCACAATATGTGGAAGTTTATGTTTCTTACACTGAATATCTTTCTGGTGTCTTTATTCACTTATTATTACTGTTCATGAGACTATTTCCACTAAGGGTAACCTACAGAAATAAGATAGTCTGTTGTCACTGATAATTCTCAATTATTTAGAATAGTGTGTGGCACAGAGGAAGCACTCAATAAATATTTGTTGAAGGAAGGAAAAGACATGGATGGGTGAATTTTACATGGGACTGAAATTATGTTTTCAAGTGTTGGACAACTTTTCAGTCTTATAAAAATAGAGCAGGTGTTTCTGGTGACACCAGCCCTTGTACTAATGTGCTCTAAATCAGCCAAAGCCACTGGATACACGGTAGAGTAGTTTTAGTGTTCCAGTGAAGAACCAAAAAGAAATTATTTTAGTAAGATTAACTGATTTACCCTAGAAGTTTTTCTCATAAATAAGTCCAAGTTCTGACTCTGTTTCTGATTCATGCTTAACTAGACATTTTCTAACCATTTAATAAAAGATACAGATGTAATTAATACATACGTTGGAGGAAGAAACATACTTAGTTTTAGAAAAGTAAAAGCAAAATATCTAATTTCCCCCATGAGCAAGAGGTGAGATTTGACCTTTAATGAAGATCAACATTTTACTTACAAAAAGTGCTATTTAATTTAGAAATTTTCAGGCTTACAGAGGAAATGCTCAGATGATTCAAAATAGAAAATATACAATAAATAAATATATAAAAAATGTTTAGCCACAGCAATAATTTTAAAATTAAAATATTTCTGTTGGGCTTCCCTGGTGGCGCAGTGGTTGTGAGTCCGCTTGCCGATGCAGGGGACGCGGGTTCGTGCCCCGGTCCGGGAAGATCCCACATGCCGCGGAGCTGGTAGGCCCGCGAGCCATGGCCGCTGAGCCTGCGCGTCCGGAGCCTGTGCTCCACAACGGGAGAGGCCACAACAGAGAGAGGCCCGCGTACCGCAAAAAAAAAAAAATTCCTGTTGAGCCTACAAAATTGGCAAAAACGAAAAAAACGATGACACCCAGATTCTTCCATATACTACTGAGAAGAGCGTAATTTCCTTTCTGGAGGGCAGATGGTCATACATGTCAAAAAACCCTTAAATCTTTATATAACATTTGGTCAAAGAATGATACATACCGAAATTCATAATTATGACTTTTTACAAAGGTTTATGTACTAGTAGGGTCAATCCACTGCTATTTTTAAGAGCAAAAAATTGGAAACAACTTTTATAGCCAAATGATATAATATTAAGCAAATAAATCAGGCTATATTTATTCAAGAGCAAGCTTTACAATTAGAAGACAGTATTATAGAAACAAAGAAACAGAGAATAATATTTAAGCTAGATTATTCTTGACTCAAATTTAAAAGCATATGTTCAGTAGAATTACTTTGGGGAAAAATTAGAATATAAAAATATGAATATGTATATATGAGAAGAGAAATACATAAGACCAAAGAAGTTTTGCTTTTTATAGAACTGCAACTTCTGCACTTAAACATGAGATAGTTGTACCTTCCTACAGTAGTTTTAATCCCTGCATAAAGTATTGCCAGTAACAAATATTTATCATTCTGAATAGCATTTGGAAGAGACAACTATAAAACTGCCAAACTTCATTAACATGTATTTATTATAGTATATATTTTATATGATATTTTATTATACATTTAATTATATATTTATATATAGTATTTTCAGCTAATGGAATCTCGCTTCAAAACAAGTAAAATGGTTCATATTTGCAAGGAGAATTTAAGTATTTTGTTTAGCTTTGAAAAGCTTCCTTAGCTTCATATTTTATAAAGATGTTCTTATATCAGTACAAAAGTTCTATTAAAAAGGAACATAGAATTTCATTTAAATATGAACAGTGGTTTAGAAAACAAAGGCAAGTGGGAAAGAAAGTTCATATTTGGCCTTATTTAAAATGGTTCGTATCAGAGATGTAGAGCCTCAACTGAGGTGCAAAAATATTCAATATAAAGAAGAAAGCACTTCATTTACTAATCCAAGTTTTAAGAGGGGCCTGGAATATGTCAGTTCTAAAGGATGAGGCAGATTCTCCATTGATCAGGATTTCCCATCAGAGCACAAATAATGCTCTAAATATACAGAAGCTAATTTAAGAAAAATTGGCATGGGTTTGTCATTGGCATAATGTCATTGGTTAAGGTTCAATTATAAACATTTCAAAATGTTATAGTTTTCTTTATATTTCTTGTAGGAAAACAGAGACTTGGGTTTCTCTTCCTGACACTAAATTTTTACTTTATCTACATATGCCACTAAACAATACCCCAGCCTAAAGAAACCTAATCTTTGTGAAAAACCATGGCAACATTTGAGCCCATGTGTGACTCCATGATTGAATTAAGAATCTACATACGAAATCCACAGCAACCTTTTCTGCAGTATTTCACAACACTGACTTGAGGATAATTTACTTATACCGGCAGCTCAAGTCAGTCACCAAGTACAAAAATACATGTAGGATATGAAGAGGCTCACCTCTGATACCACTATCGACATTACCCTCTCCACAACTGCTGCTATGACTAATAACATCATTGAACTTCTTATTTTCTAGGCACGAGGTGAAGTGTTTTTATGTAAGAAGGATGGTCCTTGCTTTAAAGATTTTTTTTCTTTCCTGATGGGGCATATGAGAGAGTTGTGCCTCTTAGTGATTCATGCAACAAATGGTGAATGAGAGCAACTGTGTTTAAGGTATTTACCAGCACTTATTCATGGGAGAGGGCATGAGAGTGGGATGGAAGGTGCCACAACTTTCAGAGAAGCCTACAACACACAAAGTATTGAATAGCATAAATGTACAATTTCTACACAAAAGGCATCCTTTTCTACCTAATAGTAATAATGAACACAAAGTCAAAGTAGTCTTGAAAATGAACTTCTTGAAAATATATTCCTTAGGGACTGTAAATTTAAAAAGAAAGAAAAAAGAATATATATGGAAAAAAATTGAAAAAGAATATATATATGTATAAAACTGAATCACTCTGCTGTAGACTTGAAACTAATCCAACATTGTAAATCAACTACGCTTCAATTAAAAAAAAGGATCCCTATGGATTTACAGGGCGAGAAAGAGGTCCTTTACAGAGAGAAGCATTTATGTACCTTTGCTTCCAACCCCAATAGTTATTCCAATTAATTTTAAACAGAATCTGCGTTATTCTGCTATATTCAATATAATGATCTAGTTATATTATAGGTAGAGAAGTGATCCATATCACTATAATTTAGTTAATAGTAATACTAGTCCTTAATTTATTTTCATTTTTAAATGTGTAATTGTCTAAAATTTAATTATATGTTTTAGTTAACGCAAATGTTGCTTTTTCTTAATGTTTTGAAAGAGGCCTGGCTTTGGATGTGTGAAGTCAGTTATTCTAAGTTTTCCTGGTTTCTCTTTTTGCACCAGAGAAGAATTCAGTCTGAGTTCTGATATGTAATTTCTCTAAACTCATTGAACCTGTTTTCATCACCCTACTTCAGTTATAAACTGTGTGGTTACTTTAACTATTTAAACATATTAAGTTACACTAAAAAATTTTAAAAAAACCAAACTACCTTTTATCTAAAGACAAAAAATGCACAGTGTCTCTTTTTCCATTTTTCTGATGAATTTTGCTTCTCTTCTCAGTCTTCATGGGTTGTTTCAATTTATATATCTATTCTTTCCTTGCATACAAAATATGCCACAAACCAGAATTAATTTTCCATCCTTATTAACTTCCTAGATTTCAAAGCTTGTAAACTTGATGTATCTTCTGATCAGGCTATCATCGCTTGATATATTTGGGGTGCAGATTCGATTTTAAACAGATTTGAGGTTTTCAATATTAGCCATGAAAATATCTAAGGAGAGCTCTCATGTCTCTTTTTCTTTTTTAAAAAATATTTATTTATTTATTTGTGGCTGAGTTGGGTCTTTGTTGCTATGCACAGGCTTTCTCTAGTTGCAGCAAGCGGAGGCTACTCTTAGTTGCAGTGCGTGGGCTTCTCGTTGCAGTGGCCTCTCTTGTTGCGGAGCACGGGCTCTAGATGTGCAGGATTCAGTAGTTGTGGTGCATGGGCTCAGTAGTTGTGGCTCGCGGGCTCTAGACCGCAGGCTCAGTAGTTGTGGCACACGGGCTTAGTTGCTCCACGGCATGTGGGATCTTCCTGGACCAGGGCTCAAACCCATCTCCCCTGCATTGGCAGGCGGATTCTTAACCACTGTGCCACCAAGGAAGCCCTCTCATATGTCTCTTAAGTCACCTCTCTTCCAGGCAACATATCTTTATTTCTTTCCCTGTTTTTCATCAGACATGGTTTCAAGGCCTCTCACCAATATCTGGATGCATCTACTCTGTTCTTGTCTTTAATAAAATACTGTAGCCAGAATTAAATACAGCAGTCTATCTAGGTGGGTTATGGCCAGGCCAGGGAATAGTGGAACTGCTGTCTTCCTTAATCTGGTAACATGGAACTAGCTTTGGGGGTGGCCATGTCAAGCAAGAGCTAAAAAACAGGGACACCTTCAGTAACTCTTATTATCCCAGGTCTCCTAAACTCTACACTTGTACAATTGATTTCTTTTAACCTGACTTCAGGACATTGCCTTTATCTTTCACCACCCTATCTAAAATAGGCTTGCCTCTCCCCAGTCTTCATCTTTACCTGAATTTGGCTTCAGAGAAATCATCTCTATCTGAAATTTTATTATTTATTTACTGCTATGCAACTTTATCATCTATTTACCCAATGAGAATGACAATACCATAAGAGTGGAGCCTTTATCTTATTTACCTAGGTATTGCCTGGAATAGAGAAAGTATCCAATAAATGGCTGTTCAATGAATTCATCATCATTCGATAAATTCTATCTTCTTCAATTCTGAATAAATCATTTGAATGCTAATTCTGTCAATCTATCATACTACCCAATCCTCTGAGATAACATCTATTGAAAATTTGGTAAGAACGCCTTTCATGCCTTCATCAAGTTATATATACCCAATATTCGTCAAATTCTGTTATTTTGTTAGAATATAAGAGGGCCCAAGTACAGAGTCTTATAGTATATGTTATTTAATTCCTTTCAGAGTGACAATGCACTTTAATTAGCACATTTTGGGAAAGGGCATCCTAATGCTATTACCTAGCTTAGTGCATAATTTGGTAAAAGTCTCAATCAGAAAACAAATGGAAATACCTTTATTAAGATCAATGTAAACTACATTTATAATATTTCCCTGATTTATCAGTCTAGAAATCCTATCAAAAAGGAAAGCAGGGCTTCCCTGGGGGCGCAGTGGTTGGGAGTCCGCCTGCCGATGCAGGGTATACGGGTTCGTGCCCCGGTCTGGGAAGATCCCACATGCCGCGGAGCGGCTGGGCCCGTGAGCCATGGCCGCTGAGCCTGCGCGTCCGGAGCCTGTGCTCCGCAATGGGAGAGACCACAACAGTGAGAGGCCCGCACCGCAAAAAAAAAAAAAGGAAAGCAGACACTGTTTGTTTCAGAGACCCCAGCATTGAGGTGGCTAGTGACCACTTTTTAATTTTCCTTTTCATTTGACGAAGAGAAATCCTCCGAGGATCAGCATTGAGATCACTAGTTTCACCAGTTGTTTCTGGAATTCATCATCTTTGTGAAAATTGGTAATTTGCTTCCCGTCCTCCAGTATGAGGACTACGCCTAATTTCTAATCATCAGGAGTAGTCACCTTATGATCACAATCCTTTTAGTGCACAGGGATACAAAGCGTCTAGATTTCCGCTTGCTGGCAGCCATGCTTTTCCAGCGTGAACATCATTCCCTTGTGTGCATGAAGATAAAATTAACACAGGAACCGGTGGCTCTGCTTTCCACCTGACAGCTGTTACGTGCTCTAAACAATGGTCCACCACACTTTCTTTTTCGTGCTCTAAAAATAGCTTGACTGTCTAACTCTTAAAAGTTTTGCAAGCCTCATCGTGTGCAGCTGCTTAACTCTTCCTACATGGATTCTTTTAGATTATTGTTACTCTTTTTTCACACCCTTTGCTTCTCTCTTTCTCTTCTCTACACAGCTAAGCTTATCAATTAGATCTTAGAGTAGCCACACTAGTGCTTCAGAGGCCTCTCCCTTTTCTTCTCTCTGAGATAAGTTATCATCATCATGTCAGTACTTCTTTTTGGGGATCTTCACTCTTGAGTTTCCCTTTCTTGCTAGGGGTGTCATCTAGGTATCTGCAGCAAGCACCGTTTCTCTCATTTACTACTGAATCCTCAGCATTTAATGCACTTCCTGGCACACAGTAGGTACTCCAGAAACATTTGTTTAATCAATGAGTAAATATTCTCTGTAATTCCTTCCTTTTGACTGCCTCAAGCTTAGGGCATTCACCTGATTTTGTCCTTGAACTCTTCCTCATCTAATAGAGATGGTAGATGCTTTCTTTCAGCATTACCATTAATTCTTCTTTACCGATCAGGTTGTTGTTTTTGTTTTTTTAATAGGTCAGAGTTATATCTTAAATAGTGGTATTCAATTCAGCTTTCACAATATTCAGAGGTATTACTTACTGATGGACAATAAAGAAGATCTCTGGATATACATAAAAACTTATATTAAAAATGTTAAAATATTATATGGCATTATATAATATATTTTGATTGATAAATCAGCATCACAGTTATTAGAATATACAGTTTTATAAAAATTCTCCTGTGTATTCAGTGTTCAGGATTTTTGTCTTATTTCTGAGAATGCATATGAAGGTTCCTCACTATATAAAAAATAATTTTAAAAAGAAAGTATTAGAACAGTAGAATGGGTTTAATTAACTTTTTTCATGCCCACCTTCCACTGGATACTAGAGGTACCTGACTGCCCTCTGAGAGGAATGTCTGATGTGTATGAAAGGGTTATATTCAAAATTTGACCCAAATCTTTTGTTGAAATGAGAAATCAGATTTATAATTTACTTCGACTGTGAATGTCTATCAATATTTCTATCTTAATACAAATTTCAGCAAGCAACTAGCAGAAAATAAATTGCTGAATCACAGATCTTGAAAGAAAACCAATTTATCTATCGTCTTGATTTTAGGGATAGTCATTCAAGACACACACTGTTTTAAGAGACTATGAGACGTGGAATGTTAACAACCTTCATTGTCAGGAAACTTCCTAAAATTTTGTCTGACTGCCTCATGCATCACTTTAAGCTCATTTCCTCTCATTGAACAGAGGCAGGACAGCTGGTCAGCATCTTCCATCTGCACTGCCTTCAGCCTTCCTCTAACTGTGTTACACAACACCCTTCTGAAATGGGAGTAGGAGGCCAGTTTGAAACAGGAGAGAAAACTCTCAGGAAAAAAAAAAAAAATCCTGTGGGAAATAGCGTTTTAAACTTAACTTGGAATGCAGCTATAGATTAGGTCAAGGAATGGGCCAAAATACTGAAGTGCTGCTCCCTGAATAATTCAGACTAATTCTTAAATAGTGTTAGGGGGTCATAAAACAACCAGGCCTGGATATTAAAGATGTTTGTGCTTCATCAAAAAGTCTCTGAATGTGACTCTCTGGCATGCTGCCAACAAGGTCAGCTCTTCGGGGGAAAACCCCGTGCCAAAGGCCAAAGAGGCAGCTGTGCTATTCAGCTCCTGAGAGCTTCCAACTCAACACCCACACAAGCTCAATTATGAACAAATTAAAGGGATCCAGACTGAACATAGTAATTCTGGTAATTTAAATAAATAGAGGAAAGTCTACAATTAGTAGGAAAAGATTGATTTTCTGGAAAACCCAGAAAATGACACCCTAACCCCTTTGAATAAGCATAGTTACATCCAATTATTCAAAAATAAATTCCCTTTATTCATCATTTTAATCATTCTGATCTGACTTATATGTGGCCACATGCATGCCAGCAAAAGTATCCACAAATGTTGAGGCAGAATATCCTCAAAAAAATGTATAACTTTTAGATATATAGGAATTAGTGACCGTGAGTAAAATTATAATCAGAGTCTTACATTTTAGATCACATAGATAAATGTTGTTACTCATTTCTACCTTCTTCAAATGCAGAAAAAAATTTAGAGTTATTCAGAAAGAATCAAAGATCCAATACTGGGGAATCTATTAAAATAACTCACTATATGAATAGAATAAAGAACAAAATACACATGATCATCCTGTATAGATCCTTAAAATCACTTACTAAAATTCAACATCCACTCCTGATTAAACAAAGTGAGCAAATAAAAAACTTTTCAAGAAGCTCGGAACACAAAGAAACTTGTTTAAATTGATCAAAACATTTCTATCAGGAACCAAGAGCAAACATCATAAATTAATGGGCACACCCACGGTAGAAACATTCCTCTTTAATCTTTAAATTCATTTTTGATGAGCTGATCTCAAGTTCATGTGGGAGAATAAATGCATTAGAAGGGCCAAAGTAATTTTACAAAAGAAGAAAAAAACAGAGGAAGATAGCTCTATAAGTTATCAAAATACAGTGTAGTCAAATGACAATTGAAACAGGGTGATAATGGCATGGGACAGACCAATGTATCAATAGAACAGCATGTTTAGAAATCACCCTATGTATGAAAGGGAATTTAGTATTCAATGTGACTGCATTCCAAATTAATGGGGGAAGGACATAAAAGTCAGTAAATGTTATGAATAATTTGCCTATTTACATGGAGAAAAATTTTTCCACCTCATAAACCATGAATAAAACTATTGCTAAACATGGGAAAAAAAAAAACCACCAAGCCTTTAAATGTACAAGAAAATGAGATAAATAAAACCAAACAGTCATGAAGGAAAAGATGGAAATATTTGACTATAAGACTAAAGCCTTTTTTATAGTAGAGGATATCACCATCAAACTAAGAAGGCAAATAATAGATTGCAAAAAGTTATTTATAACATACATAACAATATTCTAAAGATGAAAAAGAATTAACAAATGGGAACATTTTCGGCAAAGAATATGAATAAACAAATCATAGAATAAGAAATACAAATGCACCAAACCCCCTTATCCAAACCAAAAGATACAAACTCTCAATTAAGTCCAAACTTAATCAAAAGGGAAAAAGTAAATAGTAAATCAAGATTCATTCATATAACGTAACACCATACAATTAGTATAAAGAAACACAATGTGTGACAGAGATGTTTGTACATGATGGAATGGCAATTAGGTAGCGTATTTTCTATAGGATATACATAGCAAACTATGTTAAAATCATGCTTGTATCTCGGAAATAAAAGAAGGACATGGGGATGTGAAGTCTTTATTTTTCACAATAAGAACTGTCTGTCTTTGGAAACATAAGTGAAAAAAAATAAATGGAACCCATTCACCTTTAAAATAATTTGAACATAATATGCAAATGAAAATACGAGCTTAGACTCAGCAGCAAAAATGAAACAAATAAAAACAAAAAGGTACCTATGAGGCTTATTAGCCTTTGAAGAAGTTTAAAGGCTTTATAAAGGAGGAATATCCAACATAAATTATGCAATAAATAGGAGGTTTATCTTTTTCATTTTGAACCATAAGAAATTGCTGTTTTTCTAGGTCAAAAACAATCAAATAGCAGTAACTTGCTGTTCAACCTAAATACCTCAATTTTTTTAAACTTTTTGAAGACTGGATCTTGACCCTGCTGAGAGGATTATTCCTCTAAGCATAGTCACCAACCTTTTTATCAAATGTATTAATTCCTTATGTTGGCCCAGTGCCATATATGGAAAACTAAACTACTTACAATATCTTTTTCATCTAATCAAACAGGAAATACACTTCTAAATGTTTACCATTCTGGTATCACCTGAGCTTATTCATTGAGAAAAAACAACGTATTTATTGAGCTCACTCAATTGTTCTGAGAATAGGGGTTCAGAATGGCCCTAGAATGTTGACCTCAGAGCCCTCTGAAAGACTGTTAGCTTTAATTTGGCTTTTCCTGGAAGGGACCAAACTTTGATAGTTTCTTACAAAATGTTTTTACAGCATATTTTACCACTTGTGCTGTATGGTGCATTTAAGCCAATGCTTTTAGTCTGATACCTGTATCCTGAAGAAAATAGCTCATGACCTTTGCCCAACTATATAAAATTGAACAAACATTACTATTGTCATTTATGTTATAAGTATAATAAAATGCAAAGGGCGACTGCTAACTATTCATATTTTGCAAGGGCTATTTCAATCTAAACGAGAACATTTCTCAGAAACAAAATTTTCAGTAACAAAAAATGTAAACAGAAATACTATTTCTGGACATGGCTTAGGTTTTGTTTTTATGGAACTGATATAATTTTCTTCTTTCTTAAAATGGATGCTATTTTTTTCTTTTGCAGAGACTTTTAAAAACCATACTACTGGCTACTTTTTTTTTTTAATTAAATGAGGAAAACAGTAATATATTTCTCACCCCAAATTAAGAGCAGTTTTTACCCATTCATCTTCTTTATAGAGAAACTGGGAAGACAGAACAGGAAATATTTATTAAGCACTCTATAAAAACAAATTGCTCCTTAAATTATTAGTAGTAATCTGTGTCACTGTCACACATTATTCCTTTGGTCAGAGGTTCACACTTGAGAAAATACCCCTTTTTGAGCAGTGCTCAAGAGAGCTTCCTTATTAAGGCTTTCTGTCAGTCTCTTACTATAGGTGATTACAGCAAATGTATCCCAGCGATCTAGTTAATTTATAGAATATAGAATCAATTTCTCTTTTTTCATCGTGACTGAACATCTTTTTGAACTCCTATAAATGAGTAACAGATAAGCACTATTTATCAGGTTGTTTCATGGAACACGCAGTCTTGATTATTCCATTTTCTTGGTGCTACTAATGAAATATGTAATATGCCTCGGAAAACAAACAAACAAACAAACAAAAACATTGGCAAAGCTTGGCCTATGAGCATTCAGGAAGCAGTGAATATTTTGCATCAGCAACCTATTCCAATAGTTCTCTCTCTCTAAGGACCCATGGGAGTGCAACAACGTGCTTGGGTATCTGAGATGTCTTCCGGGATCTCCCATTCCAGGGCCTGGAGAACAGAGTTTGCAGGGGCCCTTGCTCTGCCCTGGCAGCCAATAGTCACTCAGAAATTCCTTGTAGGACTCAGAATCTCACTGAGGTTGTTTGGGCACGAAACCAAGGTACCTTGACTCCCTCAATCTGGCAAACCCAGGGACCCCTCTTCTCTCTGGTATTACAGGATTTGGAGATGGGCACTTAAAGAGATAGATCTTCTCCACTGCCACCATCTCCATCCATTGCACAGAGAGATGGGACGCCCTGTAGAAGAGGATTCATTGAACTGGCTTACCTTCCCAGTCCCTGCAACAGGTATGTACATGAGAAACAGAAGAAAACTAGCAGAGGTGAGAGTACAAACGCAAAGGCAGGTGAGTTAAAGATGCTTATGGCATTCAGCTCCTCCAGAAGGAATACTCCTATTTTTCTGACCTATATATAAAAATGTCACTTATCTCTCTTTTAGAAAGGGGTAATTACGATTAAATGTGTGAGAGGAGACAGGAAGATAGGATGACCAATATCCCCTCTTCCAAGCTTCAGCAAACCCTGCCCCCTAAGGTTGGAGTTGAAGAAACAATGGCAGCATATTCAAGAAGATAGATGGGCTGAGGCTGGACAGTTGATCTGGATGTCACCTCACCCTCACTTACCAAGGTCCATGCTCTTTGAGGCTTTCAGATTCATTGATTCAGGCTGCTTGGCTGGTGTCACAGATCTAAAGTTGAGGCGCTGATCCGGAAAAAATACTGCTGAATCCACCCCAGAGCTGCAGAAAGAAGCCATACGCCATATTTAGGTTTAGAATAAAATCTTATTTTTTATTCAGCAGTTCTCATTTTGAATACAGCTCCTCATCTCTCCCTCTGGAGCTCCCAACCAGGCATTTTCAACCACTTCGTGAACCTCAGGTTTCTTTTATGAGATATAGCAACTCTGTTTTCATGCATTTTATCATATTCTGCAATTTAAATAATATTCTCTGGCTAATATCATGTTTTCTTCTTCACTGATTTCTGCTAATTGGGATCCTGCTATACAATATATAACTTTAAGTGGGTAAAGCAAACCCACAAAGCACTGGCGTTTCAAAGAATGTCACTAGGTACTAGCAGAGCCTAAAGGCAAGTTAAGAGAGATCTGTGGGCTAAGAACGCCCTTCCTTTAAAAACAAGTGTAAGAGTTGTACCCTTTCCAGAAAACCATTCTGTTGAATGACTAATGGCTGCCGTAGTTTGGTTTTCTACTTTATTTAGGTCTATTTTCTAAAACTAATGTTAATGCTGAGCAAATAGTCTGCTCATCAATAATACCAACAGAAAGTAACAGGAAAAGCACAGCTGACAATTTAGACAAAAGATACATCAAATACCCATTATAGGCTTCCTAGTACTTGTAATCTCAAAGAATTCCATTTCTGATGAATATTTTATTTATTTTGCTTGAGGATGGAGGAGATTATATAAGGGAATTACAGGCAATGCCTCATTTCTTGATCTAGAAATAAATTATATTTATATACTTTTCATGAATTAAATTACAGCCACTTTCTCCCTTGGTACTCTCCCTTGGTACATGTATTTACAAAGTAAATATGGTAGCTCGTTTCAACACAACTTTAATCTTAAATACAGTAAAAACTCAGATCACGTATCCTTGGTAAATCTGAAAGTACAGAGGTTGAATTTTTTTCAAACAGTTGGGATTTGACATTGTAAAAAATAAAATAACCCCAAAATTCAACTGTCATGAATGAGAATCCTTATAAAATGTACTCAGGATCTTGATTTCTTAACCAAATACACCAAAATAAGTTTAATCTTTTCTTGAAACTTATTAGTCATGTATATTTAGTATTGCCTTGTAGCAATAATAATATTGCTGAATGAATGGGCCTCTGTTATTGTAATAGAGTATAATATAGTATAATATAGCATAGACTCCAGAGCAGGTCTGCCCATTTCTAAATCCTGGCTCTGCTCCTTAGTAGCTGTGGGACTGGGCAAGTTACTGAACCTCTCTGTGCTTCCATTTTCTTATGTATAAAATGGGTATAATTACACTTCCTACCTCCTAGGGTTGGCATCAGATAAAATGAGTTACAAAGATTTGCAAAGTAAGGAGAATAGTGTCTGGTGCAGAGTAAGTGCTGTAGAAACATTTAGGAAACAAGCAGATAAACACATAGACCTTCTTTAGCTTCCCAAATGACTAAGTTTCTGCTTTTCAAGTTATCCTTTTTACAGTTTTTTTGCCTTCTCTGCTTTTGTCAGACTCTCTGTGGGCTTGTGACTAACAGCCCTTCTCTCCTTCGGTTTAGAAGGAATGATGTTTAGGGCCCAGGGCTTGGGAGCAAGATGCTAGGGTGGGTGGCCTCAATTTACTAATGCATAAAAAGGACAGTGTATATAGCACAGGGAACTACATTCAATAGCCTGTAATAAACCATAATGGAAAAGAATTTTTTTAAATTGGACAGTAATAGAATTTACTTAAGAAAGTTATTGTAAGGATGAAATAAACTAAAATATGTTAAATACTGACAATAGTACCTAGCACACAGTAAGAGCTCAACAAAGTAAGCCATTAATCCTTTCCTTTGTTTCTGTAGGTTAGCGTGGTCTTTGAATGAGGGCCTGAGGCACTCTCCAGCAAAGAAATTATACAATCTGCCCTCCGTATCCTCAGGTACGGCATTCAAGGATCACCCAAACTGGGATCAAAAATATTCAGAAAAAAAAATTCCAGAAAGTTCCAAAAAGCAAAACTTGAATTTTTCATGCCCTGGCAACTATTTACATAGCATCTACATTGTATTAAGTGATTTGAAGTATATAGGAGGATGTTATATGCAAATACCATTTTATACCACGGACTTGAGCATCTGCAGCTTTCGGTATCCACGAGGGTCCTGGAACAAATTCCTCATGGAAACCGAGGGACAACTGTACATTTTTTTCAGGAAAATTTCGTCAAGAAGCTTAAATCAACTCTTTAGAATTATGAAGGTTTTTCCTTTCTTTCTTTTTTTTGACTTCATTCTTGGTGTCTGGCTACATGCTCAATAAAGAAAGCTACTGACATAAAGCATATTAGATGTGGTATCTAGTGATAGTGGACAAATATGTCAATTGTAAACAAAAATCCTGACCTGCTAGTGCTGTTAACACTGGCTTGGCATAATAGCAATATTTTAATTGTTTTAGCCCACTTTAAAGAAGAATTCTGAGATGCCATGGTGAATATGAGCTTCCCCCTGAGCCTTGATGTTTTGGAAGCACTTGCCTTTAAATGTGTTACTTGACCTTTATTTGCACTTAGATTTTCATCCTTTGATCTCTTGTGATGACGTGGTTTTAGTGTCAGAGAGACTCATGGCCTTCATGGAACCAGTGAATTTAAGAGCTGGAAGACCTTAAAGGTCACCTCATCTAACTCTTCATCTTGTAGATGAGACACTGAGGCCCAAAGAGGAGACTGATGTTCCAAGGTCACACAGCTGGCCAGTGCCAAAGCCAGGACCAGATTGTGGTTTCTTGACCTCTTCCCAGAGCTACAAAAGCTTTGGCTAAAATGGTGGCCAGCCTGGGACACAGGTTGTTGCTGATCTTGAGCCCACAGACATCAGACTTTTCCCTCTTACTGCAGTTTCATGCACACTCTCTTACGCAGCTTGTGTTTTAGGTTAGTTTTTTGTTTCAACAGTGGTTCATATTGTGAAATAAAAGAAAATTGAAGGGTTAATCAAAATAGATGCCACATGTTATAATGAATACCTTTAGGGAGAAGGTTTAGAACCAACATGAATAATCCTCATTAAAACAGCTCACGCTGCATTTAAAGTGCTCTGCTCAAGGCAGACTATGGGAATCCACCCAACTGAGTAATGTTTTGCTTAATCCACTTTATTGTTTTATTTATTTATTTATTAGCTTGGTTTCTTTTCTTTTCTTTTTGTTTTTTTTGTTTTTTGTTTTTTGATGTGGACCATTTTTAAGGTCTTTATTGAATTTGTTACAATATTGCTTCTGTTTTATGTTTTGGTTTTTTGGCCATGAGGCATGTGGGATCTTAGCTCCCTGACCAGGGATTGAACCCACACCCCCTGCAATGGAAGGCAAAGTCTTAACCACTGGACTGCCAGGGAAGTCCCCATTTGACTGTTTTAGAATACTTTACCAAACCAGGCATAATGTGACAAATTAAGAATAAGAACTCAAATCTTCCCAAACTCTTAAGAAACAATTACCCCCATCCCCATTGAAAAAACAAGATGACAATGCAATAACATGATGTGGAGTCACCATCAAAGATGATCAAAGAAAATAAAAAGCTGCTTTGTATATATGAATGTAACATATATTCATATATGTGTGTGTATATATACATATATACATATGCATACCTGGATATGTCCATTAAATTGATCATGGTGATATGTACCTCTGTTACCATTGTTTTGAACATGGCCAAGTGTACACTTTGAAAACCTTCAATAAAGGGACTCCTCTTGCCATGGTACAAAATGGAAACAAGGCTGATATCACATTGGCAGATATTTAAGGAAGGAAGGAAGTGTAATATGAGACACTATGTGATTGGAGCCAATGTGAACTTCTAATGTACTTGAATAATGAGTATAGTACTGAATTGGTTAATGTGAAAATAGATACATACATTAGACTAGTAAAACAGTTTGTAATTTTATGCTACATATTGGAAGTTTTGGGTGTGAGAGGGTGACACAATGATTAACTATAAAACATGACATATTTTAATTTTGAAGGCAGTTAGCATGTGCTCATGGCTGAGTGGGCTGCAGCGGAAGCTGTAAGTTGACAGCAGGCCAAAGACGTGTCTTAGATAAAGACTGTATCTCCCCCATGAACAACCAGGGAATCTATCAAAGACAAATGATATTCAATGTCAAATTATGCTGCATAATGAATACATAAGGGTAGAATGAAACATGACAATGTCCTGAATATAGTGACAAATCAGGAATGTGAAAGACATAGATGACCCCCATGAATGTTCAAGGAGAACTGTCTGAAATAAAAAGGCAGGGGAAGGTTTTGAGGGGCATGTCTGAAGTCTCAGGTGGCCATGGATCAGCTTCAATGATTGGCTACTCTGAATGAGAGTAGATGCAGGTCACATGTATGAAAGAAGGAGAGACAGAAAGAGCAGAACTGAGAGAGAACCAAGAGAGAGGGAAAATATGAACATGTAGGGAATAACCAAATGTTGTCTGAACAGCTAATCAAATTCAGTATATTCTGTCTGCTGTTGATTTGTCTTAAACTCTCCCTGAGACATCACAGTAAAAAATTTATTTCCTTTACATATATAATATGCATATACTATATATATTTATATCATATAATATATATATAAAGGAAATATATAAATATATATTTTTAAATTTAGACACACATATTCTAAATGTTTGTCAAAGAATTATTGACATAATAGTACAAATAAGTTCAGTAAATTCCTGATTTCATTTTGGTTCAAAGTACAGGCATAAGTTTAGTTTGATCAAATTTTTCACTTCTCATGAATTAGCAGTTTTCTGTTTCACAAGACTGGTTCCATCCCTTAAAGCACTACTTTTCCCTTTCAGGGGGCTTCTAACTTTTTTTTTTTTTTTTTAAGACAGGATAGCCTCCTTTGCTCAGCCCTCCTGGCTCCCTTCCAAAGCTTCCTCCACTGTAAGTTTCCAACATGCAAACCCCCACTGCTGCTGGTCACCTAGGCAACACAGCAGTTTGCAGGATGGTGCAGGTCACAGGATCCTAGGAGAGGGAGAGGGAGGGGGAGGGGGACCGAGAGAACGAGAGTGGTTCAAAGCTTTAGATTTGTTCCTTCCATTTCAAAAATGTCTTTGACTCTGTCCCTTCCTCTCCAGCTATGCTGCTCCTCCCTTCAAGCCCCTCTCCTCTCTTGCTGGATGTCCCAGACTAGTATCCTTGTCTATGGTTTCCCTTATCCACTTATTCTCCACAAGTGAACCCACTTAACATGATATTGTCAGGCTTCAAAGCCTTCAATGCTTCTCCACTGCTCTCTGGAGAAGCATGGTGCTCACAGAGCATGGCAGACAATGCCCTTCCTATACATTCTTTCCCCAGATACTACATGTTTTAGCCACGTTGAACACACTGCATTTTCCCTCTCCCATCATTTGGTTTTCCTAACCTGAATTGCCCTTCCCACCACTTTTCTGCCTAGTAAGTTCCTTTCTATCCTTCAAAAAACCTTTCAAACACTACCTCTCCTGTAAAAAACCTTCCTTGACACCTACAGACAGAGTTAGTGGCTTTTTCTTCTAGGCTCCAATGACATTTTGTATCTCATGCTCAGCAGGCTGCTTCCTAATTACCCATGTGTCTGTCTCTTCAAGGGGACACTGCATTCCTTGCGGGCAGGGATGCTTCCAATCCATTCCGGTACCTTCTACGGTGCCTAGTTTAGAGTTCCATAAATAATTTTGAACGGATGAGTGAGCAAATGAATGACAATGATCGAAAGAAGACTTAAGACTGAGAAAAAGTTATACTTTTGATTGAAAGGAGATTACTGTCAATGTTGAAAAGAGCAGTTCTAGAAAAGGGTGAGAATGGAAGCCTAAACACAGCGAGTTAGGGAGGGAGAGGGTGAAAAGGAAGTTGCTGGTTCACATCACGTGATGATGATTTACAGCAGTGAGAGCCAATATAAGCTGTTTTTCAAGATGGTGGAGAAACATGCTTTCCTGAAAAGGGAAGGGAAGAAATATGTGGTGACACGGAAGCAGCCGAAAAGGCAGTTGCTAATTCGCAATGATTCTAGCTCTGCAATATCTCTGAACTACCTCTGTCCCCTGAAAGGTTCCCACCCGAGAAAGTTTCTCCCCATCCTCCCCAGCACAGGTCCTCAGTAAGTTTCACTGCCATGGCCCCGGGAGGTATCGGTATCCACAGAGTCTCTGGCTTCTAGCAGATATTAACCCTCCTCCATTTACCTAATCCTTGTTTGGTTTTTTTTTTTTTTTTTTTTTGCTTTTTAAAAATTTTATACAAACAGAAAGTCACAAAAATTATAATCCTTGTTGTACACAACTAAAACCCCAATCTTATCTGCTGAACTCCCACAATAAGATTTTACTATCCGCCAAATGAAGTCTGATTTCCTTATCCTTGCATTTTGGGCGTGATCACCTGGCCAAGCAGCCAGGATAGAAGTTGCACAAATCAACTTACTTTCCTACCTCCATCTGTTCCTTCTGCCTTTGCCTCTCTCTGAAATTCTCTTCCTTCTGGGGCTCTTTTCATGTCCATGCTCCTATTCATATTTTAGGGTTCAGCTCAAGTATCACTTTTTCCCCTAACATTTTCCCTGCTTCCTGTACTTGGGAATACTCTCCTTTCTCTGCCTCAGCAGCTCAGGGCGTTTTATCTATGTCTTCCGGTAAATATCACTTTGTACCCTGTGTTCTCATTTGTCACTTTTACCTATTAGCCTGCCATCGTCTTGAGGCTAAGGGTTTCCTTTTGGGCTCTTGGACCCAATTTTAACAAGTGTTGGGGGGTGGGGGGCGAGGAGTTCTCCCATACTTGCAATAATTCTAGGACAGCAGCAGGGTTTTGGAGAACTCAACTAAATTCTGACACTACCTACCTGGAGATTGCATCAGATGTCACAGGTTGAGGCCCCAGTCCTATATGACCGCCCCCCATACTCCACTTCAGACGCCAGTTTCAAGCTCAGGTTGTCACCTGCGCTTCAGACTGATGGGCTACAGCTTGGAGGTTCCACAGACCCCTTCTTGAACTTCAGACACCAGTCACAAGTCCAGGTTGTTACCTCTACTTCTGACCAACTGGCTGTAAATCAGAGGTGCCCTAGACCCCTCCTTGGGTTTGATTAGTTTTTGATAGTGGCTCTCAGAACTCAGAGAAACATGTTACTTACTAGATCACTGGTTTACTGTAAAAGAATACAACTCAGGAACCGCTGTAGGTAGAACCAGGGCAAAGTATGTGAGAAGAGGCTCCGAGCCTCTATGCTCTCTCTGAGTGTGCCCCTCTCCCCACATCTCCACATGTTCACCAACCCAGAAGGTCTCCAAACCCTGTCCTTTTGGGTTCTTATGGAGGCTACATTACAGAGGCAAGATTGATGAAATCACTGGCCACTGTCAACTGATTCAAGGCCCATCTCTCTGGATGGGACTGAAAGTTCCAACCCTCTAAGCACAAGATGGGCTCCACTGGCAACCAGCCCCTTCATTAACATAACATGACACCTTAATCAGTCTCAATACGTAGGAAATTCCAAGGTTTTTTAGGGGGTCAGTTCCAGAAATGGGATTAAGGCCAAATACATTTATCTTATTATGAATACAATACCACAGGTTTATATCTGATTTATCTCTGCATTATTCCAGCAGTTCTGTACATATACCCTGGGTAAACAGTAAGGTAGGATGAGTGAAATTATTTTTTCAATGGATTTTTAAAATATCTTTATTGGAGTATGATTGCTTTACAATGGTGTGTTAGTTTCTGCTTTACAACAAAGTGAATCAGCTATACATATACATATATCCCCATATCTCCTCCCTCTTGTGTCTCCCTCCCACCCTCCCTATCCCACCCCTCTAGGTGGTCACAAAGCAACGAGCTGATCTCCCTGTGCTATGCGGCTGCTTCCCACTAGCTATCTATTTTACATTTGGTAGTGTATATATGTCCATGCCACTCTCTCACTTCATCCCAGCTTGCCCTTCCCCCTCCCCATGTCCTGAAGTCCTAAAATGGATTTTTTAATTCTACCAAACTGTCATTTTTGATTCAGGATTGAGGCAAGCAGTGCAAATAAGCATGCAAAGTTTAAAATGTCCAGACTTTTGCTCAAGAAACCCCCAGAGATACTGATCTAGAACATTATTGTGATTATCAATCTAGTTCAAGAAATCGTATTTGAGTAAAAAAGTTGACTTCAAAAATGTAAGAGTCGGAGATACCTAAATATAGGTAAGTTTCTGGCTAATAGAGTTAGCTATACTCTTGTTGTATTGCTTTATTTTCAGCAGATTGTAAAAAACAAAACAAAACAAAAACCATAATAGTGATGTTTGAAAGAAAACAGCATTGCTGCAAGAAAAATGAAAAAAAACTTCACAGGATTATCATGGGACAAGAATGGAATGAAATATCCAGTTTTTAACAGCCATAATAAATACAGAAAATAGCAAAGGGACAAGTTAACGATTTTTAAAACACATCAGAATAACAAAATCTATGAATTCTACTAGTCAAATGGTGTGTATGTTAGTAAATCTCTCTCTCTCATGCTTGTGTGATTCTAAAAATTATTGTTTTTTTTTGGTTTCTATTACAGAATGGATATAATATTGGGCACTCTTTTCAATAGTTTAGATTATATATGGTGCTGCTTTAATTTTTAGATTCCATTGACGTTCTTGGAACATCTATTTTAAAAATACCTTGAGGGTTTGCCAATTACAAATAAGAAAGAAAAAAAAAAAGCTTTATGTCTTCTCAGTTTTGTTTTATACCTTCCCATATAACTTTTTATTTTTGAGTTCCACCTCTCTAGTTTTTAACTTGGTAAAAGAAAATTCATCAATTTTCTCATATATTTTAATAAGATATGATGCATCTTAAATTCCAGGAAGCAAAAATGAACAATCTGAGGTATTAGTATTAGCTATGAGAAGTTTTCGCTGGAAAGGAATTACAGATACTATGAGATTTCCATCCTGGAAAGAAATAGAGTTACAATAAGGTTGCTGGGTTTTCCCAGAAAAACCATAACGGGGAATATTTATGATATATCATTTTATCAATACCTGTGGCTGTAATCTTCAAGGCCCAATTCCAGAACGGGATGTGGTGGAGGAGGAGGAGGTCCTCCGCTCTCAGCCCATCTGTCATTGGGAAGCAACAGCTCTATAAGCAAAGAACAAATAAAGCTGTAGTAAACAGGAGGCAGAACCATCCAGCGTCTGCTTTTGTTTCAGTCCATCTCTCAGACATAATTTTCACCAACACAGAAACCAGCCTTGAAACAAATAAGTCCTCATACAGCACTGAAGGATTCATATGCACACTAACACAGCCTGTACGAGGAAATCTAAGCCTGATAATATGACTTGCTGGCAACCTGCTGGCAACCACTGGCAAGTGAAGTCCGTGCATCTGAACTCCCTTTTCCCACCTGGGAAAGGTTGACACATATTCACTACCTGTGATTTGTAGAAGATTAACAAGCCATTTCTTTTATGACAACGATTTTGTAAACAAGACTCTGTAATGAATGCTCTGGATTAAATGGTGATTTAAGCATTTGCCTCAGTGACAAAAAGTACTTAAAAAAACCATGAGATACAGTATATCTACTCACCATTTAGACACCATAGAGATAAATATATATATATATATATATATATATATATATATTCTTTTTGCATCTGTGTTGTAGTGGAAAACCCTGAGTTTGGGGCCTTGGTAGCAAAAGACTGGGGTCTGAATTCTAGTTTTCCTACCTGCTAAAAATGTTTACTTTTTCAGTCTATTTTATACAGAAAAAAAGAGACATGTATACGGAATATTACAACAACAAATAACAAGTATGGTTGGTTGAGATCTTATTGTGCACCACACGTTGAGCTAGGCCTTACGTATCGTTTAATCCTCATTACTAATGAAAATATTAAATAATGTATGAAAAAAATTATAGAGCATCGTGATTAAGAGTCTAGTTTGTGAAGCAAGACTGCATGTTTCCAAACTTGCAATGCTGTATGAACTTGGGCAAACTACTCAACTTCTATAAACCTTGGTTTTTATAACTATAAAGTAGGGATAAGAATACCTTCATTGGAGGAATACAAGGATTATATAAGATAGTGCGTATTCAAGCA
Organism: Kogia breviceps; assembly: GCF_026419965.1. NCBI lineage: Eukaryota > Metazoa > Chordata > Mammalia > Artiodactyla > Physeteridae > Kogia > Kogia breviceps. The sequence continues at coordinate 171,420,374 of NC_081311.1, read as the reverse complement.
GTGATTTATAAGTACAATGAGTGACAATGAGTAAATGAAGGATTATTATTCTGTACACCATAAACTCTGCTGTGGATCTATTACAGTGAGATATTTGTAAAAGGCTAGACTCTATTGCTAGAACAAGAAAATCACCTCTTTGTCCTTGAGAAATGCTGCTGGTAACAACTGCTTTGACTTGCCCACATACCAGGTCTGATGGCTAATTTTATGTATCAGCTTGACCGGGCTCAGGGTGCCCAGACACTTGGCATTCTGTGAGGTTGTTTTTGGGTGATATTAACATTGAAATCAGTAGACAGGGTAAAGTAGCTTGTACTCCCCCCTTATGTGGGTGGGCCTTATCCAATCAGTTGATGGTCTGAATAGAACAAAAAGGTTGACCCTCCTTCAAGCAGGAGAGAATTTTTCCTGCCTGACTGCCTTCAGACGGAGACATTGCCTTTTTCCCTGCTCTTGGATTCAAACTGAACCGCTGGCTCTTCCTAAGTCTTGAGCCTGCTGGCCTTCAGACCAGGACTACACCATTGGCCCTTCTGGGTCTCAGCTTGCCCACTCACCTTGCAGGCCTTGGGACGTGCCTGCCTCCATAATCACGTGACCCAACCTCTTACAATAAATCTGTGTATGCAATCTATATATACATATACCAACACACACACCACTGGTTCTGTTTCTCTGGAGAACCCTGATGAATACGCCAAGAAGGACTTGCTCCAAGCTCTGCCCCAGGGACCAGTATAAAATGGAGGCAGTCCCAGCAGTGCTGACATGTCCCAGGGAATGAGATTTGAAGCAGGAATCTGATAAGTAACATGATCAGGGTACAGAAGTATGATGAGCAAAGGCAGCCAGCACTGTCCTGCACTGTCCCCAACTCCACTGATCTGGTAATATGGCAGCAGTTAGGCAGCCAAAGATTTGCTGAGAGAAAAAGAGCAGAGGGTCTACAAGGTAAATTGGAACAAGGGACATATTGGGACAACATCTTTTCCATTGGTTCTAATCGCTCATCCTCAACTTCTCAGGCCATTTTTCACTGGTGGTAAACAGAGCTGTGACCATATAACTGCCTGCTCAAAAACACTGCAGTCGCACACAACTGCCTACAGAATAAAGGTCTGTGTCCCCGGCAGCCAACTTTATCTCCTATTACACGTTAGCCACTCAAGACTATGTATTGCTCCCAGACCACAAGGCCAGGTTTTCCGACCCCAGTGTCTTTGCTCATATAATTGCAAAACCCACTTCATCCATTAAAGTCCCACCCTTCTCCCAAGGTCCACCTCAAATATCACCTTCTCTATGAAACCTCCACTGTTGCTCTGGGATCTGTCGGTACTTTTACAACAGTGGTGGAGAATATTAGCGCTCCTAGGGTCTGTGTTCTTCCTTCCTTCCTGGGCACACAGCTAGACCCCAGACCCCATTTTCCAGCCCTCTTTGTATCTAGACTGGTTCTTGCCAATAGAATATGAGTTACTGTGGTCAATGTTGTGCCGGGTCTCAGTGCCTAAGGAAGGGTATATGCAACTTCCCCACCTTCCCCCCCCACAATCCCATCTACCAGCTGCAACTATGAGTGGATGGGGCACCAGCAGATGGCCCAGCTACCAATGGAAGGAGCCCAAGTCCCTCAGTTCTCATTGGGCTGTGATTTGAACAAGAAATACATCTTCAATATCTTTATCCACTGACATTTTGGTTTTATCTGTTAATATTACAGAAAATAATTCATGTGTAACATTTACCACGTGCTGCTTTTGCAATGAGCTATCTATCCATCTATCATCTATTTACCTACATTTGTTTCTCTTACTGGACCACAGGTAACTTCCTCCTTGTCCATTCCTTCCTCCTCTCCTTCCTCTTCTTCAACATCTCCTCTGGTTTTATTACAATCATTAACTTTCATTTTTATTTCATCCACATGAATAATCTATGTGTTTTTAAATTAATGATAGATGCAGAGGTTAGTATCTTCTCTGATGACTCTTTATCCTTGGTACTTTTTAAACAACAAATCTAGCTGCTGTAAAGAATATTTTTTTCCCCTCTTGGCCCAAACACCTTTGTTAAGCCCTTTATCACCATGAAAGTCTGGAATTCTTATCCCCTAAAAATAGTATTTCTGGGTCTCACTGAGTGTACAGGGTCATTTTATATATTGCCTGTGAACGTTGCACCTCTAGTCACTACTTCATCCAGGACCAAATGACCCTTTGGTCATGGAAAATAGTATTTCTGGATCTCACTGAGCGTACAAGGTCATTTTATATATCGCCTGTGAACGTTGCACCTCTAGTCACTACTTCATCCATGACCAAATGACCCTTATTTTAATCACCAACTTTTATTGTTGTGACTTGTTTTACAGGATCCATCCTGCCAGGGACAGATCAGAAAAGAAGGGCAAAAGAGTTTGTGCCTTTAGACTAGAACTCAGCAAGCTATGGCCCTGGCCCCAAACCGGCCCGCCAACTGGTCTTGCACATAAAGTTTCACTGAACGCATTCAGGCACGTACTGTCTATGGCTGCTTGTGCACCACAGTGGCAGAGGTGACGAGTTGCGAAAGAGATCCTATGGCTCACAAAGCCTGAAATATTGACTACGTGGCCCTTTACAGACAAAGTGTGCTGACCCCTACTTTAGACTGTGTTTGAGAACAATAACAGCATTGTATTCATCGTTGCAGCCTAGCGCATTCTGCACAACGGAGGTATCCCAGAAACATCCGTCAAACTGAAAAGTATAATTCAATTTCTGATCATCACTGCAGCGGCAGTGCCTTACGTGCTGTAGGGGGGTGGATACATGCAGGTTCCCAGGAGGGAAGACGCTATAAATAATCACACTATTACGTGTCTCTTCAAAGGACCCCAGGGCACATGGATCCAGTGGGGCAGGACACAGAACTGAAACATTTGATTCGGGGTATGGATGAAAGTCCTGAGAAGACCTCAGTGGGTGATCCTGGGCAGACTTGAGGCAACGGGCTACTGGGGCAGGGGCTGGAGTTCACGTGAACTGAAAGTGGGGAGGAAGCAGGAGTGGAGCACAAAGGCAAGATGAGAACTATTAAAGGAGAGGGAAGAACAAACTAGAGGCAAACTGTGCTAAGGCTGTAACTTGGCCCAGGGTGAGATCTGCCAGCAAGATTCTTCAGAAAACGCAGTGTTTGCGCACTTCATTACCATTCGAATGCTTAATAGGATTTTATAGTAAACCCCTGGGACACAACCTCCATCCTATTACCTTCTTGGAGCCCTACACTCAATCCACTGCGGGCATTGCGAGCAATTCTCCAACGCAAATGTGAATTTTCTGGTGTTACAATTTCTGCAAACGTTAGTTCTAAAAATGCCTTTTCTCTGTAACAGCTTGACAGGAATATGTATATATAAAAAAATAACAGTGGAACAATGGGTGGTAGTACTATTATTACAAAAATAGATGGAACACAGCATATCAAGATTGGATTTTTAAATATACAAAGGAAAGGAGGAAGGGAAGAAAAAAAAAAAGTTAATGTTTTGGCTGTAACAGTTCCTCTCCTCACTAGACATTACATTTTGTCAAGTCAATCTTGTTTTTCTAAAGGAGCTCCTTAAAAAGGCCTGGTGGTGGTGAGTCAACACTCACTCAAGTTTCATGAGTCTTGGTGGCCTAATGGCCACCTCGTGTGCACCGGAAACTCGGGAACTCTCAGTGGTTCTCAAAAATGAAAATGTTATTAACTCTACACAAAGACGTGATGAGTGTGATATTCTTCTATAGCATCGTGTCTATAAATTCTGTTATATATATATTTTGGTCTCCCAGTCAATAGGCTTATATAAAAAGAAAGGGCATTCCATCTACTGGCCTCTTATAATTAAAATATAACAAATCTGTGCTTTGATAAGCCTAATTCTTATAACCAAGTATTGTATCACAGATCCCCAAGGAAATAATGACAATAGATTTTCTGTGCTTCTTAAAAAATGATGTTTAATGGAGTCACTTCTTAAAAGAACTGGATTTTTGATGTTACCTTGGAAAATTGAGGTGGGAGGAGGAGGTGTAGCAGGAACCATATGGACCGTGGATCTGTGTCTCAGGAGGGAGGGAAGAGACAGAACCTCCCAGTGGTTCCGTGCCTAAAGGACTCTAATTGTTCAGTGACCTACAAACTCTGAACACTCTCCTGAAGTTCCAAAGTATTACTGCATTTTATTTTTAGCATGTGTTTTGGGTGGACTTTATTATTTAAAATTTTTTTCTGGGTGTATCCTTACACTATAACTAGTTCTATAGTTTCATTATTTTAGCCTTTGCTACCCTTCCTAGAGATATTATCCCATTTCCTTGAATATCTCAATGTCCTCTAAAAATACACTACGTAATTATCACTTCAGCATCGATATTTTATAAGTACTGAAAAAGAAATAGGATGGGAGGTAATGTGTCCAATGTTCCTTTGGACATCACTGGTGTAATTAGGAATAAAACCCGGAACTTGGATTGTCACTGGACCACATGTCGCCTGAGAATTAAGTGCCAATCAAGTTATATAAAGGCTGGAATGTTCTTGATCATTATTTGGACACGGTAGAGAGAAGGCTCTTCCGGTGTGAGGGAAACTTGCTGTTCCTTCCCCAGATTCTCCTGCTATTGCAACTGAAGGACTCTGAAGGAGATGCTGCTTTGTCAAGAAAACTTTTAATTTTATTAAGATGAGGAAAGACGTACTGGGTGTCTCTTTATCTGACACAAAGTAAAGTCAGCTTCTAATGGACACTCTTGGGATGAGGTGAAAGAACAGTTTCAAGAGACCAATGTAAGACAGGGCCCGTGCCATGGTTTAGGGAATGAACTTGAGTCAGAGAGACAGGAGATGTATTCAGGTTCTGCAGGGATTATATATATTGGTGTTGGGTTAGTCATTTACTCTCCTCTCTATTTCTTCATCTGTAAAATGAGGATAATAATATCACCCACTTTGAGTGTGCATGTAAATTGCTCACCACAGTATGTAACAGACAGTAAAAAATAAATGATCACAGCTGTTGCTACTGCTCTCGCTGAAACAGAGGAATTCAGAGGAAAAAATACCCCATTCAGATGAAAGAATTTAATTCTAGAGGAACCTCAGATTTACAAGTCTGTTCTGATGGAGTAATCTCAGAGTCTAGAAATTGTTCCCCCATCATTAAATTTGGGTAACATCTTAAGTGTAAATAAGGGATTGATTATATAAACAGCACCTCCACTCACTAGACTACTATGCAACTGCTGAAAGTGATGTTATGGAATATTCAATGACATAGTAAGATGTGCATAATGGGCTATTAATTAAAAAAGCAATTTCCTAAACATTTTATATACACATATTTACATGAAGGAAACACTTTCAATATATACATAATGTTATTGATCAGTATCTCTGACAGAAGTATGAGTGCCATTAAATTTTCCCTTTATTGCTTTTCTCTTAATTCTCTTTCATGACTATCTATTGCTTTTTTTTTTTTTTTTTTTTTTTTTTTTTTGTGGTTTTTGTGGTATGCGGGCCTCTCACTGTTGTGGCCTCTCCCTTTGCGGGGCACAGGCTCCGGATGCGCAGGCTCAGCGGCCATGGCTCACGGGCCCAGCCGCTCCGCGGCACGTGGGATCTTCCCGGACCGGGGCACGAACCCGTATCCCCTGCATCGTCAGGCGGATTCTCAACCACTGCGCCACCAGGGAAGCCCTATCTATTGCTTTTGTGACACAAAAAAAGTAGTTACTAAAGAAAGGAGATGCAGGGAAATAAAAGGATTTTCTTGGTGGCCTTGAGTATATAATTTTTGAAAAAGAAAGAAGAAAATCCAATTTTTTTACAAGTAGAGCTCTACTAGAAATGTGATCCTTACAAGATAGTAGTAGTGAGGCAATAACAAAAACATTCCACCATCATATCATGGTCTCGGTTCACAGTATTTACCGCTCAGAAACAAGCATAAATCTGCAAACTGTGTTATGACCACTTTATGATTTAATACTATTCCATATATCAATATTTTGTAAGTTTGGTTGTTATTTACACTTGGTAACTTCCAATATTAAAAGACTGTTAAAAAAAATATAACGGTTTGACATTTTGTTTCTCCAGGCATGGTTTTGTTTTATATGTAACCCTCCATGTTTGGGGCAGCAAGCGTAGAAACTGTCACTTAAACTGGAAGCAATGCCAGGAATCTGCTTCACAACCTGTGAGTCAGCTCTCCCACCCATCTCTCATTTTCATGACTCAGAGTAACAAAGTGTGCACTTAGTCTAATTAATTCCCCTTTGTTCCTCTTTTTTAAAAAAAAAATAAATAAATAAACACTCTCCTCTTTTCTTATACCACTTGCAGCAGATGAGAATGGATAGAATCTTACCTTTCTGTTTGTTTTGTGGGCTGTAAGTGCCAAATGGATGCACTGTACTATTATCATTTCTCCTGGAGGTGGTTGCAGCATTTTGACAGTTCTCAAAGCACGCCTTAGAAAATGCCCCACACTCTGCAGGCTCCTAAGGGATGAAAATAAAAATTCCGTTCGCTTTTTTAGTATGTTCCAACGTGGTCAATGGAAGCAAAGTGAAAGAACGATCAATTTATGAATAATCTTTCAAGAGTCTATTGCAGGTAAGTCCTGGACAGTGGAAAATCCAAATGGCCCTATCAGTTAAAACATTTCTGAATAGGCAATAAAAAATACTGACAATGTGGTGTTAAGGCTTAGGAGTGCTGAAAGCAAGCACAAAAGTGGATTAACTTTATTATTCTTTCCCACCACTTACAACTAGCTTCTTTCAAATTTTCTTCCATCTGGAAGTACAGCTTGTGGCAGTGTCAACATAAGAATACAGTTCATGCCAAGGGTGTTTCTCTGCCAACCAGCTGGTTCCTGTCTCCATCTCCCTTGGTGACTAAGTGTATATGCTCTAGGACAAGTCAGAACCCAGGCAGGTTTGTCACTGAAATGCCATGAGTGTGTTCCACTGCAGACACTAGGCCTTTTGGCCAGGAGCTAAAACAAACTGCTGTGACAAGGCCGGACAGTGGTTCTCCTGAGATTTTTTTTTCTCTTCTTCCATATTTCCCCCTTCTGTTTTGATTGTGATAGTCTGTAAACAAATGCAGTTTCCTTAAAACTGCTGGCTCCAGAATAAACCATGCTCCACAGGTGCTGCCGAGGTACTAGGAATGGGCCGACGGCAGGGAGCTCTAGTTATGGTTCTAGAGGAATGAGGCATGGAGAACTGGGTTTTGCTCTGGTTCACATTGTGTGTCTTCTGACAGATTTCAAAGAAGTAATTTGAAAGCCATCTCAGGGCCGTTCCCTTGACCATTTGTGAGAGGAACATTCCACAAACACAAACATAGATCTGATCCCTAAAGCTCTTTCCTTCTGAAAAAAGAGCATTTGGCCCAAACAATGCATTTGATTTCTACTTTCCTCTTTACTTACAAAAACTCGGTATCCTGCTAGTTAAACAAAATATTCAAAACATTTCATGCATGCATTCTTCATAATTAAAATGTTTTCAGCTGCTGAAGGTCCTTTAGCTTTTTGTCAAGGCTTATAACACTTTTTCCACACCCAGTGTTACCTTTTGCCCCTGGTTCATTAGTCAACCCAAACCTGGGGCAAACTACTCCTAAATTAAAGCTGGAGCCCTGGAAGGTAGGAGAGGTAGGACCTACCTTGCACAGTCAAGTGCTTTAACAGCAACAACAAAAATTTTTTTTCTGCTTTCCCAGCTCTTTGATAAATGACACAATCAATATCCCCACAACTGATCAGTAACCAGCCTAATTAAAATATTCAGCCTGTAAAACAGAGCTGTTGTGGAGCCTTCCATTAGTGTCCCAGCCAATAAAAAATACAATGGATTTTTAAACATATTCTGCTTCCACCAAGCTGAGCTTACAGCTCAGGGGAGGGAAATGTTTTGGGGAAGGAAAAAAAAAAACAAAACAGGTCATAACCCATTTTTTAATACCAAGTCTCTAGGCTCAAATAGAATTACAATTGAACCTCAAGCTCATCCTTTGAAAAACATATTTCTGTTTAAAATGATTTTGATTCAATCAAGGGCTCATTATGTATTCTTCACGAGGTCCTCATCAAAACTGTTTACATATCTTGTACATCTGGGTAATGTGGGAAAATACCCAACGACAATATATTTTGACTTTTCTTAAGTAGCGTCTTCAGTATTTTTTTAAATATCAATATAATGTTCAAGTAACCATTTTGGTATTCTTCCCAAATCTCACTAATTGATTTCCCTGAATATATGAGCAGAACTGAGGCCTTTTCTAGGTTACAGATTCTTTTTTATTGCATCTGAGGGCGACTGCTGTTCCACTGAAGAATCCTCCCAAAACACGAGCACACAACATATATGATTTGACACAGCAAAACAGATTTGGGATATCAAATAGCTATAGATTTTTTTAAATTTAATAAAGATTATCTGTACATTAGGCTGCTGTCTTTATATGAAAAAAACACTCTTTAATCTTCATAGGTACCACAGAGATTCTCACTAGTTGAGAGAGCCAAGTGTCTGCTCATCCCCCATGGAAAGCATGTAAATATTAAGGAAAATAAAAATGGAGCTTGGGTCTTCCCTGGTGGCGTAGCGGTTGAGAGTCCGCCTGCCGATGCAGGCGACACGGGTTCGTGCCCCGGTCCGGGAAGATCCCACATGCCGCGGAGCGGCTGGGCCCGTGAGCCATGGCCGCTGAGCCTGCGCGTCCGGAGCCTGTGCTCCGCAATGGGAGAGGCCACAACAGTGAGAGGCCCGCGTACCGAAAAAAAAAAAAAAAAAAAAAAAGAAAAAAAAAGTGGTCTTGTTTAAATGTCCTCATAAAAACTGCTTTTTGTCCCATTTCTTATTCCCAATTGAGTCCCCAGTGAACAGTATTAACAAGAGAAAAACAAATACCCTATGCTAACGCATATATGTAGAATCTAAAAAAAAAAAAAAAAAAAAGAACCTAGTTGCCGGGCAGGAATAAAGTTGTAGACATAGAGAATGGATTTGAGGACACGGGGTGGGAGGGGGAAGCTGGGGCGAAGTGAGAGTAGCGTCGACATATATACACCACCAAATGTAAGATAGATAGCTAGTGGGAAGCGGCCGCACAGCACAGGGTGATCAGCTCGGTGCTTCGTGACCACCTAGAGGGGTGGGATAGGGAGGGTGGGAGGGAGACGCAAGAGGGAGGGGATATGGGGATATATGTATGCATATGGCTGATTCACTTTGTTGTACAGCAGAAACTAACACAGCACTGTGAAGCAATTATACTCCAGTAAAGATCTATTAAAAAAAAAAAAAAAGAACTACAGCAACAACAACAACAAAGACACTCCTGAGAATAGGCAACCAACTGAAGGCTCAGTACTTTCTTCTGATGAAATAATTGTCAACCCAGCCCATAGTGTGAGAATTAAAATGAAAATATGTGCAGTAAAGGAGAACGCAAATAATGAAGTGTCTCAACTTGATGAGTCAAAATAGAGAGTACTTATCCTCTAGGCATTCACATATTTTAGAGAAAGACATGAAACTAGGGAAGATAAGAGGTGGAGAGGTGGGGAGGGAACTCTCTTAGCAATCATGTTCTTTTTCTTTTTCTTTTACTTTTTCTATCTACACAGATATGGAATTCTTGAGCAGTGTATTCCAGACTTTTCTATCAGTTGAGGTATCTTTGTCCCAAGACATCTTAAGGGAGATCTAAAACACAGATGCATGGAAGGGGTGATTCACGGGGCTACAGGTCATACTTCACACCCGCATCCAACAAGTGGGTTCTGTGGAGGTCTAGGGCTCTCGAGTAAGAACCAAATTCAACCAGAAAGCAGCCGATTCTCTCATGGTAGGAAGCAAGCGATAAGGGTTTCATAACTATGTACATAAGTAAAATCCCTTAAATATTCATGGAAACCTCTCTGTCACTTAAGCAGACACAAATGTTGGAAATGAGTTGGCTCATTATATAGTCCCCAGTAATTGGGAAATTTACATTTATTTAACATTTACAAGGTTATGTACAGAAAAGTTAAAAGGTACAGTTACTCCTTTCCAACAGCTGATAAAATGACAAAGTAAGATATAGTTGATAAGTTCACTACTTCAGCTTATCCTCTCAGATGAAGTAGGTCTCAGATGCAACTTTTATCCATTCATTCAACAATATATAACAACTCTCTACTACTAGGTGCTGGGAAATGAGGATCTATGAAGGGATAAGGCAGACAACAGTATTGCTATCTATAAGTACAGAGCATTCAACTATGTATGTATTTGCATAGCCAGGAAATGACCCACGTGGGACTTTAACTCAAGTAATCCAAAACTCCAGAGCCCAACCTTTTAACCACTATCATCTCCAACTACCTTCCAGTCTTAATTTCAAAATCTTTTCATTTTAAAATGTTTAAGTTGAACTTATTATTAAAACTAATATTTTATATTAGTGTGTTTTAATAGGATTCTATTTTAACTTTGTGTATTACTGTATCACAGAAACATTTGTCCTTAGAGAATACATGTGTGATTTGCTGATGTTTTTCTCAACTCTTAACTATTATCGACTTTTTTCTTATCTTTTCTTAAAATAATTTTTAGGAGCATTTAATAATTATTCTCTCTATATAAGTGAAAATAATGTTTTAGGAATACCTTATGATGAATATGATAGCTGTACACTAGAATATATAATTGTATAATATAATAATTATATAAATAATATAATTGTATGTAACTGAAATGTTTAGGGATATCAGCATTCAAGAATAGTTTATGTTCACACTTCATGTGTATGTAAAAATATTGCTTACATTAAAAATATCCATAAAGAAATCATGATAATAAAAGATTTCAAAAATACTTCTTTAGGGCTTCCCTGGTGGCGCAGTGGTTGAGAGTCCGCCTGCCGATGCAGGGGACACGGGTTCGTGCCCCGGTCCGGGAGGATCCCACATGCCGTGGAGCGGCTGGGCCCGTGAGCCATGGCCGCTGAGCCTGCGCGTCCGGAGTCTGTGCTCCGCAATGGGAGAGGCCACAGCAGCGAGAGGCCCGCGTACCACAAAAAAAAAAAAAAAAAAAAAGAAAAATACTTCTTTAATTAAAAACATTTATTTAAGAACATGAAGCAAGAAGCTTGTTTAACAGATCGAATTTTAAATTAGTTAAGTCCCAGGCACACATTACAGGGAAGAATGTAGAGAGCTGATTGCATTATAATGATCTTCACAGTAAGCATTATATACATCTGATTAAGAACTTTCTAAGGTATGCACACTGCTAGCATGTCATCCAAAAGGTATATAAGCATGTTTTATGCTTTAATGTTTATAATATGAATAAAGCGTTATTTGTAAAGTCCAGAGCTCTAGGAGTTTCTGGGGGGAAAACTGGAAATTATAGACTTGTTACCCTAGATAAATTACTTAATTTATATGCACATTTTTACACCTTCTAGTTATGCCTAAAATATACAACCACCAATTTGCCACATAAACCCATCAGAGCGCTTCCAGGGCATATTTTTCCAATTTCAGAATCAGTATGAGCCTAGCTACCGTACTAGTGGTGGAAGTGTGAATATTCTGGTGGCCATTTGGGCAATTTGCAGAGGGAAATAAAAATTTGCATCACCTCCAGTGGTCTCCCTGGCCTCCTCAGAATCACCAACTGGATCATCCCTCGTATGTTTCCTTCCATGGACATTGATCGCCTAAGTGTTTCCATAGCTTCGTGGTTGGACTTTCCCAGAAGAGATTCCCCGTTAACTGCAATCAGCTGGTCATTCACCTGCAGCCGACCATCCTAGGGTGGAGGTAAGAAAAACAGTGTTAAATAGAGAAAAGCATGGTGATGACATGTGAGTGTTTCAGGGAAAAGATCAAGTTTAAAATGAAAAATGAAAAAAACAATAGCTATTAGAAATAATTTATTTTCCATGGCAGAAAAAGATTCTGGAGTTTATCAAATAGTCACAAATACTAACAATAATGAATTGTGTGAAAGTGATTTTTAGAAATCTTAGAGTTCCAAACTGCAATAATCTAGACATTTGTATAATGTCTCTTACCTAAATCTCTGGCAAGTATGCTAGCCTAGCCTGATTCTGACGTTCGCTCTGGCAGGGACCATATTGCTGACTTAAGGAAAGGGGGTTTGGAAGCAAAAGAAAGCGGTCAGATCGCTTGCATTTTCAGGCACAGAGGGACATCATGCTTAAACGTGGCGAGCTTGAGAGCAGTCATGCGTCTCCTAGATATCATTGCTAGCTCTATTGGATAGTGCTGAGAAAAAAAGAAAAAAATTCTGTGATCTTCTCTAACACAACTAAAAAGTTGCTGGTCTGCAAAAGAACGCAGAGGTGTGTAAGACAGGACCAATGTGCTATGATGTCTTCCGGCAGAAACTCTTGACAAAGGGGACTGTCAAGCCTTTTGTGATGAGGCTCTGACTGACAGCTCTTTCACCCAGCGCCTTCAGGAAGGAACAGCACATGCCACAGAGCACTCCGAACCGCGGCAGGTGGATAGGCAGCCCAGATTCTAGTCTAAAGCACCTCTAGGCACTAGTCATCTTCAGCCAGAAGCCTCCCACAAGCTGGAGTCTATAGCAGTAGCTAAACAAACCGGGATGCCAGCTCTGCCTACAAAAGAACTGGTGGGGATCACAGTACATGTCCCCAAGAGGCAGCCTAGGAGAAAAGATGCTTAAACATTGACAGTCTGATTAGGGATGTGCGTTATACCTGCTACACACTAGGGTAGAAAGTTCTTGCTGTGAGGCACAGATGTAATTTTAGGAAGGTCGTGATGCTAGTGTCACTGCTAATACATTTAACAGAAATAACAGTAGGCTTGTATCACAGTTTTTCCACGAATTATCTCCAGTTCTCACAGAACTCAAGAAGTTGAGTAGGTTAATGCTTTTATTCACATTGTACAAATAAGGAAGCTGAGGCAGAGGAAAGTGATGTAAGTTGCCCTAGGTCACAAAATAGAGGTAGAGAGAAACTGACTTAAGTCCAGGTTTCATGAACCTTGGCTCTTTTCAGTTTCTCTACTAGGACTCCCTTTGTTCTTTGTCTCTAGACTACAGTTGCACCACACTAAAACAGGAAGAGGGAAGTATTAAAGTTTCTGCAGTTAGGAGTATCTGGGATCCATGTTCAAATTAACAGAATGAACTGTAAAAGAAAAACAAAACAGAACTTCCCTAAGAAATGAGAAAAACAGACAGACGATGAACAAGAGGAGCCACTGTACAGCTTTGGGAGAGAAATCCTGTGGACAAGTTGATGAACTCTGACTAATGTGACAGCAGATGGTCAGAGGAAGTTCCTCTGCTGACAGCTGGGAAAAGGGGGAGAGTGGTGAGAGCTGTTCTGGAGCGCTAATGCCCTCGTGGAGAGGCACTGCACGAGCCTCCTGCTGCAGAGGGCGTTGGCCCATAGATTGTGGAGGCTGCCCAAAGGCGCACACGCCCTCCCGATGAGAAAAGTTGAGATGGCGAGGCCATGGGATGGATCGATCGAGAAAGGGGTAAAATCGAGCTGTAAAACGTCTGAGTGCACTGCCTCAACTGAGCCTAATGTCCTCTGCCTTCCTCTTGTTTTCCCACTCCACTTAACCTTTCCTCTAATTTGGAGCAAATCTGGAAATGAGATTTACAGGAAAGGCCAAACGAGACAGAAATCGCTTCACTTCTGTTATCTCATGTTGAGTGAGGCACATAAAGGATAAGATTAAGGCTACATGAAATGGGGTAAAACAAAAACAACCTTAATGGCTGTGGCAAGTGAAGTGAGACACTTTACTCCAGAAATTATTCTGTTCTACTGTGACATTTAATGGAAGGAGGACTACCAGGCTGAATCTTTTGCGGGAGGTTGGGGGGGTCACTAAAAAGTTTTTTTTAGGAGGACTGGAAACAGATGTGTGGTTTTTAAAGACGAGGAGGAAGCAGAAGAGTTGGATCAGGATCCCAGCCCTGTTAACAGGAAATGAGGTCGAGTGCTGGATCTGTAGACGCTTAGTCTTGGCAGGACATCTCATCCGCTATGACAGGAAGAAGAAAGATAAAGATTGAAACTTCATGGGTGCTTCTAGAATTGAGGGAATGAAATCTGAGTGAGATCCACCTGGTAACCTCCCGTGAACTTTCTCTGTGAAGTGTGGGGCAAGGTCTGAGTGAAGAGGTAAATAAGAGATAAGGAGATGGAAGAAAAACATTTTTTTGTAAGATAATCTCTTACCAGCAAGTATTAAGCACAGACTTTTATTTGCATCTACATTCTGAGTCTCAAGCATGAGGAACTACATTAAAGTAGAACATGTTTGCGTATCCAAGTCCAAAACAAAAAGGCAGGTCAGGTCACCCCAGGGCAGCTGGGATTTTTTTTTTTTTTTTTTTTTTTTTTTATGAAGACATTCCCATTCATCACAAGCATCACTGGAGAGTCGCTGGTGTGATAAAAATCCACATACTCTCCCTTTTAGGCTTGGCTGGTCTGTTGCTATTGGTTTTTGCTTTTTCTTTATAAGAGAAAGGATGGGTAATTTCATTACTGGTGATGCCAGTAAGTACCACATTGTCCTAACATGTAGAACATAATCACAGAATTCAGAGCTGGAAGGGTCCTCAGACATCATCTTGTCCAACCTCTTCCGTTTATAAATAAGGTGACGCCCAAAGAGGATGAGAAACCATTTATTGAACTCCTCTTCTTAAGAGAAGGCACTTCCACAATCTATGTGGAAGAACTTGATCAGCTAGTTAAGATCAGAGCTGGATCAGAATTAGCCCAAGTTCTGACTTCTCAGCACTCCCTATTCACTACCCATTCTGTGTTCTATGAAGATGACAAGTCCCTAAAGGGATCGTGTTTCAAGGAAAAGGACTTTCAAATCCACCAGATGTCTCCTGGAAGAGAATCTTACATGAAAGCCAGAGTCAGACGATAGAAGATGGGGAGACAGGAGACTGGGCTGGGGGATGGAAGAGCAAGGAAGCAAGCTGGAAGTGGCAGGGGCAAAGGGGGTAGGGCAGGGACTGTTTACCTATCTAGCTATGTATACATACATGTGTATCCAGGTCTAGTCTTGATCTAAAATCAAGTTGATTCAATGAAGAGGTTATTACTCAAAACTCATCAAAGATTCCTCAAAATTGTGCATGTCTATTCTGCTTTGGAAGGATTTTTACCAAGAAAAGTCATTTTTTATGGTTTTATTTTTTTTCTGTGAATACTATGCTTAAGTAAATACTTAGGCATGAGAATGATAACTCTTTTCAACTGATTTTACATGAATGATTTCAACTATCCAGGATGTTACCCAGGAATTCTAGGATATTTATTTCATCATAATCTGGATCATTCTTGCATTTGTTGAATGAAAAGAAAATGCCCTTTCTGCTATGGACTGAGTGTTTGTATTTTCCTCAAATTCATATGTTGAAATCCTAACCCCCAACATGATGGTATTAGGAGGCAGGGCATTTGGAAGGTAATTAGTGCCCTTACAAAAGAGGCCTGAGAGAGATCTCTTGTCCCCTCTGCCATAGGGGATTACAGCAAGAAGAAGACAGCTGTCTATCAACCACATCTCACTAGACACTGAATCTGCAGCACCTTGAACTTGGACTTCAAACTCAAGGACTGTGAGGGGTAAATTTCTGCTGTTAAAAAACTACCCAGTTTATGGACTTCTCTTTCAGCAGCCCCCAAAAAGACACTTTCCTTCCTACTTTATGGCCATCAGGCCCCTAACCCAAAAGACCGCAACTACACTCCTTCCCTATGGCAACCCCCATAACCAACTCTATCCAACCTCAAGCTAAGACAGAGTAAAGGAGGTTCCCAAAGAGGAAGAAAAATAAGAAAAAGAGGAAGGAGAACAGACTAAAGATAGAAAGTAACTTCCTCCACATTAGTGCGAATAAAAACTGGTATGAGATTTAGGTCTTCTCCACGTCCTGGGATGGCTTCAAGTCTCATCAGCCCTAACCTGGTTCTAATGCAGGAGGAAGAACGGACTAAGAGACAAGATGTTTGAGTGTTATATCCCCTTTTACTGAACACCAAATGCAGGCCGGTCCTTGTGCAAATATTTTGCGTATGTTCTCATTTCTCAAAACATCCCTGTGATACAAGCATCACCCTTCACTAAGAGAGGTAAAAATGGAGGCTCAGAGAAATGAAGTCAAAGAATACTGTCAAAGAAAACTGTCACAGCCAGGTCTATCTGTCTGAGTCAGATATGTACCCATTATGCTATGTTGCTTCTAAAATCAGGGTTCTAGAGATGATTAAAGGCACTACAATGAATATAATTATTTAATGAGTTTCTCCTTTGCACAGTTATTGTGCTAAACCCTTTATATGCACTGGACAATTTAATCCTTACAGCAACGTTATACACTGGGGACTTCTGCTCCCCTTTATAAAAGAAGAAACCAAGGATCAAGCAAGTTAAGTGCATTGTTACAAGTCACATGTCTAAAAGCAAATTTGAAGTAGGTCTGGGTCACTCTGAAGTCCATGTTTTCAATCACTTTGCTAGTGATTCTTGACCTTTATGGGCTCTTCTTAGACTCCTTTGAAAATCTAATAAAAGCTACAGATTCTTACCTCTTAAAAATATTTACATGATAGTTTCTCCACAGCTGCACATCTGGACCAGGTCATTCTTTGTATAGGGGAGCAGTCATGTACGTTATAGGATGTTTCATGTGCCCACTGAAGCATATCCATGATTTCCGGGGGTCCAGTGACCTCATAGTTCAGCCCCTGCTGTGCCTGTCATGACTACGGTGACAATGCAAGGCTTAATCTACCTCTTGTGGCCAATTTTTTGTAGGTCCCTTTACCTCTAGAGTTCTAATGAACACAGAGGGAAGAGAAGAAAGCCATGGCAAAGAATGAGCCTCTGCAAAACATGACTCAAGCATGAGGGAGTTGGCTGGCTAACCCGCGGGTAGCTGGCTGGGGCCCAAGGCCAGTCCCTATTTGGCCAGGGTGTTGAGAGGATTAATCATGACCAGATGTTGGTTCCTGCCTCTGCCTGTTTCTGATGGGGCCCTTGGTGAAGCCTTCGGGGACATCAGCACCCAAATTCTAAACCCTGACTTCAGACTACAGGCATTTCTTTGGAGTGGGGTGGAACTCCAGGCAGGATGGCACCTGACTGAAAGGATTTTCCTGCACAAATATTTCTCAAGGTCCTCAAATCACTCCATGACAACATCTGCTTACTGTATTTTTGGGGAAAAAAAAATCCAACCTAGAAAGAGCCTTGCATTCCAGATTGAAATCATTTAGCTTCATTTTCAAACAACAGCAATGAAAGGCAAAAGAATAAATCAAGATTTTAAAGTATAGTTTTTAAAACAAAGAAAGGAATAAAGAAAGTTGGTAAGACTAGAAGCATGTAAGTTCTTGTCTTGAAGGGCATCTGCCCACATCAGTCGATGTTTTACTACATCTGTCCTAACACAATTTCAACCAATACGAATGGCACCATTCTTCCCAAATAAGAGCTCTCTTTTCCAGACACAATAAATTGCACTCGGACGTACACACCGTGGTGGCGTGGCCCACACTCTTCCTTCTCACCAAAATGCCACTTGCATTTCTGCTCACCTGTTGAATAGCTATCCTTCAAAACAAGGTTCAGCAACTGCCTTCCATTCAGTGTTCTTCACAGGCAGAATTAATTGCTCCATTTCGATACCCATGATACTTTTTTTTTTTTTTTTGCGGTACGTGGGCCTCTCACTGCTGTGGCCTCTCCCGCTGCGGAGCTGCAGGCTCAGCGGCCACGGCTCACGGGCCCAGCTGCTCCGCGGCATGTGGGATCTTCCCGGACCGGGGCGCGAACCCGTGTCCCCTGCATCGGCAGGCGGACTCTCAACCACTGCGCCACCAGGGAAGCCCCATGATATTTTTATATTTGTCTACCATAGTTCTTATCATATTTGAATCATTTATGTATTTATTATGCTACCAGCTTCCTGTATTATGGAATGAGTCTTTTTAAATTTTCTGTCTCCAGTGTATTATATATTATATAACTTGCTGTAGCTGTAGTTGTTCAGGAAGTGCTTGCTAAATTGAATCACTGGAAACATCTTTCATTCAGGTGCTTTGGACCTGGTGTAAGTTTCATCTACAATGGACAAATCCTGTGACTTATCAACTGTCATTGTAAGAGATTCCTGATCCCAGGCTGGCTTGGAGATGCTGGCACATGCTCAGAGAAACTTTATAATTCTAAAAGTGAAGCTTGATTACTTTCTGTGTACTAGCTCAATCTCCCCTTGTTCAGCTATTGTAAAATTTTAAATGTATCTAATTCAGTTATTAAGAGCCTCACTCCATTTTATGCAGCAAATCAGTGAAGTACCAGCAATGCACCATTTATCCAGCATCTGTGGTATATGAGACTTTAATTAAAGATAACTGAAGAGTACTTTTTAGAGCATCAAAATATACATAATCCAAACCATTCTGATATAATGTATTATAATTCTTTCCTTTTAAAAGATCTTCTGGAAACATATGGGACATAAATAAACATACTGCAACTTACAGCCTTCACTATCCTCATTAGTGAATTTTACAATTTCCTCAGCAAGAAGTTTCAGAAGCACTGACTTAGAGTCCTCACAAATATTCCTTGGCCTGCTTTGCAGCAATAGCACTCTGTGCTTGTTTTACACTTTTTCTATTTCCTGTCCTTTCAGTTTTCTCTCCATCCCGTCTTATCTTCTTCCTGATTTTCTGCTTTTAGTTTACTCTGGCTTAGAAAACTGGATAATAAAAAGCTTATTAAGGTGTATGTGTTATATGAATCAAGAAGATCCTGCATGAATGACTAACTAGATTAGAATCTCAGAGGCCTTTTCAACTTAATGAAAAGATCTTATTTATTCACTTTAAAAACAAACAAACAAAACTGTGCTCTTGTTTGTGCTAAGATTGCTAAAAGTCTGGTCTCTAAAAAGATGGACCCAGAGCAGAATGCCTAGACCAAAGCTCTGACCACATAATGAACTCAGTATCTCCACAGTGCAGGTGAATATAGCTTTTCAGGAAACAGGTACTACTTTCAAAGTATCATGATCATGTTATATCAGCTTTTGTAGATAACAATTTAGTTTTTGATTAGGTCTACCAAGTCTTATATTTTTTCAAGCCTCCTGAGGCAGTCATGGAGTTCAAAGTACACATCAAAATGACACAGAGTTCTAAAATTTTATCCAGCATGATATAAATTTATTTCTTACTTGCATTTCCATATATAAGATAAAAATATGAAAGTGCTAAAAATTGGCAAAAAAAGCAATGATTGATGCAGGTATTTTAAAAGTAATGTTCTCTTATATCTCTAAAGTTTATTGCAGAAAACCCATAAATAATAAGCCTGATTATATTAATTAACATATACTAACATTTTTGGTATTTTTCTAAAAAGGAAATTGGTTTAAAATATTTGGCATGGGGCTTCCCTGGTGGCGCAGTGGTTGAGAGTCCGCCTGCTGATGCAGGGGACACGGGTTCGTGCCCCGGTCCGGGAAGATCCCACATGCCGCGGAACGGCTGGGCCCGTGAGCCGTGGCCACTGAGCCTGCGCGTCCGGAGCCTGTGCTCCTCAACGGGAGAGGCCACAACAGTGAGAGGCCCGCATACCGCAAATATATATATATATATATATATATATATATATATATATATATATATATATATATTTGGCATAACATAGTTGATAATTCTTTTTTTCGTGTTTAAGTTTGTAATTTTTTTTAAGGCAAAATTATTATTCGGTATATAGTGATGGCGAATTTTTCCAGGCAGAGTTCCTGCTTTTAGTTGTTCATAGAATATCACATTTTTGTGGTTAGGATGAAATATTAGAGTTTGGCTTCTAACAGTTGAGGATTTGCAATGAAGCTGTTTACACACCCAGACTGTATGGTCCTTTTGTAAGAGGTAAAAACCTAGAAGACATGACTACAGGTAATGATCTTTATAGATCTCCACCAGTAGAAAACACTATCAATTTTAAGAAAAATGGATAGTTGAGGAAATCATTTAACATTTGTGTTCCTTAAAATGCTGTCCTTTTTATCTTCCTTAGAATTCATTAATTATAGATCCACCACATGATTTACAGATACCAGCAGAAATGGAGGTGGAAATTACTCCTGCTAGGAACTCCTACTGAACACTCCTGTTAAGTAGCTTGGAGGCTGTTAAATGTTCCATACTATGAAGAGACACGGAAATTCAGCACCAAGCACCGTGTTCCCAGAAATTCTAGGACTGTGCATATTCTCTCCAAAAATCCATACTTTTAGTCATTTTAAAATAGGGGGATTGCTTGTACCATTTAATTTTTTTAAACCTATTATTAAATGGCATAAATCATGCAATTCTGCATCTCTCAGAGGTTGTATTCCAAATTTCCTAAGCATACAAGAATCAAATTACTTAAATTATGTCTATTTTATATTCTGAGTGCATGCATTTGCAATTAGCTATGTCAGGCATTTTTTCTTCATTTAATTTCATCATCATCAAGTAGTATTTATTAAGTACAAACCTAGCTAATTAATTTTCTAGAGAATAAAAGGTATTCTTAAATTCATTCTCTCTATTTAAGAGCCCTTAAATAATCTACCTGACATATGACATTTTTTCCCATAGCAAAAACTGCCTTTAAATTTTAATTTTTACATTATTGTTTCAAGGTTTCAATAGAACACATTACACTTCCAAAGTGAGTATATTCAAATTAAAAAACATCATTCAGAATTAGTACAACAGACTCCATGGAATTTTTATTCTTACTATAAAGGATGTTAGTATTCTACCTTAATTTTTAAGAAATATCACCATTCTAGTTATATATTTTCTAAAAATAATTCATTTTTAAGGTAGAAAAAGATGAAAAATAAGCAGTTTAAGTTAGTATTGTCAATAGACATAAAAATGCATTTTCTCTAAAAAACATTCAGTTAAAAGAGTATGTCAAAAGCAAAGGAAGAGGGTTTCCCTGGTGGCGCAGTGGTTGAGAGTGCCTGACAATGCAGGGGACACGGGTTCGAGCCCCGGGCTGGGAAGATCCTACATGCCGCGGAGCAACTGGGCCCGTGAGCCACAACTACTGAGCCTGCGCGTCTGGAGCCTGTGCTCCGCAACAAGAGAGGCCGCGATAGTGAGAGGCCCGCGCACCGCGATGAAGAGAGGCCCCCACTCGCCACAACCAGAGAAAGCCCTCGCAGAGAAACAAAGACCCAACACAGCCATAGATAAATAAATAAAAATTTTTTTAAAAAATTAAAATTTAAAAAAAAGCAAAGGAAGAGAAAGCCACCGATCCCAGAATTCAAAATGTTTAGCACATGAGGATGAAATTATGTGAGGTCTTCAAACTGATCGTCTAGACTTTAAGTGTGCTTCCTTGGAAGAAGAAAAAGCTCATTTTTATGTAGATTTTGGGAAAGGAGAATATTTTTCTCAAGTTATTATTTTTCTAACTGCACAAAGACAATATTCCATTTCATTTATCAGTAACAACAACAACATATTCACTTTAAATTCCAATCACAAAAATGAAATTTTAGAAAAGCATCCTCATGAAATCCTAATTTCATTCCACTCGTAGTTCTCAGTTCATGAGAAAGTTAACATATATAGTTGCATCAAGTATAATTTGGTTCTGGAAGCAATTACACTACACATTCAGGAGCAAATGCCCAGGAAGAATGACAGAAACTAAAATGGAACTATGAACATTTAAGGCATGTTATTATTTAGGCAAATCAGCATCAATACTCTAATCCACATTTGGCTGTTAGGCTCCGTGGTCACTTTGGCTGTGCATTGAAAAGCATCGCTAAAAGGGATGCTTCAGAGGGGTCTACAAAGGACTCCGTAAGCTACAGCAGCCTGAAATGGCAATTGCTGTGACCTGCCAGTAGCAGGGAAGAGTGTCTGGGCTTTACCTCTCGACATGCAGACTGGAATTTAAATATTAAGATGAGATTAAGCATTTGAATACTTCTGAATGGAGTAAAAATACTGTTACTTTGCCCTTAGAGTGGGTGAGGGATTCACTTCCAAGAGGGAATTCTAGGGTAGCTAGATGCTCTTATTTTCAAATAGAGATTTATATCTTTATTAGAAATGACTCAAATAAGAGATGGAATGATAGAAAGCAGCAGCCAGAGAGCTAAGGGGGGGGGGGGGCGGAGGGAGGAAAGAAGGCCCTTAATTATAGTCACAGTCATCCAGGGGTTTTACATCTGGCAAGAAGTAGCCTTTGTTTATACCAATGCAAGTCCCCAGGAGAATAGAGCACACAGAAGCCACAGGAAGAATTTGGTCATACTTTTCAAAGTAGTTTTGTTTCCAAAAATCCACCTTCCCTGAAGGGGAAAACACCTTGAGAACCAATTAGTGGTAGGAAGGGCCACGAGCAAAAAGCGTGTGTCCTGGTAGGGAGATTATTTTGTTGATTTCAGGTGAAAACCTCCAGCCAAGATGCTAAAGTGGATGTTACCCACGCTCATGTCCCCTCTGCCCCAGGGACGGTGCAGTCTGTTACATTTGTATCTTCTGAACAAGGACAGGAACGGAGTCTCAAAACAATTTTTGTAAACCCTAATCCTCAATCACAGAACAGGTGGCAATTTTCTGAGGAGTGACAGTGGATTATTGGAACAGCAGAAGAATAGAAAAACACTTTTCTTTCTCTTGGGTAATCAGGTTTCTTGCCAGCAGAGCTTAGGTCTCTACCCTCTACACTGCAGAAAGTAAACAAGACAAATGGATACTAAACCTTCACAATAAGGCTAAATTCATGATTGATTCCTCTTCCTATTTAAGATCAGCTATAAATATGCTGTCCAGTAGTTTTTAATGGTGTGATTGTCTGACTCAGCAGACAGTGTCAAGAAAGAAATTTACATAAATGGAAAGTGTAATCTTTCTGCAAGAAACAGGACCTTTAGAAACTGCTTAGGTAAAGGAGATGCTCACTTACACAAACAGGGTTATACATATTAAACCTACCCTCCAATATCGCTTGAGCTTAAGTTATTGCGCATAAAAAAGCTAAGAGGTTTGCTTTTAATTTCCAAAAATTCATTTCAGTTTCAATTTTACTTGGGATAAATTCTGTAAATAGAGCTGTCATTAGGAATAAGAAGAAGAATGTCAAGTTGGTATCCACAAACACGACCAAGACGCATCCTTAAACACAGCGCTTGTTTAGATGGCTTGGCTCAGGATGATAAGCATGATATAAGACAACTCCAGGACAACAGCCCCTGATTTCTGGAAATATGAATAGATGAGATGAAAGAGCTTTGCCACAGGACAACATAGCACAGGCTCCAAAGTCAGACTGCCCGGGTTCACATCTTAGTTTAAGCAATTCCTGGCTTTGTGACCACAGGAGAGGCACAAATAAGTGAAGTCTGCAATTTCCCCCGATGAGATGGCATGATTATAATGCAGTGTGAATGTGAAGAATAAAATTAGACAATCCACCTAAAATACTTATTATAACAGTCCAGCATATATTAAGCACAAAACAGAATGAATGTTAACTGGTGTTGTTGTTGCTATTATTACTCTCATTTCCCATCTGCTCCTGGTTCTGCATTTCTGAGCCTGATTGGAGAGTTTGATAGACTGGAAGATTGGCCCTAATTCTTCACCCTTCTCTGTACGCAAACCTTTGTCACAGACTCATCATGGGTGGACTGTTTCCCTATTCCTTACATTGACCTTGGATTCAGTCATATGACTTGCTTTGGCTACTGATATGTGTGAGGAGTGACAGCATATGCCAGTTTGGAACTCAGAACTAAAGAGGCTTCATGACTCTCTGACATCAGCTAGGCTGGTAGTCCAAGGTGTAGTTAAAATATGTGGAGCAGGCTCAGACCTGTAGATCTACGGTGCGATAGAGACATACCAGCCTGAATCAAAGCCCTTCTAGTTGCCCTGCAGGGCCATGAGGGCAGTAAAGGCTTACAGATGTATGTTACTGAAATGTTGTCATTACTTATTATGCAACAGAAGCTAACTGATCCAAGGAGTGCATTAAAGAGTTATCTATCCCCAACGCATTTCTTCTTTCCCAAAGAAAAAGACATTAGCTCAGTGTCTAGGTCTGAAGCAAAAGTGGAATGATTAAGTGTGAGGAAACAAATGCTTCAATAAAGCCAGGATCCTAGGACCGGGGTGGGGCTCCTGTAAACTCTAACTATGCCTTCGTGGCTTTTGGGTGGGAGAAGGCACACATTATTAATATCAAAATGATTTTTAAATGGCTAACATTTTATTCAACGTTTATCATAGGTGTGCGGTGCTAGGCATTTTATATCTATTGGCTTTTTTTGTCCTCACAAGAGCACCAGGAAGCAGGCACTACTAATTTTACTAATTTTACACATGAGGAAACTCAAGCACACTGAGGACAAGTAAGTTGCCTACATTCACCCATGGTGACAGTAGTGAAGGCAGGATTCGAGCTCAGGAAGCCTCACTGCCTGGCATGAGACAATGATGATGGTAAGGACAGCTGACGATAAGCACAAACGTGTATTCCCCCCTCTCTGTAATCACTTCACTGCTTTAATCACATTGTGTACATTACTTTATTTGATCCTTAGAACCCTATACATTAGGTATTATTATTAATGGTGCGCTACTTGGAGCACATGGTGGTAGAGCTGCATGTGAACTCAGGCAGATCTAGTTAACCATTATGTTATGGTAACAGCTATGATCATCTTGCCTGCCCCTGTATGAAAGGGCAGAATCACGTCCTTCTCTTTTTATCTGGAAATTTATAAGCTTCTCTAAGTTCAAAGGCAAATATGCATTCCCAGCATCATGGATTTTCCAGTGTATAAAATGTGATAAATGACTTTTAATTTGTACTACAGTCTCTCTGACTCCACTGAACTTTCATTCTTGCAAGCACGAGAAGTATAGTTTCTTATTTGTTGCTTGGATGTTGACGTTTGTAGTTTTGCTTTTTTTTTTTTTTTTTGCGGTACGCAGGCCTCTCACTGTTGTGGCCTCTCCGGTTGCGGAGCACAGGCTCCGGAAGCACAGGCTCAGCGGCCATGGCTCACGGGCCCAGCCGCTCCACGGCACGTGGGATCTTCCCAGACCGGGGCATGAACCCGTGTCCCCTGCATTGGCAGGCGGATTCTCAACCACTGCGCCACCAGGGAAGCCCTAGTTTTGCTTTTCTCATTTCACATTTTTAGGTTCAACTTTATTAGGTTACAAACTCAGAAAAATCCTAACAGTAATAAAAACTAATGTAAAAGAGAATATTAATCATGGTGAGTTTTAAGAACTATCAATAGGACATGACCACTTAAAGTATGAAAACAAACTGTCACCCAGATCTGTTCACACATACACTTCCTGCATCTGGCAGGAAAGCCTCAGTGGTCTCAAGCCTTCAGACACTTTCTCCATCCAGTCCCCAAGCACAACGACGACATCTCTAAATATCTTCTCATTGATGTGCAAACATCACCCCTACCTACCTTAAAAGCAGCACCTCCGTGGATGATGGATTTGATAAAAATCCCCAAGTCTGTTCCAGTTTCTCGAGATTTGTTCCCCTTCAAGCTCACCCCAAGACCAGCGGAACCAGAATCATTCAGGGGGATCTCGAAGGTGAGTTGCTCAGTTGTTTCCAGGGAGAGTGCATAGCAGTCAGGTTCTCCTTTCTGTTGGAAGTGCACATGAAAGGAGTAAAGAAGGAGAAAGCAGATTAATATTTATACACTCAGATGGCCAAACATAGATGCATCCGGCAAGATGGGATGACTGGACCTCTAATAGCTGTAATTCTGCTCCGGGTGGGCAAAGACTGGTCTCTCTCTGCAGGGGCCACCATCACATTGACGGAGTGGAAGGGAGAGGTTCCTGGGAATAATATTTGGTGATGGTCAAGAGAGGATTCCTTGGCAAGGCTCTCCTACCATTTGAAACATTCGAAAAGTATTTGAAAATTCAGCAGGATATTCTCAATAATTAAAGAGACTAGACATTACTTAGGGAATCTTAGGTACCAGAAAAGACCTTAGAGATAATGTGATCTCAACACCTTCATTTTACAGATGAAGAAACAAGAGCTCAGTGTAGAAACGTTCTAAAATGTGGGGGAATATTTGGCTTCTATAATTTAAAACATATCATTTACCGTGGCAGCAAGGCTATTGATAAAGACTGTCAATAGGATACCGAACACTGAAAAAAATAAACTGTTAATTTTAAAGTTAGAGATGTGATTTTTAACAGATATCACTGAATTAAATTTCACTGTGTCAAAACTCATGCCTTAAGCTTGCTCCTTTGGATAGTATAACTCACTGGCAATTGGTTTTTGAACCTAAACAAAAATGATAATGCACAACAAATATTCATGTCATCTTTGACAAATGACACTTAGCCATAAGCCTCGCTGTTCTAAAAAAATTACAGAGTATGGTAGCAAAAGGCATAATTAGGGTTCAGGTCTCCGGGGGGAAGCATGCGGTTAATCATATCTGGTCCCTAGTGTTTTCAAATATACAGAAGTGGGGATAGAAAAGTGCTGTCCCCATGGTAAAGTGTATAGGTGCCCCTCCTGCATCCCTCCCGAGCTTGCAGAAATGTGAAACTCTGCCCCAGGGTTTAACTGAAAAATTTGAAAATGAGAGAGCCCTGAAAACCACCAACTCATTCCAGGTCGGTAGTTCCTTCTGCTTTATAATTATGTCTAGAGACTCTCATCTTAAGGTCACTTTGAGGGACACTTATGTAAAATTATGTATTTTAAAAATCATCGTGAATGTCTGACTGTCAGTCACAAAATAACAACTATAAAATCAGAAGTAGCAAAGAACCCACAATTAAAACAGGATTAAGAGGTCTGATCATAGCCAGATCCACTCACATGGCATCTTCGACTCCTCCCAAAGTAGAGAAAGCCCATTTCTAGCCTTAGAGAAACAGTTCCTTCATTTAATTTCACTGTAAATGAAGTTATCTGTAGAGATTATGACAAGGCGTAGTTTCAAAGAAATTAAACTTTACTGCTTAATTTAATAAGTCTATTACAGGTTAGCTCTTTTAACTAATTCATTATATTACTACCTAAGAAACAAATCCCATGATTTGATACAAAGTAGCTCAGGCTTTCTTTAACCTCAGCACAGGTGACATTCGGGGCCTGATAATTCCTTACGGGGGCTGTCCTATGCATTGAAATATATTTAGCAGAATCCCTGGCTACTACCCACTAGATGCCAGTAGTATCTCCTTTCCCAGTTGTGACAACCCAAACTGCCTTTAGACATTGCCAAATGTCCCCAGGGGTCAAAATCACCTTTAGGTGAACACCACTGCCCTGAACCAACAATTGTCAAATGCAGTCAAGTTCAAGGCAACCAGGGTCTAGAGAGGCAATGGGGACTACGGCGAGTGCTGCCTGATGATATGTTCCTAAGTGCCAGGAAGGGGTGGCAGTAAAAGTCCCTGCAATCAACTGGGTCTCATGCTCAAGGGCTCATGACAGAGCACTGAGATGGTCAGAATGAACTCCTAAGGAAGTCTGCTAGGTATTGTATTAGCTATGTCTCTGGTTATATGGCAGCTAATTTTTCAGAGGCAGAAATGCAAACTTTGTGGGATGAACAGAGTATGAAAAGTGAAAAATGAATTATTGGTGTGTGTGTGTGTATATATATATACATATATATATATAAAATACTGCCTTTTACTTATATTAGGACACAGAAGAAAGATGCAGTCTACCAAATGGTGTTTGCTAAGTTAGTTATGCATATATATATATTATATATATGCTGTTTTTGTACTTTTTTATTAAGACTCACAGAATTATATAAAACAGTGGTGAAACAGACTTTTAATCACGTGAGAATATGACAGTATTAGGCAAAAAGCTTATGTATACAAAGCTTATGTATACAGTACATTTCAATATGTAACATATACTCTATACTCATATTCAGACACCTACTCA
Source organism: Kogia breviceps (assembly GCF_026419965.1). Taxonomy (NCBI): domain Eukaryota; kingdom Metazoa; phylum Chordata; class Mammalia; order Artiodactyla; family Physeteridae; genus Kogia; species Kogia breviceps. The sequence continues at coordinate 171,392,254 of NC_081311.1, read as the reverse complement.
TCTACCTATTACCTACCTGCCTTCTACCCCCGTCCCATCTAGAGGCATAGGAAACAACTTGGTTATCTACTGCCACTGCAATACGGACTGTTATTTTCTTCTTTATAATTTGTTTTCCAACACTTCTCAATTATAAAACAATAAATGTTTTTAAAAGGAATTTATGAAGATATAAGAACCGTTTGCTATATTATTGCACTGCCAAGTAGAGAGATGGTAAACACATCTCTATAATGACATGCATGTACACATTTACAGACACATGCACATAGATATACAGATATGTCTAATGTAATCAATACTAGATATAGTATTTATACACCCTACAGTAGTATCTATACTATACATATTTTTTAACACTACACACAATACATAATATGTATATATGTTCTATAAATATAGGTGTATGTGTGTGTATACTAACTCCTCTTAGAGTCACCAGTGACCTTCATGATGGTAAATTCAATGGTCAGTCCTCGGCTTTCATCTTACTTGGTCTACAGTAGCATGAGACCCAAATTATCAAGCCCTACTTCCTGAAATACTTTCTTCTCTTGGTTCCAGGACACCACTTTTCAGCGTTCATCTCCTACTTCACTGTCTACTCCTTTTCCAATCCCTTTTGCAGACACTTCTTAATCTCACCAATCCCTAAATACTAGTGTCCTACGAATCAATCATCTGACCTTTTCTCTTCTCTCCCAACCTCACTTTCAAAGTTACCTCGTCTAACTTCTGCCCCCAATCCTTTGCGTCACCTCCTCCCTCTGCTTTGAATATTGCTCCCTTACATTCCTGCAGACCTTCTTCCCTTATTGCCTTCAATTCTGTGTTCAAATGTCAGTTTATCAGTGAGGTCTTGCCTGATCATTCAGTTTAAAATTGTTTGAAGGTTCTCCCAATACTACCCTAACCATGTCCATTATTCCGAACTGCTTTTTCTCCATAGCATTTACCACATACTATATACTTGCTTGCTTACTTTCTTTTAATAGTGTCTTTTGAATGCAGGAACTTTTCTATTGTTCTGTTCATTTTCCATCAATGTGTCACTGATGCTTAAAACAGTGGGAGACTCAAAAATAGGCCCTGGATAGGTCCCAGGTTCCTGCTATTCTGGATTTCATTACTTCAAATGTTTATACAAATTAGTTTTTACATTAAAAATAATTATAAAGAGCATACAGTATCACATTTATAAGAGACCTTAAAAGTAACCTTGTCTAATTTCCATTTTCATACCACACTTCCTCCTCCTAGCAGAGATGATAACCCAGCTCAGCTTCAGCATCATATTCTCAATGAAGGCACCAAGATGTGTCACAGCTACCGATCTGTGACAGACATTGCACTGTTCACGATTTAAAATTGCATCACGTACCTCAAATCCTAAGTGAACGTTGCGAACAACAATATTCATGGTACATTTCATCAAGCTTCGGCAGCCCTGTGATCAAGTACCCAAAGCCACATTATTTATCTACCTGTCTTCCTGTCTATGCATCCTTGCATATACATATGTGTGCACATACACAGATATAAATAAAAGTTTCATGAGACAATACTTACTCAGAGGGCAACACATTCTAATATTTTCTATCCTAGTTCATTATTTTTAAAAATTTGTCACGACCCACTACATTAATTTCATAATCCAATAATGAATCACAGTTTTCAATTTGGAAAACACTGCAATATATATAAAGGCATTGTTTTTATTAAATAAAAAAAAGAAATGGAATGCAAAACCAAATGGTGAGTAAAATGTTAACTGCCTTTTCTTTCCTAATTTTCATAAGCCATTTCAATGCTTTATCCCACCTATCCCCTAGCCCTTAACTAACCCTTTATTCTCATTTACACAAAGCTTCCTTCAAGTTCCTACAGATGTTGTTCTGTTATCATCCTAATTATATATCTCTCCACTTCTCCTTCCCATTCAGTTATTTCTTTTTCTATTTCTCCATTCTCTCATTTTGTTCCCTGAAATACTATTTCACTTTCTAAGCATAATGAATAATCTCCCACAGTTGGAATTCGGATATGAGACTGGCCCAATCTGGCCTGAGTGAAAAGAGTCAATCAACAAATTTTTGCAAACAAACCAGTCATTCACCAAATTTTTATCAAGCATCTACTATGTATCAACACTGCAATGTGAAATGGCCGGTGTACACAGAACATAATTGGTAAAAAGGTTGTTGAACAACATGGCAGGGCCTTTCTGTTCCACTCACAGTATTATCTGACGGGAAGGAATAGAGTTTAACAATAGGAAAGAGGAAACAGAGGAATCTACATAGTAGGAGCTTGACAGATATACAACCATTTTTATCAAACAAATATCAAAAGTAATTATTTGGTGTGAGAGGAGGAAAGAGAGGCAGGAAGATGGATGACTAAGGAGGCATCCCTATTATTAGCTTAAGAGTGTTCCAAATGAGGCTATCTCTGGAATCACAAATGTTCCTGTATTGCAAAGCAGTCTTGATTCACGCAAGCAAGTGGTAATAACCCAGTCTTTCAAAGCCTGGGGGAATCCCCAGTCCACAGGGCCAATGTTCAATTTCCCAGAAGCCCAAGTCAGACCTGAAAGCATCCATGCTGAACCTTTTATTGCCCTCATTTCATTAAATGCTGCGCTCTTGGCTCAGCACAAGCAAGTTCTGGATGTCTTTGCCCCGCCTCCCAAATGTGTAATTAGTTTGGTTGGGAGCAGCTTACTTTATGCAAGAGTTATGTTTTACATGCAATCATTTTGTCAGTTACAAAACTCAAACAAAGGGGCTTTAAGGCAAAAAAAAAAGAGAAAAAAAAACCTTTTTTTTTTCTTTTTTCTTTTTAATATAAAGCAAAAGCCAGACCTGGCAATTCTGCCAGGATAGATATTTTATAATTAGCACTGCTGAATTTGCCTAAATAAATTCTCAAGAATTTAAGGTGATGAAACTTTTGTTACAGCTAAATAAAATTTCACAACAATGAAAGGATAAGACACCTTCAAGACACTTAATTTTCTGAAAATTTTTAATCTTCTGAAAAAGCATGGTTAGCTATTATTAGCATGAAAGGTTTTTGGCCAATTGGATTACATAGAATTTAAAATGTGAATATTGCCCTAGAGTGGAGATCAGAGACTCATTCCAACAGCTGGGAAGCATTTTATTTTAGATTGTACTTTTAAGAGTCAAGAAAAAATGACAACGAGAGATGAGCTAGTGCATTCAAAGCTATGTGTGATCTAAAGACAACCATTGTAATAAATAGTAAAGGACTTTCCCACTACTGCTGTTAAACCAGAAGAATTACTGGTGATTTACAAGTAGGCAGATTATCTTTTAAAGTCTTTTGCCCTCTGAACAATATAGACAAATCACCAAAAAGAATCAGAAATCATAGTACAGATAATTTTTAAAATTCTGCATTATACTATAGGTGGTTGCAAATTAATCTCAAACTCAATATTATATACCTATCACACAGAAAAGGAAAATGTAAGTTAATGTTGCAGTAAGTAGGGCAAAAGCTTCATAGAGCTATAGTAAACAACACTGCTATTTTCTTTTAACGAAGGAACGATTTTTAAATGATATTGTTATAGTTAGCTCAGTAATCAATATTTTAAATATATGTCGTTATGTGATGTTTTAAAGTATACATTCATTCATTTTAAAGTAATTTTACATCAAATATCTGAAAGATGAAAATACTATAAAATATTTGTAACTGAGACACTTTTTCATGTGTTTTGAAATCCATTCCCCAGAAAGGGGGCAGAAAGGAGAACTATTGAAAGCAAGAGCTGGTCTCTGACTTAACTTATCAAAAACCAATTTCCTTTATGTAAAGGATTAATCTAATACCAGAAAACAAATGTCCAAAAAATGGCCATTCTTTACTGCTTGTTCAATATAAAAGTACCTTAATATAATACTAAGTCAGAGATTAAAACTAACAAAAGTAAAGTCAGTCAGAGTTAAGATTCCTATAGCAACATTTTTTCCCTCCTACTTACAGTATATATACTTGAAAGATCAGCAAATTCAACAGTTTAAGGACATTGGAAATTATGTTTTTCCTTTTCAGATATAGATTAAAGAAGTGAAAATAATATTTTGTGTCATGAAATGTAATATAAATATTTTATAATTCAGACAGCAAGTGTTTTTAATAAAACTAGAACCTGCTTTGTTAATATCAAGAAACAATAGATCTTTTTGTTTTGTGTTTAGTCTTTCCTATTAGAAGTCAAAAGACTTTAAAGTATTTTACAGGCAATAATTTAGTAGTTAAAACACAAAAATACATGCTTTTATATGAATATAAGATTTAAGAACAAACAAAATGAGTGTAATAATCCAGTGATCTAAAAAGGAGGCAGGGTGGGCCTGATTCTAAGAGGAGCAGACCCATTTGAGAAACCGGCTTCCTAGGTGAAATACTTCTAATATTCCGTCATCGCAAAGACCGTATGCCAGGCTACCTGCGCTTAATGCCATTAAAAGACAACAGAACTATCAAGGACAAAAGCTAAACATAAATAAAAATACACGGCACTGCAGGAAGTGGCTCCCGGTTAGGGTGCTTGCTCTGACCACAGCTCAGCCTGGCCCACTTCTCAGGAAGTGGGTGTCCCCTGACCCCATGACACAGTCAGTCCACAGGCTGCTAGAGCTCCCCGAGGCCGTCTGGTCCGAGGCCATGTCCCATTAGAGCTGGCTTCAGTAACCAACAAACTGATTCCTTCTCAGACTTGGATCATTCTAAGGTCTAACACACAAGGGCATAATCATTGCATATGACGAAAAAAAGGAGGGTTTCCATGATGACGAATTCTAGGGAAATGGTTTATGTTAGGACTTTTCAGTGCTTTTAAAAGTTAATACACATTCCCTAATTTACTTGACCATGGAACGCATCTTTGCATGAAGTGCATTACAGAAAAGTGTTCCCTAGCGTACACTTAAAGAAACGCTGCATTAGAGAACACAGGGAAGGTTAGGCTAGAAAGGAATGGAGCAGAGAACAGAGAAGACTCCAGAAAGAAATCTTGTAGGTCAGGAACAAGGTCCCAGAGATGCCACATAACCTCATGGTTCAACCTTCCAGTTCCATTATTTCTGCATCACGATCTGGGTACATGTCATACGTCACAATTACCATCAACAACAAAAAGAATCATGTAAGGAAAGTACAGTCTCATGCCAGGGTTCGAAAGATGCAGAATAGCAAGTACATTCTGAAGCTTTTAGAATAAGGGAGTCCTTATTCCATAAAGGGGAATAAATGATATTTCGTTTCCTGATGTGAAATTTTAAAAAAATTAAATTTGTCTGGGACTGGGAGATTTCGGAAGATAGTTTAAAGACAATGAATTACAGGTTGTTTTCACTGGGCTCTTAGGAAGTGTGAAGTCACAGAATAAAATCTTAGATCATCAGAGTGAATATATAAGAATGTTCTACGTAACACCCTCTATTCTTAGTCTATGTGTCATTGTTTGGGGGTACAAGCTCTTTTAGTAAAGATGATATACCTTTTGTCCCAACTCAAGAATTCTAAAGGCAGTGATTACATCTCAGGTACCTACATTCTCCCTAGAGGACCCAGTAAATGTTCTTTTACTTTAAGGCACAGAGAGTCATGTTTATTAAATTATGCTATAATGAAGTAACAGTACTACCACAGCCTCAAGAAAGTAATATTTTCATGAGGGCTGGGGGAGGCGGAGTTTGCTTGTTGGTTAAGCCTTGTAAGACAATAGCATAATAGGAATATAACCACTTTAACCCTACCCTTTTCTCTGATGTCTGAATTGCATCTAATGAGACTCCAGCTGGAAACCAACCCTCTTTAGTATAGTATTAATGATAAATAATCTTAAATTCCAAATAGAGATTAAGAAATCTCAGTGGGACACAACCGTTTTAAATTCACAGTACATACTTACTGTTGTAATGAGAATATTCTTACCATACATATATGCCATTTGTAGATAAAGACATATAATTTGTCTTTTATCTTAATAATTAAATCAATTACCCTGTTAAAATTAATTTTCTGATAAAAATAACTATAAAATAAGTCATTTAGGTTCTAGAGTATAAAACCCATTATATTTAAAATGTGGATATGTCTTCCTATCCTCACTACTACTAACAATTTGATGGGAAAAGGAAGGGAAATCTACCCAGTTAATTAATGCAGAAAAGTGAACGGATGTGTCAGTCAGCCGTTGCCTCCCAAATACTGCATAACAAACCAATCCCAAAACTGTGATATGAACAATAAGGCATTTATTTCCAGCTCACATTTCTCAGGTTGACTGCTGTCTGGCTGATCTAGGCTGGGTTCAGGTAGGCTGGCTTCCAAGCTGTAGATGAGGTGCATGTCTGCTCCACCGATCTCTTACCTTCCTTAGACCACTGGGTATCTGAAACATGTTTCTCACATGATGAAAGGCAGGAATGCAAAAATGAAAGTACATTTAAAGCCTTTGCCCACAAAACATCTACTAACGTCTCAATGGCCAAATAAATTCATATACCCAAGTCTACAGGCTAAGTTTGGAAATACTCTCCACACATCATGAGACCATAACCAAAATGTAGGTATTTAATGCTACTATTTGGAAGTGAAGAATTGAGACAAATAATCCCATCCAACAACTGGGTGATACACACGCACGCGCACACACACACAAGGGAGATATCCAGGGCTAATGATATATCATAGGGTTTATATTTTCTTAATCATGTCTTTTCTTTTGGTAACACATTTTCTATTTGACACATATATGCATCTGTTATCGTCTGCATGTTTTCATCCCCCCCCAAATTCATATGTTGAAATCCTAATCTCCAAGGAGATAGTTTTAAGAGGTGGGGCCTTTGGGAGGTGATTAGGTCATGAAGGTGACACCCTCATGAGTGGGACTGGTGCCTTTATAAAAGAGACCCCACAGAGATTCTTAGCCCTTCCACCATACAGAGATATAATAAGAAGTCTGCAACCCAAAACAGGGCCCTCACCTGACCACGTAGGCACCCTGACCTTGGGCTTCCAGCCTCCAGAACTGTGAGAAATAAGTTTTTACTGTTTATAAGCTATCCAGTGTGTGGTACTGTTATAGCATCCCTACTAGAATGAGACATCAGGCTATAGTCATCCTATAGTCTGACCTTCAGAGTGGCTTCTGGGTCTGTGAGATCTCACCAAGAGAGAGGAAGTAGGTAGCCTAGATCTGAGAAGACTCCCTCTCTAACATTCCTGCACTGTTTCTGCCAGGTTTTTTTATTTTTTTGAATTTTATTTTATTATTTTTTTATACAGCAGGTTCTTATTAGTTATCTATTTTACACATATTAGTGTATATATGGCAATCCTAAGCTTCCAGTTCATCCCACCACCCCCACCCCCACCCCCCACTTCCCTACCCCCCACTTCCCTCTCTTGGCATCCATACGTTTGTTCTCTCTACATCTGTGTCTCAATTTCTGCCCTGCAAACCGGTTCACCCGTACCAGTTTTCCAGATTCCACATATACGTGTTAATATATATTTGTTGTTCTCTTTCTGACTTACTTAACTCTGCATGACAATCTCTAGGTCCATCCACGTCTCTACAAATGACCCAGTTCCATTCTTTATTATGGCTGAGTAATATTCCATTGTATATATGTACCACATCTTCTTTATCCATTCATCAGTTGATGGGCATTTAGGTTGCTTCCACGATCTGGCCATTGTAAACAGTGCTGCAATGAAGAGTGGAGTGCATGTATCTTTTTGAATTATGGTTTTCTCTGGGTACATGACCAGTAGTGGGATTGCTGAGTCATATGGTAGTTCATTTTTAGTTTGTTTTTGTGTGTGTGTGTGTGTGTGTGTGTGTGTGGTACGCAGGCCTCTCACTGTTGTGGCCTCTCCCATTGCGGAGCACAGGCTCCGGACGCACAGGCTCAGCGGCCATGGCTCACGGGCCCAGCCACTCTGCAGCATGTGGGATCTTCCCGGACTGGGGCACGAACCTGTGTCCCCTGCATCGGCAGGTGGATTCTCAACCACTGCGCCACCAGGGAAGCCCATTTTTAGTTTTTTAAGGAACCTCCATACTGCTCTCCACAGTGGTTGTGTCAAATTACATTTCCACCAACAGTGCAAGAGGGTTCCCTTTTCTCTACACCCTCTCCAGCATTTGTTGTTTATAGATTTTCTGATGATGCCCATTCTAACCGGTGTGAGGTGATACCTCACTGTACTTCTGATTTGCATTTCTCTAATAATTAGTGATACTGAGCAGCTTTTCACATGCCTCTTGGCCATCTGTATGTCTTCTTTGGAGAAATGTCTATTTAGGTTTTGTGCCCATTTTTGGATTGGGTTGTTTTTTTAATATTGAGCTGTATATATATTTTGGAGATGAATCCTTTGTCCACTGATTCGTTTGCGAATATTTTCTCCCATTCTGAGGGTTGTCTTTTTGTGTTGTTTATAGTTTCCTTTGCTATGCAAAAGCTTTTAAGTTTCATTAGGTCCCAATTGTTTAATTTTGTTTTTATTTCCATTACTCTAGGAGGTGGGTCAAAAAAGATCTTGCTGTGGTTTATGTCAAAGAGTGTTCTTCCTATGTTTTCCTCTAAGAGTTTCATAGCGTCCAGTCTTACATTTAGGTCTTTAATCCATTTTGAGTTTATTTTTGTGAATGGTGCTAGGGAGTGCTCTAATTTCATCCTTTGACATGTAGCTCTCAAGTTTTCCCAGCACCACTTACTGAAGAGACTGTCTTTTCTCCATTGTATAGCCTTGCCTCCTTTGTCATAGATTAGTTAAACATACATGGTTTTATCTCTGGGCTTTCTATCCTGTTCCACTGATCTATATTTCTGTTTTTGTGCCAGTACCATATTGTCTTGAAGCTGTAGCTTTGTAGTATAGTCAAAAATCAGGGAGTCTGATTCCTCTAGTTCTCTATTTTTCTCTCAAGGTTGCTTTGGCTATTCAGGGTCTTTTGTGTCTCCATATAAATTTTAAGATTTTTTGTTCTAGTTCTGTAAAAAATGCCACTGAAAATTTGATAGGGATTGCATTGAACCTGTAGATTGCTTTGGGTAGTATAGGCATTTTCACAATATTGATTCTTCCAATCCAGGAACATGGTATATCTCTCTATCTGTTGGTGTCATCTTTGATTTCTTTCATCAGTGTCTTATAGTTTTCTGAGTACAGGTCTTTTACCTCCTTAGGTAGGTTTATTCCTAGGTATTTTATTCTCTTTGTTGCAATGATGTATGGGATTGTTTCCTTAATTTCTCTTTCCAATCTTTCATTGTTAGTGTATAGAAATGCAAGAGATTTCTGTACATTAATTTTGTATCCTGCAACTTTACCAAATTCATTGATTAGCTCTAGTAGTTTTCTGGTGGCATCTTTAGGATTATCTATGTATACTGTCATGTCATCTCCAAACAGTGACAGTTTTACCTCTTCTTTTCTAATTTGTATTCCTTTTATTTCTTTTTCTTCTCTGATTGCTGTAGCTAGGACTTCCACAACTGTTGAATGAGAGTGGCGAGAGTGGACATCCTTGTCTTGTTCCTGATCTTAGAGGCAATGCTTTCAGTTTTTCACCATAAGAATGATGTTTGCTGTGGGTTTGTTGTATATGGTCTTTATTATGTTGACACAGATTCCCTCCAAGCCCACTTTCTAGAGAGTTTTTATCATAAATGGCTGTTGAATTTCGTGAAAAGCTTTTTCTGCATCTATCGATATGATCATATGGTTTTTCTCCTTCAATCTGTTAATATGGTTTATCACATTGATTGTTTTGTGTATATTAAAGAATCCTTGCATCCCTGGCATAAATCCTACTTGCTCATGGTGTATAATCCTTTTAATGTATTGTTGGATTCTGTTTGCTAGTATTTTGTTGAGGATTTTTGCATCTATATTCATCAGTGATATTGGTCTGCATTTTCTTTTTTTGTGATATCTTTGTCTGGTTTTGGTATCGGGGTGATGGTGGCCTCGTAGAATGAGTTCGGGAGTGTTCCTTCCTCTGCAATATTTTGGAAGAGTTTGAGAAGGATGGGTGTTAGTTCTTTCCGAAATGTTTGATAGAATTCACCTGTGAAGCCATCTGGTCCTGGACTTCTGTTTGTTGGAAGATTTTTAATCACAGTTTCAATTTCATTACTTGTAATTGGTCTGTTCATATATTCTATTTCTTCCTGGTTCAGTCTTGGAAGTTTATACCTTTCTAAGAATTTGTCTATTTCTTCCAGGTTGTCCATTTTATTGGCATAGAGTTGCCTGTTAGAGTCTTTTAAGATGCTTTGTATTTCTGCGTTGTCTGTTGTAACTTCTTTTTCACTTCTAATTTTATTGATTTGAGTCCTCTTGCTCTTTTTCTTGATGAGTTTGGCTAAAGGTTCATCAATTTTGTTTATCTTCTCAAAGAACCAGATTTTAGTTTTATTGATCTTTGCTATTGTTTTCTTTGTTTCTATTTCATTTATTTCTGCTCTGATCTTCATGATTTATTTCCTTCTACTAAGTTTGGGTTTTGTTTATCCTTCTTTAGTTCCTTTAGGTGTAAGGTTAGATTGCTTTACTTGAGATTTTTCTTGTTTCTTGAGGTAGGCTTGTATAGCTATAAATTTCCCTCTTAGAACTGCTTTTGCTGAAACCCATAGGTTTTGGATCATCATGTTTCTGCTGTCATTTGTCTCTATGTATTTTTTGATTTCTTCAGTGATCTCTTGTTTATTTAGTAACGTATTATTTAGCTTCCATATGTTTGTTTTTTTATGTTTTCTTCCCTGTAATTTATTTCTAATCTCATAGCATTGTGGTCAGAAAAGATGCTTGATATGATTTCAATTTTCTTAAATTTTCTGAGGCTTGAATTGTGACCCAAGATGTGATCTATCCTGAAGCATGTTCTGTGTGCACTTGAGAAGAAAGTGTAATCTGCTGTTTTCAGGTGGAATGTCCTATAAATGTCAATTAAATCTACCTGGTCTATTGTGTCATTTACAGCTTGTGTTTCCTTATTTTCTGTCTGGAGGATACGTGCATTGGTGTAAGTGAGGTGTTAAAGTCCCCCACTATTATTGTGTTACTGTAGATTTCCTCTTTTATAGCTGTTAGCATTTGCCTTATGCATTGAGGTGCTCCTATGTTGGGTGTATATATATTCATAATTGGTATATCTTCTACTTGGATTGATCCTTTGAATCATTATATGTGACCTCCCTTGTCTCTTGTAACATTCTTTATTTTAATGTCTTTTTTTTTTTTTTTTTTTGGTGGTACGCGGGCCTCTCACTGCTGTGGCCTCTCCTATTGCGGAGCACAGGCTCCGGACGCGCGGGCTCAGCGGCCATGGCTCACGGGCCCAGCCACTCTGCGGCATGTGGGATCTTCCCGGACCGGGGCACGAACCCGTGTCCCCTGCATCGGCAGGCAGATTCTCAACCACTGTGCCACCAGGTAAGCCCTTTAATGTCTATTTTATCTGATATGAGTATTGCTACTCCAGCTTTCTTTTTACTTCCATTTGCATGGAATATCTTTTTCCATCCTCTCACTTTCAGTCTGTATGTGTCCCTAGGTCTGAAGTGGGTCTCTTGTAGACAGCATATAGATGGGTCTTGTTTTTCTATCTATTCAGCAAGCCTGTATCTTTTAGTTGGAGCATTTCATCCATTCACATTTAAGGTAATTATTGGTATGTATGTTCCTATTACCATTTTCTTAAGTGTTTTGGGTTTGTTTTTGTAGGTTCTTTTCTTCTCTTGTGTTTTCCACTTAAAGAAGTTCCTTTAGCATTTGTTGTAGAGCTGGTTTGGTGGTGCTGAATTCCCTTATCTTTTGCTTGTCTATGAAGCTTTTAATTTCTCCATCGAATATGAATGAGATCCTTGTCAGGTAGAGTAATCTTGGTTGTAGGTTCTTCCGTTTCATCTCTTTAAGTATATCATGCCACTCCCTTCTGGCTTGTAGAGTTTCTGCTGAGAAATCAGCTGTTAACCTTATGGGAGTTCCCTTGTATGTTATTTGTCATTTTTCCCTTGTTGCTTTCAATAATTTTTCTTTGTCTTTAATTTCTGTCAATTTGATTACTCTGTGTCTTGGAGTGTCTCTCCTTGGGTTTATACTGCATGGGACTCTCTGTGCTTCCTGGACTTGGGTGGCTATTTCCTTTCCCATGTTAGGGAAGTTTTCGACTATAATCTCTTCAAATATTTTCTTGGGTCCTTTCTCTCTCTCCTCCTTCTGGGACCCTTATAATATGAATGTTGGTGTGTTAAATGTTGTCCTAGAGGTCTCTTAGGCTGTCTTCATTTTTTTTCATTCTTTTTTCTTTATTCTGTTCTGTAGCAGTGAATTCCACCATTCTGTCTTCCAGGTCACTTATCCGTTATTCTGCCTCAGTTATTGTGCTCTTGATTCCTTCTAGTGTATTTTTCATTTCAGTTGTTGTATTGTTCCTCTCTGTGTGTTTGTTCTTTAATTCTTCTAAGTCTTAGTTAAACATTTCTAACATCTTCTCGATCTTTGCCTCCATTCTTTTTCTGAAGTCCTGGATCATCTTCACTATCATTATTCTGAATTCTTTTTCTGGAAGGTTGCCTATTTCTACTTCATTTAGTTGTTTTTCTGGGGTTTTATCTTGTTCCTTCATCTGGTACATAGTTCTCTGCCTTTTCATCTTGTCTATCTTTCTGTGATTGTGGTTTTTTTCTCACAGGATGCAGGATTGTAGTTCTTGCTTCTGCTGTCTGCCCTCTGGTGGAGGAGGCTATCTAAGAGTCTTGTGCAAGCTTCCTGATGGGAGGGACTGGTGGTGGCTAGAGCTGGGTGTTGCTCTGGTGGGCAGAGCTTAGTAAAAATTTAATCCACTTGTCTGCTGATGCGGGGTGGGGTGCTGAATTCCCTCCCTGTTGGTTGTTTGGCCTGAGGCAACCCAGCACTGGATCTGCCAGGTTCTTAAGAGAGACTCTTCAGAGGCCCCAGAGTCCTAATAACTGGCTTGGGCTGCTGAACGTTGCCTTTAACTCTGCATTATTCTTCAGTATTCAGCTTCCAAATGTTTTTCTCCTTTGCTGTTATATATACAGGAAAGCAGGCCAAGAGTAAGAGAGCAATTTCTATGGCCTTAATTCCTGTAAAATCAGTCTGTAATTACAAGAAGTTTAAAAGTTCAGCATACTTCCAATCAATATTTCCCTAGATGTAGGTTTAGCAAGACTTCTTTCTTCCCTGAAATAACGGATCTTCATTTTCCAACAAAGTAAAGTATGCTTCAAAGAATAAACAAGGACCATCTCAATTTAGTTCATTCCTAAGGAATTAAATTTTTTTTAATTAATCCATCACAGGTCCATTTTTACTGTGATACATGAAAAACGAAGAATCATCTAAGCATAAAGAGTGAATGAATCTTTTTAGTCAAGCATTTTCCTGATGGTACAGACCTACAGTTTTTATGATAATGAAATCATACACATAGGGAAACATCTTTATTTCATATGTGTGTATATATATATAAAGTGCAGCAATTATTTTCATCTGAAAGGAAAATTTACAGCAAAGTTATAATGGAATCAAAGACTCCTTACTTAGTATTTCCAAACACCCAGTCTTTGTGTCTCAGCATGCAAGCTGCCTCTTCCTTCTCTGATTTTATCAGTAGGAAAACAATTTGCCTTCCTCTGAGTTCTAATCTTCTGTTTTTCTCCTTTTCTTATGATTCTCATCCCTTTCTTTCTATTCTTACAATTATTTGCTGGTGTGCCTGCTTTGATTCCATTATAGCACTATGATCTCACCAAAGGCAGGAATTATGTTTAATTCACTTTCAATCCAGTTTAGCATCTGATAGAATGCATATGTATAAAAAATATTTGTTAGAGGATGACTTCATAAATTATTTTTTTGATGCTTCTCTGTCATAATGCCCTTCTTGAAATAATAGCATTAAAAGGCCAAAAAAAAAAAAAAAAAAAAAGGGACAGGTATGTCTTGCATCTTATCTATAAAAGCATAGTTGGCCTAAACTTTCTAACATGTTTGTTAGATAGAACTGAAGTTAATTAATTAAATGTTACAAAGAGCTTCTCTTACTTTTTAGGTGGGATTCTCTTTAAAAATAATTCTCTCCCCTCCTCCCACTTTGACACCCACTGAAAACTCTTACATACCAATCAAAACCCAGCTGAACTGTCACCTGCTCTCTGTGGCTGGTTCTCTATACATAATTCAATTATAGCACTAATCACATATTATAGTTATTTTTTATTATATAAATCTTCAAGGATTTCAAGGGCAACAAGGTCCATTTCACTTCTATTTATGCCACTAGCACCTATTCCAATGAATGCCTGAAAATAAGTGTGCAGTAAATATTAAAGAGCACTGCAGACAAGCGCTGCATCAGTTAGTTCTTCCATTGCAGCTCAAATGGGCGACATTTTCACTAATATTAAAAGTAGTTTACAAACTGCTAGTTAAGTCCCAATACTTTGTAATATAGACCACTGTCACCACCATCACCTAATGGAACTTTGGAGTATTAGGTAGTGCATTTGGAATATCTACAGCAACAGCGATCCCACTTTCTCATTTCTGTAATAGTGCTGAGCTTAATCACGACATGTTTGTACTTTGATGCCTATGAAGGGCTGAGCTTCACAAGAAAATAGCTTGCAAATGTTTCTAAGAACTCACATTTATTTTGGCTCTTCTGATCACCATATCCGCTCTTGAGTTTTGATATGGGGTGGAGTAAACCTGTCACTCACTTCTCCTTTATTATGACAGCTGGTACTATTTGGCAATTACCCTGTTCAAATTAACCCTAAAAAAGCAATTTTTCACATTCAAACCTAAGACTTTGTCTATGTCCACTCCTAAACAATTGTCTAAGAAGTTTAAATTCACTTATTGAGCGAATTCATTTGTTCTAAATAAAACTGAAAAGCAAATAAACTAAAAGTTGCTTTGACAGTTTTTTTTTTTAAACTAAATTGGGCAGCATTGTGTAAAACACCAAGTAAAACACTAAATATATTTGGTATCTCCCTGTCTTTGTCCTTTCAAATGTATTGCACATTAGGCACAGATAATCCAGAATATTTTTTATACTCTATTTGACCTAAAGGAAAACTCAAACCCTTAATTCAAATATGTTAATGACTGGTAAAAGAGACACCTGCCCAATTATTTTCTTGTTAAGGCAGTCCTTGATCCTAGCCTTTGTCTCTATGAATGTAGAGTTCATCTCATTGTTTTAGCCACATCAAAAGTAGGGCATGGCTAGACAAATATGCGTGATTTATAAAGGGAGCCATATTTTACTGATACAAAGCAAGCCGTTTAGTGTTTAATGGGGACCGTATGTTCAAAAGCCTCTTCAACTTATTTTTTTTTCTTTGCTGTTACATTGCAGAACAGAAACCCAACCTACTAAAGAAACAAGCTGAGAGACATAATCAAAGAACCAAAAATTTCTATAATTATGAATAAGTGCAAATCATTTACTCATATAACTCAACACAATAGATATTTATCAATTTTAACCATTATTCAGCATCAGTACACTTTGTACTCTGTCTAGATCTCTAACTTCCAACAAAAAATATCTGTACTAGTAGTAAATTCAGCTGCAACTTCCTAGGAAATTTTAAAAGTGTTCTAAGAACACTCTGTATGAACAAGAGCTCACTTCTTTTCCTTAGCATCCTATTAA
This sequence comes from Kogia breviceps, assembly GCF_026419965.1. Classification (NCBI taxonomy): domain Eukaryota; kingdom Metazoa; phylum Chordata; class Mammalia; order Artiodactyla; family Physeteridae; genus Kogia; species Kogia breviceps. The sequence continues at coordinate 171,376,497 of NC_081311.1, read as the reverse complement.
GATAATCTCCTACCTCCTCTTAAAGAGAAATGGATTTGGGAACTCAGAAAAAGAAAAATAATGGTCTTCCTTTTATTTTCTTCACTCTCTGGTCTACAGTAATTGATGTCGACAATACCACGCTCAATCATCTATCTCCCATGGGACAGCACTTTCAATTAAACCTTTTATTTCATCCAAGAATGCCTGTTCTCATTGACCACTGCACTTTTTATCTGTGGGTTTATGATAATCTAATGCACATCTCCACACAGGCAGAATGGCCTTATGAATACTTACTGTTCTTATACCAGAAGAGAAGTGCAAAACAAAGTTAGCTCCTGCAGACGCGGGAAGGAAACCACATTTGTTTAACACAGCAAGAAGCCTTTCACTACCTGCCCAGTGGCCTTGACCACTACACTGCCCTGGCCTCTCAATGTGCCGGCTGCCCTTGCCTGGTTGCTTCTGCCTGATAAGACATGCCCACTCCCTAGAGAGCTGAGGGTGAGAGACCACGCAATCTTCGGGTTACACTTTCAAAGGTTTGTGAAGGAAGTAAGACATTTACATGCTATCGGTATTCTTTTATGAAGAAACCCTACAGGTTAAAGAGGGCCCTCTGAACTACTATTTGACTGCAAAGACTGGGCTTTAAAAAAAATAAGCCTCTAGCTTGTTTGTAGGTATTTTGCCTTTACTTTCTTTCCAGCTAGGATGTATATGATTTGGTTCCCAAAGTACACAAATTATAGTGGCATGTTATTAACTTAACCACCATGAAAAATTACATACATATATTTTTACAGTCATACTCAGGCAGCTGAAGACAAGGCTCGATCTAGTGCACTTCTATCTCCTTATCATATGGGGAATAAGTCACTCTTATGTAAGTCCTCACACATGAACAAGTACAGCAGCCTTCATCTTTAATTTTCCTGCATGCCTACATAGCACATAAAATTATCAAGTTGATAATTACATTAATATTTATTTATATAATTTATTTACAGCCTGTCTAGTGCCCAAGAGGAACTGAGGTGGCTTGCATTAATAATTACATTGAAAATATCTGTCAAGTTTTCAACAAGGTGCTAGTGTTGACAGTCATATTTTTCTAACAGAAGAATCCAAAACCCAGAGATCTTTTTTTTTTAATTCCATTAAGGATGGCCAAAATATTAATGAATACTGTTTGTAATTCATTCACTTTTCTCTATGAGTAATGGAAATAAGCTTGAAATAAACTGTGACTGTGGGTACAAACAAGGCAATTTCTAGTCAGAAAACAGGTTGTATGCTGTAAGTTGGTTTCTACATTTGATTCTTGGGACTCGATTTTTTATTTTCCTAGAAAGAAATACTGGTAAATTTTGCCTAGGTTTCAATTAGCCAGCATGGTTTGTTCACTCTGCAGTATCTTCGAAATGTAACAGTTCATAGGAATTTACATTCTACTGGGTGGGCTATATTTAAGAATGTTCTATGGGAAAAATACACCTACATTTCCAATTTAGGAAAGAAGGAACACATTCTCTTCTGAGCTAGCGATGGGAGAAGTCTCTTATGGTACCCATAGCTATGGTGGTGTCAGGAGAGTATTAGAAGAAGGGCTCCATCTGTGCCTACTAACTACTATGGCAACAAGCACCACGATGGCAGGGGGTTGAAAAGGCGGGGAGAAGAGAAATATCTGTTGGCAATTTGTTAGCTCTACATTTACTGAGGAGAAGGCATTCTTTAGGTCTGAAGCTCCCAAGGCACTCTGAACCGTGGAACAAACACTCAGAGGTAGACTCCTGCTGCCCATTTATATATACAGATTATTCATAATTCAGGCACTGTCTTTATGGGGCATCACCCCAAGATCTGATGCATAGAAATTCACAGAAATTTTCAGTAGGAAGAGATCTAAGAGACCATTTAGTTTAGTCTTCTCATTTCATAGATAAGGAAAGTCTTCTCCCATTTTACTGTCAAAATACTTCTTATTCTGATGATTTAATCTTAGTATTTATTAGTTTATCACTATCTACACTATCCAACCCTGACTCGTGGCCCCCAATCCAGGTCATGGATGTCTATTATAGAGTAAACCTCTACATGGGATGGGAAAAAAAGGGAAAAGCATATCCCTCACCTAGGGAGAGAAGTATCCAGAATAGAGACAGCAATTTATGTTTAGCAAGAATGTCATGGTTAAAATGTTGCTAAGCAGCAAAGTAGGGAAAGGGGAATGGCTTATAGACTTTTTTTTTTTTATCTCTTGCACTCTATCTGCACTGAGAAAGAACTCGATAAAAATTTTGTGAATACAATACAGAAAGATAAGACCCAAAAAGTTAAATGGCCTTTCTAAAAACTCAACCATCCAGTGGAAGCCCTGGGCCGGTAACTGAATCTTACATCCCTGACCAATACTCATTCTGCTACAGAACAGTGTACTCATCAACTTTCCTAACATAACGTGAGAGACTGTAATATTGGTCCCAGTGAATCATGCCTTCTTGAAACATGATTACTGCTCTTTCTGTCCAAATGTAGACTCTATCCACCTCTCTTTTGAATCTTGATTGGCCATGTAACTTGCTTTGGTCAAGAGAATGAGGCAGAAGTAACACTGTGCAACTTGCAAGGCTGGGCCTTAAGAACACCTGCATTTTCTGCTTTTGCTCTCTTGAGAATGTCATGTAAGGAAGATGTACTGCCTTCTGGAGGATGAGAAGGCACATGAAGGAGAACCAAAGTGCCCCACCCAACAGCCAGCACCAACTGAAAGCCTTGTAAGGGATGCCATCTTGGACTTTCCAGTCCAGTAGATGCTCCAGTTGAATGTAGGCTACATGAACAAGCCCAAACACAGAACTTATAAACAAAGACCTTATAAAAGAGGGCTTCAAATAGATCCTAAATTCACATTTGAGGGAGTTCCTATGCTATCCCTAGAAATGGCCTTGTTATAGACTTGCAAATTTTGCTGTGATAGCATAAGTAGCCAACAAGAATATCACTATAACCAAGATGCTTCGTTTCTCTACTCCTTCCTTTTCCTCAGTTTTCCTTCCTGCCTTTGGCTCATGCTTCTCCATATTCCTGGAAGTTTTTCCCTCTTTGCTTCTTTGAATTTACCCATGGCCCAACCAAAGTCCTACCCCATAAATGAAATTTTTCATTATTTAAAAACCCTTATAATTTCTTTCTTTTTTAACTTCTAGTTCACTATTAATCTCTCAGTTTCTTCCTTAAATTTGTACACCTATTTCCCTCCCACTAGCTTTCCCCACAGATGATAGGTACTATGCCATATTCTTACCCTGTTTCTCTGATGGCACTTAGCATTGTCTATAAGCTCCGGTAGTTCAGGGATCACGATTTATTGCATCTTAGAATACCCAGTGCCTGGTACAACACCTAGCATAAATAAACAGTAAGTATTTGATCAACTGAACTGGAAATAGATGTTCAGTAAATATTTATTGAATAACTGGGTCCTGTTATCATCAGTGTAGATCCAGACATAGAGGGAAATGGAGGCCCAAGAAGACAATTCTCCTGAACATCAGTCTCTCTTTGGGTATCATGGATGAGAAGCATTTGATCTCAGGGAGATGGAGTGAAAGCAAGTCATGGGTAACACGTTGTGGTTGGGTGTTTTTGTGTTTTGCCACTTTCTGGTTTTTTGCTTGTTTGTTTCTGTGTGTTTTTCCCCTCCAGTGGGAAGTCAAGGGTCTACAGTTGAAAGATGTAGCTGCTAGGAAGGAGAGAAGAGAGCCCTGTTGAATCAGGCTGAAAGTCTGTAACACCTGCAGGGTGCTATGGCTGACAGTTCCATAAACCAGGAGCCAGAGGCACCAATATTTATGCAACGAAGACCAGCAAAGGGGAGGCCTTGTTGTTCTTGGGGATGATATATTTCTCCATTCTACCACCATCTTCATCTACCACTTGGCATTTTAATGTCGTTAAACATAATATACTATTACCTTCCTCTTCGTCACCACCTGGCATTTTAAGGTAATATAGAAATAAAAATATTCTGCAATTGACAGATACCATACTAAATGTTATTTGCTTCCAGAAAGGCAGGATGATAGGTCAGAGCAAGAAAGAAAGGGAGAGAGGCAGGAAAAGAAGAGAAAGAGGAAATATAAGAAAATTGAAACAACATTTTAAGCTGTTAAACAATCCTTCCTTAGGTCCTAAGCCTCTAAGAAATGCAAAGAATTAATTACAGAAAGAGTCGGTGATAAAAGTCCTTCATATAACTCAGTAAGTGGCCAGGAAACATAACTGAACTCGTTTATAATTGAATATCCTGCAGATTTAAAGAAGGGTAAACTTAAAGAGACATAACAATATTAAATGTTCTTTTGTCTTCTTAACATTGTGATAAAACATTCTTTTTTAAAGAGAGAACTAAGACTGGGGTGGGGCTTTCTTTAGGCAGCAACAGGAATTGAATAGTACATGATTTGTACTTGGGCATCTTAATTTAAATAATTATAATATCTTAAAGAAAAATGCATCTTATCTCCTTCAATGTTTTATTATAGCTGACAAGTTCAGTAAAAGGGCACCTATCTACTGGTGCATTATGCATCATATGTTCTGCACACTCGTTAAAAATAATGAGAACATATTTAAAAGTCATTGCCCAGAGAATCTTTAGGGATGGGGCATGGGAAGAGGTAAGTGGCAACAGATTGTTATTTAAGTGTTTATCTCTGTTTTATCAGCCCTTAGGAAAAAAACAAAACAAAAAGTACCAATCTTAAGCTGATATTCTTTAACGATAAAGATGACACATTTTCTTGAAAAACAGGCAGATGCAACATGTTCAAACCTCTCAGTGTACTTTCAAAGTGAGATGGAGTCTTGTGGCAGTTTCACATGTGTGGTATTTACTTTGATAACAGCTGGAAAAGTCGACCACAACCAATTATGGCAGTACTTTTTTCCCCTTAATCTTTAAATATCCTTTACAAAATGAACGCATTTCCTTATCTTACAGTGAATATACCTTAACAAATGTACTGATCACAGGCATCTGGGTAATTAGGCAAATCAAGGTCATCCCCTGAACTTTGTAACACCTTCTTCTCCAGCTGTTCCATATCAACAGCTGGCATGAATTACTGGTAACATTTTGCTAACTGGCTAATAAGAAGGATATAGTCTGTTGCTGGTCACAATACTCCTTTTTCTGAGCTGTTTAAACATGTATATTCAGAAAACTCTTCTTTTTTCTAGCATCCGGCAGCCTAATCATGGCCACAGTGGCCACTAATAAGACGTATGTCCTGTGCCATGAGAGTACGGCCAGATCTCATGGCTCTTCATCCTTAACTTTGCAAGAGAATGTAATTAGGCCCCAGTCCTCTGAATGTCAGGAGAGCTTCTTTTCAGCACAGAACACTCCTCCTTGCACCACCTTCCAAACTCCAACAAAACCAGTCTTGTGATAAAGCCCATTAAGTATTTTCATTCTGACACCTGGAAGCCATACAACCTGGCAAAATGGCCAGCACTTCCACCATCTGTTTTAATAAAGCTGAACCAGAGCATTTGTCATCATCTATTTTAGCAAGACTAGATTTTGCTGACAAGGGTTCAGGAAAATTCTTTTAGGTATGAGTACTTCCCAGGGAGTAGCAGATGACTATTAATCCCTCCGCCTTGTGGGTTCTTGAATGCATTTAAAAAAAACTGGCAGAGATTAAGGGCCTGGTCTTTTAGTACACAGTGAAAGTGAGAAGGTATGATGCTTATCTCAGTGAGGTGGAAGTCTTCCTTTAAAAATATTTCTGATTTTGACAGACAGTATAAATTTTGGTACAGGGCAATATCTCTGTGCCTCACTTTTTTGCCACCTTTAAAATGAGATAAATGGGAACAACTTAGCATAGTGACCCTGTGACAGTACACGAGGACTGCTTTCTTAGGAGCTTTACAAACTTTGACCTGAATTCAACATAGCAGAATGGTGATGGTAGATTGTGGTCCATGCACGGGGCCGGTGGAGGATACCTTACCTGCAGCACACCACGTTGGAGAGAAAATAAGTGTAACTGCAAACAAATGCCAATAACCCAATCCTCTAAGCTTCCCTAAAAGTACCTCCCTTTGGTATGGGTCTAAATCTACAAGTTACAAGGTGGCACATAACACATTTTGAGCACAATCAAAGTGAGCGTGAAAATGTTAAAGCACAATCGAGTTGGGCCTGAAAAAGTCAAGTACAATTGAGTTTGCCTAAATGAATCAGGTGTAATTGAGCTGAGTAGTTACACCTGATTCATTTAGGATTGCGTTCAGTACTGGCCCTTTGCCAAAAGGAGGGGCATGTGGCTAAAGAGATGCAACTCAATGGGGCTTGAAACTTTCACTGAATGCTTTTCACAGAGCAAGAAATTGTTTGCAGAACAGAAAGATAAAGTTGAAAATGTGATTATTGAAGCTAGTCAGCTACAGGCAGTAAGTTATCCTATCGGCCTTATTACACTCTATAACTCAACCACTATTCCAGTGGTTCTCAAATTTGAGGGAGCATCAGAACTATCTGGGGTGCTTGTTAAAATACATCTTTGAGCTCCACCCCTGGACTTTCTGATTTCTTAGTTCTGGAGGGAGCCTGAGAATTTGCATGTTTAACAAGTTCCCAGGGGATGCTGTACTGCTGGTCTGAGACCATGTTTTGAGGACCACTGTTCTAACACGTTATTGTAGCCAAGACTGAAACATTTTAAAAGTACTTTAAAATACTTTTTTTTTCTTTCTTCTTTTTTTTTTTGTGATACGCGGGCCTCTCACTGTTGTGACCTCTCCCGTTGTGGAGCACAGGCCCCGGAAGCGCAGGCCCAGCGGTCATGGCTCAGGGGCCCAGCCGCTCCGCGGCATGTGGGATCTTCCCGGACCGGGGCACGAACCCGTGTCCCCTGCATCGGCAGGCGGACTCTCAACCACTGCGCCACCAGGGAAGCCCTAAAATACTTTTAATACTTCAAAAATACCTCTAATGTTTTAAAATAAAAAGTACTGATACTTACTGTCTTTATATGTCTTTACAAATAAACTGTACAACTAGACCATGCAAATGTCTTCATGATAATTTAAACTACCTAAACTGTCATTTACATTTATTTAAAAAAAATTTTAATAGATCTTTATTGGAGTAACTGCTTCACAATACTGTGTTAGTTTCTGCCATATAACAAAGTGAATCAGCCATATGCATACATACATCCCCATATCCCCTCCCTCTTGCGTCTCCCTCCCACCCCTCTAGGTGGTCACAAAGCACCAAGCTGATCTCCCTGTGCTATGCGGCCGCTTGCCACTAGCTATCTATTTTACACTTGGTAGTGTACATATGTCAGTGCTACTCTCTCACTTCGTCCCAGCTTCCCCCTCCCACCCTGTGTCCTCAAGTCCATTCTCTATGTCTACATCTTTACATTTAATACTAACTATCCCTACCCTCATTGTCTTGTGTGTAATTAGAAGTTGCTAGTGCCCTGATATCTAAGGAAATCTCTGCTTATTTTTTGTTTGAAAATGACTGTAGCAGGATGGATAAAGCGTTCAATACAGATTAGATATAGGTCAGGGGTAATAGCTGTTTTAGCAATACCTTTTCCAGCTTTCTACATTGTCTACTTTAATAATGCATAGCTTTCCCTTATTCAGTCAACAAATATTTACTGAGCACACAGTGTGCACCAGGCATGGGAAATAACAGGAGTCAATACTATTCGACACCTACCATGTGTTAGCATCTATGCTCAACTAATTCTCACAACAACCCTACAAGGTAAGTGCTGTCTCATCCTTATTTGACAAGTGAAGAAACCGAGGCAGAGAGGTTGAGTACAATTGTGAAGCAGGGATTCACATTCAGCCCATGAGACTCCCAAATCTGGACTCTCAATTGCTATTTGTCTACAGTTCTTAAGGTGACTCAGAAGCATGGTAAGTTTTGAATATAAATGGAGAACTAAGTGGGGCTCCATAACCCAGACTTGGGGGTTCAAGGAGGCTCTGTAAGTAAATGTCTTAAGGAGTTGTACAGTGAGAGGGAAGGGAGGGGGTGTCCTAAGCAGAGGGAAGTCTCACAGCAATTGATTGACAAAGAGAGGGGCACTGGTAACATTTTAAACAAGTGAAAAAAAAAAAAAAAAGTTTGGAATGGCTAGAGAGCAGGGAGAAGGCAAAAATGCTGATGATCACTGGCCATAGACCAGCTTGGGATCCATGAAAGGAACACAATTCTAGGCCAAAAATAATTGTTTTCTTCTCCAAACCTGCCTATGTAGTATCTTCTATCTCTAGACATCCAAACTCAAAACTTGGGTAGAGTTGATATATCTCATTCCATCACCCTAACATCTATCAGATGCCAAAGCCAAAGTTTTCTATTTCCATACCCCTCTCCGTTCCCAATGAGTGGGAAGCCCGAACTGTGCACTTCATCTCTCTCATTTAGATGAGCAATAACGATAACAAGTAACATTTGCTGAATCCCATTCTATGTGCCCTATAAATGCATCTCATCTAATGCTAACAAACAGTCTCTTAGGGAGACAAAAATCCGATCCCCTTGTTTGTGATGAGAAATGGGGGCGTACGGAAGTAACTTAATCACGGCCATTCAGCCAATCAGGAGGAGAGCCAGGATTCAACCCAGGTCTGACTAAACCCAGCTCTTAAGCTCCCCATCATTACAGTCTAGTGAACTGCAACAGATCCTAGCAGGTATCCTAATACCTTTTCACCCCTTACAAACAATACTACTCATGATAGCTCCTTGCTCAGTGATCTACCAGGATGGGTTACTTACTATCTCCATGATGTATTTTGTATTTTCCAGTCTCTGAGTATCTGAAGATACTATTTCCTTCCCCCCCGTAGCTCTGCATTTTGAAATCCTACTCAATCATCAAGATTCTTCTCAAATACCATTAGGTTCTTAAAGGTTTTTTGGTCCCCAACTTTGAATTCCCATAACACTTTATTTGCATAATTTGATCAACTCATCACTTTTTTTTTTTCTTTATGGGCTAGAAGCTTCTTGAGGACAGGGACACATCTTGTTGATCCTGGAGGTCATGTTGCAGAGCCTTGACTACTGGTTGAACAGAAGAAATGTAGTTAAGAAGGAAACTGAAATTATTGTAGAAAGAGGCAGAAATGGAGATTGTATCTTAGCAAGGACTCCATCTGAAGTCATAGAACTGAGTTACTTGGAGCATCTATAAAATATAGCAATGCATTTTGGTTTTTGAATAATTATTTAAATTCTAAAACATAACTCTTGCACTCTGGTTTAGGTAGAAAAATCATTCTGAAACCATCCTTGAATTTCTGCTACTTATCCACAAATAACCACTATAATATTCATTCCTCCTTAAGTACCTTGGTTAATTAAGCGTGGAATCATTTTGAATCAAATAGCCAAAGGGAATAAAATATCAGTTAAATGAGGTTCATCTAAGCTTTCAAACTAAAATTCCTGCATGATTCACGATGTTAAATAATTTGACATTTGAGGTGTGAATTTTTCACTTAGGAAGAAGATAGAGTAAACCGTGAAGGGGTTGGGGCCATGTGTCATTTGCTAAGGCAGTTACTGGGACTGGTGAAACGGTAGTGCTGGAATGCACAGATCTCAGCAGCTATTAAGGGAGCCTCCACATATGCGTGCATCAGTTTTTTCTCAGCAAAAGCGATGTTCCTGAGGGAAGGTCAGATCAGCATGACAAACATGGCTAACTTTGGGATCTCAATCATTCCAGGGAGGAGCAACTTGCTTGCTTGAAATACAGTTATTGCCCCCTGCAGAGGCCAGTGCTTAATAGCAGGCAAACATGGCAGGAAGAAATTATAAATACATTTGCAATTTTCTCAGCTTGTTTTACCCACCAGGGGTTGCTGTGATTTTTCAGGATAATTTAAAGATAAGGCAGCAGGTCAGAACGTGAAACGTTAAACAGGTTAACAATGAAATGGCAGAATACTTCTTTTCCCCCCGTTAACAAAAGAAGACAGCCACATACATGTATACGTACATGCACATACGTGGCAAATAATAAAGTGCTGCTTTCTCTGAAGTCCTTAAAAATACAGGCATGGAATACATAGAAAACCTTTAGTTTTTCAGAATCTTTTCTGAATAGAAAGAGAGCTTTATCTGACACTTTGCACAAGACAAAAAGAATTTTAGGTATCAGGGATGGAAAAGAACTTGCAGACCATGTCTCCCACAGAACAGACCAAACAAACCACCAAATGAGTAGCATAGTTTTTGTTTCAAGTGCAGGCGCAGATACAGCAGTTTCACCTTCTGATTCTATTACCAACACTAATCTCAAAGTCCCTTTTGCAAAAATGTGCCTTATGTGAACACCTCTTTAATAAACTCTCACCCAGTAAGGGGATGAGAACATCAAAGGATCTTCTGGACTGGAATTCTGGAAAGATTACCTTTGAAGCACATTTCTTTTTGGTAAAAATACTAGAAAGAGCTAAACAGTAATGATGTTATTAAATGATGTTATTATATAAATTCCTTTCATTTGATTTTCAACCCAGACTGCCACAGATGGAAAGAAAGTTGGCTAAACGTGCTGCTATACTTGTGATACTAACCAATTGCTCAGGAAGGAAGACATGGGCTAGCAAATACAAGCATTCAGCAGAGTTCTCTTACGTGGCAAGTCAGGAGAAATGACCAGGAAATGGAGGCTGAGGCCCTTGGAATGACAGAGGGTCACATTCAAGAGACCATCCTATATTGGGCCTTCCTGTGGAACTGCTGACCACATGCTCCCTTGGCTGTGAGTGTTAAGACTTCACAGGAAGCTAATGATAACAAGGAAGTAAGGAAGATTTAACTGTCAGAAAATAGGCAGAGCAGTGCTGTTAAGAGGGTACCGAGCTCACGAAATAGCACAGCTTAACAAAAGGGAGAGGACAGTTTCTCAGAACAGGAAACCAATAAACAGTTTGTTTTCTTCAAAGGAGATGGAACAAGACAAAAGCAGGAAGTGCTGTCCTTCCTTCATCCTGCCAGATTTTCAATGGCAAGTCGAGTGTGTGCATCAATCACAATGAGGGAGAAGAGACCGAAATGATACCACCCTCAATTTTTTGAAAGAAAAATACCAAGATGTATCACGTCGCACACTCTTCTTTATTCTGTGCTTTCAAATAGTCCAGTGCCACACTCGAAGTATTTCCCACTGAAACAGCCCCGTGAATGCCAAATATGACCTCTTTATAAACTTCCTGCAGAGTTCCTGCTATTTAGCATTCAAGACAGGTATTTGGGCTGGAAAAATAATATTATTCCACATTTCTCCAAAACAAAGATTCTGGGTCCACATTACTTCAGTGCTTGTTAGCCTCAAAGGCCCTTGCTTTGCTGTGGTTACAAAGAATATTCCACATATTTGGATAGTTGGAAGTCAAATATTTTTTAGAGAGACTATTTGCCAGAGAATTCTAAGGGAATGGATACTAACCACATGCCCTCCAAATTCTGTATAACACAGAAAATGATGAGAACAAAGAATTTATTTTCACTTATAATCTCATAGTTGCACAATTAATTTAATATGCTCCCTGGTGGGCTTGGCCTATGATATCACTTTCCGGGATAGAAATTCAATTTCACTAAATTATATTAAATGAGAGTGAAATAATATATACAGGCTGCCTGGCTGGTAAATTTGGTTGGTTACACAAATTTTGTCTGTAATTCTGTCTTTGGGATACCAGAATGCATATTAAAATAATGAAAAAGAAAACAATCAATGTTCAAACTAGTGGTTAATCCCAGGTTAGCCTGCATAAATCTATTTACCCCATAATACCTATACAGTATTGTGTTTACAGTGCTACAGAAGTGGTAATGTACTAGAAGAAACAAGTATAGCTAACATATTTAGTACTTACAATTGACCAGAAGCAACGCTTAGAGCTTTGCATGCATTATCTCTTTCAATTGTGACAGAAATCTAATGACACAGATGAGGACTGAGCCTCATAATGATTTTGTGATCTGCTCTGGATCACACAGTAGGTATTAAGGACAGAAGCTGAGCTTCAGAGACAATAGTAAATGCTAGGAAACCTAGGCATCTAGTTCCTGCTGACTGTGGGCCCATGGACTATTCAACCACCCTGAGCCTCTCTCTGTTTTCTCAGCTACAAAAGTAGAGCTGGACTCACAGATTCTTACAGCTCCCTTTAGTCCAAAAATTCTATTATTCCATTTGCTAACTTCTAGATGCAATTGTCTTTAACTAAAAATGCTTTCAGAGTTTCAAACTGGAATAAGATCAGCATCCCTTTCCTCCTTACTGGGGGCAGGGGTGGGAGTTGGTGGGGGTAATGGGGGGCTGGGAGAGCTTATAGGAAGAAGGAATTAGCTGTGCAGTTGGGAATTCTAGAGGACATATGGAAAAGGGGTATAAGTAACTGTTAGATGGGGAACGAGGGACTCGTGAGTGTTTGAGTTCCTAGCTGGAGCTCTGCTATTGGGTTCCTCTGCATGCCTAGGGGCTGCCTGGAATATTTCTCTCTATATGCAGGATTTGACTCCTCCCAGGACCACAGTTCAAAAGAACACACAATCAAAACTTCCTTCCTAGTTCTTCTATCCCTGAAACAAGTACATAGTCCTACTGAGGTTTTCTAACCGCTTTTATCACCAGCAACCGAAGAATTAAATAAGACGTGTAAGGGCTTCCTGCTATATATCCATGCTGCCCCTTTTTGTATCGTTTCTTTTCACTTTGACCCTTGTAGAGAAAGACCAACGTCTTTGGATAAATAAAAGATTGAGGGAAAGAATCCATCTGAATTTAGAGAAAAAAAAAATCTAGACTTCGAATGTTGACAGCATTTCTCTATAGGAAGAGTCGGGAGCTTCAGTGAGGAGATGAGGCCGTAACTCAAGATTCCGCCTTCCAAAGCGCTGAGTGTGGAGGAGTCCAGTAGTGGAAAGGAGGTGGGGAGTGCATCTCCCCTTCCTTATTTTACCATGGACCTTCTCAAAGCATAAAAGAGGACAAGAGGAAAAATGGATAAGATGATGGGAAAGATAACGAAGGATCAGAAGGAAACTCCATGGTACAGAAACATGGAAGGAAGGGGTTCCTTTGGCCGGTACTAAGGAGGGTTAATATATAAGAGAGGAGGTTCAGGAAGGCTGTATATTAAAATGTGGATATAAACACATGTAACAGAATATTAGCCCCAGAGTAGGTATCTTAGAGGTTATGTAGTCTTATCACCTTACCAACAGGAGAATTGTTTCTGGAGCATCTTTGACAGATGGTGAGGCCGGTTCTGTTTCAGTATGCTAAATAACCTGTTTCCTTCTTGGACGGCTCCAACAGTAAGAAAGTGCTTGTAACATTATCACTTCCAACTATATGTTTTGGAACAGACTCACATAGGGCAGGAAATTAGTCTTAATTATTTTTGTATCCCCAGAACCTCCAAGTTAGTGCACAGCGCATATGCTCAGTAACTTGTTTGTTGGATTAATGCATAAGTAAATTAATGGATATATACTATCTGAAGAAACAGACTAAAATTTACTTTCCAATCCATACAATAACTCTTTATATATGTGATAGCAATTATCAGTACTAAACTTTTTTTTTTTTTTTTTCAAGTTAACTATACTCAAATTTCTCAACACTCACTATTCTGATGATCTAACTTGGGGAACCTATCATATTACCCATATGTGCCTTTGTCATTTCTTGTATAGATTCAAAGGAAATAAAAAACAAAGGGTAATTAGGAGTCCTTTGACCACATCTATTCTTCTTTATTATTAGCCATAAAAGTCCTTTGAAGTTTCTAATGCCTCCTTAAATATTTCAATAATAAATATTATGTGTTCATTGTAAAAAAAAAAAAAGAGAGAGAAAATAAAAATCTCTCATAATCCCAACAATCTGAGTGCATCTCCTTCCAGCTTTTTAAAAAAGATTTTTAATGTAATTTGTCATAATTTGTCATACTGCATATGTATGTCATTTTATACCCGACTTTTTACTTAATTATATACTATGAACATTCTCTCATTGTTAATTCCTCACAGAGACCATTTTAAGTACTTATTTTACTTCATTGGAAAGCGATCCAGTTAATTTATTTAACCAATACCTTCTTGTTGTACCATGCCCAATATATCACTATAATAAATAGGACTGGAGAGAAAAAAAATCAATATAGAAGAATCTTTTCCACATCTTTGATGATCAGTTTAGGACAAATTGCTAAAAGTATAGTTACTAGGTCAAAGGGTACTTTTTTTTTTTTAAAGGGTACACATTTTTTTTTTTTTTTTTTTGTGGTATACGGGCCTCTCACTGTTGCGGCCTCTCCCGTTGCGGAGCACAGGCTCCGGACGCGCAGGCTCAGCGGTCACGGCTCACGGGCCCAGCCGCTCCACAGCACGCGGGATCCTCCCGGACCGGGGCACGAACCCGCGTCCCCCGCAGAGGCAGGCGGACTCTCAACCACTGCGCCACCAGGGAAGCCCGGGTACACATTTTTAATAAGACTTTTGAAATTCTCTTTCTTGAGATGCCTTTCCCAGCCTTCAAGACTAGGTTAAATTCCCTTGTTATATATTACTGTAGCACTCTGCAGCTTTCTTTCATAATCTTCATCACCATTTTAAATACTTGGTTATATTTTAATTTCCCTTTAGACTGCTAACTGCACTAAGGTAGGGCCACGAACATCTCTGCTGGTTGTGTTTTGCACGGGGCCTAGCCCATAGCGCATACTCAATGTGCATTTTATTTTATCAAATATTGTTAAATTGCCTCCCTGAAGGGTGTTTGAATTGGTACACTTGAAGCACTGTTTGCATTTACCTACATCACTGCATCATCACATCATCATCACTAAAACAGTGATACCCCAAATGAGGGCAAAACACTTGTCAGTGTGATTCACTTTTTTTTTTTTTTTTTTTTTTTAAACAAATGAAGCCCATGACTTAGAACTCATTTCTCAGCTATTATGAATTCACTGAGTGTATTATGTTCTGTATTGAAAATTCAGTAAGACTGTGATCTGAACATTACCAGCTCTCGGGGCAGAAAAGTCCCTTCCTGGCGGGCGATGACCAGTGATGCGGTCTCTCCCTGCTTGGTGCTCCTCAGCATGGCCACGAGCTCTTCCTGAGTTCGTCCAGTGACATCTCTGCCATTTACCTAATGCAGGCAACCATATGAGCAGCCACAATTAAAACACTTGCCATCCCCTTCTGCCCTAGATGGTTTTTGAAAGCAAGCAGCAAATGGGCTCCCATGATCAATGAAGCTCTGGAAAGATGAAAACTGAATACATGAGCCCAAACCAACTACGTTTATGATACTAGCAATATACCAACCATCATTATTGTGGTGCTGGACAGTCTCAGACATTCAGTAATTGGCATCAGCAGTTTTCCCTAAGATATCACGTTCTTAGCAAGGACAAATCAAACTGACAGATACCAGAGAATGATTCCTCAAGTAGGAAGGAAGCTGATTTCAAATGCTTAGCTGTTACCATTCTCTGCCGAATACAAACAGGAGAAATGGACCGTTATCACACAGTAAATTCTTGAGGCATAAGTTTTTTTGTTATAATTCTACAGTTTTCCGTGGTTAGAAAATTATAGTCATCAGGTTACCATAGATTATTGGAGATTGTAATTTGGAGCTACATTAGTCATTTGGCCCATTTTCTATCAGGATCTAGAACTATATAAAAAGCTATAGTGTTACTTCCATGCCATGAGAAAGTTCAACGGAACCAGCCAATTTCAACAAATATGATTTCTTGAAAGGTAAATTGACAATATATATTTAGCCAAGAAGATGATGTTATCAAACAAAAATAAATGGCAAAAAAAAAAAAAAAGTCTCTTGCTTTGGGTACTCCAAATACTTCTCTATATGCATAGACCAACCTGAGACAGGCTGGCCCACTCTTGGAGAAGTTTAAGGAAACTGTTACAAGGGCTTGGGTGCAACTTTGAAATCCTTAGCCCTAATTGAACATATGATGAACCCATGGATTTGACCCAAATTCCCCAGGGACTCTAAGAGGCAGAAGTAAAAAAGAGGAGATAGGGAAAACTTTTCAATAGTATTTGGCCCCATATCATTGTCCTTATTGAGGACTTACAAAGATAGGCTATTGATTAACCAGTTTTCTAATTAAAGTCCTTATCTTGTCTATAAGTACAGTTCTCAACATACTGAATTCAAAATTTAATACATTATATATATTTATTTCAAACACCAAGAAGGATTTTATTGAAGACATTCATTCCAATTCTTACCTCCAAAATTCTGTCCCCTGATTGTAGGCGGCCATCTTTTATTGCTGCTCCCTTTGGTAAAATGTTTTTTACAAAAATGGGACCAGGACCATGTATGGAAGAATCTCTGGTAACCACAGTGAAACCAAGTCCTTCAGGTCCTAGTGTATAAGACCAGGAAAATGCATGGTCACCTTCAGCAGGAGTAATATTATATTCAATTTTACAGTTAAATCTACCTAATTTAAACAAATGCAGAATAAGTGAAATATTGACATTCCAGTAAATACTTTAAATATGCTTTCATTTTTCTGGTTTTAAATACAGATTACAGTTCCGTACAGGCCATGATTGTATCACAGTGAATTTAGGGCCAGTGTAGATATATAACACTTCCGTTTACTAAGGTCCTAGAAGAAACACCACATGTTATCCATATACCTGAGAGACTGATTTCTCAGTAAACCATAACCTGACTTCATACTTTCCTGAGAAGCGAGAGGCCATCTGACATGTCAGGATTTCAATCAACTAGCCAGCCTGTGGTTCCCCCTCCCCCTGAGTCTCCATTCCTTGCGTACTGCATCCCACTGTCCCATCACTTGTTCCTGTTACTCCTGTCCCGTTCTCTTGCATCTCCAGTTTCTCTCTTTGAGTTTATGTCTTTTTTCACTCTATGTGAAGGCACGCTTAGATTTCTCTTCCCTAAAGAATCCTTACGTCAATCCTACTGCTTCTTCAATCTTCCATCACCAACTATCTACCCATGACCATGTCCAGTCATTTTTCCTATTCTAATCTTTCCCCTTTTCTAGCTTTGACACTTCTCACCAACCATTTTCTTGAATTTAACTCCCCCACTGGTATTCATGTTTTTAGTTTCTGATTATTTTCCTGCCTCTCTGATCACAACATGTCTGTCACTCTTTCTCTTACCTATCGTTCTCCCACGTAAACATAGATGTTCCCCAAGGATCTGGAACAATTTGTCCTCTAGACTTGCCTTGCATGCTCCTGGCTCCAACTACCATCTCCCTACAGATGACACTTACATCACTTCGTTTGTCTCTAATCTCTCTGGTGTCAGTGTCCAGGATATTACTATGCACATTCTTTCACAAGCATTTTAAACTTCACTGTGAACTTCCTTCTCCAACCCATATCCTTTCCTTTTCTACTTAAAATTCTAATTTCTTGTAATGGCATCTCCATTGCGCAAGCCACCTCGGCTGAAAACCTCAGCAATAACAGTAATTCCTCTCTCTTCCTGCCTACATCCAGTCAGCAATTTAGGCATACATATTGTATTCAGACAGACACTGTGCACCCTTTACTGATCCCCTGTTGTATGCTCGAT
Source organism: Kogia breviceps (assembly GCF_026419965.1). NCBI lineage: Eukaryota > Metazoa > Chordata > Mammalia > Artiodactyla > Physeteridae > Kogia > Kogia breviceps. Next base: position 171,358,822 of record NC_081311.1, on the reverse strand, counting down.
TCTTTTTTTTTTTTTTTTTTTTTTTGCGGTACACGGGTCTCTCACTGTTGTGGCCTCTCCCCTCGCGGAGCACAGGCTCCGGACGCGCAGGCTCAGCAGCCATGAATCACGGGCCCAGCCGCTCCGCAGCACGTGGGATCCTCCTGGACCGGGGCATGAACCCGTGTCCCCTGCATCAGCAGGCGGACTCTCAACCACCGCGCCACTGGGGAAGCCCCTGCTCTCTTCTTTAGTATATCTTTTTCTGATAGATTAATCTTCCCAAAACACAGCTGTGGGATGTAATATTCTTTATTTTTGCATTCAAGGCTTTCTGATGGATTTTTAAGGTCACATTCTGTGTCTGATTTATCTATTCTCAAAGCACTCAACCCTATGTCTCATACATAGCTGCACAATTTGTATGAAAAGCACAAGTGATGCATTTACATAAAAAGCCTAATTGTGCCTCCTATCAATACATTTTCTTCCCAGTATAAAATTCTTATAGGAGGACAAAAGTTTGACCAGAGGGTTTTTCAGAATAATCTCTATATCCCAATTAAAGGTACATGTAATTTGCTTTAGATATATGTGAATAAGCATTCTAAAAATACCTTGTGATCATTACATGTCCTATTAATTCAGACAAGAATCCATAAAATCTTGGTTTCTTTTAAATGGAATCTTGAAAATCACAGTGGGTTGCGGAAGGTTGCAGTGGGGGACGGGATTATCAGGAGAAGTTACAAAATAATCAAAAGCACAGAAATACATGAATGTGTATGTGTGTATGTATAATATTGCATAAATACCTATGAACACACATGGTCTAGTCTTATTGATCTGGGCTTCAAATGGATAAAAAAGTTGAAAAAGATGAAGAAAAAAGGTTATACATGCTTTTGAAATTAAGAATACTTGAAAAATGATTTGCATTGTTGAATTAGTGAAATTAATAATTACTACATATTTGCTGAGGAATAAGTTTTTGCTGGTATAAAACTATCTTAGAGAACCAGAAACAATATATTGGCTTTTCGGACTTGGACTAAAGGATGTTTCAAAAATCACCAATCTTGCTTAAAACATACAACTGAATTTCAGTGCCTATTTAGTATTAAGTTGTGATACAATAACACTCTGTTCCTACCAAGTTTGTAATGGTTCTTTCTATTTCACAGCAGGTCTTTATAATTTTCCTGCTTCAAATAATTTACACTCTCCAGCAAAAAGAATAAGAAAGTACTACAATTTTAAGAAATTTAAGTTACTGCAGTATACACTTAAATCTATTCTTTGATTCAATTAAATGAAGGGAGAATTAACAAAATTAGCCTTAATGCATTTCTCTTAACCAATTTTACATGTTACAATAATAGAATGCTATTAAGCATAATTTAATAATTACCTTTCTTTAGGTCAATCTTAATTTTCTTTGCATTTTTCTTGCTGCCAAACCCCATGAGTGGGGAGAGTGAGGGAGAGGATGGCTTTCTACCTAGTCTTGGTACTCGGGGGCTCTTGCTTTGCTGCAGGGAAGTCGATGCATCTTCTTCAGGACTGCTTGTTCCTGTGAGATTTACTGTCTTTATTCCTGATTTTCCATGGACAGGAGGTGACACCTTTGTTCTCAAAATGCCATCATTGTTACCAAAAATGTTAAGAGGTCCAATGACTGATTTTTCATACTGTTCCCGGTTTTGAGGTGGAAGCACATGGAGCAGCACACTTGGAGATTTCATTGCCTGACGGAAGACGTCCTGAGCCCTTGAAAGACAGTGAACGTATAATGATACCACTTCCTAGCATGCCATCCAAAGCGTCCAGCCTCACGCTACAGGAGCATCCCAGGAGCATAAGCACAGGAGATAACTATCACTATTACTACCAATATGACTTTGCTAACTAAATGCTAGTTACCATGTATGGCCTGCCCATTAGGTGCCACCACACTGGGCTACATGTGCATTATCAACATGCACGATTCTCTCATTTAACCTTTTTAACAACCATGTTAAGTAAGTATAATTAGCTCTCATTTTGCAAAATGAAGAAGTGGAGGCTCAGAGAGCTTAAGTAACTTGTCCAATGACCCACAGCTTTTAAGCATTTCCAAATCTGAAATTCTACCCAGAGGTATTTACTGAAGTAAATATAAAAGCAAGCTCTGATTTTAAATGGAACAAACATCTTTCACAATCTCCATCAGATTATCATTTGGTTTTCTTTTAAGACTTTAATCTAAAGTACAGGTGGGTTGTGTTTCAGAACCCCAATTCCGACACAAACGTTTCTTCATGGAGACGTTTGGTAGGTACGTTGGCTGTGTCAAATATCACAGTGGATTGGCAATCCAAAATGCACCCTCCCTGTTATTCTATTATAGAGTCCCTAATGATTTTACTTTTTTGTCTTAGCGCTTTGTGCTTTTCCTCAAATTTCCTACTACTTTTTCTTTCCTTCTTCCTTATGTCTCCTTATACCTTATGACTAGGTAAAACGACTCTCTTTCCCAGCTTTCTTGCCAATGAGATGAAAGGTTAGAGAAAATCTGGCTCATCTGGGAGGCAGAAACTTTTTTGTTCTACTGTTTCTCTTTCCTGTTTCTTAAAACTCAGAAGTGATGGAGGGAACTCTAGCAGCCATCTTGTGACCATGAGACAGCTTAAAGATAGCATCCGCTTAAGAAGGATGGCAAAGCAGAAAGATGGAGGATGCCTGACTCACTGATGATGGTGGACCCTCCATTCCGACTCTGGACTGCCATCTCCACACTTACTTGTCCTTGGAAAAGGTAAATTTTGTTTAAGCTACCTTTATTTCAGGTCTCTGTTATTAGCAGCCACACCAAATAATAATTAATCATAATTCCAACTGCTATCTGAGCTCCCCCTCACTTTATTCACAAAGAGCTTACGATGTTAGGGGAGGAGGGAGAAGACTTCACATAGACAGCCCAACTCCTCTGGTCAGCTCCTTGACTAGGAGTCAATTTCTACTCCACATTGAATTTTTATAAGCCTTGATTTCTACCTCTATAATATAGGGAGAATAATGTCTGCCTTGCATTCCTATTAAGTCCTGGTAACAGGCACAGTGATATATAAAAATAATATCATTATTGATAATAGTTATAATTTTGCCTATTATTATTTTTAGAAATACACTCTTAAGACTTCATTTTCTTCCACACTTAAGCAGCTACAGCACTGCCCCTCCACCCAACACAATATTGGTGACTAATGGTCACAGAGAAGATATATTATGAGTTGTTTTGGTTGAAACAAGAGAGGTTGGTGATCATTACTAAAGAGTATTTGTGATTATTCCCTTGTTCCACTGTAATGCCACTATACATATAAAAAAGCATATGAAGACTGCTGCATACTCTAATTCTTAGGTACAAAGACCTATTCCTGTAACATTTTCACATGCAGAGAAATAATTTCTTGAGGGAGAGTATTTTAACTTTTTTTTCCATTTGTTTCTATTATTCAGTGAGTCTTCACAGTCATCTCTCACAGATATTTAGTTTAAGGAAGACTACTGACACCAAGTAAGTTAATTAATAAGCCAAACTAATAGTCTGTGAAGAGTTCTTAAATACCAGTCTAACTGACCTGTATCCCAAGAAAAACAAACCCATCTATCGATGCCCCAGAAAGACAGCCGGGCAGAAGGTTTGCTCTATTCTGCAGTTTGCCCTTCTCAGGGATGTCAGGGACATTTGCAGCCCACCTCTGAGTATGCTAAAACACAGGACATATTTGAAAATAGATGTTCTGGGGTCAAAGGGAACTTACCAGAAGTTCTACCTACACTTTTGATCATAATGAGCTCAGTAATGATTATAAGCATTCTGGGAATCAATAAAGTAAATAAAACAATGAAAAAAATGCTTACTGAGCAAAGGTTTTGTCTACGAGGTCCACGCTGTTGATTCTTACAATGCATTCATTTTCGTGAAACAGTCCTTCCCGCTTGGACCTGCTGTTTTCTTCAATGCCACGGATGAAGAGCCCTAGAATCCTAAATGCAACGTTTAGGTTGAAAGAGAATGACTGAATAACCTGCGACTTGTTTCTCCATTTGTAACTGTTCAGAAATAAATATTGGTTTCTATTTATGAAAGAAAGTATGCTTTATATTCAGGCAACTGTTTGTTATTTAAATCCTTAGTAAACAAACAAACACTCGCACACGACTCACTAAAGAGAAGCCTTTCAAGACACATACACATAAACACCAGCCCAGAGCACAATGACCTACAATCCCATTTCTCAGGCTTGTAGTTAACTTAGAAAAGGCTAGTGTTGCTCAGTAGAATTGAGGACACAGAGGACTCGTGGTTTCGAGAGGGCTTCACAGAAGGGCTGACTGTAATAAGTAAGTTTGAGTTGGCGCCTGCGGGCAGCTCCACGTTTGATAATGGGAGAGGATTAGGTATTCACAGTAGTTTTTTTGCAGTCTTCCTTCCTCTTCCAATGATATGCATTTGAAGAAGTAAATGTTTAGCAGAGATCATATTACTCAGTTTAGAAGGAAGTTCGGTCCCATTTGTTAGCGCCACTGAATCAAGTTGTGTATTGAGTGCTCTCTATGCACTTATGATGGAGGAATATGAGACGGGGCTGTAGGACCAGGACAATGGCTCCACACAGGCTTGGAGTACAGGAGAAACGAAAAGTCTGGAGCTGTAAGCCTAGAGTCTTCACAGAAGGATTTGGGAAGAAAGGGGGATGTGAACTGGATCAGAAGAATGAGTGGGATTTGGACAGGAGGAGAGAGAGAATACACACAGAGGCAGGAACGGACAGGTGTGCGTAGGGGAGCAGGGTGGGAGCTCACACTGGATGTGGAGGCCAATACACCTGATCTCCAGGTGAAGGGGCTTTGAACACCAGCTGATGGACATATCTGTTGAGGCTGGAGTAATACTCATGCCACTCACTGCTTCTGAGCAAGATGGTGACCGGATGAGATCAGGGCTTTGGGAAGAGTTGTCTGAAATTTCAACCAGGAAGAGCCTAGATTCAGAGAGGACCCCCTGAACCTCCTCGTGCTTCGGGGCTGTGGCTTAGAGTCAGGAGGGGATGGGGTTGGAGAAAAAGAAAAGGAGAAAGAAAGCTACGGCAATAAGAAGAAAAGAATTCAACTGTGTGTGTATGTACTTGCACGCACCTATTACATATTGGTAGTACTTGAACTGAAAGCTAAAAGAAATCAAACTTGTGTATACTTTAGCCATTTCTCACGTGAGGGATTTCCCTGTTCCTTGCGGCATGTCAGGGTCCCAGGTGTCTCAGGATAAAACAGACAGATACGTCCCCCAAGAGGAGTCAGCTAGATGTGCAGAAACCACTACCTCCTCTTCCCTCATCCTCTTTGTTTTCCTACTTTGTCACCCTCTTTCAAATAGGGGCCTTAGATGCTATTACATAGTCCCTTTGCATTAAGTCTTGAATCTAAATAAAACATGAGCACATTTTATGCGTGCATAATAGGGGCCGCCATCAAAAAGGGGAGTCTCTAATGAGAGTGGAAGAGAAAACCATCTTCCTGTTTGGAGCTGCCACAAAGTGGGACCTCGGCCTCCAGGGCCTCAGTTCATCTGATGAGCTCACGTCATCTCAAGACAGACAGAGGAGAGGCACATGCAGGGCTATTTAGATCTCTACTTTAAATAAGTTAAATGAACACAGTACGCTGACTCAGGAGAGAGCAGAGCAAACAGTCATGCCACCTATTGTGGGGAAAGCTCAGGGTCACAGGCCAAGTGTGCAGTGATGCTTCATTTCCTAGTTCTAGTAGGTTAGTGAATTAATCATCTTCTGGGTGGAAGAGAATAAGGGCCAAAGCTACTATTTGATAAAGGATCTGAGATTTAAATTAATATATTTAAAGTACTAATCCCACCTTAATCTCATCATATTAAAAATTGAACTATTTGACATGTCAAAAAAAAAAAAAAAAAAAAAAAGGAAAGAAATAGAATAAAATACTGTTTCTCTCCTAAACCGAACAACTCTCTAATAGCTCACATTTTGGATTTTTGTTATGGTGGATTCACAATAACACGAGCCATTAGGAGGCTCACATGTGGTTATAAACTAGTTTATGTAAGCGATATTTTTTTAACAAGCATTCAAGTCTTCCTTTAATTTAATTCAGTACATCATCAGTCATGTAACGCTACTCCCTAGGATTTAATTTCACATTTTGGGAGATGAATTAATTCTTTCAGGCCACTGGGTTGCAATTTAGCTGGCATATTACAGCTGGAGTATGCTATGTGAACCTCACTCAACTAAATAACCTAACTTTCCATGAAAAATTTATTGACAGAATAAGCCCAACTGTAGAACCCATGTGTCAGAGGTAATTTTGGTAAAATGTAAAACTAACTGATTTTATTAGTTTGTTCCCTGGCAACAAACCACTCCTGCCTTCTTTATTCTATGGAAGGGATGGATTCCTCCCAGTTTGATTTCATCCAGACCAGTATGAGAAGGGCTCAGAAAAGAGTCCCTCTTTATCCTCTTTGCCCCAAATGGGTGAGCTGGGGGTAGCTATCTCGTTTGGGACCAAGACTCTCAGGGTTTAAAAGTTCATACCGTCGATGAGTTATAGGCCGAGATGAACCAGTTAATTTGCATTAAGAAGCAGTGATAAAGGAGGCCAAAACCCACAGCCCCGCAGAATAAGCGGGGTTAACAATTGCTTCTTGCCCTTCTAATGATCATTTAGGCACAAACCTCCGCCCTGCTGGCCTACTCCTTTCTTCCCACTGTATCACACTGCCTAGGCCGCTCACCAGCTTAGAATTTTTACCTAAACATCTCCTCTGCTCACATTATGTATCACTCTTCACCCATTCCTTCCTTCTTCTGCCTCTTATTCAGCTGTCTTTACTATAAAACAGGTATATTATACTATCTTTATTTACTAACAGATTTTATGCTTTAATTCTAAAATAAAACTATATATATATATTTTTTGAAAAAAAAATGAATGAAATTAAGTTGCTTTTTACTTTCAGGGACTCTTGTTTTGTTTTGTTTTTTCTTGCATTTTTGTTTTTATTGTGCGAGCCAATGGTCCTCCGTACAAGCAGCATTCTGCATCCCAATGAAACCATTGAGGCCTTATTTAGTACAGCAGCCAGTGTGTTGTACTCGGGGTGTGCTAACTTTGATTAGGGAGCTTAATTCTACAACAGGTGTGGCTCTAGTTTTGTAAAAGAAAAAAAATTAAAAAGAAATTGAAGGCAGAGTGAATTACAGTAGTCTTAGTAAATGATTAAATGTAAATTCTAATTTAAAATGATGACACAAACCAATAAATGGAAGGAAATGAAGAACTAAGTCTACCACTATGACCTTAACTCCCCCCATCCCCCATGCTCACACAGGGCAACCATATGGCATGATGAAGTCAGACACTTGTCTGACACACTCTGTATGCTGTTGCTTCTAGACACATGGGTTGAGTTAAGTGTGCTGTTTCAGCCTGTACTCATTACTTCTTAACTTTTATTGGCTCATGTCTCCACTTCCATATTATTTTTTATGTTTTTTAATTAAATTTCCTTTCTATAATACCAGTGGATAGCAAAAAATACACACACACACACACACACACACAGAGAGAGAAAACTATTTCACCAATTTACTGAACAGTTGACCATGAACTTATAAAAGTTCATTTCTGAACAAGGGTTTTCTGTTTTAGCCAAAATAGTTTTAATCCTAATAATTTACACATTTGTATGTTGTGTGTTTCACAAGGAGCATTCACATTTTTAATGTGGTTTAATCCCCACAACCTTGATGTGAAGTAGGTATTCACAAGAGGCAAATTTAGGGGACTCACGCAAGGTTATACAAAAGAGAACAGTGAGATTCAAGTCCAATTGTTCCAAATCTGAATCCAATACTTTTTCCTATTCTATAAAGTTTATGCTAGAAATCAGAACTAGGAAGGATCAGGGAGTAAAGCAATGCATTCTAGTGTGTTCTCCTCATTTGAAGTGAGAGAAGGTGAGTTTTGGTCTATAGGGTCAACTTGTTTTCTGAACAATTGAAAATGATGTAGGGTGACTGTCATGTTGTATATTTCTTCATGTTTTGAAAATTGGGATGATCTTGTGGTCTATTCCAGCTTCATTAAGCTAAAGGGCCTAGTAATTTAGCCACACTGGTATTTCACAAAGCTCTACCAGTACACTTCTGACAAAAGCCATTAGAATTCCTCAGGACAACTGGGTAAATACTCTCCCTGTCTATCAAAAACAACCTCAGCTTGTCCTGTGCCATAACCCATAACATTTATAAACATGCTTATTAACACATACAGGAAATGAGACAATAGGAGCCACTAGCTTTTCAGTTCATTTCTTTTTAGGGGACATTCATTCCAGCAAGAGCTTGGCATCAGATGTTATTTGCTAAAGAAGGTGATGACTTAGCAATTACAGGTAGCAGATGGCTACCTACTGAAAATTATTCCAACCAAAATATCATGACTAAATCTGTTCTTTCCGCTCTATGGCAGACCAACTTGAATAAATATTCAGAACCAGTAAATAAATGCTATATAAACTTTGGGAAAAGTTTTGTTCTAGAACGAGCAATGGAGTGAGGTCAAGTCAAGATATCTGGATTTTGTATGACCTTGAGAAAAATCAACCGACTTTTCTGGTCTTTGATCACCTAAGCTAAAATCAGGTATTTTGCCTTTTCAATGATATATTTAATTTAAGAAAATAAATTTATCATGTGGGTGAGAAATTCATTTTCTTTAAGTTTCTGACAGCCTTTTGATACAGTCAGTATCAGTCAGTATCAATCTAGTGCAAAAGGTAGTCATCCTATTGAAAAGTATTATAGTAATGTAATATCTAATATTAGTTTTGTAAGATTGTTATAATAGTACTAATATTAACTCTCAGGCACACACTTTAATTCCCATCAGTAAAACAAGTTTTACAGCCAGTTAAGTAGACACAAATTTCAAGAGATGGTGATGCAATCTAAATTACCATTTACCAGCATGGATTTAGAAATATAATGTCTTTAAAATTTCAAAAGGATGTGATAAATTATTTTTAATTGGTTACATTATATTTTAGAACAAAATAAATAGAATAATGGCATTTTGCTACTATAGCTAAAATCAAAACATATTTAGCTTCTGATATAACTACTTATAATATTATAACATTTATTATCCTAAGTTCTGTAAACCTGAGGCATATCAAGAAATATCCATTTGGAATTATTATATTTCATTTAAGTGTGTTTTTGAACATTAAAAAATTCAGTTGCTATATTTCTCTAACAATATGTTAAAGTCTTTCCACGATTTCTGTCTACTATGTGTCACTGATAAGAATACTTTAATAAAGTACTTCTTAATTAATTGTAAATGCAGAAGCCATGATTTTTTTTCCATCATATGTTATTTTGTTTCTAACGCATAAGTGGCCAACAGAAGTATATCTTGAGGTGTCTATCTAAATAACAGAGACATACACTTAATCCTCTTCTAAAAAGTGTTCGGGAAAATGAACTCAAGTCAAGTTTTTCATTAGTATGACCTTCTGATATAAGGAAAACATCTTACCTTCCACTCAGAGATGAAAAGAAAGGTACTACATGTATTCCCAAGGGGCCTCCTTCCCCAGAAATCTCCACTGTTCTTGTCATATTACTGGGACAGAAAAAAAAAAAAAAAAAGAGCACAAATGAGTCCCTGCTAAAAAAACAAAAACAAAAAAAACCCAGATGTGGCATATTAAAAAGAAAAACAAAAAAACCTTAGGATTATAACAACTACTGTAAATTCAACAGCAGAGATGATATCAAAGGAGTACATGATTTGCTGGTATGTTCAGAAGATCCAAGAAATAAAATGTTTAAGACTATCTGATTTCTTATTTTTTTTCTAGAAGAGGAAAAAATGGAAATGACTACATACAAAAATAACTTCCTACTTAACTTAATCTGCATAAATCAACATATTTAAAAGCATGTACACAAAAATGAAATTTCTCCCCATTGAGACACACTTGAAAATTACTGAATAGATGATAAAATACATTGAATTAAGCACATCTATGCTTAAAACATAAAGGAGGATTTTTCCTCCAGAACAGAGGAAAAATGAAATAAAACACATTTTTATTAGAAAAAACACATAATTACATTTTAAACAACTGTGAAGCCACAGTTGGTAATACATATGGGCATGTTCGAAGCATTATAAATCAAAATTAAAACTTGTCTTTCAATAAGGCATCAGTTGTATTCAATGGAACAATTCCAAATTTTCACCTCTTAGTTTTTTTTTCAGACGTAGAAAAAGAAGTTGAAAAGCCTGGAGAAAATGTATTACAGAAAGAAATGGAAAGCCTGACCTGCCTAACCTACTCCAGATTAAGGAAAGGATGAGCTAGAAACATTAATGGATAGTGTGTATGACTGAAATATACAAGGCACTGGGAGGTTTGGAGTAATGGAAAGTGGAACTAACAAGTTTGTATAAAGATGAAAAATAATAACCATGAACAATTACTGGCTCCTTTAATCCCAGAGAGGGAAAATAAAATTGTCAGAGGAAAAATGATAAAGTTGAAGCAAAGATTCCCATTATGGAAATTGTAGGCAGGTCTCTATTGTTTCCTATTTACATGAAAATGACCGGAAACTAGATGTCAAATTAAGAGCTACAGCTGCTACAAATATACATTTCTGCTCCAAACTGAAAATACGAAAATTTTGCCTCCTTGCTGGAAAGTTGAGAACAGCATTAAGAAAGCAAAATGCCTAATGAATTCACTCTGCATGAAGTACTCCCTAAATTATCAGCAATCTAAAATAAATATATTAAATATATTCTCATCAGTGGATTAGTCTTATTTTTAATGTATTTTCATTGCAAACCTATTATCATTAAGAACTGCAAAAAAGAGCATGTTAGTTTCCAACATTTATGGAAAGGGATGGAATTTCAGAACTGATAGTAAATTTCAAATGAGTTTTGCTCAGATACTGCTGATATATTTAAACTTTGTTCAGTCAAGCAGGTTATATCAGAATCCTGAAATAAAAGAAATAAAATAAATCTTAGAGTGCTAATATCAAGGGATAAAGTAGATTCTTCTCTATACTTTCTGTGTAAGCATAGACACTATATGAATATATGCATATGAAATCCTAAATATAGGTATGCATTGTAAGTCCTGAATATAAAATATTTGGTGGGAAGAGAAAGTTGTGTAGCTTTCAATGGACTGTAAAGAAATAACTTTTATATAACAGATTTATAGTGCATTCGTAGGTATTTGAGGAAGACTAAACCCAAAGCATACACATTCTAGGGTTATGATATTATTGTAAAGACCTCTAAAAACAGAGACGAAAATTTTGTTTAACCACTGAAACTTTATTATCTCTACCTTTATAACATAATTTTATAGTTTGACACTTAGAGCATAACAAAAATCTTTCCTAATGAATGTATTAAATATCCACATGCTGATAGACAGCATTCATATGTATTATATAGATGCTTTTGGAATATAAGTGTTTAGTCTAGACAACAAGATTTCAGCTTAAAAAATTTTAGAACTGTTTTATGGATTCTTTTTTCTAGTTTGCAAGTATTTCTTTATCCCACTCAAAACGCCTTATAAAACATAATAAATTCTATGTATCATACTGACACCTACTCTTTAGTAATCATCAAACTTGTATTTTTACATTTACTTAAAAATAAATCACATAATTTGTTAAAGTAATCAATCTTATTTCCAAACACTAAAACTTTGTTGGAGGATACAGTATTAAGGTTTATTTCAACTTTATAAGATTCTCTTTTTCAGTATTTTAGAATAAACTTTTAGGCTATCTTTATACATGATAGTCACTATTTTTTGGCTAGAATGATATTTGACAAATGTTAAATTACTATCACAAAAATATTACTATCCCAGAAAAAGCAGCATAAAAGACTTTCAATTTTGTTGACTGTTAAATGCAGATACTTAGAGAATTAGATCTATTAGATGTCTAGACAAGCATTACAAGTTTTACACAGACTATGTTTTACCATGCTCTTTATAAACTGTTATCCATTATTTGTTTCAAGATGGAAAGAAAAGCATTTGAAAAAGGAAACTCATAGACAAGTTCACCTTTTAAAATTTATTTTAAAAGGGGAAAACACCACTCAGTGTTTTATATACTTGATGGAGTTCTGTGGAAATCCCTGTATATATACCCTCATGGAAGATAAACATAGCAAGGAGGGCTGTACACAATTACCTGAATACAAATCTCATAAAATGAGATTTCACTAAGATGTGAAAATATGCTATTAATGTTATTTGTTTAGGCAAACAGCACAGTAGAGTTCAAGGACTGGTGAGCAGGGTATGCAAATTTATGTTTTGGAGGCAGACTGAGAATGGAAAATTGAGAGAATGAGGTGAGAAGCCTATTGTAGCAGTGGAAAGAAAAAGGGATTGGCAGCTACTTGTGAAAAACAGATTAAAAATGAATTGCGGGGCAAAGGAAAATATTTCAGTTACAAAAAGAAAAGTCGGAAGATTTCACTAAGCTCAAAATAGCTAATTCAACTTTCTAAGACATACTGAAACAAAAGCAGATAGTCACCAAGCATTAGGTCCAATAGTATTAAGCAAGCTACATGTCCTAAGCTCCGACTGACAAAATTGATTCAAATAATCACTAGAACCAGCTGCTACCTACCTGAGACTTTAGTACAAAACTATGGGTGAAAGTACAGAATCAGTGGTTTAAAGTGAGCCTGTTGTGAACAGCTGTGGCAAGAACTAGATGGACAGTGCTTCATTTGGCTCCTTCCAGCAGAGAGACATGAAGCTTGAGAGAGAGAAGGGGCTGCAGAAGGATGGTTGCAGGTCTAATTTCTCCAAACAAGGCAAATGCACAGCATCTTTAAGATTAGTCAACCCAGTGATCAGCCACTAGTTTAGGGTAAGGAAGAGACAGGTCTGAGGGCAGGGAAGGGGAGATACTTTGTTTCAGGAGGAAATCATGATTAACTTATGAAATTAGAGAGAAGTGTATCCTAGTGGTGGCTCTGAGTCAGGTGCCTGAGTAAATCATTTAAACTAAAACAACAAGTGCATTTCCTCACTTGGACAATGAGGGAATTAAGATAAATTCCTAATAGAATTGCTGGTTTTAAAGAAAAAAATAGAGAATATTATATAAATATATCAAACACACAGTCTCTGGCATATACAAAGGACTCAATATCAGCTATTAGTATTATCATTAGAACTTTCTGAAGGAACAAAGAAGCTTATGGGTTAAAAGGCAATAACCTATTTCAAACTTTCCAAATTTTCCTCAACTTGATTTCCTCAGTAAGAGGTTTTTTTTTTTCTTAATCCCTAAATACTGAAGGATTGAGGGACACATTTTCTTCAGAATTAGACTGCTGACAGAGAACACACTGGCTAATAATGAGTGGAGAGAAGTTACTGGCAGGTGTTCTTTGGGGACTGATGTCTAGGACTGTCATATACAGCAATGTGAGAGATGGACCGACCACAGAGAGAGACCTCCAAGAAGAGATTGCTAATGATGCCGAAGGCTACTTGACAGTGAAATGTCTTGGATTTTTTCCCCCAGTTTTATTGAGATATAATCAACAGCACTGTATATGTCTAAGGTATACAGCATAATGATCTGACTTACATAAATAATGAAATGATTATCTCAGTAGGTTTACTGAACATCCATCATCTCATATAAATACAGAATTAAAGAAATAGAATAAAATTTTTTTCTTGTGATGAGAACACTTAGCATTTACTCTTTTAACAACTTATGAAATGTCTTGTTGATGCAAATATACTGAGTAAAAATCTAACAAAGAATTTGTTGTCAAAGGTGGTGGGATTCACTTAATGCAATTAATCGAGTAGTTTCAATGAAGCAGCTCTGCAAGGAAAAAACAAATTCTAATGCTTGAGGAGTTCATAATCAGCAGGCAGATTAGGACAGGTAACAAAAAATAATACAAAGTAATAGAATAGTAGTAGTACTTGCAGTATGTTCTCAATGAATGTACGCTATCCAGGGGAAGACAGCATGTTAATCATCTTCTGGGTATTATAACATGTACTCACACCAAATGTACAAAGTAAACATATCACTTCCATTACAGATAAGTAAACTGATGCTTAGAGAGGTTAAATAATCTGTCCAACATCACACCATTTGTATAAGGTAAGGTCAGGACTCAAATTGGAATCTACTGCTTCTCAGAGCAGTAGTTTTCAACCACTTTGACAGGTAAGTTTCAAAGCAGAGGTGCTTTCTGATGAGGTTCAGAGAAAAGGGAACAGGATCAGGAAGGAAAGCTGGAATCAGGAAAATCTTCTCAAAGGAAGTAGAATTTCAGATGGAACTGAGAAGGGTAAATGAATCTTCAACCAGAAAAGCTGGTGAGGGCGTAGAAAGATCATGCACAGGAGAGGAAACAGTTTGCACTGAATCAGGATGGTTTGTGGACACATGGATTGGCTGTGATACTAAACAGAGAAGGAGGAGAGGGGAGGAGGGGGGAGGAAGGAAGGTGAACAGAGGGTAAGATAATGAGGAGATAAGGCTGACCCATCAGATTGAGATCAAACCTCAGTGTGATATGTCAAATTCCACAACGAAAGAAAGCACGCTTAGTTTTTTCGAAGGTGGAATCACTATAGGTTTTGGAAATGAGAGCACTAAGATCAATGCAGTGGTTTGGAAATATTTTACCTGGCGGAGATGTGGGATGAACTGGAAAAGGGAAAGACAAGGGAGAAATTGGTACTTGAGGTAGGAATTAGTAAATTACTGCAACAGTGTAGCTGAGAGGTATTAGGGATTGAGCAATGATTATAAAGCATGAAAATATGGAGAAAGATTCAAGGTATTACGAAATGGACTCTGTCAATAATTTGCAAAATGAGAGGCCAAGGAGAAGACAGAATAAAATGTGAGGACAGTTTTCATCCTGGGAAAAGAGGCATATCTGGAATAATGTGAGGTTAGGAATAAGCCAGAAATTAGGAATGAAGGGAAGGTCTTTTGCATACACTGCTTGCTAATTAAAGAAAAGCTTAAAGTGCAATCTTTTTTTTTTTTTTTTTTTAACATCTTTACTGGAGTATAATTGCTTTACAATGTAGTGTTGTTTCTGTGGTATACTAAAGTGAATCAGCTATATGTATACATATATCCCTATATCCCCTCCCTCTTGTGTCTTCCTCCCACCCTCCCTATCCCACCCCTCTAGGTGGTCACAAAGCACGGAGCTGATCTCCCTGTGCTATGCAGCTGCTTCCCACTAGCTATCTATTTTACATTTGGTAGTGTATATATGTCCATGCCACTCTCTCATTTCGTCCCAGCTTACCCTTCTCCCTCCCTGTGTCCTCAAGTCCATTCTCTACGTCTGGGTCCTGCCCCTAGGTTCATAAGAATCTTTTTTTTTTTAGATTCCATATATATGTTAGCACACGGTATTTATTTTCTCTTTCTGACTTACTTCACTCTGTATGACAGACTCTAGGTCCATCCACCTCATTACAAATAACTCAGTTTTGTTTATTCTTATGGCTGAGTAATATTCCATTGTATATATGTACCACATCTTCTTTATCCATTCATCTGTTGATGGACACTTAGGTGGCTTCCATGTCCTGGTTATTGTAAATAGAGCTGCAATGAACATTGTGGTACATGACTCTTTTTGAATTATGGTTTTCTCAGGGTATACGTCCAGTAGTGGGATTTCTGGGTCATATGGTAGTTCTATTTTTAGTTTTTTACGGAATCTCCATACCGTTCTCCATAGTGGCTGTATCAATTCACATTCCCACCAACAGGGCAAGAGAGTTCCCTTTTCTTCACACCCTCTCCAGCATTTACTGTTTGTAGATGTTTTGATGATAGTCATTCTGACCGGTGTGAGGTGATATCTCATTGTAGTTTTGATTTGAATTTCTCTAGTGATTGGCAATTTTGAGCATCCTTTCATGTGTTGCTTGGAAATCTGTATATCTTCTGCCCATTTGTGGATTGGGTTGTTTTTTTTATATGGAGCTGCATGAGCTGCTTGTATATTTTGGATATTAATCCTTTGTCAGTTGCTTCATTTGCGAATATTTTCTCCCATTCTGAGGGCTGGCTGTTCGTCTTGTTCATGGTTTCCTTTGCTGTGCAAAAGCTTTTAAGTTTCATTAGGTGTCATTTGTTTATTTTTGTTTTTATTTCCATTTCCCTAGGAGGTGGGTCAAAAAGGATCTTGCTGTGATTTAGGTCATAGAGTGTTCTATGTTTTCCTCCAAGAGTTTTATAGTGTCTGGCCTTACATTTAGGTCTTTAATCCGTTTTGAGTTTACTTTTGTGTATGGTGTTAGGGAGTGTTCTAATTTCATTCTTTTACATGGAGCTGTCCAGTTTTCCCAGCACCACTTATAGAAGTGTCTGTCTTTTCTCCACTGTATATTTTTACCTCCCATATCAAAGATAAGGTGATCATATGTGCGTGGATTTATCTCTGGGCTTTCTAACCTGTTCCATTGATCTTTATTTCTGTTTTTGCGCCTGTACCATACTGTCTTGATTACTGGAGCTTTGTAGTATAGTCTGAAGTCAGGGAGCCTGATTCCTCCAGCTCTGTTTTTCTTCCTCAAGATTGCTTTGGCTATTTGGGGTCTTCTGTGTTTCCATACAAATTGTGAAAATTTTTGTTCTAGTTCTGTGGAAAATGCCATAGGTAGTTTAATATGGAGGCACTGAATCTGTAGATTGCTCCGGGTAGTAGAGTCATTTTCACAATGTTGACTCTTCCAATCCAAGAACATGGTATATCTCTCCACCTGTTTGTATCATCTTTAGTTTCTTTCATCAGTGTCTTACAGTCTTCTGCATCCAGGTCTTTTGTCTCCTTAGGTAGGTTATTCCTAGGTATTTTATTATTTTTGTTGCAATGGTAAATGGGAATGTTTCCTTAATTTTTCTTTCAAATTTTTCATCATTAATGTATAGGAATGCAACAGTTTTCTGTGCATTAATTTTGTATCCTGCTACTTTACCAAATTCATTGATTAGCTCTAGTAGTTTTCTGGTAGCATCTTTAGAATTCTCTATGTATAGTATCATGTCATCTGCCAACAGTGACAGCTTTATTTCTCTTTTTCCAATTTGGATTCCTTTTCTTTCTTTTTCTTCTCTGATTGCTGTGGCTAAAACTTCCAAAACTATGTTCAATGATAGTGGTGAGAGTGGGCAACCTTGTCTTGTTCCTGATCTTAGAAGAAATGGTTTCAGTTTTTCACTATTGAGAACGATGTTGGCTGTGGGTTTGTCATATATGGCCTTTATTATGTTGAGCTAGGTCCCCTCTATGCCCACTTTCTGGAGTTTTTATCATAAATGGGTGTTGAACTTTGTGGAAAGCTTTTTCTGTATCTATTGAGATGATCATATGGTTTTTCTCCTTTAATTTGTTAATATGGTATATCACATTGATTGATTTGCATATATTGAAGAATCCTTGCATTCCTGGGATAAACCCCACTTGATCATGGTGTATGATCCTTTTAAAGGGCTATTGGATTCTGTTTGCTAGTATTCTGTTGAGAATTTTTTCATCTATGTTCATCAGTGATATTGGCCTGTAATTTTCTTCTTTTGTGACATCTTTCTCTGGTTTTGGAATCTGGGAGATGGTGGCCTTGTAGAATGAGTTTGGGAGTGTTCCTCCCTCTGCTATATTTTGGAAGAGTTAGAGAAGGATAGGTGTTAGCTCTTCTCTAAATGTTTGATAGAATTCGCCTGTGAAGCCATCTGGTCCTGAGCTTTTGTTTGTTGGAAGGTTTTTAATCACAATTTCAATTTCAGTGCTTGTGACTGGTTTGTTCATATTTTCTATTTCTTCCTGGTTCAGTCTCGGCAGGTTGTGCTTTTCTAAGAATTTGTCCCTTTCTACCAGGTTGTCCATTATATTGGCATAGAGTTGCTTGTGGTAACCTCTCATGATCCTCTGTATTTCTGCAGTGTCAGTTGTTACTTCTCATTTTTCATTTGTAAATCTGTTGATTTGAGTCTTCTCCCTTTTTTCTTGATGAGTCTGGCTAATGGTTTATTGATTTTGTTTATTTTCTCAAAGAACCAGCTTTAAAAAATTTATTTTTTTATTTTTTTCATTTTGATAATATTCCATTTATTTATTTATTTTTCCATTTTGATAATGTTCTATTTATTTATTTATTTTTAACATCTTTATTGGAGTATAATTGCTTTACAATGGTGTGTTAGTTTCTGCTTTACAACAAAGTGAATCAGTTATACATATACATATGTTCCCATATCTCTTCCCTCTTGCATCTCCCTCTCTCCCACCCTCCCTATCCCACCTCTCTAGGTGGTCACAAACCACCTAGCTGATCTCCCTATGCCATGTGGCTGCTTTCCACTAGCTATCCACCCTATGTTTGGTAGTGTATAAATGTCCATGCCCTCTCACTTCGTCACAGCTTTCCCTTCCCCCTTCCTATATTCTCAAGTCCATTCTCTAGTAGGTCTGTGTTTTATTCCCTTCCTACCCCTAGTCTCTTCATGACATTTTATTTTCTTAGCTTCCATTTATATGTGTTTGCATACGGTATTTGTTTTTCTCCTTTTGACTTACTTCACTCTGTACGACAGACTCCAGGTCCATCCACCTCAGTACAAATAACTCAATTTTGTTTCTTTTTATGGCTGAGTAATATTCCATTGTAAAAGAACCAGCTTTTAGTTTTATTGATCTTTGCTATTGTTTCCTTCATCATTTATTTCTGATCTGATCTTTATGATTTCTTTCTTTCTGCTAACTTTGGGGGTTTCTTTTGTTCTTCTTTCTCTAATTGCTTTAGGTGTAAGGTTAGGTTGTTTATTTGAGATGTTTCTTGTTTCTTGAGATAGGATTGTATTGCTATAAACTTCCCTCTTAGAATGTTTTTGCTGTATCCCGTAGGTTTTGGGTCGTCATGTTTTCACTGTCATTTGTTCCTAGGTATTTTTTTATTTCCTCCTTGATTTCTTCAGTGATCTCTTGGTTATTTAGTGGTGTATTGTTTAGCCTCCATGTGTTTGTATTTTTTATAGTTATTTTCCCTGTAATTGATATCTAGTCTCATAGTGCTGTGGTCAGAAAAGATACTTGATACCATTTCAATTTTCTAAAATTTACCAAGGCTTGATTTGTGACCCAAGATATGATCTATTCTGGAGAATACTTTACAAGCACTTGAGAAGAAAGTGTATTCTGTTGTTTTTGGATGGAATGTCCTATAAATATCAGTTAAGTCCATCTTGTCTAATGTGTCATTTAAAGCTTGTGTTTCCTTATTTATTTTCATTTTGGATGATCTGTCCATTGGTGAAAGTGGGGTGTTAAGTCCCCTATTATTATTGTGTTACTGTCAATTTCCCCTTGTATGGCTGTTAGCATTTGCCTTATGTATTGAGGTGCTCCTATGTTGGGTGCATAAATATTTACAATGGTTATATATTCTTCTTGGCTTGATCCCTTGATCATTATGCAGTGTCCTTCTTTGTCTCTTGTAATAGTCTTTAAAGTCTATTTTGTCTGATATGAGAATTGCTACTCCAGCTTTCTTTTGATTTCCATTTGCATGGAATATCCTTTTCCATCCCTTCACTTTCAGTCTGTATGTGTCCCTAGGTCTGAAGTGGGTCTCTTGTAGACAGCATATATATGGGTCTTGTTTTTGTATCCATTCAGCCAGTGTATGTCTTTTGGTTGGAGCATTTAATCCATTTACATTTAAGGTAATTGTAGACATGTATGTTCCTATTACCATTTTCTTAATTGTTTTGGGCTTGTTTTGGTAGGTCTTTTCCTTCTCTTGTGTTTCCTGCCTAGAGAAGTTCCTTTAGCATTTGCTGTAAAGCTGGTTTGGTGGTGTGGAATTCTCTTAACTTTTGCTTGTCTATAAAGGTTTTAATTTCTCTGTTGAATCTGAATGATATCCTTGCTGGGTAGAGTAGTCTTGGTTGCAAGTTTTTCCCTTTCATCACTTCTAAATCCTGCCACCCCCTTGTGGCTTGCAGAGTTTTTGCTGAAAGATCAGCTGTTAACATTATGGGGATTCCCTTGTATGTTATTTGTTGTTTTTCCCTTGCTGCTTTTAATATATTTTCTTTGCATTTAATTTTTGATAGTTTGATTAATATGTGTCTTGGTGTGTTTCTCCTTGGATTTATCCTGTATGGAACTTCTGCACTTCCTGGATTTGACTGACTATTTCCTTCCCCATGTTGGGTAGTTTTCAACTATAATCTCTTCAAATATTTTCTCAGTCCCTTTCTTTTTCTCTTCTTCTTCTGGGACCCCTATAATTCGAATGTTGGTGTGTTCAATGTTGTCCCAGAGGTCTGTGAGACTGTCCTCAATTCTTTTCATTCTTTTTTCTTTATTCTGCTCTGCGGTAGTTATTTTCACTATTTTATCTTGCAGGTCACTTACCCGTTCTTCTGCCTCAGTTTTTCTGCTACTGATTCCTTCTAGATAATTTTTAATTTAATTTATTGTGTTGTTCATCATTGTTTGTTTGCTCTGTAGTTCTTCGAGGTCCTTGTTAAATGTTTCTTGTATTTTCTCCATTCTATTTCCAAGATTTTGGATCATCTTTACTATTGTTACCCTGAATTCTGTTTTCAGGTACACTGCCTATTTCCTCTTCAATTGTTTGGTCTTGTGGGTTTTCACCTTGCTCCTTCATCTGCTGCATATTACTCTGTCTTCCATTTTGTTTAACATACTATGTTTGGGGTCTCCTTTTCACAGGCTGTAGGTTTGTAGTTCCTGTTATTTTTGGTGTCTGAACCCACTGGTTGAGGTTGGTTCAGTGGCTTGCGTAGGCTTCCTGGTGGAGGGGACTGGTGCCTGTGTTCTGGTGGGTGAGGTGGGATTTTTTGTGTTTTGGTGGGCAGAGCTGCGTCCGGTGGTGTGTTTTGAGGTGTCTGTGAACTTTGTATGATATTAGGCAGTCTCTCTGCTAATGGGTGGGGTTGTGTTCCTGTCTTGCTAGTTGTTTGGCATGGGGCTTCGAGCACTGGAGCTTGCTGGCCATTGGGTGGAGCTGGGTCTTAGCATTGAGATGGAGATCTCTCGCCGATTAATATTACATGGGGCCAGGAGGTCTCTGGTGGTCCAATATCCTGAACTCGGCTCTCCCACCTCAGAGGCTCAGGCCTAACATCAGGTCAGAGCACCAAGACCCTGTCAGCTGCACAGCATTCCTCAGAAGGGGTGGTGGGTCACCCTTGTGGATGAACGGGAGTGCACACCAAGCGGTAATCTTACTTTTTAAAAAGAAACATCCAATAGAACCCTCTTGCTTCATTGTCTTCTTAACATCAAAGTATATTGAATAGTACTTCATAAGAGATACATATAAGACTATTGTAAGATAGTCTTACAATATATTGCAAGATAAATATATTGTAAGATATAGTGTAAGACTGTTTGGAGAACTGCCTCTAAATGTTATTTTTCTTTAAATATAAATGCTTGTGTTAATAATGGGTGAGCAGTTAATACTTATGCCTATGATTTATGAAGCACTGTGTTTTATCCATTCAGTCATTCACTCCACAAATATGGTATTATATTCCAAGAGCTGTGCTTGGTGTCGGTAATCCTTGGAGGATCGATAGTCTTGTTTGGGAGAATGACAAATAGTTACAATAAAGTATAGTATGTGTGATAATGATAATTGCAATAGCAATTAATGTTTATCCAGCCTTTCATTTAGTATTGTGCTAGTGTAACTGCCCATTTTCATAGGAAAAAAAGAACGTTTTGAAGAGGTTTAATAAATAGTCCACAGTTACAAAGGTAGTGTTCAAACTCAGGACTTCAATAAATCCAAAAGTTTTGGAACTAAGGAATGGTTTGATAAATGCTGTGGTTTAAAAAATTTTATCCAGGGACTTCCCTGGTGGTGCAATGGTTGAGAGTCCGCCTGCCGATGCAAGGGACGCAGGTTCGTGCCTTGATCCGGGAAGATCCCACGTGTCGTGCTCCGCAACAGAAGAGGCCACTACAGTGAGAGGCCTGCGTACCACAAAAAAAAAAAAAAAGAATCCACCTGCCAGTGCAGGGGACACAGGCTCAAGTCCTGGTCCAGGAAGATACCACATGCCACAGAGCAACTAAGCCCGTGCGCCACAACTACTGAGCCTGTGCTCTAGAGCCCGCAAGCCACAACTACTGAGCCCGCGTGCCACAACTACTGAAGCCTTTGTGCCTAGATAGAGCCCGTGCTCTGCAACAAGAGAAGCCAGCACAATGAGAAGCCCGTGCACCGCAACCGAGAGCAGCCCCTGCTCGCCGCAACTAGAGAAAGCCCGCACGCAGCAACAAAGACCCAAAGCAGCCAAAAAATAAAAAATAAAAATAAATAAATAAATTTATTTTTAAAAAGAAAAAAAATCTTATCCAGTAGTGATATGTGGGATCAATGAGAATAAGGAGAGATTGACACTTAAGAGCAGAGTTAGTAGGTTATTACAATAGTCTAACAGAGTAACAAAGACTTGAACAATAGCTAGGGCAATTAAAACATCACAACAGGTTGAGGCCATTTTGAGATGGACTCTGCAGTAATTTACTTAGCTTCTATGCCGTCTGCATGGAAGTGAGTCCAAAGTCCCATGCTTGGGCCAAGCTCTGTGGGGTATCAGACTATCATTGCCTTAGGAGAAAACTGATGATGTAACTCAGCTGTAAGTGGCTTCCTAATTTCCTTCCATTCTTTCTTCCTCATCCCATACCAGCTAGAACCATCGTCCTGTCCTAGAATTTTAATCTCTAAGCTTCCTGCTACTCTGCCCACCTCCACCCCCGGCCCCACCTTTGCATTCCATACTGTTAAAGTCCTCATCTTCCCCTTATCTGAATCTGCAAGCAATGGAGTTTGCATTCACTCTACTTTCTGATCTTGGCCTCAAACTAATTTCGGATGATTTTTCCTACACTGGTGCTCACCACATCAAGTTTCTTAGCCCGGATTATGCATCATGAAATAAAACACCAAGGAATCAGTGAATGTGCACACAACAGGTAACACTGGAGTCAAAGGATTTGGCGACAAGAGTGGTGAATGTAGATTGGGTCTCTAGAAGTTAACTGCTCTGAATTGCAACTCCTTAGTCTGCTAAAGGTGATAATAAAACTCATGTAAAAAGTCCCTTGTGATAATCAAATTATAAAGATACACATATATGTATCTTCATTAAAGAATATTATTTTTTAAAAGTCCTACAGTCCATTTCTCTGAATTCCTTGTATCTGGAGAAAGCTGAGCTCATTTGTTCATGCAGCCATAAACCAAACAATTGTTAACTCTATAACAACGTAATGCTTAGCCAAGATGTTAGCAAACTTTTCAAAAAGCTAACATTAAAAAAATGAAATTAAAGGCAAACAGAATAAGAGTATTACATTCATTATGCCCACCTCCAAAAACAATCTTATCAAGCTTCTAAAAAGACAGTGCCCTGGAGATTTTCTGTACTGAAGTTTAAATATTGTGCAGTTTATTAATCAAAGAAACACAATCTAAATAAAGAGTAACTATGTCATATGGCTATAAATTATAAGCTTGAGGAAAATCCACACAGTAAAGCGGCATGATAAAAGGTGATCACATTATTTTTTTTAAGCTAATTCCATGTAACATGCTTGGCACCTATTAATAACTGGACTGAATGAAAAGAGTATGTTGACTGAATGAATGAATGACCATCAGTCTCAAAAGCATCACCTTTCAGTGCTAAAGCCAACAATCTATTAAACATGAAATTACTTATGCAAATTTTGAAGCAACTTTTAAAATGATGATGATGATATGTTGACAGTGGTAGCAACAGGACTTACTATGACTCAGGCACTGTTCAAAGTACTTTACACATGATAACTAATTTTGTCTTCATACTAACCCTCTGAAGAAGGTTTTAATATTATTTCCATTTTACAGACCAGAAACTTAGGCAAAGATTGATGAACAACTTGCCTAAGCTCCTAGAAGTAATAAGCAGCAGAGCTGGGCAGTAGCTAGGGATGAACTGGAAATTAGCGCAGAGCGAAGCAAGTGCCCATAAACATGACAGCAACTAACTTTGTATAATAAGTTACTTACATTAAAAACATGAAAAATCCAGGTTGATAGGCTGCATTCATTTTATACACATAGAGTAAAATATTGCAAGATTGTTAAAACACAAGGCACAGTAACATTCAAGGAGCTGACATCAAAGAAAAACACTGCACCAGGATGAACGCTGAAATGTTCACTTTAAACTGTGTTCAAAGAGAAGAAAAAAGCAATTAAGAAATCCAGGTTGCAGAAGAGTTGGAAGCATTGAGGCTCATTTGTATATATGTTTGTCAGGAAGTTCTCATATAAAGAAAATGAGAGAAAAAAGTAATTCAGCAATTAATTTTAGAATTAGGTTTCATTCAAGTATTCTACTTATCTTGATGTTTCCTATAAAACAGAAACTATAATCTAAAAAAAAACCAAACATTAAATTGAAATAGAATATTCTTATTCACATAAACAGAATATACCTCAATGCATCCATAGTTTTCGGCGATGTCAGGAGTTCTGTCTGCACACCATTCATAACTTCTCCATCTTCTAAGTCCTGTGTGGAATTCTGTAGTGAAACAAACCCATAAGCATGTGGATGTTATGCACATAGAATTGAAGATTTGAATAAAAAGTCTCAACGGGAGAGAGTAAATGCTTTTACTCTGGATATATACAGTGTGCTCCAATTTCTTTGAAGACTGGAAACAGGTGTTAATCCTTTCAGTGCTTTCAATGTTCTTTTCTCTTCCGTTTGGTTTCTAAAATACTCAAACGGGCCATTTACACAAGGCAGTATGTTAAGAACTTTGGAATACATCATTTAGCTTCCTGCTACTCAACCATAAACTTTTGGGACTGAGTGTTTTAAATCAGCAAGGAAAAGGGGTACCAAAGGGAAGGTGCCATTGACAGGTAGTGATGTATAGCTTTAATGTACTGTACTTGCTTGCATCTCCCTGGTGACACTAAAAATATAAAGAAAGCAAAATTCATGAAAAAAAAAGTTGCCCGGCAAGGTCACTTCTATCAAAAGTGTAACAGGACTAGTGCAGGAAAAGAAATCTGGAGTTCTTACTTTGCCTTAAGACTTTAATTCTGAGGATGATCTTCAGCACAGAGAAACTAAAATTAACCACTTAACTTCTAAAATGGTAAACACTCTTCTACTGCAGAGAGGTAAGAGGGAGAGAGAGGTCCTGCACTCCAGGATGGTGGCAAAGTTGAACTGGGTGTTACATAGAGGAGAGAATGGATTCTAGAAAGCCAGCCCGCTTGAGATTCTCATTTAGTAAGATATTAGTTCTCTGTTAGGCTTTGGAACTGAACTTTTTTTCTTTTTTTAAACATCTTTATTGGAGTATAATTGCTTTACAATGGTGTGTTCGTTTCTGCTTTATAACAAAATGAATCAGCTATACATATGCATATATCCCCATATCCCCTCCCTCTTGCGTCTCCCTCCCACCCTCCCTATCCCACCCCTCTAGGTGGTCACAAAGCACCCAGCTGATCTTCCTGTGCTATGTGGCTGCTTCCCACTAGCTATCTATTTTACATTTGGTAGTGTATATACGTCCATGCCACTCTCTCACTTCATCCCAACTTAGCCTTCCCCCTCCCCGTGTGGACTGAACTTCAACAGAGTAATTCTGCAGACACATCACTCTTCAGAAGCAGAGTCACAGATAGTGCTCATTATAAACTCAGGTTTCACTGAAACAAACTACATGGGGCATTCATGGATCTAAACGTACCATTTCAACCAAAAAATACAATAGATGAATTAAAAGGCTGGACATAAAGGAATTAGGTTAATATTTTGAAGAAACCAAGACAGGGAGGCACAACTTAAGCAGTGTATCACTGTCAACTGATTTAAAAAAATGTATTTCATTTTTAGATTGAAGAGCAACATTTCACCTAGGGGTTGATAGTTTTGGGAAGCACTTGACCTATGCTAGTTTTTAAAAATTTATTCACTTTTTCGTCTTCATGAGGATAAAGAAAGAAAAAAAAATCCAAAAAGTTAAAGGATGCTTTTTAGTGTAAGGTACCAAATCTTAAAAGATGAATGTCTTTAAAAGCTTTCAAACATTCACCTTATTATGAAGGGCTTGATGTATGCTTACATTGAAAAGTCACAGGGTTGGGCAGTTTACAAAAATACTTGAAGAGACAATTTAACAAAATATACATACTTGTGACTATTGCACATGACGGAACATTTGATGACTGCATTTATGTCAAAATCAAAATCATTGACTTTCTCATCTCTCTCTCTCACAAGAGGGAGCTCCATGAAGGGTGAGGCTGTATCTAGTCCTCTCTACATTAAGCACACAACACACATACTTGATTTAGTCAATGTTAATGAGTAAATAAGCTGAATGGCATTCTATTAGCTTCCTAATACTGTGCAATAAATTCAAAATTAAATGGCTAAAAAACATTATCTCCCTTAGTTTCTGTGAGAGATTTAGAAGTGGCTTGGCTGGGCAGTTGTGGGGCACAATCTCTCATAAGGTTGCAGTCAAGGTGTCAGCAGGGCTGCAGCTGCAATCATCTAAAGGCTTGACTAGAGCTTTAAGATCCACTACTTTTTCTCTTATAAAAGCTTCATTAAGATATGCTTTATATAACATTAAATTCACCCTTTGAAAAAGTACAGTTCAGTCCTTTTTAACTTATTCACAGAGTTTTGCAACCATCACCACTATGTAATTTTAGAACAATTTTAAAACTCCACAAAGAAACCCCATACTCATTAGCCAGCACTCCCCATGTTTCCTGCTTCCCACAGCCCATGGCAATCATTTACTTTCTGTCGCTAAGGATTTTTTTTTTAATAAAATTTATTTATTTGTTTGTTTATTTGTTTATGGACGGGTTGGTTCTTCGTTGCTGCATGCAGGCTTGCTCTATTTGCTCTTCATTGTGGTGTGCGGGCTTCTCACTGCAGTGGCTTCTCTTGTTGCAGTGCACGGGCTCTAGGCTCTGTAGTTGTGGCTTGCGGGCTCTAGAGTGCAGGCTCAGTAACTGTGGCGTGAGGACTTAGTTGCTCCACAGCATGTGGGATCTTCCCAGACCAGGGCTCGAACCCATGTCCCCTGCATTGGCAGGCGGATTCTTAACCACTGCGCCACCAGGGAAGCCCTGTCGATAACGATTTACCTATTCTGAACATTTTAGATAAACAGAATCATAAAATATGTGGCTTCTATCACTTAACGTGATGTTCTTAAGACCCTCCCATGCTGTGGCATGTATCAGTATTTCATTCCATTTTTTGCTCAAATAATATTACACTATATGGATATACCACATTCTGTTTACCCATGCATCATTCTATGGGCATTTGGGTTGTTTCCACTTTTGCTTATGATTATGAATTATGCTGCCACGAATATTTGAAATAGTGTTCAATTGTGAAATAATGCTAAGAATGAGAAATTCTTGCATGGATAGATGTTTTTCATTTCTCTCAGGTATACACCTAGGAGTGGAATTGTTGGGTCATATCGTAACGCTATGTTTAACATTTTGAGGGACTGCTATAGTATTTCCAAAACATCTGCACAATTTTGCATTCCCATCAGTAATATATGAGGGTTCCAATTTCTCAAAATCTTCACCAACACTTGTTATTTTCCTTTAAAAAAAAAAAATTTAGCCATCATAGTGGGTGTAAAGTGGTTTTTGTTTTGCATATACCTAATGACTAATGATTTGCGTTTCCCTAATGATTACTGATGCTGAGCAACTTGTCATGAGACTGTTGGACATTTATATATCTTCTTTGAAGAAATGCCTAATTCTTCGTATTTTTATTATTGAGTTGTAAGAGTTTCCTAAACATTCCATATACAAATTCCTTACGTATACGATTTCCAAATCTTCTCCCATTCTATGGGCTGTGTCTTCACTTTCTTGATGGGCCCTTTGAAGCACAAAAGTTTCTAATTTTAATGAAGTTCTATTTATTTTTTCTTTAGTTCCTTGTGTTTCGGTGTTGTATCTAAGAAATACTGCCTAACACAAGGTCACAAGGATTTACTCCTATATTTTTTCCTAAGTGTTTTATAGTGTTAGCTCTTACATTTAGGCCTATTACCATTTCTAGTTAATTTTTGTACACTGTGTGAGGTAGGGGCTCCAACTTCATTCTTCACATGTGGATATTTAGTTGTGCCAGCACCATCTGTTGAAAACACTATTTTTTCTGCACTGAGTTGTATTAACACCCTTACCGAAACTCAATTGACCAAAAATGCAAGGGTTTATTTCTGGACTCTCAATTTTATTCTATTGATCTATATTTGTATCCTTTTGCCAGTACTACACAGTCTTGATTACTGTAGCTTTGTATTAAGTTTTGGAATCAGGAAGTAAGAATTCTCCAATTATTTTTTTAAGTTTGTTCTGACTATTCTGGGTTCTTTGCATTTTCACATGAATTTTAGAATCTGAGCATCAATTTTTGCAAAAATGCTAGCTGGATTTTGATAAGGATCACATTGAATCTGTAGCTTAATTTAGAGAGTATTACCATCTTAACTATGTCTAGTCTATGAACAGTTAACAGTGGCAGTTATTAAAATAAATATTCTTTTTTGGCTTTGTAATTCTATATGGACATATATCCTCGGAATGTCAAAGAAAAAAAATGGGATGTTTGTTATAACGTTTTAACTGTATTTTTGACTCTGCTCCCTACTCCAACTGTAATTTTCTTGTTGATCCCATGCTAAGGTAAGAAAATAACCTATTTTCTGGTTCAAATCAACGTTCCGCAATGTTCAAAGGGATTTTTTTCTAGTTCTGGTTAGACAGTAAGTAAAGGTTTTATTTATGTCAACAAAGTACTTAATGCTCCGAGTATATGAAAATGTCAGTTAGAATTTGAAAGCAATACTGGCCCAATTGCAATGTGATAATCTGCTCAAGGGTAATTCTGAACTGACTACAGTTATATAGCAATCATGTCAATCACTACAGACTTAAAGAAAAAACACATTCACAGACGTATGTGTCTAAGACAAAAGTTCTACTATCTTAAAAGCTGCATCAAAAACTCTGCTTGCCACAGCTATCAAAAAGGGTAGTAACTATAGTTTACCATCTCAACTAATGGGCAGTGTTTGTCACTTGCCAAAATCATTTCTATATATTGCAGTAAAAGAATTCTTTGATATTCTCTAGAGATGGGGCAGGCAGACATGCTTAGGACATCCTACAAGGACACAAAGCCAATTCCCAATTGACTTCAACAATACTGTAGCAGTGCAGTGCTTCAAGACTTAGACAAAGGCAGCTTATTTCTTGACAGGGTCCATAAAAATCACTTTTTCCAAAAATTACCAAATAAATGAAATGCAATAATTTAAGAGCACTTAGGCTTTTCCTTCACTAAATAACAGAATGAAATGAAGAGTCACAAAATCACACAAAGCTAAAAATAAAAATTATATATATTTTTTTCTCATAGCTTATTTGAATAACGTTGAGCCAAATCTGTAAAATCATGACTTTTAAATTTGGAAATAAAGGGGCAAAAATCATCTCATTATGAAGAGCTAGGGTATAAACAACAGGTGCTGAACAGTCACTATATTTCTTCAGTGTAGATTTGAGAAATATTAATTACGTGACTTCAAATCCTCAAATTTGTCTCCAGAAAATACTATGGTTTGGCAAGCTCTATGCTTAATCTTATTGGTAAAATTATTATAATTTCTATTTTTAATGTTAACTTAAAATAGATTGGATCGGTTGCATAGAATACAAGGGTATAAAGCTATGTTGAAATTTACTTTGTCTCTTTCTTTTGCTCACATTACAATACTTTGCTCCCTAATAAAGTTCAGCAGTAGGTCGTGTCTTGCCAGCCAGGCAGAGACCTTGAAGAAGCTTGTCCTTTACCTCTCTGATTATCAGAGCAGGGAACGTATCATATGTGGCTCTCACAACAGACAAGTTTAATTACTACAATTTTTAAAACGTGAACATTTTTAGCAACACTTTCAGGATCATGGGAGCATTTCTGACAGCCAGAATGAGTTGGATTTAAACATCACTGTGCTATTTTTAGCTTTAAAATCAACACTTACATAAATACTCCCAAACCAATTAGCAGCAGCTGGAAAGTAAAGGTGTTCACATTTAGTTAGCACGAGCGCTCACGACAGCAAGTGTTCACAGGCTGCATGGAAGGGGCCAAGTACCAGGCAGGGCAGCCCTTTTTCTCCAGTGTGATCCTGGTGTTGGCACCAGGCTATCGTTTCAACGTTCACTGTGGGTATAAGTCACCGATTTCGTACAGCAAAGTGTATTCATGACGTAGCCTCATTAAGTTATACATCTCTAAATAAACTTAACACTCATGATAAAACTTTTTGGAAGAAAACGTTACCCACATTCTCATCACTATTCCCTAGTCATGAACAGCTATAAAACAATATTAAAAACAGCTTTATCGGGGCTTCCCTGGTGGCGCAGTGGTTGAGAATCCGCCTGCCGATGCAGGGGACACGGGTTCGTGCCCCGGTCTGGGAAGATCCCACATGCCGCGGAGCGGCTGGGCCCGTGAGCCATGGCCGCTGAGCCTGCGCGTCCGGAGCCTGTGCTCCGCAAGGGAGAGGCCACGACAGTGAGGCCCGCATACCACAAAAACAAACAAACAAACAAACAAAAAAAACAGCTTTACTGCTCAGTTTTTCATCTCTCAGATGAGAACTGAAATAGATGGTATCTGTAGATGGCTCGCTCTGACTTACAGGTGAAGATATATGGCCTTGATTCCCCACCCCAATGCATTTTAGCCACATTTGAAACCACTTGCCTACAAAATTTTCATTGCAATTTAGTTATGTTTCCAAAACTCAGGTGTATTTTAAAACAAGATTTGCATTCTGAAAAGCCAACTGCAAGTTTCTTTTGAAACTGCATATGAATTTTAGAATGAGAGTAACAGAAAAATTATACAGAGAAGACTTGAATGTTAAGTTATGTGCCTGGTGCTCATACATAAACATCATGTAAATTATAAAATTAAAATTCTGGGCATAATTTCAGAATATTTGTTTTGACTTTTTAGAACACGAATATCTGTACTAAAGTAAAAACAAGTTGTATCTTATATGCACACATGAGATGAACATCCATTTTGGTAGTCAAGCACTGTTATTCAAGCTAGACCTGATATATTTTCTTCATGCCTTGGGCAATGCCATGCCATGGGAAATATCTCAGTTGGCTTCATAGATGCTACCCCAAAATGTTTCAGTCCTAGCAATTTGACACGTCCATAATTTATTTTATATAAATGATATGTTTATTCATTATATATATATATATATATAAACCAAATGTAAATATTAGATATACAAAATGTATATTAGGCTGTACTGGGTTGGCCAAAAAGTGCCTTAAGTTTTTAAGTAAAAAGACATTGTTCATTTTCACCAAGAACTTTATTGAACAACGCATCCACCGTTTTGTTCCATTACCTTCTGCCATTTTTCAGGCAACTTCGTAATTCCATCTCCCCAAAACTTGTGATATTTTTGAGCAAATAACTGTTCCAAGTGCCTTTTACAGTCTTCCAGGGATTTGAAATTTTTCCATTAAGAGAATTTTGTAAAGACTGAAATAAATGGAAATCCAAACGTGAAATGTCTGGTGAATACAGCAGATGAATCAGAACTTCCTAGCCAAGCTGTAACAGTTTTTGCCTGGTCATCAGAGAAACATGTGGTCTTGTGTTATCCTGATGGAAGATTATGCAATTTCTGTTGACTAATTCTGGACGTTTTTCGTCGAGTGCTGCTTTCAGTTGGGCTAACTGGGAGCAGTACTTGTTGGAATTAATCATTTGGTTTTCCAGAAGGAGCTCATAATAGAGGACTCCCTTCCAATCCCACTATATACACAACATCACCTTCTTTGGATGAAGACCGGCATTTGGAGTGGTTGATGGTTGTTCATTTCACTTGCCCCATGATCTCTTCCATTCCACATTACTGTACAGTATCCACTTTTCATCACCCATCACAATTTGTTTCACAAACGGAAGGTTTTCATTACATTTAAGAAGAGAATTGCATGCAGAAATATGGTCTAGAAGGTTTCTTTTGCTTAACTTATGTGGAAACCAAACATCAAAGCAATGAACACAGCCAAGCTGGTGCAAATGATTTTCAAGGCTTGATTTGGATATTTTGACTATGTTGGCTATCTCCCACGTGATATAATGTTGATTGCTCTCAATTAATGTCTCGATTTGATCGCTCTCAACTTAAACTGGTCTACCCGACCATGGAACATCGTTCAGCTAGCAATCTCCAGCATAAAGCTTCGAAAACTACTTTGACACGTTTGATCAGTCATAGCACCTTCTCCATACACCGCATAAATCTTTTTCTTGCATGTCAGTTGCATTTTTACCTTTCTTGAAATAATAAAACGTAATATGCCAAAAATATTGTTTTTTCTTCCATCTTCAATATTAAAATGGCTGCACAAAAATTCACCAATTTTGATATGTCTTTTTTTAACTGCATGCTAATATGACAGCTGTCACATACAATTTAACAAAACTGTTTTGAATGAAATTAAAGACAACTAAGTGCTACTAGAGCCATCTTACGGAAAAAGCCAAATGAACCTTTTGGCCAACTAAGTATGTCCATATATCTAGAAATGGGCACTGCCTTATAACAAATAGTGCAGATACTCAGATATCCTGAACAATACTAAGCAAACCCCAGAAAGAATGGTGACGACAAGCTAGTCTAGTCCACTCATTTTATAGCTAAGGAAACTGAGACACAGAAGGGTTAGGTGACAAGTCCTTTAAATTATTGTGATAGTGACAAAACCAGAATTCAGGATTCTTGATTCTCAATTCAGAGCTCCTTCTGTGTACCATGGTAAATAGTTGCTGACTTAATGAATGCTGATCTTATGCTGATCACTTTATGGATTCTTTTTTCTTTCAATGACAGTAACAAAAATTTTAATGATGTCTTGGATATACTTTACCCAACTTTCAAAGATCTCACAACATTTCACATACAGCTAGATACATATTCATGACAATCCTAAATAATTTCTAGGCATTCATATTCCAATTTTATACATGGGCATATTCAAGTAAAAAAAAAAAAAAAAAAGCTTAATGTCTTGTTCAAGGTGAAACTAAGGGACAAAGAAAGAACCAAGGACCAATGTGTCCTAAGATTGAGGTATGTATGCAAGCATGTTAAACATATTTACCCTGCAATGTCTCTTAGCTGCTGATTTTAAACAAATGGTGTGAGCAAGAAATACTATATTGTGAAGCATTAAAAAGGATTTATATGAAAAACTATCAAGTATGTCATTATTCCAGAGATTGAGATCTAATAATTTTATGTTTTATTTATTTATTTATTTTAACATCTTTATTGGATATAATTGCTTTAAATGCTGTGTTAGTTTCTGCTTTACAACAAAGTGAATCAGTTACACATATACATATGTTCCCAAATCTCCTCCCCTCTTGTGTCTCCCTCCCACCCTCCCTATCCCACCCCTCTAGGTGGTCACAAAGCACCGAGCTGATCTCCCTGTGCTATGCGGCTGCTTCCCACTAGCTATCTATTTTACATTTGGTAGTGTATATACGTCCATGCCACTCTCTCACTTTGTCCCAGCTTGCCCTTCCCCCTGCAATATCCTCAAGTCCATTCTCTAGTAGGTTTCTGTCTTTATTCCCATCTTGCCCATAGGTCCTTCTAACATGTTTTTTTTTAGATTCCATATATATGTGTTAGCATACGGTATTTGCTTTACTCTTTCTGACTTACTTCACTCTGTATAACTGACTCTAGGTCCATCCACCTCACTACAAATAACTCAATTTTGTTTCTTTTTATGGCTGAGTAATATTGCATTGTACATATGTGCCACATATTCTTTATCCATTCATCTGTTGATGGACACTTAAGTTGCTTCCATGTCCTGGCTATTGTAAATAGAACTGCCATGAACATTTTGGTACATGACTCTTTTTGAATTATGGTTTTCTCAGGGTATATGCCCAGTAGTGGGATTGCTGGGTCGTACGGTAGTTCTATTTTTAATTTTATAAGGAACCTCCATACTGTTCTCCATAGTGGCTGTATCAATTTACATTCCCACCAACAGGGCAACAGAGTTCCCTTTTCTCCACACCCTCTCCAGAATTTACTGTTTGTAGATTTTTTGATGATGGCCACTCTGACCAGTGTGAGATAATATCTCATTGTAGTTTTCCTTTTTTTTCTCAAGGTAACAGTAGTGTTTTTCTTAACTGCAACCATGTCTATAAACCTAATAAATAGGTTTTTTTCTTTTTTTAA
Organism: Kogia breviceps; assembly: GCF_026419965.1. Classification (NCBI taxonomy): domain Eukaryota; kingdom Metazoa; phylum Chordata; class Mammalia; order Artiodactyla; family Physeteridae; genus Kogia; species Kogia breviceps. The sequence continues at coordinate 171,324,250 of NC_081311.1, read as the reverse complement.
TACAGCAGATTCTTATTAGTCAACAATTTTATACACATCAGTGTATACATGTCAACCATTGTAGTTCTGATTTGCATTTCTTTAATGATTAATGATGTTGAGCATTCCTTCATGTGTTTGCAGGAAATCTGTATAACTTCTTTGGAGAAATGTCTATTTAGGTCTTCTGCCCATTTTTGGATTGGGTTGTTTGTTTTGTTGATATTGAGCTGCATGAGCTGCTTGTATATTTTGGATATTAATCCTTTGTCAGTTGCTTCATTTGCAAATATTTTCTCTCATTCTGAGGGTTATCTTTTTGTCTTGTTTATGGTTCCCTTTGCTGTGCAAAAGCTTTTACATTTCATTAGGTCCCATTTGTTTATTTTTGTTTTTATTTCCTTTTCTCTAGGAGTTTGGTCAAAATGGATTTTGCTGTGATTTATGTTATAGAGTGTTCTGCCTATGTCTTCCTCTAAGAGTTTTATAGCGTCTGGCCTTACATTTAGGTCTTTAATCCGTTTTGAGTTTACTTTTGTGTATGGTGTTAGGGAGTGTTCTAATTTCATTCTTTTACATGTAGCTGTCCAGATTTCCCAGCACCACTTATTGAAGTGGCTGTCTTTTCTCCACTGTATATTTTTGCCTCCTTTATCAAAGATAAAGTGACCATATGTGTGTGGGTTTATCTCTGGGCTTTCTATCCTGTTCCATTGATCTATATTTCTGTTTTTGTGCCAGTACCATACTGTCTTGTATACTGTAGCTTTGTAGTATAGTCTGAAGTCAAGTAGCCTGATGCCTCCAGCTCCATTTTTCTTTCTCAAGACTGTTTTGCTATTTGGGGTCTTTTGTGTTTCCATACAAATTGTGAAATTTTTTGTTCTAGTTCTGTAAAAACTGCCAGTAGTACTTTGATAGGAATTGCACTGAATCTGTAGATTGCTTTGGGTAGCAGAGTCATTTTCACGATGTTGATTCTTCCAATCCAAGAACATGGTATATCTCTCCATCCATTTCTATCGTCTTTAATTTCATTCATCAGTGTCCTATAATTTTCTGAATACAGGTATTTTCACTCTTTAGGTAGGCTTATTCCTAGATATTTTATTCTGTTTGTTGCAGTGGTAAATGGGAGTGTTTTCTTAATTTCACTTTCAGGTTTTTCATCATTAGTGTATAGTAATGCAAGAGATTTCTGTGCATTAATTTTGTATCCTTCTACTTTACCAAATTCATTGATTAGCTCTAGTAGTTTTCTGGTACCATCCTTATGATTCTCTATGTATATTATCATGTGATGTGCAAACAGTGACAGCTTTACTTCTTCTTTTCCAATTTGGATTCCTTTTATTTCTTTTTCTTCTTTGATTGCTGTGGCTAAAACTTCTATACTATGCTGAATAATAGTGGTGAGAGTGGGCAACCTTGTCTTGTTCCTGATCTTAGTGGAAATGGTTTCAGTTTTTCACCACTGAGGATGATGTTGGCTGTGGGTTTTTCATATAAGGCCTTTATTATGTTGAGGAAAGTTCCCCCATGCCTACTTTCTACAGGGTTTTTATCATAAATGGGTGTTGAATTTTGTCGAAAGTTTTCTCTGCATCTATTGAGATAATCATATGGTTTATCTCCTTCAATTTGTTAATATGGTGTATCACGTTGATTGATTTGCATATATTGAAGAATCCTTGCATTCCTGGAATAAACCCCACTTGATCATGGTGTATGACCCTTTTAATGTGCTGCTGGATTCTGTTTGCTTGTATTCTGTTGAGGATTTTTGCATCTATGTTTATCAGTGATATTAGCCTGTAGTTTTCTTCTTTTGTGACATCTTTGTCTGGTTTTGGTATCAGGGTGATGGTGGCCTCATAGAATGAGTTTGGGAGTTTTCCTCCCTCTGCTATATTTTGGAAGAGTTTGAGGAGGATAGGTGTTAGCTCTTCTCTAAATGTCTGATAGAATTAGCCTGTGAGGCCATCTGGTCCTGGGCTTCTGTTTGTTGGAAGATTTTAAATCTCAGTTTCAATTTAATTGCTTGTGATTCGTCTATTCATATTTTCTATTTCTTCCTGGTTCAGTCTTGGAAGGTTGTGCATTTCTAAGAAATTGTCCATTTCTTCCAGGTTGTCATTATATTGGCATAGAGTTGCTTGTAGTAATCTCTAATAATCTTTTGTATTTCTGCAGTGTCAGTTGTTACTTCTCCTTTTTCATTTCTAATTCTATTGATTTGTCTTCTCCCTTTTTTCTTGATGAGTCTGGCTAATGGTTTATCAATTTCCTCAAAGAACCAGCTTTTAGTTTTATTGATCTTTGCTATTATTTCCTTCATCATTTATTTCTGATCTGATTTTTATGATTTCTTTCCTTTGCTAAGTTTGGGGTTTTTTTTTTCTTCTTTCTCTAGCTGCTTTAGGTGTAAGGTCAGGTTGTTTATTTGAGATGTTTCTTGTTTCTTAAGGTAGGGTTGTATTGTTATAAATTTCCCTCTTAGAACTGCTTTCGCTGCATCCCATATGTTTTGGGTCATTTTGTTTTCATTGTCATTGGTTTCTAAGTATTTTTTTATTTCCTCTTTGATTTCTTCAGTGATCACTTGGTCATTAAGTGGTGTATTGTTTAGCCTCCATGTGTATTTTTTTTTACAGATTTTTTCCTCTAATTGAATTCTAGTCTCAGAGCATTGTGTTCGGAAAAGATACTTGATATGATTTCAATTTTCTTAAATTTATCAAGGCTTGTTTTGTGACCCAAGATATGATCTATCCTGGAAAATGTTCTATGAGCACTTGAGAATAATGTGTATTCTGTTGTTTGGGGATGGAATGTGCTATAAATATCAATTAAGTCCATCTTGTTTAATGTATCATTTAAAGCTCGTGTTTCCTTATTTATTTTCATTTTGGATGATCTGTTCATTGGTGAAAATGGGGTGTTAAAGTCCCCTACTATGATTGTGTTGCTGTCGTTTTCCCCTTTTATGGCTGTTAGCATTTGCCTTATGTATTGAGGTGCTCCTATGTTGGGTGCATAAATATTTACAATTGTTATATCTTCTTCATGGATCAATCCCTTGATCATTATGTACTGTCCTTCTTTGTCTTTTGTCATAGTCTTTGTTTTAAAGTCTATTTTGTCTGACATGAGAATTGTTACTCCAGCTTTTTGATTTCTATTTGCATGGAATATCTTTTTCCATCCCCTCACTTTCAGTCTATATGTGTGCCTAGGTCTGAAGTGGGTCTCTTATAGACAGCACATATATGGGTCTTGTTTTTGTATCCATTCAGCCAGTCTGTGTCTTTTGGTGGCAGCATTTAATCCATTTACATTTAAGGTAATTATCAATATGTATGTTCCTATTACCATTTTCTTAATTGTTTTGGGTTTGTTATTGTAGGTCTTTTCCTTCTCTTGTGTTTCCTGCCTAGAGAAGTTCCTTTAGCATTTGTTGTAAAGCTGGATTGGTGGTGCTGTATTCTCTTAGCTTTTGCTTATCTGTAAAGGTTTTAATTTCTCCATCAAATCTGAATGAGATTCTTGCTGGGGAGAGTAATCTTGGTTGTAGGTTTTTCTCCTTCATCACTTTAAATATGTCCTGCCACTCCCTTCTGGCTTGCAGAGTTTCTGCTGAAAGAACAGCTGTTAACCTTATGGGGATTCCCTTGTGTGTTATTTGTTGTTTTTCCCCTTGCTGCTTTTAATATTTTTTCTTCGTATTTAATTTTTGATAGTTTGATTAATATGTGTCTTGGCATGTTTCTCCTTGGATTTATCCTGTATGGGACTCTGTGCTTCCTGGACTTGATTAACTATTTCAGTTCCCATATTAGGGAAATTTTCAATTATAATCTCTTCAAACATTTTCTCAGTCCCTTTCTTTTTCTCTTCTTCTTCTGGGACCCCTATAATTCGAATGTTGGTGCATTTAATGTTGTCCCAGAGGTCGTTGAGACTGTCTTCAGTTCTATTCATTCTTTTTTCTTTATTCTGCTCTGCAGTAGTTATTTCCACTATTTTATCTTCCAGGTCACTTATCCACTCTTCTGCCTCAGTTATTCTGCTATTGATCCCTTCTAGAGAATTCTTAATTTCATTTATTGTGTTGTTCATCACTGTTTGTTTGCTCTTTAGTTCTTCGAGGTCTTTGTTAAACGTTTCTTGTATTTTCTCCATTCTATTTCCAAGATTTTGGATCATCTTTACTATCATTACTCTGAATTATTTTTCAGGTAGACTGCCTATATACTCTTCATTTGTTTGGTCTGGTGGGTTTTTGCCTTGCCCCTTCATCTGCTGTGTGTTTCTCTGTCTTCTCATTTTGCTTAAGTTACTGTGTTTGGGGTCTCGTTTTCGCAGGCTGAAGGTTCGTAGTTTCTGTTGTTTTCGGTGTCTGTCCCCAGTGGCTAAGGTTAGTTCAGGGGGTTGTGTAGGCTTCCTGGTGGAGGGGAGTAGTGCTTGTGTTCTGTTGGATGAGGCTGGATCTCATCTTTCTTGTGGGCAGGTCCACATCTGGTGGTGTGTTGGCGGTGTTGTGGCCTTATTATGATTTTAGGCAGCCTCTTCGCTAATGGGTGGGGTTGTGTTCCTGTCTTGTTAGTTGCTTGGCACAGGGTGTCCAGCACTGTAGCTTGCTGGTCGTTGAGTGGAGCTGGGTCTTCGCATTGACATGAGATCTCTGGGAGATTTTCGCCATTTGATATTATGTGGAGCTGGGAGGTCTCTTGTGGGCGAGTGACCTGAACTTGGCTCTCCTACCTCAGAGGCACAGCCCTGATACCTGGCTGGAGCACCAAGAGCCTGTCATCCCCACGGCTCAGAATAAAAGGGAGAAAATAAAGAGAGAAAGAAGAAGATAAAATAAAGTAAAATAAAATAAAGTTATTAAAGTTAAAAAATTATTTAAAAACATTTTTTAAAGTAATAAAAAAAAAAAAAACTGGAGAGAACCCTAGGACAAATAGTAAAAGCAAAGCTCTACAGACAAAATCACACACAGAAGCATACACATACACACTCACAAAAAGAGAAAAAGGGAAAAATATATATATATCGTTGCTCCCAAAGTCCACCTCCTCAATTTGGGACGATTCTTTGTCTATTCAGGTATTCCACAGATGCAGGGTACATCAAGTTGATTGTGGAGCTTTAATCCGCTGCTCCTGAGGCTGCTGGGAGAGATTTCCCTTTCTCTTCTTTGTTCGCACAGCTCCCGGGGTTCAGCTTTGGATTTGGCCCCGCCTCTGCATGTAGGTCACCTGAGGGCGTCTGTTCTTCGCTCAGACAGGACGGGATTCAAGGAGCAGCTGAGTCGGGGGCTCTGGCTCACTCAGGCTATGGGGGAGGGAGGGGTACGGATGCTGGGCGAGCCTGCAGCAGCAGAGGCCAGCATGACATTGCACCAGCCTGAGGAACGCCGTGTTCTCCCGGGGAAGTTGTCCCTGGATCACGGGACCCTGGCAGTGGCGGGTGGCACAGGCTCCCGGGAGGGCAGGTGTGGATAGCGACCTGTGCTTGCACACAGGCTTCTTGGCGGCAGCAGCAGCAGCCTTAGCGTCTCGCGCCCGTCTCTGGAGCTCCTTTAAGCGGCGTTCTTAATCCCCTCTCCTTGCGCAGCAGGAAGCAAAGAGGGAAGAAAAAGTCTCTTGCCTCTTCAGCAGCTCCAGACTTCTCCCGGACTCCCTCCCAGCTAGCTGTGGAGCACTAACCCCTTCGGGCTGTGTTCACGCTGCCAACCCCAGCCCTCTCCCGGCGATCCTACCGAAGCCCGAGCCTCAGCTCCCAGCCCTCTCCCGCCCCGGCGGGTGAGCAGACAAGCTTCTCGGGCTGGTGAGTGCTGGTTGGCACCGATCCTCTGTGCAGGAGTCTCTCCGCTTTGCCCTCCGCACCCTGTTACTGCGCTCTCCTCCGCGGCTCCGAAGCTTCCCCCCTCAGCCACCCGCAGTCTCCGCCCGCGAAGGGGCTTCCTAGTGTGTGGGAACCTTTCCTCCTTCACAGCTCCCTCCCACTGGTGCAGGTACCGTCCCTATTCTTTTGTCTCTGTTTTTTCTTTTTTCTTCTGCCCTACCCAGGTATGTGGGGAGTTTCTTGCCTTTTGGGAGCTGTGAGGTCTTCTGCCAGCGTTCAGTGGGTGTTCTGTAGGAGTTGTTCCACATGTAGATGTATTTCTGATGTATTTGTGGGGAGGAAGGTGATCTCCACGTCTTACTCTTCCGCCATCTTGAAGTTCCTCCTCTAATAATAATTTTACTTTTAAAATAAAAGCTATTTTTTGAGAATGCAATTCATTAGATCAATCTACTAACTAATCTCAAAACTTTGGCTTGTGGGGTATATGTGCGCACATATATATACACACGCACTGCTAAGCGACAGGGTAAGTTACCTTAATGCTTCTAGGGTAAAAGTGGACTGAGTTTAAACAATTCTGGATTTTGTAAAATACACTGAAAGTCAACAATATTCCAGCCGGCTCTCTCAAAGAGATCGTGCCACTGCGAATGATGCACTTCACAGGTTAAATCCCACTGACTCTTGACACATTCAGAGTTGGCCACACCTTCTCCTCATCCGGCATGTGTTCAGGAGATGCTGCATGGTTTTAATAGGTTTAACAAAAATAAGACAGACCAAGCTATAGTTGTAAAATTAAGCTCTGGTCTAAGACAAAGGAGACACAGGTTCCAACAGAAGTTCTCTCATAGGTTTGCCTGGTGATGTCACCTAATCTCCTGACCCTCTATTCCATCATCTGTAAAGTAAGGACAAGAAGATTTCTAAGGTCTATTCCAGGTACAAAATATCCTAGATATCCCAGAACTTAGTGAAGAGACACCAAAGAGTAAAGTAGGTAAGTCCCCACTAAAGGAAAGAAAAATTTTTCAACAGATAAATTAAGGGTGATTATTCATTTGAACCATTTTTTTTCAAAGCTTCCCTTGAAAAGCAAACTCTCTCAAAGACATATAATTATATACTTTCTTCACATACTGATTCTAAATAACTTTTGGGGAACAAAAATATGACACAAGGTAGAGTCTACTTGAAATAAAACTAAAACCCTCCCTCCATACCTCATTTTTCTTTTTCTTCTTTTATGATATTTTCTTGGATATTTCCTTTCCTCCTTACTGTTAGTAATTAGCAGAGTTAAGAGTTCATTGTTAAGATTTGCCAGTATTCTGATTTAGATTTGAGGAGACAAACTTTTTCAATAATTTTTTTTTTAAATGGATACTCTTTACACATTTTACCTGCTGGGATTTTTTGTTTGTGTTATTTGCTGTTTGTTTTTTTTAGAAAATTATAAGGTGACCAAGGCTTGACTAAACCTGATATCAGGAAGTTAAAACACAACTGTAAGTTAAAAAAAAGCTGGGGGGAGGAGGGAAATTCCGTTCTGTTTGTGAGATCTGAGTTGAACAGATGCACTGACTAGTCTTATCTAGGTACCAAAAATGAAAACCACTATTGATGCCACGATCAGCACTGCATCAGCTCTGTTGATCTTTCCACTTAACACCAACACCTGTGGGTGTGCTGCTTCCCAAGCAAATATGTTCAATGAAAAAGGCTGCTTTAAAAACCTTAGAACTGTGGAAGTTCAGAAGTTCAACAAGGCAATCCTGCAGCTGCTGTTTTAAGCTCCAATGTTTCTTACTCACATACTCAAATAACACATTTCAAAAAGTGCTAAAAAGAAAAGTGGAAAACATTTTTTTTCAAATACAAGACTGATACAAACATGTTTATAATGACTGCTTCAGTTTATAAATGGATTACTTCCCCCACCCAGTTACACCTAATTTTCCCTAGTTTTCGGTATTACTGAATCTGTCAAAACCGCTTGAGTACACCAAGATAGTGCTGTCTACCAGTGAAAGGGTGAAGATACTGAACAATACAGCACACTGTTCCATAAGGGTCTGCTTCAGGTCATGCTCCCATCATAAAACATGTGATCAAAGGTATTATAAACACCTGCTTCTCTTCCACTTAATCTCTATTTAAACTGTAGCATCTTCTCAGATATTTAGAATAGAAGTATGTCCAAATGGACAGTTTGATGGCACTAGAGCTTCACATATAACTACAAACCATCACCTAAAGCTGGCAAATATAAAAAGACTTGAGGAAGTTGGGATAATTTAGCAATTACAAAAAAAAATTTCTAGCTTAACTGTATTTCTTGCTGGCTGAAATATATTTCAATCAGGTTTGATTCTCGAAATGTACCTTATGCACTGAAGCAAAGCTACACAGATTCCAAGCTTCACTGGGAGAGTGTAAAGATAAAAGAAAATGCTATTAAAGGAATATTTTTCATTGGCACATGCATTTCACTCATGCCAGTACAGGCATACTCCTCTACCAGTCTGCACTATGAAAGTCTTCCCTATGAAAATAGGCTGCAGAAAATGTTGAATCCACAACCATGTCCATAGGGACTTGTTTTAGGAGGGGGAAAAAACCCACAGGGATTTAGGTGCATGCTCTGTTTAGTAGAAACTTTCCAATCATTTCTCAAAATGTAGGAAGTCAAAGGTCTGTGTTGAAAAATCCTTTACAATTATCAGATGGAGAACTAAGTCTGCAACTCATGTTTGTCCATGAATAAGGCATGCTCAAGGACTTTGTTTTTAAGTCTTTCGTGTTGCTTACATTTGGTAGACATTCACTCTCTTCTCATTCAGCTCTGGGCTTGGCAGTGGTGGGGCGGGGGTGTGTGGAAAGTAGGATTCAAAGATGAATATAGCACTGTCTTTGCATTCAAAGCTGAGAGCTAGCTGGAACCATTGCCAGAGCAATCTCTGGCGAGATAATTTAAAGCAGAATTGAAAGCTAATCTTTATTTATTGATTGAAATAATTGAAGCAAAAGAGAATGCACCAATTTGTACCTGGCTGGTTATGTTTCTTTATATATCCTTTTATATTTTATTTAATATAATGTAATTTAAAATGACTTTCATTATTTATAAAATGTATCTAAACCAATATTTAAAACCATCTAGGTCCCACAGTGGCTGCAAGCTTGAGTTTGTCAGGCTTTGGCCAGCTGGGAAAAGGAGACCTGTCCTACTGAAACCTCCAGACTGGAGATTACTGATCATGGTGGGGACCTTCCACCAGAGACAGGACTGGGAACAAGACCCCATCATTGCAGCAAGGCTGTTTTGAAACTTTTGCTCAATAACTTTTCTTCCAGCTATCTCATTTCTTTAGATCCAAACTTAGGTCAAGGTAAGAAATCCCTTGGGTCAACTGTCTTCTTCCATTGTTTTTCCCGCTTTGGGCACCTCTTCATCCTTCAATGGTACATCACATCCTAAATGCCTCCAAACCTTCCTCCTCCGCTATTTTCAGGGGTGCCCTGAAGCAGCATGAAGAAAATGAGCATGTTCTACTTTAGCGGGTTGCTGAGGAAGTGGTATCACTGGGCAAAGTCAGTTTTCATTCAAATCAAGGTGGTGGAGTGACTACTACAAGAGATTCCTGAGCTCATGAAAGAGTTTCAGGGAAGGATGCTCCCCTTTGTTCCAGGCACTGTGCCACACACTAGGGATAAAATCACAGATATTTGTCACCTTAATGAGATGCTGTGGAGGGAAGAGCAGAGAGGCTGGAGAGGAGATGGTGGTGACTGGCCTCTGCACTGTTCCCCTTTATATGCTCCATAATTCAACTCCACTGCGAACCAGCCAGGTTCCAACTGAACTGCTAGTCTTCCTCCAACCTCAACCCCTTTCCATGTACAAGAGCAGGTATAAGCAAACAGACGAAGAGAAATTAGACATTCTCCATCTAAAGCAGTGTTTTTAATATATATTTTTTGATCACAGGCTCCCCTACAAAACTAACGACAGTAATGGTTCCCTTCCCAATACAGGTATGCATATGCATATCCACACAGAATTCTGCACAAAATTTCAGGCTTTCCAAACTCCACAATATTGACTATGATCTCAAGGTTAAGAACTTACATTTAGCTGTTAATGCAAGCCCAGATCTCTGACAGAATCGTAAGAGATTTGTACTACAGAAATGATAAACATGTTTTCACAGATATATCCTTAAGCAGTGATTGCTACAAGGGACAATATCTGAATAGGGCAGGAGGTAGCTGCTACAGATAAAAAGCCTGAGTGGATAGGGGGCGGGGGGTATCTCTAACTGACCACGCTGCTCACCTACTTTCCTGAGATCCTCCAGGGAGGGGAAGGGTACAGTACAAACATCCCTTCAAAATCTGTCAGCAAACGCTGAGATCTTTTCTGAAGACTCCTTGACAAGCTAAGTCATTCCTGCACATGAACTTCCCAGTGTGAGTGATTCATATGGTGCTGTGGCAAAATTACAAATGATCACATGCTCTGGACCTTTGGCTTACATGCAGTATATATGAAATTTCAAGTGTTGAATCTGTGAGTGCTAAAGGTCTGATATTCTTGACAACTACTAGTCCATTTGTTCACTATTCTAGGATTGACAAATTTCAGCCTGTAAACTTAAATCTTTTCCTCCAACCCCTGATCCAGAAAATTACTAGAAGTATGTGGCAAAGGTATACTCTAATTAGTTTTCTTAATTCACATCTTAAAACTGCTCCTATTAACTCATCCTAACAGTGATGAGTTAATCCAAATGTCATCTCTGGATTAATCTTTGAAACCCATTCAGATTCACCAAATGGGCATAGTTACTGGAGCAATTCTGTAGGACAAGAAATTTAAAGCAATGAAAACTGCTAGAGGAGGAATTGGCAGATCCTTTAAAAGTTCTGGTACCTCTTAGAGAAGAGCCACAAACCAGCTTCATAAAGACTTCCCCCACATCACCGGGCAATTCTTTTCAGCATAGCATGTGCATCACCACCACCTCTCCCACCTTCATGTTCACCAGGCTTCAAGAACACAGTATGACAGCTCAGGAAACACTGTCTGATGAATGTCACCTGAAATGCTCATGAAATTGACATGGCTCCCACCTTACAAAGTTGGAAGAAAGCAAGTCACATCAGTTCACCTTAGGTCTCTGCTTGATTTTTATCAGCTTATAGTAGATGTTCATATTTAGTGAATGAATGAATCACTAAACAAGCCAATCCACCTACCCTGTTTTCTGATTGTGAACCAGACTGTACTCCCATATTCCCTTCCAAAGAAACATGGGCCAGTGCACTTCTTCATAATTGCATGCAGAAATAACAAGCCAAGGAAAAACTGTATCTTTCTAGTCACTCAGCAAAGTGTCAATTTATAAATAGTTGTAAATATTTGAATGTTCCCTGAACTATATTTTTCTAAGTGATAAGTATAACAGAAAAGAATGGTTTAAAAAAGAACAAGCAGTTATTTTTCAAATCTATTACAGATTACTTACTCAATTCTATATACGCAACAAAACAGAATCCCAAACAAGAAAGAAGTCTTTCTAATCAAAGATTCCCTGGACCTGAACAAAATAGAGATTTTCTTCTAATCCAATTTCTGTTAAGATGTCTGTCACAACACCATCAACCCAGTCCTCAGCCATGCCTAATCAGTGATAAAGGCTCACACTTTTAATGAACAACCAGGGTTGCATAGAGAAGTGCATGCTTCCTGACAGGGTTTTTAAACTGAGTGGTGATGTAAACCTCTCTATTCTCTTCTTATTACAAGGGAAATACTTCTCCTGTAGCTGAGGACACTCAGGTGATGTACCTCTACAAAATATGGCAAATGACCTATCCATTTGTGAAGCAATCGCAGCATATTAAAATTACATTTAACAGCTCTTCAGAAGGGAATGGCAACAGGAAACAAAAATAAGAGTCTATATAATCATACATATTGATTACTTTTCTGGGGGTGGCCTCCTAAGGAATAAGCAAATCACCAATATGACAATAAAGAAAAAGCTTGGTGTTAACTCATTCTTAAAGACTGAAATACATGCATGCAGAAAGAATAATGGTTAGGATGCCCAATGGATGAAAAAGAGTATGAACAAAACAATGGACTCAGTCTTACCCCCTGCTCCAGTAAATGGGGAATCCATGAGATTTTAGGTTCATATTTGTCATCTCACCAAAAACAGAAATGTATAGCAAATTGGCAGCTGGTATTCAGCAGTGGGCTGAAGTACCATGGACAATGAAAGGAGCCAGGCATGCAACCTGTGCTTACTTTGCTCTCGCGAGTCAGGTGGTCAGGTGGGCTCATCAAGACAATTTGGAGCTGGTAGAGAAGAGGGGTCATAAGTTTTGCACCATTCTATATACTTTGCACTATGAAGTCTGTAGTTATTCATATAAATCTATATTATTGCCACTAAAGGTACCAGAATATGCCACTCCAAAATATGCCACTTTGGCAAAAGGACTATTTAGAGTTAAATGTAGCTGGGAAGCAGCAGACACAGTAGAAACTCTACCTCACTTTAAATGCCAGAAACAAATCAAATTACAGGCCAACGTCACTGATGAATATAGATGCAAAAATTCTTAACAAAATATTAGCAAACCAAATCCAACAATTCATTAAAGGATCATATACCATGATCAGGTGGTAAGACTTCTTGTCTTAATTGATTTCCTCACTGAAGCCCAAACTCTGTCAAATTTTAATCTTTCCCTCGAAAGGAAATGACTCTGCACAATTGTCTCATACATCGCTGGCTGAGTATGTTTCTATCATGACTCTTAGGTTTCATTAGGGCTCTAATGATGACTTCTCAGTGTGTGGGTCTATTGCTGGAAAGACTGATAAGTACTTGCCCAAGAGTTAGAGCCTTGTTGCAAAAACTTGGTAGTCATTTGATTTGCAGTTGCAAACTCTTTAAAGCCTGATGCCCTTTACTTGACTGGTCTCATAGAACCACATTCATTTGAACACTTCTGCATGAAAATAGCTCTCAATATATAATTGCTCTGGACTCAAACAGTTGGCCTAACCCTATTGTCTCCTATAATCCCACTGTCACATTTGAAGTCATTCTTTAACAATTTCTTAGGTATGGCCTCTATCGTTTGTTGAGACAATATCCACATGGAATGAGACTATACCTATTTTGCTTATTTCAACCTGAGTAGCTGCTGTGATAAGCATCACTTTAAACCTGGTAGAGTTTTTTGTTTGTTTGTTTGCTTTTTAATGATGTTATCATTAGTAATATTATTTTTCCATCTGAAACATCTAATATTAACTCTGAGGAAATGGTGATACTCATTTCAGGTTGATGGCTTTCCAAAATACTTTTTCCTCTATCTACTATTGGATAAAGCAATGTTTCAATAGATTCTTTATCTCTTTCATTCCTCAAATAATCTCATTACAAATGATGTTTTATGAGGTGAAGAGAACCTGCTAAAATAGGACCATTTTTGTCCATAGTACTGAAGACAGGAAGAAAAAGAGGAGAAAATTTACTCATCAAATGGCAAGGTCAATGAGTTTTTTAAAAAGCTAGCTATGGGGATGCCAGGCTTATAAAAAGCCAAGTCCCATGCCCCACTTCAGACTAAGAACCACTATTATTCAACTAGCATAAGAAGAAAGGAAGCAGCCAATTTATAGAAGGTACATTATATGATGGACAAAGAAAGATGACAGTTTTATTCAACGAAGGAACAAGTATGTGTTGTTTTTTAAGCTGAAATTTAAAAGAAACCAAAAAGAGGGCTCAAAATATTATGTCCTAAATATAGAGAATATTTTCCATCTTCAGTTTGGATGCACTTTTAAGTTCAGACACTTTCTATTATTAATACTCTCCTCCTCAAAGAAGAGTTAAAAATATAAGAAAAAAAAGCCTTAATTAATTTTGACAGCAACTGCATTAAAATGAACTGTTAAATAAACTTCTAAGACTCTAAGCAAAGAAAGCTAGAGGAGGGCTGCTAACAATGCCCATATCTAAAATCTAAATCTCAATTATCTGCTATATTTACAACTTCATGCTTTACAATGTGCTGGAAGGGATGGATGGCTTAGTGGTCTAAGCACCTCGTTTTGAATTGCTGTGTTCCCTGAATCACATCACTTAATTCACCCCCTAGTCCTTGCAGGGGCTGGATATGCAGACAAGTCTCACCACTTGATTCATCCAGGGCCTTTCATACTGGTGGTAGAGCTAGGGGCTGGTCCTAAATCGTCCCTTCTTTCTTCTAATTGCAACAGACCCTATTTTAAATAAAAGATGGTTTCTCTCTCCATACTTTAGGAATGCCCTCAAAGATCCCCTCCAATGTAGTGAAATATATAAAGTAGCAAGGGATTAATTACTTTTAAAACATGAGGAAAACAGCTGATCGTCAAAATACAGTTAGAGCAACTACAGTTTTCAAAACTGGAACAAAACTGCTGTAAAGGCAACTCAAACCATGCAGAACTAGGTGCAACTGGATGTCTTGGTCTCTGAGGAAATACAAACAGAAGCCTCTGTGACTGCTCCCATGTAAACTGTGTGTTTACTTCCTGTCTGTCATATGCTATGTTCATTTTCGTGGAAAATTAAGAGGCCACAAGAGAGCCCACATAGAATACTCCTGTCATGCAAACATGTCTGCACTATGTGACTTTCCAAAGAGCTGTACTTCAATACCTATTTGGTAAAATGTATTATTTCTGTAATATTTACTGTCACCTGGGGGAAAAGACCAGTAGGTGTTGAAGTCTTCACTAAAATAGCAAATTAATTGAGGTTAGAAATGCCATAATTAATTAGACCAGCTCTTCTTCACTTGAAGTCCAGAATCTACCGAGTGATAGTAACCTGCACTTACTAACAAAGCGATATGGCTAATAAAGGAGTATGCTCTGTGTTAACAACAGCATCACCATAAGCTGTACAGGTATTAAACTTGACCTTCCACTGTTTCTCAGAATTCCACATTCTTTTCTGCAATGAGCCATTCTAACCAAATATAGTTCAAACAGAAAATGGAAAAATAAACTCAATATCAAAGTATCAGTAAAGGTTTTAGACAATAATTTGATAGAAAACACCTCAAATAAATGTACATGATGCTTAACATGAGGTTTAAGACAAGAAGTTCAAAGAAGGTGAAAATATCAATGACTATTGTTTAAAATATGTAAATGTCAAGGGAAGAAATGAATGATAAATGCAGACACTTGTAATATAAAGTGAAAAAAATCATGTCATGGATAATTTACAATATACATGGAATACTCCTTTGTAATGGCAATAAGTTTTTTTTTACACAAAAACAGACTCACTTAATTTGTGGTTAAAATACTTCGTCTGAATAAGGGTATATAATTGTAGAAGAAATGTTTTAAAGATTTTTCATTTTTTTAAATTAAAGAAAAATTAAAAGCAGAGATTCTTGATTTAAAAAATAAAATCCAACAGTAACACAATCATAGTAGGGGACTTTAACACCCCACTTTCAACAATGAACAGATCATCCAAAATGAAAATAAGGAAACACAAACTTTAAATGATACATTACACAAGATGGACTTAATTGATATTTATAGGACATTCCATCCAAAAACAACAGAATACACATTTTTCTCAAGTGCTCATGGAACATTCTCCAGGATAGATCATATATTGGGTCACAAATCTAGCCTTGGCAAATTTAAGAAAATTGAAATCGTATCAAGTATATTTTCCAACCACAATGCTATGAGAATAGATATCAATTACAGGAAAAGATCTGTAAAAAACACAAACACATGGAGGCTAAACATTACACTACTTAATAACGAAGTGATCACTGAAGAAATCAAAGAGGAAATCAAAAAGTACTTAGAAACAAATGACAATGGAGACACGACAACCCAAAACCTATGGGATACAGCAAAAGCAGTTCTAAGAGAGAAGTTTATAGCAACACAGTCCGACCTCAAGAAACAGGAAACATCTCAAATAAACAACCTAACTTGCACCTAAAGCAATTAGAGAAAGAAGAACAAAAAATCCCCCCGAATTTAGCAGAAGGAAAGAAATTATAAAGATCAGATCAGAAATAAATGAAAAAGAAATGAAGGAAACAATAGCAAAGATCAATAAAAGTAAAAGCTGGTTCTTTGAGAAGATAAATAAAATTGATAAACCATTAGCCAGACTCATCAAGAAAAAAAGGGAGAAGACTCAAATCAATAGAATTAGAAATGAAAAAGGAGATGTAACAACTGACACTGCAGAAATACAAAAGATTATTAGAGATTACTACAAGCAACTCTATGCCATTATAATGGACAACCTGGAAGAAATGGACAAATTCTTAGAAATGCACAACCTTCCAAGACTGAACCAGGAAGAAATAGAAAATATGAATAGACGAATCACAAGCAATTAAATTGAAACTAAGATTTAAAATCTTCCAACAAACAAAAGCCCAGGACCAGATGGCTTCACAGGCTAATTCTATCAGACATTTAGAGAAGAGCTAACACCTATCCTCCTCAAACTCTTCCAAAATATAGCAGAGGGAGGAAAACTCCCAAACTCATTCTATGAGGCCACCATCACCCTGATACCAAAACCAGACAAAGATGTCACAAAAGAAGAAAACTACAGGCCAATATCACTGATAAACATAGATGCAAAAATCCTCAACAGAATACAAGCAAACAGAATCCAGCAGCACATTAAAAGGATCATACACCATGATCAAGTGGGGTTTATTCCAGGAATGCAAGGATTCTTCAATATATGCAAATCAATCAACGTGATACACCATATCAACAAACTGAAGGAGAAAAATTATATAATTATCTCAATATATGCAGAGAAAGCTTTTCACAAAATTCAACACCCATTTATGATAAAAACCCTGCAGAAAGTAGGCATAGAGGGAACTTTCCTCAACATAATAAAGGCCATATATGACAAACCCACAGCCAACATCATCCTCAATGGTGAAAAACTGAAACCATTTCCACTAAGATCAGGAACAAGACAAGGTTGCCCACTCTCACCACTCTTATTCAACATAGTTTTGGAAGTTCTAGCCACAGCAATCAGAGAAAAAAAAGAAATAAAAGGAAACCAAATAGGAAAAGAAGAAGTAAAGCTGTCACTGTTTGCAGATGACATGATACTATACATAGAGAATCCTAAGGATGCTACCAGAAAACTACTAGAGCTAATCAATGAATTTGGTAAAGTAGCAGGATACAAAATTAATGCACAGAAATCTCTGGCATTCTTATACACTAATGATGAAAAATCTGAGAGTGAAATTAAGAAAACACTCCCATTTACCACTGCAACAAAAAGAATAAAATATCTAGGAATAAACCTACCTAAGGAGACAAAAGACTTGTATGCAGAAAACTATAAGACACTGATGAAAGAAATTAAAGATGATAAAAATAGATGGAGAGATATACCATGTTCTTGGATTGGAAGAATCAACATTGTGAAAATGACTGTACTACCCAAAGCAACCTACAGATTCAATGCAATCCCTATCAAATTACCACTGGCATTTTTTACAGAACTAGAACAAAAGATTTCACAATTTGTATGGAAACACAAAAGACCCTGAATAGCCAAAGCAATCTTGAGAACAAAAAATGGAGCTGGAGGAATCAGGCTCCCTGACTTCAGACTATACTACAAGGCTACAGTAATCAAGATAGTATGGTACTGGCACAAAAACAGAAATATAGATCAATGGAACAGGATAGAAAGCTCAGAGATAAACCCACACACATATGGTCACCTTATCTTTGATAAAGGAGGGAAGGATATACAGTGGAGAAAAGACAGCCTCTTCAATAAGTGGTGCTGGGAAAACTGGACAGCTACATGTAAAAGTATGAAATTAGAACACTCCCTAACACCACACACAAAAATAAACTCAAAATGGGTTAAAGACCTAAATGCAAGACCAGACACTATCAAACTCTTAGAGGAAAACATAGGCAGAACACTCTATGATATATATCACAGCAAGATCCTTTTTGACCCACCTCCTACAGAAATGGAAATAAAAACAAAAATAAACAAATGGGACCTAATGAAACTTAAAAGCTTTTGCACAGCAAAGGAAACCATAAACAAGACCAAAAGACAACCCTCAGAATGGGAGAAAATATTTGCAAATGAAGCAACTGACAAAGGATTAATATCCAAAATTTACAAGCAGCTCATTCAGCTCAATAACAAAAGAATAAACAACCCAATCCAAAAATGGGCAGAAGACCTAAATAGACATTTCTCCAAAGAACATATACAGATTGCCAACAAACACATGAAAGAATGCTCAACATCATTAATCATTAGAGAAATGCAAATCAAAGCTACAATGAGATATTATCTCACACCAGTCAGAATGGCCATCATCAAAAACTCTAGAAACAATAAATGGTGGAGAGGGTGTGGAGAAAAGGGAACCCTCCTGCACTGTTGGTGGGAATGTAAATTGATACAGCCACTAAGGAGAACAATATGGAGGTTCCTTAAAAAACTACAAATAGAACTACCATACGACCCTGCAATCCCACTACTGGGCATATACCCTGAGAAAACCATAATTCAAAAAGAGTCATGTACCAAAATGTTCATTGCAGCTCTATTTACGATAGCCAGGACATGGAAGCAACCTAAGTGTCCATCAACAGATGAATGGATAAAGAAGATGTGGCACATATATACAATGGAATATTACTCAGCCATAAAAAGAAATGAAACTGAGTTATTTGTAATGAGGTGGATGGACCTGGAGTCTGTCATAGAGAGTGAAGTAAGTCAGAAGGAGAAAAACAAATACCGTATGCTAACACATATATATGGAATCTAAGGAAAAAAAATGTCATGAAGAGATTAGTGATAGGACGGGAATAAAACACAGACCTACTAGAGCATGGACTTGAGGATATGGGGAGGGGGAAGGGTAAGATGTGACAAAGTGAGAGAGTGGCAGGGACATATATACACTACCAAATGTAAATTAGATAGCTAGTGGGAAGCTGCAGCATAGCACAGGGAGATCACCTCTGTGCTTTGTGACCACCTAGAGGGGTGGGAGGGAGGGTGATGCAAGAGGGAAGAGATATGGGAACATATGTATATGTATAACTGATTCACTTTGTTGTAAAGGAGAAACTAACACACTATTGTAAAACAGTTATATTCCAATAAAGATGATAAAAAATAAATAAAATAAAAAAATAAAAATAAATAAAATCCAAACATAACCTTTCATAAACGATATATCTAAAACATGACAACACTGAAAGGTTTAAAAGACAGATATACATATTAATAGATAGTGAGTAAAAAAAAAGCAACTTGTACAACTGTCTTAAATACAAAATAGACTAAGAAAAATTATTAAGGAATTAAAAGGCCATTAATTATTTAATGACAAAAAGAACAATCCAGAGAAAGATAATATACCAACCTATGTACTCAACAATACAGCCTCTTTATATAAAAGATGGATACCATTACAAAGAGAGACTGATAAATCCACCATTATAATGAGAGATTTTAGTTCACTTTTCTAAATAACTGATGGCTATTGCAGACTAAAGGTTATATGGTATTTAAATATCACAACTGGAAAGTTTGGTATAATGTTCAAATGTACATGAATTGGCATATGACATTTTTTTTTTTTTTTAGGGAAACAAGGACATATAAGAACAGATAAGAAAAGCAACATATAAAGGAAAAAAAATGACCATGTACTATGATATAATACAACCTGAATACACCCTAAAGAGATTATAAAAACACACGTATTCTCTGACCACAGTGCAATTAATGTTAAAATAGTAACAACAACCAAAACAAAACAAAACAAAAACAAAGAAAAACCCCATACCCACATATTAGGAAAGATTTTTAAAAAGCATGTATCTAAATAACTCATAAATCAAAGAACAAATCACAATGGAAATTTCATGTACAGCTATACGATTTCTAAAAATTACATAACTTCTAAAAACTTGAACATTTATATTAACAAAGAAAGCCTGCAACAAATGGTAAAAAATATCACATGAAAAGGTAATGGAGGATTTTACAGAGGAGAGATCAGGACCTGAACAACCTAGACACCATGTTCCCCATGATGTGATTCAGATAGGTTGTAAGTTCACAGCCCCATCTATGGAGTATTGGTGCCAGAAGAACTGACCCTGAATCCAATCAAGTCATCACATTTAAACTATAGAAAATCCAGGGGATGAAAAAACAACCTAAATGATCCTATAAGGCGGCAATATGCTAATTCCAGAATGTAGGAATCTTTACAGTAAAAAAATGACCTGGTTTCTCACAAAATTCAAAGAACCTAAAAAAGGAAATGAGATGAATGACAGTTACAAAATAAGAACCCTAAGATTCATAATAAACAAATGCCATGTATGGGCACAATGTAGATTCTACTGCAAACAAATTGACTAAAAGAAACGTTTTAGCTATCTGAATAAGTTTCAATATGGACAGGGTATCAGGTGATATTAAAAGAACTATTTATTAATTTTGTTAGGTGTGGTGACAGAATGGTGATTATGCTTAAGAGTTCTTATCTGTTAGAGATGCACACTGGAATATTTCCATATGAAATGGCATGATGTCTAGAAGTTTCCTTGCTGTATTAAAGTAAAATTAATAAGAGGGAGAATAGACTAAATGAGAAAATATATTGCTGATTATGGAAACTGGTTGACAGGTACATCGGGGTTCATTATACCAACCTATTTTTATGCATGTTTAAAAATTTTAATAAAGAGGTTAAAATGTTTTTAAATAGTGAAAAAAGAGCCTGAAAATTAAAGAATAAGCCTAAAGAAAGAAAAAAGACACATAAAATATATAAAAACAAATTAAAAAAGAAGAAAGTCACAGCTAAAATCATCAGAGCCAAAAATTGATTCTTCAAAAAAAAAAAGAAAAAGGAAATAGAAAAGCCAGTGGTAAGACTGAGCAAGAGACAAATGAAGGAGAGGAAGCACAATAAACAGCATGAACGAAAGCAGTGGCTTCGTAACAAACCTATTGAAGTTTTTAAAACCGTAATTTGCCCTTTTCCTATCATGGTGAAATCAGCCTATATTTGCCCATTTCATACCATTCCTACCTAGTTTTGGTATTAAGGACATACTAACATCATAATGAGTAGGAAAGTACTTCCTCTTCTTTTTTCTATTCTTTGGAACCATTTTTATACTATTGAGGTTATCTGACCTTTTTGAGGATCTTGGAGAATAGTCCTATACCACAGTCTGAAATGTCCCCCCCCTCCCCTTTAAAAAAAATGGTGTATTTTACCTCTTACTTTATAATTTATTTTACACTTACATATCTAATTTGGGACTTTAATTTTTCTTGAAAAAGCTTTAGTAATATATTGTCCATTAAAGCCAAGGTTTCAAATTATTGGTCTGCAGTTGTCTATAATAATCTTTCCTAAATTATCTATGTTTCCATTTTAAAAGCTAAAGAAGAGTAAAGTAAGTATAAGAAAGAGAAGACTATAAATAAGAGTGGAAACTGATGAAATAGAAAATGGATATATGATAGAGAAAAATCAATTAAATAAAAAGCTGATCCTTTGAAAAGATGAATAAAATTAACGTATCTCTAGCCAGATGACCTAGAAATAAGTGAGAAGATATAGATTACCAATGTCAGGAATGAAAGAGGGAACACCACTACAGATCCCATAGACAGTAAAAGAAAAATAAAGGGACAATATTTCTTATGGCAATATAACTGTCTACTTTGATGAAAGTGATAACTTCCTTTAATGATGTAAATTACCAATATTGACTTAGTAAGAAAGATGGAACTCAGAGGGCTCTATATCATATAAAGAAATTCAATCTATAATTATAAGCCTTCCCACAAAGATAACTCCAGGCCCAGATGACTACATATCAAACATTTTAAAAAGGAATAATACCAATCCTATAAAGTCTCTTTTAGAAAGAGAGAAGCAGGGAATGCTTCCTAATTCATTTCATAGCATTTTTCTAAAACCAAGATCATAAAAAGACATTTTCCAAAAAAAGAAATCAGAGACCAATATCCCTCATGAACAGAGATGCAAAAATATTTAATAAAATATTAGCAAATTAAATCCAGTAATATATACAAAAGATAATGTTTCTTGATCAAATTAGGTTATCCTGGGAATGCAAGCTTGATTTAACATTCACAAATCCATCAATGTAATTCACCATGTTAACAGAACAAAAGAGATATTAAAAAAAGAGTTTTGGGATTAAAAACTCTCAGAACATTAAGAACAAAAGGAAACTTCTTCAACCTTAAAGGGTATCAATGAAAAATTTAGATGTAACATTGTATTTAATGTCAAAAGACTGAATGCTTTCTACCTAAGATTGGGAAGATGGCAGGAATATCTGTTCTCACTTCTATTTAACATTGTAGCCACTGTAATCAGGCTAGAAAAGAGAATAAAAGCATAGATACTGAAGAGTAAGTAAAATCATCATTTTTCTTAAAAAAAAAAAAGATTATGCTGAGTCATATCTGTGTAAATATATGCAAAGACTGAAAATGGACCTCTGATTTACACCACAGGAAAAGTAAATTTCAGGTAGATTATATATAAATTTTAAAATGAATGACAAAAATAATAAAGCTTATCAAAAATAACAAAGAATATGTTCATGATTTGGGGATAGGGAAAGACATATTAAACATGACACAAAAGCAATATCTATGAAGGAAAATACTGATAAATTGGACTACATTAAAAAAAATCTTCATCAAAAGACATTACAGAGTGAAAAAAGCCAGCTACAGATATCTGCAACACGTTTTCAATAAAAGGGTTCTTAAAGAGAATACATAAAGAATAACTACGAATCAGTGAAAGGAGGGAGATAGAGGTAATCCAACAGAAATATGGGCAAGAGACCTAGACAAGCACTTCACAGAAGATGATAAAACTATGACTAATAAACATATGAAAAGATGTTTAACCTCATTAATCAAGGAAATACCAATTAAACCTTAATTTGATACCACTACACACCCATCAGAATGGCTAAATTGAAAAAGCCAAACAGTATCAAATACTGGAATCCGACTCTCTTACACTGCAGGTGCCAGTGTAATTTTGAACAGCCATTTGAAACACTGGTAATATGCAGACAGCCTCTAACTCCTAGGTGTAGAGACTCAAGAAAACATGTACATGTGTTCACCAAAAGACAAGTACAAGAATGCTCATAGCAGACTTACTAGTAATAGTCTCAAAGTTGAAATTCCAAATATCCATCAGGAGTAGAATGGATAAAGAATTGTTAGATAAAAATAATAATGAACTCATAAATGGAATGATGAATCAAGGGAAATTTAAATAAGAAAAAGGCTTCTAACTGCTTCATTTATCAAAACAAGGATTAAGAACATTGCCTAGGGTAGGTAAATCAAGAAACAGATGTTTAAGTATATTATTTAAAGCTATAATGGCAACTCTTTGTTGAAAGATAACCATTAACCTGAAAATTGTATGTAAGAGTCAGGAAGAAGAGGAGGTGAATGAGAGGTAGTAGGTAAATGTAAGTGTATGAAATCCTTCACCTATGATAGCAGGTAGTCAAGAGCAGACATTATATAACATTGACAAATCAAGAGGGGGAATACATATAATATTTAATTTAAACATTTGCCTTGGGGATTGGGACTGAATAGGAGGCAGGGACGCCAATATTTCATTTTACTTTTTCTTTTTCTGTGTCAAGTTTTAAGCATACACATATATTACTTCTAAAATATAAATACCAAGAGACATACATAAAATAAGTAGAAGGCTCTGAGCAAAGGCTTGAGGAGTTCTAGTTCTCTATGACAGCTCAGCAAGTTTAGCTTACTGGCAAATGGTTGTAGCAAGGTGTGAGCATACAAAACCTCTTAGAATCCTAGAATATAAACTAAGGCAATTGCCTATAATTTTATCATTTGATGAGAAACTCTATAGCATATTAATTTTCACTTTAGCATAATTCTATTAAATGTTTTTGTTTTGAAATTTGAATTTATGATTTATATTTTCAACACATACTAACCTATCTATAATTAGAAGAATATATTACTAATTTATAAAGATTGACTCACAAGATGTTCATATAATGGGTTTAACTCTTTGAGGTAAAATAATTTTTAAAAATCTTGATTATCTTTTGGAATATATTATATCATGTAAGAATAGATTTATGTAATTTAATGAACCTACTCATTCTGGTTACTATTATTGCATAACAAATTATCCCAAAATTGAATGCTATAAAACAATATGTACACTTGTTTACATATTTATGTTTCACAGATCTGTGGATCAGGAATTCTGAAAGGCTAAGCTGGGCAGCTCTCACATGGGGTCTCCTGTAAGGCTGCTGTCAGATGTAGGCTGGAGGGGCAGTCAAGGCTGTACAAGTCTGGACATTCAAGATGGCACACTCACTTGGCTGGCAGTTGATGTGAGTTGGGCACCGGAAGCGCTGCTATGAGTGTCAACCAGAGTGCCTAGACATGGCTTTTCCAGCTTAGGTGGTGTGGATAAAGAATATTGCCTGCCATATCAGTAAATAAAGGATGCTGCAGCCACCACCTTAAGGGTGCACCCTGAGGGTATTCAGGATGGAGAAAAGCAGGATACTAGCCCTAGATAGGTATGGTGCATATCAAAGGAATGATTTCAGTGAGTCCAGACTCTTACATCTTCTCATACATAAAAGAGTGCTAAATACATTAACTTGAGATGTCTGATTGTATAAACAGTAATCTTTTTTTTTTAATTTTAAAATTTTATATACAGTAGGTTCTTATGAGTTATCCATTTTATACATACTAATGTATATATGTCAATCCCAATCTCCCAATTCATCACAACAGTAATCTTTTGATATTCTTTTATTATTATTATTTTTTTTTTTGGCAAAAACTCCTACATACCCTGGCTCCTCCCTTACCTATTCGGAACAGTCCCTCAGAGCTATCTGAGAGGCTGTCTCCCAGGCTTAAGTCCTCAGTTATGTCTGCTGAATAAAACATAATTCTCAATTTTTAGGTTGTGCATCTTCTTCAGTCAAGAGTGGACTTGGAGTAATAGAATTTCTCACATGGCAGCCTGCTTCCTCTAGGGTGTGTTTCCCCAGGGAATCAGGTGGAAGCTGCGTGGCCTTTTCTGACCTAGCCTCAGAAGCCACACAAAGTCTGCCAATGCTCTTCGCTACAGCTGAGTCACTAGCATCGCTCCAGATTCATGGAGGGGGCACAGACCCCTGCTCTGGATGGGAGGGGTGTCAAAGACTTGATAAACATGTTTGACAATCACCACACTACTCTATGGATTCAAAAGGTAAATTTAAGCTAAGTACTACCATTTTAAATTAATGAAGTCACATTTACTTTGAATTTCTATCTTAGAATACTTCCGTGAACTGTATAGATTAAATAACATTCACTGGATGAAGGAGTAGAATTACTAAGAAAATGAGTGGATCCTTGACACACCTTAAGGCAAGAAATACTCTCACCTGAAAACATAAAAGGAAAATTGTGCAATCAATAAAAAGTATTGAGAATGATGCGGCAGTAGCGACTGCACTTAAAAATACTAAATTGCTCTGTAACATTGAATAAAAGGAGCAAAGCTAAATTATGAACACTAGGTCAGAGTTTTCCATGCATTAACTTATTTACTAAAATCCTCATGGCTCCTAATTAGTCTAAGTTGAACATTTAACCATAGAAAAAGCACCTTTTCCTAAATAAACTAGAATTCACTCAATTATCAATACCTAAAATGCTTTTTTGGAAAGCCATGTCTGTTATGCATATATTAACTGATTCTCTGGGATTAAAATCTCAATGAAGTCATTCTTAACTGTTAAGTAAAGGATCAGAGGGTAGAATTTTAATGATTAGGTGAGCTTAATTTGTGACAAATGTAAATATGACTTTCCATTACAGGAGACATGGAAGGAAGTTATATGTCCTATTAGTGATGCACTTCCCCACCCCCAACCCTAAAATTCCTATGGCCAACTGTCTCTTTGTTTAAATCAGAACATAGGGAG
Organism: Kogia breviceps; assembly: GCF_026419965.1. Lineage (NCBI taxonomy): Eukaryota > Metazoa > Chordata > Mammalia > Artiodactyla > Physeteridae > Kogia > Kogia breviceps. Next base: position 171,298,236 of record NC_081311.1, on the reverse strand, counting down.
CTGTGAAGGTGGTTAGTAACAGTGTGGGTATTCAACAGAACAATTTCTTTTAAGCAAATGTTATTATTTAATGTTCCTGTTTTCTATAAACAAAGAATTCCCAAGGGAATTCTCAAGCTTCTTTATGACTAATTTCTCACTGGCCTCTAGCAATCATCCTCTAGAAGATCTTAGAGCTGGTTTCAATTTATTTGGAAATCATTTAACACTTAATTAAGAAAAAGATTTAGGGGTGAGAGGGGATGTCTCCTCATTCTTGACTTCATCAAGTAAGAGAAATCACTTACACAACTAGAGAACGGTAAACAAAGGAACTTCTTTGGTTGCCTCTAATGTCAAGACTGCATACATCAAGCCAAACAGCTAGCAAGATATTAAGAGTATTATGCAAGAAGGTATGGACTGAACTGTTACTTATCTTTAGAAATAAGACCCTAGTTCTTAAAAAAAGGGGAGGGGGGAGAAGAAAAACCAAAATTCAGTCTTGAGACATGGAATATCGGAATTCAAAAGGAAGTTGCCTAACATTCTAAACTGAAAATCAAGCCAAACAAGACCAAAAATAAGTATTGCAATTTGCTCCAGGCCCCAGATGAAGCCAAACTCCAGGGTCCTAGGCCCTTTCAAGCACAATGATTTTAGACATTTCTCAGAAATAACAATACCACTTCTTCCCTTTTTTCCTACTCATCTGTCAACTAAATCTAGACATTTAAAAACAAATAAAAACTTGGTAATTAAGTCATGTGCAATTGGTGGGCTAGATTTAGAGTTTACTTTTGTTGATGTTTGTAAGATATAATAAGATTGGTATTTCTAGTATTCCTTACAATGTCTTCTGTGGGGTATTAGTAGACAGCGCTTGCAAAAAGGGTTCTGTGGTAATATAAACTTGGCAAACACTAAATTCGACAAAATTCCTTATATAATACTTCTCAGAAATTTTAATTTGCTATATTTTGAGTCCTGATGGAGAGAATATAGTATATGTAATGTCCCAGTCTTATTTGATTTGGGATGATCTAGAAGACTAGAAATCTGTGTAACACAATTTGGGAAAACCTAAACTACATACATTAAATTTGAAGTATGTTAACAATTACTGAACCGAAAACAGTATGGATTCCAATCTACAGTTCTCCTAGATTATTGTCCTAAATATGTAATGGGTAGATTAACATAAGATACAATTTATTAGCCAATAGTTTTAGATGTTCTTGAAGTCAACAGCCAGTTAATTGGAATTGTTAATGCACAGGTGACCAATGCTTTTGACTGATTTCCTTTATTTTGTTAGTTGCATGAATCTATTCATATACGACAAGAATTAGACATCTAAGGTGGTCATTAACCAGATAACTTTACATCTACACTGCAGAACAGGTTACTCAAAATCTAATTTGAAAGTCATATTTTTAGTTTTTAGCTTCCTTATTTCCCTTTTTAAAATGTTATAAGACAATTACAAACAGAACCAACCAGTGTCACAAAATTAGGTAAAATTGAAGGTTTAAAAAAATTCTCTCATAAAACACAGGACACTTAAAAAACTTAATTACTGTGTTGTTCACTGTTAATTACATAAAAATTGAAAAATTTTATATAACAATATATATAACTTCTTAGCTTTAAAAAATTATAAGCAGCTATTCATTGTTGGCATGGGGTATCTTATTAATATTTACTATAGATGAATATTAGGGTTTTTTTTTTTTAAGTATGAGGACTGCAGTAATGGTTAAAATTTGATCCACAGTTTGATACTGTTCAAAGCAAAGTGTGTCTATTTATTTTAAAAGTTCAATTGTAGAGGTCAAGTAAAATGTTACTTTTGGATAGCCTCTTGGGTATTTCACCATTATATCAGAAAAACTGTCTATCCAGGTAAGGCAGCTAAGGCAAACATCTATTAATTTATTTCTTATAAAGAAATGGTAAATATAGAAATAATTTTGCAACCTAAAAGGTAAAATCTCTCATTTTCTTGGAGACAGGATGAACTTTAAACTCCATAGGCATATGAATGTTACTTAATACATGTTTGGGGATTTTTCTTTCCTTTTTTTAGGATACATTAAAATGTTACTGAGCTAATTTAGAATTTATGTATATAAATTTTAAACATTTTTTTTCATTCAGGAGGGTCCAGTCATTTTATTTAATAATTCAACTTTGCATCATAATCAGTGAGAAGAAAACTTTACAAATATGTGAACCAAAGCTTACTAGTACAGAATTTCTAAATTTAACAACAGCAACATAAAACCAACAAAAGATAAAATTCATTTTCTGATTTCCCTGACGTTCTTGAACATTCCTTCACAGTGAAATTTGGTGTAAAATACCTATAGGCTAGAAGAGATTGTCTCATTACAATATATTATGTGCAATGCCCCATTTAAAACCACATCAAATTATAAGTAGTAATGTTTTAAAAGCCCATCCCATATAGTTCTCTTTGTTCCAGAGTCATAAAGGAAAAATTATTTATTAATGAGTTTGATTTATAAAATTGTACCCATTGCAATTTTTGCCTGTGGGCATTAGAACAAAGTTTAAAACATTCAGTGAGCTACAAAACACTTAACAATTATAAAAGCAGTCAGCAGCACCATAAATCACAATTATTCCGAAACAATACACCAAAAATGCAATTTAAACTGATAATGTATCATTATATTTTGATGTAGAGCAACATTTGTCTAAATTACCTGGAAAAATATGGCATATTGGAAGATTGTTATTATTAAGGAATAAATTCGAGAGCTGACTTTTGTGGGGGCGGGCGCGGGGGGGTATGAAACAAAAGGGCTGTCTCTTTGGGTGTTACCATTTACAGCTTAAAGAGAAGCCAGGCTCTGAACATTTGTAGATTTTGTGATGTAAGGGGACACTACTAGGTAACAGCTGTTGCTGAGTTTTAATAAACCTCTTTGACATATCAGACAGCCATAATTACTAAGAGCTCACCTAATCACCATATTTTCACCAGAATTGATATAGAGGGCAGAACAACCAAATCAGCACCATTTGCTGCGAAGATAAGTTGCTGATCATCCTGGATGGAAGAGGTAACACATGATATTTTTTTCTTAAATACCTACATAAGTCAATATTAATCTCTGCTTTCAGATTCCTCAAGATAGAAATTCCTTCACAAATCAGCAACTTTTAAGAATTCAAATGAGTAGTAAACCCTTGATATATGCAAATGTGTTACACAATATACCTAATTCTTGGCATGAAAGTCAATTAAGTAAAAGTCCTTTCAAAAAATATTTTTTTGTAATTAATAAATGTTTTTATTTAAATAGACAACTTGCAGCTTAGTAACTTTATTTCAGAAAACATATAAGTCAAGCGTTTTTGGTATTAATGTTCTAAATACAATCTAAGCTTATAAATGAGAAGCCCCATGGATAAATGGATCTACTGAGGAAAAAAAAGGCCACATTTAAATTAAAGAAACAATGGGTATTTAAAGCAAACAAGCTCCTAAAATGTCCACCAAGATTAGCCATGCAACAGCCTTTCAGTTTGTCTGCTGAGATTGAAATGCATTTTCTACAGACCCTATTCATAAAATACAGAGGAGTATCTGCAGGTTAGTTAGATCACTTGCATATTTGGCTATCATGAGAATCATATGTTATAGCTTCAATATGTTGTTTATAACCAGTGAAACTAAAAAGCATTAGGGGTAAGTGTTCATATTCCTTACTTGGAAGTGTTTCAGGTTTTGTATTCAAACATATCTTTCCACTAGTAGCTACAGATGTCATACATGTGCCTACGGCTTTTAAATGGTTTCCTGTTTTAATTGTTGGTGTGAATCTAAACAAAGTATGGACTATCCTTGCCCTTTTAGGGAAAAGGGGAAAAAGCAACAAAGAAACCTAATCAGGTCTAAAAATGAGTTTATCCTATTTTGTACAAAGAAAACAGAAAGAGTCTGGGGAAGATAAACTAATTTCTACCAGTTTCTGCCTACCACATACACACTAACTCAATTTAGATTGATCTGATAATGTCTACAGAATTACTACCAAGACACAAGGTTACTATATACATCTGGGCTTTTTTCCACCCCCCGTGCTCAAAAATAGCATGAGATGAAATGTTGTCTAAGCTTCTTTTAATTTTATTTTAGTTTTATCTTAATCTCTTACTTCAAAGCAAATAACACAAGTTTTTTGACATCTTTTCAAAATTTACCACAGTAGGACAATTCCAGAACCCATCTTTTTTACACAGAACAACACAACTTTAAATCATAAGATGATGCTTTTTTAGGAGAACACATCCTGATTTATTTTAAAACATGTGTACACAGGAGGGGAATGAAACAGTAGCTTTATTTCACACTTTAAAGTTGTTTTTAAAAGCAGCCAATTTTCATGTATAAAAATAACCATTTATTCAACTCTGGGGCAATGAGAGATAGTTGGAATAGTATACAAGAAAACTAAATCTTAATTTTTGATTTTCAACTAATTAGCTTTTTGCTAATAATATCTGTGTTAAATTTCAAGGACAAAGTCTAAAATATTCAGAAGATATATCTTCACATTTATAAAAGTGTTCAGGACTTGGTAAAAGCATTTAATTCCTCTGAAACTTACTATCTGCAATTCAATATTTCCTAAGAAGTTACTATATACCATTTATTAAGCAAATCAAAGAACAGGACAACATTTCTATCCTCTGTGAACTAAGTTTAATTCCATACATAAAATTTTAATTTTAATATATCTGATTTGATATTGTTTTTCAAGACTATATCATCAATGTTATCAAATATAATTAATATGATTAAGAAATGTGGCCATAGCAAGTAATGTTATTTTTTAAACAGTAAATAAATACAGCTACAGAGAAGAATGTTATTTTCTTCATATGTTCAATTCTATTTAAAATATTTTTTTAATGAGAAAATGTTATTCAGAATGTAAAATATCTGGACTGTAAACTATATTATAGTTGTGAGCCAGTGATAGGAAATAGAATTTGGATATCTCTTCTTATCCTTTAATAAGTAGCCTGGATTATTTGACTTATTAAATTCAAATGAAGTTTAAAAAATATAGGCATTTTTAAATATAGAATTCTTGAACATATCAATGTGCATGATTTACTAATGATATAAACAGTCTTCAAAAAAATAAAAGTGCAAAGTTTATTATTATGCATGAGGATATGTTCGTAAGAAGAAATATACAAAAGAGCTCACTCAACTTACGTCTAAAATTTTAATAAGGATCAAGAGTATGGATGCCCTGGGGAACTCCTTGGCAGCCCCATGGTTAGGACTCCATGCTTCCAAAGCAGGGGCACAGGTTTGATCCCTGGTCAGGGAATGATGATCCCACAAGCCATGTGACCAAAAAAAAAAAAAAAAAAAGACTATGGATGCCCTACACAATGAAAAATATTTTGCTTGAAGGTCTAATATTCCATTAATAATGCACAGTACTCATTCCACAGTAAAGAAGAAATTGGATTATTTTTCACTCTCTCAATTAAAAAATATTACTAGTGCCTTCCAGCAAAAAAAAATTAACAAAACAGTAAGGATGTGACAGCACCTCTTCTTAAAACATACAGAAAAAAAGACTAAATATAAAAAAGAATAAATTCTAAAAGGTAAGCTTGACTCAACAAGATAAACACCATAGTATCCCTGAAACTGAATAAAAACAAAGTGGTAAGTGGGGTCCAAGCCATGGACTTGCTGGACTGTAGAAGAAAATGTTAAGAGATCCCAATGATTGTCTAAAAAGCATGCATGAAGAAAATGGAGCAAATGGTGAAGAATCACTACAGTTTGAGATAATAGCTGATACATTTTCTGAATAGAAGGAAAACATTAGTCTTCAGAGGTTGACATTGTACTTAAAGTGAATAAGAAAACATACTGAAAATGGAAAAACACCAAGAACAAAGAGAAAGTGCATACCATCCACCAAACAATGACAATTAAACTTTTATCAGCAACAATAGTTGCCAGCAGACAATGAATAAGAATTCTAAAGCTTTAAAGAAAAATAACTGCAACCTAGAATTTTATACCCAACTAAACTATTATCCAAGAGTTAGGGCAAATTAAAGGTATCTTGAAAATTCAAAGTTTATGTTTCACATATCCTCTCATAGAAATAGTCATAAAGTACTTCAGCATTTAAAAAAAAAAAAGCAAATTCATGAGAAAGCATGAATCAGACAAGTATAACAACTGCTGAAACAGGTTGCTAAATCTAATGAATTATTGACTTTAAAATGTTAATGACCAGTGTTTTGAGCTTAAAGATAAAACTTAAATCTATAGACAAAAATAACAAGAATCATGAGGGTACTATCAGTAAATGGAGTGTGTAAAAGTGACAGTCATGTTTACAAGACAAATTCTGAATAACAAAAATTCATTTTGAAGAATACTATGTGGGGCTTCCCTGGTGGCGCAGTGGTTGAGAATCCTCCTGCTGATGCAGGGGACACAGGTTCGTGCCCCGGTCCAGGAAGATCCCACATGCCGCACAGTGGCTGGGCCTGTGAGCCATGGCCACTGAGCCTGTGCGTCCGGAGCCTGTGCTCCATAACGGGAGAGGCCACAACAGTGAGAGGCCCGCGTACGACCAAAAAAAAAGAATACTAAGTGTATGTATGTGAGTACCTCTCTATATACACATGCATATGATAAACTACAGAATGAAATAATTTATTTCAAATGATTTTAGATCAACACACTTTGATAGTACATCTTTTGCTGTTACTGGATTTTTTTAATTGTAGGATAAATCAAGTGAGTAATTATGTTAAAGTTAACAGCAACTAAGACTTTCAGAATGAAAAAGAAGCAATTAGAAAATCAAAGAAATTAAAGTCAATGATAAAACTAAATTAGAGATATTGATTTGAACTCAAGATTTTAAAAACATATTTCACATATTTTCTAACTCTGGCCAGAAAATGATGTAGAAGTAATGTACTCTCAGGAAAAAGTACATACCTAGGACCTGGATTTTTGGTCCCTGTCCATACCATTCTCTACAGATCTTTGGAGAGAAGACTTGGGCCAAGTCTGGGGCAAGAAATGTACAAGGTTATCTTGGGAAATCTGGCTGTTCCAAAAAGCAAGGAAGCTTGATGTCAAAACCCAGAAGTTAGCCTGAAGGGACTTCCCACTCACCAAAGCTGAGGTAACAGAAAGAAAGAATGTAATTGATCGAAATACACTATCTATGAAATTCTGAGTCCCTAGTGATATTCAAGATAGACAAAGCCAGAGAAAACTTCTTTGTCACCATTTGGCACTTCTATGAATCAAATTATTTACTTTGAAATAGTCATTTAAAGCACAAAATAAGCATTTTTCTACATTAATAGTATGAACTGTATTTCACGGTAATAAGATATCCCCATCTGAAAGCTGGGGAAATCACTATATTATAAAAGGATGCCAGAAAGTGTAGGAAAAAAATGAAAACATTTAAAAAGCATCACATTGTACTACTTAAAGAACTTACTGTTTCAGGACAAAATCAAGTATTGTAAAAACTATTGACAGTAACTGGACATAGTAGCCACGTTAGTCCATAAATGATTATTTCTGGTTGCAAGTGAAACAAATTCATGTTTGCAGTGAGGGATGAGGTTATCACCTTAATCCAATAACCAAATTTAGGTCACTAATGGTGAAAAACAAAACAAAATAGATATTATGTGTTTTTTGACCTGATACATAAGTAGTACATGTCACCTATGATGTAATCTTGCTAAATAACGTTTAACTTAAATTTAACCAAGACTTTAGATTCAACTTCCAGTTATTAGAACCTACAGGGACTAGAGAAGTCAAATTACTTCACAAGGAAGCAATCACATCCATAAAAAATGACCTACCAAAGGACAGCTGGTTGGTTTTTCTGCAAGTCAGTATAACAAATAATTAGAGATTATTTTAAATTATAGAGATACTCGACATGCTCAGCAATCAGATGTGTGGTTTTGGATTAAATGTGTGGTCTGGGATTAAATCAGAACTTAAAAGAATATTTGGAGGACCGTTAAAGAAATTTTAACATGGATTAGGTTTATGATATTAAAATGATTAATTTCACGAGGCATGATCATGTTATATTTATAATGTAGGAAAAGATTTCTGCTTTTTAGGATACATGTGTAAGTTTTGGGAGATTGTATGTCATGGTTTCAGTTTTACAAGCAGATACTTTAGCAGTCACCACCTACTGGGCAATAGGGCTCAGGTTGATTTCACAACCTCACACAGAATGGGTTAAGGAACAGGGTTGAGGAAATTGAAGTAGGGATGGGTGGGGATGGAGGATAGCAGGAAGACAAGAGATAGCACAGGTTCCTTGATCATTCCACTGACCCCAAGGAAGGTTGAGCAGAGACCAGGGTGTTCTGCCGGACATGCCATGGGTAGGCATCACAGAACATCCCCTATTACTCTTACTTTTTATAGGATGAGTATGAGAGCAGTCTTGTCAGTGGTACCAGCCAGTGCAGTGCGTGGATATCAGCTGTTTACTGAGGTGCTCTGCAGAGGCTAGCTGCCTTGAATCTAGAGATCTTGACACATGTGGGAATTTGCTGCAGCTGCTGCTGGTGCCAGGGAGCTACTGGCCTCACTGAAGATGAGTTCAAGCGCATCCCTTTCCTCTCAGGGGAGGGGCGAGGTCCCTGGTCCTAGCCTGCTTATTTTTCAGGTAACCCAGGGCAAGCCCCTACTGTCATTTCAGCTAATTCTGCCTGTTGTATCACAGTGCTTAAAATCTACTTCAAAATTCTTTAGCATGAGATATTAAAATTTACACATTTAAATTTATGAGTAACGAGTAAAGAACACAAAAAAACGTATAGATTTGAAACAAAGAAAAAAGAGGGGGCCTATTAGTCCAATGGTAATCAGAAATAAGACCGAACAGATCCCAAATCTCAATAATTGGAAATGTATTAGACTAATCTATCTAAATGCATAGATTAGATTTTAAGACACTATCTATATGTCCCTTATGCCACCCCCCCCCATCTACATGTCTAAGGTAAAAACCACACAGAGATTGAAAATAAAGGAATGGAAAATACATCAGGAAGACTGGAACCAAAATAAGCTGGTGGTTGCAAATATATCACATAAAATAGGATTTAATGTAAAATTAGTAATGTGGATAAAGAGAGAAACTTCAAACGAAAGGAAGAACTCATCAACAAGATGTAACAATCCTGAATTGTAAATAGCCTCAGCATACATAAGACACAATCTCACAAATTTAGAAGTACAATTTGACAAATCTATAACCATACTGGGAAATTTTAGCACACTTCTATCAGAAGATGGCAGGGGGAAAAAAACAGCAACAACAACAAACATATATAGGGTATTTGAATAACATAGCAAACAATCTTGAAGTAATAGAGAAACAAGGAGGTGATATGCATTTTAATTACATATTAAATTTTTACAAAAATTAACCATGCACTAGATTACAAAATATCACCACAAAATTCATTAAATCAGTACCATATAAATCTCTTTATAAACACTGTGATTAAATTAGCAATGGGTCTAGAGTGATATGTTCATCAACTTTAAAATGTACTACTATTACATATATCAAAGAGTAAAGAGGAAATCACAATGGAAATCAAAGTGTTCTGAAATGAATGACGAATGAAGGTACCATGAATCAAAAATTAAGGGAGGCTGCTACTTTCGTAGCTGTACTTTGAGAAGAAGCAAATTTATATTGTAAGTGCATCTATTTAAAGCAAGAAAGTGAAATAGATAACCATATAAAAAACTAGGAAAGAACTTAGAGTTATTGTTTCTCTACTTTTACTTTCCTTAAAACTAAAAGCAGAATAAAGGAAATAAGTGCAGAAGTTAATAAAACAGAAAAAGAATAGTTGGACAAAACCAAAAGTTGTTTCTTTGGAAACAATTTAAAAAATAATAATACAGACAGATCTCCATAAGACTGATCAAGGAAAAAAAATAGAAAATGTAAAAATTAACAATATTAGGGATGATGGAGAACATAACTACACAAAGAGCAGAGATTATTTTAAAATTCTAAGATTATTTTTTTTAATTCTAAATTATTTTAAAATTTTATTTTAAAATTCTATACCAATAAATTTGGAAACCTAAGACAATATAGATAATATTCTGGAAAATTTTTAAATTGGAAACACGCCTGAATACATGTAGACAAAACAAAAAATCTGAATAAGCCACCTCCTTCTACGCCCCACCCTACCCACAAACAAATAGACAACACACACATACACAGTCGCAGACTGAACAGATGATTTACAAAAACATAATTCCAATAGTAACCACAAATTGTTTCAGATAATGGGGGGAAAACACAGTGAAAGCTTGTCTACTCATTTAGTGAAGCTTATATAAGGTATGGAAGGCACAGTGCCAAGACCAAACAATGCAAAAAATAAAGAACTATCTCAGTTACATAGATGATAACATCCTAAATAAAACATTAGCAAGTTGAATTCAGCAATATAGAAAACACAACACATCATGGCCAACGAGGCTTTATCATGAGGCTGTACTGACGGAATACATTACTTTCAGGGAATAAAAGAAAAAAATTATCATCTGAAAAAACAGAAATAACACTTGATAATCAACATTCATTAATTATTTTAAATGGCACTACAATACCAAAAAAATAAAATAGATCCCTACTCACACCACTTGAAAACTTACAGGTGAATTACAGGTTTAAATGTGAAAACTTAAAAATTCTCAGAAAGAGGAATATTGGGAAATATCACTGTGAGTCAGGGTAAAAAATTATTTCTTAAACACACACACAGCACAACACTAAAACTAATAAATATATTAAAATTTAAAGCTTGTCTATAATAAAAAAAAAATCAAGGTAAAAAGACAGGTCACAGACTGGGAAAGATATTTCTAATGCCTAAAAATCAAAAAAAGCCCAGTAATCAGAATAAGAAAACAGAATAGAAAAAAATGAAAGCAAAGAAATATTTGGTGACCAGAGAGGGGAGTATTGGTTTGTCACTAAGATCATTGCATCTTATTTCCCTTCCAGTAAGAACTGCCAGTTTTGCTCAGGTAAGTAACTTCAAGCATTGCATGGGGTTTAGAGAAAGCCAACCCCAAGCCAGTAACAACTCTTTCAGTGTCTTCTTGGCTACTTAAGAGAGATAATGAAAAAGTGAAAATAAAAGACACACTCCTTGAAATCAGGTAATTTAAGAACTAAAGAAAAGCTGTAAAAGTAAACAAAAAAAAAAGGGGGGGGGGTAGAAAAACATTCCCTCATTACAAATTCTAAAACTGAGCATTAAGATCAGGTAATTTCCTCATGTATTATACCAATTTATGTTCCTACCAGTGTTATACGAGACTTCCCATTTTAATAATTTCTCATTTTACATTTAATCTTTATCATTTTACAGATGAAAAAACTGTTCCCAGGAAGTTATGTACCTTCTCCAAGGCCATGCAATTCAGTCTCTCAGCTGAGACCAGAAGGTGGGTCTCCCAATTCTTCGTCCACAACACATTTGCTATTGTGTAACTTGAATTTGTATTATTAATTCATGTAGAAAAACCACAATTATCGACTTCACTGGTTCCTCCATCAGCATAGCCTTCCATGAGTCAGAAAACCTATCTTAAAACTGCTTTACCAGAAACCACTTTCTCTTCATGCTTGATGTTAACCATGCAACTAAATATCAGAAATTCTGCCAGACAGAGAAATGCTAAAAGGGCAGGCTATTCTGTTCAACACATCAGATTAGATTAGTGCCTCAGCTAAAAGGCAGCAGAAAAATGTGCACAGAATCTTTGGGGGAAACTTTATCTGCTCTTACATTTGGTGAACATCAGTTAGTTACTTGAGACACATTAACTTTTCCAGACCCAAAGGAGTCTATATCCTAAATTATTGCTTCTGTGACCTGAGACAAAACTCTTTTTGGGGAGATAGGTGTTTTCTTTTTTTATCCCCTTGTCTGCTGTTCAATGAGGCTGATGATACTAATTATGATTTATTAAATGGGGACTGAATAAAACTACACGCTTGTGTCTTAAATAAGGTATCATGTCTGGGTGTCTTTATGGTCCCTTCAAATTACCCTATTTTTAAAAATTCCTTTGTGTTTCACCACTTCTTTCTTCTCCAACAGATCGTCTGTCCCACTTTCTTCTTCTCCCACCCTTTTTTTTTTTTTTTTGGTTTTTACAACTTCACAATTTTATGCAAAATGTTACAGTTAATTTGTTTCTTCCAAACCCAGTGTGTATTAATTTGTCAAATATATTGTGATCTTTTCATTCTGTCCGCCACATCTTTGAATAAGTCCTGAAAATTATGCTCCCAAAGGGTTTCTTTCATGTCTGAACCAGCTGAAATAGCTAACCACATCTCCTGGTGCTCAAGCACCTTGTCCGCCACAGGCCAGGTCCAGTCTCTCTTCATAACCGAATTTCACAGAATACTCCCATCACATTGCAGATTGAATATCATAAATAGTATTCATTTATGATGCAGATTTCCTGGGCTCTACTCTCAAAATTCTGATTCAACAGACTGGGAGAGAGCTCAGGAATAGGTGTCTCTGCAAACTTCTCAGGTGTTTCTGACGTAAGTTGTCTTTGGATTACTCTGAGAAACAGTGCATTCAGAATTCTTCTACTCTGCCCAGTAAGGTCCGCTTCTGTCCAAACACTACTGACATATCCTTGTTAACATGAACTTGCTCACTGAACTGTCTGTGGCTATCTAATACTCATCCTTCCTTTAAGACCCACATCAAGCCATCTTTCTTCTTGAAGCTTCCTTGGCCTCTCATTACTGATTGTTTACACCTGGCCTTGGCTCTGAGTCTGCATGGATGCGAATGTCTGCCCGGTCCTCCCCATGCTAGAAACTGCTCTTCCCTCGATGGACCGTGCAGCAAATGTCACGTGGCTAGAGACCACTCCTGCCACCCGCCATAGCCATGAGTAGCCACGGCTGATTTAAAGTAGCCATAGCTGACAGCTGCCAGGCTTCTTTCCTGGAGCCCAGGAAAAGAATTAGTACCTCTCTGGAGATGGTAAAACTGGAATTGTTAGCAGCCATGTTCCCCTCTGTTGAGGAAGCTGGTCTGCAGATAAACATGAAGAAATCTATGAAATAATAAAGCAGAGACAATTAGCTGAGTCTCTGATTCCAGTTTTTCCTGAAGCCCAGCTGCATCTCTCCCTTCCCAAGACACAGACATTCAACATGCTCATAGATTATGTGCAGAATTCTCAGAAAAATAAATACCGCTCATTTTTTGACAGAGCCATTTTACACTGTACAAAATTTCCTTGAAATTAAGAGTCCTTAAATGGTTCCTGGCATATAAAATTTAACTGTGTGTGTGCTCTCCCTAATGTCCTAAGTTCTGTAAGAACTGTTTCCACTTCTTTGCCTCCAATCTCCTTCTCAACCAACAGTACAGCTGTTTCCACCCCACTTTCCTCTACTGGAACTGCTCTTAATAAGATCATCAAGGACTTCAAGGTATGAACTCTTATTTCTTGGATTTCTGAGCACCTCTATTTGTATCTTTGCCCACAAAATGATTCTACGTTCCGGGTGTTTGATGGTAGAACATTCTTCTGCCTCACTACACAAAAGTGGACCCTGGGAATTCTTAACATCTCTTGTATGTTCTATCCCCTTATCCAAGATCTGTGGATTTTATTTCCTCAATATTCCTGCCACTTGTTAGCTTTATGACTGAGCAACTTGACCTTTAGTCTCTATGTGCCTCATTTCCTTATCAGTAAAGTGGGGGGCTTCCCTGGTGGCGCAGTTGTTGGGAGTCCGCCTGCCGATGCAGGGGACGCGGGTTCGTGCCCCGGTCCGGGAGGATCCCACATGCCGCGGAGCGGCTGGGCCCGTGAGCCATGGCCGCTGGGCCTGCGCGTCCGGAGCCTGTGCTCCGCAACGGGAGGGGCCACAACAGTGAGAGGCCCGTGTACTGAAAAATAAATAAATAAAAATAAAGTGGGGATATAAATGGTAGCCATCATTGTTATGAGGATTAGAGAGAATAATATATTTATAGCACTTAGAACACTGACTGGCACAAAGAAAGTGTGGTTGTGGATGTTTTTTAATTATCACTGAATCAATCAATCACTGAGTCCCTGTCTATAAAGGAATCATGGTGTAATTCAGATCTTTGCCAGTTCTGTCCTCAATCATACTATTACAAACTCCTAAGTATTTTCTTATCTCTACTCTGACTTTTACAAAGTTGAACCTGTAACCCCTCTAGTTGAACCTGTAACCCCCTCTATTTCAGACTCTTCAGTGGTCCTGTGTAACACATAAATGTCAAGCTCCTTTATATGACATATATACTCTTTCATGATTTGGCCACTTATTTCTCCAAACTCTCAGAACAAGACTACAGTGTTTGCAATTCCTCTGGAAAAACCTCAGGAAGACTATTTCTCACATCTCTGTCTTTATTTTTGTAACCCTCTGGCTAAAACATATTTTTCCATGATTTGGCCTGGTTGCCTCCTAGTCATCCTTTAAGACACAGCATTTCCGTGAAACTTGCACCCTTCATGAACTACTTTCAAATTCTCCTCTTAGTTTTCTATAGATTTTCCTTGTCCATAGGAAAACCACTGCACCTGAATTGTATCATAATTTCTATTTATATGTCTGTGCCCCTCAATGGATGAGGGAGAGAGACACATAAAAGGGAGCTCCCTGGGGAGAGGCCCATGTTTTACTCACCTTTTAATCCTCAGCACAAACCATGGTACCAATGCTTGTTAAATGAAGGAAGATATTACGAACCCTTTTGCAGAGTCAGCCCAAACTTATGAATGAAAGATCCCAGCAAGTTCACATAGTCAAAAGTGGGAAAGTATTATAAGAACTTGACAAAGCCTTAATCTTCCGTAATGGTCTCCAAGTGTAATATCAGTTGGGAACCGTGCAATGAGCTGAAACTAGACAAATTTTTTCTCTGAATTAGGCCAGAAGAATTTTATCCTGAAACTGACGCCTAGATTCATTGCTTTAAAATATTTAGTTTTATATGTTATCTTTGGCCCGCTAATTTGAAAACTAGCCAGAACTATGAAACCGAAAATCAGTTTGGCAATTCCTAAGGTAAATTGTTTTAGGTTATGTGGTGCAACAAGTCAGTTTAACTATATGTGGTAGACACAAGGCAAAACAAAATTTTTCACCCAAAGGCTTTCTATCACGTGGGTGCAGTCACACAAGAAATGGCCATAGAGTACCTTTACAACTTGCACAAAGTCTCCAATTTCTACTTTACCTATTCATCAAAACAGACTGAGAAGTCCAAAAAACCTCAAATTTTGACATTAAATGGTTATCTTGGTAGGTTCTATAATTAATCCCCCAAACAGACACAGATAATTAAATTAAATTACATATTTTCAAATTGTTAAGAAAGCACTCATCAGCAGCTGAACTTAAATGATTATAATCATTTCCAAACAAACTCCTTCCCCCACCATTGCCAGCATGTTTAAAATGAAAGAAGCTGGAAAGTGACTTGGAGGGACTGGGTTTGAACTATATTAAAAATGCAGAAATGGCATAATGTTCTCAAAGGTCTATGTGTGCTCTGTTTTATGTTGTAATGTAGAGATAGCTAAATGCTTTTCATGCTGAACGAAGTCCATTTGTTCATCATTTAACAGTGAATGTAGAAAAGAACAACAACAAAAAATACTATCTACATTACCTTTTAAAATACTGTATTCTTTCAATACTGCCTTTAAAATATTCTCTCTATAAAAACATCAATCTGTCAGAATCTGAGGATTTGTTCATTTTTCTTTCTTTCCAGTTGCTTGTCCACTATTTTTATCACTCATTCATTTATTCAGTCAATTATTAAATACCTACCATACGCTAAGTGCTAGGCTACCAAGACAAAAAGCACATTCTCTGCCCTCAGAGCACCTCCACTCCAAAGGAAGGAGGGAAACATACAAATAAAAATGATAAATGTTCATGACACTGTTCATGGCAGACGTATGATCCATTCTCATGCAGGGGAGGGGGACAACAGAACTAGAAGGAAAGAGTTGGCTCAATTCCAGGCACAGCAGACTATGCCTGAGTCAGGGAACGAGTGTGTGATATGAGAGGCACCGATACTGTGCTCTCTAAGTACCTTGTCTCTGGCCTCTGATATTTCGGTCCTATATTAAATACTGCTCCTCCAAAAATATCTTCGTCATGATCTCAACAAACGTTATGTCATACATTAAAAATACTGCTGAAACAGCACCAAACTTCTGCCAGGGAGTAGGGTTTTGAAAAGAGATTTAAAAAGGAAGTGATGTTTTAGCCTGGCCTTAGCAGATGAGAAAGGTGTCTGCCATGCAGAGAAGCGAGAAAGGTGATTCATGGGGGCAGAAGAGCAAGCTGGGGAAACACCAAAGGGCAGGGCTTTCAGAAAAGTACAGGAGATGAATGACACGTTTGAACCATTAGAAATTGCCCTGTTTCTTAATAACCCTCCTTTCCTGTTTCTTTCTAGGTTTTCAATTTAAACAAAACGTTTACAAGGAAGAAAACCATTTCACATCAAGAGAGGAAAACTAGGGATGAATTCATCGATGCAGTTCCAATACCGCTTTAAGAATTGCTCTTTGGAGGGTTTTTTTTTTCCTTCTTCTTCTTTTCTTTTCTTTTTTTTTTTTCTTCCCCCCAACCCAAATGAAAAGAAATTGGAAGGGTCTCTATAAACAAAAGACATTCAACATACATTTAACATTCACATACATTTAATGTTCAACTTTGGAAACAGGATTTTTTTCTAGCTGTGTGCTAAGTGACTTCCTTAAATTAAAGCTAAACCTGATAAAGGTCAGCTTTTTAAAAAAATGACTCTCAGAATTGCTTGTAGAGTCCACTTTACCCTACCACCATTTCCTACTTCATGTATGACTCAAATACAACACATATATTTATTTAACAAACACATGTAGTACTTACTATATATTGTAAGAATTTTTACAAATAACCGCTCGTCTATTTCTCAAGATGACCCTGTAAAGTAAGTATTGTTATCACTATTTTATAGATGAGAAAAGAGAGACCAAAAGAAGGGATGTACTTGACAAAAATCACCCCTTTACTCAGTGGTGGAACTAGATTTGAATCAGGCAGTCAAGCTTATGAGTCCATGTTCTTAACCACTTCAGCTCACTGCCTCTCAGAATTCTCAGCTCCCACCTACCTTTCTAGTACCTTATGAAATAATCTGAGTTCAAAGGATAAATCTCCAAGCTGAATTTCACGGGAAATTATTTAAGAATATTGTTTCCTCTATTCCACCTACACCTTTTAGAGCCCTTCCAGGCAGATCTGTTTGTTACCCACTCCAGGGATGGTGTCCAGCTTCTAGGAAAAGTAACTTTCTCTCATGGAACTCAGAGATTGTTATGGCAATAGATTATAATAATGTCTGATGCACAATTTCACATGTTCAAGCTCCAATCACAAAAGTCCTTTGTGGTTTCCCATTCATTACTGTGTTTTTCAACTCAAACAGATGCAATTCTAGTTTCCAGATCCTGCATGGGTTCTCCATACATGACCAGAGTGGAACTATAATAATAATTGGACCTAATACTGGATTCACATTCATGATGTTGGTTAAGAAGCTAAAAATAAAAGCTGTGGCTAGCTCTAGCTTTTGTGTGCATGCGTATTAATTTAAGTCATTTCCCTTTAATTATACTTAACACACATTAGAAATTTGGTAATTATAAAAGGCCTTTAATTATCAACATTCATTATTATCGCTATTATTAACATATATTAAGCATCCACAGTCTGCTAAATGCTATACTCAAGATAAAAGGCATTAACCTCGCAATTCTACTGTGTGCAAGAGAGAAGACAATCTTCTTCTTCCAGACAGAGAACAAAATTATACTTGCCTACCTTGACAAAGAGCCAATGGGTGAGTCAGGGATAAAACCTAGTTGTCTCAACCACTAGACAATTGGATAAACAAAGAATAGCTATAAAACTCTGCTGCTAAAGCACACCTGAATCTGTTCTTCCATAAATATTTTTAATGCCTGCATCAGATTTGTGTGTGTGTGTGTGTGTGTGTGTGTGTGTGTGTGTGTGTGATGGCACATCTTTCTGCTGCATAGGGATATCTAAATTGTATAAACAGTCAAGTTACTTGAGACCAACTTTACAGTATAAATTTTGGCATCAAATAGAACAATATCATTTTTGGTGGAAAACTAACATGTAAGTATAAAATGATTAAACAACATTTATATATTTTTTTAGGAAGCACCTCATAAATGGCTTTGAAGGCAGTTTCAAATGAAGACTGCCCAAAGCAGTTGAGCAATGGCAGCATCTATGGGACAAAGGTATAGACTCTAGGGTGCTACTTCCAAGGTTAACATTTGATTTGAGTGGTAGAATGAAAAGAGGTTACACTTCGGATTACAACATATTTGAAGTAAAATTTCTAGCACTGCTACTTGTTAGCTACAGAATCTGGTGCAAATGAGTTAACTTGTGTGAGCCCTAGCTTCTTCATCTATGAAACAGAGTAAATAAAGCCAAACTTGCAGATTTTTATGGTATAAAATAACATATTTAAATATATATAATGAAGTGTCCACATCTGACATGAACTTGGAACCGAGCAAAGAAAGGCCCTCCCTCCCTGACATCCCGGGTAGTATTACGTGGCCATCTGTTGGCAGACCTAGCACGCAGATTAATGCTACTAAAACTGCAATTAAATTGCTTTGCAATTTAAATAGGCTATTATGTGATAGGAAAATGTACTCCAGTTTGTTCTTTATATAAACCTTTCATAAGTGCCCCCTGTTCTTTAGGAAAGATATTACGTTCTGGGTATGTGAAAGAAAATTCGATCCACTCACAAGGAGTTCAGAGTCTAGTAAGGGAATTATAACATGTGGAAAATTATAACGTGAGGTAGAAAGAATTATAATAAAGATATGACAGTGTGCCATGGGCAGGACATGGTTAATTCTGCCCATAACAGAGAGAGGTTAGGGAAGGATTAGTGAAAGAAAGACCACTGCACTAGGTTTTGAAAGAAAACTGCACATTCACTAAGGGGAAAGGGGATGAATGACATTTGTTGTTTGCCTGGCAGAAGAAACAGCTGGGCAAAGACACACAGGATCATTCTGTGCACATGTGAGAAACTGCAGGCAGCATGCTAGAGATGCAGCTAAACATATAGGCTGAGGTTAAGCTGTAAAAAGTAATGCCAAGAAACCCTTGCTCATATGGTCAATGAGTTTCAACAAGGATGAAGGGAAAGAATAGTATTTTCAACAAATGGTGTTGAGAAAAGTGGATATTCACATGCAAAAGAATGAAGTTGAACCTTTACCCAATACCACATACAAAATTTAACTCAAAATGGATCACAGACCTAAACATAAGAGTTAAAACTATAAAACTCTTAGAAGAAAACATAGGGCAAAAACTTCACAGCACCGAAGTTGGCAATGATTTATTGGATACAGCAACAAAGAAGCAGACAACAACAAAGTATATAAACTGGACTTCATGAAAATGAATATCTTTGGGGTATCAAAGGACACTATCAACAGAGTGAAGAGGCAACCTACATAATGGCAGAAAATATTTGCAAATCACCTATCCAAATAAGGGATTAATATCCAGACTATATAGAGAACTCCCAAAACTCAACAACAACAAAAACAAACAACCCAATTCAAAAATTGACAAAGGATTTGAATGGACATTTCTCCAAGAAAGATATATGAATGACTAACAGGCATATGAAAAGATGCTCAACATCACTAAGCATTAGGGAAATGCAAATCAAGACCACAAGACGACACCTCATATCCATAAGGATGGCTAGTTTAAAAAAGCAGAAAATAACAAGTGTTGGTGAGGATGTAGAAAGACTGGAACCCTTGTGCACTGCTGGTGAGAATATAAAATGGTACAACTATGGAAAACAGTATGGTGGCTCCTCAAAAAATTAAAAATTTAATAACCATATGATCCAGAATTTCCACTTCTGGGTATATACTCAAAATAATTGAAAGCAGGGTCTGAAAACAATATTTGTACACTCACATCCATAGCGGTATTATTCACAATAGCTAAAAGATGGAGGCAACACAAGTCTCTATTAATGAATGAACAGATAAGCAAAATGTTTCCTATACATATTATTCACCCTAAAAAGGAAGGAAATTATGGCACAGGCTACATGAATAAACCTTGAGGAAATAATGCTAAATGAATTAAGCGAGTCACAAAAACCAAATACTTTATGATTTCACTTATATGAGATACCAAGAGTAGTCAAAATCACAGATACAGAAAGTAGAATGGTGATTGCCAGGGGTTAGGGAGAGGGGGAAATGGGGATTTATTGTTTAATAAGTATAGATTTCAGTTTTGCTAGATGAAAGGAGTTCTGGAGAGGCACAGTGTCCTGGGTGCGCAATATACTTAGTGAAACCTAACCGTACATTTTAAAATGGTTAAGATGTTAAAAAATATATTATATGTATTTTACTACAATAAAAAAAAAAAAGGCATACCAAGAAATTTAAAATATATCCTGGGAAATGGTCAGTTGCTTCAGGGCAGGAGAAGGACATGGTCAAATTTTGTAAATATATTCAGATATTTATAGATACACAATAATTTTATTCATGAAATAATGGGGAATCATCTTATACCAATAAAACCTCACTGGACAAATTATACAACCTTTAACCAAACAATACTTACATTTAATAAGACTATTCAAATAACATTTTGACAAGATAAATGTATGAACTTTTGATAGGTGTTCTAAAACTGTGGTATAACACTACAGCAATATCAACTGCTTTGGATGCCTAATTATCTTTGGATTTTCATAGAACATAGCTGAGTGTCAAAAATATTTTATTTAAAAATTAAGAAACATGCGTGATTGACACAGTGACTGAAATTAAAGGAGAAGAAAAGGAGACAATACAATTTCTTTAAGCAAGTCCATCAATTCTGACTTGTGATGCTTAAGAATCTGCCTCTTCCTTTTAAAGGGGGCTAATCCTTTATGATTTTTACAACTAATGCCGCTTACCCATTCTTTGCTTGAAAGGTAGAGAGTTCTGTAGAGAAAGGGGGCTGGAAAGTCAGTTGGAAAACATCAGGGCTACGTCAGTCAGAAAATTGTCAGCTAGTTGCAGGTTAAAAAAGATTTGCTAAAAGTAGTGTTTTCACTGGTTCAAGTCTGTCAGAAGGCTTTAGATTCTCCAGCGCCTCACACCAGTAACTTCAAAACTAACTCACTCCAGATGTCCCTATGATCGTCTAATCAGACATCAAAAGCTGTATGGTGACAAGCTCACATGCTGCTTTCGAGGACGCTACATGTTTCCACAAGCGTGAAACACACACAGTAGCTACTTTTAAAATGTGATTCATCTAAATCAGAATTCCATTTTAAAGTACAGAGCTATTAGGAAAGGGGCCACCTTCTTGAGAAAGAGAAAAGTCTTTTAAATGTCTGTACAGTGTCATTCGATGACTAGATTTTGAAAGAAGAAAACAAAATGAAACCTGCACTTCAGAAGAGTTTAGGTTGTGAGGGGGGCGGGGGGAAATCTCCCATCAGAAAAGATTTCTAAGAATTGCACCATGCTCAGAGGGGGGAAAAAAAAAAATCCTTTCCTCTCAATACTGATTGTCTTGTTTCTTCTCAAGGTGAACTTTCATTAACTCTTTCCTTCCATGCCATCTGTCTTCAGTAAACGTCCACAACACAGATCCATACCCTTGAGCTTTCACTTTAAAGTAACATAATTGGGCTTCCCTGGTGGCGCAGTGGTTGAGAGTCCACCTGCTGATGGAGGGGACACGGGTTCGTGCCCCGGTCCAGGAGGATCCCACATGCCGCGGAGCGGCTGGGCCCGTGAGCCATGGCCGCTGAGCCTGCGTGTCCGGAGCCTGTGCTCCGCGACGGGAGAGGCCACAACAGTGAGAGGCCCACGTACCACAAAAAAAAAAAAAAAAAAAAAAGTAACATGATCTACTTGCACTTTAGTCTACAGGTTTAAGCAGTGCTCTCTTCCAAAGAATTTAAGTGTGTAGATGTATGTATGTTTTTATGCTGCTGCCTTTGTGTATTTAGCTTTTTAAAAAATATATATTTCTTGATATCATTACCTTGAGCCATAAAGTTTGGCGTTTTGCATAGAAATATAGCCTCATTTCATGACAACTTACAAATATTGAGACCTTAAAAGGAAATTTAAAGATGAATTCATACCATACCAATCAAGTTAATAATTTACATCGGGAGCCCTGAAGTTGCTAGTTTGGGTGTCTGAGTCCTTAAGAACAACAGGAGTTCATATAGAATTTCTATTTATTATTTCCTATTAGTGACACAAAATTTCTGTGGAAATCATCCATGATGTAAATGATTTTCTCAGGGCCACAGAGTTACTGATGCAATCAGGTAGAGTAAGGCTACCTTAAACATCATCTTTACCAATTTCAAACAACACTGTCAAATCACATCTGCCCATGCTATTAACATGAGATGCTTATTAGTGTTTTGCTAAGAAACACCTTGTAAATGTTCCCATGCTCTGGAATTAATTCACATAGCAGGATTTTTATTTTTATTTTCTTCCAAATCACTTGAAACCAGAAGAACTTCTTAAAGAAGACGGAATATAGGGAAAATTCTGAAGGGGAAATCTTCAGACGTGATGGGTATAAGAGAGGCATCTTGTCCAGAAATTTCTAGTCTAATCAAGGATTTTCTAAGTTCTTTGAACATAGTTTATTAGAAAATTACAAAGCTGTAACTACTGAGATTACTAACTTTTTGATTAAAGAACTCACAGTTTTATTACAAAGAGGTAGAACTCAGATAATTGACTCCATTGACTGCCTATTATTTTCTTTGTTCACATTTCACGGACACTAACAAAATTAGGCTTTATAATCTTTGTCTCTAGAATTATCAAGGTTTGTTCTCTTCCTATAATTCTATTTTCTCAGAATCAACGTCTGTGATGGAGTCATTGCTAGAATTGTAAGAAGATAAATCAGGCCTCACTCGAAACTGCTGACTTCAGCCACCCATCCACATCATAAACTCCAAGAGGAGAACTTGTGTTTAAATATCTCTCTCCCCTTGACAACGCTAAAAAACACAGGTAACACACTGTCCTAAAGCAGAAAATCCTAACCTAAAGCTATTTAAGGAGAAAAACAGTATGTATACAGGTAATTTCACAATTTTCACATTTTAATTCATATATACATATGTGTGTGTATATATATATATATATATATGTATATATGTATGCACATACATATGCACAAATTCACACATCTTTACAAAACAGTTAAAAATTGCTGAATTGAATTCAGTTTGCCCATCTCAGAAGTAAAAGTTTTAATCATCTAAATCATATTTATGTGTCAGGCACTGTGTCTGGGGGTTTGCATACAAAAATGAATACATCAGCTCATGCCTCTAAGGAGCCCCGTCTTGTAACAGACATGTAAACAAGCAGTTATATTTCAGTGAGATAAGAGCTAGAGATAGTACACATGGTAATTCCCATGACAGGCTGAGCAGAGTATAGACTAAAGGCAAAGGACATTAATTTTAATGGTTAAAAATACATTTTTGATGATTTGATACTCGCTGGTGGATTGCTAGGCTTAATTGTTCTGGCTCTGGTATTCATAACTGGGTTGTAAGTTTCCTGAGGACAGGGACCATGCCTTATGCTTTCCGGACGGCACAGGGCAGAGGTCATAGACATCGAAGGGATTAGTCAATTCATGTTGACATAAAAGCAAACTCATTCAATTTTCATTATGTGCAGATCAATCTAAACAGCAAAAGTCGACAATGTCATGGTTACCTCTTTAATTTCTGAAGCTGACCTCTGAATACCGATCCCTCTTTTTAGACTTTCAGTTCTGGACTAGACCCAAGAAGAATGATGGGGGAGCGCTCGCCTCAACCGGGGTCACACTCCCCAGGTTCCTTCATTAGTCATGGCACAGACACTCAGACTGTCTAAATTTGTTTCACCAACTCCTGCAAGGTTTGGTGAAAAACTCGGTCACAGAATAAACTGGGCTTCTAGATTTTTCCCCAGCTGAATGTGAGTCTTACAAACGTAACTGTTTCAGAAATTAAGCTGCCTAAAGTTGCCAAACTAAGTAAACATTTGGCCCCATGAAATATTGGATGGCAGCTTTATCTCTTAAAAACAAAGCCATATGAAAACCATCGTTGCAATGTGTCTCCAAGCTCTGGCTTATCAGCACACAGCGAGAACAGCTGGAGTTACAAACACCAGGACTATTATTAAATCACTGTGTCAGGAGGGGGAAAAATAAAGAAAAACCTTTTGTAGGCTTCAGTATCTCTAAATAATGAGATTATATATTACATGCTATTTCTCCCTCCGTTTCATTCTTCAATATCCATCTCTCCTCCTTGGAAGACAATGAATAGAGCCTTCCTTCTAATTTATGTCAGAGTCTACAATGATTATCTTGTTCCCCTATTTCTATAGCTGCTTAATTGTATATCTAATGGATAGAAAAATATGATTTGGTCATTCAGAATTTTCATTAAGTTCCTATGTTGGATTTTGACAGTCAGCAAAACCCACAACCAAAAGTCGTCTGACATGTCAGTGACAATTTGATGATTTTAATCCGAAAAACCAAGCTATTAACTTTCTCTGTAATATGTCAGTAATTCCTTTCATGAATTTGAAAATGTTTAATCCAGGAGCAACACTGGTTATAATAACTTCAATATATGTGACATCCAAGAGGAAATTCTCAAATCAATACATATATGCAAGACACAAAGAGAATGCTTCTACTCACTGGAAAGATTTTCTCTCACTAGAAGCTACCTGCCATCATCTTTGCTGATGAAATAATAAAAACTCCACAAAACTGATACTGGACACTGTATTTTCACTTTTCATTCCTAATGAAAACACAGGACCACTGGAAAAAGTTCTTCTCCCCAGGGTGTCTTCCCAAAGGAGTTGGCATCCCTTTCCCTCAATCTTACTGCTGCTAAGAACTGTGTTGTTACTGACCAAAGAGTTATTTTGGACCTCTCAATGCAGCAATTCAAAAACTTCTATTCATCTGTACATCTTGGATCTACATACTATGTGTTGGAAAGGAAAGGTAATAATATGATGAAACAACCTTAACTATTTAATACACATTTGGAGGACAGCAGCGATTTCCACTTTACTTCCTTATCATTCATCATACTCTTAGAATTGGTGGCTTTCCCATATTATTTCATCCTAACCCCCCCCAAAAGTTGTTCTTGATCTTTTGTATTCCTTTTAACATTTGATAAGTGATAGAGTCCCTTCAGGAAGCGCGCGCATGCGCGCATACACACACACACACACACACACACACACACACACACCACGCCACGCCACGCCACGCCACGGCATAAAACTTCAGAGAGTTAACAGACCCTCTGAAACCCATCCATGGAGTTCCAATTTAACAAGTTCAAAAACTGCCATGTTATTTTTTGAAATAAAATGTATATATTATAGACGATGACTTAAAAAAACAGACCAGTATTGTCTTAATTTATTTTGGTGAATCAAGACAAGTAATAGTTTTAGAACAAACAAAGAGAACAACCACAGCATTATAACTTTCAGGAATCCACTTTTTAATTTACTCACCCTGCAGTTTCATTTTGCCTTAGGGGTTAAACGTGAAACTATAAACAGTCATTAAAACACAAAACCACCATGGTAGTTAGCCGGATATTAAGGAAAAAAAAAAAATCACATCTGTTTCAGAGTTCTCTTCCATCCGCAAATTCAGGAACATCAATTTCAAGAACCTGGTTTTACGGCTTGCCCTTAAGCCAAGAACACCAGGTTACAATCAAGGCAAGGAAGGTTAAGACTGCCCATAAGGGAGGCTGTCACTACAATATCTTGCCCCCAGGATTCTCTCTCTTTGATTCAAAAGCAGTCAGTAGAATTGACTTTTCTACTCCTTGAAAAATAGTCATTACTATTTGCACATTAATAATCATGCTATTCTGATTAACTGGATAGGTTTATGAAAAAAGAGAGAAAGGAAACAAATTGCTGTGCTGTTTATCTGGTGGTACTCTAAGTGACAAATACTGAGATTTAGTGGCTTTGCAGTATACACAGAATTAGAGGCTTGCAGAGGATCTGATTTTTCTAATTTAAACCCTTTTTTTTTCTTTTTTTTTCTTTTTTTAACGGTACGCGGGCCTCTCCCATTGCGGAGCACAGGCTCAGCGGCCATGGCTCACTGGCCCAGCCGCTCCGCGGCACGTGGGATCTTCCCGGACCGGGGTGCGAACCCGTGTCCTCTGCATCGGCAGGCGGACTCTCAACCACTGCGCCACCAGGGAAGTCCCTTAAACCCTGTTTTAAAACTCCAACTTGTTTGATGGTGTACATCTTAACTAACCAATAGGTAATAACTTCACCAGCCAGAAAACAAGTGCAACTTTTCCAACACTTCAAAAACACATCTCCAGACATCAGAGAAAACTCTCCTCCCTATATAGCAAGCCTAATGAAGTACAACTAAAAATAACAATCATCAACTGTGGTTTTAAAGGCAATATTTCAATATAATCAAACGTGTCAAATATTCATCCTTCCAGCTTCTTATGCTGTGGGTTGTAAGTAAGTTTCATTTCTTGGGAATGACTGAATATAACCCACTTGGGGCTCCGCCATCTGTGAATTACTTACATATGAACACTCTGCTTAAGAGATGGAAATTTTGTTGTCATTGCCTTTCTTCTTGGATATTGAAATGAAATGCAATTGAACAGAGCTTTTTAAGCAATTATTTTTCATATTAGTTGCTCCATGGGTACATTATCACATGCTCCCCAAGTTCATCATCCCTTATCAAATGACAGGAATCAAGTATGGTGTCGCTGAAGTGGAGGAGGCATCGAGTAGAAATACGGAATCTGACAGACAGAGAAGAACCCATATTCTCAGATTCTGTACGACCTGGGCTCAGGTCATTGCCACACAGAACGCTCTCTGCAGTGTGCCTCCATGTAAGCGTTGTGCTTGTTATGTCCCCGTGGTTTCCTTGAAAGGCTACTCCTCTGATCACTGAACAAACAATACAAGTGACTATAGGGCTATGTATAGGGTGCCACGTAATTTATCATCCATACATGGACACCTCTGAGAGTTAGCAGGGACACTATTAATAAATATGCCAGAACAACAGGCATGAACTAGGATTGCCCCAGGCAAACCTAATCATACTGTTATCCCAGAGACATTGTGCAACTCAAAGAACTTTCTCCCAAGGGTCTCAAACCATTTCACTAGTGCTATTTCCAATTTTACTTCGGTCTAGAGCTGCTCTGTCCAATAGGAATAGAATGTGAACCACAGATGTAATGTTTTAGTAGCCATTTTTTTAAAGTAAAAAGAAATAGGTGAAAACAATTTAAATATATTTTATTCTATCCAGTTTACCAAACATAGTATCATTTCAATGTGTAGTCAATACAAAATTATTAATGAGATCTTTTACATTACTTTTTCATATTTCAATCTTTGAAATGCAGTGTGCATGCCACACTTAAAATACATTTCTTATACTCAATAGCGACATGTAGCCAGTGGCTATGATATTGGACAATCAGGTCTGACCAGCCCACGAGTTAGGATGTGCAGGGATAAAGGAAGAGAGTTATAATACATACATACACACGCATGCGCGCACACACGCAAACTGCATTTTCCTTCTAGGTAAAAAATAGACACACCTAAATGTCTCCACTTACTAACTTTACACTTGCCTGGGGTGATCCAGACTTTAGGGCAGATAAACACTCACCTGGCAGATTCTTTTGGGGGAGCAGAGAGAATATTTGAGTTAGAAAAGTTGGGTAATTGCTGAGAATTTCTAGGACTTTTTCCAGACTAACATTAGTCTTGCGTCCAACACACATACACTGAGCACCTTCCATGTACTTGAGACTAGAGAAAGAAAGATAAAGAAGGTACAACGCCTGTTCCTTGTAATGTTAAGGATTAAAGTTTGCATGAAGATTATTCTACAATTGAGGCAGGAGAAGCCTAGGATGTGCCATTATTCTGTGGCAAGGCAAGGACCAGAGTCTCTTCTTTAAGTCTGAGGTCTGAACTTCATCATCCACAGAGAACTCTGGGAAGGAAGGAGGAAATGTGCTTTCCTTTCTACTGTTGATACATAGGGACTGACCCATGTTTGATAAGTTGCATAGGTTAGGTAAAAGGATTTTCGGTGCCAGCATTTCTTCTTGAATTAGGATTTGCATTTTTGCTAGTAATAATATACCTTCCTCTCCAAATACCCCAACTTGGAACTCAACAATATCATATTTTGGTAAGGATACAGAATCTACCAGAAAGATAGTAGCCCTCATTTCCTCTAGGGCAAGCTACATTGTTGTATTTTCAATTGGTCTCAACACAGAGCCTAAGTGACAGAAACACAGACCTAATATTGGTGGGGTTTCTGCATGTAAATCATGGTAACACAGATCACACTTTTGTTTCAGGGTGTATTAATGTAAAAATAAGCAGTAAATTATAGTTTTTTCTCTTTTATGTAATTCTTCTCTTGTTTTTATAGTTCTCTTCCTCCAATCCAATATATTCAGGATTAACATGGTCTCAATCAGTGGGCATTAAACATACACACACACAGCACACCACATACTAGTTCTGTTTGTACTCATCATTAGAACAGAACACACACACCTGATTTTTACTAAAGTAATGTTCCATTAAATATGTTTCTTTAAAAGGATGGAAAATGAGAAAACATTACATCTAAACTACTTTCGGGACACTCCCTTGCTTATCAAAAGAAATATGCCCCAATATTGCTGCAAACCTATGAATAATTACGCCATGATTTATTATGGTGACTCCTACCTCACACACAATAACACTGGTTCTTTTTTTGTGTGTGTGGTACGCGGGGCCTCTCACTGTTGTGGCCTCTCCCGTTGCGGAGCACAGGCTCCAGACGCGCAGGCTCAGCGGCCATGGCTCACGGGCCCAGCCGCTCTGCGGCATGTAGGATCTTCCCGGACAGGGGCACGAACCCGTGTTCCTTGCATCGGCAGGCGGACTCTCAACCACTGAGCCACCAGGGAAGCCCCCACCACTCGTTCTTGATAAGAATATTTTATACCAAACTGGAAGTATCCATTTAGCATCTCTACATACCAAAAATGTTGCCTTTTTTCTGAAGGCACTATACACAGTGAGACTTAAAATGGAGAAGAGACTTGCTTTTAGGAGACTTTTAAATATGGTTACATTATTGAAGATCACCTATTGCAGTGATACGCAGCCATTATCCAAAATCTAACTCTCAGGCTATTTCAGAGGATGAACCAAAATTCTTCAAAGCAACTCAGGACTTAGCAGAAAAATCCCACAGCTCCATATGGAAGGAGGGCATTGTCTTTTCAGGAAACTATTCTCCACTTAACTTCTCAATTCTAAGTACAGCATTTATAGGTATACCTAGGTTTAAGCACTTTTGGTATAAAATTTTATTTTTCCTTAATTTGAATGTTGAGATCTAGAAACCCAGTCCTGGTACCACATGTCTACGATTCTGGTAGCTTGAAAGTCTATCACCATTCACCATGGTATGACTTAAGACTTCACAAAGCATTGTATTGTATTAACATACTGAAAATAGATAAACTGTCTCCTGGAGCATGATGAAGGAGAAGGATGGGAAACCCAACAGTATAGTGCACTGGTTAAGAGCATAGGTTCTGGAGCCAAACCACCTGAGTTAAACTCTTGGCTCTGCCACTTACTAGCTGTGACCTTCAGCAAATCACTAAACCTCTTTCTGACTCAATTTCATTATCAGTGAAATGGAGACAACAACATGTTTGTACTTTGATGTGGAAGTATAGATGACTTAATGTAAAGCCCTTTGAACAGTGCTAGGCACATAATTGGTGCTCTGTAAATAACAGCTATCACTATAACTATATACTAGCAATAGCTCATGCTAGTTGTTATTATAACTAACACTACATATCCTATCAAAAGCTCTAATTATCCGCTTACTTAAGACTGCAAAGTCCCAGTTAGTTTATGGGTAAGGCGCTTTGATCTTTCATTAGGAATGCAAACGGCAGGATACCTACTGGAATAACAGGTTTCAGACTCTGGCCACTGGGGTGTGAAGCGCTTGGCTGGGCATCAGCAGGTGGGCTTGGCGCCGGGTCACTGCTTCTCCTCACCAGCAGCGGTGTGCCTGTAGGACAAAACAAGAGGTGAGAGGTCAAGAATGCCCTAGGGCGAAGAGAGGGCATGGTACAATGCAATTTAATTAAAAAGGTTTACAACATGCTTTTATGTAAAAACATTCTATTTCTAAGGATGCCTATAAATTAATCCATTTAATGACCTTTTGTCATCTATTTATAGAATGACACATGGAAACAAAATCTTTCAGCTCTCAGCTTTCCCCACTTGCATTTCAAAACAAGCCATTCTGCTTAACAGAAAACTGTTAGGCAATGCAAAAGTTGACAGTGTACAATCGAAAACTGGTCTAGAAAATATATTGGAGTATTAAAAAGAATGATTATGCAGCAGACAAGTGAAGAGGTTCACACAATCAGTGCAATTTGCTATTCAGGAGAGCTAGAAGTATAGTTATTACTGCCATTTGGAGCTTCCCAACTCTTTTGACTGATGATATACACTGAAATAAATTATTTGCTGGGGTTATAGCATTAATGTCTATTTGAGTACACCAAGAGATTGGTTTCATCCTCCTCCTTTTCTCCTAAAGTAGATAAAACTGATAAGGAAAATAAGTTAGTTCTTCTAAAAATATATCCTGATTTCTTTTTAATAATGAAAGCTTCTACTATTAAACATTTGAGTCAGTTATTAAATTCTGAAAACAGATCATACTGTTAGAAAGTTCAAATGAAATTCAACCTTAGCAGAGAGGGTGGCCCAACCACTCTGCCTGCAATTAGGCCGAAAATAATTTGTTTTGTACACAATTGGTCACTATAGAAGAAACTCTCAAAAAATCTGTGACTTGGGCTTCCCTGGTGGCGCAGTGGTTGGGGGTCCGCCTGCCGATGCAGGGGACGCGGGTTCGTGCCCCGGTCCGGGGGGATCCCGCGTGCCGCGGAGCGGCTGGGCCCGTGAGCCATGGCCGCTGGGCCTGCGCGTCCGGAGCCTGTGCTCTGCAGCGGGAGAGGCCACAGCAGTGAGAGGCCCGCATATCACAAAAAAAATCTGTGACTTAACAACAGCTCTCTTATAAAAATTAACTTTTTATTTGTGTGCCTTTGGGGAAAAAAAACACAGTAGAAATGCAACTCTCTGTTTATCAATATTCTGAAAGTAATTCCCCAACTCCCAAGTTATTGTAGTTTAAAATAACATTTTTCATACCTCATTTTTTATGGTACAGTTATAAAAAGTGAATCCATTTTGAAGTTATTTACAAATCTGATTTGTCTATGTGCTACAACACCCTTATTCTGTGAACAAAACATAGAATTGCTAATAATTTTCACCTTTATTCAGTTAGAAATTGATTCTTAAAAAATAATTTACTTTATAATAAGAAATGAATGTGCTGCTGAGGAGGAAACACTATGCCAAAGGTATTATAAAGCCCAAGTTCACATTCCATTTATTTTTTATTAATAGACACTTCACTACATTATTCCCCACCTCCATCTAAAACTTTTTTTAAGTATAGCTGATTAACAATATCATGCTGGTTTCAAGTGTACAGAAGAGTGATTCAGCATTTTTGCAGATTCTATTCCATTATAGGTTATTACAAGCTAATGGATATAATTCCCTGTTCTATACAGTATATCCTTGTTGCTTATCTATTAAATATATATTAGTGTGTATCTGTTAATCCCGTACCCCTTATTTGCTCCTCCCCACTTCCCTCTCTGCTTTGGTAACCACAAGTTTGTTTTCTATATCCATGAGTCTGTTTCTGTGTTGCATATACATCCAGTTGTATTATTTTAAAACATTTCTTAAGCAAGTGACATACCAATAGTTTATGGTTGGCAATTATTCTCTGAAAGAAATAGTAAAAACAAAAAAATAAAATAAGAGGAGTAAAAGTAAGAGAAAGTACCAAAAAATCTTAGACAATAGAGTCCCAGTTCCACACCAATATGTTTTTCCCTCCTTCAGGCGATCTAAAGACTAAAAGCCTCTCAGGTTAAACCCCTGAATTACCATTAACACAAAGTGAACCAGCCAGTCTAAATGTAATATCCTCAGCAGCAACCCATTATCTTTAAAATTAAAAAGAGAATGGGGCCAACTCCATGAAACTCTGGTTTGTTTCCAAGTATTTAACCCAGACTAGTACACTGCAACAATCAATAACAACAAATTGGAAAAAGACAAACAAATGAAAAACATGTTAAACCTGTATGGGATACCAAGGTCACAAAATACATTGATTTAGAGGCACAGAAATAAATATTTCAGTGACTGACAATTTCAGTTAGGTTGTTTTTTCAGCTGAGTCATATACATATATACATATATTCATATACACATATACAGAATATGTGTGTGTGTGTGTGTGTGTGTGTGTGTGTGTGTGTGTGTGTGTGTGTGTGTGTTGGTGAGGGGAAAGAGAGAAAAGGAGGGAGAAAGAAAGACATTATACTTGGGTAACAAATATATTTTTCTCAAATAAGCCACACTATATAGTTTTCCTTCAACTCTAAAGACATGACTGACTCTTTACTTACTGTCAGTATCTGTTTTAATAACAAAATGTTAAATTATTTAAAACATAATTTTATAATAGCATGTATTTGTATTTCTAAAATCAATCAATATGTCACAGTATTATAGGGTGTCTCCCAGAGATGACAGTTCAGTTTTGTACCAGTGGACCAACTATTTGGAACAATAATAAACATACAAACAGTAAAGCAGCTAGATCTTTTTTTTTTTTACTTTTTATTTTATACTGGAGTACGTTTTAATAAACAATGTTGTGATAGTTTCAGGTGCAGAGCAAAGCGATTCAGCCATACATATACATGTATCCATTCTCCCCCAAACTCCCCTCCCATCCAGGCTGCCACATAACATTGAGCAGAGTTACCTGTGCTATACATCAGGTCCTTGTTGGTTATCCATTTTTAATGTAGCAGTGTGTACATGTCAATCCCAAACTCCCTAACTATCCCTTCCCCCAACCCTTCCCCTCTGGTAACCATAAATTCATCCTGTAAGTCTGTGAGTCTGTTTCTGTTTTGTAAATAAGTTCATTTGTATCATTTCTTTTTAGGTTCCTCATATAAGGGATATCATACGATATTTCTCTTTCTCTGTCTGACTTACTTCACTCAGTATGATAATCTCTAGGTCCATCCATGTTGCTGCAAATGGCATTATTTCATTCTTTTTAATGGCTGAGTAATATTCCATTTGTATAGATGTCCCACATCTTCTTTATCCATTCCTCTGGTGATGGATATTTAGGGTGTTTCCATATCTTGGCTATTGTAAGCAGTTTTGGAATGAACACTGGGGTGCATGTATCCTTTCAGACCATGTTTTCCTCTTTGCCCAGGAAGTGTGACTGTGGGGTCATGTGGTGGTAGCTCTATTTTTAGTTTTTCAAGGACCTCCATACTGTTCTCCGTAGTGGCTGCACCAATTTACATTCCCACCAACAGTGTAGGGGGGTTCCCTTTTCTCCACACCCTCTTCAGCATTTATTGTTTGTGGATTTTTTTGATGATGGCCATTTTGACTGGTGTGAGGTGATACCTCATTGTAGTTTTGATTTGCATTTCTCTAATAATTAACAGCATTGCGCATCTTTTCATGTGCCTCTTGGCCATCTGTATGTCGTTTTTAAACGTACTGCCAACTCATCAGGAATAAGTTTTGTTTTCCTCTACTTTTCTGTATTCCACACTTAAATGTCTCCTGTTGAGTCACCTAATTTCTCCTTGGCTATCTCCAGTGAGAGCCTTTAAATAGGAACTGCTGTCTCAGAGAGTTTTAAACAACCTTTCACATGGTGATTTAAAATCTAATTTTTAAATTCCAAGCCCCATTTGAAGGTGAGTCTGAGTTACACTTTAAAGACAAGGAAAGATACATTCTACTGTATAAGAGAAAGCAAGTAATCAGAAGTACTGAAGATGATTTGGGTAAATCCTTGGAGATATATATATATATATAAAAAATAGGGTAAAAGGCACATCAGGCTGAAATGAGAGGGAGACAAATACATTTG
This sequence comes from Kogia breviceps, assembly GCF_026419965.1. Taxonomy (NCBI): domain Eukaryota; kingdom Metazoa; phylum Chordata; class Mammalia; order Artiodactyla; family Physeteridae; genus Kogia; species Kogia breviceps. Next base: position 171,263,767 of record NC_081311.1, on the reverse strand, counting down.
GTTTTTGGAAACTCCTGGGGGTGGGGGACAAGGGGGTGTGAATAAAATACAACCTCTGCGCTGAAGGAGTTTATAACCTAACAGTAAAGATCAGACACTAAGAACTACAGGGTCGGGACAGTGGAGAGGACCTGGGCTTTGGAATCAAATAGACTGAACTTCACCTCTTCTTGCTCTGTGACACTGGACTGCTTTGTGATACAGTCTCATCATTTACAGCCTGATGATAACATCACATCACAGAATCGATGGAAAGCTGCAATAAAATAAGACATGCATGAAACATGGTACTGTCCAATACCTAGTTTTCACACAGGAACCACTTCCTCCCCACACATACACAAGAAAAAGGAGGTTATAGCACTTGCTAATGTTGTGAGGAGTGTGACCTTATCTGCTCAAAAGGCTGAACTCCTGAAAGCCAAGTGAATTTTCTTGGAACACTATGTAAATGAAAATAGTAAAAACATAATTCTGTGTAAAATCAGATGTAGCCTTACTATACAAATCTAAGCTTCTAAGAAAAAACTGATGAGGTAGAAAGGAAGTTCAAAAATGGGGGAAGAAATACCACCCATTGGTATTTTTCAGCTAACTGAGAAAAGACTCATTAGATTTTAGAAGCAAAAGCCCTCAATTCAGCTCAAGGAACAGTATCATTCCTTGATATCATAGTTTAAAAGCCACTGGTTGCAGAGCCCAAATAAAATAAGAACTTTTAAGACTAAAGCATAAAGTCTTATACAACTGCATTATGTTTTCCCACTCAGTTAAATATTTGAGGCCCCACTATGTGTCAGCCTATACAAGGGGTGGACAATATTAAGGTGAATAATCATGGTGCTTATTCTAAGCCTATCTTTTAAAGAAGGAGATGGGACAAGAACACTTCAGTATACAGAAAAGTAGGTCCCAATGTAGTATACCAGGGGAGTTAGGTATGGCTTATTGGAGAACCCAATAACGAAGGGAGCCCAGAGGAGGGTCACCTAATCCAGGCTGGGGAAAAGAATTTTTAAAGAGGCACCAGCTAGTTAAAAGCCTCAAATTGGCACATCAATGAATCATGCAAGATATAAAGGCCAACACAAATTTAAGGTGTTATCTATATGAACAAAGGTTGCTGTCTCTTTGGTATAAATGGTGCACACACACACACACACACACACACACACACACACCCGTGGAGGGATTGCTTTCGCCGTTTAGAGGATGTGCTTGGGAAGAAATCAGCTTAAATGCCAGATGATGTGTTATATATGAAATTCTGTTTGTGGAGGTTTTGAAAGATGCCTCAGAAAGATAGGCAGTTATAGAGACTGAAACCAAGATCCAGAAGAATCATCCATATCATGATGCAGTGGGCAGAGAAAACAAACAATGGTTTTAAACAGGAGTCCCGTGTCAAACGTCACAAAGGCACAAGTTCTAAGTTGTATGATGAGTAGGAGCAGGGATTTATTTAAGAATGGTTAAATGATTCTCCTGAGCAAAGTCAAACGGGCAGCGTGTCATCGATACTGATGCGATTTCATCCTAGGGTGATTGACACCTCGAAAGCTTTAGGGGGTCCCAGTTAAGACACTGATAAGGCATTCTGTGAGAACTGGGAGGCCCCAGGCACAAAGAGGCTGGAAGGGCGATGTGAAGAAAGAGGGACTCAGCAGTCACAGGCAAAAATGGAGTTAGAAACTAGGGAAGGACACAGGAGAACTTCGCAATGACTAAGGTCAATGACATACAAAGCAAATGAGAGGGAGCGTCCAAAAGAAACCTAAAATCATTCTTATATTTCTTGCTTGAGGAAGAACAAGCAATAGGGAACTTTTAGCAACTGTTATGATTTGTTTCAGAAAAACAACAACAACAGCAGAAAGCAAAAAACATGAATCTTCGCCCACTGAAAGTTAGAATGATTTGCTTTTAATCTGAGATGTCTTGATATGCATGAGAAATTAAAGACTAGATTTTCGGGCATTCATAAAGGTGAGTATGAAGTTCATACCGGAAATCATATTGGCTTTCAGAATGAGTGATGGAGGGGCTTCCCTGGTGGCGCAGTGGTTGAGAGTCCGCCTGCCGATGCAGGGGACACGGGTTTGTGCCCCGGTCCGGGAAGATCCCACATGCCGCAGAGCGGCTGGGCCCGTGAGCCATGGCCGCTGAGCCTGTGCGTCCGGAGCCTGTGCTCCGCAATGGGAGAGGCCACAACAGTGAGAGGCCCGCGTACCACAAAAAAAAAAAAAAAAAAAGAATGAGTGATGGAGACAAACACAAGGTAAACAAAGGAAAACAGGAAGAATCAGCACGGGCCTACAAACGGCACTGCATGCAAACTAATGAGAAAACCAGAATTTTATATTCCCAAAGAATCTTCAGAGGATTTTCAGAGTGTATCTAGAATGATGTGTGGTTAACAGAGCCACAGAGGTGAGCCTAGAGGAAAGGTGGGGAGGAAGGGAGGAGAAAGGAACTGGAGTTAACAGGGTAAACTATTTTTGTGCAAAGAGGGGTAAAGGCTGGTCTTTGCAGAGATTCAGTTTTCCTTTGCTCTGAAGGATTACCTCTGTGCTATTGAATTAGCAGGTCACCAAAACACCTAGTTTGAAGAAAGAAAACACACTCTGCTTCCAATGCTACTTACACTTAGGATAGATAACAAAACAAATATAGATGGGGGAAAAGGCTCTTGAAATACACCTCAACTGGTAAATATTTCACTTGATGATGAAAATGCATTGCAGATGGTTAACATATTTAGGGACTTAAAAAGAGATAAATAGCAAAAGAAATGCTCTGCCAGGTAAGCAGTATTAGTAGTATATTAATAATACTAACAGTATGCATTAGCTGCGTCTAGGTTTCATACAGAAGATTTCCATAACAGACTTTGTACCTAGTCAGTACTCGGAAGAATGCCTTTTAATTATCTTGCACTTCAACACTTGTTGAATGCATTTGGCATTACAGTATGGAGATGCCCTTCAGATATACGGTGCGAAGAGAGCGAGGGTGAGGAAACCTGCCTTCTAAAGGTGGACCTGGCACTATGTGCCCCCCAGGAGATGGCTGAGCTGTACCTCAGAGTCCAAGTCCTCTGCGTTAACTAAGGAAGCAGGTTGGATAAGCTATACCAAAGGCCCTTCCAGATCTGAAAAAGACAGTTCTGTGAGTTATAGAGCCAATAAGGAAATTGAAGTCCAGAGAAATTAAGTTCCTAAGTCTTCTGGACTTGATTTCTACTCCAGTGTTATCCACGTGACACTTTTCCATTGTGGGGTCACATCTTTACGTGGGTGAACGCATGGAAGTAAGGGGAATGATGTCTCTTCAATGTGGTAGCAATTCTTTTCATCGAAAAATGTCAGCAGATGGAGAGACTCGGATAGGAAGATAAAATGAAAGGGTGCTGGGAACTGAGTAGCTAAAAGGAAAATAACCCATAGTCACATGGGCGTATCTGGCAAGAAGCTTGACCCCACTAGTCAAGGACTACCAGCACCTCTCTCAGAAGGCATGGTCTCTCTTGTAAATGATTTAAATATCCTTTTCATATTAACCCTCAAATACCTCAATTAAAAAAAAAGAGAGATTAGTGAAAGTGGTACATCATTTGCTTTTGGAGACAACTAGGTTTTGTGTGTGTGTGTGTGTGTGTGTGTGTGTGTGTGTGTGTGTGTGTGTGTGTGTGTTTTTCGTGGGCATGAGATAGGGCTTTTCCACTGATGCCTAACAAACTCCCCTTCACTGAAACCTGGAGACCTATAAAACAAATTGGTAATGATATCAATAGCAACGCAATTTACAGTAAAGTACCGGAGAAGACACCACTTTCACTACAGGAGTGCCTGACCAGGTCTGGTGCCTGGCCTGTGATGAATGCAGCAGCTATGACATGCTTTCCGACACCGTGATGGAAAAAACCACATGAGAGAAAGCAACTCACATTTTAGCAGAATTTTAGCTGTCCAAATACTTTACTCTTAAATATCACTCCATTAGAAAAGAGACTCCCAGTATTGCCATTAAAGGAGCAAAGAAGTTCAAGTTGCCAACAGTGTTGTTTTTCTTTCATTTTGGATTGCAAAACCCCAGAAAAGCCTGTTCAACACACGATGGAACAAATACAAGCAATTCACAGAACAGTCTAGCAACACAATAATTATGAATGAGCAGACACATGATAAGATATCTTTTAGTATTTGGAAAGCTGCTTAAATTGGAGTGCCACTGCTATAAAAACAAGTGAGGGGGTTTGTAACTGACTTTCACCGGGAATTATACTTTTCTCTCAAGATTGTTAATGCCTCCAATTCGAAATATATTGTTGCCGCATTCCTGAGGGTGTATGCTTTTTCTCCTATTGAAGTGTTCACGTTTTATCCAGTTGATATATACAAATCTACAGTTTTTCGTATTGTTTAAACCACATCGCAATATCAATTTTCTCATGCTATTGAAAGTCAGTTAATGCCAAGTCTTAGACATGCACTACGTCTCAAGTGTTATATTAAGAACAATGGCAAGCAATAAAAGGACAAAGCACACTATTTGGGCAACACCGATGCAAGAAATTCAAAAGTCGTCATTTTAGGTTAAGAGTAAATTCAAACGATTTAAATAAAAGAACAATGACAAGTTACAGTGAAGGTTCAACAGAAGCAAAGGCCCTGGTCTCTGAAAGGTATACACTCTAGAAAAAGCACAAAACATTAACAAACAAATAAAGATACCTGAATTAACGACTCCCACTAAAGACTCCAGAAGCATAGAGGTGAATGGAAGGGATCTGAGACATGCATATGTTAACCACCCATTTCTTGTTCTGGCATTCAAGGACCTAATGGGTTTCCCCCAGTCTACCTCTCAGATTACATCTTGCACTGCATTCTTTGCCATGCAGTAGCTGCCGAACGGGACTAAGTGTCATTGCCTAAAAATGTCTTGCAGACTCCAACCTCAGAGTGCATGCTGTTTCTACCCCCTAAATTATCATTCTCTACTATTACAATCAGTTGTAATCCTGTCCATCCTTGAAGGTATAAAGACCTCTACTTCCTTGTAACATCTAGATACAGATTTGCTGTGGGGCTAATGAAGCCTAACTTCAGGGGCCCTCACAAGCTCCCAGGTAGAACCTCAGCAACATGAGCACATGATTATATGACTTTGTAAATTTTACCTAAGTAAATAGTTTAATTGCAATAGGTTAATTCTGTTATGCCTTTCAACTCTGATGTCCCCTCCAGCATACTGTCCCTTCTGTTGGGTGAACCTACAGTGGTCAAGAACATTTCCAGATTCAGTTAAGTGAGTTGAAGATACATTTCATCTGAATAAAGTGGACTATATATATTTGTGTGGTTTATAGACACTTCTATGTATAGTTCTATGCCAGTCCTCTGGGAGGAATATATGTATATCCCTCTTACACACTATGTTGGTTTATCCAGCTTCATGATACAAAAGTACAAGGCCAGGTGACATGATGAAATGACTGTGCTCTTTTTGCACCCAGCACTGGAAGAGTGTGGGTGCTGGAAGATAAGACTTGAAATGTATAAAGCCAGGAGCTAGTCTAAGGAAAACTCACTCACCCCATGTATAAAATTATATGCAATTCAGTAATCAGATAATTCAGTTCTCACTGATATCTTGACAAATGGGAAGTCCTCTTCTATATGGAATATATTTGAAAACGTAGCATAGAATTAAAATTCCTATGCTAGTAAGACACAAACCTATAGCCATTTCACAGATTACAAGAATGTATGTGTGCAGCCCCATGTTTATATATCACATATACTATTTAAACAAAAAAACATTTTTTATTACCATACTACAGCCAAGACTGAATTATCTGTTTATTCAGTGTATAAAAAAATCTTACATATGAAGAGATTATTAAAGATTATGCAGTCAAAACTGTAGGAAAAAAACAAGTTATTTTAAGCATTAAGATACAGTCAATGAATATATTAATAAGATATTTTCATATTTTCTGACATCTTTAGTATATTCGCTTTATTAATTTTTTTAAAATTGTTGGAATTTTTTCTCATTTTGAATTAGCAGTCATTTATACTTTTGTATGTAAAGTCTATGTTCCTTTTCTTAAATAGTAATCTCCCCAAGTTTCATACCTGAGAGCCCTACAAAATGTGGACCTGCTTCTGTGCTTTTTTAGGGTATGTCACATCCTGTTTTGTCTTATCTGTGAAGGTGTATTTTTTCTTGTCTCCCTTTAATTTATTCATTTAATGCCTAAAATATACTAGGCAGTCTTCTAGGCATTCTGGATAGAACAGCACACAACACACAAAGGTCTTAATCTTGTAGTGCTTGTAAATAGCTGAAGGAAGGCAGATAATAAACACGTACAGAAATAAATGTGGGCATTTAAGACAGATAGGGATTAAGCAAGTTCTTAAACAGGAATATGAGAGAGAGAGAGAAAGTGATGGGGAGGAGAGTAAGGTAGGGCAACATTACATTGTGAGCTCTTTGAGAGCAAGCAATTCGCCCTAGTCAATCACTTAGGATCCCTAGCAGAGTGGGTACTTAACAGATGCCTGCTGCATTAAACTAAACACAGTAAGAGGAACAAAGATCAACCTCTAAATTCAGAAATCTTTGGATTCTGAAATGTCTCAGACAAGGGAATTTTTTTGGTTCGTGAAAGGGGTGTATGCCCCCAATAAGTAAATAAATTGCTACTGTCAGGTTTGTTTCGCCTCACCTAACACTTTTTTCTTCAGCATCAACATTTATTTTAAAACAAACACTATCACACTAATGCAGCATATGTTATCACCCTTGCAACTCAATGATTAATGAGCATAAAAGTGACATCAACACCAATGTTAAATAATTCCAGTAAAGGCTCTAAAATATTAACTACAATCTTATCAGTTACTGTAGTTTACAAAGGGATCTATTGCCTGGTCAGTTGATCTTTCAGTTTTCTCTAGTTTACAGTCTTACATCCTTGATATTTATGAATAATCTATATTCATAAGATTTATGGCAACCTATGGAAGAAGTAGAAGGAAAATAGTTGAGTTTACTTGAAAAGATTCTTTGGGAGAGTTGACTTTTAAACAGAATTTTGACATGTGTAACATATATGAATTGATAAACTGGTATAAAATGATGACTCAGATATTTATACTAGGCAGAGGGGCATATGATTTTCGAGGCCAGAGATGGACACCCTTGCACAGATACTGATAATATCTGCTCAGCTAGAAAACAGGCATGATCCAAGTAAGTAGAGGTGAAAGTGACTGAATGATCTGGTTAGAAGAACATTACTAGGTCTTAAAATGGGAGAGTTTTACTTTAATCTCATTTGAATAACACTGAGGCTTCCAAAGGGAGACCACCTACAGCATTCTTTTTCAAGTGTTGAAGAACTGATTAAAATACATTTTGGAAAGACATTTGTAGATTATAAATATATGAAACATGTTGACTAAAAGATTAAGCGGAGTTATCTTTTCCAAATGGTTTCTTTAGTAATTCCCCTATAAAAATAATAAAGTGTATTTGGATATGTGTCCAGTGGAGGAGGTTTGGACTTGGGAGGACTGTTTGATTCAGCGTGGAGCACATTTGGGATGGCTCATTAGGGCAGTGATGTTGGTCTGCAGGAAGTGTTTATGGAACCTTTCTTTTGTCCTAGATTTTAGGCCACAGCTCCCATTGAGTTGAAAACAGCCTCTGAAAGACTACTTCACGAGTTCCTTACAAGATGAGAAAGGGAAAAATCAAGCAATGCCTTCAGGCCGTTGAGCTGCAGTTGCAAACAATTACTGGCAACATCAAAGAAGCAAATTCAAATCACCAAGTCCTTCATGATAGATGAGAAACATCCATAAGTCAATTTAAGGCATCCTGGGCACAAATCTGTATGATTTATCAGCTGCATTTGAAACCTTTGATCATTACATTTTATTGGAGCATTCAAAGTCCCTGGAAGGACTGGAAAAAGTCGGGCATTATGGAGCCACTGTTATCTCTTAGGAACACTCAAAAGATGGTTTTATGCCAATGCCTCTATGCCCCAAATGCTGTCTTCTGGTTATAGCAAAGGGACCAAATGCCTCTCAGGGCCTTAATTCCTCTGATGCGGAAGGCATGGTTTCTACTTAATAGCACTTAAGATTCTAAACAAGAGTCAATCAACTGAAGCTCAATCCAGAAAACACAGAAACTGGGCTCCCCTGACAGGGAACATGTCTAATAAAAGTGCCACAGGAAAATCTGACTTTCTCCTGTCTTGTCTTGCATGGAGACTTTTCTAACATTTGTGACTGTGGTTTGAGACCTCCCTTGCTGACACACAGCTACTCCTGGAGCCCAGGGATCAGCAGTGACCTCAGGTACCTTTTACCTTAGGCATCTGGTAGGCAAGGGGTCATATTCTACTCATGATGTGGAACTGGCCCCAGCTGTCCAAACCTTTGTGACTTCACATTAGATAACTGAAATCTAATCCACTTCAAAGTACTCTGAAGACCACCCAGGTGTTTCATATGGCTGCTATCTTGCTGCTAAATAGGTCCATTACACAAGCTGGAGCACATTACACCAGCAGACTAATTCACCCAGTGGCACAGTGAGGCAATGATCCACGGATCATTATTGACTTTTCTGTGTAACTCCTGCCATCAGATTCAACATGCATCAAAATTCAAAGGCCATAGGTACAAAACTAGATTATGTTTCTATGACTCTTCAAGAGAAGGGGCAAACTACTCTTGCTAACAGCATTAAATCTCTAGCTTTCAAGGAAAAGATGTTTGAACGTAGAGGGCGTGCTATCCTAAGAACGGGAAATACAGAGTTCGGTTTGAATTTAAAATATTTTCTACAAATGGATTTTTGAGAGTCACAGTAATAACTGGGTTTTAATCACTTAAAAGAATAGGCCAGGGACTTCCCTGGTGGTGCAGTGGTTAAGAATCCACCTGCCAATGCAGGGGACGCAGGTTCGATCCCTGGTCTGGGAAGATACCACATGCCGCACAGCAATTAAGCCTGCGCCGCAACTACTGAGCCTGCGCTCTAGAGCCCATGAGCCACAACTACTGAGCCCGCATGCCACAACTACTGAAGCCCGCACGCCTAGAGCCTGTGCTCCACAACAAGAGAAGCCACTGCAATGAGAAGCCCGCACATACAATGAAGAGTAGCCCCTGCTCACTGCAACTAGAGAAAGCCCGTGTGCAGCAATGAAGACCCAACACAGCCAAAAATAAATAAATTTTTTTAAAAATTAAAAAAAAGAATAGGCCAAAGATTGAATATCTATGACTATTATAAGTGACAGAACAAGTAAGTTTTTAACACTTTTTTCTTTGCACAAGTCTTAGGAATAAACCAAATTATGCCAGAATGTGAAATGTTTATTAACTTGAAGGTGATACCTGTTTTACCCAGCTTATGTCACAAGCCCATTATATCCATAAGTACTGCATTATATTAGGTTAGTATTTATTATAACTGAATAGCATGAAATAGACAATAATGATAAGAAGTCACAGAATAGCAAATTAAAGCATAATCTACCAAGATCGGAGGGACTCTGATAACAAAACTTAACATAGACCTCCAACCTATGAAAAGCATTAACTTGCAGGTGCTGATAAGAGGCCAGTATCTGAATCAGCCAGTATTTGAACTTGTCAAATGGCTCCTGAGACAAGCCTCCATTAATTTGAGAGGAAGGACCATAATCTCATCTCCAGGTCTTCTCAGGGCAAGCAAACCAATACACAGTGCTGTTTTCCAAAAAAGCTGACACAGAAAAGGAGGAATTGCCCTTATAAGCTATACATGAAAGGAAGCTATCAGAACTGTCTTTGTACTATGCTTGTCTAGGTCATCCAATACTATGTTATCCAGCTAGATTAGAAAACATACACATGCGTACACATGCATCTGCTTCCACAGATGAGGTATTTGGGCCTCCAAATGAAATAGGATTGACTGCTCAGCTATGCTGGTGGCATTGCTAAATCATTTAATGTGTTTCTTCCATGTACACAGCTATACAGGATGTATGATGGGTATCTTTCCAGTTTGTGACTGTCTTTGGTTGTATTCTTGAAGACTATCCAACATTTTTACAAAAGGCCTGTGTTACTCCTTGTCCATAGCTCCTGGGCATTTTCAAAAGTAGCTTTTAAATGGTCTTTGAACAGAAAACCCATCAATTTCAGACTAGACTTACACATGACAATAAAAAGACTTATTACCCAGCAAATGTTGGATTCTTAGCAAAGCACATGAGAACACATTTTAGCAAGGGGTAAGGAAACACACTCTCCCTCTGAATGAGAGCAGCAGCAAAGTCACATTACAAAGGGTAATACATACTAAGATGGGAGGAATCTGTGATCATGAAGTAATCTACCACAGCCTATATACTAATTTCATAAGCCTTTATGTTCAGAATACAGATTTCATAAACCCTTATGTTTAGAATAGATTTCGTTTCCTATCTAAAACAAACATATGGTATCAAACAGTCTTTTAACGCTCAGATTTAAATTAGTTTTAAAGAGATAAAAAGACTGAAAGAGTTCTGCTATTTGAGCACACTTAACGATGGCAATATTTATATAAACATATTGGCAAAGGAAATGGTAAGTTCCCTACATCTCAGTGGGCCCGTGGTTTCATTTTAGAAGCAACACCTTTACCTAAAACGTTCACAATGTTGTGTACAAATATGGTGGACTGAAGGACTATGAGACCTACATCTGCTAATTTTCCATCATTCAAAACAATTTAATTCTCTATGACAATGGCTCTCCCACAGCACACGGACTGTTTGTCAATGACAGCAGTTTTTATTTGTGTACCACGCGGTCACTGCTAGTTTGGGGCAAATATTCAACAAAGAGCCAGTAGAGTTCATGTTGCTTTCTCTGAAATCCATCTCAGGAAAATCTCTTGATCCTTGAAAGCAGGATTTTCTGACTATGTAGGATACAACTCATTCACGAGTCTTAAAATCAATTTAATGGGTCAAAATCAGCATTTAAAATCATGGATGGTATAGAAAATAACAGATTGTGTTACACATAGTAAAGCTATGCTTTGTTTTATAGAAGAGTTATACCACATGTGTTTGCTGGGTTGCAATGTAAAATGCTTTTATTAAAAAACTTTATTTTGCTTTGAGTCATGGTCAAAATTACTTCAAAGAAAAGAAGAAACCTCTAAATCGGACTGACTTGAGAAATCTCTGGGGGATTACAAACTCCTTAAGGAAACACGTCTAGCCCAGGAGAGTCTGATAACCTACTTCTAGAGTCCGTCTGTTTTTAGAGGTTTATATCCTGTTTAACATTTATTTTGTATAGGCATTTAGTGGAAACTTGCTAAGTTCTAGGATCTGTGCTAAATCCTGTGGAAACAAAGATGAGTATGACATAGTCCTTGACCCCCAAAGGGTTCTGGAGAGACTGACTTGTACACAATAATGCATGAGGCAACGTCACTAAAGATATCCAAGCAGTCACTGCAAAGTGCTACAGGAGCCAAGAGGGAGAACTATAATAATTGCTGTTGGAGAGGTCTTCCCAGGAGATGTGACATTTTAGTAAGTAATCTCTTAGTGGGTATTCACCCACCCATCCATCCATCCATCCATGCATGTATGCCTCTCCTACTATGTTCAAGACACTGAAGTAGAAGTTGGGAAAAAACTTAGAGGAATAAGACAAGGGCACTGCCTGAGATGAGCTCCCAGCCCATAGGAAAGCAGACTCACTGGACAGGGTAAGAAGAGTAAGAGAAGTGGTGGGGACCAGGCACAGAGACGCTGCGAAGCAGGAGAGGTTACCTCTGCCTCTGAAGGAAGAGAACGCCCCCGACAGGAGGGGCTGTGAGTGGTGGCGGAGGATGGTAGGTAGTGGAGGAATGCTCTGATACCTGAAGCAAAGCTGGTTCATATTGCAGACACAGCAAAACAAGGAGAACCAAGTACGCACGTATGTGTGAACATTTTTAAAGCTAAATACCAAACCCCTAGGCAGAAGCTGGGATAGGGGCTAGTACTCTGGCACTGGAGGCTGGGCTTCAGTCAAAGAGGTGGAAACAGGGACATAAAGTAAATCAGATTTTAGCACTATCCTGCTTCCAGTCCTCATTTCTCCATTAGAATAAAATTAACTCTTGGGCTTCCCTGGTGGCGCAGTGGTTGAGAGTCCGCCTGCCTCTGCGGGGGACGCGGGTTCGTGCCCCGGTCCGGGAAGATCCCACATGCCGCGGAGCGGCTGGGCCCATGAGCCATGGCCGCTGAGCCTGCGCGTCCGGAGCCTGTGCTCCGCGACGGGAGAGGCCACAGCCATGAGAGGCCCGCGTACCGAAAAAATAAAAAATAATAATAAAATAAAAACTCTTTCCCAAGACCTACAAGACTCTAGGTGATCTGGCCTTTCCTCTCACCGGACCCCCCTTCTCTTTGCTCACTATCCTCCAGCCACCTGGCCTCCTTTTTGGCTCTGAATCTTCCCTGATGCATCCAGACTTCCCTAGAGCCTTTGCGCTAGCTGACCCCTCTGTTCTGAACACTCCCTCTCCTCTAAGAGCAGTCCTCTCAGAGTTCCTTTAATTTGTTTAATTTTCTTTGTTGCAATGATATTATCATTTGTTTACATGTATAATTACTGACTCAGCCAGGATGGAAGCATTTTGAGAGCAGAGACTTGTACAGCTTTTGACCGCTGTACTCCCAGACTCTAGCATACTGTGGGTACTGCATGGATGTCTGTTAAATTAAGTAAAGAATCCACAGTTGGGACAGGTGTTGGTTGAGAAATCGTGCAGGAATATAGGTGAGCCCGAACCAGGATACATAGAATTAAATGAAGTATCAGAAATTCCAGTTGCTTATTCAACTTATAAGGTCAGATGCAAAGCATATGTGTGTCGAGGGATGGGAGAGGGGGCACCCTTGGATCTCAGAGACAGGCTGGTATTAAACCCAGAGACACTCTTGGCTTTTTACACGTCTGCTCAACAATAATCCAGACCACGGATCCAGTTCCACGGATCCAGAAAAACCAATACCATGACATCTCGTTGCTGATTCTCAAGTGTGTACATAGTTATACCAAGGCAGGGAATCTGGAAACCAGGCTTCCCGAGAGAACACTGTGGCACAAATTCTCTCAACAGTCCCAGAGTATCACTTAAGAAAAAAAAACAACAGAGCATTTGTTCCAATTTCTTCTCCAAGGGACTGGTGGGAGACAACTCCTTCAGGATAATAAAAGTCACCCATGACGTTAACAGCAAGCTTTCTAGCCCAAGGAAAGGGCACTGTGCATATGTCAAACGGGCAGGGCAGGTCTGCAGGAGAAATGCTGACATTTCTGGCAATGACAGCGGTCCAACAGGAAAACACAGCCCCAGTAAGCCCATCTAATGGTTGCTGTGAATCATCCTGATTATGAGCCACAAGCATGCAATCACTGGCACACAGGAACTCCTGACAAATGGCCGTGAGCAGTTTGCCTTTGCTATCTAAGTGTCGCAGACTGAACACACTCTTGCCCGACCTAACTCGGCATTAATAACTGAATCACAGCCTGTGGAAGCTCAATATTCCGCTGCTGGGGAGAAGATAAACAGCAACAAAACAAAGATGCAGCCCTTTTTAGTGCTGCTGGTTCAACCAAATGCATTTAATCTTTCTCCTGCATCTAAAATGTCTGTCATTTCCTCTTGGTGGAATGAATGATATTTAGACACTCTCGCCGGAAGCCAGTTTCTTGAAGTCTTCTCCACATCCCAAATGGCAAACAGAATAAAAAGCCTTGGCTACGCTCAGCATCACAGGATGCAAATCATCAGGTTGCTGGAGGTCATGCTGTCCATGCTTCCACCACCAGAGAGGACCACATGACCACTAGTGATAGCACCTACCTACAGCCCTGAGATATCCAACTAATTTCTCTGGTATAAGATATGCAAAATTTGCCCTGGAAACAAATGATATACTTCATTAACTATCATGGTATGAACATATTATATATCTATAGGGAAATTACCCATATTAAATGGTTTCTTCTCACCTTGGTCTAGCATAGCAAGGAATTAATTAAGATGTCTTATCAGAAAGAGTTGATCAGATGCCCACTTCACCACCACCAACATTACCACAGCTAGTACATGCTACCATTTGTGGGAAAAATAATCATAGCTAAACCTCATCAAGAGCTTACCAAGCATCAGGCACGATTCTAAGTGCTCTGCTAGTCTTCACAGATATTCACGCAATTCAAAGCTTGAAGATGTCTTTTACCTCACTGCATAGCTAAGGAAACAGAGAAGGCGGGTCCTGTTCACACACCTAATGTATGGTAAAATGAGATTCAAACCCAAGCAGATGCCTTTGAGAGCCTGCACCCCTATCCCCACGCATAGTGCAGCCTGCCAAGGAGACTCCTGGGAACAAATCAAAGCAGATTCTGCCAGACCAAAGTCCTAGAGATGCTGAGGTAAATCCACACTTGCTTTCTTAAGGAAAGACATTCAGTCTTACTAATCACCTGAACGGTTGAGTCCATTAATAGAAGTGTTAAAGGAGGAAAGCCTAAAACCCTCAATTATATTTAATTCAAGCTGCAGAAGAAATATCACTCTATAGAATGCCCTCTCACAAATTTTTCTGGCTGCAGTACAGCATGGAGTGTCTAGATATATAGCTGGAGTGCCATAATTAGAGTGCTTGGGAACTGGGAACATGGTCAGGCTCATCGTAACCCCAGTCCAAAATGAAAAAGCTCACTGCTACTAAAAATAAATAAATACATGAAAGTGAAAATAAAGCAGATGAATTGGGGAAGGTACAGGTACCAAGAAAGATGCAAACTCAGTGATCATGGTTACCAGAGGCAACTTTCCTCAGCTTTCCCTTTCTTCCATTTCCTTTGCTGGGAGGCCAAAGGTGGGGACCTATCTAAGCAGCATGGCTACCGTGTACAATTATGATTTTAATCGACATTGTGCTGTGTTAATGAGTGCCAACCATGTGCCAGATGGTGTTGAAAACAAAGCCTTCTCTGCAATCCCTCCCAGTGGGATCACCACCTCTCTTCTCTGTGAAAGCGATCACAAATGTGGTAATGAGCTAACTCCGATGCAACCGAACTTCTAATCCTCCCGACACTTTCTGATTGGGCACTGCACCAAGACTTGGCATAGAAAAGGCACCTGGAGTGCTGTCGGATGATCTCTTCAGGGATAATGGACCAGGGAACTGAGCCTGTAATGATTTCATATCAGTTTGTTCAAGTTCAGTTGCTATTAATTGGGTTCAAGTTCAGCTCCAGTTCACACAATCTAAATAAATAGCTGTTGAAACCAGCTTAGTGCCTGGCACAGTATGTATCTTTGTAACTAACAAGAAGCAAGCAAAAGAGAAAGATGTAGAGGGACGCCTTGCATGGATGTTGTCTGGTGTATACAGTCTGCCTGGCAGACTTGTGAAGTAAAGGGGCGGGGGGGACAACCGTGTTCTGGCTTGTTACAATTGTGCATGGCTATGTCGCTCAACAAATGACAATATGCTGAAGAACTGAGCCTGCAAACCATTTTAAATGCAGTAAAACTTGCACATAATTCTGGAGAACTACAGGCAAAACACTGACTCAAAGTCAACGTGGTCTAAAATCTGGTCTTCCTCTGTACTTTCCATCCACCCTGGTAATTCTAAGATGTTAATTCTATTGTAATCTAAGTAAAGTTTAAAATGAAATGTTTTAGACACATTCACTGTTAAACAGAGAAAAGGAGCAATATCTTGCAGGGAAAAAAAAGCTATTTAAAAATAGGGCTTTGCATATTTTACAGGAAAAATCAATCCAAAATCTGTTTTGTGCTCGCCCATTAAGATTCACTCTAAGTCGGTTTCACTAGAATGAAATTTAAAATACATTTCTAAAGTTCATTTGTAGGAAATTTTGAATGGAGGCATTTTCCAATTCAATGTTGGCTGGCAAATTCTGATTTCTGTTAGAATTCAGGCACAGATATTGTGTATAAAAGTGAACTGGTTTGAGAAGATACTTGGATGGTTATTTAATAAAGTAATAGAATTATATATTGAGGACAATATGTTCAGCTAACATTAGACAGGATATATAATAAGCACTTTGTCACACAGGAATATACCATTTAAAATTTAACTCTTTGAACGTGACTGACTGTAGTCATTAGGCTTATTTTATTATATATTTATATTGTTCAACTAAACAATAAAATAAGCAGGTGATTACTAAAGACAGCACATTAAGGAAATAAGGATAATACAAATAAAGGTTTGAATTTATATGAAAAGGTAACTTCTGATATTTTGAATTTTCTTTTTTGTTTTATTTTCTCAAAATAAAAGCAAAAGGAGTTTGATCAGGTAAAAGAATTTGGCACTTTAACAACGCACCTTAGGTAAAATATGCAAAAAAAAAAAAAAGTGTGCTATGGAATCAAAAGGACCCTAATTCCTGTGTTTCTACCATTTGCCTCATGTATGAGTATGTAGGTCAAGTCCCTTAACTTCCTTGAGTCTCAGTTCCCTCATATTTAAAGTAAGGATTAAAAGTAAAGACACAGGGTCAATGAAAAGGATGAGCAAGTAGGGCTTCCGTGGTGGCGCATTGGTTGAGAATCCGCCTGCCGATGCAGGGGACACGGGTTCGTGCCCCGGGCCGGGAAGATCCCACATGCCGCGGAGCGGCTGGGCCCGTGAGCCATGGCCGCTGAGCCTGCGCGTCTGGAGCCTGTGCTCTGCAACGGGAGAGGCCGCAACAGTGAGAGGCCCGCGTATCGCAAAAAAAAAAAAAAAAAAAAAAAGAATGAGCAAGTAAATGTATGTTAATGTCTGGCATAATGCCTACAATATAATAGGTGTTCAGTAGATGTGTCCCTTCCTGCCTGTCACACAACAGCTGTACATACTCTGCTTCCACCTTGTCGTCAGTCCTTCCAAAGTTACCACTTCCAGAGGCAGTCTAAGCAGATGTTGAAAAATTAACCCCGAAATGTGAGTCAACAATTTATGGTCCCAATACTCGGCCAGAATCAGGAAAATCTACTGTATGTGATTTGCTTACCATTTACAGTAAATTTTATTGTGTCATAAAAAGTCTACATAATTATTTTATCCTACACTCCATCTACTCAGAATCTGTTCCCTAATCCTCCGGGGAGTTTTAAAACTGGGATTCAGCCAGTGTCAATGTATTTTTATTGAACTATTCAAGTAGTTCTTTTCAGAACACCTTTCCAGTTACATACCTACCTGCCTATATAGGTTAATGAAATCATTCACATTTCCTTTATTTGCTGTATTATAAATTTGTAGTTTTGAGGCCACCTAAGGTAATCGTGCTTTCTCTGTCCGTCTGTCACCCATCACCCTTCCCTGAACTCTGCCGCCCTTTCAGCTGAGGTGCTCTGAAGCAAGGTCTCTTGGGGGAGTCCCTTCCTGGTCAAATTTCCAGTTCAAGTTGTCTTGGGTCTCTGAGGGAAGGCTTCTAGCCGGACCTCACTTCGGCCTGACGACTCCCATCTGCTTCCTATTAGCCTGCCTGTATTAACCTTTGCCTTGTTTGCTTGACTTTGCCCATCTCTGATTTCAGAATGAGAGCTCAAGGACAAAAGTGGAGTACAATGTTCCAAAAGACTAGCCTTGGGGACAACTCAACAATAGAATCTCTAAACTGAAATGCCCCACCGCCATGGCCCTAGGGTTTTAACATTTGGAGAGAAACATCGCCTTAAGTCACTATTGCCCACCTGATTTTAGTGGGTACAGACAGAAGTTTGGGGGGTGCAACACAGACAGAAGTTTCAAAAATAATTTCATACATAGAACAAGTCCCCCAAATATAACAAGCATTGATGGCATTCCCCAAATCTTTTATGAATTAGCAACTCCTTAAAGAAATGTTATAATTGTAAATGTAATCTGACCTGGAAACAAACTTTTTATCTAAAAGTATAAAATAAACTCTTCCCCTTGTGCTGTATGAATGAATTTATAAGAAGGGCACTTTTCTTTCCCCAAGGCCAGCGAGAATCTGTCTGCATTCATGAAATTCTAAGAAGAGTTTAGATGGAAATGGAAGAGTAACACTTTGATATAATTCAACAAATGTTAGGTGCACTAAGCACCTATATGATTGCTAAGCACCCATATTTCTGGGTTTATAGGCAATATTAAGTAGTATAAACCCATTATTTCCCTTTAAGGAACACACTGGGATATGTGAAACCTCACATAAAATAATCAAGCAATGCAAGACAATTTTATCATTAAGTATGAAGCTGAGTGATGAAAACCCCCTAAGTGTAGTACAAGGGCTAAAAAGGAACACAATGGTGTTGTTCAAAAGACCAGGAGAATTTGCAATGAGCAGGTGGGCCAGGTGTTAATCCTAGAATTAAGGATGGAATCAGAATGGATAGAGGAAATAGGGGAAGTCATTCTAAGAGAAGGCAAATGCAAAATCGATGACAGAGTGGCAGACACGAGCACTCTGAATTGAGAAGGGGGTGGGTAGGAGAAGTAAACACACCCAAACTGTTTTGATTAAATTGAACAAGCAAATTTATGCCGGGAATATTGTGTGAGAGAATGAGCCACACACAAATTCACCCCTGGCTTTCCCTTAAGGGCCATAACTTCACCACCACTGAGGCTTGGGCCATGGCCATAATCCAGAAAAATTGTCTCTATGGAGCATTGCCTACCAGGCCCTATCTCTTGGCCAGTTCTCTAAGCAACTCTGGCTCTGTCTCCATCTCTGAAATTCTTTTCTCTCTCTGTACTTTCTCCCAGTTTCTGTCTTTGTCACTCTGACACTTTCTTATTTCAAGAACTATCCATTCTACCTTGAGGATAATACAAATCAAAACTTTCATGGAAATGCAAGTGAAAACCATACTATTTCACATCCACTAGGATAACTAACATCAAGAAGTCAGAAAATAACAAGCCTTTGTGAGGATGTGGAAAAACTGGATCCCTTATGCACTGCTGGTAGGAATGCAAAGTGGTGTGGTATCCGTGGAAAACAGCCTGGCAGTTCCTTAGTGGAATTCTGCCCCTAGGTATATACACAAAAGAAATAAAAACATATGTCCACACAAAAGCTCATACATAAATGTTCATAGTAGCACTATTCACAATAGCTAAAGAATGGAAACAACAGAAATGTCCATAAACTGATGAATGGAAAATAAAATGTGGCATATACAGCAAATGGAATATTATTTGGCAATAAATATAAATGAAGTACTGACACTTGCAACAATATAGATGAACTTTGAAAGTATTATGCTAAGTGAAAGAAGCCAGTCACAAAGGATCACTTATTGTATGATTCAATTTACATGAAATGCCCAGAATAGGCAAATCTACAGAGATAGAAAGTAGATAAGTGATTGTCTGAGGCTGAAAATGGGCTGGGGAGTGGGGGTGGATCGGGGGTGTTATTAAAGGGTGCAGGGTTTCTTTTCAGCGTAGTGAATATGTTCTAAAATTGACTGTGATGATAGTTGCATAATTCTGTGAATACACTAAAAAACCATTGAACTGTACATTTTAAATGGATGAACTGTATGTTATGAATTACATCTCAATAAGCTGTTAAATAAAAAAGAACCATCCATTATGATGACTTCAGGTAAAAATCACTTTTTTTAATTAATATGAGTCATAAAGCTCCTAGCTTCTTAGAGTTGAGGTGGGTATTGCAGGTGTGAACTACTGATGGAAATGTCTTTAAAAACTGAACTCATTGGACAAGCAAAATATTGCATGAAATACGTAAGTAAAACAGAAAAAAAAAAACAGTATTTTAACCTGCATGTGCATTTTTTTAGTTATACAGCTAACTCAAATTGGTAATCTGTAATTTTAATTGTAAGCTTGGGTCAAGAACAGTGAGGTTCTTGCCAGGAGGCAAATTCTAGGTATGTAATACATTTATTTATGTGTGCATATTACCTTTATTACATCTTTCAAAAGCATTTAAAAAGTCAAATGTTTCAGGAATCTTTGCAGAACTGTTTGATTTGACAAGAGATCAGCTGAATACAGTTAAGTCTGTCCAATAGTCTTAGTTTGCAAGTGAGAAAACTAAGGCTCAGAATAGGTGCCTCAGTCATCTGGCTAATAAGTTTCACACTGTTGGTCGCCCAACTTCTATCCTTCTTTCCAGATTTAATGATCACATTTCATATTCTGGATATTAAATTGAAGCATTATGCTATGGATAAGTAAGTAGATCTGTGTACCCAGGTACATCACACCTGAGAGTGAATGCCTAAGAATTCCAAATCACTCCCTTTTTTACTGCCAGTGCTTAGCAGGGTGCCTGGCAACAGCATATGCTTAGTAAACATTTAAGGAATGAATGAATACCTGGGGAATGAACTTTATCTTCCAGTATTACCAAAAAACACAGATTTCCAAACTAGAGACATAGTCTCTTACCTCTAACCACCTGAATATCACCTCTGCTTAGAAAAATTGTGTTGTAAATTACACTTATCTTTTCCCTCCTGTCAGCTCCCCTTTTGACTTTACTGTTTCTAGCAATGGTACCATTTTTCTGCTAGTCACCCAGTGACAAGGCCAGGATTTAGAGAGTGCCTACACAGGACAATTCAATAGAGTCTAGGACTACTTCATGTAGTCAATTGCGGTTAAGAAGAAATTAAGAAAGTCATTAAGCAAGACATTGATTGAGGAGGGTGATGATCAGGAGGAGGGACTGGGTGAGCATGAGAGTCCCTTGATGAGACCAGTAAGCAAAGTCAGGCAAAATGGTGAGATATCATTCAAGATAGTGATCCAAGCTAGGGCAGATGCTCACAGAAGTAGAAAACAATGAGTGCATATGAGGCAGTAGTAAGATGGTGCTGGAATTTAACATTTACTGTTTATAGTTTTGGGGGGGGGTTTTGTTTTGCTTTGCTTTCGTTTTCGTACAAACAACTTATACTAGATGAGTTTAGCGATCTGCCAAAATGTCCTTGGCCATGGATGGGACAACCAAGATGTATCTTCGGAAGCAAGGGCTGAAAAGTGACAAATTAAAAAAAATAAAATTTTAGTTCATTCAATAATATTTTTTTCTTGGCTGGACATGATATTTATCACAACAGTGACTACTATATTTACATTTGTTAGTGAGGGTGTAATGCTCTGTCTGTGCAATGGAAATGGCCCAGCTCACTTAAGTTTCACCAACTTACACTACATATGGTAAGACAGCTACTCCACACGTTTACATCCCTTTGACAAACACTACAAAGGTAGATACGATTACCCTGTCTGACAGAGATAGAACCCAAGATACAGAGAAGATACATAATCTGGCAAAGATCCTAAAGGTCGTATGTGGCAGAGCTGGCGTTAGAACCCAGCTAACGCAACTCCCAAGTCTGCGCTCCTTCCTCTACATCATGTCAGCTTCCAAACACAACTTCCCTCTAAACAGGAAAGTGGGGAGTGGCAGGTAGCAGGGGCTGGAGAGGAAAAATTCAGACTATCCGCACAGCTCTTAGGAGACAGGATGCTCTGCTTCTAAACATATAATCATGGATATTTAGATAGAAAAATCCTCCAGCTGAGAAGGGTAATTCATCATGCTACCCAACCTTAATGGAAATATTCCTTATGAATAATCAATTCCTGAGATAGCCTCGTCCACCAGAGAGGGCAGAAATTGAGACACAGACGTAGAGAACAAACGTATGGACACCAAGGGGGGAAAGCGGGGGTGGGGGGAGTGGTGGTGTGATGAATTGGGAGATTGGGATTGACACGTGTACACTGATGTGTATAAAATTGATGACTAATAAGAACCTGCTGTATAAAAAAAATTAAAGAAGAAGAAGAAGAAAATAAAAGAATCAATTTCCTCTTTTAATTCCTTTTGCACTGAGTCACCTGTGCCCTATGATTTCATCCCCTGAGGAGACTTCCCTGAGCAGGTTACCAGCCTCAGTTCTTGAGACAGGTATTTCCCCGACAGTAAAGCGATCAACTGTTGTAAGGTTCACAAATCCATCTTTCATGAGTTTTGGCCCTTGGAGCCTGTTCACCTTTGAGAAAATAAAATTGTACGTGTGGTCCCTCAAAGTAGAGAGGCTCATTTATATAGAGCTTTACAGCAATCAAAGGGCTTTCACACTTACTCTATGTCACAATGTGGTTAATGTCTCTAGAATACAACCTTCTTCCATTTCCACTAACACCATTCTAGGTTCGATTATATTTAGAGCAGGGAATTCCAGACAGTGTATATTCTGTGATCAGCCCAAATTAATAAGTCTTGGTTTAGATCCTTCTCACTTCTTGACTTGGACTATGGAAAAAATGCCCAGTTGGTTTTCCCACTCTGGTTTCTTTTAGCATGAAAGTTAACAAACAGACATGGAATCAAATCCTGTCCACCACACTTAGGAAATTTTTCTGGCTTTGAGCAAGCAGTGTAACATCTCTAAAACTCAGTTTCCTCATATATAAATGGAAGTAATGATGAAATTTATCTGTAAGAATTGAGAAGAGAAGATGTTCACATAAACTGCTTAAAATAGTGTCTAACCCACAGTACTTATACAATGCACGTATAAGGTATATGGTCACGTACATGGTCACTATTCCGTCAACCTTGTGTACTTTTACGGCCCCCATTCACTTACAGCTTCAGCTCTGCCTCCGTAGTGTGATCTAATGCATTTTACAACGCGATGGCAAATACCTTCAGGTCTATCTCATAGTGTGGGCAAGGATGATGCAAGCACCCTCTCAGTCACTACAATTTTCTCACCCCCTTTAAACTTTTGCTCAGATTATAATGTACAGGAGACTACTTTTAATTTTTCTACTCCTTACTATTTTCTGATCCCCGTCTTATGTCCCAACATCTCCATGAGTTATTTCCGTACTTCTCTCACCCCCAGTAAACTCTTGTTTCTCTAGACTCTTACGATGCTTTGAGGAACTATTTGGAAGTTACTCATATAAACATTTTATTTAACTTTCATACATCCATCTTACTGTCCCACCTAAACTGTTGTAACTTTTCAAGAGTAGAGTGTTTGGCCATATAGGAAGGCAGGCGGGTCAGGAATTCACCTAGACAGGAAGCACATTCTACATGCCCAGAAGGACAGCGGTCCACATTCAGAGAAGCCTGAGACAGTAAATACAAAAAACAGGCAGGTGCCATGGGACTAGATCAATGCCTTGCAGACCATGATTGATGGCACCCTGTGTTTCCAGAAGCAGCACTGGCACCTAGAGGAGGTTCCTGTGCTTTTTGTTCCAACGGCAATCAGAGGACCACAGTTTTCATTCCCTTTACATGTTAGAGTTCTGCATAAAATTTCCTTGGAAAGAAATAATCCCATAGGTTAAATAGCAGCTGAAAACCAGTAGACTAAATAAGCATTCATGTCTCCAGTAGTTCCTGAGTGCCTGTCTGGGCCGGAACCTCATCTGGGGAAGGACAGTTGGGTATGTGGACAGCATGCTTGGAGGCCGGTGTGTCTGTAGCATGAAGATCAAGAGGGTAAAGGGCATGAGAGGACCCCACAGAGGTAGGCCGGGGTCAGAACGAATAGGTCTGGCAGAGGGTAAGGGTTCGAATTTCACTCTATGTGTCACTCTGTGTGCCAGCAAGCCACTGTGGTTCTCAGCACCAAAATCTGATTTATAGAATGCTTTGTATCCTGCATTTATATTTATATTTCATATTTTAAAATATACTTTAAGCTGCTTTGGGGAGAATGGATTGGAAAGAGATAAAGAGGAGATTATGATAGTTGTGCTAGAGAGATGATTGATGGTGGTTTGGCCTAGGCAGAGAAAGAAACGGTTTTGAGACATATTTTAAAGATTAAAACCAATTTTTCATTTCCAGACAAATTAACAAGTGCTAACTGTTGTGGCTGGGGGAATGAAGGCAGGCAAGACTCTAGGTCTCAGAGGTCAGCAGGAAGGCTTAAACAAGGCTCGCAATCAGGAAAATAAACCCGTTTTCTCATTCATTCACCTCTCACTTACTGAATGGCTAAGTGCCAGGCATTGTGCTGAATGCCAGACCCCCAACGTCAAATAAGGCGAATTGTTCAAAACTAGGTAAGAAATCCCACTTCATAAGAAGAAGGGGTTTCCAACAGCAGGAATAACTGCAGAGGACAAAGCACCTTCCAACTTCCTTTATTTAAGCCTTCAATTTGTTCATTCATTAATTAATTCATACATTTTGGTCATTCACTCGTTCACGTCCTTAATATTATTCAGTATTACTGAGTTGTGAAACCCGGGACTGAATCATACCAAGATAGATAAGACCCACTGCGTATCTTCCAGGAACTGTTTGCATCTCGCTGAGGAGAAACGCGTGTAAACATGTCAGTTAATGTGAGGTGCTGAAAGAAAAATATGTTCACGGGACATAGAGAAAGTGACCTCTGCAGCCTAGAGTGTAGGCCTACGTACATAGAGGCCCTAAGACAGGAACACTCCTTTGGCCTCAAATGTACTGAAATTAAATTTCATTTCTTTACGGACGTCTTCTCTGATGCTAATTACACTGGGTTCTCTGAAAACTGCTGCCTCTGCAGCACTTCTCAGAGTCTGAAGTTACGTGCTTGTTAATTGTCTGTCTCCCCCACTAGACTATAAGCTGTGTGAAGGCAGGGGCTGCATGTGCCCTGCTCTCTACTGTATTCTCTACAGCTATAGCACAGTGCATGGCACAGAGGAGATGCCCGGTAAATGTTTGTTGGGCAAGTGATTTTTAAAATCCAAGATGGCAGTGGGCACGTTCGATTAGAACATGCTAAATATCCTTACAGGTAAACTTTATTGCCAAAGCTCAGAGGTAAATGTTGAACAACATTACTTAGGCACTTTCTCCTCAGCCCGCAGACTGGAGCATCCTAGCTGTGCATTAGATATCACTCCTTTTGTTGCAACCATCCCTTCATGCTCCGTACCTGAGAACCATAGATAAGAAGGTAGTTCTACCTTGTGGACTTCAGTAACTGTACATGTGACAGTCAGAAATCAGAATCACAAATGCAGAATGACAGAAATCTACTTGCACCTGCAGCGAGGTTAAAACAGCTGTGGCTGAAGTCCAGCTGTCGGGAAATTTCTGGGTTTTGCAGACTTATTTGAAAAGGGCACAAGGAGTCAGGATGAAGCTATTTTTTATTTTTATTTAGTGTATGGTTCAACTCTTATTTTCATTTAATGCAATGCAGCAGCATGCCAATATGAATCTGGGGTGCCTTTCCTAAGAATTCTCCAAGTTCCAGGGGTGAAGCTGGTTAGCAGGACAATTTAGATAACCAAGTCTGCCACTGGGCTGTTGACAAGGTGAATTGATAGACACACAGACAATGATGGAAAGATTAAAAGACACATTAAACGCCCTCTCTGTCTACAGGTTTCACAGTAGGGTGACACCATGGTCCCCAAACTGTCTAAATTGCTGCATTGCTTCCTCCCATCGACTGTGGAAGCATGACTATGACAGTACAGGTCACGCTGCCCCGTGGCCCCCTGTGGTACCTCAGCAGTTGCTCCCTTAAAGTGGTTTTCAACCTCTGATGCTGACCATGGCCCTGTGGGTGCCAGTTCACAGCACTGTCAATCACCTCCCAAGACCACCTCTACTTTCTGCTCCGTCAGTTCCTATGCATGCCTAAGTCTTGCAGCAAGATTACATCTCTGAATCCTCTCAGCCTATCCGGCCCCCCTCTCCACTATTAGGCAACTCATTTCAGGTCTTCTCCCAAGGTAAGTTCCACTCCACCAGTAGGACTGCCTCCTCCCACCCCCACGGGGTCATCTGGCAATGACTGGAGATAACCTGATGGCCACTAACGTCGGGGTAGGCATTGGGGTGCCGCTGGTGTCTAGTGGGTAGAGACCGTGGATACTGCTCGACAACCTACAATGTGCAATGCACAGTACAGCTTCTCCTCAACAAAGACTCATCCAGGGCAAAATGTCAGTCATGAGAGCTGACGATGAGAAACTCTGCATGACAGCACAGGATAGACAAAGCAGCGAGAGAAGAGATTCCCTAACTCCCCAAAAGTAGACAGTCTCATTGGAGATAAGGACATGTATACACAACAGTCCAAGAAAAAAACTTCTGAACATCTAAAAATATTTTGTATAATTAAACTACAGTTATAAATTATGAACACTAGAAGAAGACAGATGAACAAAAGACCGCAGAAAGTAAGAATTGGCATTTGAAGTACAGACAATACAAACAATCCGGGATGATGGCTTTGTGTCTGCCTGGGGAGTTGTTGGACGGGAAGCTGTAGCCTGACAGAGGGAAAGCCCATTTGGTTCTAAACTCATAGCTGGAATCAAGAAGGGAGAGGAAGGGGCCTAGCCTGCCTGGGTAGGGACAGTGTATGAGAAAGGGTCAGAGTTTCAGAAAATACTACCTAGATTTTAGGTCCATCAGCAAAAAGATTATGATCTTAAATACAACTTATTCTTCTGCTTATGCTAGACAAGTAAAAGTTACTAATTTTAGAAACACTGTATTTTAGAAGTACTTTTATTTGAGAGTTCAGGACAGTTTCTCACGTGTCTAATTTCTAACAGTGTAATAAATTACCCATGGAATGACTTCACTGGTTTCACCTTGTGGTATCGTAAGAAATAGCTCCAACTTGTTTATAGTTTTCTTTCCATGATCGTAACACTGTAAGGAACAGGCAGGTTTTAACACTTAAAACTGAAGATTAATACAGATATACTTCAGTTGTATGCGCAGTTAAAACATTATCTTTTATGTAGTTGCATGTGTTAAGCTATCAAGCATTTGTTGTGATGGACATTTTAAAGAATGGTCCAAAATAAATCCCAATCCTTGGAATTCTAAGCTGACTCTCCAGATGTTATACTATTGACCATTTCTATCTACCCTTCTTTCCTGTGAACTACATTCTAAAGCAGCCAGAAATCAAGGGAGTCATGGAAAACAAAATCCATTCTATTCTCATCTCAAAAGCTCTGGGCAGGATAAGCTGATTTAGTCTGTTAACATTTTGAATTCTTCCTCTAAAAGTAAACTTTGTAGGTGACACTAATCATCAAGGTATGTACTGAAATTATACAAGTAGAAAAAGTGGAAATGCATACTAAATGGCAGGCTAAGTATAGGAATTCATCCAGGCTAAAACTTTATCACAAAGACAATGAAATAGTTAAAAAAAAAAAAAAAGATTAAGGCCACAAAGTCAAAGAATGTTGAAGAGAAAAAGAGACCTGCTGAGCAATACCAACAAAATGTTGGAAGATGAGAAGTGGAGACATAAGTAATTACTTTACCAGATGGAGAAAGTTGAAGCTTAAGATATCTCTGGGGTGGTGAAGCCAATTGAAGCTTCAGCAACCTCGCAAATCTCAAAAACTGGGGAACCAGGTTCCTCTGAAGGCTGGTGCGGGACTGATGGCGAGAGGACTGATAGAAAACCTATAAAATGCCCAGTTAGGTCTTGCCCCATCTCCTTCCATCAGTCTGGATGCTCCAGAGACTGCCCTGCCCCTCTCCTTCCCTAATCTGTGCACATATCAGTAGTTATACTTTTTGGAGAGGCTAACCAAATAGGAGTCACACAATAACTACAGGAGTAGTTGTACCAGGAGATGCCAGCAGTAACTACAGAGGGAGAGTGTGAACACTGCACTCATAACCAAAGAACTAAGTAGAAGTCTGACTACTAAATAGTAAGATCCCTTTCTTGTTTCCCAAGCCAGGTTCCTCCAACCCTGACATCTAGGTTTAATGCTCCAGGTAAAGAGCCTGGAGGAATCTTCTCTGGGGAAACTGAGAAAAGAGATCCACAGTAGCCTGCTTCCATAATGGCCCCTAGCAACTCTGCTTCCTGGATTCACACACCCTTGCAGTCCCTTCCCACAATGTACCAGAAATAGTCTATTCGATCAATAAAATATGGCAGCAGTACTGGAGATTAGGTTATAAAATTGCACTTCTGTCTTGGAGGCCTGCTTCCTTGCTTTCTCTCTTAAATCACTCATTCTGGGGGAATTCAGCAGCCACACCCAAAGCAGCCTCATCAACACACCCAAGTGGTGAAGGACAGCCACCTATCATGTGAGTACAATCCCATCAGTGAACTTAGGAGTGAATTCGCTGACCTAGTCAAGCACTGAGTTGACTGCTACTCCAGCTGACAGCTTGGCTACAACCTCTTAGAAGACCCTGAACCAGAATCACCCAGCTAAATTTTTCCTGCATTCCTGACACTGAGAATCTATGGGAGATAATAAATGTTTGTCTTTTTAAGCTTCTAAGTTTGGAGTGATGTGTCATAACACAAGATCTACGGAGAAAGACATTCAAGAGCCCCAATGAAAAAGCAGGATCTCTGTCCAAACAAGCTTAAGGGTGCTACCAGCCTGGAGATGCACCTACCACCACCATACCCCATACACAGAGAGCCTGCAATCACAGCCTGCTTAAATATGAACCGACAACAGAGGATAATAATTGAGAAAAACCTCCAAAACAAACGACCAAAACAATCAGAAAGAAGGAATTCAGAAGTAACACATGAGCGGAATTGAAGAATTAATATGGAATGCCGTAGACAAAAGTAAGATACTGTATTCAAAACATAAAAATAGCATGATATAAAAAGGAGCATTCAGAAAATAAGACAAAACTCTTAGAAATTAAGAGTACAATAGTGGAAATTTAAAAAATATACATAAATACAAAGGTGGTAGAATACAGATTTGAGGAAATCTCCCCCAAAGTAGTACAGAGACAGACAGAAATGGAAATAAGAGAAAACATAACAAGTCAGAGAATCAATCCAGGACTTTTAGCCTCCAACTAATACATAATTCCAGAAAGAAAAATACAGAAAAAAATAGAAAGGGGCATTAGTTGTCAAATAAGTAACACAAGACAGTTTCCAGAATTGAGATATCTGACTTTCTAGATTAAAAAGTCCTACTGAGGGCTTCCCTGGTGGTGCAGTGGTTGAGAATCCATCTGCCGATGCAGGGGACACGGGTTCGTGCCCTGGTCCGGGAAGATCCCACATGCCGTGGAGCAACTGGGCCCGTGAACCATGGCCGCTAGGCCTGTGCATCCAGAGCCTGTGCTCCACAATGGGAGAGGCCACCACAGTGAGAGGCCCGCAAAAAAAACAAAAACAAAAAACAAAAAACAAAAAAATCCAGTCCTACCGAGGGCCCAACTCACTGAAAATATATAGACTTGATCATGAATATCACTGAACTTTCAGAACACTAGAGATAAAGAGAGAAACCCCAAATTTTCCAAATAGAAAAAAACACTCCATGTACAAAATCTGGAATAAGAATAGCACCATCCTTCTCTACAGCAACACTGATGGCTGGCTGGAAGATAAAAAAGCAATGGCTTCGGGTCCTGTGATCCAGGGACTACTTCCCCAGGAGACCGCACGGGCACGCCAAAGGCTGATGAAACGTCACGCTGGCCTCTGCCGCTGCAGGCTCGCCCCACATCTGTGCTCCTCCCTCCCCCCGGCCTGAGTGAGCCAGAACCCCTGAATCATTGGCTTCTTTAACCCTATCCTGTCTGAGCAAAGAACAGACGCCTTTAGGCGACCTATATGCAGAGGCGGGGCCAAACTCAAAGCTGAACCCCGGGAGCTGTGCGAACAAAGAAGAGAAAGGGAAATTTCTCGCAGAAGACTCAGGAGTAGCGAATTAAAGCTCCAAAATCAATTTGATGTACCCTGCATCTGTGGAATACCTGAACAGACAACAAATCATCCCAAATTGAGGAGGTGGATTTTGGGAGAAAGATATATTATTTTTTTCCCCTTTTCCTCTTTTTGTGAGTGTGTAAGTGTATGCTTCTGTGTGATATTTTGTCTGTATAGCTTTGCTTTAACCATGTGCTCTAGGGTTCTGACAGTCCGGTTTATTTTTCTTTTTTTTTTAACTTAAACATTTTCTTTCTTAATAATTATTTTTTATTTTAATAACTTTTTTTTATTATATCCTAATTTATTTTATTCTCTTCCTTTCTTTCTATTTTTTCTCCCTTTTATTCTGAGTCATGTGGATTAAAGGCTCTTGGTGCTCCAGCAAGGAGTCACTGCTGTGCCTCTGATGTGTGAGAGCCAACTTCAGGACACTGGTCCACAAGAGAGCTCCCAGCTCAACATAAAATCAAATGGTGAAAATCTCCCAGAGATCTGCATCTCAACACCAAGACACAGCTTCACTCAATGACCAGCAAGCTACAGTGCTGGACACCCTAGGCCAAACAACTGGCAAGACAGGAACACAGCCCCATCCATTAGCAGAGAGGCTGCCTAAAATCATAATAAGGCTACAGACACCCATAAACACACCACCAGACATGGACCTGCCCACCAGAAAGACAAGATCCAGCCTCATCCACCAGAACAAAGGCACTAGCCCCTCAACCAGGAAACCTACACAACACACTGAACCAACCTTAGCCACTGGGGACAGACACCAAAAACAACAGGAACTATGAACCTGCAGCCTGCAAAAAGGAGACCCCAAACACAGTAAGATTAGCAAAACGAAAAGACAGAAAAACACACAGCAGATGAAGGAGCAAGGTAAAAACTCACCAGACCTAACAAATGAAGAGGAAATAGGCAGTCTACCTGAAAAAGAATTCAGAATAATGATAGTAAAGATGATCCAAAATCTTGGAAATAGAATAGAGAAAATGCAAGAAATATTTAACAAGGACCTAGAAGAACTAAAGAGGAAACAAGCAATGATGAACAACACAATAAATGAAATTAAAAATACTCTAGAAGGGATCAATAGCAGAATAACTGAGACAGAAGAACAGATAAGTGACTTGGAAGATAAAATAGTGGAAATAACTACTGCAGAGCAGAATAAAGAAAAAGGAATGAAAAGAACTGAGAACAGTCTCAACGACCTCTGGGACAACATTAAATGCACTAACATTCGAATTACAGAGGTCCCAGAAGAAGAAGAGAAAAAGAAAGGGACTGCGAAAATATCTGAAGAGTTATAACTGAAAATTTCCCTAATATGGGAAAGGAAATAGTTAATCAAGTGCAGGAAGCAAAGAGAGTCCCATACAGGATAAATCCAAGGAGAAACACGCCAAGACACATATTAATCAAACTATTAAAAATTAAATACAAAGAAAACATATAAAAAGCAGCAAGGGAAAAACAACAAATAACACACAAGGGAATCCACATAAGGTTAACAGCTGTTCTTTCAGCAGAAACTCAACAAGCCAGAAGGGAGTGGCAGGACATATTTAAAGTGATGAAGGAGAAACACCTACAACCAAGATTACTCTCCCCAGCAAGGATCTCATTCAGATTCGATGGAGAAATTAAAACCTTTACAGACAAGCAAAAGCTGAGAGAGTTCAGCACCACCAAACCAGCTTTACAACAAATGCTAAAGGAACTTCTCTAGGCAAGAAACACAAGAGAAGGAAAAGACTTACAATAACAAACTTGAAACAATTAAGAAAATAGGTATAGGAACTTACATATTGATAATTACCTTAAATGAAAATGGATTGAATGCTCCCACCAAAAGACACAGACAGGCTGAATGGATACAAAAACAAGACCCATATATATGCTGTCTACAAGAGACCCACTTCAGACCTAGGGACACATACAGACTGAGAGTGAGGGGATAGAAAGAGATATTCCATGCAAATGGAAATCAGAAGAAAGCTGGAGTAGCAATTCTCATATCAGACAAAATAGACTTTAAAATAAAGACTATTACAATAGACAAAGAAGGACACTACATAATGATCAAGGGATCTATCCAAGCAGAAGATATAACAATTGTAAATATCTATGCACCCAACACAGAAGCACCTCAATACAGAAGGCAAATACTAACAGTTGTAAAAGGAGAAATAGACAGTAACACAATCATAGTAGGAGATGTTAACACCCCACTTTCACCACTGGACAGATCATCCAAAGTGAAAAGAAATAAGGAAATACAAGTTTTAAATGATACATTAAACAAGATGGACTTCATTGATATTTATAGGACATTCCATTAAAAAACAACAGAACACACATTTTTGTCAAGTGCTCATGGAACATTCTACAGGATAGATCATATCCTGGGTCACAAATCAAGCCTTGGTAAATTTAAGAAAATTGAAATTGTATCAAGTATCTTTTCCGGCCACAATGATATGAGACTAGATATAAATTACAGGAAAAGATCTGTAAAAAATACAAACACATGGAGGCTAAAGAACACTACTTAATAACAAAGTGATCACTGAAGAAATCAAAGAGGAAATCAAAAGATACTTAGAAACAAATGACAATGCAGACACGAAGACCCAAAACCTATGGGATGCAACAAAATCAGTTCCAAGAGGGAAGTTTATAGCAATACAATCCTACCTTAAGAAACAGGAAACATCTCGAATAAACAACCTAATCTTGCACCTAAAGAAATTAGAGAAAGAAGAACAAAAAACGCCAAAGTTAGCAGAAGGAAAGAAATCATAAAGATCAGAACAGAAATAAATGAAAAAGAAATGAAGGGAACGATAGCAAAGATCAATAAAACTAAAAGCTGGTTCTTTGAGAAGATATACAAAATTGATAAACCATTAGACAGACTCATCAAGAAAAAAAGGGAGAAGACTCAAATCAACAGCATTAGAAATGAAAAAGGAGAAGTAACAATGGACAATGCAGAAATACAAAGGATCATGAGAAATTACTACAAGCAACTATATGCCAATAAAATGGACAACCTGAAAGAAATGGACAAATTCTTAGAAATGCACAACCTGCTGAGACTGAACCAGGAAGAAACAGAAAATATGAACAGACCAATCACAAGCACTGAAATTGAAACTGTGATTAAAAATCTTCCAACAAACAAAAGCCCAGGACCAGATGGCTTCACAGGCGAATTCTATGAAACATTTAGAGAAGAGCTAACACCTATCCTTCTCAAACTCTTCCAAAAGATAGCAGAGGGAGGAACACTCCAAAACTCATTCTAGGAGGCCACCATCACCCTGATACCAAAACCAGACAAAGATGTCTCAAAGAAAGAAAACTACAGGCCAATATCACTGATGAACATAGATGCAAAAATCCTCAACAAAATACTAGCAAACAGAATCCAACAGCAAATTAAAAGGATCAAACACCATGATCAAGTGGGGTTTATTCCAGGAATGCAAGGATTCTTCAATATATGCAAATCAATCAACATGATACACCGTATCAACAAACTGAAGGAGAAAAACCATATGATCATCACAATAGATGCAGAGAAAGTTTTCAACAAAATTCAACACCATTTATGATAAAATCCCTGCAGAAAGTAGGCATAGAGGGAACTTTCCTCAACATAATAAAGGCCATATATGACAAACCCACAGCCAACCTCATCCTCAGTGGTGAAAAACTGAAACCATTTCCATTAAGATCAGGAACAAGAAAAGGTTGCTCACTCTCACCACTCTTATTCAACATAGCTTTGGAAGTTCTAGCCACAGCAATCAGAGAAAAAAAAGAAATAAAAGGAATCCAAATTGGAAAAGAAGAAGTAAAGCTGTCACTGTTTGACGATGACATGATACTATAAATAGACAACCCTAAAGATGCCAGCAGAAAACTACTAGTGCTAATCAATGAATTTGGTGAAGTAGCAGGATACAAAATTAATGCACAGAAATCTCTGGCATTCTTATACACTAATGATGAAAAATCTGAAAGTGAAATTAAGAAAACACTCCCATTTACAATTGCAACAAAAAGAATAAAATATCTAGGAACAAACCTACCTAAGGAGACAAAAGACCTGTATGCAGAAAATTATAAGACACTGATGAAAGAAATTAAAGATGATACAAGTAGATGGAGAGATATACCATGTTTTTGGATCAGAAGAAATGACTCTACTACCCAAAGCAATCTACAGATTCAATGCAATCCCTTTCAAACTACCACTGGCATTTTTCACAGAACTAGAACACAAAATTTCATAATTTGTATAGAAACACAAAAGACCCCGAATAGCCAAAACAATCTTGAGAATGAAAAATGGAGCTGGAGGAATCAGGCTCCCTGACTTCAGACTATATTACAAAGCTACAGTAATCAAGACAGTATGGTACTGGCACAAAAACAGAAATATAGATCAATGGAACAGGATAGAAAGCCCAGAGATAAACCCACACACATACGCTCACCTTATCTTTGATAAAGGAGGCAAGAATATACAATGGAGAAATAACAGCCTCTTCAATAAGTGGTGCTGGGACAACTGGACAGCTACATGTAAAAGTATGAAATTAGAACACTCCCTAACACCATACACAAAAATAAACTCAAAATGGATTAAAGACCTAAATGTAAGGCCAGACACTATCAAACTCTTAGATGAAAACATAGAACACTCTATGACATAAATCACAGCAAGTTCCTTTTTGACCCACCTTCTAGAGAAATGGAAAAAAAAAACAAAAATAAACAAATGGGACCTAATGAAACGTAAAAGCTTTTGCATAGCAAAGGAAACCATAAACAAGACCAAAAGACAACCCTCAGAATGAGAGAAAATAGTTGCAAATGAAGCAACTGACAAAGGATTAATATCCAAAATTTACAAGCAGCTCATTCAGCTCAATAACAAAAGAACAAACAACCCAATCCAAAAATGGGCAGAAGATCTAAATAGACATTTCTCCAAAGAAGATATACAGATGGCCAACAAACACATGAAAGAATGCTCAACATCATTAATCATTAGAGAAATACAAATCAAAGCTACAATGAGATATTATCTCACACCAGTCAGAATGGCCATCATCAAAAAATCTAGAAACAATAAATGCTGGAGAGGGTGTGGAGAAAAGGGAACACTCTTGCACTGTTGGTGGAAATGTAAATTGATACAGCCATTATGGAGAACAGTATGGAGGTTCCTTAAAAAACTACAAATAGAACTACCATATGACCCAGCAATCCCACTACTGGGCATATATCCTGAGAAAAACATAATTCAAAAAGAGTCATGTACCAAAATGTTCACTGCAGGTCTGTTTACAATAGCCTGGACATGGAAGTAACCTAAGTGTCCATCAACAGATGAATGTATAAAGAAGATGTGGCACATATGTACAATGGAATATGACTCAGCCATAAAAAGAAATGAAATTGAGTTATTTGTACTGAGATGGATGGACCTGGAGTCTGTTATACAGAGTGAAGTAAGTCAGAAGGAGAAAAACAAATACCGTATGCTAACACATATATATGGAATCTAAGGAAAAAAAATGTCATGAAGAGCCTGGGAGTAGGATGGGAAGAAAGACACAGACCTACTAGAGCATGGACTTGAGGATATGGGGAGGGGGAAGGGTAAGCTGTGACAAAATGAGAGAGTGGAAGGGACATATACACACTACCAAACGTAGGGTGGATAGCTAGTGGGAAGCAGCCGCATAGCACAGGGAGATCAGCTAGGTGTTTTGTGACCACCTAGAGGGGTGGGATAGGGAGGGAGATGCAAGAGGGAAGAGATATGGGAACATATGTGTATGTATAATTGTTTCACTTTGTTGTAAAGCAGAAACTAACACACCATTGTAAAGCAATTATACTCCAATAAATATTTTTTAAAAAAGAAAAAAGCAATGGCTTCAAAATTCAGAAGCAAAAAGACTTCCAGCCTAGAGTTATGTATGTGGTCAAACTACAAATCAAGTGTGAAGGTAGAATGCAGGCATTTTTCAAAAATATGAGGCCTCAAAAAATGTTTGCTCTCACGTAATCTTTCTTAGAACGTTACCGAGGTATTCTTTTTGAAAATGAGGGAATAAACCCACAATGAGAAAATATCAATAAAGGGAGATTCAATCCAGCAGATAGGTAAAGGGAATTCTCATATTACAGCTGGGCATAGGCCTTTAGACAACCTAGTACCATTGAAGAATGAGGATCCAAAGAGGATGCCGGAAGGAGTAACTTTAAGAAAAAACAAACCAGTAGACTGACATGCTTGATTATATTATGGGCATTTTTACATTTCTGCTGGAAGTTTTTAATTGAAATTTTTGATTGGTGTGTATTAATCACTTAACTTTAGAGAACCAGTACAATGAAGGAAATGGGATCACAATGGACCACATGGTCTGTAGCATATATACACACAGACACATATGCACTATTATATATATACATTATATATGTACATGTACACATAGTTTTACATATGTGTATGTTTTATATATATACACACATACACACACAAACACACCCAGAGAAAATAATAATATAAGTACAAAGTACAGATTGAACTCAAATTTTTTACAACTATTTTGGAAAAATGGGGGGAAGAAAGCTAAAGGTGGTTAGTATAAAAGAGTTTAAATCCTCATTTTCCATAAATTAGGAAGACAAAGATAATGTCCCAAGTTGAAAAATAAGTATCAAAAAGAGTACAAGCCTTCTATTTAGAAATAGATCAGCACTAGAGAAAAACAAGCAAAAGAATTGTGAATAGTTGTCTAGTGAGTAGGAATCAGGTCCAGGGACTACACTTTTTCATTAAACCTTTTATACAATACTGGCCTTTTTAAGCTTTATACATATTTATTGATAAAGTTTTAAAAACTAAGATAATAAGGAATGGGTTAAGAGATACAAATCAAACAAAAATAAAGTAGAAATGATGATACTCAAATGAGTAAAGATGAATATAAGGTTAAAAGTACTAAATATGATGAAGTTGGATATTAGATAATAATAAAAGGTCTACTTCCCTCCCTTCCCCCCCAAAACAAACCCAGACATATTGATCTTAAACTTATATGTACCAAAACATCACTTGTTTTAAGCACATGAGAGGAGTTTTATTTATTTATTTTTAATAAATAAAAAGGAAAGTAGAAGATGCTGTAGTGCATTCTCATGCTACGATGATCCCCCCCCCCTTTTTTTTTTTAAGGAATAAGATCTGGCTTCAAACCTGGTGGCACATCACAGTGTTAAGTAAAATCTTTCATTCTCAACTTGTTGCATGTCTGTCTGGTAAGTTGAGCATTGAGTAATACATAATCTTAGTAAAGGAATGCCACAACTGTTTCAAAGGCATAAGTCGTTTTTTTTGTTTCACTGAAGGAAAAAGACCATTCACGTGAAAACAGGTTCTCCCAATAAGAACGTTTCTAGGCATTCTTTAATATGAGTATTTGATGAAAGTGGTGAATTCCCCCCTCCCTACCTTCAAAATAAACTTGTCCTTTTTCTTTAAACTAAAGAAATGTGCCTCTTTCTGTCATCAACTCCACTGATGTTCAACTTTACTATTAATATTTTTAGAAATATATTTTTGAAGAGCCCGTTTCCTCCCCTTTACCCTCCTCTTGGTTGCTCTACTACTGTATTTTCCAATGCTGAACAATAAATGGAAATCAGCTTTACTCATCCTGAGACTAAATAAACTGAGAGATAAAAGAGAAATATAAAAGCTAACAATCCTTTAAGTATAAAACAGGGCAAATCAATCTTTCTCAAGCAAATCAATTTAAGACATAGTAGAAATGAAATAAGTAGGAAGAAGTTAGAACTTCTTGTTGCAATAATACACCACATACATGATTTCTGTGATGCCTGTAAACATTAGTTCCTGTTTTAGAGTTGACAATTATTTGTATCAGAGAGGTTAAGTGATTTTTTCCAAGATGAAACAGCTTCTAAGTAGGTCACAGAGCTATTGTTACAGTCAAGAATCAAGTACATAAAAGAAGTCTCGGAAAAAAATATTACCATCCAAGCTGCATTATGACTAAGTGGGATAAAATAGGGACTCAGAAGGAAAAAAACTTAAGTGAAGTAAAAGACAGTCCTTGACATACAGCAAGGGTACAAATATTTATTAAGTGAATTTATTTATATAAAACAAACTAAATAGATTTATATGACACCTTATTTTTGTATTGTGGGATTAGTTCTACTTTGACATAACATTTAAAAATGAAATAGAGGCATTTGGGATATGCACTGTAATTAAACTAACATAAAATTGGCACCATCTAAATATTTAACACTGTGATATGAATACAGACTGGAATGTTCTATGCCATCTAGTCCCAAAAGTTTTACAGAAGAATAAATTGATATTGAAAAAGTCTTAGAATATACTTACTGGGGATGAGGACTTATATTACCAATAAAGTACATGTATTATGATCTCATTTCTATTAAAAAGTAGAGTTTAGAAGTATATACACCAAAATATGAAAATGGTGTGTTTATGCTTAGTTGTGGGTGTGGTGGGATTAGAGTAACTTCTACTTTCTTCCTTTCGGTTACCAAGATCTTAAAATTCTCCTACAATGAGCATACACTACCACCACATAACCCGTTAATTTTTAAACAAGCGATTTAAAGGTATAGAATTTGAACCCAGATTTTTAGGTCCAAGTTAAATACTACAGTTCACCACTGGCTCCAGGCACTGTGCTAAGCTCTTCACATTCAGAATCACACTTGCCCTTCATGAAGCCCTGTAAGGTAGGGATCATTTGTTCCCATTTCACAGGGAAACTGAGACAACAGAAGTGTCAGAAGTGTTCTCTCTCACCCTGGAAAACTTAATTTCAGTGACCTAGTATAGCAGCCTTGTCCTAAGCAGGCAATTTTAACCAGCAATGCCAGTAACAAGCTGAAAATAAATACCTCCTTGAAAAAGGAAGAAAGGAAAGAAGGGAAGAGAGTAAAACCAGCTTGACCTTTAAAGGAACAGAAGAACTTAAAACAGAGGGTTGGTTTTGCAGTGTGGAAGTGAGGCTTAATAGAATTACACCGACTCTCCCACTAATTCTCAACAGAAATTCTGCTTCAGGAAGCAGGGGAGCACAGCAGAGAGGCTGCTGGAATATACGGAGGGGGAGAGGCTGCAAGCCTTAAGTAAACGTGATAGGAATCTTGAGAGCACATCAGGTTGAACCAATGAATAGCTCATCTCTCATTCTGGCTGAGACGTTTTATGTCTAATTTCTGGTTTTCATCCTAATAGTCATCCTCCTGTATTTGAAGTGATAATAAAGAGAAATGCAATATTTAG
Source organism: Kogia breviceps (assembly GCF_026419965.1). Classification (NCBI taxonomy): domain Eukaryota; kingdom Metazoa; phylum Chordata; class Mammalia; order Artiodactyla; family Physeteridae; genus Kogia; species Kogia breviceps. The sequence continues at coordinate 171,224,559 of NC_081311.1, read as the reverse complement.
TTGCCCAATGTATCTTAATTTAATTTATGAAAATATTATCGATATGCCATTGCCTTGGCAACTTAACATTTTTCACAATGGACATGCATTACCATCATTTCATTTCATTTCCTTCTGCCTTCATAATATTACCTGAGCATTGTCAGAAAGTTCTCAGGACAGCAATGCAAATCAAAGCTTCATTACAAAGCCCAGTGAAATAGCATTATTGCAAGAACATTTCATGAAAGGTAACTACTGTGCATGCTTAGGGCCTGAATTGAAATGATAAAATATAGATTCCACTTATTTTTATAACAAAACCTTATTTTTTAAAAAATAACACCTGGTCTTCCAAATCCTCATGCTTCATTTTATTCACTCAGAGGGAGAGGAACTCTTTCAGAAGCGGAACAGGCTGGAATATACAGAATATTTTTCATCATCCACACTGACAATGCACTGAATGATTAAATATTCTCTTCCATAGCTCCTTCCATGAGACAAGAACAAAAGAGCCCTCAGGGCTGAAGACCTAGAGGGGGTAATTTTATGAAGCAATATAGTGACACCCCCAAGTTTTAATAATTCAACCACTCTTCCACTACCTTGCTAACCTAGCCCATCTCCTCAATTACAATGACTAGGAAATTGCCTGAAACTCTCCTTAACTCTGTTTCTGAAATCCAGTCTAGACTCATAAAATGAAATGGGTTTCATACTTTCCCCCAGGACCCTGTTTTGATAATTCACTTTGACATATACCAAGTGTCTACCACAAGCCAGTTGCCCAGCTAGACACCATGGAAGACCCCCAAAGCAAGCCCTATTGTGGTCCCTTCATGGAGGCCATGGGGACGTGCTGAAGCAGGCAAATGATTATATTTATTAAACAAAACATTAAAACAGTCAAACTCACTGAAGCAAAGAGTAGATGGTAGTTGCCAGGGGATGGGGAGGGGAAACGGGGAGTTGCTATAGAATTGGGTATAAAATTAGAGTTACAAAGATGAATAAATCCTAGAGAACTGCTGTACAACAGAGTGCCTACAGTTAACAATACTGTATTGTGCATTTAAAAACGTAAGAGGGTAAATCTCATGTTAGTGTTCTTACCACCAGATAAATAAATAAATGAAAATAAAGCAAGGGACACAATAAATATGGAAGGTCATGAATATATTAATTGCCTCGATGGTGGTGTTAGTATCCTGGGTATATACATATGTCCAAACTCACCGATATATACACATTAAATATGTGTAATTTTTGTATATTAAGTATGTCTCAATAAAGGTGAAAGAAAATCAAACAAACAACAAAAAAGATTTCATCCATGCCGCAAATATTTATTGCTTGCCAACTATGTGCAGGCACTATTCTAAGTCTAGACATATAACAGAGGATGAAAGTTCTTTGAGAGCTTCGATTCTTTGAGAGCTTACATTATAGACAACAAGCATAAAAGTAAGTTGCTTACAATGTCAGATGCTGGGAAAAAACAGAGTATAGTGTTGGCTGAGAGCAGGTTGTAATATTAAATAGGGTAGTCAGCTTGGACCTCACTGAGAAGGGTGATTTTTGAGCAAAGGCTTAAAGGAGATGAGAAAGTTAGCTACGTAGATATTTAGGGGGTGACACTATCAGGGCAAAGCCCGAAAGTGGGAGCATATCAGGAATTTGTAACAGCAATGAGACCAGTAAGACTAGCACACAGGGGGCACGCAGGAAAGTAGTAGGGCCTGAGATCAGAGAAGTAATAGGGGTTAGACCATGAAGGCGCTGCAGTCTACTGTGGCAGGTAGAATAATGGCCCCTTCCCACCAAGACATTCATGTCCTAATCCCTGGAACCTGTGAACATGTTTTGCTAGATGGCAAGGGGAAATTAAGGTCACCGATAGATTTAACATTGATGATCTGCTGAGAATATTACCAGAGGAAAAGCATCCTAGATTACCCGGATAGGTCCAATGTAATTGAACGGGTCCCTCATATACAAAAGAGGGAGGGAGAAGAATCAACGTCAGAGTGATTGAACATGAGAGAGACTCCATAGGCCACTGTTGGCTTTAAGGATGGACAGGGACGAGATGCCAAAGAACACAGGAGGTCTCTCTCTACAAGCTGGAAAAGGCAAGAAAACGGGTTCTTTCCTAGACTCTCTCCAGAAAGGAAATCAGTCCTGTCAACCCCCTTGATTTGGGCCCAGTAAAATTCTAGAACTATAAGACAATACATTTGTACTGTTTTCAGCTGCCATGTGGTAATTTCTTACAGCATCAATAGAAAAATAGTCAGTCTACCCACTGTAAGGAATTTGATTTTTACTCTGAATGAAACAGGGGGCCTCTGGATGATCTGGAACACGAGAAAGACTTGAACTGATTTATATTCAAAAATTTGCTCTTGTTGCAAGAATAGACTTTGGAGCAGCAAGGGCAGAGGCAGGAGAGCAGGTAGAAGGCTTTCAGAGGGAGACAGGATGGAGACTCGGACAAGAGCTGTTAAGGTAGAGGTGGCTGGAGATAAGAAGGGGTTACATGATTAGAATGAGGAAATGACATTGCCATGGGATCACAAAGAAGACTCGAAGACCCCTCCCTGAGAAAGGAAGCATTTGATTTGGACCCAGAAAGACCGCATGCTTTCCTCCAGGTAAAAATGTCAGTGGGGGAGGCAGCCTGGTAGGGGTGAGCATAGGAAATCTTTCATATCGAAGAAAGAATATTAAGGGCACAGAGCTGGAAAGTTCAGCAGGGGGACCATGCAGTGATGTGGTCTGTCTGAAATGTCAGAGCCAGACTATGATTTGTTAAGGGTTTGGATTTTATTCTTTAAATGTAGTTTACAGCCAGTAAGAGGGTAGGAACAGGACTGCTTGAGAGAAGGCCAGGACTTACTTATGACGTGTTTGGCTGCTAGGCTAGGAACACACACTTTCACCTTATAAACACGGTCTACCTCGTGACTATTGACAAGCTTTAAGGGAATTGATGGGCGGTTGAGTTTTTAAACTACTCTTGTGAGTAATATGACTGTTACTAGTAGCTACTTAACCTAGGGAATGGAGTAAATATATTTTTGTTTAGGGAGACTTTCTTGACATTTCTTGTGAAATTTAATCTCTAAAGGAGCCCAAATAAATTTTAATGTACTTCTGCTGTTCCCTTTCTTCCTTCAATACTGTATATGAGATATATTAGGTGAAGCATCCTGCCCAGTTTAGTCCTCAAGACTAAAAAGCTTCTCCCATCCTGGAGCCGCCCTCACTTAACTTTAACAAGCTCCACATCAGCCTAAAGCAACTTTCAGGCAACGTTAGTCTTGGGTTTTAGCCTTGTGGTGCTTGCCCAGAGTCAGTTCTCTCCTTCCGAGCATCTCGGGGCAGGGGAACCCTTTATACTACCCCACTGACATTTTCATTGATGAGTTCTGATCAACAGCAGAGCTGTATAGCAGAAGCGGTACATGGCACTTCTGAGCCAAAGTTTTTAAATGCCTTTAGGAGACCATCTGGAGCCATCAACCCTGCCAGTCAGGAAGGCCAGGTATTCCAGATAATACAGCTACAGATGACAGTGCCTGTCACCCTGCATCACTGGTGCTCCTAAGAGCCACTCAGACCTACAGTGGACTTTGTATGGAAAGGAAAGAATTCTGCTGTATTCAGCCACCAAGATATGGGGGTGGGGTGGGTTAGCTTATTCAGACACAAATGACTGTAAATCAGTAACAAAGGAAAGAAATCTAAAACAGAATCAGTATTCCTGGGGTTTGATCGGACAGTTATAAGTCCTGGATACTCTTGTAAACTGGTGTTTAAATATCAAAGCAATAAATATGAAAATACAAAAGTTCCTGTGATAGCAAGGTATTAATATCAGTAAGAAATTTTACATATGTGATTATAAAAATGCATGTTTAATTGGATCAGTAAATCAAATGTAAGTGGACATTGGCCATTCTGCCTATTTCCTTAAACTTTTTCATCTCCTCATTGGGAAAATAGGAGTCACTTTATATTTTACTGTGCTATATACTCAGGCATATATGGTACCTAATATAACAAACATGGAATTTTTAGGGAAATCTAATAAAAACCAGAACAAAGAAGGAAAAGTTATTTGTCTGACTTGAGGTACCAGCAGAAACCTTATCTAGTCCCCCAACCGCTATAGGCACTCAGTAAATATCAGGAACAGATTTTATATGTGACACCTGGGCAGGCTCACTCAGCATAAAACACAAGGCCATGGCTGCACTGAAAGCATAATTTAACAAGCTTAACAGAGCAAATCAAGCTGTGCAGCGCTGGCCCCATTAGGGTAGGAAAGGGCTTGTGGTTAATGTTGTACTGTCCAGAACTTCAGCATGTGGCATCTGCTCTGGCCAGTCTGTGATTTATACGATCATGTTTCAGTAGTACAACAGAGCTGCCTTCCCAATTTACCCCCATAGATGCACAGTTATTCTACAAAGGCAAAAGGAACAAGAGAATAGTGTACTTTGACTTTAGCAGTGCTTATATTTCTCATTGGTAACAATTCTGCAAACTCCCAGACTGAAAGAACTTGAAATGTATACCACCCTTGTATCCTGGAAGTATACAGACTATTTTTTCTGAACACTATTCCACTGAGATAAACCTTAAAAGTTTCTGTGGTCCTGAATGCAAGTCAAACATTCTCCTTATTGCTCTGAAAGCTCAGGTAAATGTATCACGACCGCTTGCCTCCTAAGAAGGACTGAATTCACTGAAGTAAATTGGGTAGTTCTTGATACCACTCTATCCTTATCACCTGCAGTACTATTCTTCAACTGAGAGCACTCCAGTTCCAATGGTCTCCTTGTGAATATTACAGCAATTAAGGAGACCACTTTAATGCACAGGAGAAAGGAGGATGATTACCCATGGGATTGGGACTCTGGAATTAAGTTTAAACATCACAGGGGAAATGTTCTCATCTCCAGTGGATAGAAGAGATTTGGTGCACTTGACATTATTACCAGGTGAGATTGAAAAAGAACATGTTCAAAGTTCAAAACTCAACTTTAAATAGTTTCTGGGCACGTTCTATATAGCAAGCTGCTGAGTCTAGTACAGAACGTTTCATGAATTAATTTCAGAAAGTATGGAACCATGGAAATTCTATGAAAATGTTTTTAAAAATTCTTATGACAGTGTCATATTTTGAAATATATTCCCACTTAACAGGGCAACATCAGCTTTTTCTTCCATCTCCTACCCTTTCTAGTACTTCTCAAGAAATGAAGTAAATGATAATGGCAAAGATAAATGAACTATAGAACCACCACATTTTAGAGTTGGGAAGAATCTTGTAGACCACGTGGTAATGAAGAATTCTCTGTACGTCATCCAATCTATGAATGAGATACTTGTCTGTCTCTGAGAAACAACTATACTTCCAGTGGTGTTCCATATTAGAGTTAAATCTCAAACCAAGCACATCCCTACCCCGGATCAAAAATTCCCAACCAAACTAGTCTCAGTGCAAGAATCAGCCTGTCATACAGAGTGAAGTAAGTCAGAAAGAGAAAAACAAATACCGAATGCTAACGCATATATATGGAATCTAGAAAAACGGTACCGATGAACCTAGTGGTAGGGCAGGAATAAACATGCAGACGTTGAGAACACAGAGGGGAAAGGGGAGGCTGGGACGTAGTGAGAGTAGCATTGACATATATACACTACCAAATGTCAGAGAGTTAGTGGGAAGCTGCTGCATAGCACAGGGAGATCAGCTTGGTGCTTTGTGACCACCTAGAGGGGTGAGATAGGCAGGGTGGGAGGGAGGGTGACGCAAGAGGGAAGAGATATGGGAACATATGTATATGTATAACTGATTCACTTTGTTGTACAGCAGAAACTAACACACCATTGAAAAGCAATTATACTCCAATAAAGATGTATAAAAAAAAAAGAATGGAAATTACAGAACAATCTCACTTAAGACCATAGATACAAAAGCCCTATAGAAAACTAAACTAAATCCAGAAATGTATAATAATAGTAACACTTTATTCCCGATTTAGAATTACCACAGGAATACAAGTTTGATTTAAATTTGAAAAATCAATTTAAAGGGTTCACTGTATTAACAGATTAAAGGAGAAAATATTTAATTACCTCAGTGGATACAGAACAAAAATGTTTACTAAAAGTTAACATTCATTCATGCCAAAAACTTTTAGTGAACTAGGAGTTAAAGGAAACTTCCTTAACCTGAAAAAAATTCTTTAATTTATTCTCTAATCCTTATACTTTTCTTTCTTACTTTACTATGTTAAGACCTCTAGTACAGTGTTGAACAAAAGTGGCAATAGTGGGTGATCTTATTCATAATCTTAATAAGAAAATAAGAATTCACTTAACTACTTTTCACTTGTGATTATAATATATGTGTGCATGTACATAAATAACATGTGTGTGCATATATATATAGACAAATATAAAAACAAAAAAATACTAAAATACTAAATAATACAAATGTATATTTGTATTATAAATGTTATGACAGAGATGTTTATACACATAAATCATATAACAAATTATATAAAATAAATACCTGAATACATAAATGTCAAATCATATATATATATATTTATACAGATATGTACTAAATGAATAGCAAAATCACAATCAAGAGTGAAAAGTTAAGCAAATTTTTATTAGGATTATGAATAAAATCACCTGCTCTCACTATGTCTATTCAACAATGGAGGCAAGAAAGGATTAATAAAGGAATAAGAAAATTTGAAAGGAAGAAATAAAACAGTCACTACTCGTAAGACTATTTGTGTGAAATACCTAAAAAGAAACTGTATTTAAATTATAGGAGGTCACAAAACTCCTCAGAAAATTTTCTGGCTTAAAAAAAAAAATTCAACTGAATTTATATTCCAGCAACAAACAGAAACAAAACATTTTAATAATATTCTTTGTAATGGCATCAATAATTCAGGTATGTAGAAATAAATCCAAAGAGGTACAAGAATTTTATGAAGAGATCATCAAACTTTATTGAAGGGCAATAAAGAAAATATAAATAAATGGAGATATAGCATAGTCACTGATTTTAAGACTATATGATATTATATCCCCTTAAATTGATCTATGGATTCAATTCAACCTCAAACAAACTGCATTAGGTTTTTGTTTTTGAAACTTGACAGGCCAATCTTAAAATTTAAATGGAAGAACAGAGGGTCAAGAACAGTCCAGCTGTTCCTGAAGAAGATGAACAACATGGGAGACTTGCCTTGCACAGATCTTGGAATATGATAAAGGTATAGTAATTAAGCATGCAGAGTATTAGCACAGGAATGGACAGAATGACAAATGAAATAGTTTAGAGCATCCAGAGCAGACAACAGAAAAACAAAGAAATCTGAATTTTGATAGAACTAGCTGTGAGGAAAAGACAGACTTTGTAGTAAATAGTCTGACGATTGTATGGAGGAAAATCTGTACATCTAACTCACACCATACATTTAAAAAAATTATGCAAATTAAGTTAAAAATTTAAACAAAATTATAAACCTTTTATATAACAAAGTAGAAGAATCTCTATGACCTTGCAGTAGGGGCCGATTTCTTAAATAAAATACAAATTACCCAAACATAAAAGGTTGATAAATTTGATTCTATTAAAATCAAGAACACCCGTTCATCAAAAGACATACAGGTATAAAAAGATAAGTAATCAAATGGGAGAAGATATCTGTACAATACAAATTATTTGTATTCTGAATATGTAAAGGAATTCCTATAAATCAATAAGGAAAAGTAAAAACCCAGTGGAAAACTGGGCAAAATTCTTGAAGAGGAACATCACCAAATGTTCCATCACTAAATGGTAAACAATTATATTAAAATATGCTTAAGCTCAACACAATGAGATATTTCATAAAATTGGCACAATTTTAAAATTTGGCAATATTAAATTTTGCTGACAACGTGGAATAACTTGAATTTGTTTATACTTAGTAGCAGAGAAAAATGGTAAAACTGCTGTGTGAAATAATGTCATCATCTAATATACTTGAAAACTGGCATACCCGATAAATGAACAATTTAACTTCTAGGTATATTTTCTAGATGAAACTCTTACACATGCTCATCAGACTACATGGAGAAGAAGGTTTATACTCATGCTGTATGTAAAAACCTGGAAATAACACAAATGTCCATTAAAAGAAAACTGGAAAACTATACAAGAGTGAAAATGAATGGGCTATAGGTACGTTTAACAAAATGGCTGCTTTTCAGGAATGAAATACTAAGAGGGAAAAGCAAAGTGTGGGTAAATTTTTACAGTATAATTCCATCTATAAAGTTAAGAATCTTGTGAAACTAAACAATACAATTCTTACAGATATAAAAATACGTATTCAAAGTATAAAGAAAAGCAAATCTTTGAGATAAAAGTGAAATATATGGGATTGGCAAGGGGTTCACAGGGAACTTTAAAGATAAATGGTAATGTCCATTTTTTCAAACCAGGGGTTAGGTTCATGGGGTGCTCACTTCATTTCCACTCTTCATACCTAATGCACAGTTTTTTTTTTTTTAATCTTCTCAAGACTTGATAAACAAAGTACCTTTCAATGTCATCTAAGAAATTGTCTGAGCCACTTACCTTGGCTCTCTAGGCCCTTCCAGACCAGGCCTACTCTTAGTTTCTAGCCATCTCTCTCCATACTTCTCTCCCCATCTTACATTCCTATGGCAGTCACACTTGGTGTTCTTTATTTCCTTGAACACACAATACTATTCACTTAGTCTGGAACATTCTTTCCAATTTCACTAGCTTAGTCAATGCCTTACTTCCTCTGAGAAATCTTCCCAGAATCTCCCCTCACCAGCTCTTTTCTTAGGTTAAGGGAACCTGTGCTGAGTTACCACAGCAGCCTGTATTCACTTTCTCATTACACTTAAGTCCTTTATTGCTATTGTTGTCTGTCTTCCTATAGTAGGCTATATGTGTGGTGACAGCAAATACCATTGTTATCTTGCCCATTGTTAAGTCTACCATATAACCCAGTGCCTGGAATTAGGCAGGACCTGATAAATATTCCTTGATGAATAAATGAATAGATGAATTAATTCTTTTTTGTAGACCCCCATTATTTCTACTACTGGATAGACCTAATAGTTAAAAAATTATTTCTTTTATAGAATCTGCCTCTGTCTCCCTGCAACTTCACTCAGGTGACACTTATGCTTGAACTGCCTTCACAGAGCAAGGTACATGACAGGAGATTAAATTTGGTAGGAGAACTGGCCTCAAATGAACAGTCAAGAGATCTAGCTTCTGGTACAGAAGGAAAAGCTGTCCATTGACAGATGAATGGATAAAGAGAATGTACACACACACACACACACACACACACACACACACACACACACACACACACATAGGACTACTACTCAGCCATAAAAAAGAATGAAATAATGCCGCTTGCAGCAACATGGCTGGACCTAGAGATTATCATACTAAGTGAAATAAGTCACAGAAAGACAAATACCATATGATATCACTTATATGCGTAATCTAAAATATGTCACAAATGAACTTATTTACAAAACAGAAACAAACTCACTGACAAAGAAATCAGATTTATGGTTACCAAAGGGAAAAGGGGGCTAGGGATATATTGGGAGTTTGGGATTAGCAGATACAAACTACTACATATAAAAAAGATAAACAACAAGGTCTTACTGTATATCACATGGAACTATATTCAATATCTTGTAATAATGTACAATGAAAAAGAATATGTATACATATATATTTGGGTATACATGCATATATATGTGTGTGTATGTATATATGTGTGTGTGTATGTGTGTGTGTGTGTGTGTGTGTGTATATATATATATAACTGAATCACTTTGAAGTATAGCAGAAACTAATACAACATTGTAAATCTGGTATACTTAAATTTAAAAAAAAAAAAGATCTCAAGACTAGAGGACCTCACTGGTGAATTTTACTAAAAATTTATAAAAGATTTAATACCAATCCTTCTCAAACTCTTCCAAAAAAAGCAGAGGAGAGAACACCCCAAACTCATTTTACAAGGCCAGTGTTATCCTGATACCAAAACCAGAAAAGGACACTGAAAAGAAAAGAAAAACTATAGAAAAGAAAAGACAAGAAAACTATAGGCCAATATCCCTAATGAATACAGGTGCAAAAATTCTCAATAAAGTACTAGCAAACCAAATTCAGCAGCACATTAAAAGAATCACTGACCATGATCAAGTGGGATTTATTCCTGGGATGCAAGGGTAGTTCAACATACACAAAATAAATGTGATACATCACGTTAATAGAATGAAAGAATCATATGATCATCTGAACAGATGCAGAGAAAGCATTTGACAAAATTCAACATCAAAATTCACTCATAATAAAAAATCTGCAATTAGGCATACTAGGAACATATTTCAACATAGTAAAGTCCATAGCTAACATCATACTCAGTGTTAAGTAATAAAATTTAATGGACTTAAGGCATTTCTCTTTCTCTCTCTCTCTCACCCTGCAACCCCAGAATTTCTCCTAACTTCTTTACCTGAACTCTGTTTTTCCTTTCCACTTCAACAAACCCTCTTCTTTCTTTCCAGCCTTTTAAACATCACTTTTTGGATTCAGTTTATCAGCTGGGTTAACACAGGGACAAATACATGAACTCCCCAGAAACAAGCTAAAAATGGAATGAAACCACCTCCCTGTATGGGAATCATAGATAATGATTCTAACTTTTCCTGGCACATGTATAACATTTTTGTTGAATGAAAAGCAGTGAAATACGATTAAGAGTCCAACTTGAAAAGACTGAATGAAAAGGCCTCAGGAAAGGGCAGAGAGCAGAAGCAAGAAGAACTACAATCCTGCAGCCTGTGGAACAAAAACCACATTGACAGAAAGACAGACAAAATAAAACAGGCAGAGGGCTATGTACCAGATAAAGGAACAAGATGAAACTCCAGAAAAACAGCTAAACTAAGAGGAGATAGGCAATCTTCCGGAAAAAGAATTCAGAATAATGATAGTCAAGACGATCCAGGACCTCAGAAAAAGAACAGAGGCAAAGACTGAGAAAATGCAACAAGTATTTAACAAAGATCTAGAAGAATTAAAGAACAAACCCCTACAAGAATTAAAGAACAAACAAACAGAGAGGAACAATACAACAACTGAAATGAAAAATACATTAGAAGGAATTAATAGCAGAATAACTGAGGCAGAAGAACGGATAAGTGACCTGGAAGAAAGAAGGGTGGAATTCACTGCTGCAGAACAGAATAAAGAAAAGACAATGAAAAGAAATTAAGACAGCCTAAGAGACCTCTGGGACAACATTAAACACACCAACTTTCGCATTATAGGGGTCCCAGAAGGAGAGAAGAGAGAGGAAAGAATGGAGAAAATATCTGAAGAGATTATACTTGAAAACTTCCCTAACATGGGAAAGGAAATAGCTACCCAACTCCAGGAAGCTCAGAGAGTCCCAGGCAGGATAAATCCAAGGAGAAACAAGCTGAGACACACAGTAATCAACCTGACAAAAATTAAAGACAAAGAAAAAATTATTAAAAGCAACAAAGGGAAAACAACAAATAACATACAAGGGAACTCCCATAAGGTTAACAGTTGATTCCTCAGCAGAAACTCTACAAGCCAGAAGGGAGTGGCATGATATACTTGAAGTGATGAAAGAGAAGAACCCACAACCAAGATTACTTTACCTGGCAGGGATCTCATTCAGATTCCACAGAGAAATTAAAAACTTTACACACAAACAAAAGTTAATAGAATTCAGCACCACCAAACCAACTCTCCAGCAAATGCTAAAGGAACTTCTCTAAGTGGGACTCACAAGAGAAGAAAAGGACCTACAAAAACAAACACAAAACAATTAAGAAAATGGTAATAGGAACATACATATCAATAATTACCTTAAATGTGAATGGACGAAATGCTCCAACCAAAAGACACAGGCTTGCTGAATGGATACAAAAACAAGACCCATCTATATGCTGTCTACAAAACACCCACTTCAGAACTAGGAACCCATACAGCCTGAAAGTGAAGGGACTGAAAAAGATATTCCATGCAAATGGAAATCAAAAGAAAGCTGGAGTAGCAATACTCATATCAGATAAAATAGACGATAAAATAAAGAATGTTACAAGTGACAAGGAAGCACACTACATAATGATCAAGGGATCAATCCAAGAAGAAGATATAACAATTATAAATATATATGCACTCAACATAGAAGCACCTCAATACATAAGGCAAATGCTAACAGTTATAAAAGAGGAAATGGACAGTAACACAGTAACAGTGAGGGACTTTAACACCTCACACCAATGGACAGATCATCCAGATAGATAATTAATAAGCAAACACAAGCTTTAAATGACACAATAGACCAGAAAGATTTAATTGATATTTATAGGACATTCCATCCGAAAACAGCAGATTACACTTTCTTCCCAAGTGTACACGGAACATTCTCCAGGATAGATCACACCATGGGTCACAAATGAAGCCTTGGTAAATTTAAGAAAATTGAAATCATATCTAGAACCTTTTCCAACCACAACACTATGAGATTAGAAATAAATTACAGGGAAGAAAACGTAAAACACACAAACACATGGAGGCTAAACAATACGTTACAAAATAACCAAGAGATCACTGAAGAAATCAAAGAGGAAATCAAAAAATACCTAGAGACAAACGAAAACAAAAACATGAGGATCCAAAACCTACAGGACACACAAAAGCAATTCTAAGAGGGAAGTTCATAGCAATATAATCCTACCTCAAGAAACAAGAAAATTCAAAATAAACAATCTAACTTTATACCTCAAGGAACTAGAGAAAGAAGAACAAACAAAACCCAAAGTTAGTAGAAGGAAAATCATAAAGATCAGAGCAGAAATAAAATGAAATAGAAACAAAGAAAAAAGGAGCAAAGATCAATAAAACTAAAAGCTGGTTCGTTGACAAGATAAACAAAATTGATAAACCGTTATCCAGAGTCATCAAGAAAGAGAGGGAGAGGACTCAAATCAACAAAATTAGAAATGAAAAAGGAGAAGTTACAATGGACACAGCAGAAATACAAGCTTCATAAGAGACTGCTACAAGGAACTCTATGCCAATAAAATGGACAACCTGGAAGAAATGGACAAATTCTTAGAAAGGTGTAACCTTCCAGGATTGAACCAGGAAGAAATAGAAAATATGAACAGACAAATCACAAGCAATAAATTGAAACTATGATTTAAAATCTTCCAACAAACAAAAGTCCAGGACCAGATGGCTTCTCAGGTGAATTTTATCAAACATTTAGAGAAGAGCTAACACCTATCCTTCTCACTCTTCCAAAAAACCGCAGAGGAAGGAACACTCCCAAACTCATTCTATGAGGCCACCATCACCCTGATACCAAAACCAGACAAAGATACTACAAAAAAAGAAAGTTACAGACCAATATCACTGATGAACATAGATGCAAAAACCCTCAACAAAATACTAGCAAACAGAATCCAACACATTAAAAGGATCATACACCATGAGCAAGTGGGAATTATCCCAGGGATGCAAGGATTATTCAACACATGCAAATCAATCAATGTGATACACCACATTAACAAACTGAAGAATAAACACCATATAATCATCTTGATAGATGCAGAAAAAGCTTTTGACAAGATGCAACACCCACTTATGATAAAAACTCTCCAGAAAGTGGACATAGAGGGAACCTACCTCAACATAATATAGGCCATCTATGACAAACCCACAGCAAACATCATTCTCAATGGTGAAAAACTGAAAGCATTTCCTCTAAGATCAGGAACAAGACAAGGTTGTCCACTCTCGCCACCCTTATTCAAAATAGTTTTGGAAGCTATGGCAATCAGAGAAGAAAAAGAAATAAAAGGAATGCAAATTGGAAAAGACAAAGTAAAACTGTCACTGTTTGCAGATGACATGATACCATGCATAGACCTAAAGATGCCACCAGAAAACTACTAGAGCTAATCAATGAATTTGGTAAAGTTGCAGGACACAAAATAAATGCACAGAAATCTCTTGCATTCCTATACACTAACAATGAAAGATCAGAAAGATAAATTATGCAAACAATCCCATTCACCATTGCAACAAAAAGAATAAAATACCTAGGAATAAACCTACCTAAGGAGGTAAAAATACCTGTACTCAGAAAACTATAAGACAGTGATGAAAGAAATCAAAGCTGACACAAACAGATGGAGAGATAGACCATGTTCTTGGATTGGAAGACTCAATATCATGAAAAGAAATCTACAGATTCAATGCAATCCCCATCAAATTACCAGTGTCAGTTTTTTACAGAACTAGAAAAAAAAATCTTAAAATTTGTATGGAGACACAAAAGACCCCAAATAGCCAAAGCAATCTTGAGGGGGAAAAAATGGAGCTGGAAGAATCAGACTCCCTGAATCAGACTATATTACAAAGCTACAGTAATCAGGACAGTATGGTACTGTAACAGAAACAAAAATATAGACCAATGGAACAGGTTAGAAAGCTCAGAGATAAACCCACACACCTATGTCAACTAATCTATGACCAAGGAGGCAAGGATATACAATGGAGAAAAGGCAGTCTCTTCAATAAGTGGTGCTGGGAAAAACTGGACAACTATATGTAAAAGAATGAAGTTAGAACACTCCCTAACACCATACACAAAAATAAACTCAAAATATATTAAAAACCTAAATGTAAGACCGGACACTAAAACTCTTAGAGGAAAACATAGGAAGAACACTCTGACATAAATCACAGCAAGATCTTTTTTGACCCACCTCCTAGAGTAATGGCAATAAAAGCAAAAATAAACAAATGGGACCTAATGAAACTTAAAAGCTTTTGCACAGCAAAGGAAACTATAAACAAGACAAAAAGACAACCCTCAGAATGGGAGAAAATATTTGCAAACAAATCAACAGAAAAAGGATTAATCTCCAAAATATATAAACAGCTCATGCAGCTCAGTATTAAAAAAACAAACAACCCAATCAAAAAATGGGCAGAAGACCTAAATAGAGATTTCTCCAAAGAAGACATACAGATGGCCAAGAGGCACTTGAAAAGCTGCTCAATATTACTAATTATTAGAGAAATGCAAATAAAAACTACAGCGAGGTATCACCTCACACCAGTTAGAATGGGCATTATCAGAAAAACTAAAAACAACAAATGCTGGAGAGGGTGTGGTGAAAAGGGAACCCTCTTGCACTGTTGGTGGGAATGTAAGCTGATACAGCCACTATGGAGAACAGTATGGAGGTTCCTTAAAAACTAAAAATAGAATTACCATATGATCCAGCAATCCCACTACTGGGCATACACCCTGAGAAAACCATAATTCAAAAAGACACATGCACCCCAATGTTCAATGCAGCACTATTTACAATAGCCAGGTCATGGAAGCAACCTAAATGCCCATCGACAGATGAACGGATAAAGAAGATGTGGTACATATATACAATGGAATATTACTCAGCCATAAAAAGGAACAAAATTGGGCCATTTGTAGAGATGTGCATAGACCTAGAGCCTGTCATACAGAGTGAAGTAAGTCAGAAAGAGAAAAACAAATACAGTATATTAATGCATATATGCAGAATGTAGAAAAATTGTACAGATGAACCAGTTTGCAAGGCAGAAATAGAGATACAGATGTAGAGAACAAACGTATGGACCCCAAGGGGTGAAAGTGGGGGTTGGGAGGGGTGGGATGAACTGGGAGATCGGGATTGACATATATACACTTATATGTATAAAATAGATAACTAATAAGAACCTGCTGTATAAAAAATAAATTAATAAACACCAAAATTTTTAAAAAGAAAATATATTTAGAGGTTAATTTATTTATTCAATTTGTTCATGCATTCATATAGTGAATATTTATTGCCTGACCGCTACAGACATTGATTGTTTCAAGGGTTAAAGATACAGCAGTGAACAAAATACACAATGTCCCAGAATTCATGCGATATACCTTCTAGAAAGAGGGGAAGACAAATGCATGAATAAATATGTGTCATCTATATAATCTGTGCCCCAAAACTGTAAAAAAATCTTTTCTTTGACAATGGTAATACCCTGGATGAAATATTCCAGATGCAAGTACATATTTTATCAATTAATGTGTATTCCAGTCTGGGGATACTCTCCGAATTCAAGGGAAAATATCTTCCAATGATTTTTATACCCAGAGAAAATATTAGTCTTTTGAATTTACATGTCACCCCAGGGCCACATTTTAAAAACACACTTATTTGAAAATTAATTGCCTTCATTTTACTAGTAAGTGCTTTTATTTTTTTCTTTTTGGACATTTCAACTGGGTACTTCATAGTCCATGTTTCTTCAAAGTCAAAGCTATTCTCTTGTTGCAACGAAAGGCACCTTTAGCAGTTGTATTAACTCTTACAATAGGACACAAGAGTGCCATTTAATACACCAAGCCAGTACTATTCAGCAGCCTTATAACGGAGTCCCTAACACACCTGGGAAATTTGATTCAGCACCTGCACTATTGTTTTAGAATTTCTTCCCAAAGGACACATTTTCTGCAGGTAATGAGAAAAATACCTTGAAGACAGAGAGAGCTTTCAAATTTTGAGGAACTGCACTGAGGGAGATACGCAACAAATGACTGTTGAGAATCTTATCCTTTGAGTAAAAATTCTGCTCCTGCATTTTATGGCAGGAAGTAAAAGGTTGGCAGAGAGCTGGAAGAAGGCTGTCCATCAAGCGTCTGTCAATGTATCCACCGAAAAGGTCATCCCAATGACAATTATTCTTCCAGCTGCTATCACGTTAGGAATTTTTACCAAAGAGGTTTTTTAAACTCCACAGAACATCTGAGAAACTGAACAATCTTACCTATGAACTCTAAAAAAATCACTTCAGAATGCTAAGAAAGAGAAATAATAATTTTAACTGCACACATTAGAAATATAAACATGCTAACGGTAGTAACTAATTGCTGGATGATCTCCTTTTACTCTGAAACAGCTATCCGAGACCCACAAAAAAGGAATGCCGCCATCCGAGGGGTTGCCATCCTAGTCTTTACATTTAGTTTGATGTATTACAAAACTAGATTTAAGAGCTCAAAGAAAGGTTAATATGATTTACACTAGAGAAAGTGATGATTATTACAAATTAATAACTGCTGATGCTGAGTAAATCACAATTTAGGGCTGACTTGGGCTATCCGTAACACTTCAAAGTTCCATAGACATGTGTACTTTGCTGACTTATGATTCTGAAGCTTCTGAGGTCCTTTCAGTCAGCAATGTCAACTGACAGGGCTTAGCGAAGTAAAGGAATCCGGGAACATTTATTTGCCAACAGAGGCCACTATCAAAGTCAGCAAGAGATACAACAGATCTGGCACATCCATGAAGGTCTTCAGGATACAGCCCCAGCTACGCCCTTTTCAATACAATCCAGCTATTTCTCCTCCACACATCCTTTGTCTATTGCATGTACGCCTCCCAAACTCTTCCCAGATATTCCCCCCAAATGAAGCCCGTCTGGTACATGGGGCTCCATCAGTTGTTTCCACTTCCTTCGAGTGGATTTTACATTTAATTACAGTGGCATGAGACAGGTCTTCTGTTACTGATGTAAGACAGGGTGGTAGATACTCAGTACAGTTTCAGCAAGACTTTCTGTCCATTTAGTCAGACTCCAGACACATTCATGTCCACGGTGCATGACAAGAATGCAACCATTGTGAAATTTCCTCCTCTTTTCTTACAAGATCTTGGTGAACTGTGCATGCTCCCTTGAGCTCAATGACTTCCCATGTTCCATTTAAATGAATCAACTGTGAAACCTTTCTTTCCAATACGTGATACCAATAGTGTCTACTCAACCACTTAGGCATTTAGGCTTGGTGTCCAAGTTGATACAAATTATCATTCTTCAGAAAGATGAGCATTAGAAATTGTCTAATTTTGCTATATGGGCTTTGATGTATAATTGTCACAGGAAGGCAAGTTGAGAGAGATGACAAGAGGGAAGGAAGAAAGGAGAGGAGGACAGAAAGAGGATGGAAGGGACGGAGAGAGAAAAAAAAGGAAGGCCTGAAAGAAAGAGAGAAGGAGAAAGGGAAATTAGAGAGGGAGGGAGACTAAAGCAGAGTGTTCTTAATCTTGTAGCCTACAATATCAACCTTGGTTTGGGGGGCAATGCCTAAAACTGTTACTAGATGTTCCAAATACTATAGACAAGGTTTTGTTGGTGTTGGAGCTGTGTAGGATTGTCTGCTTAAACACTTGGTGAATTAAGACACTACACAGTCCTCTGGGGTAAGGATGGAACAAAGGTGGAAGCATTCTTTCCCCCAATGGTTAGTCCACGCCTCCTAGACATCACTTCTACCAGCTCGGTAGTTACACAGGGCTCTCAGTTTATGGATCCCCCCATCTAAGTGTATAACTGGATGGAAGGAAAATAGTCTTACACCTGCAATGCAGAAATGGCCCTTCTCTAACCACCATATCTGAGTTCTCAAAAGAAAGCCCATCCTCCAAATTCCAGGCCCACTCCATTTTCTGCTACTCAAACACTTCCCAGAAAAACTGACACCTTACCTATACAGTAACATCACTTTTTGGCTTACCTGTTACACACATTTATCTTTAATATTAATGTTATTCATATTAAATACAGAAAGGGAACTTCTACTTCTCCTAGGGGCCCGGGCTATGACTGATTTAAATTTGAAACTCCATGAAATCATTTTGCCACTTCTTCCCTTGAGTCTCACCCAATTTTAATTCCATTCCATCCCCCACATGAAACTCCAACAATTTCAGTGATAAAGTAGCAGCATTTATACATCAAAAAATATATGAAAACTATTTTAATTATTCTCAGTGATGAATGAGAAGATTGAAAAATCTTGACTGATATTAATATATTTCAACAAAGATCTATTAATACTTGTCCAGTAATGTGAGTCAAGATCTCTGAAAAGGAAAAGTATCTTTTATTAACTCTTTTGCTAGTTTGGCCATTACACTGTAAATACAATGAAAATTTCCTCAGATCTAGAAAAAAAATTTTTATATAGTTTTGATTTAGATGCTTAACAGGTATAAAACAACTGAATATTTTCTCCACACAGGCTGAATTTTTCTTCTCCAAATTACCAACTATATTCATTGGTTGAATTGAATAATATCAGACTTTGACTTTCTTATATTTTTACTTTCCTTAAAAAGAACTATCTTCCTCTCCATCTTCCTTTTCCCCCTCCAACCATACAAAACACAAACGTACACACACACTTTGGATGTATTCTTTACCAAAACCTCAGTCTGAAACTTCATGAGTTTTAACCCATGATACACACTCAGTTGATCAGGATCATGGTATAGAGTTGGCAAGTATATTTGCTCAAGATTCAATAACACCAATATTATTTCAGAATGAAACTACCAAACAAGGAAATTCTTATATAATGTCTAAAAATCATCAGATCCAACAACCAGCTGGACAACCCAAAATGCATTGCCTTATCAGAATTTCTCAGTATCAACCCCTCCAGCTTCAAGGGTTAAACCTTAAGTAACAACTTCAGGAAAATACTCAAGCTGTGTCCACCTACACTAAGTCAGGTGGAAAACGGAGGCAATTATCCAGATAATCCAAGCAAACCAAGACAAAAAGTACCCCCATTGTTTTATACCTCAGGTGAAGTATTTTTAGTTGTGCTAGATTTAGATAATTGCATGGGAATCATTACAGATGCACACAATTTGAAAGTCTCCCCTTAAGTAAAATCAACCACACACACAAACAAAAAGACAAGCCCTACAGAGTACATTACAATTCATAAAACAGACTAATGTTCATTAGATACAATGACTAATTTTTTTTCAGGTCTAAAGTGATTTAAGCCCTGAGTAAATACACACAGTCTATTTAATACTGAATTGTTATACATCATCTACAGGCAATGATATAGTTCTTCCCCCCAGTTCAACAGGTTTAATTAGAAAATTGTTTTTCTTCCTTTTGTTAAACACTTAATTCAAATCCTCAAGCTTGACTTTCAATACTGTGAGTGGTGAAGTGACTTGGTATTGGTGTGGAATGTGAACCAGCACTCTCATGATTCAGGAAAGCAGTTTAGGGGGCAGCTGAGACATGTCGCCAAGTCCCTGCCCTGGTGTGCCTAACTTAGGTGGGCCTGGGGGGACTTTGCGACTGTTCTCAGAGCTGGCCATGGTCAGTCATTCCTGAATCTCCCAGCTTGGTCTGTGAGTTGGAAAAAAGAGAGTGAGCAACCCCTCCAAGCAGCTGACAAATATACTGCAAGCAATTCCTTACCAATAAGAAGCACTTAATTTTGCAAATGATTTATCTTTAAAAAATATAGAACGGTTTCAAGTTTCTCTAATAATGTCCCTCACATTCCTTTCCTACTACTTGTATCCTAATGTGCCCCCACCACCAAGTTTAAAATGTTTTATATGTATGTGTGTGTGTGTACAAGTTTCAGGTGTACAACATAGTTCAACATCTGTATACATTACAAAGGGATCAGCACCACATGTCTAGTTGTTCACCCCCTTCACCCATTTTGCTCGCCTCCCCCAAAACCCCTGGTAACCACTAATCTGTTCTCTATATCTATGAGTTTGTTTTTTATTTATTTTTTGTTAGAGTCCATATGAGTGAAATCATATGGTATTTGTGTTTCTCCATCCAACTTATTTCACTCAGCATAATATCCTCAGGTATTATGCTATCCATGTTGTCCCAAGGATTTCCTTCATTTTATGGCTAACGTTCCATTAAATATATGTATAATCCATATATATATATATATATATATATATATATATATATATGTATAATCTCCCACGTCTTCTTTATCCATTCATCTGTTTGTGAACACTTCGGTTTCTATATCTTGACTATTGCAAACAATGAACACAGAGGTGCGTGTATCTTTTCAAATTCATGTTTATGTGTTCGTTGGTTAAATACCAGAAGTGGAATAGCTGGGTCATATGGTAGTTCTATTCTCATTTTTTTCTTTTTTTTTTTTTTTGAGGAATCTCTATACTGTTTTCCATAGTAGCTGCACCAATTTGTAGTCCTACCAACAATGCCCACATCCTCTCCAACTTTGTCATTCCCTGTCTATTTGGTAACAGCCATTCTAACAGTTATGAGGTGATATCTCACTGTGATTTTAATTTGTATTTCCCTGATGAATAGTGATGGTGAACATCTTTTCACGTACCTGTTGGCCATCTGTATGTCTTATTGCAAAAAATGTCTATTCAGATTCCCAGCCCATCTTTTAACTGGGTTGTTTTGCTGTTGTTAATGTTTTATAAAAACAATTCAACCATCACAATAATTCAAACAATGCAGAAAGAAATACAATTTTCCTTTCTCCCCTTCACCGTCGGGTACAATTTCCCAGAAGCTACCATCTTATATTCTTTTATAACACTTCTATTTTTCACTCTTGTGTCTAACCGCGTATATACATGCAGCATTGATTCCTTGCTGTGAAGGATAAGGACTTTTCCTCATCTACAATACCCTTCCCTCTTTTCCTCTAAACAATCTTCACTACTCTTACTCCCTCATCCCCTTCAAGTTTTCACTTTGGTGCAACTCTGTTTAACGCTGGATGCACATTCTCACCGAACACCCTCAGTTCTCTTTATTCTGCTTTAGCATTCTTCCAAAACTAGAATCACTTTCTAACATACTACATAAATAATTCATTTATTATATTTGTCTTCTCCCAGTACTATGAAAGCTACATGAGAGCAGGACATTTTTGTATTTTTGTTGTCCTTTACTGCTATATTCCCAGCACCTATAAATATGCCTGGCATATAGTTAAGTGACCAATAAATAGTTGTTGAATGAATGAATTTTTGATAGCCATTTTTATTTTTAGTATCTACACTTGCCTGCCCCATCAAGTTTAGCCTGAATCTCTCACCATCCCACAGTGGAAGACAGGGATACTAACAGGCCTACACATTCTACAATATTTTGTGCGTTTCTTCTGTAGTGTTTATCTGTTTTGGTTGCAACAGGTAAATCAACTGTTGTAAAGCATTCCATTGTCTGAATACACCAAGATTTATTTACCTTTTTATCTCATGAGTTGTTTTCATTTGGGGACTAGTAGGAATAGGTATGCTGTGATGTCTTTTGGTGAATATATGTGTTCTTTTCTGCTGAGAAATTACCTAGTTTAACTAGAATTAGAATTGCAGAGTATAGGCAACATGCAGGTTCAACTTTAGTGGATACTGCTCAACAGTTTTCCAAAAACATTGAACCAACTTAACCTCGAGTTAGCATTGTCTGTCTAGTTACTATACAGCCTCACCAACATTTGATACTGTCTTTCTCATTTTAGTAATTTCTGGTAGATCTGTAGTGTTCTTGCATTAAAGTTTTTTTTTAAAACCACGTTTTTTGGATTTTCAACTTATAAAAAGTTGTAAAGATCGTACAAAGAATATCCAGTTCCTATGTTAACGTCTTACATAACTATGACACCTATGTCAAAACTAATAAGTTAGCATTATTGCATGACTGTTAACTAAGCTACAGACTTCATTTGGATTTCATCAATTTTCCCACTAATGTCTTTTTCTGTTCCAGGGTCAATTCAGGACACCACATTTTTTTCTAGTCATCAAGTCTCCTCTGGTCTGGGAATTTTTCTCAGCCTTCCTTCGTTGTACATGACTTTGGCAGTTGTGAAAAGAACGGGTTGGGCATTTTGTTGAAAGCCCCCAATTTAGGCTTGTCCAATGTGTTTCTCAAGATCAGGCTGGAGTTATGGATTTTCGGGAAGAGCAGCACTACAGTGAAATGCTCTGCTCATCACAGCGTATCAGGGGACATGACCTCAGCTGACTTCTCCCTGGTGATGGTAATCTTGATCGGTTGGTTCAGGTAGTGTTGGCCAGGTTTCACTGTACACTTATTACTTTTCTGTTTCCATATGCTATTTTTGGAAGTGAGTCACCAAGCTCAGCCCACACACAAAGGGGAGTACCTCTACATATTATTTACAGAACTCTTCTGTTAAGAAAGATTTGTTCCTTCCCACCACTACCACCGTTAGCTGTTCAATCATTTACTTCTATCACTATAGACTCATGTAAATTTACTTAATATTTTAGGTTATAAGTCAATACTACGCTATTTATTTTGATGTCAAATTTGCAATGTGGTTTTAATGTCCTTTCCGTGAAGATTAATGAAGTTGAACATCTTTGTAATATATTTGCTGGCTATTTTATCTATTTTGTGAAGTGTTAGATTAGAGTTCTTTTCCATTTTTCTATTGAGTTGTCTGCTTTTCTCTTATTTTCGGGAGTTCTTTATATACACTGGGCATGGCCCTCTGTTGGATACATGTATTACAAATATCCTCTCAGAGTCTATAGCTTTTCTTTCTCACTCTTTTAACTGTATCTTTCTATTAACAGAAGTTCTTTGACATAATCCAATTTATCCAAATTATTCCTATGACTAGCACTTATGCTCGATTTTACAAATTAGCCTAACTCCGAAGCTATGCATATAGTCCCATTTCTTATATGTTGCCTTCCATAGTTTGTGTATGTTTATTTTATTTCTTTTTTTTGGTGTGTGTTTTTTTTTTTTTTCCTATTTCTTCATCTTTAGATCTACAATCTGTCTAGCATTGATTTTTGTATAAGGTGTGCGGTTGGGTTTTTTTTTTTTTTTTTCTATATAGATACTGAACTGACTTGGCATCATCCCTTCCCCATTGCACAGCAGTATCAAATCTGACATAAAACAAATGGCTGTATCTGTGAAGGTCTGTTGCTGGAAATGTCTATCCAATGCCATTCATCTGTCCTTGTGCCAAAATCACACTGAATCAACTACTATAATTTTATAAATCTTGATAACTGGTAAGGTAGTCCTCCAGCTTTTTTGTTCTTCTCCAAGACTGTCTAGTCGATTCTATCCTAATGCCATATTTTGAGTCGTTGTTCCCTTAAATGTCTGGTCAGTGGTGGTTGCCCATTTATATTTCTGAATGAAATACTCAATTGCTTAAGGACAACAAGTAGCTTCAGTTTTTCTTGCCAACACCTGGGTCTTTCCTGAACAAAGTTCTCCTCTGAATTAGGCAGGTGACATGGTAAAACACATTTGCTGACAGGTATCACTGTAACAAACATATGCACAAGAAGTAGGGAGCTAGGCTGTCCACCTCCACCCCAAGCCATCCCTCTGTGCCAAAAGGAGGGTTTCCTGAGAGCACCCTGAAGTCTGAGCCACCTGTTAATCTGCTTCTATTCACTTTCCATTTTCCCCCCTTCCCACTTCCAGTGTTTTTATTACCCTATGCTCCCCTTTATTACTTAAACTGTCATTTCTATAAAAGTTTGGGAAGGAAGAGACACAAAAAAATTACACTCAATGTACTTTTTTGTGAACTGAAAGCTGCTGTGCTTTACTGATTGAGTTAAAAAGGTAGTTGAATTATTGTCAGCACAAAAGAAATATTACTTAAAGGCAGACACAACATTTCAGTGTGTGGTAGACAGAAATATCACCCATGTTATGTCTCAATTTAAAAGAAAAGGATGAGGGAATTATGGCACTGAATTGTGAACACCTTGAAGAAACAAGTAGATTTTAATGATTTCTATATTCCAGTAGATGAGTTCTACACCAAACAAATAATCAACTGTTCCTTAATTTTAAAGCATTATTCACCTTATAAAAAGTCACCTCAGAGACACACAAAGTATTTGTGTTGCATGATCTCCATGTTGTTCTCGGGAGCCACTCGCCAGTTTCCTAAGCCCTGTTCTCGTCCCAGGAGGCTGACTTCCACTCAGTAACTCAGAGCATCACACAGACCAGTTTCCCTTTGGCT
The DNA here is from genome assembly GCF_026419965.1 of Kogia breviceps. NCBI lineage: Eukaryota > Metazoa > Chordata > Mammalia > Artiodactyla > Physeteridae > Kogia > Kogia breviceps. Next base: position 171,199,534 of record NC_081311.1, on the reverse strand, counting down.
ACCTGAGGAAGCAACAGCAGGAAATAAGAGTGTAGGAAGAGGTGGATGTGAGGATGTTTACGCCCATCTCTGCCAGCTCCACCTTTGAACGTGGTAACTGGACAAGCTTAGGTCACAGGTTCTGATACTGTAATTCCTCTCTCCCACATCTGCAGTTCTTACTTGATTGGTAAGAACTGTCTCTCTTTTCAAGCCTGGGCTAGTAAGAGATCTCATTTTTTTCAGAACTTGAGTGCCTCACTTTCATAAATAATCCCATTATTAAATTCTCTTCAATTACATCTTTGAGCATACCATCTGTTTCCTGCTGGCACCCCAACTCACACAGTATTCTAGGCCAGTTGGATGAGGGTAACAACATCAAAAATGTATTCTTATTCCCTTGTGTAAAGGTATTGTCAAATATGAACAGCATGCACTTACCAACTCTAAAAGAAAATCCTTATGAACAATATGCTGAATCAGGGTGAGGACATAAAAGTAAGTACTTGAGTTAAATAAGGATAAAAAGAATGAAAGCAATTACCCTTCTACAAATCTCTAAAAACAAGCACAAAGGTATTATTTGAAGACTTTTCAGCAATTATATTACTCTGATTAATGTCCCTGGGTATTGTTTTGGCTGCAACAAACCATTTTGCCATGTATCTTGTAAGCCTGAAGAGAGGAAAAATTCATTTAATGTTGTGGCTTAGAAGAAGGCATAAGATGACCAGAATCTACATTTACGAAAAAGAGAGAATATATTGTTATGGGTTGAAAGCTAAAAATGAGAAAAAGGGAGAAGAAAGGTCAGATCAAAATATCAATTATAGAAACACAAGGAGATTGTATAATTTTCTTCCAAATGATCAGTAATAAATACAATGATGAAAGCAGCAATAGTGACTGGTAGTTATTTACCTATTATATAGCACGCACTATTCTATTTTATATTTACATATATACGAGTGCTTTTGATGCTCACAACAACTCGATTTGATCATTACTAATATCCATTTTACAGATGAGAAAACTGAGGCAAGGTGATGTTAAATACTTGCCTATGATCACCCAGCTTGTAAAGGACAGAGTTGTATCTGACTTACGTAGTCTTGCTCCATGACTTGTACTCTTAATTTCTATACTATAGTGTTATAAAGTAAATATGTAATATATAATTTATATCCTTCTCCATCCCTTGCTTTTTTTTTCTGGAAATAATGCATTGCTTTCTTGCTTCCTTAAGATATTAAGTCAAATATATTCAGGTTACATTTTGGATACAGAGAAAAAAACTAATTTTTAAGAAGATATGAATTACAGACAAGAATTCTGCTTAACCTCACATAACTTTTCACCTTATAAAGACAGAATATTATATCAAACTGATGACAACTCCACAAGAAATGCTAAAGCACTATCTTTCAAAATAGGGCAGTAAGAAGGCAGTTGAGGAAGGTCTTTTGTTTTTATTTATTTATTTATTTTATTTTTTTAGTTCATTCAATTTTATTGCTTGATATTTTCCCACTGTACGAATACACATAATTTATTTATTTTTTGACTCAATGGACATTTGGGTTTTTTTCAGTTTGTGCTAATGCAAAATCATGCACATGAATCCTGCTGTACCAGTTATTCTGGTGTATGTACACAGGGCGGAGGTGAGGGCTGCTGGGTCACAGGCTATTTATATACCTTCAATTGATGGAGAGTGCTAAATGCTTTCCAAAGTAGTTGTGTCGATTTACACTCCAGTATAAGTAGGGTAGAAGATTCCCATAGTACTCCAGGTCTACAACACCTGATGCTACCAGACTTTATTTATGCATTTGTTGATCTGATTGGCATGTAGTTTCATTGGTTTTGACTGACTTTTCTCTTATTACTTAATGAAGTCGTACACTCTTCCATGTTTACTGGCTGTTTGGATTTCCTTTTTTAGAAGGCTTATGTCAACTACTGTTATTTTTTAAAATTTATTTTTGGCTGTGTTGGGTCTTCGTTGCTGCGTGCAGGCTTTCTCTAGTTGTGGAGAGCTGGGGCTACTCTTCATTTTGGTGGCTTCTCTTGTTGTGGAGCACAGGATCTAGGTGCTCAGGCTTCAGCAGTTCTGGTACGTGGGCTCAGTAGTTGTGGCTCGCAGGCTCTAGTGTGCAGGCTCCGTACTCGTGGTGCACAGGGTTTGTTGGTCTGTGGCATGTGGGATCTTTCCAGACCAGGGCTCGAACCCGTGTCCCCCACCTTGGCAGGCAGATTCTTTTTTTTTTTTTTTTTTTTTTTAACATCTTTATTGAAGTATAACTGTTTTACAATGGTGTGTTAGTTTCTGCTTTAAAACAAAGTGAATCAGTTATACATATGTTCCCATATCTCTTCCCTCTTGCATCTCACTCCCTCCCACCCTCCCTATCCCATCCCTCTAGGTGGTCACAAAGCACAGAGCTGATCTCCCTGTGCTATGCGGCTGAAGGAAGGTCTTTCAAAGAAAATTAATTTTTGAGTACGTTTTCAAAAAGGTCTGAAAAGGAAAAAAAAAAAAAAAAACCCACAAAACTCATTCTGTAAACTTCTTTAAGGAAATCTTCCAACATGGTCAAAACGCTCCTTCTCAATGCAGCCCACAATGTAGAAGAATTCACATGACAATCATGTTTAGACAATCCAAGCAGTCACCTGGAGAATGGTATTGTGAGTCAGAAGAACAGTAAACTTTCTGTATAGTGTACATAAATTAGGCTGAGGTATAGCCTATAGATTTGGAGAAGAAAAGATCACTGTTGGGGTCCAATCGGTAACTTATATGGTCCTCAGTGAAAAAGAAAGAGTGGGTCAGTGAACTCTACCTCCTGGTTAGAGCATATCTAATTCTTCTGAACAGTGCATTAGCTCAACTCACCAGGGAAGAAGTCTGGTTTCCAACTTCACTACCTAGGATTAAATGAGTACAACTGAATAAAGCATCTTTGGTGAAAAGGCTAGACAGACGAATGGATAGATAAATAAATATTCATCCATCAACCCATTAGGTCCTTGGAGACCTCACTTGGGCAGCTCAGGATGGTGGTGGTAGTGGAAAGACTAGGGATCCTAGTTATTTCTGGTCACCTAATAGGAGATAAAACTAGCACTGCCCAAAAGAGAGTCAATAAAAACTGCAGCAACACAAACTTGAACTATTTCCATGAGCCTCTCTATCAACCAAAGACCCAAAGAAAAGACAATTAACCAAGCTATAAGGAGATGTCCCACATGACTAATGGCACACAGAGAAGCTTTTGTGCACATCTAAATTTATTTATGTGGTAAGATCTTTTTTTAACTGTAAGGGTTTCTACTTGCATGCTCTGTATTATTATAACGACAGTTGTAAATTATAAAAATGGAAACCTAACCAAGTTAAGAGACTCACTTAGTAATTTATCTTAAGTCAACTAGATTGTAAGCAGCTTGAGAATGAGTTCATGACTTGTATTATTTTATATTACTCTGGTAGCCTAGCCTAATACTTTTCATCTATTGGGCCAGTAATAAATAACTCTTGAGTAACCGAAGTCAAAGATAGTCACACCACCATCTTCTGGAGCACTGGCATCAGACAGACTGGTTTCCATTGCTATATTCTTAAGCACAATCATCTTAAAAGAGCAGATGCCAGCTGTGCAAATGCTGAACTCTCTGCCATAAAGGCAGTTAACTGTAACATCAGACTGAAGTCATGAGGTCAAAGGACATTATTCCTGAACTGTGACTAAAGTAAGAACTTTGCCTCATGCTTTCAGATCTCTGGGGCAGAAAGTCTATTTGTTTTAAAAACACAAGGAGAGTTTAATTGATCATCACAATTATGCAGAGCCAGATGACACAAAGCCATCCAGCTTGCTGTTATCCATGCCATTTTTCAGAACATATAGTGCAAAAGGATATGGAAACACCATTCTTATCAACAGTTTCAAGAAACATGACATTGAAGTAATGGCTTCTTTAGTCAATATTATCTTAAAACACCAAATACAAGTGTTATGGTTTTAAATAGGTTGTGGTAAAAGGCAAAATCCCTATCCCACTTATTTTCCTTGATCATGGCATATTCCATATATATGCATTAAGTAATCATAGTCAAGTCTTCCATATAAACAAAAAGAAAATAAGCAAGATGTACCACATAATTTCCTGTACTTCAATTTTACACACAGGAAAACATATATAAAGCCCCAAATTTCTTCCATCTGTAAAGGAGTTTCAGGAATTTAACAAAGAGTCATATTTATACTGAAAAGTAATCAGAATTTTTTCTGGTATTTTTAAAAGGTCGCCTGTATTTTCTGATAGCTATCAAGATTTTCTCATTAAGCCTACGAACGAACAAAATGAATATCATTTTGTATGTACCATATGATGGATGCATTGTTTCATTGATAAATTGACAGGGTGTGGCACTGATATCTGGTAGGCTGTCTTATTTTATCTGATAAACATAAAAAAGAGGGTAAACACAAGAAAGAGAGCTTTTCTTAAGGCAATTGCTAAGCAAAGGCTGTCACCTTCCTTATCACCTTGGGATATGAGAATGAACAGATCAAGCTGTTTCAGTATTTTTTACTTTCATGGGGCCAAATCAAGATCTTAGTAAAATTTCAAAATGGGTATAGAGCAAGGAAATAACCCAATGTGTGTATATTGGGTCGTAATTCATCATATGGCTTTATCAGATAAAGCAAATGAGAAAATCCTGAGCCAGTCATAAAAGCATGTCCAACTCTGAGTGACTTGTCCTTAAGATGGATCCTCTGTAAATAATTTAATTAGTGGATTTTTTTTTTTTTTTTTTTTTTGCCCTGCCCATCTGGGCGGAAAGAGAAAAAAAAACAAAACAAAAAACCATGTGTGCTCGCGCGCGCACACACACACACACACACACACACACACACACACACACACACACAAAGTCTCAAAGGCTAAACCTTACATTTAACTTGTTAGTGCAAAAGAGGTATTACCATATTTTGAATTGTTAGCAAGTTTCTTGAATTTCAAATTGCAAAAGAAAACCAGCATGTTTATTATAAATAATTTGTTTAGGTGTGATTAGAAATTTATGAGAAATGTAATCTATTTTATGGCTACAAAGATTAATATTTATAAAAATTTGAATCATATTAAGAAATTTTTAATACAGATAAATAATTTGAAAGTATTCTGTAACAGACACGTAAAACCCAACTAGGTTCTAAAAAGCAGCAGTTGTATTTAGAGAATGAGGGCCATTCTACCTGGCCCTGTTGACTGTCTCAGAGAACCTGAATAGCAGAGTTGGGAAGTGGTTACAAGAAAGGCCAATGGGAGTTGTAATGATGGGTGGGGAAGGGAGGAAGGAAAGATTATGTGTGTGTATATGTTGCGTAGGGTAGACGAGGATGACAGTTTCTTCTATTAAAAGGCCAAACCAAAAATTATCAGTGGTCCAGGGAACTACAAGGAGGTGAGTATGACAGCATGGCTGAAAATATTTTCACTAGTTAGGGACTAGGCCTCTGCAAACAGAGCTTCCCTGGGCTTACGATTAAAAGCAATCTGCAAAAGAGGCTTGAAAACCCAGGGGTCTAATATCAAGTGAGCAGTAGGAAGGTGACCTTTCATTCCGTTTGTTTATGAGAGGATTTGCAGGCTGTCTCCGTGTGGGTCCAGCATCAGCAAGAGGCCAAAGGGGGCTGGTGAACTCAATGGGGTTTTTTTTTGGTTTGTTTTTTGAGGTCGTATAATCAACTTAGAAAATACAGCTGGAAAAGAACAAGAAGGAAAGCTTGGTTTTTATATACTGTCTTAATATTTTGGGGGTAAATGGCTAAATGCAAATTCCCTTTAATATTTTTTATTAGAGTACAGCCAACTTAGTACCAGTTTAGGTACTGAATTTAGCCATTAGATACAGCACACAAAAGTAAAGAAAAGAGACAAAAGGAAAACTGAGCAGGTGTAAAAAAGAAATGAATTAAGATTAAAATGCAAAGATAAACTGGATAGGAAATAGAAAAATGAAAATAGTTCTGTTAGGATGATGTTAATTTTTTTATTTTTCCTTGCTTAACATTTGATAATTTAATAAATCTCACTGAAAAGGCCCTTATAAGAATATAGAATATCTTCAAGCAAAACTCACCATGCTATTTTTACAAAATGTTATCTGAACTGATTGCTTGTCTATGAAGTATGTTTACACTGACCATTCATCTGCAATTACTCGGGACGCAATCCCGGGTATATTGAAAGCGTCATATTTGAACTGTCATTCACATTTGTACTTCACTAACACAAACACAAATTATTCCTGTGTGGTAATTACCTTTTAATATTTGTTAGGAGATGCTTGTCTTCAGATATTCATTTTATTCTTTCATTTAACCAAGTACCTCAGGCCCTTTTCCAGAGTATTAAATTTTTTTTAAAATATTCAATGTAGAACCTGACTTCCCCTGTACCACCTCCCTCCCCAGCAACTTTTCACCTATTCTGAAAACAAACTCAAATAAAACCCAAAACAACAGCAAAAGAAAAATGGTGCCAGAAATGGGTTAGAACACTGTGACCTCTTTAGTCCTGATTTAGTTACTATCATACCAGAAAAGCATGCACACACTTTATAGACTACATGGCTATGACTGATCGATGATAGCCTGGCAAGGTTACCATAGCTAATTACAACATCATTCATCTAAGCCTACATGGGAGAAAATACCAGGCTCCCAAGGAAGACAAAAGAAGCGAAAGGAAAACGATTCTATAGCTGTTAACTTTTGAATAATCAGACTCAATAGGAAACAAATAGGATGAAACTCAATGACCAAATGATGACTTATGGATTCATCCAAGCAAATGACCTCAGTTCCCTGGTCATTTCAACTTGGGGTTTCACTGCCCACAGCAGAGAGCTTCCAGTAACAAGGAACCCTCACAGGCTTGGGTGCTTTGTAGTCAGAATTCAAAGACTCCGCCAGAAGCCTGGCCCAGCCCTGAGCTTTCGTTCTGCTATGTGTGTGGTGTGACTGTGTTTGTCTAGGATCAGATGCCAATACTTAAACTCACATTATGGGCACAGCAGCTACTTACACACTGCAGCCTAATTAAAGGAATAAACTTCCCCCTGCTTTATTTTTTTCCCAAAGATCCGCGCCATAAAGGGATTTGGTTTCTTTAAAAATTCAGACAAACGATCCCACATGTTTCCCTTATTCAGTAAATTAGTCAAAATCAGATAGAAAATGGTCACAATTTCTAACACTAATCTATGGCTATACCATATGATCTGGGAACTACTGAAAATAAAGAGAGGAGAACTCAATGTTTTGAAAATAATTATATTATAACAAACATACAATCATAATTTTCCTTTCAGTTTTGACGAAGCACAAACACACATGGAAACAATAAAGCATCTGAGGCACCTTTCAGCTTTCAAGTCTCAAAAACAAGAATCACTTTCAAACAGAAAGTATCTCATCTTCAAAGTTTAACACACAAGAGGAGAATAAAGCTAATACCATTTCAACTCCAAACTTTAATCAGATTGCTTTATATCTGGGTAATACAGATCACAAGAGTGGCAACAACGAAGCTTAAAAGTACTTTTTATCCTGATACACTGTTTAAATTGCATTGCTTAAATAATTATAACTAAAGACACCTTTTCTCCTGGAACCTTAACCCAAAATAGCAAATTTCAGTCAAGAATACTGAGGAAAAATTACCAAAAGTTTCAAAATAAAATTACTAATTAACTGGGGCCATAGGATGGAAATTGACAGGGGCATGGGGTCAGATTCAAATGCAGCTTAGAATTAATGTAATTTTCCTGGGAAAATCATAGCCCATTAGAGCAAGAAAGGCCTCTAGTATAGATGAGAAAACTATGGCCCAGGGAGAGATATGGCAGTGGCACATAAGGAAGTAACCTGTATGGTCGCAGTTCAGAATATTCACTTCTATAGAATGCCAAATGTGTCCTGATTTATTCTTTGTTTGGAAAAATGTGATAGCTATAGGTTAAATGACTTGTCTGGATACACAGCTAGATCAAATACTGTAAGGTCTGGAACTGGCTCCATATCATCGGTTCTCAAGGGACAAGGATTGGGTCAATCTTGGACTAAAGCCTCATGAAGTCTTTTGGGGAACAGCGGAAGGTCAGTTACCACTGATCATAAAGGCAGCATAAGGATTAGTTGGAGAAAGGCTAAAGGACTCTCATTCTTCCAAATATCAAAGTAAGTGTCCTCACTAATTTGTCTTATTTACAGAAGGTTCTACATGCAGATACCTGAAATGTCAAGAAGTACAACAATATCCACAATATAGGAGAAAAATTACCAGGTATCTCAAATATTAGCATGTTTGTTTCAGTGCAATTTTCCCCCAAACATACACACATGCGTGTAAGTGCATGTGTGTGCATACACGTGGGATGAAGAAATAGGAGCAAATTCATTTCTGACACAGAAGGATTTAAAAGAAATTTTCTCTGTATTAATTTTCTGGTACTTCCTTATTAGCTTTTTATTTACAACTATTCATAGTATATACCTATTAATTTATACTCTATCTCATTCCAAAAGGATATAAGGTGTCATTTTATTCCATATAGTATTAAAAGGTACAGATAATTGAAACCTACAATTAATCCAAAAGATGTCATGCAGCTGAAAGCCAAGAAATGCAGGTTCCAATTCTACTCCTTTAACCAACTAGTTATTTGACATCACAACACACACTGAGTCTAAGCTTTTACTTGGTCACTTGTAAAATAATGTTAATTGTCTAGAAAATTGCTCTTATGAAATCCTATGGAATTGTCTATTAACAGATCAGCTTTTCACAGAAGTTGTTCTAAGAGGTGCTAACAATTCTTTTGAGTGAAGGTAGGTTTCTTTGCTGTAGGACTTCTAAACAGTATTAGGATTCTCTATTGCTCACTCGACAGCCTTCTGCATCCCTTTCTTCCCTGCTAGTATAATCAATCTTATGTGTACAAAGAGTGAGTGTGAATGAATTAAAATAGCATCTACAATTTAAGTGTTCAATAAACGTTATTAATTAACTAGAATCAAATATTTGTTGAAATCCCAAAACATGTTAGGAAGTACCATAGGAAGTACCAAAGAAGACCTGGAAAACTCCTGAACTAGGTGATTTTAAAGTCTAAATGGGCTGTGTGAATATGATTCTTGGCTATTCTACCTGGTGTTTGTTCTACCCTGTCTCTTCTTTTAAATAGGCTCTTAGGTTAGCAATCTCTAGTCTACACAGTAGTATGTACTGGCCAACTACAGAAACATTATAATCTTGAAGTGTTAGAATGATTTGCTAGTTAGGGCTGAGTCAAGGCTTAGTCGTCTATCATTACATTAGAAAATCCATTACAAAATTAAATGGTAGGAAATAATTTAGATGAATGAAGATGGAATTATGTGTTTGCCCAGTTGATTTAAAATTCATCTTACAGGGGCTTCCCTGGTGGCGCAGTGGTTGAGAATCCGCCTGCCCATGCAGGGGACGCGGGTTCGTGCCCTGGTCCGGGAAGATCCCACATGCCGCGGAGCGGCTGGGCCCGTGAGCCATGGCCGCTGAGCCTGCGCGTCCGGAGCCTGTGCTCCGCAACGGGAGAGGCCACAACAGTGAGAGGCCCGCGTACCACAAAATAAATAAATAAATTTTAAAAATTTTAAAAATAAAATAAAATTCATCTTACAAATGTAAAAATATATATACCCCATTAGCTTACAGGGTGCAAAACTATGAATCCCTTTTGGTCAGTAGAAAATTTCTTCACCTTTGTATCCCTTCGTTGTTGAAGAATTAAGAAATGCATTTATGGTACACTTACCGTACTATCTTGAAGATTTGGACAAGGTTTCACAAACAAGGGCATCTTTGAGCTTGAGTTTACAAGGTGCATGACATTTCACCAAGTAGAAAAGAGGCAAAGGGGTGAGCCAGGTGAAGGGAACACTAACTACAAAGACACAGAGGTTTGAAAGAAAGTAGCAAATTTAGGGAATGCCAAGTGGCTTGTGGTAGCTGCAGGTTAAGGGGACTGTGGAAGAGAGGCTCGTAATAAAAGTGGGCAGACAAGAAGGGGACAGATCATGAAGAGCCCCTGAATACGAACTTCCTGCATATTCTGTGTGTAAGTGTTTCATCTTGGAAGATAAAGAAAAAAGAGGTGGGCCCAGCCACTGTCTGCATGTATGTGGGCGGGGGGCTGGTGGTGGAAGGCTCTCGGGTTTTAACAGGATACTGAGGAGGACTTAGTTGTACTGGAGAAAGATACAAAAATTATACTGAATGTTGAGTGCATTTTTATTTCAGTATCAGTAAAACCTACACTTTTGGTGATTAACGTGACCTAATGGTAAGAACGTCTTGATTCCCAGGATCTGTTAAATTGTGTCTCCTTAAGTAAGATAAGCACGCGAACCGAGAATGGTTAAATTCCCCATCGTCTTGGACGGCTCTCCAGAGCGAGAAAACCAGGGAGAATCAGCCCCGCGTGTGTTGTACCAGCCTGGGCTGATGAGTCTCATGAGAAGTAGACCCAGTTCCAGTGGCCTCTGAGAGCTGAGTGGGGAGCAGAGAGGATGGGCTGGGGCTTGGCATTTTACATGCCCCCTGTGATGAAGAATCGCTGGAACACACATGCTACTCCTCCTCTGACTACCCCCTCCCGTTCTTCATCTAAACAAGGTCTCAGGGTGGGCCTGGCAGCACAACCAGGTCACCGCCCAGAAGAGCCATTCATGGATACTGCATCTGCTGCCAGGCATATCCCTCCATCCCTGTGTGCCCAAGCCATGACCACACCCTGCCCTGAGGGCAATGAAAGGAAAACAGAATGGGCAGATACCAAAGCTGGTGGCTTTGCTTCTGTCTTTAATTCCTCTGTCTGAGAAACTCAATAAATATTTTTTTTCTTTGCTTTTAAAGTTCCAGAAATGTAAAGTACTGAGTTTGATAGAACCATGAGAGTAGGTAAGAGATGATTTCTTCATCCTTCATCCCTGCCCAAATACCTCCATCTAATTCCTAGGAACTGTCTGCATCAGCTCGCTAATTAGTTTGGACATGGTTCTCCTCGCAGTGGGAAGCCACCGGAAGTTGCTGAGCAGGCGAGTTGCATAATCAGCTTTGTGACTTACGAAAGGTAGACCTGGCAGAACCAGAGATTGGGGAAAGCAGGCCCTGTAAAGAAAGAGGTCAGTTTGAGGCCTCTGTAGTAGTCTGACAGATGGGACAGCTCTGGCCTGCTTCAATGGTCATGGACATGAAGGCTGAAGAAACTGTGGATGATGGAAGGAAAAGGAAGGAACAGGATATAATGCCACGGTTTCAGACTGCATGGCTGGAAGGCAACACTGACCACCAGATAGTGAAGGCTGGCCAATCTCACCAGTTCATCTGTGACACTAGGTGAAATGGGATTTGAAACCAAGGAGTTAAGCCTTTTCAGGGTTTGATGTATATTCACAAAATGACTCTCAGGAAAATGATATCACTGTATTATTTTACAAAGAGCACATGAAAGACAGCACAGAAAAATTGTTCCTGACACTGGAGCTAGCTAGCAAGGGTTGAAATCCTAAGTTCACCACCTAACAGCGATGTGACTTTGGAGGAGTTATTTAACTGCTCTATGCCTGTTTCCTCATCTCTTAAATTAGGGAGATAACAGAACCCAACTAAGTATCACGAGGCTTAAATGAATTGTTAGGAGTACAGGATTTAGAATACGCAGCGTGCTGCCTTGAGTTCTGTGCCTGGCCTATAGTCACCACTGAATAAATATTATTTCCTATCTATGTCTGACCCAAAATCAGTATTGAAGGAGCAGAAAGTCCACCTTCAAAGATGGGGAACCTCAGCTTACTTTTCTGCCTACACTGAACGTTATAGTGTTCAGATGGTTCAACAAAAGCTGAAAAAGCTAAAGAAAAACAAACTTTTTTCCCTGAGAAAAGGTGAAAAAACAAATTCCCAGGCACAGGGGTACTCTGAGGTTCAGCCTTTTGAAGACCACAGTGCTTGCTTATAAATAGAATATTAAAACAAGCAAGAGCAATTTTCTCCTTTCGTCCTCCCTTATTGCCTAATTTTCCTCCCATACTATTTGCATAATGGATAAAAAAGCATCCATTATGCAAATGAATGATAGGGCTGTGAGGTTGCCGAAGCCACAAACTTCACTCCACATGAAGAGAAGCTGCCACAAAGTCCTCCAACGACCGAGTTCCAGCAGAACTGCTCTGCTAGCTTGGTTTCCAAAAGATAGAGAGAAATTATGAAGATGATGGGTCATTAATTTCCACTTGGTTTATTTTAAAAGGGGCACTGTAGATGCTTTCCAGAAAATTAGTACAAAATATAGATATTCAGTATTGTGGCATGTAAAATAAACTTTATAATGTATTTTGTTTCAAATGGCAAAAATTATACTATGTAAAATTTTTACAATTTTAAGCATATGTTTTGCTTAAAAAAAATAAGGGGCTTCCCTGGTGGCGCAGTGGTTGAGAATCCGCCTGCCGATGCAGGGGTCACGGGTTCGTGCCCTGGTCCGGGAAGATCCCACATGCCGCGGAGCAACTAAGCCCGTGAGCCATGGCCGCTAGGCCTGCGCGTCCGGAGCCTGTGCTCCGCAACGGGAGAGGCCACAGCAGTGAGAGGTCCGCATACCGCAAAAAAAAAAAAAAAAAAAAAAAAAAAAATAAGATTCCCTTTGCAAAGTGGAAAAAACCCCTCTGTTCTAGCTTGAGAAGTAACCTATAACTGGCACTTAGAGCTGCCTCAAAATGTATGCATACATTCAACGGGAATAAAAAATGGTTTTAATTACCAAAATATTAGTGGATTTTCAAAACTTTATGCTGTTAAACTGACCTAAAATTATCTTTAAGAGTTATCACCAATAACTGACATTATTTATCTTGGAGTCATAAATTCACTAAAACTTTAGAAGAATGTTTATTTTCTCTTTCTACCAACACCTTCAAAACAAATATAACAAAAGGGAATTCTGAGCAAAATCACCAGGTTGGAATAAATCAGTAGGACAGAATTAGAAACTAACTTCAAAATGTTTCCCCCAAACTCTGAGTTATACAATTTGTGGAGAAGAAAAAGGTGGCTAAAACAGAAAGTGACCTTTTATTTCTAGCCTGGATTCCTTGATAACCCTTAGCTTTTTCCAAGTGACTTTTTTCAGGGACTTTTTTAAAATTTTAAGCAGTCCTCATATGCTACAGATGAAGCTCATCATTTACAGTCCAACTCCTCCCCAGTAACTTCAAGGATATGCAATTCAGATTCACCTGCAATTCAAGAAAAAACTGCATCTATTGCCTGAGCATCAGCAGCTGCAAAGATCTAAGTAAAAAAAATAATTTAGAGAAAGACAAACCAGGTTTACTTTTTTAAAGGCAAACACTAACAGGGTAAGTCATAAAGTAAAAGAAACTCATCGCCAGCAAGATGAGGTCTTTCAACCAGGTGAAAAGCATACTGCTAAAATAATACACCTACCTAATTTCAGAGCAGAAGGGGTTACTTCAATTTCCCCACCAACTGGTTTAAATGCAGCCAGTTGGGCAGCCACTTCCGTCTCAAAAGCATCTGGGCTCTGCCGGCCTGCGGGGTTTCCACTGGGGCTCTCGATCTTGTGGAGTGGTTCTTGTTCGTCAAACACAGCAATCAGCTACAAACAAATCCAACAGCACTAATTACTTTGTAGAACATGCATATCACATGGACCCTGTATCTAGCTGATTGTGATCTTTATCTGTTTTTTTTTTTAAAATGACCTCTTAGGGCTCCCTGGTGGCGCAGTGGTTGAGAGTCCGCCTGCCGATGCAGGGGATACGGGTTCGTGCCCCGGTCCGGGAAGATCCCACGTGCCGCGGAGCGGCTGGGCCCGTGAGCCATGGCCGCTGAGCCTGCGCGTCCGGAACCTGTGCTCCGCAGCGGGAGAGGCCACGGCAGTGAGAGGCCCGCGTACCACACACACACAAAAAAAGACCTCTTAAAACTGAAAACTTTAATGTTACTGTAGCACAACTCTTACTTCAATATTATTCCTAAAAGTGCCATGGCCAGGAAATAATTAATGGCTTGTTTGTGTATTCCTGAAATAGAGATCCAATTTTGGTTAACCCTCTGGAAGGAATGAAATGGCCGCCACCTCCCCTCACCACCTTTTCTCATATGCCTAAAAGGACTTCAGTATCTCTTTCATTCAAGAGTGTTGCCAAACAGGGAAGTTGAATATGCAGGATTTGAACAATAGACTTACATGGTAGAAGAGGACATTCCAGTTTTAGAGAGGTAAAGACGATAAAAATCCCTAACTGTAACTGCCTTTCAGACAATCATAATAAGTAGAACCATACATACATGTGTATATTTACACACAATCTGTGTTTATCTTGTACACATAGATATCCCATTTGTATTCCTGCCTGTACTTTCGTTATTTTCCTTCAAGACTAACTCCATGTTGACTGGTTTAAGTCCAAAGACACTAAACCTCAGATTTTTAAATTATTCCCTTCATCTCAATTTTATTTCAGATGAGAACTATGCTTCTCGTCATTAATATAAAAACTTTTAGGGGGCTTCCCTGGTGGCGCAGTGGTTGAGAATCGGCCTGCCGATGCAGGGGACGCGGGTGCGTGCCCCGGTCCGGGAAGATCCCACGTGCCGCGGAGCGGCTGGGCCCGTGAGCCGTGGCCGCTGAGCCTGCGCGTCCGGAGCCTGTGCTCCGCGACGGGAGAGGCCACAACAGTGAGAGGCCCGCGTACCACAAAAAACAAAAAAACGAAAACGTTTAACTGTCCATCTCCAAGTCATTTTCCTTAAAATAGGGGCAACATATAATAAAATAATCAAGTAATTGGGCAAACACCGCTGTATGAATGGCAGAGGCAGCCCCGCTGAATTTGCGTTTTTGGCCAGCAGACAGCATCACGATAGTAACTTCCAATGGCTCTCATCAGCTGATGTGGAAAAGTCCAAATATGAGCGCAGTAGGCAGTTCAGGGCTGTTACTGTCAATCCAATAAAGTGCAGTGAGTGCAAATTTAGAAAACTGCTAGTAAATTTTCAGATATTTTCATTCATTAAATAAAACAAACCTACTTATCATTCAAACATTTACTTAGGAAAGGCACTCAAAGCACCATTCATAGGGGAACCTTGTTGGCAGTAGTCTTAATAACACCAGTGCAGGGTTAACCAATCAAAACATCATAAATTCCAAGTTCAGTCTTTCAAAAGAAATGAATACAATTAGGGATATGCAAATTGGCTATTCAAAAATAACCTTCATAATTGACTACTCATTTCCAGTATGGAGACTTCTTTAATTGGAAAATCCAACAATCCTCTCACCACGGAAAGAAATGCTACTCCCAAGGCATTATTTTTAATTCTTGAAATTGAGCACATACATTTTCTATTTTTAATTGGCAGCACTGATGAACCAATTTGAGATAAGACATAAATGGATTAATAATGAAAGATTATTCTAGTATAAAAATAATCAGGAGAACTATATCTTTCTAATCATCTGGCCAAAATGAAGAGTTTAACACTTTAAATCCTGAAAAGGAAAACAAAATCAACTTTTAAAATATGATAGAAGTGTTATTTTCATCACTATTCCTGTGACATAATTTCAATTTTACATATTGGTAAATTCTAACACATACTTGTAACATTTATCTTAATATACTAAAATCAACAAGGCAAAGTGGCTTATTATACTGGTACTACAAACAGTTTTGTGTAAATTTTCCCTCTTGCTACATCCTTAAGTCTTAGTATATCCTATGTGCCTGAAATAATGGCGAAAAGAGAAAAAGAATATCACTCAGAAGTATAAGTATAATAACATCTCTACTCCTGGAAAGAAGAGAACCAGCTCCTGAATCTGTGGCGCCCAGACAAAGCCACTGGTACCACAGGTGCTGGCTGATAAGAGACTCTTCATCCGGTCTTCATCTCAACATCTACAATATATCCAGACTTACACTTGCGTCAACACTGATAATTTATTTAAACCCTATGTTGTAGGTCTCTGTTAGCAGGATTACTTGATTCATCAGAACACCTACATTACTGGTGACACAGTTCCTGGTGGAGAGTGTTACAGAGATATGTAATTAACATAAACCACTGTTCTAATCCCTCAACAGAAGGCAGACTGATTTCCAAAGTGTCCAGTGTATGAAAATGTCCTTACTCCACCTTTAAACCCATTCAAAATTACCTTTCCCACAGCGATGAGTTCAACATTTAAAAAAAAAAAAAAAAAAAAAGAGTTATATCTTTATAAAAAGTTTTCTGTTAAGGTTCCATTTAGACTAAACTTTGGTGGCATGTGGGAGATTTTCCACGGACACCTTAGGGACTGCGGTAACCTCAACTTTATGCAAAATGCAAATAGGCAATATTTGATTTGGATGCCTTCCTCTTCTGCTGTCCTATCCATCTTCTGGTGCCCCTTCTGTTCTCCTTCTGTGTTGCCAGAATTTTCATGTCACCCAGTACAGCAGTGACATTTTCCTAAGACCACATGATCCAAAATGATCTGTTCAAACAGACTTTACTTCCAATCAAAACTCCCATCCCCACAGATCTCTATCAGCATTTAGGCATCTAATCCACAGATACAGGTAGGTCAGTTTACAAATATGCTATTCACTTGCTCATCAAAAAACCGAAACCAAAACCAAAACAACCTTCTCAAGACTCACCCCTACTGATACCACCCCATTTCCCACCTTCCAGCTAAAGCCAAATGTGAAAGCTCTCCATAGAACAGTTTCCAATGTCCGTCCTCCTATTCTTTCCGGAGGCCCCTCTAGCCAGGCTCTCACCCCTCTCACCCCTCTCTTCCACTGAAACCACGCTTATCAAGACCAAAAACAATCTCCACAGTGCTAAATTCAAAGTCGCGTCTCTGGCTTGATTTTAGGGCACAGTTGGTCACTGCTTCCTCCTTAAATGGTTTTCTTCACTTACCTTCCAGAACACCACATTCGCTCAGTTTTGTCCTCAGATCCCTGGCCCCTCCATTAAGTTTCCTTTCACTGATCTCTAAAAACGTTAAAGTGAATACCTCTAAATTTGTGTTGTGACTGAATTTGTCTCATGGCAAAGATTTAAGTATGTGCTGATAAATTCCATACTTCAATCTCCAACCCAGAGCTTCTTCCTGAAATCCAGGCTCACATGGTCAATTGCCTAACCTATCGTGTCAGAAACGGAAACACTGACCTTCCAAAGCTCTTTCCATAATCTTTTTACATCCCTAATTAATGGCAACCTATCCTTCTAGTTGCTCAAGCCAAAAGACTTATAGTAATCCTCAATCTCTCTTTCCTTCCCTTTCTCCCCATCTCTCACACACCGCACACACATCCAATTGGTTAATAAATGTCAAAATATAACCAGAGCTTGACCACTTCTTACCCCCTCCACTGTCAGCTCCTTGGACCCAGCTACCACAGCCTCCTCTCCCATGGGTTACTGCAAGGGCTTTGTGACTGGGCTCCTTGTTTCCACCCAGGCTCCCTTTCAATCCACTTTCAACACAACAGCCTGTGTGATCTTGCTGAAACCTAAGGCGGATCGCATCTCTCCTCTGATCAGACCCCTGTAATACCTTTCCACCTCTCTTAGAATAAAGCCCAAATCCTTGCAATGCCCTGTATGGTAATGGGCTCCCAGTGAAGGTTCTGACCTCATGTCCTGATGATTTTCTCCCTTGTTCTCAGGATTCTATCCAGCTATGCTCTCTTCTTTGTCCCTCCCTGTCTTTACATTTGCTGTTCTGCCTGACACAGTCTTCCACCAGGTACCTGCATGGCTTGCTCCTCGATCCCGCACATTTTTCTCAAGTGCCAGCCTTTCACTGGCCGCACGATCTCAGCTGAAATGTCGCCTCTCCCCTGCCCTCACTTGTCATACTCCCTTCATTTTTCTTTATAGTATTTGTCACCACTCAATGCTATGTTTTTTTTCTTATTTGTCTTATTTACTTGCCTGTCCTCCCTGTAAAACTCCCTAGGAAAGTATACTAGATTATAAGCTCCAAGAAGACAATGATTTTTGTCAATTTTGTTGTTTGCTGTATCCCTAGAACAGTGAATTAGACATGGTAGGCACCCAACATATATTTGTTGAAATAAAACAAGTGAAAAGAGGCAAAAAAGGATATGAAACCTAACATAGCAATTAAAGATAGCTAGATTTTTCATGTGTTTTTAAAACACTAGAATTTTTTCAATGAATGAGTATAAATGACCAATATAAACCTATAAGACACTCAATACATCATCATCATTATTATTGTTGCTTCTGTTTTGTTATTATGGGGGGAGAAGTTCCTCACTTTCGATTCAACACCGGGGTGGGGGGGGGGCGCGGAAATGGCTTCTGCTCTTGAAATGGAGATTATGTGTTTTCGTTTTCTTTTCCAGCTCTTTTTTTTTTTTTTTTTTTTTTTTTTGCGGTACGCGGGCCTCTCACTGTTGTGGCCTCTCCCGTTGTGGAGCACAGGCTCCCGACGCACAGGCTCAGCGGCCATGGCTCACGGGCTTAGTTGCTCCGCGGCATGTGGGATCCTCCCGGACCAGGGCACGAACCCGTGTCTCCTGCATCGGCAGGCGGATTCTCAACCACTGCGCCACCAGGGAAGCCCTCCAGCTCATTTTTGAAAGGGACAATCTGTTGATTTGGTTTCTGAAGGAGTGGAAGAGTTGAACTAGGGTGGATGGTGGATGGAGAGATGGGCAGGGTTAGCAGCTTGGCCCCAGACACCCCCTTGCTTGCTTTCTTCCAATCGGCCACTTTGATGTACCTGGTGTGAAGCTTCTGGATGTGTCCCCAGAAGTAGCTTAAAAACAAATGTGAATAACTGAGTGGAAGCACAGCTTGAATTGACATGCCATAAACTCAAAATTGAAGCATTCAGCTTTTATTTTACAAATTCATGTCAATTTTACATTCTACCAGCTTCCCATGTTTGATTTAACATGAAAAGATTTTCTCTTTAACTGTCAATAAAATTAAAGCAATGACCTCATGTGTTTTGTACCTCTATTTGAGAGGTCAAGGTGGAGTGTATTTCTCAGGAAAATACCTACTTCCTAAAAAGAACTGAAGAAAACAGGTACATTAATGTGGTATGTACAAATTATTTTCAATAACTATATCTCAATTGCCGATGCTGATGGTGTTTCCAATTCAAAGATCAGGCGTTAGTTTGGTAACTACAAGTACCCCCTGACTACTCCTTCCCCAGGGGGTATTAGGAAGGAACATCTGAAATTATTTAGAATTTACCTAGAAAATACATAATGCAAAAGCTTTATTTTAAAGAATAGTTCAATCTTTTTTTTCGTATTTACCTTGTAAAGGTCAAAATAATGTACAAGTCAACAACCACCACCTCAAAGATCAAAAAGAAATAAAAGAGCTTTGGATAATTTACAAAATCCATAACCCGGAATAACAGACTTGATCAAAAGAGCCAGTGCTCTTCACAATTTCACATCATCAATATCTCTTCAAGGACTCAGACCTATTTTTATACTCAAACAAGGTAAAGGTGTGAGTGTGTGTGCATGGGTGTGTGCTGGGGGTGAGTGGGGTGGAGGCAGAATATTAATGTCGTTGATAATATTCCTAACATGCCTAAATGCTTAGCACAGAGCCTGGTACACAACGGAAGGGTAAATGTTAATTCCTTTTCCTCCCCATAGCTAGCATTCCCCGGCTCCTGGACCGAGTCCCACTTGACTGGTTTATCCCTATTCTGTTTTTACTTTGCTTCTCTTTAATCTCTTCATCACAGGATTGACAGAGGAACACAGAAAGTACCAAGATCAAACACATCAAATAGGTAATTTTTGTTTTTCTCTTTTCCTTGCTCTTCATCACACAAGAACACACAACCTTCAGACATGCAGTGCCATTCTTCCACCGAGCAATACGTGGTTTGTGCTGTCTGTTCTATTTTTACCATAGCTCGAAGCAATATAGCAATGCCTTTACTTTCTATACTGACAAGTAAATATTTTAATAATAAGTGCCACCAAGTACATTTATTGTAGAGTCCCTCAATATTCAAGATGTGGTTTGCTTCGTCGTCAGCCTGTAACATTCTGTCACTTTTACAGCCTGAGTTTTTATAATCTGATGCTATTATCTTTAGTCTACATAGAGAATAAAAAAGAATGATCCAAATGCTCATAGAACATAATAAACTGCATTTATAAAAGTACCTTTTGGGGATTAGCAATTACACTGAGAAATATGTGGCTCCATTTTAATTACATGTCAAGTGAACTAACTTACTACTAAGAAAGGCTTATTTGCCATATTTTTTTTTTACTGTTTCATACATATTCCATGTTAGCAACAACTATCAAATAGAATTAAAAGACAAAGAAAAAAAAAACAGTATCCTACAAAATAAAGCTGGAATCATTTGTCTCAAATCTTAATAAACACAATTAAATCTAAGTAAGACTGTGAAATTACAACAATTTCACAAGTAGAGAAAGCACATTATCACCTTTGGGAAGACAGTGAAATACTGCAGAATTTCATTTAAATGTATGCATCTGCTTGTAACTAAACAACAATTGGCTACTGAGCTAATTTTATGCCACTTTAAACAAAGGTTTGAAAATGGACCCTTTTCCTTCAAAGGATTTTGACAGCCAGCTAAGAACATTTAATCTGGATTTTAAAAATTAGCAGGCTCACATTAGCCTCTTCATCAGATGCTACCATCAGATCTATCAGCCCCAGAACAAGTACGTAACAGCTCTGCTTCTCAGAAACTTCAATCGACACTCAGTAAATGAGATAAAACCAATTTTCATTTCCTCTCCAAACTGAAAATCGATAATAGGGACCTTTACAAACTTTAAAGCTTTAAGCTGCATTCTAAAGAAAATAACATGATTTATTCAAATGTACTAAGAACCCCTTTTATCCTTATCACTTTTTAAAGATGCCTAAATTGTCCCATAATAAAAAATGCCTATTAAAAAAACACCCATATTTCAGCCAAAAATACATTTGCTTCCTTTAATTATGTAGTAAGTTATACTGAATCATGTTTTTCTTTTGACTACCTTGAATTAAAATTTCAAAGATGAGGTGTTACCACTTGACAAACTTAAGAGAATCTCGAGTTTGTTTTGCTGCATTCTTTACTTTCCTTAGTAATAATAGCTCACCATTCATGAAACAACATTCACAACTCATTATCTAATACACACAGAGGAAGCCTGAGGAGCCCTTTCCTCTGTGCCCTTCACCTTCCACAGCAGTGGTTGGGCAAAGGGTCTCAATGAAGGTCAGCTGGCAGCCACCAAACCCTAATCCTAGGGCACCCGGGGGCAGCTAAAGGAAAAGTAAACAGGTACAGAAACCGGAAGAAAGTTTTAAGAGTCATCAGGGTAACACAAATGTCAGAAATATAAAAAATTCAGTATACGCATCAGTAATATTTCCACTGTCTCTGAATTACACATATTAAAAATAATATACCCACAGGAAAGCCAAAGATACTCGGGTTAAACTGGCTGGGAAATTTTCAGGGATGAGGCCAATCCACTGGGTGGCTTTGCTTGCCATTTACCCAGTATATCAGTAGATGGTTCCTTGATTTTATCCAATCCCAAGGGCGCTGAACGTCTTGGGAGAGTGTACAGTGTTAGAAACGAAGATACAAGTTAGGTCGTTTTACAACGCATGGACACATACACACACAAATGACTTTTTCTTCAAGTTATTCTTATCTAAATCGTGCACACCTAATCTGCGTTTTTGAAAGACTATTCAATTTGAAACAAGTATATCTGACACCAGAAAACATAAAATAGCATATGGGAAAATAATTTTGTAAATTATAAAGCATATATACATTTACAATGATGTAACATTGACACTGAATATTATTTCACTGGCTTAGTTTCATTTTCCCTACAAATTCTATCCTCTGACCAAACCAAAGCTATAACTGTCTCAGAAATTCAGTTCGGCAATCTCTTAGCCGAGGCCCAGTGCTACCCCCCAGCCATCAGAGGTATGTCAATAGATCCTTGAAGGCAGTAACTCACTGTAATATAAGAGTGATTTCTCTCTGCAGGAATTATCCCATTACAACGAAATGCCACACTACCTCTGGCCAGGTCCTCACATTATCTACTGCCAGAGCCCCAATCCACTTCTGGGTTCCATTCCTCCAGTCCCCTGACATTTACCCATAACACTACTGCTAGAGTGGTCTTCCATCACACAGATCTGGCATGGTCTTGCTCCAGCTTAAAACTCTTCATTATCTATTATGGCTTTCAAAATGAAGTGCCAGCCTCCCAGATGAGGCTCTCTCCACCATACTCTGTGGTGTTTCCACAATAACCTGTCCAGGTGTCTGTCATCACTGGTCACACAGCACAAAGATCATTGATTTATTTGCCTCTGTCTAAAAGTAAACTGTAAGCTACTTGAAACCATGGGTCACATCATTTAAAAATATATTTAACAAATATTTTATAGCGCTGATTATGCACTCGGCACTGTTCAAAGTGCTTACGTATATGATTTAAGAGTCACAAGAAACCCTATGAGAAAAGCACCATTATTCCCATTCTAAAGATGGGAGAACTAAAGTACAATTGACTTTATATTCCAAGCTCCTAGTACGGTACCTGGCAGGTAGAAGGGGGTCGGGTAAATGAGTGATTGGAGTTCTCTGCTACATCCGAGAGGAAGAGCAAAGCCTCTTTTACATGGATGTCTACACTTTTATGTGGATACCACCTGTGTCCTAATTTTCAATGCACATAGGAATAAAGGTAACCTTCATTACCAGGCATGCTCCTGTACAGGACAAAATAGCTCCTGCCCATCCTTGAGGTTCAATCCAGAACTGCAGTTTACAATTTGTTCACCTAAAATCCACTTAGTACATAATCCCAATCCTGTTTCCTGGTGGACTACATTTACCAATTGCTTTTCTTCCAGAGGAAACCTTTTAAAATTGTAAAACAAATTTGCACATTAACATACCTAGTTTTGAAACAAACACAACTGTACAGTGTTCTCCATTACATTTGACTGTTAGAAGAACCCTGCTTATTTTGTACTAATGACTGCAATCCAGGGTGTATTGCTTAATTTTGTGGATTAATGAGTAAGCAATCAAATGTGATTTTAAGTCATGAATATAACAAACATACTATTCATTTATTTTGACAAGTCTTTTAATTTATGAGACTTGGCTACAAATAGAGCAGTCTATTTCATAAAAGAAAAAAAAAAGAAACCTTTCTGCTTTTAAGATAAAGCAACAGCTCTCAGAGAATAAACCTTCGTGGAGAATAATGACAAAGCCACCAACTTCTAAAGACAAATAAAGAATTGATAGGTTGATAGAAAACACAATGAGACCTTACTATATCACTAAAATTTTCAGACAAAGAATGTCTTTGGCATGCACTTGAGCTATATGCAACATCTTTAGGGGTTGCAAGCCATACAGAACATTCTAAGTAAACTAAGTCAGTGCTGGCCGGTGGCAGGTATCCCCGAGCCTGTCACCCTGGTAGCCTCAAACACAAGTTTCAGCAGCTTCACATGTCCCTGAGGTGGCCTCATATTCCTGGTCTGAGAACCCCGAAAGCCAGGTAAATGAATGTACTACAATTATGAGCAAGGTCACAACTCCCTCAAAATTAGTCAGTGATTAATTGGTGCTACATTTCATCAGGCTGGGGAAGGAACAGACTCTTTAGCATGGACACATTTAGCAAATTGGCCTGAGCACCGGCTGACTGACCTCATGACAGGTCCAATGATGTTCTATCTTCTCCGGGATTTCAAGATAAGACAAGCAACTGGTGGAGACGACAGAAAGGTCAGCATGCAGCCTGACTGAGGGATGAGGACGCACTCCCCTTAAACAGTCCATTTAGACTCAGATCCTCCTTGTCAAGGATGACAAGGCTTCAAAGCCGATATTTAAAAAAGATTAGCACGGCCATAGCAGGTGGGTTTAGCTCCTGAACGCCCTCCTTCTGAGTGGTAGAGCTAACCTTTTCCTTTGGCTTCTAATTGCTCTACATCTCCTTAACTCCTGATAATGTGGCCAACCCTGCTGGGATGGGTGTTGACTCTGGGAGCCTCTAAATGTCAGGATTTGTAATTATGATCGTGGATATATTACACTCACAGAGAATGATGCCTCACTAATTGGGGCCTGAAGACGAAGCCTGGGGTCCTTGCTCACAGTCACAGGACGTGACTCCGGAGAGCAGCTGCATCCTAGGTCTTGTCTTTCATTGTAGAAAGGTGATCTTTGCGAGTCAGTTGTAAATTTTTAAATTTAGTGCAAAAGGCCTTTCTAAGACATGTAAAACATATTCCGTAGGCATAAAAAGTACAATTGCTAAATCAAAAATTAAAACAGATTGAGCCTACTCATGGCAAAAATGGGATGCAAGCTTTGAAATGAGGACTGGTCCCCAAATTCCAGGTTGCTATAACCGTCCGCAATAATTGCATTTCAACTGTGTATGTGGTGTGTGCTTGTGTCTTGGGGGTGGGGAAGGGAGGGAATATGAACAAAACTTCAAAGGATGTTGTTACAAGACTTCTGAAAACACAGAAAAGAAGATACACAAGGATCAGCTCAAATCCCAGAAAACTACTGTTACAATGTTGGTGCTTTTCCTCCAGTCTTTTTTTTTTTAAGAGTGAGTGAGTGAGTGAGTGTGTGTGTGTGTGTGTGTGTGTGTGTGTGTGTGTGTGTATGCCTTAACACTACATGAGCCATATTACATAACACACAATTTCGTTTTCTGATATTTTCACTTAGGTTTTTCTTGTGAGCAATTTTCTCTAATTTTAGTTTGCAAAAAAATGAAGAAAATTCATGACTGAATAATATTTCATAACACAATTAGCCATATCATAATTTAGCTTATTCTGCCATTCTGGAGGCATGAAAATATAAATTATCTTTGTACAGTACTGTCACTTTCTCAGTCATTGATGAAGTTGCAGACAAGATTACATCCTCCTGTTTAAAGTCAATTTTTTGATTATTAGTGTTATTGAAAATAATTTTATAAGCTATTTTTGTTTCTTCAATAATGGATTGTCTGTTCATATCCTTTGCCTTTCTTTTCATTTTGCTTCTGCTGTTTCTCATCAACATGAATAAGCTATCCAAGTATATTTTGTCTTTGTTATCTTTGCAAATTTATTTTTTGTGAATTTACCTTTCAATTTTGTTTATGATGTAATTTTTTTCATTGCATGGTATTCTATTCACTTAAAACCCTCTTTTAAATATTCAAAGGTCCCTTGTAAAGAGGTACTCAGCTGGAACCAGTAATACTTTATGATGGACAAGTAGTAAAACAATATTGGTTTCATTTAATTTACTACTTTGATAGTCCCTTAAGAGAGAGCAGGTGGGAAATGTTTTGACTGATGGGACTGGTTTTTAAATCATCCTTCATATTCTAAACAAATACAGATGGACAAAAGCTATTACAATAAAGAAATCACAAAAAATTTAATATTTCAATGATTTTATAATCCAAATGTCTGTCGTTATTTTCTGCAAATTCTCTATGTTGAAATTACACACATTTAATCGAGTATTAAAATGTAAAAAATATATATTAACAAAATTTGTTTAAAAAATTTTTATGTACTTGAAGACTCTACGATTCCCTTATTTTCTGTCCCCCAGACAAGAGAAATTTTTATTGTATCTTTTAACATTTCTTCTATATCACCTACTATCCAGCCATCAATCATGTTTGTTGCTTTCCCTGTAAACTGCCTCCCTGTCCCTCGTTTTGCCAAGGATTAAAAACTCTAGAAAGGACCTATTAACAGTAATGCGAAAAAAAAAAAAAAAAAAAAGTATGTATGTATGTCTTTAACTCTCATCCAAGTCTTCCTTTCATTGTTCATTTAAAAGCATAATTGTCATCGGTCGGCTGACATTGCCATAGTGACTACTGGGTTGCTAGCCACATTTCTCTATCTTACCAACATACTCTCTGTTATATTCTATCATCCAATCTGTTCTGCCAGTTAATCCCATCTTCAAGTAAATTTCAAGCTTAATGACATTTATTTCATCTACAACATGGAAGTAACATATGGGGCACTTCTTAAAGAGTCAGGAAACAAAAATTCTCTCAGAGATAATCTTTTAAATAAATATGTAAAGGTCTGTTTATAAATACACAAAATCAACTTAAAGATATATACCCAGGACAACTTTAATTCACTATATAAATAAGCTAAAGAAGTGGTATGTCAATATGATAATAATAGAGGTCAGGAAAATGGTGTCAGAGGCGAACGTACTGGCAGTGTCATTTTAAGTATTATCCAGTTGAAGGGATCCACTGGATTAAGGAAAAAACTTACAGTCTCATTCGTAGGGATACCTTTATTGTGAAATGGGTGAGACATGGGGATTACAGTGTGGTATCATTAAACTCGTGAATCTGGGACCAAGTACATAACTTCTGCAGGCAAGTGCACAATGAAAGTGTGGAGCCCTTGTTCAAAAAATTTAAAGAATTCCAAGACGGCAATAAGCATGGGGCCCCGAGCAACTACACAGGTCACATACCCATAAAGTTGGCCCTGCTTGAATCATGTGCCTTTCTAAACTCACTCTGGTTTCATTTTCCCCAAGTAATCGGACTCTGATTTGATATCCCACATTATTCCCTCAACAGGGAGAATATATGCTGGCTAGTAGACATGCAATGTCTAGTCCCCTTGGCAATTATTACACAACTGTTTATAGTCCTGGTGAACTTTACTAGCTGGAGTCAGAATCCTTGAGTCAAATCAATCCAGAGCAGTGAGAAGGCATAGTTTATAGAACTACAGTGCTTGGGCTCTGTGTTGTGGTGGAAGCTGGAGGGATGGATGCTCACGTACATGTTTCTGGTGAGACCTCTTCTATAAACTCCCTATTCTTCAAAGAGTCTTCCATTTGAACTTCTAGCTCATATTTCTTCACTGAAAATGCAATACTGACTTAGAAGGTAGCTTAAATCAAAGGGAAATGCTCGAATGTTTTTTCATTTAAATGCAAAAGAACACTATAATTATGTAATGTGATAAATATCACTACAATGGCAATCATATTACAATATATAAATGTATCCAAGTAACATTCTGTATATATTGCTTCCCTAGAATCCATAGTAGTTTGAAACCTAGACTCTGGAGCCAGACTGCGTGAGTTCACATCCTGACTCAACCACTTTCTAAACGTAGGGGAGTTATATAGCTTCTCTGAGCCTCAACCATTCTGTCTATCTATACAATAAGGAGAAGGAGAGCAGCTAACATCTACTGGGCACTTATCATGTTTAAACACAGAGTATCAGACTGTGTTATCTCACGTATTTTTCATACCACCCCTAGAGGTAGTTACCATTAATTTCTTCAAAATTGGGGATACTGAAAGGTTAGATGGATTATATGCCCAGTAAGTGATAAAGCCAGAATCAGAAGCCAGTTAAACTTCAGCACCTCCTCATTATTCTGAACCTACCTTTCGAATTGTTGTATTACATGAGATACAACTTATCGGAGTGCCTAGCCCTGAAAAATAAAGTGTCCCTTTAATGCTAGGCCCTAGCTATTATTATAATTATCATTATTTTTATTATTGATCAAAAGCCCTATTCATCCTTTAAGACCCAACTCAATTTGTATCCTGGATAATATCCAGTATCTAGAGACTAAGTGTGTATCTAATGTAAGAATATACCTTAACTATAGTCTAATTAAAAATGCACAAAGTCAATTTAAAGAGACCAATTCCCACCCCAGAGCAATATTGGACTGAATATTTGACTAATAAGATAGACTTGATTTATAATACTTTAATAGACTAACATCTAAAAAATGTGACATTTTCTTCAACACAATATATATGTATTAAATAAAAAGATATATAATGTTATTAGTAGGTATATCACCATGTCAAGTGATAAGCATCAAATGAAAAATTAAAAGAGGATTAAAAGATGAGGATTGGGAAGTTACTAATTATAGCATAATATCTATCTTACATTTTGTACCTAGTTGCTACTCATAGGGTATTGACATTAGGATTAGGAAAAATAATTGCCATCCATAGAAATATAACCGACTTTGCTAACAAAACATAACTCCAAATATAAACTGCTTGCAAAAACTGTATTTCATAAGAGCATCTTTGGATGAAATGAAATGAAGACGCTGCCTTCTGTTATTATCCTTTCACACAAGTTTCATGACTGGAAATGCTGTACAGCATTTCTCAGAAAGTACTCTAGAAAGCCAGTACAGTTAATCAACTTTAGTTTAGAAAGACTCCATTCTTATAATTTATTTTGTTTTTATGGAAAAAAAGACTTGGAAAGGTTCCTGTGAGACATGGAAAAATACCAAGATCTGTCAAGGCTAAACATGTTTTCCTCCCCAAAGCCCTTAAAGTCAGTGAAAATGGTTTCCAATAATGAATCACCAAAAGAAAAAGCCCTATTTTTATTGGACTAAAATTCATAATTTCTATGAAACAAGAAGATAAATGGAATGTGGAAGCAAGCAACCAACGGAGAATGCCACTGCACTTAGAAAACCCCATGACATAAATACTGGAGTACTGGGTCAGAGTCTGGGGAGACGACAGCATCCTTTTTTTTTTTTTTGGCTCTCTTTTTTTTTTTTAATGTTCATGTTCAGACCCTGTGTGCTGGGGAAAAATTGTCTTAAATGTGTCCATAACTGAGAGCTTTTTGGCAAGGGTGAGCCCACTTATCTAGTCAAATCCAAATGGAAGTCTAGAGTAAGCACATGATATAACATGCAAATTATCCTCAACTAATGTAGCTAAACTTGACAAATGTGAGTCAAATATCACACATCTCTAATAGTCTTGCTTCTAACTCAAAGGGGAAAAACATCATTTATATGTAGCTGCCAAATACTATATTCTCTCTACGTTAATAAGCAGGAACCGTTTTCCCTACCATTGAAAATTTATGCTGGTCTTTGGACAGGTTCGGCTGCCTTTTTCAATCTAGTGGTCTGTGACCATGGAGGGCTTTAGCCAAAGAGAAAATGACTCCATAAATCCACAGAAGCTGTCTTGCTTTAAATTATAGTTTGAAAGCTTCCAGAGTATATGAAAAGACTTTGAACAAGAAAAATCAACATACACCAACACATATGTATTGAAAGTTATCCTATTTCACAACAGGAAGCATTCCTCAAACTGTAGAAAGCATGCATCCACCATACAGTAAGATATAGACTTGTCAACATCTCTAGAGACTTGCTACATAATTATCAAGACATTTGGTCATCTGACATCATGAAGCACGTGAGTCTACATAGTACTTTTTTGATACAAAACTATGATTAGGATATTTCTGCTCTTGATAGTTCACAAAACAATAGACCTATTCATTATAATGTCACTGGAAAGCAGATTATGTTGCTTCAGAGGATGGCATGCCACTTTTCTTTAGAATTCCTGTTAGACCTCTTTAAATCAGCAAAGGTGTCACTTCATAACCTCTCAAACTTAACTGGCTGGTAAAACACAGGAAAAGAATCTTGAGATTATAGATTAGCCATCTGTTCTAATAAAATAACTGAGTTCTGGAAAAGTTAATTTCTAAAGTCCTGTAGCTAGTTAATGGCTAAACAAGGGAAAAAAAATTAGTCAAAAGCTAATTTGAGGTTACAGCTTTAAAAATTTTGCATACTGTTAAACTACGTTTTGGGTTTTCCTATGCACCACAGTTTCTACCATTCTGGCTTGGTGTATACTCAACACACTCCACTTATAACTAGTTTGCCTAGCTCCTAAAATCATTAAATTTGAGACTCCTGTTTTATGTCTGACTAGAATAGATATGTTTTTTTCACTCTATACTTCTTCCATGATTAAAATGCAAGTATCAAATGGGACTATACTTTAAACTACTTGCAAAGACCATGATTTCATTGTCCTTTGTAAAATATGTGATGCTTTTCATAGACAGAATTGCTTCCTTAAGTCAACTCTTTGGCAACACTGGTAAAATACATATGCAGAACACGGCCTCTGTGATGGCCAATTTTGTGTAATAACTTGACTGGGCCATGGGGCACCCAGATATTTGGTTAAACATTATTTCTGGGTGTGTTTGTGAAAATGTTTCTGGATGAGGTTAACACTGGAATCGGTAGACTGAGTAAAGCAGATTGCCCTCCCTAATGTGGGTGGGCCTCATCTAATCTGTTGAAGTCCTTCATAGAATTAAAAAGACTGAGTAAGAAAGAACCTCTCCTGCCTGTTTGAGCTTGGATGTTGGTCTTTCCTGCCCTTCAGACTTGGACTGAAACATCTGCTCTCTTTGGGTCTTGAGCCTGCCACCTTTCAGGCTGGGATTTATACCATTGGCTCTCCTGATTCTTAGGTCTTGGAACTTGGGCTGAAAATACACATGGGCTCTCCTAAGTCTAGAGCCGGCCGACTGAAGATCTTGGGACCTCTCAGCCTCTGTTGTCATGTGAACCAACTCCTTATAACGTACACATACACTCACACCCTACTGGCTCTGTTCCTCTGGAGAACCCCGACTAACACAGCTTCCTTACCCAGAGGTCAAGCACAGGCAAAAATCAATGTTTTAGAACAAAGCCTAAGACCCAGAAGCAAAAAAGCCTTCTCAGTGCTCTTTACAATGATGCACAGCTTTTAAAATGATCAATTATGGCATCTCCAGGCTAGAGTTGATTAATAGAAAAAAAATTGGAAGAAATATTATAGAAGACCTCCTGTATTCAAAACAGAGAATGTTGAGCTAAAAGGAAACAGAGCAATACTCAAAAGCAGACATAGAAGTGAAGTGTTCATCCTAGCTGTAAATGTGCCTCAGTGAGTTAAGGAAAGGTTGCGTTCGGTTCGGTAGAGCAGAATAAAAACCGAAGTAGAGTGCTTCTGTTCCTACCTTCAAGGAACGTTTTCTGAGTACCTATACCATGCCAATTATTGTGTTAAAAATGGAGGCTACATCTCCCCTCTCAAGAACCTATCAATTTAGTAGTAGGAGGGGCAGATGGACATGAAAGTCAATATAAACACTGACATGTGACGAAATAGCTGAAGGAGCCAAATGCCTTGGCAGGAAGAGAGGGGGAAGATTCTTTCTCTGTGTTTGCTGGGAAGCTGTTAAAGAAGGTATAGAGGGGAGATGACATTTACGCTGGGCCTTAATTAGCATGATTTCACAGGATGGCAGAATTGGGAAGCCCTTCAAGGCAGAGGGAACCACACACACAAAGGCCCGGGAGGAGGAAATGCAAATTCACTATTTGCGAAATGCCAACCAACTAGTTTGATGTGTTTGGAGTGCAGGTCCCTGGTGGCTGAGAGGAAAAGAAATAGAAGAACAAAGGCTGGACTGAAAGGTTAAGAGACAGGAAATGAAGGACCTTGATTTAATGTCTTGTCCACAGATATGTTTCCTAAAATGTGTACTAGGTTTTATGACTTTATAATATGTGCCTGTGCTTGTGAGACCTTCAGTGCTAGCAACGACTCTATGAAGAAGGCCACCTTAAATCTTCTGGGGAATGAGCTTAAACAGATAACACTCTGCCAAAGTGGCACCCTGTGTGCATACCTCCTTCACACATAGCTTGGATGCTTGATAAATACACAGTCTGGGTACTTGAATTCTGAGCAACCTGACATATGCAGTTGAAGAGTTACTCCCCATGGACTGCGTGTGTGAGTTGGATGGTGTGAGTGAGAGAGAGATGGTTGAGGAAGGCGGAGGAAGATAGGTAGGTAGGTAGTCTTAATTAGGTAATGTCAGGTGTAAGAAAATCATTCCATCAGCAAGTGAAAAACCAGACCTTTTCAAAATACAGCTTTTCTATGTTCAAGAAGCTCACTATTACTTTTAATTGAAAAATAACTAAGTATGAATGATCAACATTAAACATTTGGATGATAAAAAGATAAAATTATAAAATAGCTGATTATGATGGGGAGATTAGCCAGGTGCTTCGCCTTGACTGCCTGCCGGAAGAACACGGGGCTAAATGTGAGTCCTTCCCTCAAAGAGTTAGGTTCACAAAGGGATGGAGATAGCCACGCAGCTTTCTGCCAGTGCAAAGCCGGCAAGGGGAAGCTGGCGGCTGGCGGCTTGATGGATGGCTGTTTACTGCAGGGCATACCTCCTCGCCCTCTCAGCTACCCTAGAGGGAGCTGGGGAACAGGAGCCAGTGATGGGAGACCCCAAGAGTCCTGTCTTCCCCTGCACAGTGCAGCTCCCTCTTGTCCTCAGAGGTCCGTCACGGAGCCCCCCAGCCACTGGAGCTGCCTCATTTCAGAGGACGGCTTTCCAAAAGGCATCCTGCGTTCTCATTTTTCCAATTACATTACCTTACAGGGCTAACTCTTTAAAGTCAGTTGGCTTCACTCTTATTGTTGGTTGTTTTAGTGATTTCACTTTGAATGTGTGTCAGTTGTTTCATTCTTTCTGTGTGTTTAGATTATCTTCTACTGTCTCACTTTTTTCTCTCTAAAATCTTGGTTTATAAAGTATTTTTGGGCTTCCGTGGTGGTGCAGTGGTTGAGAGTCCGCCTGCCGATGCAGGGGATACGGGTTCGTGCCCTGGTCCGGGAGGATCCCACATGCCGCGGAGCGGTTGGGCCCGTGAGCCGTGGCCGCTGAGCCTACGTGTCCGGAGCCTGTGCTCCGCAACCGGAGAGGCCACAACAGTGAGAGGCCCGCGTACCGCAAAACAAACAAACAAACAAAAAGTATTTGCATTACTCTTAGCTTAGTTTCCTTTAGGTGATATAATGTTAAATGTGTAACTTCCTTTTCTACTTTTACTAGCTTATCGCTAGTATTCTTTTTAAAGTTCCCTTTACTATTTTACTTTTCAGCTTCAATTCTGTAATGTTTTTCTGTAATGTTTTCTCCCCTTATGTGCTCCCTCAAACACTTCTATTAATATGGAGTCCAATAAAATAAAATACATTCCAAATTGGGTACCTTAAGGAACGTTAGTGCTTGTTTTCTCATGGCACAAGTCATTTACCTCCACTGTCAGCAGTCAGTAGGATTTAAAAGCCAGGCACATGTCACCACTGGGGAAGGGGCAGTGTTTGACTAGAACATCCCCCTGGTGAAAGGACACTAAATCAACTCTCTACGTTAACTCTGGTATCACTGACAGTTCCAAGAGAGAAGATAAAATCAAGAGCTCATGGCAGCATCTTGGATTCTCTTGCGTAGCCGCTTGCCTGCCTCTACCCTGTAACTTTCTCATCACTGGTCACAGGAAGATCCACTGGAATGGATCAGCATATGGGGTCTCTCAAGCCACCTTCCTTTTGGGAGAGAAACTGTTTGGATCTGTGATGATCTCCAAACAAATGTGTTTATTTACATACACAAAAAAAAGTCAAAGATAATTTTTAAATTTAAAAGAGGTACATTTACACAAAATGTAAACTTTCTTAATCTTTTCTTTAACAAAAAGACGATAAACTTAAGATTGCAAAGAAGTTAAATTCATTGTGTAAAAAAGTTTGCAGATTTTTCCATGTATTTTTCTATATATTTTTTCCAAATATCTGTGCCAGTCTTAAATGTCATTACCACAGATCATAGGAAATTGGACACAGAAGATTGTTCCTAACAGCAGTCATTGGTGACCAGCACAATGTTTGTATGACCACTTGTCTTAGGTGTTTTGTCTTGTTTTTTTTTTTCAATATTGACCTTTAAAAACGAAAATTAAAGCTTTGTTAAGATGTCTAAATCTGCAAAAAGAGAATAGGGCTTTTCTCCCACTCCGCTCCTCCGGAGAACAACTTCAATAAAATTCAGAATTCAGAAATGTTTCAAATGTTCTCAAAAAGGCTGTGATCCCTCAGAGTCCTATCAATAAATCAGTTCACAGAATCTGGTAAGTTTATTTATCTGACTGGAACTAAGGAATGTGTACTAAATCACTACATTTTTTGAAATATTGGTTCTCAAATGAAATATCAAAACAGAAAGAGAAAGAAAAAAATATTCTGACCTGACACCTTAATGCAGCGTTACTATAAAAACAGGGAAAAGAAAAGTTACGTTTCCAAAGATGGCCAATTTTAACTGCAACCAACAGCAAAAAAAAATCCGTTCATTTTAATAATTGGTTTGTAACACATATCCTGCTTTGCTTATTACATCTTACAGAAGACCGATTTACGTATTTAAAAAATCCAACTTAGTCCAGCTGTACAAAATGGTAAGTACTACATAACTACAACTCAGATTTTTTCATTTCAGATTTGAAAGTTATGTGAAATAAACATCAAAAAATCTACATAGCGGAACATTCCTTGAATCAAAATTATATAAAACCAACATAGATATACATTTAGGAATGGCTATGTTCAAGTTCTGTATTGTACTTGCCTTTAGACCAAACAGTCCAGTAGCTCCTCTTGACATTCAGAACATATACAAGGATATATTTCTTTAAAAATATATACTCAGAATGTTGCAATAATGAGAGCTCTAAAAAACCAAGTGAAATTCAGTTTATAAAAACCCAAATTATCCCTTTACCACTCTGTACTCTCTGCTCATCATGTACAACATCTAAAAATGCCATCAAAGGGAAAATAAATCTTTCAGGAAAATTTCCTTTAAATGGAACCAAAGGTTAAAAGACCCCACATTGGAAACCCTGCAGCACAAAGGACGCCAATATTACCTTGAGCAATTTACAATGAGCTTTAATTTACCCATTTAGAAAACCTGATTTCCATAGGAAAGGTGCAGAAGTAATAAATCTTGTCCTGCTAGAAGTCTAAGAGGGGAAAATAAAACAAAATTTCACCAGCTTTTCTTCATTAACTCTTTCATGTCACTGATAGCTATGTTGTTAGATATGTTTTCAGGGCATTAATTACCATGCTAACAGATTATAGCCTTAGAACTTCCAAGACAGAGCGATTTAATCCATTTAGCAATGGAACAAAGATTGAAAAATATTTTACGTTCTTTGAAATGTATGATAATGAAGTCTTTTTCATGCATACAACTGGATGAATTTTATTGTTAACTCCTATAAAACAACATTGTATATAGCTCTCAAGGTTATGATATAAAACAAAAATGTCATGGCTAAAGCTGGCCATATGGAAATGAATACTTAACAAACCCCAACATTTATCAGTGATGGAGACGTTAGTTTTCAATTCTGCCATGCTAATTGAATAGAATGTATGACACTGAGCATCTGCCACTCAATCAACTAACTTTGAGATGATTAATTTGTTTGCAACACACCTTTCATAGCTCTTCCACTCTTCCTTGCACTATAGTTATTTTTTCTCTGTGCTCCTAATAAATTATACACAACTTAAGGCTGGGGTCACTCTCTTATCGATACTAGTGGTCCTGCAAAAATTGAGGCCCACAGTTTGAATGTAGCAGGTACTCTCAGCATATGTGTTGTTGTTACTGGAACATCAATGGCTCGTTCTCAGCAACTCAGGCCTAGTGTCCAGTTTCCTAGCTGTACTCAAAACCACAGTGACAACAGACCCACCTGCAGAACTGTCCCACCCGTGTATGTCTATAGCCAGGGAGCTGTTCCCAAGCTCAATTAGGTGTACTCGTTGCTTTCCCTACATATCACAGAATTGCCTCAACTATAATTTTATTTGTGTGATATTCACATATATGAATGATGGAACCAATTCTAGACATAACATTTGTAGATAAAACAAATGAGTGGAAAAAAACTCAAGTTACATAACTAAAAAAAATTAAACCAACTGTACTTCTGCAGTCACTTAACTATCACTCTGCAAGCTGGAGACCCCAGAATGTCTGAGAGAACTGTCACTACCTTTTACTTTTAATTTTTATTTTATATTGGAGTATAGTTGATTAACAATGTTGTGTTAGTTTCAGTGTACAGCAAAGTGATTCTGTTATACATATACAAGTAACTATTCTTTTTCAGATTCTTTTCCCATTTAGGTTATTGCAAAATATTGAGCAGAGTTCCCTGTACTATGTGGTAGGTCCCTGTTATCTATTTTACGTATAGTGGTGTGTACATGTGTCACTACTTTTTGATTTGACCTTTTAACTCCTGGATCACAATTATACCACTAGGATAGTATCACACTTAAGGTGGAAACGAGGGAGTGTATTTTAGATGAAGATGAAATGTGTTTGAAGAAAGAGCCAGAGTTCTTTGTCCTACAACTGGCCTGATGATTAAGCTGTACAAATCACTAACACTTCTAAACTTTCCATAAGCATAAATCTTCCTACGTTACCTTCTGAGGATATTATAATATGAATAAAAAACACCCAACGTGCCTGGTAAGCTCCCTACAGAGCTTGATATGCTCTCCTATGAACATTTTTCTAAAAGGATCAGTGTAAAAGCAATGCTTGTCTTCCCTATTTCAGGAGAAAAAAATTATAGTACTTCAAATTACAAATTTATTTCTAAGGTAAAATAGCAGGCACGCTATTATCAGGAGATAATGCCAGAAAACCACAGGGATAATGATAAATTTACGTACATTTGGGGACAGTCAATGGCCTGAGAAAAACATGCCGACTGAGAAAACATGGCATGAAAATAAATAGGAAACAGCTTTTATTATAAATTTCTGATAAGTGATGAAGTTTCTCTGAAGAAATAAATACTTTATCAATGATTTACAATAAACTACAAGGCCCTGCTTGTGAAACTCACTTAAATTGTAGATACAGAGAACACTGGCATTATAATACCTCTTTTCATTTCCTAAGCATAGTGTAAGTACCTCATTACACAATGTATATATTATATATTAAGGGCCTTTAAGTGATAAAGTACTATTAGAATGCAATATTCTTTGCCTCAGATTTCAGCGGCTTTTTGAGTGACAAATATAATGATGAGATCTTGTTATAAAATATATTATTTTAATTTATGAAATGATGTACATATCATAAGGGTTAATTTTTAAATATCAGAATAGAACATGACATTTATTTTTACAGCATAATCTCTTGATTACTCTGTTACTTTGTTGGTTTATTTAAGCACAGACATATTGAATAAAAGACTTCTGTAACATATTGTCTTAAATTTCACCACTTGCCTTCTACTGATCTATTCTACAGTTCAACACTTCCTCTGAAGGACAACGCCACCCCTTTTGGAAACAATATATCATCCATTTTTCATTTTATTGGGGTTAATGAGGGTTATAACTAATTTGGCCAGGCCTTATTCACACCTTATGGACCCGGTATGAGCTCTTTGTATGAAGGCACTGTGCTAGGCAGTGGGTATACCCACTGGTCAATAGACAGCATCTTTGCCTTTCTGTTGCTTATGATCGGGCCCAGGGGTTCTCAACCCTCGTTGCACATTAGAATCATGTGAAGAATGTTTGAAATAGACTGATGATCAGGTTCCAGCCTCTGCTTCAATTTGTCTAGGATGACATCTGAGCAATGGCGGGTTTTAAACCTCCCCCCAGGATACTTCACGCACAGCCATGGTTGAGAAGCATTAGTCTAGCAAACGAGAGAATCATGAGATAAAAATATAATTATAAAATTTTATAAGTTAGGTAAAGGAAACGTAAGGAGTTATGAGATTGATTAACACGACTGAGGAGCTTGGGGGAATTAGTCAAGAAAGACCTCTCTGAAGCAGGGATATTTAAACTGAGAGCTAAAAGATGATGGGGAGTTGAAAAAGCAAGTGTGTGCTAGGGGGAGAATTACAGGCAGAGGAAACAGCATGTGCAATAGCCCTTAGGACAAGGGAGGGCCTGGGCACGTAGGAAAAGCAGTGACAAAGTCAGTGCCGCTGGAATGCAGTAAACAAGAGGAAAGTGGTGCAGAAAGTGGCTGGAGAGGCCTGGCCCTCCTGGCCCACGCCCACGGGAGACTCTGTGAAAGACTGTGGATTTCATTCTAAGTGCAGGGAAAGCTCTTGGATGTGTTATTGTTTTGCTGAAAAGTGACATTCAGATTAAGGGGGAGCACAGTGATTTATTTAATATGTCTAAGTTAAAAGTTTAAAAAAAAAAAAAAAAAAACCTGAGGGCTAGCCCGGGACTCACACACGGAGTTTTTCTCATGTGTCTCTATTACAAGAATTTCTCCACTCTTTCTAATTTTGACTACAACATAGAATGTTTTAACTAAGCTACCTTTGTAATGGGGCAGATTCTACAAATGGAAGTCTCTTAAAATTAAAACAGTTCTATTTTGTAATTACAAAGGATAAAGAGAATTTAAATATTTGGGGACCCAGGATTCTAAATGTGTGAAACTGCCTATATACTCAGAGTCATGAAAACAAATAAAGGGACAATGAACAGACACAGGCTGAGGAGACTGTTGCAGCTGGTAACAGCTAAAGGGCAGGCACGTGTACCACTGGCTAAGGAAGAATCTGCTGGTCCCACAGCAGCTCTGCAGCCAGACCGGCACATACTGATCAGGAAGGCATATTCAGGAAGTGACGATGATGGTGTATTTCAAGAATCAAGGGCTAGAAACATTCATACCTAACTTTTTGTTAATAACATCTTGGGCAATGGCACTGAAAAGCTTACACGGTCTTCTATGAGGCTAGTTAATCCTGGGGTATCCCAGCACATGGCAGAATGTCACACACCAGCAACCACCGCCAAGAGCTAAACAATCATTAAGTTAACAAAGAAGAAAATGCAAATGCACATTTGCAATCTCTGGGGGGGGGGGGGGAGATCCAGGAAACTACAGCCAAGTACCAGTCAAGGATCCTGAGGCCTGCTGAATGGATGGGGAAGGGCAACAGTGATGAAAATATATGTTTATAAAAATAAAAGAGGTGGTAAAGAGTCAGCATGTGGAAAAAGTCAAAAGGGGGGAAAACAGCAAATTTTAAAAATTAAATACATTCAGTGAAGAGTCAGGCAAGCAAGTCAGTCTCTCTTTACCCTGGTCTTGACATCATCTGTGGCACTGGTTCCGTTTACACACCAAAAAGGTATTGGGGACCCCAGAGAGTTTTAGTTTACATGACCTTGTGCAAGTTATACTTAAGCACTGTGTGTGTTCACTTCCTTGTCTGTAAACTGGTGATAATATCACCTAATCCTTTTGACCACTCATGACTGAATGTAATTATTATAATACTTATTGTCTTTTAAGTGCAAAATACATATTAGCTATTATTTTTACTTACAAATAACCTACCTTTCTCAGATACTAAATTCCTGTGTTTTTTCATCAGTTTCTGTAC
The DNA here is from genome assembly GCF_026419965.1 of Kogia breviceps. Classification (NCBI taxonomy): domain Eukaryota; kingdom Metazoa; phylum Chordata; class Mammalia; order Artiodactyla; family Physeteridae; genus Kogia; species Kogia breviceps. The sequence goes on along the minus strand of NC_081311.1, from coordinate 171,160,126 downwards.
TTTTCACTCTTTCTTTTATCTATCAAACTATACGTATACCCAATATGACAGTTTTAAAGAGTCACCACTGTAACCTATTTACCTCTCTGATAAGGCCTCATGTCACTATTTAAATGAAACATGTATATTCCCTAAACTCACACCAAAGCAAAGAGTAAGCAGTTTATGTCAGTGGTTAGGAATTTGGGATGTGAAGTTAGAGAATCCTCAGTTCCAATCCTGGCTCTACATCACACTAGCTTTTACAGTTTGGCCCATTTCTTTTTTTTTTTTTGTGGTACGCGGGCCTCCCACTGTTGTGGCCTCTCCCGTTGCGGAGCACAGGCTCCGGACGCGCAGGCTCAGCGGCCACGGCTCATGGGCCCAGCCGCTCCGCGGCATGTGGGATCTTCCCGGACCGGGGCACGAACCCGTGTCCCCTGCATCGGCAGGCGGACTCCCAACCACTGTGCCACCAGGGAAGCCCATGGCCCATTTCTAAGAGGTCTAGACCTCTGCTTCCTCCTCTGTAAAATTAGGACAATGAAATAATTTTTCAATGAAATTATTATTAGGATTCAATAAGGTGGGCAATGTTTGTCACCTTGTGAGTTGTTAGTAACTAGTGTAATATTTTAAAAAGCAAGAGAAAAAAGAAAACAATGCCAGGGTAGATAGTCCAAAGCACATGAAAAGGGAGAAAGATGGTAATCTAATATTTTAATAGATAATCTACAAAGCTTTACCTTTAGCAAGTTATTTATAAGCAATGCATCACTTTGAAACCACGGAGGAAGAGAAAACTGAAGAATCCATCTTACTCAGACACGACTGCTACTAATAAGCAGAGAAGTCACCAGCTGTGTACACTGATGACTCTCGGACCATATGGCATGTGGCCCAGGAAGAGCATTAGGTGAGGAAGCTCAGAGCATGAAGCAGGGTGCACACAGCTCTTATGGGCCCTGGAGTAAAGTTCTGTTCTGGGACTTGAGGCTGAACAGCCAAAAAGCAGGCAGTCCATTACTCCTGGAGCACTCGGGAAACAGACCAGTGAGACAGAATATCTATAATCATCCCCAAAGAGTATTCTGAGCAAAATTCTACTTTCTATTTAGAAAATAAAAGCTACACTTAGGGCCTTCCCAGAATCTAGTATACAGTGTATACTCAATATTAAATACTTTGAAATTTTTTAATTGCTCTTTCTGTGAATTTTGCAAAACTCATAATAGCCTACAAACAGCTAGTATTTTATAACCAGTAATCACGGAATCATGAAAACTATAGCAATGCTGTTATTTAAAAGTGATGTTTTAAACTAGAGAAACTAGAAGCTCTGTTCAAATTACAGACACTCAAGGTATTACAGACACTACGGTTTAAATGTTATGGCCTGTGTCTGGGGAAGCAGCTTATTTCTAAAGAATATACATCAGTTACACATGATATACTCTACAAAAATTAAAAAATAAATATAGCTACTTGTTGAAAGAACACAGAGAAAACTGAGTCTGAATTTTTTTTTAACATATTCTTAACATATTCTCAGAAAACTAACACCAACAGATATGGTGATCTTGTGAACAGGACAAAGAAAGTTAAAAATACATATATATATATGAGAAAAATAAGTATGAAAAATAGTGAATGTAGACCAAAAAAAAAGTGAAACCATGGGATAAAAGTGACTAATAGAAGTCTGATTATTGAGCTATAATCAAGTATCACATAACAAATGAGGCTTTCTAAACATGGGCAAGAGGGTAAAAATAATAAGATCTACTGGTCACCAAATTATACTTCATTGTCAATAAATCTGTGGTCAGAACAATTAAATCAGTTCTTCCTATTATTAAATCAGTGAGTCATATCTGTTAGACACAAACATCATGGGAAAACTTTGATGGATATACCTTTCAAGATTTTGGTCCTGCCACTAAATACCCCTGAAAAAACAAACTAATAAATACACACCCCCGGTCCCACTTACTTTCAAACCATATACTTCATTCAGAGGAATGGGATGTGGAATATCCAAGATAAGAGTTACAGTTTCACACCTCAAAGTAGAAAGGAAAATAGAATTTTTTTAAAAAAAGGCATGGCTAATAGGTTGCAATCTTATCTACATTTTAATAAGCAGGTTTTAAATACATATTTACCAAGTCTCGAAGCCCTGACTATACATTTGGATAATTGAGCATAAAAAGACACATCTGCTAATTCAGTGGACGCTTCACTGAGTACAATTCAGTAATCAACTAATTGATCATGTTTTGCTTCAACTGATATACATAGGAAAACTAGACCAATAACTTGTAGGCAGCTGCATCACTCAGGGAGCACCATTTAGGTAAAATGTGAACCCCCAGGGTCTCTGAAACTAGTGATACTCGTCAAGCAACCAAAATCCTATAAAACCACTCTACCTGTCCTCCCCATGAAGTGTCACTGTTTCTGTCATGCTGCATTAAACATATTTTTAAACACTCAGAGTGTATCTGTTCCCTTTAGCTAATCTTGCAGTAAAATGATATTAAGTAATTAACAGCATGACAATGATGCAAACAGATGTCACAAGTAAAAACTTTGGAGGCAAAGTGATGCAGAAGACAAAACTGGTTTAGAATCTGGAGACCTGGATTCCTTCCCATCAATGTCACTGATTATGGCTTCACCCTAGGCAAGTCATTTAACCTGGTTACACCTCGGCCTCCCTTTCTGCAACCATCTGCTTTGTTCAAAGGAATGTCATGACAATTAACAAGAGTGTCTGTAACAGTGTTTCAGGCTCACTAGAGGAAAGACTGCATAAATACAAGGTATTATTACTCTGATTACAAGGAAGTATCAAGCAGATTTTTGTGTAAGCTGTAATTATAAGGGAGAGTAATCTACAACAGCAAAGGTAATACTGCAAATTACAAGCTCTGTCATTTTTCAGACACTTATCATTCTAGGCAATGACATTAGAGATATAACAAAAGAGAGAAGAGACTCCAAGTGAGATGCTGAGCAGATGAAAGAGACTTGACAAGCTACACTGGAAATCTTACAATGCAGAGCCATTTATTAAATGTAGGTTTGGACCAAAAGTCACTGAAAGATGAACTCTGATAGCTTATAATAAAGCACTGTGGTTTAGTAGTCCACGCACAACATTAAAAGCAATTTGGGGCTTTACAGTCACAACCATTATTTCTAACATAGCACTTTTTTTTTTTTTTTTTTTTTTGGCTGCATTGGGTCTTTGCTGCTGCGTGCAGGCTTTCGCCAGCTGTGGCGAGCGGGGGCTACTCTTCGTTGCAGAGCGCGGGCTTCTCATCGCGGTGGCTTCTCTTGTTGTGGGGAACGGCCTCTAGGCACGCGGGCTTCAGTAGTTGTGCTATGCGGGCTCAGTAACTGTGGCGCACGGGCTTAGTTGCTCCATGGCATGTGGGATCTTCCCAAAGCAGGGCTCGAACCCATGTCCCCTGCATTGACAGCCAGATTCTTAACCACTGCACCACCATGGAAGTCCCACAGCACATATTTTTAAATAAAGACTCTAAATCCTCCAAATACCAGTGTTTCTTTTAAGTGAAAGGTAATTGTTAATAAGTTCTACATAGTATTTTTTATAAAATGAACAAAACATTTAATAAAGCTACACTTCATTAGTTAAACCTCCTCTATTTCCAATTACCAAAATTCCAATATGCCTACATTTTTATTTCTTAATTCAAAGAACCTCTGATATATCAGGGTGTCATCAATTAAAGATATCTGTAAATTAATTGTGGCTTTAGATCACTAAACCCGTACACAATTTTCATCAGCCAATATTCTACACCTCCTTGAGAGTTTTCTGGGTAAGTTTCATTTATCTAGAGCTTGGAAGGTAATTTTACTCCAGGCAGATATGCACAACCTACACAAAGCCCTACCAATGCTATTAATTCTAATGATGAAAACAGTTACTCATTTAAACTACTTCAAGTACTGGGTCCTACAGATACCTTGGAGCAATACATTCTTAACCTAAAATCACCTTAAGAGGGTCGAGATGGAGCCAAAGAAACCAGGCACAGGAATAGCTGCACCACCTTGAAGGTACCAGTACCAACAGCCTGACAAACACGAAGTGTAAGCTCCTTAATGAGGTATCATGGACTAAATGTGAAAAGCAGAAGCACAGATTTAACCACAGATCTTTAGGGAAAAGACCAGATGGGTTTTATTTGTGTTTATTTAATCTATCTTCCCTTTGATAAACATGCTTTTTTTTGTTTGTTTAACACTTTCTTTAGAGCAGTTTAAGGTTCACAGCAAAACTGAGGGGAAGGTACAAAAACGTCCCCTATAACTTCTAACCCCACACATGCATAGCTTCTTTCCTTATCAACCCCACCCCCCAGAGGCGCACATTTGTCACAACTGATGAACTTAGATGACACATCATGATGACCCAAAGTCCACCGTTTACATTAGGTTTACTCAGTGTTCTACATTCTATGGATTTGGACTAATGTACATTTATCCATCGTATGGTATCACAGACAGTATTTTCACTGCCTTCAAAATCCTCTGTGCTCTGCCTATTCATCCATCCACCCCCTCACCAACCCCTGATCGTTTTATTACTGTCTCCATAGTTTTGCCTTTTTCAGAATGTTTTACAGTTGGAATCATACAGTACACAGTACGTAGCCTTTTTGGATTGACTTCTTTCACTTAGTAATATGCATTTGAGGTTCCTCCATGTTTTTTCATGGCTTGATAGCTCTTTTTAGTGCTGAATAAATTTTCACTGTCTAGATGTACCACGGTTTATTATTTATCCATTCACATACTGAAAGGCATGTTGGTAGCTTCCGAGTTTTGGCAATTATAAGCTGTTGTAAACATCTGTATGCAGGTTTCTGTGTGGACATAAGTTTTCAATTTCTTTGGATAAATACCAAGGAGTGCAATTGCTGGATCTTTGGTAAAAGTATGTTTAGTTTTGTGAGAAACACTGTCTTCTAAAGTGGCTGAACCATTTTGCATTCCCGCCAGTAATGAGCGAGAGTTCTTACTGGTCCACATTCTCATCAGCATTTGGTGTTCTCAGTGTTCCAGATTTTGGCCACTCGAATAGGTGGGCAGTGCTATCTCAATGTCATTTTAATTTGCCTTTCTCTCATGATGTATGATGTGGAACGTCCTTTCATATGTTTATTTGCTATCTGAGTATCTTCTTTGGTGAAATGTCTGTTAAGGTCTTTGGCCCACTTTTTCATCAGGTTGTTTTCTTATTGTGGATTTTTAAGAGTTCTTTATATATTTCGGTCAAAAGTTCTTTATCAGATGTGTCTTTTGCAAATATTTTCTCTCAGTCTGTGGATTGTTTTCTTATTCTCTTGATCCTTTTTTTGATCACAAATTATTATATAACGCTACTGTTTAACTGGCATATACTATGTAACTTCCAGTTAAAGAATATTAATGTAATCAGAAATGTATTCTTTCCTGACAAAATTATTTTAGATTTCTATTTTCCTTTTGTCACTTAACTTTTTTCTTTTTTTTTTTTTTTTAACAATCAACAAATACACTTCAACAGTGGATATCATACACAGAAAGGATACAATATTTTCAAGTAAGAAATTATATCCCTCCAACTTTATAGAAAAAAGGCACTTGCTCATATGCAAAATAAAATATTAGAATGAAAACTGAACAGAGAGAGACCATTAAAGACAGATGTTGATCTTTTTTTTGGAGGAGAATTTAAGTAGAACTGTTTCTTTTACTAAAGGAAGAAAAAGAAAACAAAAACAGAACATTAGGCTCATTAAAGAGATGAAACGTAAAAAAGTATAGGGGATGATACTTCCTAAAATTAAAATTTAGACGATGACAAGAACGTCTCCTACCCAAGTTTGAAAAATCCTTTGAGCTATGACTTTTGAAGGGGCATAAAAGCTACTTAATTTCTATATCATCCTCCCTACTGAAATATTATACCACACTACAATGTGATCTATTAAACACATGAATGATTTTGATTCTTTTGATTGCTAAGATAATACTTAGATGTGCAGCTTACCTCCTGACCTACAAGGATACAAGACTAGATTTAGCAAATCCAGATAAAGGGACGGTAAATACATCTATTAGTGTGTCTCTCTCCAACATCAAATGCCATAAGATTTTTGCAGCTGTGTAATTAAATACTGCTTATAATCAAACACTTTTTTTTAAAAAGTGCTGATTCTGGTATCTGAGACAGATTCATATGTTCTGAGATGCCAGGCAAAGTGAGGCACAAATTGACTCTTTTTGAAATTTTAGCAACCTGACTGCTATTCCTTTCTTCCTTCCTTAGTTTGTATTTATTTACAAGAACTTGTAGCTCAAAAAGAATTTAAATCAATCAACTAAAGTCATTTGTCTAGTAAGTAGCAGGTCTGGTAGCTAGATCTGATTTGTAGTATCTAAAAGGTCTTGAAAGGAAACAAAACCTGGAAAACTTGCCAATATTGTTTTTCCTTAAGAGACAAGGGGGAAAAAAAAAAGGAATCTTCCTAAGTTTTTATGTGAGTGTATGACTCAAAGTAAATTATATCCTCTATTATAAGAAAAATAATGGCTATTTCATATTCTGAAGTTTTTCAAACTCAATCTATAGAAAAATCCCATGGTGATATATTATTTTAAAATGAACTACAATTAAATGGGCTTTCCCCAAACTCCGAAATGAATACTCCTAAACTGATAAGAAAACTGACCTGCTGGACAAGTAACATTTATTGAATACTCTCTATATGCCAGGCACTGTGCTAAGAGCTTTTCAAGGATAATCTCATTAACACCAATAGTACATGCTACGATTATCCCTATTTTACAAAAAGGTAACCGAACTTTAAAATAGTGAAGAAAGTTGACGGACAGCTTAGAGTTAGTATATTGGAAGTGGGATTCAAAGTAAGGCTGTTTGACTCCAGGGTGCTAACTCTTTACAAAATTCTTAATTTGAAAACATAAACATCCTTGAAGATCTACCATTTCTGCTTTGGTTTTATGTTAAAGCTAAGCCATTCCTTCCATCAACATTCAGCCAATAAATGGAACTGTCCCTAGTCAAAACCCATGACATCAGCCTAGAGAACTCTGCTTACTTTCTTGTTTGGCAGAACAAGAAAACAAAAACATGTGAGATATCATCCGTGTCATTAAAGACCTTCACAATTTAGGTGAGGTGATAAAATTGATATGCAAGGATTAAACTTGATTTTCAGACAAGTTTTATAGTAATAAACAAAGCAGAGGAACGAAGACAAGCTACTGACCTAGGAGGTGAAGAAAGGGAACTGGTGGCAGCCAATAAAGAGAGAATTGTCTGAACAAGCAATGGGAGTACTAGATAGTTCTTGAACTCAGAAGCAACTGGAGGCTACAGCAATCACTGTATGGTGACTGACTATTTGAAAGAGGTAGTTTTCCTAAAGGGTTGAGGGAGCAGCCATGGAAACTGAAGGGTGGATTACTGGATTAAGGAGAGAATGGGAGGTAATAAAGTTGAGCTGGTGAGTACAAAATACTCCAGAACTTTAGACAGGAAATGAAAAGGATCAAAACAACAGAGGATTTAAAAGAATGCAGGGTTGTGTTTTTGTTAAAGAATAAAGAAAAACTGAGCATGTTTGTAAGCAACCGGAGAACAAACTGTATACAAAGAGGAATTAGAAATGTACGAGTTTTCAAACTCTCTCTAGGAAAATGCCCTTGTTTACATTTCTTTAAGAAACTTTAGGAAAAATGTAATTGTTTGAGCAAAAGTCCCAGAGACTCAAGAAGATGGGGGATTATGATTAAAACCAGAAATTAAAGGGTTGGGTTTGGCAAAGAGGAAGACCATTTCTTACTGAGAAACAGTAAATAGAAGCACGTGAAAACAAACCAAGATTTTCAGGTCCTGGGAGGGGGGAATTAAGGGAGCTAAACTTGGGTAGCCTCAATATTCTCAGCAAATTAAAAGTTAATGTCATCCTGCTAGTAATGGAAGTAGGGATAGAGTCGGATTTGGGAAGAATGAAATTGTCTGGGATAGTCAAAATAGTGAATAAGAAAAATAATTATGTCTTATGAGTGGAGATGCAACATTTGTTTTCATTTTCTGTTTTGTCAGCATTCTAGGGAAAGGAACTTTCTCCCAAATAACCCTGTCCTGGGGAAGAACCAACAGTTATTTACATAAGTTTCTCATTTAGTTGATCTTCTGATAATCTATAAAACGAAAAGGAAATAACTTTTTATTCAATTCATGTTGTTTTAATTTTGAAGATCGCTGCCTAGCCTCACCACTGCTGGAACATAAAATTCAGTAGAAAAATTTAACCCTGGAAGAATATTTGTCTCATTTTAATACCTAAAAACAGTTTCTCATAGGTCATTTCTAGCTCATTTTATTATCAATTTATAAATTTTATTTAGTATAAGACAGTAAGATGTCTTCTTAACATGAAGGAACAACAAATGAGCTATCTTGATCTGTTCTTCAAGTCATTAACATTGGCAAGTTTGAAGCTTAGATTACTGGGGATCTGTAGCATTCAAGTCAATTAAATGTTATCACATCATTAGCAGATTATTTGATCCCACAGGAAGACCTTTATGCTGTTATTCCAAAAACAGTGCAAATACCTCCAAAAACAGAGCATCCACCTATGATACACAGTCCTATTTTATTAAAATCAAATTTTTTCAGAAGCATATTGAAAAGAAGTCCATGTAATTTTATGGAAAATATTTTTGATTAAGTGCAGGATCACTGAAAAGTTAAGCATTCTGATTAAGCAAACCAGCCGTATGAGACAGCCATTGACCAGGAGGATGGGGGTTAGTGAGCTGGGGTCAGCTGCAGATATTAGAACAATAATCAAATGTCTTCATTGTAAAAGGCAGCCAGGAGAGAGACCATGCAGGTCAATTCCCAGTTTCAAAGTGTAACATTTTCATCTAAGAAACATGGCATGGGTAGAAGACTACACCGCCCTCACCTGCCCCAGCTGGTCACTTGGCCAGTTACAATCTCAGCCATTCCACTCTAAACACTGTTATTCTTGGAGCAGGAGATAATTCCAAAGCTAAAAGCGGGTTTCCCAAAAGAGGTAAAAAAGAAACAGAGCGGAACAGTAAGTTGATCTGCCCACAGTTCACTGACCACAAGGTTAGGCAAAGTTCTCTTCTCCCTGTTTGGGGTGGAATCCTCACCCAACTATGGCACTTAGATGAGATTGACCAAGATGCCTTTGATAAATCTCCTGTCCAAAAGCAGTATTTTCTTTATTGCTCTGCAAAGGACTTAGAACCCCACTTTCTTACACACCAAATCGTATTATAAAACTCTCAGATTTTTAGGTATATTGTGTGTGTATGTATATACACATACACACATACATAGATACACACACACACACACACTTTGTGGTAAATTGATTTTTTAAAAATAGCTCCAGTTATTCCTCTCCTTGGATCATTCCCCTTTGCAATGTGACTCTGAAGCTCCTTCATCAAAGGTGGAGTTTATTTCCCTACTCCCTGACTCCAAGATGGCCTTGTGATTTATTTTATTTAATAGAATTTGGCAGAACTGACATAGTGCTGTTCCAAGTCTAGGCTGTGAAAGGACTTGCACGTTTCTGCTTGTTCCTTTGGAACTTCCCACCACTAAGAAAACCAGCACTAGCCTGCTAGAGGGCAAAAGATCCCATGAAGAAGAGCCCAGCTGTCCTAGTCAGGCTCATCTTAGACCACTCAATAGACAGTTAATTACCAAACATGTGAACGAACAAAGCCTACGTCAGCAGATCTGCCTACTTGACCCATAACTACTCAAACATACACAACTAGACCCAGCCAGAATCCAAACTGCCCAGCTGACATGTGTACTCATGGTCAATGACAAACTGCTTGTTTTAGATCACTGAGTTTTGTGGTAATGTATTACAGTACACAGCATTATTGTAGCAATAGATAACTGAGACACAATTTTACTCCTAGATACATGTTTTAAAAGACATATATATATATAAACATACACATGTATATGTGTATATATATTATATATACACTTACACATGTATATCTATCTATATGTTTCTATTCATGCTTTAGCTACAGAGCTTCCAAAGGTTTATTAGGTCTCATTAAGGAACAGAAGTAATGGGCTACAGAAAAAACTTGTGACCAAGCTTCCGTCTAGAGTATCTTGTGCTTATACATCCTAATAGAATGGATTCATGTATCAACCCAAACCAACAGTATATGGTTCTGAAGGTTATAATTATAAAGCAAAATAGCTAGAATAGTAATTCTCCAAGTATACATACAATTATATTATTAACATACGATTATATTATCAGTCAATGGATCTTCTGTAGTTATTCATTTTTCAGTATTGCCAAAAACGGGCTATTCTTCAGTTCTAAAGAGGGCTATGCATTCTCTGCTAAATTACTGGTGAAAGCTCAACCTCTGTTTAGTCTAATTTTTGGACTTTCTTTGGATCATTAATAATCATTCTGGCTGCATTATACTATTGTCTTTCAAAGAAAGAATCCCAAACATAATAATGGAATTGATTATTCCCCTTCCAGTGGTAGAAAACATTTCAGTGTTAGCTTGGCTTTCGGGTACCAGATATAGATCTTTTGTCACTTATGTTTGGATGTCACAGTTTAGAGACTTTAACATATATAACAGTAATATTCAGTATCAAAAGAATGGCATATGTAGCCATATTTGTCATTCTTCATGTAATGGGAAAACTAGCCTAAAAATTATGCTATACAATTGACTATTTAGAAATTGTTGTTAAGATCTATCCTTGGGTTCTGGAATACTGCACTGGAAGCCAGGGATTCAATGGTCAGAAAGAGACAGATTATTAACTGAAAAAACTTAAAAACTGCTATGGAGACCTGGTTTGCTTCAGAGAGAAATAACAAAATTCCTTCACAGAGAGCGCTCACATGCTAAGAGATTCTGTATGAGCATGGCATGGTATGACACTGTATTGGGACTTCTACCTATTTAGTCCCTTGGCCATTTCATTAACGTAATTGGAATTGGGACTTAATTAGTAATACTCAGATTCTATTCTTAGTGGTGAAGGGTGTGCTATTTTCCTTGGAGAACTATTTCACCTAGGAACTCCTTTAGAGAAAAAGAAGTTGCTTGATAAATATAAAAAGAGTTTGGATAAACTGATAAATGGCTGCTTTAAATGTCAAAGACTCTAGGATAAACTGCTCCTATTTCTCCACTCAAGTTCCAAAGATAATAGAGTGGACATTTCTCAGTATTTGGCCAACCAAAATCCATTCCTCATCCCTAAGAGGCCCCTGATTTTCTCTAGGAGATATACCCTGTGTGTGGTCTTGCTTGAATGGCAAATCCAGGTGTCTGGAACTCATTACCTAAGACAAAGGTTCTAGATATCGCCCCTCTCTCTGGCCTGGCACAGCATAGGGGTGGGAATGAGACCAAAGCTCAAGTAATACTGTTCTCCTGGAACTTTAATCTCACTGAAGTGACACAGGATGAAAAAGTTTGGTTTGTTTATTGCAGAATTGCATCCTGACCAGATCATTCCTTCTAAAAAGCAGTTTTAACTCTTGCTTCCTCACTTTGCCTTGGTTTCCTGCCCATTCATAAATTCTCAATTCTTAGCCTCCCTTTGATTTTATGAACACTCATGTTTTTCAAATATATTTCCTCTTGTTTGAGGTAGCCAGAGTCAGGTTTTGTTGCTTGGAATCAAGGAGTTCTGTTATAATAATTCTATCAAAACAAATGGATATTACATATCAAAGTGGAGTGAGATGTTTGGGAGTGGGGCTGTGTTTCAATCCCAACTACGAAGTTAAGCAGTACGCTCAATAAAATAATCAAAATCGATTTTTTTTCATATTTACCATACAAAAGAATAAAATTCCTTCATTCCTCAATATTTCTAACTGCCAAGGCTTAGTGCACTGAATAACTATGTTGCCATTCTTATTTCTTCCCAAGGTTTTTCTACCTGTCTACTAGGGAAGACTGACTACTATTCCCATATCTGCATCAGTTGTTGGCTTTCTGATACCCTTTCCTGTAATTTTTTTTTTTTTTTTTTACACATGACAGAATTTCTTCCTTCTTCAATTCTAATTTACACTGTCTCTTCATTGAAAACGCCATTCAGTATTCAGTTTCTGAGAAGCTGTCTTTTATTAACCTCATTCCATTACTGGAAATCCAATTCGACACTTACATATATCATTTGCACTGCATTTGCACCTATTTCAGTTTGTGAATAGTTTTCGGTATGTGTATGTTTTAGCTTTTCCATTAAATTTCAAGCTCCTTAAAAGCTAGGACAAGTTCGTGTGTGTGTGTGTGTGTGTGTGTGTGTTTAATCCTCAATGTTTCTATTACAGAATTCTACATACAGTGAGGACTGATACTGTTGAATAACTGTTTTCACAAAGATTTTAAGAAGATATTTAAGAGGGAGCTGAATCTTGCAAAAGACTATTTAATAATTGTATTTGTACCTAACTGATATCTTGATAGAGTTTTAATACATGGAATTGCTGTGAATGTATATGCTTTTAACTTTTCCCTTTGAATGTTGAAACTAAAATAAGAATACATGAAAATAAAGCCCACTTATTTGAGAATGACAATTTGAAATTATACAATGATTCAGACCAAAGCAGGCTACAAGAAGCTACCAGCATTGTGTATCAATGATCCATTACCAATTGCATGGGAAGATTTCACTTTCTTAACACTTCTAACAGCTTGAAAATGGAAGCATCTTCTCCCAAGGCAAGCTGGGATGGTTTTGTTTCAGGTTGTCTCTGGGTAGTCTTTCTACCCTTTGGAGAATTCCCTGCAGACTAATGTTCAAAAGGATTGTTGTTTTGGTTGTACAGTCAAACCACACATTTTCCACCTTTTAACTGTTTCAAGACAGGATTCGTGGAACTTAGTTGCTCAAGGTTCTTCTTCACTAACAATGGCTGTAGTTCATTGTGTTATGGCTTTCAGAGTCTCTCTGAGTTTAGTAAGCTTTTTCCTGCAGTATCACTCATCAAGTCCTATATCACCAAGGCAAACAATACATTGATAACACATCCTTAGTGCCCTAGAAAGTCTGGGTTATATGGAAATTCAATTCAGGTCATTAAAATTTGACTTATAATTTTAGATATTTCAACTTCTGCAATTGTAGCTATCATTTTATATGAATCAAAATTACCTATGTGTATAAAGTTTATCATTAAGTGTAGACCCTCTATAAGCACTGTGTCTCAAAAAGAGTAGGTGATTTTGTAAAGTCAGTATCAGTGGTATCACAATGTTGAGTAAATCTTACACATGTTATTGTTCACTTGAAGGAGGAATAAAAACTGAGACGATAATGATATTAAGATTCCTCTATCGCAGTACTTCTCAACCTTTTATTCACAATTGTCTCCCTAAGGAGCCTTTCAAGACATTGTTTTCCTAATTACCACCCCACATGAAATTTTAATATACCGTCTGTGTACTACATGTACATTTATGCTTTATACATAAAAAGAGTAAGTACAAGGCTTACAATTTTTATTTAACGCATTTAAGAATGACTATTTTTTTTGATACTGCAGGTTCTTATTAGTTAACCTATTTGATACATATTAGTGTATACATGTCAATCCCAGTCTCCCAATTCATCACACCACTACTCCCCCAAGAATGACTAAATTTTTTTAAGTTAAAAGTTTAACTAGAGGGCTTCCCTGGTGGCGCAGTGGTTGAGAGTCCGCCTGCCGATGCAGGGGACACGGGTTCGTGCCCTGGTCCGGGAGGATCCCACATGCCGCGGAGCGGCTGGGCCCGTGAGCCATGGCCGCTGAGCCTGTGCTCCGCAACGGGAGAGGCCACAGCAGTGAGAGGCCCGCGTACCGCAAAAAAAAAAAAAAAAAAAAAAAGTTTAATTAGAAAATTGAAAAAAGCTATTAACATTTAACTTAGCTTTGTAACTGTATTTGCTGAACAATCTTTAATGAAACATATTTACTTATATAAATTTCAATGATTAAATTTAATATGAAACTAATTTATATAAATGCATGATAGAAATTAATCAAATTTCTAAAAATCATCCAAAATTGTTATAGTTCCAGCAAAAGTAAAATGATTAAATTTTAATTAATTGTTAAAATATATTTTTGGTGAACTGAACTTTTTAAGTTTTGCTTAAGAAAAAAATTTTTAACTTAACTGGCTGCTAGATAATCATTCAGATATTGTCAACTTTTTTTCTTTTCAGCATTTGATGCAATAAATGATGGATTGAATAATTTTTTATAAAATTAAATAACAAAATATAAACTATTGTAATTTAATTTTCAAAGCCCAAGTCACACACAAAAGCACTGAGGAACAAAATACACAGCATCACAAGGCAGCCAATGGCCACTAACAAGCAGACACAGGCCACCTCTCAGGTTACAACTTTGAGATCTAGCAATAGATCAGAAGTCCTCCAATCACAGCTGTATATTTGTCCTACTGTCATAGCCCTGATCTTGTACACAATGTGTACTTCCCATGAACTCAGTTGATGCTGCTCTTATGATACCCTAGCAAACCCAACAAGAGAAATTTAAACACTGAGGAATAAGATTTTCTCAGATAGGTTGAACTTTTCTGGGATACAAGGCATTATAATATTTAGGATATTGTTTGCTCTCCAAGAACCAATTCTTACTCCCTAGAGGGCAATATCACCGTCACTAAGAACGTATGCTGAATTTTAAAAAATCGTTTCATGTATTTATGTGCTCTTAAAGCTATGAGTCCAATGCTCTTCCCTCTTCTCTTTACCACAAATGTTTTTAAAAGAGCTGTCAATATGAGCTGTGTTCAGTTCCACACCATTCATTTACTCCTCGACCAATACAATGTGATTTCTAGTTCTACCACTTCACTGATACTGCCTTGGCTCTTGCTGAACACTTAGTAAGTATTTTCTAAATAGAAAAAGACCTTCTATATGTATTAACTCAACAATGCCTCCTTGGTACCTCTGCTTAAGTACTGTAATGTATTTGATAGTGCTGGCTGTCCCCCACCCAACACCAGCTTCCACAATACATCTCTTTTCTGGTTAATTGCTTATTTCAGCCTTTTCTCAGTTTACTGTGGTACAATTTGTCCCTTAAATATAGCCTGAACTTCAAGATTTTGTCATTCAGCGGCTTCTCCTTTTGCTTATATGCTCTCCCCTCAAAGTAACTGCAACCCTTCCTATAATTTCAATCATTTATTGTACATATGAAAATGACCACTGAATATCTCCATCGCCTGTTCATTGCTATTTGGATGTCCCACAGGAACCAGAAATTCAGCATAATCCAAACTAAATTCACGATCACACCCTACCTATACTTATGGTCTTCTCACCTAAAAGGCATCACAATCCAAAGCACCCTATTTTACCTAGAAACTGGGAATATATTTTTGTTCTTTCTTCCCCCCTTCCCCATGCCATCCCCCATCCATGATATCCAACCTAACTGTGTAACTATAAATTTTAGTTATTAATGCCTTTCACAGGAGTCATATCTTTTCTACTGCCACTGTCACTGTCCCGGTTTGTGCCCTTCTCTCTCATCTGCCTATTGCCAAGGGTCCCCTATTTTGATATCCCTTTTGGTTTCTTCTCTAATCCTCCTTCCATATCACATTTTTTTGAAAAATTCAAATCTAAATATGACACAGACTTGCTTTAAAGGTTATTCCCTCCTTTCTACAAAATCAAGTCCTTTTCATATGCTCTTGAATTGCTTTTCTAGTTTTATTTACCACCACGATAGACATCAGCCACCTCACTGAATAAACAATGCTCTCCCATGTCTCTGATTTTCATGTCGTTTCTTCTTTCTTGAGTGCTTCCTCTCTCTCTTTCTGATGGTCAAAACATCACACAAACAACAATCACCCTCTTCCCAAATCTGCCAAAATCCTCCCATTATACTCTGTATTTGTCTAAGGTAATCTAATGGAAGATCTATTGTTTGGGATCTCCTCTAGGCTAGAAACTGGCACAGTATTCTGTTAGAAGGTTTTTCTAGACTGTTAGCTACTTTCATATATTTGATAAAGTACATGATCTGAGACAGGAATACTCTTCAACATTAAAAATAACTACCTATAACTTGATTTTTAATAGGAAAAATAATCCTCATTCTTTCATACATGGACAATGAATGAATTCTATTAAAAATTCTGAAAATCTAATGAACCAGCACTGATTACATAGTCTCAGGTTTGTAAAGAGATATTCAGAAATGAAATAAAATTAATCAAACCTTAGGAAAGATCAACAGTTTAGCCTCACTTATCTATTGCACATCTGCCTGACCACATTATCTTAGTGCTTAAGCATCATTTTTGCATTTCAATGTGGCATTCTACCAGATTAATGCCCAAGACATTCCAGCTGCACTGCAAGCGAGTGAGTGGACATATAGGAATATTATGCACGGCTTGTATCATTGACATTGAGCAAAGGAAATGTGATTAGCACGAAATTGCATCTGACAGGGGAATCAGAAACCTGTCAAACACAATGACATGGATCCAATGTTTAGAAGGCAAAAGGGGGAAGAAAGGAGCAGGGTGGTCTGGCATGGAGACAGCAATAAAACACAACAGCGATGATAAATTAATTCATTTACTTATGAAAAATTAGAGGCTTCCACACACAGCTCTCATTTATAATCTTGTCAATCTGGTTGAGTAAATAAAAGGTTCTACAATATTAGTTGAAAACACAAGCAAGAGAGAGAAAATGCAAAATTTGGATTCTTGGCCTCGCTTTTAATCAAGTACAATAATTCTTTGGTATGAGCCACAATGGTCTTTGAAAGGAATTTTTCATTGGAGGATACATTCTATCACCTTCTGTACAGGTCCTCTTTCCTGGGCTTAAATTTAGAGAACTAGAACTCCAGGGCATAAGACCATCATGTTGCACTGAGCTTTGTGTTAGTTAGAAAAGGTGGTTAGACAAAAGGACACACCAAAATGGCCTCCACACTTGCTCTCGATGACTCTGAGAAGAGGAAGTGCAAAAATCAAAGCAGAGTCTTTTGATACCAAATGGTTATAGTCATTATATAGTTGTATAGTATTAGAGCATCACTCTAGGAAAAGTGATTGCCAGAGGCAATATCAAGGTTACATTCAAAATTCCTTTTATTTGTCAACCTAATAAGAGATGGTTCACAATCTCAGGATGGAGGCTTGGATGAACCATCCTTTTTGCCTTGCCATGCTCTGAACTGAAGAGGGCACTACCCAGGACCCTCTAATTGTTCTGGAAACACGTCCAAAAAGCGCTTTCTCACTATTATATATGAAAGGAGGAAATGCTCTTCTATTGCCCTCAAATTAATTAAATTGGGAATAAGAGCTAAGGAACAGAATCTGAAGGAAAAATCCAATGTGCTTGTCTAAATGGAAGACCTTTAGAAAATATGTGGCTGCCTGGAAGATGCAGCTAAGGAGAAGAGATTTCAGGACACAAAAACATCACTGTAACTCCTCATTTCAAGTCTCCAAAATAAAGCCTCTTCTCATATACAAAGCATTTTTAGAAATTCAAGTAAACTATAGTGTATAGATTATATTAAACAAGACTAGGAAGGGATTATTTATTAGATGAAAGATGAATTGTATTTAAAAGAGAGGAAGGTCATATTGATTTCATTAATAATAACTTAAAAATGGAAATATCTCAGATGCCCATTAACAGGAGACCAGATAAATAATTTGTAGAATATTCATACAATGGAATATTACTCAACATTAGAAAGAAGCTAACTACTATATACCCATAAAGGGGCAAATCTCAGAAGCATTATGCTGAGTAAAAATAGCCTTGCACAAAAGAATACATACTTTATAATTTGATTTATATGATGTTCTAAACCAGGCAAAACTAGTCTATGGTAGAAAACTATCAAAACGGTGGCTGCTGTTGGGGGCTGAGAATAGAGACTGAATAGGAAAAGGTGACTTCCAGGGGTGATGAAAATATTTTATATCTCCATAGGGGTTTGCATTACACAGGTGTATGTATTTGCCAAAACTCATCAAATGATAAACTTAGAATCTGCACATTGCATCATATGTAAATTTTACTTTGAAAAGATCCATAAATAATACTGAACTGTAGTTAATGATATGAATGCTAAAGTGTTAGGGGTGCATGCCTGTAATTACTGAGAAATGCATCCAAATATGGATTGAAGAATGAAGAGGGACAGATAGATGAATGTGTTCAGAAATAAAAGACAGGCAAAGCAAATATGGTAAAATGTTAATTGTAAAATTTAAGTGCTGAGTCTATGGGTCTTCACTGCATAATTTTTTCAAGTTTTCTGTAGATTTAAAAATTTTCAAAATAAAATGTTGGGAAAAAGTTGTGTGAAGGGTTGAGGAAATAATGAGTACTAGCTCTAAATGAAGAAGGGCTACAGTACAAAGACAGGGGTCTCAAGGATCACAGAGCAAGAAAAAGTCACCAGAAGCATTGAGCTACTGTGAAGTCATTGGCTTTAAGTGGCTCTAGCACTGGCTAGACACCCTTCACAGTGGGACAAATGACTAAGCCAGGAAAAACAGAAAAATCACAGAATCCTTCAGAAAGAACAAAGGACATTGTCATATCTTTAAAAACTGTAGTATTTTTCAATAACTTCTGCAAATTTTACACCTCAGCAAAAAAGCAACTGAAAGACTAATTTCTACATGAAGTTTCAAAGGAAGCCTAGCAAAGAAATTTCTTCCTTAGGAGAGGACACTATCAAGCATGATGATGTTTAAAAAACAAATTGTCTGTTTGTAATGTTTAAAATCCAACAACTTTCATCTTACATTAAGAATGTTCTCAAAGGAGAAATTCGAAGGTACATATATCACATTTTCTTCTACCCATTTAAATAACAATTTATTTCCTTCTTGGTTTAACTTGATTCCACAAAACAACTCTCCTGATGTCAGAATGTCCATTAAATCTTAGTAAAATGTATCAGGCTATACGTGCAGTGCTACAGCCCTTCTCAATTTTGTAAATTTTATTTTAATGGCTTTTATCAATAATGCAAGCTCTTGTAAACAAATCTAAGAAAAAAGCTTTCACTATTCCAAAGTGCAAATTCTAATATTTAATAGGACTAAAATAATGAAAATACAATCACTTTTAGTATTACTATTGCCAAGGTTCACTACTGAGGAAAAAAATAATACCTTACATTAGTCAGTATCCATGAATCATAATAATCATCCACAATAGCCTTTCAGAAACTAAAATAATTAACTTCTATTTGAACAACAAATGAAATGCCCTGAATAAAAGGAAAATATGTTTAATTGTCTACATTGTTAGTCAATACCTTTTTGATCTAAATTAGAAACAAAAATTATAAAATGTTAGTATTCTATCCCTGGGCTATAAAAAAAAATACAACTCTCAAATTTAAATCTCAGTGTTCACCTCTACTCCAAATTTCAGACTTCTGACAGTATTCACCAAATCCATAATTCACAGTCTTACATACCCAGTAAATCAACTCATCTTTCCGACTGCCCTGGACAAAAATCTTGGTGCATCCTTAGCTTTTCTTTCTCCCACTCTCCACACTATAAGTCTGTCAATCCTGACTATCAGGAATCAAAGCCACCGATGTGTCTTCCCTGAATTACAGGCTCGCCAACAGGCTCCTACCTCCTACCCTGCACAGCCTCTACTCCCCAAGACACAGTCAGATCATGTCCTTCCTCAGCTGAAAAGACCTTGCCGGATTCTGAGACTGCAGAATAAAAGCCAAGGGCTTAGAGTAACTTACAAGGCCCTGTTGGATCGACCCACGCATCAAGCACTGCCTACCTCCCAGGCTTCAAATACCACCTTCTTAGGGAGAACTTCCCTGATGACCCCATGTTAAGTTGCCCTTCCCTGGTTCCTCGTTCCCTCCCTCCCAACTCTGTATTTCTCCAAACCACTTAGCACCCTACGACATGTTATATATTTACTTACTTCTTTGAATTGAGAGAGGGCTCTCTTCATTAAAATGTTAAAACCCTGAGAACAGGGATTTCTATCCATTCTGTTCATTGCATTATGTATCCCCTCTACCTAGACAAATACTTGAAACCTTGTTGACACTCAGTAAGTATTTGTCAAATAAAAAAGAACTAAAATTTATTCCATATGCTAAAAGTTCAGAAAAGAAGAGTGAGTATCATGAGTCCTACCCACATTTGAAAAGGACTGTTTATGTAAATGGTCAAAAAATTACAATTAAGAATATGTGATATACTTTCTCGTTAAGAGAATTCTGTGAACAAATTGATCAGTTCTAACTAGTTTCATCACACAGAACCTTTATTATAAAAAACATCCACATCTTTAGACACCGAAAATACCTTCTAATTGAGCTTTTCTTACAAATGAATTCTTCTGGATTAGTTACCACTTAAAATGCAACAGCACTGATGGAAAAAAATGTAAATTTTAATAAATTCACAAAGCATTTTAAATATGCTACCTATATAAATTGGACCATTCTTACACTACTTTATTCAGTCTCTGGGTTGACAAAGGAAATTTTAAAATATTACATGTCTTCAGAGAATCTCTTTAATAATTCTGTGAATGAAACAGGAAGTGCTACATATGATTAAGAATCAATACAAAATTGAATCTAAAAAATGACCTATAAAGTCAAAATAACCATATGTATTGATATATATTTTAATGAAAGTGACAGTGAGTGAAATAATAGTTTGTTTCACAAGTGCATAAAATAGTCTTATATCAGGATGAAAGCATTTTTGCATGAATAGTGAAAAGTGAGTAGGTATATACCACCTGACCCTAATTTTTTTATCTTGGAAAATAAAATAACTGTTGAAGGTAAAGAGTTTAACAGATATTTTCAACAGCTATTAGTGCCAATATGCACAGTTATCACACTTTAAAGCACCCTGCTCTCCCTTCACTGAAGTCAACTATAAATTATGACCAAGGCAGTTACTGAACTCAAAATCAACCATGCAAACCTATCAAGAACACTTATAAGCCCACCACTCAAACTTCTAGCAGTAAATTCACAGCCACAGACCACAAATGAATTTTTAATTATTCCATATTTGATTTTTACAATGCTTTGAGACAAGCAATTATGAAAGGCACTTTATTTGTCTGATGTCATTAATATGCATCAGTGACAATGAAACCACAGAAAATCCTAGTGAACAGGGTATCTTGAGGGTTCATCATTACTTAAAGATTTGCCAATCTAGGAAGATGAAGTGTTGTGGAAGCCCCCAAATACTGTTATCTCGATTTCAGACTAGGAGGGTATGTAACTTCTAAGAACATTAAGCTCTCTAAAATATCTTACGTTTACTTGTAGGTTTTTCCAAGCCGAAAGTTGAGATTTAGTTCATTTAACTAAACTTCAGTGGCATTTTTCCACATATAACCCTGAAAATGTTATATACATGTAAAATATATACTAAAATACATAACTAAAATTTTATGGTAAAATACTGACTATTAAAATATCCATAACTCAAAATTTTCTTTAAATGATGCATAGCAACTTCCAGCACTACAATTATTACCAAAGGAACAACAGAAATTACTCATAAGCTTACTATGAAATATGGCTTCATTTTGAGGGAGGACTTCTCTGGAGAGGGGACTTTTCTAAAATTAAAATTAAATGTTATTAATTAGATAGTTTATTAAGTGTAGAATGGGCCCTTAGATGAAGTGAAAAGAAAGTAACATAATTTAACTTGGAGGAAAGAGTGGCTGAGAGAAGGGAACTAAAAAGAATATATGTTCATGTAGGGATTTTAAAAGGAATTAGCTAACAATATTCTCTATTTTCGTTAAGGAAATGTTTTCCAGATGTGACAAGTGTTTCTCCAGGCCATCCACTGAGAGGTACAGTAAGGGTGCAGATTGACAGCTGCACAATTTTCTCAGTACCTCAGCCCCTCCAAGCCATCCAGGAGTCCTAAACAGGTGAGGGAAGTGTGTGTGTGTGTGTGTGTGTGTGTGTGTGTGTGTGTGTGTGTGTGTGTGTGTGTGTGTGTGTTGGGGGAGGTCTCATTGCTGCCTCTCTATGATCTGTTTTCAGGGCTTTGGTATCTCTCCCCGGGTGTGTGTGTGTGTGTGTGTGTGTGTGTGTGTGTGTGTGTGTGTGTTGGGGGAGGTCTCATTGCTGCCTCTCTATGATCTGTTTTCAGGGCTTTGGTATCTCTCCCCGGGTGTGTGTGTGTGTGTGTGTGTGTGTGTGTGTGTGTTGGGGGAGGTCTCATTGCTGCCTCTCTATGATCTGTTTTCAGGGCTTTGGTATCTCTCCCCGGGTGTGTGTGTGTGTGTGTGTGTGTGTGTGTCTGTTGGGGGAGGTCTCATTGCTGCCTCTCTATGATATGTTTTCAGGGCTTTGGTATCTCTCCCCGGCCGAGTACCTGGTACAGCTTCTGAAAATTACAACCCAGTCCAGTGACACCCCTCACAGTCCTCCTAGGCTGCGGGTGAGAGCCCAGAGAAGCTGGCAGCCTTGACTCAGGAAGGCCGGAGCCTCTCCCCAGCACAAACATACTCCCTGTCCCTGGGCACCACACGCCTCCTGCTGGAGGCTCTTTCCCTGCCCCCACTGTCCGCCCTCAAACGCCCTCAGTTTTCATCTTTCTCTCTGCACAGCTGCTCCTAACCTTGGCAAGGCCATGTCATGCTGCCTGCTTTATAAGCTGGACTGGGGATGTCCATCGGGGGGGTCTCTTTCTGACTCTAGAGTATTCCTACAGGCTAATCTCCCTCTTCTTGGGCAGGAAGCAGCTCTCACCTACTACTTGTCATTGGTGGTCGCTTCCATTTCCACACCCTTGGTCAGATGCCCCAATTTCCATCAGCGGACTTACTCATTTCATTCCCTTCCCTCCTGTTCTCGTTTTCTCTTCCTCCCCTGCTCTAGCTGTCATTACACCAGAAGAAAAGAGTTTACCTGATTACTGGAGGAATTTCAGTTACATTTAAGGATAACGCTTCCGTCTTTTTAATTTTCACCATCACCAAAAACAACCAAACCCTTACTGAGTAAAGTTTACTGCATGCACAAGATAATGCTAAGCCAAAGGTTTTTGAACTTTCTTGGTTCACAGGGCCGTTCGTATCTCAGTAATGTGTTCACGGTGACTTCAGGCTAAGTAAAATGCCTGACAGTTCAATTCATTAAGTAGTAAAGTCCAAAGAATTTAATTATTCATATCCTAAAAAAAAAAAACAACCCTCAGTAGCCATTTGAGAAAATACATATAAATTGAACAAAAATATTTTTATTTAATTCTTAAATAAACACAGTTACTAACTAATGGGATGCATATGCCTACTAGGCACTATACAGCTTACTAAACCAGACGCCAACTCCCTCATTTCCTGCTCCACAATGATGATCACATGGTACTTTTGAATCACAGAAACGGAACTGCATGTGGTATTTCACAGAAGTTTAAAATATTATGCAGTGCCCCTGTGTGTTTTCTGTAGCACCGCCTGGGTGCTCATGGTTTGGGTACCATGAGAACTGTGTCTAAGCATTATCTCATAATCCTCTCATGGTCATATAAAGTCAGTACTATCATCAGAAGAGGAAATCAAAGCAATATTACACAGCTCTTAAGTGGTAGGGCTGGATTCAATTCCAGAGAGTGTGATTCTGGAGCACACGAGTGTCAGCGATCTAGGCAGAGAACATACTCAACTGAGGAATACAACAGAATATTTCCATAAAAGGTTATGAACTTTTGTCCCTTGAATATTTTTTTAGGAACCAATCCTTCAACTGCCATCTTTCTATGATGGTCAGCATAGAATTGGGGATTTATGAGATAAAATATCTCTTGTGAACATAGTATTAAACGCAATAAGAAAACGTTGTGAAAAAGTTAAACATTTGGAAACTTCATTTTATTAACATGCACGATGCTCATTTTACCTGTAGGCTAAATCACCATCAGTGGGCTGAATTCATTTCCATGATAAACGATAATGGCCCCCCTTTGAAAGTCATCACTTTAATGCTTCCAAACATCTATTTGTCATGGTTGTATTCAGATTAGCCAGATGAACATGGAAGAATTCTGATAAATGTGGGGAGAAGGGAACAAACAGGAGCTAAAGTAAAATAGGACGTGTAACAGTGCTGGGGACAAATAAAGAACCCAAACATTCCTTACTCAGCCTCTTAGTTTTTCATATAGTTTTATATAGCTATTCCCTGATTAAACTTTCAAGATTTTTCCCACCTTGCTGCTTAATAATTTGACAGACTTGCCTATATTCAATATCAAAAAGCAAACACACTTTGGGCATGCTGCAAGATAAATTCTTAACTGCTCCTAGTGATTATCTCTCCATAAAACAAATCTACTGCTTGAAATGCATTTAAAGTCTGTATACTTTATACTTTTAAAATCGGTAAAACTGTTACTAATGTATATATTTACACAAAAAGATACCTTCTTTAAACATATAAAATCCCTATGAAAATCAAGACAAACACATTGACTCATAAAATATTTAATATATATAACAAATGCAAATTTCAGGTCAACTGTATACTGTATTGACTTGGGTTATTCCTTTAAAGCAATGTAGGGAAGATTCAAAGGTATAAAAATATGTGATTAAAAGGCTACAAGCATTTTACATTGAAGTATATAAACCAAGAGTTAGCATCACTTCCAAATTCTCAAGCATTTTTTATGTAGCATGTTAATCTATTGAATCTGCTTTGAAATCATCTTATAATGTTTCTAAAACATTTAAACCAGAATACCCCACGTGCCTCTGCCAGAGAGAAAGCTAAACAAATAACCCAAATAAATCTAGTCTGGAAAACTGGGAGCACTTCTAAAATGTCCTTTTGTGATCCCAAGCTATCTTTAAACTTAATCATTTCAACCAACAAATTCATGCAAAATTTTCACTGCATCCAATAATATATTAATTTATTTAAATATATGTTTTGTTTCCCTAAACCTTCAAGTAAATTGTTGTTATGGGCAGATGTCCCGTGCTTAATTGTGACTTTCTGTGGATGTTTTCAAACAGCCACATATACCCTAAGGTACATATATCAAAGGTTGAAAATCGCATTGCTGCATCATAGAAAAGCACTGTTGCAGACTGAAATGAAAGTTTCTGAGCCCAGAAGCAAATTCCTGATAACGTTCTATCCTTATGAAATGGAGAAATCTTCGAACACTTAACAAAGAAACTTTTCTGAATTATTAAAGATGTACTGATGAGTTCTTGGCTCCCAAAATGTTATAGAAACTAGAAAATATAACTGTATCATGGCTTCTGGCCACTGGTGTTCTCGAGACTTCCTGATAACCAGGTGAACACCTCTGATGATGGGGAGGCCAAGACTGTAGCTGATGGTGATAGAAGCTCCCGAGCACAGTGTACCTGGCACTGTGCTGGGCACCTCACATACAGGAGCATACTAAAATATTTACGCTTCCTTCCTAACCTGGAATCACCTGAACATCTACTCCATCATCCTGCTCCAGCACAATTAGAAGCGATTACCTGTCACACACTGTCTTGTCTGTCGGCACACTCGTCTGTTTGCTCATTTCTGCAAGCATTATTGAGCCATGCCCATGTACCCGGTGCTTGAAACGCTCACAGACACACCAAGAAAATGAGAATATTAACACAATGCCATAAAATGAATTAATAACTTATGAGCAATGCAGCAATATTATTAAAACTGGCACCTTTGCTTAATATCAAATTATTAGTTCTGCACCCCTTTTATGAACCAGATCCTATTGTTACACTGATCTTACTCATACGTGTAGGCAAGACATAAATTTCTCCCTCAAAAGCCACACATCTTAGGGTTGTTTCTGACTCATCAAAATGTTTTATTCTCTTTTTCATATTTTTGTTCAATCTTGCTAATATTTTATTTCTTTCTCTTCATCTAGACCTCCACTTCTCTTAGCTAGAAAGTACAGAATCAGTATTTTTTTACAATGGTTACTCCGTTTCTTCCCTCTCAATTTTCTGCCTCCCTAGTTTTCCTTCCTTAGATCATTTTCTTCCTCGCCAAAAAAGTTCTCTTTAAAACAAAAAAGAAAATGAAAAAGTTCACCCAGGTCCAGTTGATTTTTTTTTTTTTTTTAAGGTCTTAGCCCAGCTATCCACTACACTAAGGAAAAGTATCAAAGTTCTCAACCTATTTTATAAAACCTTCAGACTCTGGGAAACCTTGCCTCTCTTTATAATCTCTTACCTAGTCCCCAGCTGTTTTCTCTTCATTTAAGGTCACTATTACACTATTTCTTCAACTGATTACATTTTTCAGTTCTTCATGTTTTCTTCCCAAGAGCATTTCCCTTGGAATGCCTTCTTAACACAGGTTCACCTATACCCCTCCCCATTCACCATCTAATCAGCTCATAACGCTCAATCCCCTCGTATACCACTTCCAACAATGAGCTAGATCATGATCATTACTTCCTATACACTTCTGTTTACACTGTTTCTTTTATTTGGAATGCCTTCCTTTCTGCTGTATGAGAAAAACACTTTAAAAA
This sequence comes from Kogia breviceps, assembly GCF_026419965.1. NCBI lineage: Eukaryota > Metazoa > Chordata > Mammalia > Artiodactyla > Physeteridae > Kogia > Kogia breviceps. The sequence continues at coordinate 171,133,444 of NC_081311.1, read as the reverse complement.
TCTAAATGTCTAGCAACAGAGAAAAACTGTATTAATTGTGACAGTTTCACATACTAGAATATTGTGCAAGAAATTTGATTTTGATTCCAAAAGTAAAATCACCCATGTTCCCGCCACTTCTTGAAATTATACAAACTAAATGAAAGTCTCTTCCAAAACTCTGAACTCCACCCACCAACAAATTACGCCAACCTTCAAGGTAACCACTAATAATTATGTCAACTTTCTTTCTTTTTTTTTTTAACATCTTTATTTGAGTATAACTGTTTTACAATAGTGTGTTAGTTTCTCCTTTACAACAAAGTGAATCAGTTATACATATACATATGTTCCCAATGTCAACTTTCATGTTGGTACTCTATCTTCATTTTAGGAGTGATGGTTATTATTTTTATATAAATTTATTTATTTTATTATTTATTTTTGGCTGCGTTGGCTCTTCATTGTTGTGCACAGGCTTTCTCCAGCTGTGGCGAGCAGGGGCTATTCTTCATTGCGGTGCACGGGCTTCTCATTGCGGTGGCTTCTCTTGTTGCGGAGCACGGGCTCTAGAGCACAGGCTCAGTAGTTGTGGCACATGGGCTTAGTTGCTCCGCGGCATGTGGGATCTTCCCAGACCAGAGCTCGAACCCGTGTCCCCTGCATCGGCAGGTGGATTCTTAACCACTGTGCCACCAGAGAAGCCCATGATGGTTAATTTTAAGTGTCACCTTGATAGAGCCCCAGACTGCTCAGATATTTGGTTAAATATTCTATTTCTGTAATGGTGATTTTGGATGAGGTTAACATTTATATCAATAGACTGAGTAAAGCAGATTGTTCTCCCTAATGTGATTGGGTCTCATCCAATCAGTTGAAGGCATGAAGAGACAAAAAGTCTGACCTTACCCTGAGTAAGAGAAGAGTCTTCTGCCTGACTGCCTTGGAACTGGGACATCAGCTTTTTTTCCTGCTTTTGGATTCAGACTGAAACATTGACTCCTCCTGGTTGTCATGCTTTTGGACTGAAATTGGAAGTAAACCAACAGCTCTCCTGCGTTTCCAGCTTACCAACTCACCCTGCAAATCCTGGGATTTGCCAGACTCCATAGCTGCATAAACTAATACCTTATAACAAATCTCTTTACACACACACACACACACACACACACACACACACACACACACACACACCCTGTGGGTTCTGTCTCCGGAGATCTAACAGAACAGGTGAGGACACTGAGGTTCACAGAAGTTCAGTAACATATCCTTAGCTTCACAGAGCTAACAAGCGGAAAACTTATCAAATCCAAGTAATCTGGCTCTGTAATCTGTGCCTGTGAGCATTTCACTCTGTATTTATCATAGAACTGTTCCAAGAGCAGTGCACACAGATTTATATTGTTCTGGGGGAGAATGAATAGTATGTATGTGGCATATATTTCCAACCATTCTAACATGAGCGATATGAATGGGCATTTATGTGTGATTTTTTAAGAGCATTACTAACAATGCTGCAATAAACATCCTTTTATGCCTATCTTTGTATTTTTTAAATTTATGTAGCATGAATTCCTAGCCGTGTAATTTCTACGTGAAGGAGTATGTGCATTTTCAATTTTAACAGATGTAGACAAATTACTTTCCCTAATAATTGTACCAATTTACACTCTTGACAAAAGTTTATGGCAGTGCCCTTTCTTGTTTTAAGGCGTGATTATGTGTATGGTTCCTAACTATACAACCTCTGAACCTTCCTGCATACTGTTGAGCTACATTAACTCCTGGTCCTTTTGGCTTAAATTAGTTACAAGCAACACAAACCAATTCTGCTGAAGAACAAAACTGGTAATATGAAGCCACTCAACTATTTTGTCACCCACATTCATGCCCTTAACTTTATCTAAGCCATAAGGTCTCATGAGGTTTTTTTTTTTGTTCTCCAGTACATTTTACCTAAGTCAAACACATTATCTTTACGGAAATTCCTTGGTCAAATAGTCTTACAGACCTACAGAAAAGAAAAGAGGTATTCTAGCTAGACAATCTTTTTGGATCTCTGGTAGCATCAATTACTCTTTTAGGTGCTACTAATTCATCTGGTTCACAGAGAAGGCACGAATTATAAAAGGATGGCATTAAGCCCAACAGAGTCCAGGCTCAATTACAACATTTTCCTCCCTTGACTTTCTGGTACTTAAGCCTCTTGTATTGTTTTCTATCTCCTAGACTTTAATACTTTGTAGAATATTATGCAAATGCTAAAGTAACTTATTTTTGTATGAAAAAAGAATAGTAGTGATTTCCCCCAATGGGCAACTCTGAATATCATTTCTTTAAAAAAGATATCCCCACTTGATAGGTTAGTTTAAAGATACTGCTAACATTTTACTATCCTTGAAGTATGAGTCATGAGAACAACGGTCAAGGAAGAGATCTGGTATTTTAGTTCAATTTCTTCTACCTGCTTTTTGTATGAACTTGGGCAACTCATTTATATAGGATTCAATTTCACCTTCAATATGTGATAATTATATTAAAGTATATTTAAATTACCTTTTAGCTCAAAATTTTTATGATACATTGGTTAAGAAGTCTTAACATGTGTTCATATTTCTTAATGTCCTTACTATTTCCTTTTCTATCATTATTCTGTTGCATTAAAAGCTCAAAGAAGGAAGAAATCGTATCTGTTTAACTCATTTGGTATAGGATACCACCAAGGGGCTTAGAAAATGCTTTATTATTATAGACAAGCTAGTAACAATATAATTTGCAGTGAATCCAATGTGTGTCAAAAACAGGGAGAACTTTTAAAAAACTTTACAGAAACAAGTCTGAGAAATCATGTAAATCAAGACAGTCTTTCAATATTAATAAAAAGACACAATTTTATGACAATGCACTGATTGAACTCTGAATCCAATGAAAATAAGTCTTTGGCTGAGCCCAAAATGTCCCTTGCATTAATATCAAGACCTACAGAGGAAAACTGTCTGCAAAGAATGAATTCTTCTGTATTATCAGCAGGATGCTTTAGGGATATTAGCTGCATTGGGAATTTTTCTCCTGAGGGATTTTACTACATATTATAATTTACCTTCAAATGAAAAAGTAGAAGGTATACTAAAATTTAAGCTTTTAAAGACAAGACCTAGAAGCATAGCCTTGTGGATTCAGATCATCTATCACAGATGCAGTCATAGTCTTCCACAGACATTTTCCCAGTGGCTAAAAAAGCTTAAACACCTTTTATTTTTCAAAAGGAAATACCGGAGAGGACTGGGTTTGGCGGTGTGAACACAGTCTGAAGGGGTTAGCGCACCACGGCTAGCGGGAGGGAGACCAGGAGAAGTCTGGAGCTGCCGAAGAGGCAAGAGACCTTTTCTTCCCTCTTTGCTTCCTCGGGCGCGAGGAGAGGGGATTAAGTGCGCCGCTTAAAGGAGCTCCAGAGACGGGCACGAGCCGCGGCTATCAGCGTGGACCCCAGAGACGGGCATGAGACGCTAAGGCTGCTGCTGCCACCACCAAAAAGCCTGTGGGCAAGCACAGGTCACTCTCCACACCTCCCCTCCCGGGAGCCTGTACAGCCCGCCACTACCAGGGTCCCGGGACCCAGGGACAACTTCTCCGGGAGAACGTGCGGCGCACTTCAGGCTGGTGCAACGTCACGCCGGCCTCTGCCGCCGCAGGATCGCCCGGCATCCGTACCCCTCCCTGCCTCCCGGCCTGAGTGAGCCAGAGCCCCCAAATCAGCTGCTTTAATCCCATCCTGTCTGAGCTAAGAGCAGATGCCCTCAGGCGACCTACACGCAGAGGTGGGGCCAAATCCAAAGCTAAACGCCAGGAGCTGTGCAAACAAAGAGGAGAGGGGGAGGTCTCTCCCAGCAGCCTCAAAAGCAGTGGATTAAAGCTCCACAATCAAACTGAAGTGTCCTGCATCTGTGGAATACCTGAATAGACTGCAAATCATCCCAAGTTGAGGAGATGTACTTTGGGAGAAAGATATCTTATTTTTTTCCCCTTTTTCTCTTTTTGTGAGTGTGTATGTGTGTGCTTCTGTGTGAGATTTTGTCTGTATAGCTTTGCTTTCACCATTTGTCCTAGGGTTCTGACCGTCCCAGTTTTTTGTTGGTTCTTTTTTGCTTTTTAAAATTTTTATTCTTATTATTTTTTATTTTAATAACTTAATTTTATCCTAGTTTACCTTCTTCCCCTCTTCCTTTCTTTCTTCCTTCCTTTCTTTCTTCCTTCCTTTCCTTTCTATTTTTTCTCCCTTTTATTCTGAGCCATGTGGATTAAAGGCTCTTGGTACTCCAGCCAGGTGTCAGGGCTGTGTCTCTGAGGTTGGAGAACCAACTTCAGGACACTGGTCCACAAGAGACCTCCCACCTCCATGTAACATCAAACGGTGAAAATCTCCCAGAGATCTCCATCTCAACACCAAAACCCAGCTTCACTCAACAACCATCAAGCTACAGTGCTGGACACCCTAGGCCAAACAACTGGCAAGGCAGGAACACAGCCCCATCCATTAGCAGAGAGGCTGCCTAAAATCATAATAAGGCTACAAACACCCATAAACACACCATCAGATGTGGACCTGCCCACCAGAAAGACAAGATCCAGCCTCATTCACCAGAACAGAGGCACTAGTCCCCCCAACCAGGGAATCTACTCAACCCACTGAACCAACCTTAGCCACTGGGGACAGCCACCAAAAACAACAGGAACTACGAACCTGCAGCCTGCAAAAAGGAGACCCCAAACACAGTAAGATAAGCAAAATGAAAAGACAGAAAAACACACAGCAGATGAAGGAGCAAGGTAAAAACCCACCAGACCTAACAAATGAAGAGGAAATAGGCAGTCTACCTGAAAAACAATTCAGAATAATGATAGTAAAGATGATCTAAAATCTTGGAAATAGAATAGAGAAAATGCAAGAAACATTTAACAAGGACCTAGAAGAACTAAAGAGGAAGCAAGCAACAATGAACAACACAATAAATGAAATTAAAAATACTCTAGATGGGATCAATAGCAGAAAAACTGAGGCAGAAGAATGGATAACTGACCTGGAAGATAAAATAGTGGAAGTAACTACTGCAGAGCAGAATAAAGAAAAAAGAATAAAAAGAACCAAAGACAGTCTCAGAGACCTCTGGGACAACATTAAACGCACCAACATTCGAATTATAGGGGTCCCAGAAGAAGAAGAGAAAAAGAAAGGGACATAGAAAATATTTGAAGAGATTATAGTTGAAAACTTCCCTAATATGGGAAATAGTTAATCAAGTCCAGGAAGCACAGAGAGTCCCATACAGGACAAATCCAAGGAGAAACACACCAAGACACATATTAATCAAACTATCAAAAATTAAATACAAAGAAAACATATTAAAAGCAGCAAGAGAAAAACAGCCCAGCCGCTCCACGGCACGCGGGACCCTCCCAGACCAGGGCATGAACCCGCATTGCCTGCATCGGCAGGTGGACTCCCAACCACTGTGCCACCAGGGAAGCCAAATAACATACAAGGGAATCCCCATTAGGTTAACAGCTGATCTTTCAGAAGAAACTCTGCAAGCCAGAAGGGAGTGGCAGGACATATTTAAAGTGGTGAAGGAGAAACACCTCGAACCAAGATTACTCTACCCAGTAAGGATCTCATTCAGATTTGAAGGAGAAATTAAAACCTTTACAGACAAGCAAAAGCTGAGAGAGTTCAGCACCACCAAACCAGCTTTACAACAAATGCTAAAGGAACTTCTCTAGGCAAGAAACACAAGAGAAGGAAAAGACCTACAAGAACAAACTTGAAACAATTAACTAAATGGTAATAGGAACATACATATCGATAATTACCTTAAATGAAAATGGATTAAATGCTCCCACCAAAAGACACAGACTGGCTAAATGGATACAAAAACAAGACCCATATATATGCTCTCTACAAGAGACCCACTTCAGATCTAGGGACACATACAGACTGAGAGTGAGGGGATGGAAAAAGATATTCCATGCAAATGGAAATCAGAAGAAAGCTGGAGTAGCAATTCTCATATCAGACAAAATAGACTTTAAAATAAAGACTATTACAATAGACAAAGAAGGACACTACATAATGATCAAGGGATCTATCCAAGCAGAAGATATAACAATTGTAAATATCTATGCACCCAACACAGAAGCACCTCAATACAGAAGGCAAATACTAACAGCTGTAAAAGGAGAAATAGACAGTAACACAATCACAGTAGGTGACGTTAACACCCCACTTTCACCAATGGACAGATCATCCAAAATGAAAAGAAATAAGGAAATACAAGTTTTAAATGATACATTAAACAAGATGGACTTAATTAATATTTATAGGACATTCCATTCAAAAACAACAGAACACACATGAACATTCTCCAGGATAGATAATATCCTGGGTCACAAATCAAGCCTTAGTAAATTTAAGAAAATTGAAATTGTATCAAGTATCTTTTCCGACCACAATGATATGAGACTAGATATAAATTACAGGAAAAGATCTGTAAAAAATACAAACACATGGAGGCTAAAGAATACACTACTTAATAACAAAGTGATCACTGAAGAAATCAAAGAGGAAATCAAAAAATACTTAGAAACAAATGACAATGCAGACACGAAGACCCAAAACCTATGGGATGCAGCAAAATCAGTTCCAAGAGGGGAGTTTATAGCAATACAATCCTACCTTAAGAAACAGGAAACATCTCGAATAAACAACCTAAACTTGCAGCTAAAGAAATTAGAGAAAGAAGAATAAAAAATGCCAAAGTTAGCAGAAGGAAAGAAATCATAAAGATCAGATCAGAAATAAATGAAAAAGAAATGAAGGAAACGATAGCAAAGATCAATAAAACTAAAAGCTGGTTATTTGAGAAGATAAACAAAATTGATAAACCATTAGCCAGACTCATCAAGAAAAAAAGGAAGAAGACTCAAATCAATAGCATTAGAAATGAAAAAGGAAAAGTAACAACTGACACTGCAGAAATACAAAAGATTATGAGAGATTACTACAAGCAACTGTATGCCAATGAAATGGACAACCTGGAAGAAATGGACAAATTCTTAGAAATGCACAACCTGCCAAGACTGAATCAGGAAGAAATAGAAAATACGAACAGACCAATCACAAGCACTGAAATTGAAACTGTGATTAAAAATCTTCCAGCAAACAAAAGCCCAGGACCAGATGGATTCACAGGTGAATTCTATGAAACATTTAGAGAAGAGCTAACACCTACCCTTCTCAAACTCTTCCAAAAGATAGCAGAGGGAGGAACACTCCCAAACTCATTCTACGAGGCCACCATCACCCTGATACCAAAACCAGACAAAGATGTCTCAAAGAAAGAAAACAATAGGCCAATATCATTGATGAACATAGATGCAAAAATCCTCAACAAAATATTAGCAAACAGAATCCAACAGCACATTAAAAGGATCATACACCATAATCAAGTGGGATTTAGCCCAGGGATGCAAGGATTCTTCAGTAAATGCAAATCAATCAACGTGATACACCATATCAACAAACTGAAGGAGAAAAATTATATGATCATCTCAATAGATGCAGAGAAAGCTTTTGACAAAATTCAACACCATTTATGATAAAAACCCTCCAGAAAGTATAGAGGCATAGAGGGAACTTTCCTCAACATAATAAAGGCCATATATGACAAACCCACAGCCAGCATTGTTCTCAATGGTGAAAAACTGAAACCATTTCCTCTAAGATCAGGAAAAAGACAAGATTGCCCACTCTCACCACTCTTATTCAACATAGTTTTGGAAGTTCTAGCCACAGCAATCAGAGAAGAAAAAGAAATAAAAGGAATCCAAATGGGAAAAGAAGAAGTAAAGCTGTCACTGTTTGCAGATGACACAATACTATACATAGAGAATCCTAAAGATGCTACCAGAAAACTACTAGAGCTAATCAATGAATCTGGTAAAGTAGCAGGATACAAAATTAATGCACAGAAATCTCTAGCATTCTTATACACTAATGATGAAAAATCTCGGAGTGAAATTAAGAAAACACTCCCATTTACCACTGCAACAAAAAGAATAAAATACCCAGGAATAAACCTACCTAAGGCAACAAAGGACCTGTATGCAGAAAATTATAAGACAGTGATGAGAGAAATTAAAGATGATACAAATAGATGGAGACATATACCATGCTCTTAGATTGGAAGAATCAACTTTGTGAAATAACTCTACTACCCAAAGCAATCTACAGATTCAATGCAATCCCTATCAAACTACCACTGGCATTTTTCACAGAACTAGAACAAAAAACTTCACAATTTGTATGGAAACACAAAAGACCTCGAATAGCCAAAGCAATCTTGAGAACGAAAAATGGAGCTGGAGGAATCAGGCTCCCTGACTTCAGACTATACTACAAAGCTACAGTAATCAAGACACTATGGTACTGGCACAAAAACAGAAATATAGATCAATGGAACAGGAAAGAAAGCCCAGAGATAAACCCACACACACATGGTCACCTTATCTTTGATAAAGGAGGCAAAAATATACAATGAAGAAAAGACAGCCTCTTCAATAAGAGTAGTGCTGGGAAAACTGGACAGCTTCATGTAAAAGTATGAAATTAGAACACTCCCTAACACCATACATAAAAATAAACTCAAAATGGGTTAAAGACCTAAATGTAAGTCCAGACACTATCAAACTCTTAGAGGAAAACATAGGCAGAACACTATGACATAAATCAGAGCAAGATCCTTTTTGACCCACCTCCTAGAGAAATGGAAATAAAAACAAAAATAAACAAATGGGACCTAATGAAACTTAAAAACTTTTGCACAGCAAAGGAAACCATAAACAAAACCAAAAGACAACCCTCAGAATGGGAGAAAATAGTTGCAAATGAAGCAACTGACAAAGGATTAATCTCCAAAATTCATAAGCAACTCATGCAGCTCAATAACAAAAAAACAAACAACCCAATCCAATAATGGGCAGAAGACCTAAATAGACATTTGTCCAAAGAAGATATACAGATTGCCAACAAACACATGAAAGAATGCTCAACATCATTAATCATTAGAGAAATGCAAATGAAAACTACAATGAGATATCATCTCACACCGGTCAGAATGGCCATCATCAAAAAATCTAGAAACAATAAATGCTGGAGAGGGTCTGGAGAAAAGGGAACACTCTTGCACTGTTGGTGGGAATGTAAATTGATACAGCCACTATGGAGAACAGTATGGAGGTTCCTCAAAAAACTACAAATAGAACTACCATATGACCCAGCAATCCCACTACTGGGCATATACCCTGAGAAAACCATAATTCAGAAAGAGTCATGTACCAAAATGTTCACTGCAGCTCTGTTTACAATAGCCAGGACATGGAAGCAACCTAAGTGTCCATCAACAAATGAATGGATAAAGATGATGTGGCATATATATACAATGGAATATTACTCAGCCATAAAACAAAACGAAACTGAGTTATTTGTAGTGAGGTGGATGGACCTGGAGTCTGTCATACAGAGTGAAGTAAGTCAGAAGGAGAAAAACAAATACCGTATGCTAATACATATATATGGAATCTAAGAGAAAAAAAAAATGTCATGAAGAGAGTAGGGGTAGGTCGGGAATAAAACACAGACCTACTAGAGCATGGACTTGAGCATATGGGGAGGGGGAAGGGTAAGCTGTGATGAAGTGAGAGAGTGGCATGGACACATATACACTACCAAACGTAGGGTGGATAGCTAGTGCGAAGCAGCCGCATGGCACAGGGAGATCAGCTGGGTGGTTTGTGACCACCTAGAGGGGTGGGATAGGGAGGGTGGGAGGGAGGGAGCCACAAGAGGGAGGAGATATGGGAACATATGTATATATATATAACTGATTCACTTTGTTATAAAGCAGAAACTAACACACCATTGTAAAACAATTATACTCCAATAAAGATGTTAAAAAAAAAAAAAAAGCAAATACCATCATCACTTCAATTTTTTCCAATATACCTAGTTCTCTGGAGAAAAGCTGAAATTTCCAAAGAATGTACATTATCTGTAAATAACATACATTCTCCAGGATAACAACCTAAGCATGCCAATTCAAATGGTTTAGGAATCAATGCAGATTAAATAATCCCATGTAAAATGTTTAATATAAAAGCAAGCCTGGGAAAAACACAACTTGGTGACCACACTACAGAGAAAGCCTTCTCCATAGCTGGAAGTCAGGCTGAATATGACAACAAATTCTGAACTTACTCCTTTCATAAATATTAGTTAGGCAGCTTATATATCTCTCAAGCTGTGGTTATTAGGCAGAACAATAGTTGCTAAATTACCAACATAAGGGAAGGCACTGAAATTATAGCATGGATGCCACATTGAGCAAAAGAAATAATTATCAATAACAGTCTAAACACCATGTGTTCTCTAGTTAATAAGATCTACTGCCCATACACACAACTGGCATGGGAGGAGAATTCTCTCTCCCTGATATTCATTCATTTACACACACACACACACACACACACACACACACCATGCATGCTCGCCAAGGAAAGGAGAAAACGAAGGATGAAAAGGGGCTTTGGCATTCTAACTGCAATTGTCACTTTTCTATGAGATGAGAGAGTTATTGGGGGCATCAAAGCATGAAAAGTCTGACTCTAAATGAGTTGCGTTCTCACAGGGATACCTACTCTACAACCCTTTACAGAGAAGACTGGAATGGCTCTTTTCACCTCTTTGACCAAATGGTTACAGTCCAAATAATACATTGTGCCCTCTCAGTTTAGCCAGAGAAAAAGTACTTAATCAGTTACCCAGTCCAGCCAAGGAATAAAAGGTGCTGCTACATGACTTACAAATTACAATCAGAAATTCTTTAAATGTACCAAGAGTCAGCAAAATCACTTTAAACCAAAAGCAGAGTAATGGTCACAACTGCCCCTACAGTCCTGTCCCCTTTTTGCCTTCCACCTCATTTGGAAAGGCATCTGGATTTTCATTTTCTTAGATTAACTCTTAAAATGTCTTAGTCTTTCACCTGTTATCTTCATTTCTCTCTACTCCCACTGACTCAGCATCTTCTCATTTCCAGGAATGTTTTCAAGTGTTAAATACTGCTGGAAGGCTGCCACTGGTCTTCAAAAGTCATTTTTTCCCCTATTAACCCATTTAAATTGTGTGCTGAGTTCCTGCATCTTGAACAACCTAAGTGGGGAACAGCTGCCCCCCAATACCTAATTTTAGCACCCCCGCTCCACTTCCTACTGGCCGCTCTCAATTGCGCCCAGCACGAGCTCAGCCCGTCACCTACAGCAGAGGTTTGACACGTGCCTCTTTGAGGCTCAGGGTGCACTCTTCTGAAAGTCATTCCAGAGGGAAAACAGCTTTTTTTTTTTTTTTTTTTTTAAGTATTAACGCATCCTGAACAAAGTTTTAAAAACAGTTACATTTAGTGATCCTGAATATATTTATATTTGGTTACTGGAATATCTTACTTTTAAGTGGTGAAGCCGTTTTTCTTTCAACAGAAGTCTTAGACTGAACCACAATTTATTAAACAGACTTAAAGGAAAATGATAGAGAGCTATACCAGTGAAGACCAGGGAGAAGGGCCAGAAACCTACTCCATGACTCCCCTCTTCTCTTTCCCTTCCTCCCCACCATGCCATGCCCCAAGGGCCACCAAATGCATCCATTCCCCAGCCCTGTTTGATAAGTACTGCTGAGAACACATCACTATTCCTCCAGTTGCTTCTTTTTTAATATTTACTTTGTCTCTCCTTGGTTAAACTCAAGGACACAAGGAGGAACAGTAGTACAGTATTGCTGTGTACTGGGGACTTCTATATGCGATCTCCATTAATTCTCACAACCACCTAGCAATTTAGAGTTTAAGCAATATTATTGCCCCCAGGAATATAGAGAAGCCATGATTAAATCCCAGGTTTATCTTACTACAAAGCCTATGCTCTTTTCACTTCACTACACGGCCTCTCCAAGTCTTTAATAAAAATCAACAGGCCACTTAACTCAGTACAACAGTCATTTAGTAACGTAGCTACACGCTACATAATAATTTTTTTAAATCTTAAAAAAAAAATTAACACTAACAAATGTGTGGACCTAAAATTAATTTTGAATAAAACAAAGTTGAAGAACAAAAATGTCGTGAAACATATAAAAGGTCATCAAATGGATTGATGTGCTTTTTAAAAGTGAAGTAGATTAAAAACAAAAATAGATAATAAAAGATAAAAGAGATAATATCCCAATTAACGTCCCGATTTTATTTAATTTTTTAAGAAAACAGTTTATGGACATTATAGAATTTCTAAAAATCAGTAGAAATGAAAGAAACTGCTATAACTAATCTTTCGATAAGTATAACTGAATAACAGAAAATTTGTCTCTCAACTAAGAGATGATTAAACTTAATGTAAATAAAATAGAAGTAAGAGTTACCCACAGGATGTGAATTGTACAAAATTTCCAAAGGTACTTGGTAAAGATCCTTGGAAGAAGCTATGAATAAAAGTAACCTCTAGGTTAGTAGTGGATACCTGAAGTGTATTATTAACAAGTTAAGTTTAAAAGAAAAAAAGCAAAATTAAGGTCCATTTCTAGGCCTCCATCATGATAATAGTTAATAATGGTATAGGTCGATATTTGGAGTAACATCCGTAATAATGACTATAAGGAATTTTTATAGCAATTGGTTGACTAGTAGTAAAGTTAAATTAATTAGTAAAACCATCCTGGACTATGAAGAACACAGAAACAGTTTAACCAAAAAAACAATAGACTTATCTTTTTAAGTTTAACAAAGGGTAGCATTCGATTGAACTCAAAGAACTGTAAAGCAGTTGTCTATTAAAAAAAAATCAGAGCCTCTTTTATTTGTAAGGGTGTAATATCCTCTGACAAGAATATTTTAAAACTCTTAACATGTGGCGTAGATCAATGATGTTCTTTCAAGTAGCATTCAACAGCAAATAGGATACTATAGCCCAAAGAAATTACAAATAGTAGACTGATAATTATACATTGACAACATAATGAATAATCTCTGCATTGAGTAGAGTTGGTCACCTAATTTCGAAGAAGATTCTATAGGGGCTGAAAATATAGCTTGTAAGTATACTCTATTTGCCACAGGCTTTCAAAATTTTAGCTTCTATAAAGCTTTATAATGGTTAGAGGCAAAGTAAGATTTACATATAAATGTGTTAGCAAACGGTATGCTAACACATATATATGGAATCTAAGAAAAAAAAAAAAGGTCATGAAGAACCTAGGGGTAAGAGGGGAATAAAGACACAGACCTACTAGAGAATGGACTTGAGGACATGGGGAGGGGAAGGGTAAGCTGTGACAATGTGAGAGAGTGGCATGGACATATATACACTACCAAATGTAAAACAGGTAGCTAGTGAGAAGCAGCCACATAGCACAGGGAGATCAGCTCCGTGCTTTGTGACCACCTAGAGGGACAGGATAGGGAGGGTGGGAGGGAGGGAGCCGCAAGAGGGAGGAGATATGGGAACATATGTATATATATATATATATATATAATAACTGATTCACTTTGTTATAAAGCAGAAACTAACACACCATTGTAAAGCAATTATACTCCAATACAAATGTTTAAAAAATGTTTTACGTATAAAAGGACACTGCCATGATTACCTTTTCTTTAATGAAAAGGTAGAGAGAGATGAAGATTGTCAGAATTATATTTAATCTTCATTTAATTTCAGATCAATAACAAGAAAATGAGGAACTTTTTCAGAAATTAAAGAATGGAAAATTTGTGAACCAATTAGGAAGGCTTCTGCAGAAGTTACAGTACCCATGGTTTGTGCAATTCACAGCATCAAGAAGTTATAGATAGAAACAAAAACAGTGTTAGGTTTCGAAGAGATGGGTAATTGTAGCACATATAATGGTTTTAGCCAATCTGCGGTTATGTAAGAGAAAACACAAGTACCCACAAGGGTATAAATTCATATACATAACACAATGTGTCCACAAGCTTGTTGCTCAAATACCAAATGTTGGCCATTGGTCTTATTATAAATAGGAAAGTGATAGTTATGCTTATATCACACTTGGGTAATAAGAATGGCATATTTTATTCAAGTTGTTGCTAATTGGTTTCAAACCCAAACGTCTCTTTCGTTTCTCATTACCCAAGTGCCTTTACAATTCTATAAAATAAGCTTAAGAGAACCACAACTTATTTTTCAATATAGGTACTCACAAGGTCTAAAGGAAAATGACTTTTCTTGTTTATATTATTGCTATAGACTGAAAGTTTGTGTCCCTCCAAAATTCATCTTAAATCAGAATGCCCAATGTGATGGTATTTAAAGGTGAAACTGAAGTAAGTCAGAAGGATAAAAACAAATACCGTATGCGAACACATATATATGGAATCTAAAAAAAAAAAAAAAAAGTCATGAAGAGATTAGTGGTAGGATGGGAATAAAACACAGACCTACTAGAGCATGGACTTGAGGATATGGGGAGGGGGAAGGGTAAGCTGTGACGATGTGAGAGAGTGGCAGGGACATATACACACTACCAAATGTAAATTAGATAGCTAGTGGGAAGCTGCCGCATAGCACAGGGAGATCACCTCTGTGCTTTGTGACCACCTAGAGGGGTGGGATAGGGAGGGTGGGAGGGAGGGTGACAAAAGAGGGAAGAGTTATGGGAACATATGTATATGTAAAACTGATTCACTTTGTTGTAAAGGAGAAACTAACATACTATTGTAAAACAGTTATACTCAAATAAAGATGTTAAAAAAATAAAAAAAATTAAAAAATAAAGGTGAATCATCTGAGAAGTGCTTATATCGTGAAAGTGGAGCCCTCTTGACTAGGACTGGTGCCCTTATTAAAAGAGGTCCAGAGAGTTCCCTTACTTCTTTCACATGAAGTTACAAGGAGAAGACTGATGTCTATACACCAGGAAGTGGGCCCTCACCAGACACCAAATCTGCCAGCACCATAGCGTTAGATTTCCCAGCCTCCAGAAGCGTAACAAATAAATTTCCTTTGTTTATAAACCACCAGTCTATGGTGTTTTTTGTTACAGCAGTCTGAACAGATGAAAACAATGATAGGTGGGCACATATTGTTCTCTCATTCAATTACCTCAATTAGCTCCATTCCCCATGAGTTCTCTGCCTCAAACTCTGGCTCCAGCTAGAGGATGCCTTGGACTGTTCACTGCGCCATCACCGATTACCATTTCCAGGAGTTTTACACAGTGACCATCATTCCAGTGACCAGTGGCCTGAAACTAGAACACTGGGAAAGTACACACTGAACTCAGGAACTGCTGCTGGGAAGATAACGTAATTTTGTCCAAATACAGGAGAAAGAGATGCATTAAACTTAAATTTAAGTTCTGAAAAAAGCAGGGCATTTCATTTAAAGAATTACTTAGGAGATCACGGTAGGAACAAAGAGCAAACCGTCATTTATAAAACCTAAAGACATCTAGCTCCTCAGAAAGTACCTCTGAATCCTTAAATTAAATCTCCAGCCTAGAATTTAAACCCTAAGATGATGGGTGAAGAATACTGATCAATTAACTTATAGAAATATTTGAAGCATGCCTTCAATTTCCAATAGCTCTTTAAAGAAAATAACCCTTCCTACCTAAAAAAATAAACTGATGTTTTTAAAAAGAACGTTATTATTTCAAACAAAGCTCCTGAATTGTAGTTGAAAGACAAGAGCTGATCAGTATCTTTTGTTGTTGTTGTTGTTTGCTTGCTTAGTGGTTTTTATTGTAGTAAAATATCTATAACATAAGATTTAACCTCTTTTTAAAATTATGTATTTATTTTTCCACACAGTACAGCATGCAGGATCTTAGTTCCCCGACCAGCGATCGAACCCATGCCCCCTGCGTTTGGAGCATGGAGTCTTAACCCCTGGGCCAACCGGGAAGTCCCAAGATGTAACTAATTTTAAGTGTAAAATTCTGTGGCATTAAGTACGTTCACAATGTACAACCATCAT
The DNA here is from genome assembly GCF_026419965.1 of Kogia breviceps. Taxonomy (NCBI): domain Eukaryota; kingdom Metazoa; phylum Chordata; class Mammalia; order Artiodactyla; family Physeteridae; genus Kogia; species Kogia breviceps. The sequence goes on along the minus strand of NC_081311.1, from coordinate 171,117,370 downwards.
TGTTGTACAACCATCATTACTATCTATTTCCAGAACCCTTCATCATTCCATACTGGTCAATGGTTTTTAGTTAAGTTTTTCCTTTAGTCCTTTTATTATCTACAGAAACCTTTTAATTGGTGAATCAATCAATGTCTATCAGATATATTAGGTTTTGTTTCTGTTTTTACTACTTTAAAAGGATATTGGGGATAGTCTTTTGTTCTCTACTGGTGGTTGCTGCTTGATTAACTGCCCAAACATTCCAATTAAGAGGCAGAAACTAATGATCAATGTTCTCTTGATAAATTTCTGGCTTGCTTCTTGGAACTAAGCTCAGTATTAAGTTGATTCCTTTGAGGTGACTTAGCCATCACAAATCAGACTTTAAAAAAAAAAATCCTGGTGGTTATGAAACTGTTCTGTATCTTGACTATATCAATGTCAACATCCTGGTTGTGATGTGTTACTATAGTTTTTGCAAGATGTCACCATTACAGGAAATTGAGTAAAGGATACACAGACTCTTTACTATTTCTTATAACCATATGTGAATCTATAATTATCTCAGAAAAATGTTTAATTAAAAAAATCAGAGTTTTAGGATACAGGCTATTAATACTTTCTCTCAACTCTGTTATCTGTCCATTTCTCCAATGGGATCTACATGTCTAGTAGTTCTATGTTTATCATAGCCTACAGACTGAAATACATGAAGGTATTTAAGCAATGATTTAACGCTTTGTCCTCCAAAACTGATTAAAGGCAATTTTACTGAAATCTAAACGAGAAACTTTTAATAAAGACACGTGTACAGCAGTCCTTCTTAAATCTACAAATTCTGGTATGTCTAAGCCCTTACAGCAAAAACAAGCCTTGGAGAACTAGAGTATTAATAAACTTGTAAAAACCTCATAAATTTACTTGTTAAAAATAATTATGAAAACAAAACAATAAAGAAAAACACTAATAAAGGACATCTATGACACTGCATCATGGAACACGTGTTAATACTGAGTAATGTACATTCATTTCCTTTCATCATTCTTCACCTTTTAAAATCTTTTCAACTCTTCCTTCCCTGCCTAGACAATTAACTACTAATACAATCATTCTGATGTGCTGGGGATCATATGCGTACCAGGCAGCAATTTTAGACAAATTTCAAAGCCTTTCTAATTTTATGACCTCCAAACAATTCGGCTCAGCCTTGGTCTCAGACTCAGAATAACAGGAATGTTAACAATGGTTAAAGCTTTAGATAAACTTTATTTAATGTACTAGACCTGCTGAATAAATATTTCTCAACCCCCTTCCTAATTAATAGGAATTTTACTTATGCCTGCATAACTGCCTCTCAAATTGCACTGTCATTAGTCTCTCTTACAAGTAATATAGGTAATAATAACAAAAATATTAATGATGATTTTAATTGCTAACATTTATTAAGCTCTTACACTGTTCTAGGAACTATATTAACTGATTTACATATATGATTTCAATTAGTCCTTTCAAATCTCTATGGTTCGGTAGGTTGTAAAAGTTATCTCCATTTCATATACGTGACAACTAAAATTTAGATGGAGACTGGACGAAAGTGTCCGAGCTGTCACCATTGAGAGAGATGCTATCCTAGCCCAGGTAGCCTAACTCCAGAGCCCTTGAGCTGAACCTCATCAATACACAGCACACCACCCTTAGTTAACATCCAGGGACAGAGATGGGAACAAAGTGGAGGTCAAGGGCAACTTGGGCTTACTTTCATTTACCTTTACTATTGCATTAATGCAAAAATCCCAAAATTTGCTGACCTCTAATTCCCCCTTCTTTTCAAAACCTAAACTCTAGTGATCTCATTCACTAATTATCCCAAAGTAGAGTCACAAAATAACAATAGCAGCTTGCCTCTGCAGAATCCCATTCACAGAATAAGCAAGCACATAAAACAGTGTCAAGGGTCATGCAGTGCAAAAGTTTGGCTCAAGCACAGTCTCAGCACAAAGCCTGTATATTTCAAAACCAAAATACTCATAGTCGAAAAGTCCTAAGAAAATAAATTATGTATGCTCAGATTATATTTAAGAGGACTATTTATTACATAGCTAAATTGACAGTACCGTTCTTTGTTTGTGCCCCGTCTACCTTTGCAGATACTGTTTACAAAAAAAGAAAAGATGGTACTCCTTTCATGGGGACCCCCTATACAGCTTAAGAAGAATCATTCCCTTTGACTTAAGTATTTCTAACTCCTTTCCTACTGCTTGCTCCCATGCACATATTCTTTCAGTTCTTACAGTCAAAATGCTCTCAGAAGAAGTGAGTTTAAACAGATAAAAGATTATATCTATATAGAATCTGATTAAGGAGAAGAAAATATCCTGGAGATAAAGCACAATAAAGCAAAGTTAATAAGAGTTTTTTTCTTTCAGAATTCATTAAGTTTGAATATGTTTGAGTAAAACAGTAAATTTTTAGTAAAAAATTTAATGCAAGAAAAATAGACTTTCTTAGCTTTTATTGCAAAAATACCACATTATGGTATGAATGTTTAGAGAATAAACAAATGTAAATTCAAGCAATCTTATTCATGTGTAACATTTAAATGCATGATAGAGTGAAAAAGACAGACTATCTTTAGCTGGACTATAACATAATTTTTGTGAATTATCTAAATTCTATTCTGAGTTTTAAAGGGCTATGTAATGCAAAACTATAAAGATATATATGGTTATAAAGATATGATAAACATTACTTTTAAAAGTTTCAGAAAAATCTTTCAGTTTAAAATTGCAAAAGACATTCCAAACTAGCCTTTTAAAAATGATTCTAAAAACATATACAGTTAGGGAAGGGAAATAAACTACTTTTATAACATATCCTAGTACCTCCTAATCTTCTAGATTTTTATTACTCTAAATTAATCCTGTTTTTTAAAGGCACTCATTGATTTTTCCCCAAGAAAGGCACACTTGCACATCCTTCGCCCTTCACATTGCCCTCTGTACACTTGAATTACATATTTTTAAAATATTTATCATTAACCCTCTACTTTTCAAAAAAATATTAATTTAGTTCAGACATTCTAAAGTCAGTCTCTACCTTAAAGGGATAAAACTCATGTGGCTTTTAAAAATAGATTTAATTTTATTTCTCCTAATAAAGTTTATTCTTTTTGATAATCTCTCCTCTTATGAGCCAAAGGCATTCTTTTATTGTTGTTTGAAAGGCACTATTCCCAACATCTTATCTATGCAGCCTATAAGTATATTTAATATTTAAAAATCTGAAAAAAATAAATCTGAGGAATTTATTTTCATGAAATCCACTTTAAATGTCCATCTCTGAAACACCAATAACTCAATCCAGGGGTGGCCTCCAAGCAATATTTTTTATTTTTTAAGCTTTCATTATTGGATACAAATCATGTATATAACTGTATAATTTATATAAGTTATGATTTACTATAAACCTGAAATTTACTGTAACAACCCTCATTTCAGAGACTCACAGAATTGTGGTATCTTAAGGAGCATTTAGTCCATTTCCTCTTTTTAAAGAGAGACTGAGGCAGGAATGTTTGACTTACCTAGTGGACAGAAAGTTAAGTGAAAAAATAAAAATGCCTGTAACTGTAACCTGGCTCTAACCACATTTTGCTAGTATTCCTAAAAATTGAGTTTCAACTTATTCCAACCCTGGTTTGCACTCCTTTCTCTGTTTTTCCTCACCTCAAACTATTTGTTTAAAGAAAATGTCTGTATAACATATAACCTTGCAAAAAGGCAATTCCATTACTATAATTTCAACAAATTCAAGTAGAATACACACATTCTTTGCAAAGGACACCATTAATCTCTGAGTACGAATGTGTATAATTCATCCAAAAAAAACTTAATGCCCTTTAAATCACCCAAAACTTTATAAATGTTATAAATAATATTAAACCCATTTCAAATCTTGCTGTAACCACACAGTTGAAATGGCTTAACTTTTTAAAGTTTAGAGAAAGTCTTAGTGTCTTTGAAAGGGACACAGTCATATTTTCTATTTAAAATAGGTTTTTTTTAACTTATGTAATATAAATACAAGACACTAATTACTGCATCAATTTATTTCTTATTCATTTTGCATCAATTGGTACAAATTATATACTTTGAATAAATAAAATGATTTAATAAAAACATTTTGCTTTACTTATAACAGTAGTTCTTTCTTATTTGTGAGGAACAGTCTCAAGGACTGTGTATCCAATATGGTAGCCACTAGCCATATGTGGCTACTGAGCACTTGGAACCTGGTCACTCTGAACTGAGAAGTGCTTTGTATATAAAATACGCATGGATTTTGAATACTTAGTATGAAAACACAGAACATAAATGATCCCAACACATCTTTACATTGGTTATATCTTGATAATATTTTCATAAACTGAGTTAAGTAAAAGTTATTAAAATTAATCTGGCCTGTTTCTTTTTACATTTCAGTGTGGCTACTAGAAAACTTAAAACTATACACATGGTTCACATGCTATTTTTTTTGGACAGCACAGCTTTGGAATCTTTAAGTACGTTCATTTGATCATTTACTGATCTACCATACAAATACCGTTTATTTAGTTACTTAGTGCCATCCTATAAGAATCTCTCCTTAGACCCTATACTCCCCTCCCAGTACATTCCCACTCCTCTACTCACCTTTAGAGCATGACCTCCTGAAAAACCGGGCTCTACTAACTGCTTCCACTTTTGTTCTCACCATTTCACTGAAACAGCTCTCCTGGAGGGGACTTATTACCCCCAAGATGCCAATTCCAGCTGCCATGTCTCAGCCCCCATCTTACCCATCTCACACAGTTGATCATTTTCTGCTTCTTGAAATGCTTTCCTCGCTTGGCTGCCAGGACACCATGCTCTCTTCCGATTTTCCTCCAGTGCCAGTCCCTCCATTTTCCCAACCTTACTGATATTTAGATACTAGAATGTCCCTAGGTTAAACCACAGACCTACACTCACTCCCCAAGTCGATTCATCCAGTCTCATGATTTAAAAACCATTTCTATGCTGAAACACCCAAATTTATTTTTCTATATAGACTTTTTCTATAAACTCCAGGTTTTTGTAATTATCTGTCAAATGATATTTTTGCTTAGATGTCTGATACGTACCTCTAAATTCATACAGTAAGGACTTGATTCTCCCTTCCCCCAACCCAGACCTCCTCACCAGTCTTCCTCATCTCAATAAATGGAGACTCATTTCTTGTGGTTGCAGATAAACTCTTCAAGTTGTCTTTGTTTCTTCTCTTTCTCATTTCCCCCCATCTAATCCCTCATTCAATCCTACTGAGGCTATCAATAAACTACACCCAGAATCTGCCCACATCTCTTCACCTCAATTGGTATCATCTTGGCCCGAGCCACGGACATCACCTGCCTTGATTCTTGCCTCACTACTACTCTTCCTCCATCATCAGTTCTTAGGGCAGCAGCCAGAACAATCCTACCTACCATGCCTATATCATCGCCATGATATATCAGATGATTTCACGTCCCTGCTCAAAACCCTCTCATCTAATCTAATGTGTCCCCAATTTACTCCAAATAAGAGCCAAAGCCCTTACTGTGACCCACAATGCTCTGAAAGATCCTCCCCCTCCCACTGCACTCAACTGACCTCAGCTGCTCCTACCCTCCCTCTTCACAGTCACCTCCAGCCACAGATATTCCCTTGCTACTGCTGCAAGAGTCCAAGCATTCTCCAGTCTCAGGGCCTTTGCACTCATTGCTCTCTCCACCCTGACTGCACCTTCTCAGGGAGGCCTTCCTCTTCACCCCATATTGGATAGTATTTCCCTCCTCACTCTGTCCCTTCTCAGCCCTCCCTATCTATTTCTCACCATCTGTTCTATAATCGCATTTCACTGTTTCTCTCTCAGCAGAATGTCAGCTTCAAGAGACACTCAGTACGTGCATTCATAAAGAATAAATGCTAAGCATTCCACTAGTTGCCATGCACACAGTTATGGTTAATTATTAATTACTGCCTTCAAGGAGTCCTCATTCCAAGGCAGAAAAGCATGGACATATAAACACGGGGTCACGAGAACGGTAATAGAAGTCACATACAAGGTTCTAAAAGAGTGCTCAGAGGAAGGCACCATTAAACACTGAAGGCTGGAGGATGGGAAAATTCAGAAAGACTGTCCAAAGGGAGAGATTTGGAGCTGAGTATTGGCTGGCAAATGGTAGCTCTCAGGTATGGTGGTGACAAGAGTGGAGGAAATATTCCAAGGAAAATAAAACAACACATTGGGGGGCCCAGAGCATGAAGAACAGTGAAACTTAGAAATAAGTAATTGCATTTGGCTCTGGTACTCGGTTCTCTGTAGAAAGGAGCAGTGGGGGCAAAGGAGATGGGAAAGGGAAGGAGGAGACACAGAAAGACCCATTTGTGCCAGGCTGGACAGAAATACATACAGGACACACAAATGCACGTATGTGTGCAGATAGTTTTTTGGGGGGTATGTATGAATTGTATATGTATGCGTATATATATATTAATATAATATAGATGTGTATATGCATGTATACATATGCACACACACAGATGATGACAAGTCTCAGGAACTTGTTTATGATCTTCTACTTCTACTTTCTATTTTTCTATTGCTAGGCATTATGGTCTTAATAGAATATTTAGAACCCCACAAAATTATATAATTATGAAATGAGAAAACCTCTACACTCCAAGTGTTTTCTCAAAACACAAATAAAAGCAATCTCCTGCCCTCCACTTCTACTGGCTTACAGAGTTGAGTCTGTAGCAGTATGTAGAGTCCAGGATTCAAAGCGATCTCAAAGCAAGATCTTTTCTAGCAATGTCCTCTCTCCCATGCATCCCCAGCAAAAGGCTCATCAATTTACACAATGTTCCTTGGCAGGGACTCCCTTCTGTCCCTATAGACTGCCAAGCACCAACTCCCAAATGGCGGCCAGCTGATTCTTCTTTCACTCGCAGAATCCAGAGCAGTAAGCGATCCTTAGCAAAAAAATTAATCAAAGTGAAAACAGGTACGATGAGCTAAATGTTAAGCTTGATGATGTGGTGCGAATGCAAAGAGGTTGTGCTGCACACAACTCTGGCAAGTCTTTCTAAAAAACGGGACGCATTAGAATAATAAAGTAACCTGAGGATGTGGTTCAGAGAAAAATGTGGCCGCTTTTCAATGAGATGGCAGTAAGCTTTTTACTGCAGTGTGGCAAGCATCTCTTAATAAAGCAAGATTAGAAACTGTCCAGGGAAAATATCTGTGTTATTTTGAACACTGATTAAAACATTTTGTGTGGATCCAGCACAGGAGTGCCGTATACTATGCAAGACCCACTGTGGCACTTGGCAGAAAATAAATCATCGAGCTCTAAAATCTGCTGTGGTTGCTGTCTTCATTACAGAGACCTTGCACACAGCATACAAAAAAACGTCTATAACGTTTACAGCACCTGGATGCCTGCACTATTAACATCGATACAATCTGTGTTCATATCAGCTCCATGCTAATCAGATCGATTACTACTGATATGGTGTCTTGCCACAGTATTGTAATGCTAATCAAACAAATGCAGCTAAGGGGAGATAATTCAGATATATATGTATTCAATAGCACACTGTAAAAAACACAAAACAAAACCAAAAAGGAATCAACAGAAAATATACAAGGTGCAGCTGTGTCCCGGGCGGGCAGATCCCTGTGAAGTCCTGGGTGGTGGTGCTGTAATTTTGTCAGCAGTCATTAAAAAGGGAATATAATATAGTTTGATGCCATAAAATGGACTTGAAAGGGAAATGAGATTACGGCTGCTGCTTAGCATGGCAGAGGTAATTAGCTGCACAGGTAATTAGATACAGATTCCTAGCATATCCTAGTGGGGGCAGTGGATGGTGGCAAGAGATAATATCTCTTGCCCCTTGAAAAGGATCAATGTCACAGTTGTTTGAGATCCAAAACAACATGCACATCAAACATTCTAATCCTCCAGACAGCAAAGATGCTGTAGTAGCTGCAGTAAAACGTGCTATCACTTCATAAAAATGAGCTAGGGAGGATGGGATGGGAGATGGGGCAAGAAGGGACATCCTGCCTCACTGTAGCTGTCAGTCCTTAGGCCACGTATCTATCTCAGTTGTCATTTTGTGACACTCTCGGTTGAGAATGTCTCCTGGCTTCTCTTCCGCTAATTTCATTTATAACAAAATCTTCAGACAAAGACAATGGGGGGGGGGAGAAATCAATGATAGTACCCAAAACATGGAAAATCCATTAACATAGTCATCCTTTAAATAATTACCCAATGAATTTAATGTATGTCTAATGTACACACATTTTGGCCAAAAGCTTCTATTTCATCAACTGAGCTATCCCTACTGTTGGTTATCGAGGCAAATGAAACTTCTTGACTAGTGAGTGAAATTAATTTCTCCTACTCTCAGCAAAGCACAAAGAGTTTCCAATACCACCACGCCGTATTCTATGCTCTATCATCTTCTGCTGAAAAGACATTGATAAGAAACAAATCAAAACTTCCACACTATTCAATAAATATTTGTGAAATGACTCTTACATATGTAATCCAGAACCAAAGCATACCTTCCTACACATACTTGTGCCACTGAGTCATTGATGTGGCACCTATATGGCATCTATATCGCCAGGTGGGAGCCACATGGATTGGAACTGTGGTGAGTGCTACCCACCAGCACATGGAAAAGTCAGAGCACTCAGCTGCAATAAAAACAACCCCCAGAGAATACAGGCCAAAAGTAAAATGAAACTACTGAAAGAAAACAAAAACAAAAAGCTATTCACACCTTTCTATAGGAAGAAACAAATCATCACATAATTCAGATGGTTTTAGAATCAGCAATTCTGGGTAACTGACTAGAATACTTCCCATTTAGGAGCATGGTTATTGGAAAACCAGTTTGTTAGTTTACTGGAGACTTGCAGATAGGTTATTCTGAAAAAGTCCTAACACCTTCCGTTTTCTCTTCACCATCCTTATTTTGTGGGATCAATGGAAGACCAGATGGAAAAAACAAGAGTAACTATTTTGTCACTCCGAATGATGATCGGAGATAAGTCTAGCCAAATACAACAGCATGAATAAACTTTAGTCACAATATTCACTTTTTTGTTCAAATGTTCTTAATGCTACTTGGTATCGTATTTTTTCTTAAGATGACAGAATGGTTGCTGCCATCTTGCTTAGGGCTGGCTTCATGCCTACGCAAATGCAGTCAAAGAGCCACAAGCTTTCTAGGTTTAATACTTGGTTTGTTGCTGTCCTGAATTTCTTAATTCCTTACTAAGTTTTGAACAATGTGTTTGCCATTTTCATCGTGCACTCAGCGAGTTATGTAGCTGGTACCACCCACTGAGGAAGTTGGCAAACATCAGCATCCCTTTATATATGATAGAAAGGCCATATATGGTAGGAAGGCCATTCGCCATACAGCATTCACGATATATCTAATTCTTAACCATGTAAGAATTGAAATGATAAAGGAACAGGGATGATCTTTATAGGTGTAATGAATGTGAAGCAACCCATTTGGTGTGCTCACTTATGGCCTGAAATGGCCCTGAAGAGGTTAAGTGTCTGGAAACCAAACCTCAAGTGGCTGGGAGGCAAAATGAAAGAGAAGCAGGGCTGACTCGGGATTTCCCTAAAATGTTGGAATGTCATCAGATTCATGAAGCACTGAAGCCTGGGAGCTGAGTGATTTCATATCTACTTATCTTACCCTTTCATTTGCATATAACGTACCTCTCCTCTGCCTTTGCTTATCTGGGAGATAAACAACCTATTAAAAGCACCATCTCTAATTCTTTATAGAATCTACCAGATATTTATAAAATATCTAGCTATTCTCTCCTAGGCCTACTAAATAGTTTGCTTGCTTCTTACTATTTTACTGGATTCTCAAAAGGTTTCTGTCGTCATGACCAAAAGACTTTTCTTAGACCTGATCATCTTGGGGCTTTCATACCTTCTAACATACCCCTGTCCCCTCTGAAACCGACTTCAAGGCCTTGTCTTTTCCTTTGGCTGTGAGACACAGTACTCTTCCCTGTGCTTTGTCTACCCTCTGACTGCTAACTTCTCTTCTCCAAGGACATCCCAGTCCACTGCACTTCTAACTCTGCATCACCACCCAATCTACTCTGCAGCGAAGATGTCAAGCCTGGCATCCTCAACCTCATTCATATTGTTGATGAATACACCAATGCACACCCACCAATGTTTAGTGGATGTATCCACACAGATGTCTAGAAAGGCATGGAATTTTTTCAACCCTTCTAGCTTTCTATCCTCCTACGAAATCAGTGCTCACTCCTGTCTAACATGCTGCATCCGCCATTTTGATCTCAGCCTCCTCATTACTCTCCTGATACTCAACACTCCGGTGCCCATGCCATGTACCTCTCTGCCCTTCTTGCACACTTCCTCCTAGCTGAACACTGGGGCCTGAAGCCCCTGAGTACTCCTCAAGATCAGCTCAAATTTCACCACCACTTCTCTGAAGACTCTTCTGGCTATTCAACTGCACAATGAGCTCTTGGTTATAAACTCAGGACACCCAAAGCCTGTGTAACTTTTGGTTCTGAAATATATGCTGTCTTGTCTCACGCCTCTTGCAGAGCTGCCCAGTGTTGCTATTTAGCTTTTCGTGTGTATTCACATTATGTCTACAGTTACACTGCATTCTGCTTGAGGGCAGGGATGTGATTTTAAATTTGCTAAAACCCCCAAAGGGAATGAAATGAACCAGGTATAGAATAGTGCTCAATCAATATTGCTAAATCAAAGAAAATAGCTTTCTCATTTATAGTAGTTTGGCCTTCTTTTTATTTACAGAGTCATTTACCACCATTCTCAAATAAATTTATTTTATTTTTAAAGTGGTATAATTTCTTGAGAGTTTTGCCTTTAAAACTTGTTGTAACTAGCCAACATGCAGAAGGGATATCCCAAATGTGGCCAGGCTTTGTCTGCATGAACAGCTACCCTTGTAAATGACAAATGAACAAGCAATGGCCTCTGCTTTAGGAATATTCCACTAATGCTTTTTAAACAGATATATGTAGGCGACAAGTGACTCAGCTTCCAAAACAGGCTTAAATAAAAATAATCACATTGTTTTAGAACAGAAGATTGTGTTTAATTGGTAATTTGTGGATTCTAAGATGGAAACATACTTCTGTGGATTCTAATGCTCTCTTAATAAATGAATTACAGTAATGTAATCCAATTACTACTCATCTCTATTGAACAGATAACATTACCTAAACAAAAAACAAAGGAACCAAAGAGATCCAGTTTACCTATCTTTGAACAGATGGCACTGAAAACTGATTTAAAAAAAAATAATGCCTCGATGGGCTCGGTCTCGCTGTATAAAATGTTCAGGGTAATGATACATGCCCTGCAGGCCTTTGAAAATGCTGCGACTGCCTGTCAGATACCAGGAGTGACTGTTAGGCAGTCACAGTCATTAGGCTAAAGCCCCATCTCAAAAAAAAATTGCCTTTGTATGACACCCTGATGTTAAACAGACCAACTGTCTGACAATCGCTCAAAGGACAAGAATCCCCAAGTGTCCTCATCTCTAGATCATTTTTAGTCCACAGAAAATATTTTTATTTCTTCAGCAGTCCAGCCAGCCCAAAATGAACCAAATAGTTTTCATGGGGCTTGCTTGGCACTGAAGAGATGTTACTGATTATATTTGTTTGTATGATTTCATATGCTGCCTAGACATCAACCTCAAATATGTTTAATTTCTATATTCTTCGTCCGAAAGCAAACCTAAGCAGGTCCTGCTTAATAATATCAAGTATTTTCCTTTGTTAAAAACTAGCCTTCAGCCTAAGGACTATTAGTCAGAACTGTCAAGTGTGATAGAAATACACAGACTGAAGCATAATTCATAAAACATCAAGACCCAAAACACTGGCAGTCAACACCTAGGAATTCACCAAGAGAGATCTCAGAGCATTTCTAATTTTTACTGGAGACACTGGTACTAGAGCAATGGTGACAGATCTCTTGATGAGGGTCAAATGCTTACATTACAATGGCAAGACTTATGATGGGAGCTCATAAAAGCAGGTTGAAAACACACAACTTAATTTCTGACTCTGGTTTATGGAAAAGCACAAGGATAAGTCTTGTCTCCCAAATCCCTATGTGAAGATGTAACCAATTCACCCAGACAAGACTCACTAGATGACTCTTATCTTTGAAAGCTGGCTCATCTTGGTGAATGCTTTGTAGGTTTTGTAAACAAAATTGAAGGCTTTCAAATAGTTTGAAGGATTATTTTGAGCCACAAAATTGTGGACAGAAGAAAACTGGAAGACTGACTTTGTGATTCAGCTCTTCTTTGCAGGTATTCAAGCACTCTGTAACATCACTTGGAAAATGAAACGTGGGAAAAATGAATCTGTTCTGGGGATGACCACGACGCTGAGAAGCTGTTGCCACACATAACAAATAGTTCAGAGGAGCAGCCTGTAGCTCATTCAGCATTTGGTCCACAAACATTTCTTGAGCAATTACAGGGTATGCTAGCCTCCACTTGAGATATATTGGGTTTTAAGATGTTATGGAAAAACGTGAAAGAACTTTTGGCCAACCCAATAAAACTAAAGCCCCTGAATCTTCAAGGCTTTCACAGTCCAACTTCGAAATCAAAAACACATATGCAACTAACTAAACACCTGAAACATGTTATAATATATTCTCTACAATAATCACGTTCAAAAAGCTTGGTCTGCAATCTCTATATCCTTTCTAACAGTCAACCTCTAAGTTGGAGAAGCACAGATCGGAATAAAGTTCCAGTTTTATTCAGAGAAAAAATGTAAATTCTTATTCACGTGATATTCCCAATCGACTGGAGAAAATTAGGAAGTGCTTTCTAGACATAGACTACAAGTCTTTACAAGAGTAATGGAAGCTCATTTCTGTTCATAGAAAAGTCTAGTCCATGTTCCTTGTAAAGGCATACAAAGAATAGGGTTGGAATAATCCCCCAAATTCCACCAGGACTCCCTAACTCATCCTGAATGGTGTTTTACGGTACTGAAGGTTAACTCTCTGAGGTTCCATTGTAGCAGTTTTTAATTTTTGGAGATTCACAATCATCTGACCTTCCTCAAAAGTATTCTAAGTCAGTGACTGGGAGGAAGGGCACAATTGTGAAGTTCTAATAAGCTTGCACATGATCCTATGCTGTCCACAACCCACACTTTGAGTAGCAAGATTCTAAACCTAAGTCATAATGTTGAAAGATCCTGCAGCAGGACCCCTGGTTTGTAGCCCAGAGAATCAATCGGTAGCCCTCAATGTGTATGTTTTATCAAGATAGAGTATGACTGTCAACACATTAAGCAATCCTTTGTGAGGAATGAAGGAAGAGAGGCGAATAAAATAGACAATCTACAGTTAAATTTTTTGTAAAATCAGCCATTTGCCAAAAACCAAATCAATCCAGGGGTAAAGTGACCATTGCTATTTCTAGAATACCCGATATTATGCTAAATTTTAGAAGGATTATAAAAGGACTGTCAGTCTTTTGTCCTCATGGAAGATGTAATCTAGAAGAAATATTTAGAATAATTTAGCACTAAATTTAATGATAATGACTGCATACAATGGGATGAAAGTATCTGCTGGTAACAAAGATTTCTCAGTGGATTCTCCTTTCCAGAAAACAGAGGAATGGTACAGATTTTTAAACATGTGGAATTCACAAACTGCTTTTCTTGAATATGCAAAGTTTTGAAATTAAAATCAACCCCAGCCATTGTATTCCAAAGGCAGTGAAAGTTAGTTCACAGCTTCATGCTTCAGGGCAGCTGAGACCTTACTCCATCACTTGCTAAAGTAAAAAGGAAGCATGCATGTATATCCAAGTATATCTAAGAAGGTGTTTTTGCTGCCTGATAGCAGAATGAGTCTCAGATATACTTCAATCGAGGCTGTCTGCTATCTACCAGACCCTCTAAAGAATGACAACCATAGTATAAAACCAATTCTTGGTACCTGGGTCTAGCTTTGCCCCTCCTACCACACTCAAGATTTAAGACAGTGCAAAAGCACCCCTTTATCACTCTGGAAGAGGAAGACTGATGCCTAGCTAATAACTGATGTCTACCCATGGGATCAGTACTCTGGGCTCCTGATTACAAACTCATGCTCTCTCTGAACACTCCAACCCTCTATCACTACCCCAGACTAGGCTCCTGTGTCAACCATGCACAGGGCCTCAGATCTTCTTCCATTAGCCTGGCCTGGTATCTACCAGCAATTTACCTTTGAAAGAAGCCCCGTTAGCATCAGCATGTCACTGCTGGGGACCATCCACCAAATCCAAGAGATGCTATTTTTCAGATGGATATATACCAGTTAAAACAATTCATTTCCCCAGCCACTGAAAATGACAATGTTGAGTCATTCATAACTAAAAGAAAGAAAAAAAAAAAAAAAAAAGCTTAAATCTTCTTAGTTGTTTTTGAATTTTATTAAGCAAAATTCCATGTTAGGTTACATTATCAATGTATAAGTAAAGTTATACATAAAACAAACAGCATCTTGCTGAAGAAATAACTGCCAATCAAGGTTTGCCAATTTATAGACTCTGAGCTCTGTTAATCTACTCTGCATTCAACCAAAAAAAAAAAAAAAAAAAGAAGAAAAGAAAAATCTACTTTATGCATTATGCATTCAAAAATGATATTTTACAGACACAGATTAAAAAAACAATAAAAAGAAAAAATTAAGTAGCTAAAGATAACATCTGATAGGGTCAAGTTTTTCTAAAGCAGACCTCCAGAAAATATTTGCCTCTACTTATCTATGAGGGAAATATGAATTGTTTTCAGTGGTGTGAAATTATTTTGTCAAGATGGAAGAAATTTCACAGAAATTTCCTAACCTGACACAACAGGTAATTCCAATGATTTTGCTTCCAATACTTCTCTGGCTTATTTTTTTCTTAATGAAATATGATAAAATATTAATTCAAGATGCCGAGAGACATACGCAAACAGAAACATTGCAGCACGTTTGTTCTAACATAATTGCAGGATGTTGGCTCCTCTCCTAGATAATTATTGCATTAGTTAGCTAGAGCTCCCTATAGGATTATGCAATTTTTTTAAGTAGTTAGACCAGATATCCTGTCCATGGGAAAGTCATTTGTGTGCAGCCCCACATCAGTTGTACGTTTCTAGGAGATAACAAGCCTTTTGCATACTCTGCTGTATTCCAAAACCACTATGTATATGGAACTTGCAGGCAACCAGCCAAAGACAGAGATGGAGAACAGCTGATAACTCCAACAAGCTAAATGATGTTAAAGCCCAAACAACTCCTCCAACCTTTCTCAAAGAACATCTAGAGCAAACCTTTTCTTTTCTTGGGCTTTGACAGCCCCTTTGAAAACAGTGAGAAGTATCTTTTAGAAAGGGAGTCACTTTATAGAGCAATTTTCCACATATCGGAAGTTGGCAGTCTGGAAAAGAAAATCAGGGATCCAATCTATTCCTTTTGAGAAGCACAATCCAGGTACATCAAAGAAATGAACCCTTCAGAACAGTCACATCATGTCTGATCAATATAAAAGGATGCTTCGCTATTTCACACTTAATAAAACAAAGTGCAAAGAACCTCTCCTTTCCTTCCCACTGAAATTCTACTGATGATCAGTTAGATTTCATTTATATCTGACTACAGCCTGGATCCTGGCTTCTGTTGGCCAGTCAATCCAGCATTGGCAAACAGAATATGCCCAGTGAAATCCAGGCTCTGCAAACCTAATTTCAGAATCAAGTTATGAGTTGTATGTACAAAAATTGATTAGCCACAAGTAAGTATACAAGCCAAACCACCTCCAACCAAATATTCAATTTCCCAGACTTGTAATGCTGATAAGAGACAATCTTTAAGAGCTTTACAAAGGACATAGAATGTGAGCAATCAAGAGTTATTTTAGAATCTTACACTACCTACAACCCATTAAGGCATTTGGTTCCCAAGATAATACTCTGGCCTAGATTCCTATAAATTATCTATTTTTACATTGGTTTCCTCCATGAGTGTCACATTGCTGCAGAATCTTAGCAACCTCAGAGCTGACCATGACATTACAAGATACCCGGAGAGGGAGGTGATTTGGCCAGTGTTACAGAACATGAGTTGGGATGAGGATAAACACCATACCCTGGTTACCCACACTCACATATATGAGCTCTCTGATATGGCTTAGTTCATACCTTCAAGTCTCGTTTTATTATTTCAGAATCATAAATCCAAACAGCTGAAGCATGTCCTGAGAAGTTCTCCCACCCCAAGCACTTAAAACAACTACTCTTTGTTGGTCGCCCTGGCATAGTCCCTGCTTAAACTACTGTCTGCGATGTAGAAACAGGGAGCTTCAAGAACCATGCTAGCATCTAGTAACAAAAATTAGTTAATTTCTTTCACATTGGCAATTTTTAAAAACCCAGTGGTCATCATTATAGAATACTGCCAGAGAATCAACCTTTCACATACCTTTCCTACAAAACAACTATAATCGAACCATTCTGAAGTGATGACAATTACAGGAGTAAAACATTTATAGCATACATCTTTTCACATTCCAAATAGCTAAGGGCATCTAAAGCAACCAACAATTATAGTTTTCTGCTTTAAGTACTGAACCTTCCATAAAGAAAAAAAAAAAATCATTGTCAATCTTATAAACCTAAATAACTGCTGTATGCTTCATTTCTTTCTTACTGCACAGCATTCCTATAATTTACAATTTTCTAAGAAAAGACATCACTAATAATCACATACATTCTGTCAAAGCTAGCAATAAAAAGTTCTGCTCTTAATCCTGATATACAATAGAGCAGGACTCACTTCACAATCACCCTTGATGTGGCTCTTCAAGAGAAATAAAAATTAAATTCATATATATATGTGTGTGTGTGTTATCAGTGAATGGGAAACACACATATACATATGTCATACACATATCAAAAGTGAAAAGATACTTGGGCTATTTATTACCCTTAGCTAGAATCATTTTTATTTTAAGGAACATATATATATATGTTATTAATAGTTTATACTTTTTATTCCATCTCATTAAGATATAATTGACAAATAAAAATTGTATATATTTAAGGTGTACATGTGATGATTTGATACCCTTATAGACTGTGAAACAATGACGACAATTGAGCTAATTAACCCAACCGTCACCTCACCTCACCTCATATAGTTACCTTTTTGAGAATATATAAGCTCTACTCTCATAGCAGATTTCCAGGATACAGTACACTATTTTTAACTGTAATCACCATGCATGCACTGGACCCCCAGAATTTATTCATCTTATAACTGAAATTTTGTACCCTTGAACCAATATCTCCCCATTTCCCAACACGTAGACCCTGGCAACCATCATTCTACACCCTGCTTCTGCAAGTTTGACTCTTAAATTTCACATGTGATATCATGCAGTTTTTATATTTCACATGTGATATCATGCAATATCTGCCTGTGTCTGGCTTACTTCACTTAACATAACGCTCCAGTTTCATCCACCTTGTCACATGTGGCAGGATTTCTGTCTTCTTTATGGATGAGTAATATTCCTGTGTTTAAAGGACACACACACACACACATATATACAAATGCATACATACACACACATATATATACACACACCATGTTTTCTTTATTCATCAGTCAATGGATACTTAGGTTGGTTCCATATCTTGGCTAGTATGAAAATGCTGCAGAGAACAAGGGACTGCAGATGTCTCTGAGATACTGATTTCATTCCCTTTGGATAAATACTCAGAAGTGGGGCCACTGGACCCTATGCTAGCTCTATTTTTATACTTCGAGGAACCTCCATTCTGTTTTCCATAATGACTGTACCAAATTACATTCCCACCAACAATGCACAGGGGCTCCCCTTTCTCCACAACCTCTCCAACACTTGTTGTCTTTTTGATAACAGCCATTCTAACAGGTGTGAGGTAATATCTTTTTGTGGTTTAGATTTACATTTCCCTGATGCTTAGTGATACTGAGCATCTTTTCATGTACCTATTGATCATTTGTATGTCTTCTTTGAAAAATATCTATTCAGGTCCTTTGCCAATTTTTTTTTTTTTTTTTAGTTATTGAGTTGTATGAATTCCTTTCCTTATGTATTTTGGATATCAAACCCTATCAGATAGATGGTTTGCCAATATTTTCCCCCATTCTGTAGGTTGCCTTTTCATTTTATTGACTAACAGTTTATTCTTACAAAAATCTGCTATTCTCTTATTTTAACATAAAATAAACATGCACATGACTATAAATAAGTGTCAGGGAAAAACTGAGACTCTACTTAGAAAAACAGAGAGACTCAATTTTAGATCAGACTGTACCTCTATGGTCCAAAACCACTGTTCGGGTTTTTATGTTTAACCAATTTTTTTCTACAATATGGGACAGTTACATGTCAATTAGCGAAGTCTAATAAGAATTTAAAGAATTTATATTATAAATTACACACCTAGTTTTAGTGCTTTGCCTCAAATCATTGTCACCTCCTATAAAATACTTTTCATTAAAAAATGCAATTTCTTCAGTCCTTTGATGGGACATAATTAGCTTTTCTGACATATCAAAGTCACCTTGTAACACTAACTCTTTGCTGTAACACTGAAGCCAGGTGCGCTGTTACATGAGTTTTTTCTTTACAGCACCAACAGAACTGTTGATGGATGCCTCTGTAGTTTAGTATCTGACAGTAGGTGCAAGTAGATAACATTTTTATTTAAAAAACTATAATATATAGTGATAATGAAGAGCAGAGGCAGCTTTTTCATTTACAACCTGTCTATAAATTTTGGCAGGAAGTTTGAAACTAATTTAATATGTTCAGTCTGAGGAAGTTACTCAGTTCTGAGAACACAGTTATAGTTAAATTGCTGTAGCCAGAATTATTCTCTCTGAAATAAACAAAACAATGATGTAGGGCACCTAACTGATGTTTCCAAACTGACACATAGTATTTGGCTAGACTTGAGTAGAAACACAGAGTTCTCATGTCTGCAGACATACTGCTATTATCATTACTAAATAAATCTTAATTTGCTGACCCTCGCTACTTGGAAACATTACCCGTGTTTTTCAGAAAGTTGTATATTGAGCCCTCGTAAAATACTGGCACCTTTCATGATATTCACTGGTAGACAGACAGAATTATATACTTCACTTTAAATAAACACACCATACAAAATTTCTATAGCTGAGTGCTTTCATTTACATAACCTCTATTTTCAAATTAAGAGCTTTTCAATCAAGACTTCAGACCATGTAAGGCAGTGGCCTTTCCTGGTAAAATTTAATACCTTAATAGAATTTAAAATTCAGTAAGAAGCGGACTTGATGAAAAACCACTCCAAGGAAGCAAGATTCTAAGTGTCTGGAAAGAGGGATCCATGTAAACGTAATCTAACTTCTCCGGGAGTAGAGGCAGAGGTACACCTTGTTAAAAGAACTCAAATTTAAAAATCAAGATGTATAGGTTTCCTTGCATTTTATCTGTTAGGTCTACATGTCTGCCAAGGCCAAGGGTAGTAGGAGGTAACTGCCACTTCTATATTTTTCATAGAAAATCAAAATCCTTTAACTCAACCCAGCAATCATTTTGTCTATACAAACATATCTCCAGTTATATGATAGACAACAATAGGAAAAAATTGGTTTGCTCAGGAAAAGTGTGCTTTATAACCAACTTTAAGAAAATATTTGCATTTAAACTAGATGCACCAATACATAGCTCTTACCAAGCATCGATTGAGGTGAGGCTATTTGCAAAGCTCTGTAACCTCTGTATTATTGCACTTTGAGACAAATTATTTCAGCCAAACTTAATGCTTTGGATGCAATAATTGAGTGTAGTACTGTCCTCTTGTTCACCACTCAACTAATAAACCACTGAGTGAGGCAGAGTTGGGTACTGCTCTGTTTCCACAGGCCCAGGCCAACATCTCTCAACTGGCATCAACTCTGGGTACAATTCCCTCTTCACCCCAGGTCCCCCAAAAGCTCTGGGAGAGGCCAGCAAAGGAGTGATTCCTCTTAGTCAACTAGTCCCCACAGGGACCCTAAAGTACTCTTCCTGTATAGTTCTTTCTCACTCCTTCTTCAGCAGGGTCCTTTGTGAGTTATCAACAAACTAATGACATGCTGTAAGATTTTTAAGGCCTTCTTCTGACTCCTACCTTTTAAATTCTTAAAGCCCATCCCCTTTTTACACACTTACAAAGGGATGTGATGAACACTTAAAACACCCAAAATGGATTAAGAACTACTCTGAGAATAAAAAGGTTATCTGCCTATAAATCACCAGATAAAAAATGTTACAGCACAAATACAGCCTCTCTCTCTCACGGTCCCTCTCTCAAGACATCCAGCCAAATTCTCTTCCCATGCAGCTCAGCGAGGCCCCATGGACCTGCAGCACAAACATCACGGGAGAAGTGGTCAGAAATGCACAATCTCAGCCCTACTTCAGACCCACCTATCAGAACCTGCATGCTAACTGGCGCTTAGGTGGTGTGAAGGCACATTCAAGTTCGAGAGCACTCCACCTAAATATTTTCACAGGATGCCCTGCAAAGCAACTTTGAGAAGATGAAACTGGAAGGAGATGTGCCATCTTCATGCTCATTGTGGACAAAGCCAAGAGAGCTATCTACTAGGACTTGGATAAAGAGCATACAAAATTATAAAACACATTTTAAAATACATAGATTGCAAGTGGGGAGTGACCACTCACAGGCGCAAGGCTTCTTTCTGAGGTGACGAATCCTTCTAGAAAATTAACTTTTGGTGATGGTTGCGTAACTCCGTAAATATACTAAAAACTACCGAATGACACTTTAAATGGGTGAAATTTATGGGATGTGTGTTATGTCTCAGTAAAACTGTTGAAAACATATAGATTAAGTAAACTTTTAAAATCATAAAAAGATCAAATTAAAAACACCACAGGATATCATTTCACGAAAACTAGAAGAGCTAAGAAGAATGAATATACTGTAGTATATCCATACAATGGAATATTACTCTGCTATAAAAATAGAATAAACCACTGATGCACACACTACATGGATGAGTTTCACCAACATTACGTGGAATGACAGAAGCCAAGCCCACAGAGCGATTTTGTCGATATGAAGTTCCAGAACTAAGTTAGAATGATGGAAATCAGAGCAGTGGTTGCCTTTGGGGGTGGGGGGAATTGACCAGAAAGACACACATGGCAATTTACTGCAGTGATGGAAAAGTTCTACATTCTTTAAGTGGTGGTTACACAAATGATTGCATTTGGTAAAAGTCATTGAACTGTTTACTTTAAACCTGTGTCTTTTATTGTATGCGAATTATACTTCATTTAAATAAGAATAACAAAAAAATCTCACCCTGCTCCATACATCCATATATTCTGGAGGCCCTTTACAATCTGGGAAATATAAATGTTGTATTTATACTTCTACTCATCTTCAGTACTGTAATGTTCTCTCGAGGTAAAGTTTTGACCAATGGTTCTTTTTAAACACCAAAATTTATTTATTCTAAATTTACTGTTTTTTTCTAAAATTCTTCACAAGTGCTCTATTTATCTATTAATCAATTTTATTACTCATTTATAATCTTAACATAATTGTTACAGTATATCTATCTATTGGTTATTTATCTAATAACTAGCTAGCTAGAGTGACAAAGTATTCCTAGTGCTTATTAAAGCCAAACCAAGAAAAACCTCTCTACCCCTTACAGCCTTTTGGAAACTGAAACACTGCTTACTTCCCTACATTTGAAAAGCAAATAAAGACAGCCTATAGAGGGAGAATGAAGTGTAAGGAGATGCAATTCCCAGTAAGAGACTCAGATTAGTCTACAAGTGACTTAAAAAACAAGACAAAGAAAGTGCAGAGTTCAAGTAAGTATTTGCCAAATTAGGTAAATGAAAATCACCCACACAATTATCCCAATATCTGAATAGCACAGAGCTAAAGTTAATCCAATTAGAGAATCACACAGAAGAATTTATTACAGTTAGTTTCTCCAAGTAAGCGGATGACCTTTAACAACTTCTGCCCTAACAGATATTAAGCAGCGAGACAGTAGTCTGGGCATATTCCTCAGGATTTAAACACACTGAATAACAAGTGCAGATAACAGCACAGCTGGCCCCACAGAGAACTGAGAGAAAAAACAAAGCAACCACATGCAAAAGAGTAGTAGTAGTTTTTTTTTTTTTCTCCAGAGCATCCTGTAGGCATGGGCAAGATGCACTGATGAGACTTTCTAAACCACCCCACACCTACAGAAACTCCCCAAGTCACTGATCTCTAAATTCTAACCAAAACCTTTCAGGCAAAACTTTCAATCCTCTTTGGTGAAATATTTTCCACACTCTTACATAGTTATATATACCCGTATTAGACATATTATGTATATAATTACATCTATCCACCACGTGTGCATATAAAATTTGGCAGGTGAGTCCTGAAACAAATGCTGTATATTCCTTTTTCTATCATTTCTGTATTTTGTGGAGTTCTCAGAGAATTACACTCTTTTGGGAAAGAAAACGAATGTATTTTTAATGACAAAACATTTAATCTGGTTTTGTGTGTTAAGGGTAGGGATATCTGAAACAAATATGTGTTTTTCTTTGTTTTGTTTTTGGGAGTTTTTACGTTTGTTTGTTTTAGCTGCGTAGTAATATTGGATAATTAGAAAACTGTGGGAATATCTGTCCACTTTAATGACAGTGTTTTACAAGTCCAGACTTTTGCTTCCACACTCTAAGAATAAAGGGGCATGAGGCTTTAAAAGTGGGCGTTAGGCACTGATTGTCGCAAGTAGACCTGAAGAGCCACTGGCCTGGTGTACACTTACAAAAGATCTCATAGCTCCATCTAGCTCCAGACTAGGGAATTCAGGGAATAATACAGAATTACAGCCAATAGGACTACTGAAACATAAAAGGGAAACCAGGAACAGTGAAAATGAACCCATTATGCAAGCACTGAGTTGATAAGTGCAGGAAGTTTGTCAATTAACACTGATTAAAAAGAATATTCATTAGGTAATTGACAGTTGATTTTCTAAATAAAGAAATCATTCATATCATTATTATTTATGTTTTTAGCACTTCAGTTTTTAAAAATAGAACAGATAAGTGAGAATAGATTAGAACTAAACTTTTGTTTCCCGTTGAAAATGTTCTCCTGTCTCACACATTGTTCTGAGTGTTCTGAATTCTGCCTTGAGATCAGGAAAACAAAGAGAAAGCCACTTCCAAAGTTAAAACTGAAGGATAAATAAGGATATGATGCAGAAATATGACATGATTAGTGTTTTTTCTTAAATCTAAACAATAGAATCTGTTTTGAGTTGTTTATAGTCTATAATAAATCAAAAGGAAATTTATACAAAGCCTCCAAAAGGGGTTTATGTAAGAACATAATTACAATTCATGAACAATCTACAAATGTCTCTTTCATACAAAAACACAAAAATAGTCAGTAAAATAAAAAACAATTAATGAAGATCCAGCTAGGAAAATAACTTTGGTGCTAAAATTAAAGAAATACCGGGAATAACAATGTACTTCAAACAGAGAATTACCAAAGTAAATTCAAAGCAAATCATACTACATCAAAACATATGGAGTTGGAGTTTGCATTTGATATTACAAAATTAAACAGCAGCATAATTCCTTAATTATGATGTTTTTATGAAATGTTTTCAAACATTTTAATAATGGACAGGCAATTTCACATTTCTCTAAATATCATTTATTACCAAGGAGCTCAAAACAAACATAAAACTCCCTGAAACCAAAACAAATTGGTACTTAACCCAATTTGACTAGTCAGATTCCAAATAAAATATTCAAGAGACACAGAGGAAACATTCTGTATACTTCTTTCTTCACTTTAAAAACAAACTCGTATTATTCAGCCATAAAAAGAAATCAAATTGAGTTATCTGTAGTGAGGTGGATGGACCTAGAGTCTGTCATACAGAGTGAAGTAAGTCAGAAAAACAAATACCGTATGCTAACACATATATACGGAATCTAAAAAAAAACAATATATTTTTTTAAGTGGTTCTGAGGAACCTAGGGGCAGGACAGGAATGAAGACAAAGATGTAGAGAATGGACTTGAGGACACGGGGCGGGGGAAGGGTAAGCTGGGACGAAGTGAGAGAGCGGCATGGACATATATACACTACCAAATGTAAAATAGATAGCTAGTGGGAAGCAGCAGCATAGCACAGGGAGATCAGCTCGGTGCTTTGTGACCACCTAGAGGGGTGGGATAGGGAAGGTGAGAGGGAGACACAAGATGGAGGGGATATGTAGATATATGTATAGGTATAGCCGAATCACTCTGTTACACAGCAGAAACTAACATATCATTGTAAAGCAATTATACTCCAATAAAGATGTTTAAAAAAAAAAACCTGTTTATTTTGATCCTATTGAAGTGCAACAAAATTTCCAAATTAATTGTATACAGCATTATATAAAAGAGTACATAATTGTTTGTTATTCTTGCAAACTCAGCATGAAAGTATGCCTTCCAGTTCTTAGCAATGTGATCAGATGACCCCAACCAGCTAGGACACCTCTGGCCTCTAAAGCCCATATTAAGTGAGTCAGTGCTTCTAGGTAAATTCCTATTGGAGCTACTAAGAGAACCATGTAAACATCTAGATACAATGCGATGGGGATAATTATGACTAATCTTTTCCACTCTCCCCTAAACTTTAATTCCATTGATATACCTCTTACACTTAGCAGATAAGCAAGATGAGCATTTGGTAAAAACTACCTTTGTGGGGCATGTATGTATTGGTGGATATATTTTATTTCACTTCTGCGTGGTAGCATCTCAGCTATACCTGACTAGTTTTTCTGGTTCTGGTCAGCCACTAAACTCTCTCATTCATTTTATTTTTTTCCAGTGCATTTTCTATGCTACCACCCAGGGTCCCGCTTTCATTATCTCAAGGCTAGAGTATTTCAACAGTCTCTAAATTGGCTTTACCAAACCACCAGTATTCTCACTCTCAGTTCCAACTAGCAAACATCCTCCTGGTTAATCCTGATACTCTTCAGAACTGACATTTGTTCAACATGTAAAAATGCTCCCATTGCAACCGTGTAACGACCCATCTTGTAAGCCTGGCATTCACGTTTCTCCCAGAGTCTCTTATTATCTCCCCATCACCGGTCCTGTCCTTCAGCCTCCCCCAATCATGGCTCTCTGTCCCTGCTGTGGCTGAAGTGTACTCCTCACCTGAAATGGCCTTTTCATTTCTACTGACCAGTCAAGATCCCCTCCCCGTCCTTCAAACTCGTGTCAATTCTTATTTCCCCAATGACATTTTCCATGACAGCCCCACCCCAGCATATTGCCCTGTTCTTCAAAATCCCCACAGCATTTCTCTCTATTAGTCACTTGCCCCTTAATAAAAATTTACAAGCCCTGTAATTTGTGTGTGTGGCTTCTCTCTCTTGCTGGAATACAGATCCTTCAAGACATAAATCATAGCTGTGTTATTACTGATATCATCACCCTGACTCAACTCAGAGGTAGTGTGAAATAATGAGAAGCCCACAGTTTTTGGATATAAATAAACTGGTTGTGTGGCCTTCATTTTCCTCATCTGTGATGTGGAGACAAGAGTACCTGACTCCTCCTTGTTGAAAGGATTAACTCCAACAACACAAACTAGAGCTTTTTTTTTTTTTTTTTACAATGTATCAGTTCCTCGCTTTCCCTGCAGTGCCAAAACCTAGCAGGCCAGTAGTGCAGACATTTGGTGAGTACCCTTAGAAACATTCAAATTAATTAAGTAATACCATTTTTTTTTTTAAGTTCAGCAAGGGATACTTCGAATTACAGTTACAGTAAGAGGTATTTTGGTAGTTATCCAATTAATTGTCATGCTTAGCACTGTATTTGGCTTGGAGCCTGACAGCATACTTAAGTTTACTTGCTTCTCAAACTAAGGAGACTTTCTCTGCCTCCCTGAGTGAATGTGCTCATTTGAGGCCCTCAGAAAGGAGAGCCAGAGCAAGAGAGAGAGCAAGGGGTTATTCACGTAAAACAAAAGCCTCATCTTACCAGTGTGCCCAGGTACGTGTGGAAACTGCTGGGAAGGGTACAGCAGTGGCTTCTGCAGCCAACTTTCATATTAGTTGCAGCCCTGACACAAAACACCATGCTAACGAATGACTAAAAGAACAGAAAACAGAGAGCCAACTGGATAGTATTCATCTATAGCCATAATGGAGAAAGGACCATTTGGATATTTAAGTATGAACTAAACATTAAAAATACCACACATGCCTCTTTAAAACTTAATTCCAAAATCCTTGAGGAGCAAGGGAAGGAAGCACAAAGATGTTAAAGGTAGAAAAAGACTGAACACCCATAGAGTTCTGTTTTACCATTTTCAGTATTCTTTGATCCCAGAAAAATGTTCATCATCTCCCTGTCTCAGTCCGTCTCAGTCCAATGTTATAAGACTGAATAAAGAGAATCAGAGCCAACAAAAGCTGTCTACATTAAAAGAACCTCATACTGCAAAGAAGCCATCAGGATATTTTGATGGCTTCTGAAAATATCAAAATATTTTCTTAGGTTTCTATGTATTCCTAAATATACAGTCTCTCTAAAGACAAATTCAGCCCAAGGCTCAATTTTATATTTGGCACAAAACAGAAATTACCCCTGACCTAACAAGCTAAATCTCTTGGGGTGAACTGGGGGGAGCCGACGGACACTCCCGGGCCCCACCCCAGAATTTTAAGATGAAAATCTTTTAACGTGTTCCGCAAGCAGGTTTCCACCCAGAAGTTTCAAAAACAATGAAATGAACCGAAGAGATGGAAAAGACTCATTTCTAATGGTGGTATACAGTCCCAAACGAATCATATCATACAATGCCCCCTCACTTTCCCAAACCGTATTTGATCACTGTAAAAAGCAGATAATTGGTCAAAATATAAGTCTTTAAGAGGAAAAAAATACATCAATATCAGCAGCCTAAAAAGTATGCATCAAAGTGGTCAGATACAGATAATATCTCATTATACCTTTCTAGTGGTGATTTTCATATTTTGTAGATAACTGTATGGAGAGATACAGTCTGATTCTCTGTTGTTGGCTGTTAAATACAAACTGGCAACCCACAGTCACATCCTTTTTCTACCTAATCATCATTGTATGGGATTTCCACCATAAATGCAGGGTCTCAACCCGCCCCAACTCAACACCCGCCCCATGCAACGCATCCTAACTCAACAGATTAAGAAACTCTAAATTACCAATTTAGTACACTCCATCCACGTCCTGTCTAAATCCAAAGTATTTATAATAAAGTAGTATTAACATTAAATTCAATAAAAGCACAAGCCCTCCCAAGAAGTTATTAAAGCAACAGCTTTGTCAGGGTATTTTGAAGGAAAACTCAAATTCTCAGAACGTCAGGGTCCTCCTCATACAAAATATTGGTGACAGTGGTGGGGGGAATATTGGATGATTTCTGATTTCTAAGGGTTTTCTAGATTTAAAATTCTATGATTCTAGCGCAGGACCAGAGATAATTTTTAAACCTTATACATTACATTCGGCATCCTTCTACCACAGGGCCATCCTTTACAGGCGCTAAGACTGTTATGTAAATTGTTTAATCCCTATAAATCTCAGTTCTCCCATTTATAAAACAAAAATAATACTGGTGCTAATATTAACCTACTATTATGAAGGTTAAATGAAATAAAGGTCTTCAAGCACTGAGCACTACCTTTGGCTCACTGTATACAATCAATAAATAATTTTACATATAGTTTTATTTAAATGTTTCTCGACTGGCAGCTAAGCACAGTCCCTTTACTTTTATGGAGCCCAGCTGGGCCAAGGCAACAGAGAGGGTTAATAAATAACTCACCTGAGACCCACGTGAAGTCCTTCATGTAATCCCATCACCACCCCAGGAGTGAGTGAAATTGGAGATGTTTGCCACAATACTCCTGCTGTAACCAAGATGACACCTAGGATGTTTTTTCTCTGGGAGTACGCGTCCCTTCAAGGTCCAACTCCATCTCTCCACAACCTATTCCACAAGAATGCCTTGCCAGTCCAAGCCGCTCATTTCTTTCATATGCTTTTTTTTTTAACATCTTTATTGGAGTATAACTGTTTTACAATAGTGTGTTGGTTTCTCCTTTACAACAAAGTGAATCAGTTATACATATACATATGTTCCCATATCTCTTCCCTCTTGCGTCACCCTCCCTCCCACACTCCCTATCCCACCCCTCTAGGTGGTCACAAAGCACAGAGGTGAACTCCCTGTGCTATGCGGCAGCTTCCCACTAGCTATCTATTTTACGTTTGGTAGTGTATATGTGTCCCTGACACTCTCTCAGTTGGTCACAGCTTACCCTTCCCCCTCCCCATATCCTCAAGGCCACGCTCTAGTAGGTCTGTGTTTTATTCCCATCCTATCACTAATCTCTTCATGACATTTTTTTTTCTTAGATTCCATATATATGTGTTAGCATACGGTATTTGTTTTTCTCCTTCTGACTTACAGAGCATCTGGGTTAGTCAGTTTTAACATCTCAAACACCTCCTGTTTGCCTCATAGCACCAGTTAAAGATCAACAGAGCAGTGGTGGTATTCCCCCCCCCACACCTTTTTTCCTAAACAACCAAATAACACACATTCAAAACAGACAACTGTCTGCTAAATACATCCCTGGAAACTGAAAAAAGCTATGTGAAACGAAGCGGCAAAACGTATAAAATGGTCAGGGATTTCTCTTTCATTACTATTATCAAATTTCACAATTAAAAAGTCAACAGAGGTATAATATTTATTCAGGGGACACAAAGCACATGGAACAAGGCTCCATGGTGCATTTTGAAGACCTTCAAACGCATTAAGGGAGCCAAAGTTATAAGATAATAAAAATACTATTACAGCCCATTAAGCATGTTGTAATGGTGCTTAGGGATGATGCAGTCATGTTTTGCAAAAAATTATTTTCACCCTTCTCCCTGAGAGGAAATTCAGCGCAATCCAGATATTCTCAGACAGGAAGATATACAAACATTTCCAGATAATACAGAAATGCACTTCACCCCAATGCGGACCTCAAGCACTAATGTGAGTGCGGAGGGTGTGCAGAAGTACAATAAACCAGAAAGGAGGATCAAACTGAAAAGTGTTTTTTTTGTTTTGTTTGTTTTTTAAATGCTTAAACTACTCAAATTTGTCAGGGTCAAAAATTCAAAATTAATTAGGTCAGAGGTTCAGGTTTTAAATATTTTGCATTTGTTGTTTCTGAAAAATAAATATGTCCTTTACCCCAACTGTTTTGACAAGGACAAACTTTTTTATGATACAACAGTTTAAATGATCGTACTCCTGAATTGACTGTTCCCAGAGTGATTCTCAATTTTTCTATTTTCACCCTATACACAACTCAGTGGAAGACATAAACTCTTCATCACTATTAATGATTGCTGTTGACTGTACTAATTTTTCATTGCTCCATTTCCAGAATCAAGCATAGTGCTAGCACCTGATAAATAAGTGATCAATAAATGTTTTCTAATATATTAATTATTGAATAATTATCCATGTGTATATTTATGGATAGATGGAGGTATGAATGTATGCATGTGTGCACACAAACACAAATGGGGTTTGGGCAATTTAAGGAGAGGGAAGAGAGCTCACATGTTTTGAGCACCAACTGTGTGCCCAGATCTGTCTCAGGGTTTTACTTACATAGTTTCACTTAACCTTCACAGTAACTCAGGGTAACCAAAAGCTCACAGAGAATAAGCAGTGACAATACACAGCAATCAGAGCCATAGTTAATAAATGGTGCAAATAATCTTTGAACTCCGTGGATCTATTTGAGTTGTAGCACTCCACCATGATGTATCTTGGGGTTCACTCTTCCTCCCATGCCTACAAGTAATAGTCAAACAATTAAGAGCAAAATAACACAGCAAAACGCTAGAAATACTGGACATCTGGAGGAACCTATGTGCTATATATGACATCATGATGACCTGGTACAAGCCCTCACTAAAGATCCATGATGAGAATGGGTGGGGAGACCTCGTAGATTGGGAGGCTACCTCTGGACACAGGCAGGATCTGCCTAGAAAGCAAGCGCTTCATGCTGGTCAAGATATCTGGTGTCATTTAATTCTCACGATGACCAAGGTTCAAAGGAACAAGAGCATGGGGTCATACAGCTCATAACAGTGGAATTGGATTCCCCGTATCCCTAACTCTCATTACTCTACCATACTCATATTGGGACTCACTCTCCTTCCACTACATCAGTGATTCTCAATCAGTGGCAATGTCTGGTAACATCTTTTTATTGTCACACTGGGAGAGTTCTACTGGCATCTAGTGGGTAAGGGCCAGGCAGCTGCCAAACATCACACAATGTACAGGACAGCTCCCTCACCAAGAAGACTTATCCGGCCTCAGTCATCAATAGTGCCAGGATTGAGAAGTCCTGACCTACATAACCAATATCCAAAGCACTCACTTAATTCACTCACTTACATATGTGAGTGTCTATTATGTGCCAGACACTGTTATAAGGACCAGGAAATGGTGGTAATCAAGAGAGACAATGTCCCCTGTCGGAGAGTTTGCATTCAAAAATGGGAGACAGATCTTAAGGATGGACAAGCATGGAAGCACAAGGGTTACTGGCATATAAGATAGCTGTCCAGGAACAGATAATGACTTTAAGGTACTGAAAAGCAGAGGTGTAAAAATAGAATAGGAAGCAGTCTATGTGCTAGCAAAAGATTTCTCCAGTGAAGCATTATCAAAATGAACGGAGCACCCCATGGAAAAATAACATCACAGATGACAGCTTAAATGAAAATAATCCACTTAAAATTTCTTTTGAACTGTAAACAGTAGGGATTGGCATAGTTTGTAATAATGAAGCCCTTGTTCAAATTCAATTTTTATAAAATTTTTTACCTTGCTCTTGTGGTAAATGTGTTCTGAAAAGGTTTTGCTTAATGTGAAAATCTGTTCATGTGGGAAAAGTCAATGACTGATTGGGGAATATTCTCTTCTTTTGTCACAAGCTACAAAGGTCTCTTTGAGGCACTACAAATATCACTTATGTCAACACCATACTTATCCCAATGTACCTTTCTATACCTACTGCCAACGGGCCATCTCAACTTACAATGGGTTACTTTACAATAGTTCATTTACAAATCAATTATTTGGAACCCAGAATATATACTTCCAGAGAAACAATATTGTGCTGTAAATAATGGTTCAGTTTCTTAGCCAGGAACCAAAAATTTGTCTAACTCAAAGTACATCTATATTAAAATACCAAAGCTAACAACATTTTTAAACATTGCTTCTAGGGGAAAACACTGAAAATTCCAATTCCTAATGCCTAATGGCTGACAATGAGAATGAGAGAAATAAGCCAGCCTTGCTGTATAGTAAGATGGGGTGGTGATGGTATCAATCCATGGAAGAAGGGGGTGGGGGTGTAAGAATCTTTACCAGCATGAGGAAGCGATGGAAGGACAGGGACTCAAGTGGTAAATGAAGCACTGGGAGTCAAGTTATGGCTAGAAATGTTTACATTAATTCATTCATTCAACAAGTATCTGGCTAGAAATTGGAGATGTAGTGATGAATAAGGCAGGCTACATTGCTCTCAAGCCAGAATGTAAAGAATTAAAATTTATCACAGTGGTAGAGGAAGCAAGTGGTAAAGGGGGTGTGGGTGGGAAGGATGTTGTAGAGGTGAGGCTCTGGTACCAGAACAGATGACAGTATCCTAAGAAGAGGTTCTTGGGTGAGCATCCAAATGAGAGGTTCTTTTTCTAGAAGGAAAAGAATAGGAATCATGAATTTAACTAAAAATCACCCAGTCTTTGATATGGTAGAAACCTTACAGATTTTATCCAGCTGAATCAACTCTTTTCACAGAGAAGGAAACCAGCATTAAAATGCAAAGGAGTCTACTTTTAAATTTGGAGTAAGATCCAAACATGCTCGATAATCAAACACCTATTAGTATATACCTTCTGGATCTTGGTTTCCTTTTCATAGCCTCAAAATAGTCAATAACAATTCTTCCTCCTTTTTATAAGTTGTACCCTGGAGTGGCAGGAAAGTCTTCAGTGATTCATAAAAGGAGAAAGGACATTAAAAGCCAACTCCTTTATTAGATAGTTGAGAAAACAGAGGTCTAGGGAGACAAAGTAATGTGACCTGCCTAAGACTAGGGCAGAATGAGGGCTGCCTGGCTTGTATGACCTAGCAGTTTCCATTATAGCACCACTGCTACTGTCATTATCAAAAATCAGGATGACAAGGAAGAAACAATTACCCATGGGAAGGGGATACTATTTGTAGACTATGAAGGCATTCTCCTCTAAGCAAAGATTTTAAATACAATTTCCAATTTATGGAAACTACTTATAGGTTAAAAATCATACGTAATTTAAACTCTCTTTAAGTATGGAATGAAAATTTCTAAATTAGCAAATTTTCCAGAAAATTAATATCTGTCCCTTAAGTGCCAAAAATTTGGCCATATTTTGGAGAAATTTCTTTTAAGCATTTAATTATAGCCTATTAAAATAAGCTTTGTTCCCATGAATTCTTGAAGGCGTCCTTTCATTCTTCAGTAAACTGAGCAGTTTTTACGGGTTCTCCCTCATGCTAAGCTAAGGCTGTGCCTTCATATCCCCATGCTTCCCTCTTGTAGGCCTCTAATTCCAATCAGATGCTTCTAGTCTTCCATGGACTGAGAAATCAGATCGCAAAGACTGACAGAATACTATGTAAGGTAAAAAGCTCTAAGAGAGGGCTTCTCAAAAGGTAAATACTCATTATGACAGTAATTTTGTTGGCTTAAAGGCATCTTGGGTGACATCATTCAAAATCTATCTTACTTATCTCTTTTGATCTCAGTTCAGCAGCACTTTCAATTATGTCCAGAATCTCGGCAGTTTTCTGAATAATTGAGATACTGAAAATTTAAACTTCAGTGAGCTAGCTGGAGAGAAATAATTACTAGAAATAACTGGAATTGGTTTTTCTATTCCTAGCAATGTGTTTCACTTTAAAATTTGATTTTAAAACATTCCTAAATATTTTTTTCTTAATACTGGTGTTGATACATGAAAATAGTATTATTTTAGAAAAACCAACTTATATATTTCAGTTTAAAGTGCTGCTTGGGGATGAAAGTTATTAGATAAAAGTCATCTGAATTCATTAATTCTGGAAACACAATACAGTATCTAACAAGAGGCATATGAAGGAGAGATATTAGGTAGCAACAGGTGGAAAAGCTACAAATGAAAAATTGTAGCAGCCCCAATGAAATTATTAGGAACTAAATGCCTACTTGTTACAGGTGGCTTCAGAGACCCCAGAAAACAAATGTGATACATGTAGCAATGACTGTAACCGGCAAAGTAATTCAGTGACACAATTATGTACACCCTTTGCTGATAAAACTCTAAGTCTATATGTCTTGTTAGCCCAACCTGACTTCACAGCACATTATTTTAGCATGCTAAACACAGCTGAAGGGCACTTGAAGTTGACAAACAGGAACCCCTCGTAATCCCTATAACGTACAACTCCAATTTTACTACACAATGTGAAGCCAGGGAAATGGAGTCATCAGTAAAGATTTTTTAAAACCTTATAAAAAGGCAACATGGACTGCACTTTTTATAAGTTCTGAAGAGATATCTTTTAAGTAATAAAAACAAGAACGAGCGTGTCCCAACATTCATTGAGCAGAGTTGGTCTAGCTGATCTCTAGAGGGCTCTTCCACATGAAAGTATGTGCAAATCACACCAGAGGGAACACACTTTACGAAACTTAGTTAACAACAACTTTTTGCTTTCCTTGCAGTTAACAATTGAATATCTCTGTCAGTCTCCATTCTGCCAAAACGTTTTCTGTATACAAGCTGGCAACACTGGGGAAGTTGTCTTCTTTCTTTCCAACTCTTCGCACTGGTAGCCAAAAGTGTCTTTGTTGCTCAAATAGTCCACGCCATCTGCCAGCAGTTTCTCCATCCTGCCGTACCATCTGCCAGCCTCTCTGCTTCCGAGTCCATGCAGTGTTGCCTGTATGCTTTTCAAATGGCTCTTTCACCAGAAGAGAAAGAAAGAGCAAACCAGCACCTTTCGAGTTTAACCACTCTTGGTAATCATCTCAACACTGTCCTCTAACCCACTGGTTCTTAAGAGGACCAAAAACCCCAACAATTTGAATGGAAACACTTTGATTTTTTTTTCTTCCCTGTTGCAATAAAGAATTAGACAGCCATAGTACATTAATAGAATCAGTCATTAATACAACAAATTTTTATGGCTATGTTCCCTTTTTGTTTGTATATGGTATTCTTAATTATAAAGAATTATTCTTCGGATTAAGAAGCAAAGAGGGGAAAACAATCCTTATTCCTACAGTTAATCCTGATTATTTTAAAAGCAACTTCTTGTAGAAATTAATATTTCAGTTGAATGTTATTAACAGTATAATGTTAACTTTACGCTGCACTGCACTGTTCTTCACTCTAATCTACTTAAAATTCCTGACTTAAAAGTAGAAACAACAAGGGCTGCATAGCAGTCTCTTGCCGAGGTTAAGCCTACAGAGTTCCATGAATATCCTCCCTAAGGCCACAGGAAATTCCTTAAAGCAAGAGGGTTTTAGGCTTTGCTGTGGATTAAGCTCAATAAGTTTTCTTTCTAGATTTGTTCCTGCAGGGAATTTATCTTATGTCTCCATCACTGTCCAGGCTTCAGAGGGAGGCCCTGTTCATTCCCAATCACTTATCAGAATCCCAGGATAACCTGACTACCATGAAATTTGGAAGCTTTTGCTATTCCAGTAACAAAATTAAATTAGCATTTAAGTGAATGTCAGGAATCAAGTTCACTCATAAGAAATGATACCATTCTACCCAAATGTCAGAAAATGTACATATTTTAAGCCACAACATCTGAGGTTTCCCAGTCTTCACAAACAGATGGTAATTTTCTCTGTAGACACATCTGATCTTTATAAATGGTGGAGGGTACTCTTATTGTATTAACCTTCACATTAAAAAAAAATATTTTAGCTTTGTAAACCACAGACCTTGATGTTAAGCCATATGGCTAGTCTCATCAATTTCTTAAATTATACCATGTTTTTTATACCTAAATGTGTGTAATAAAGTCTCCTGTTTCGATTTCCAAAATTTCTATTCAGTGGGAGAGTACATACTAATTACAGTTTAATACTTATGAATATCACTAAGTAAATCTTCACAATAGCTATCATTATTCATACCACTTGAAGAAAAAAAGTAAGGAATTAGCTATTAAATTCTGCTCTTAAATTTCTCAAATAGTTTTTGCCTTGAAGTATACCGTGTTTAACAAAAATTCTATAAAAGCAGCATTTACTTCACATTTAAGATTTAAGATTTTACATGCCAATTTCACTGAAATTTTAGAATGGAAAAAGTTCTTAAATGCTTTGTTTTCCTCAAAAACTTAGATAAAACCATGTAGAATATCAGAAACAAGGAATGACACATGATTTTGTGACGGTTAAAAGCCATAATATTCTGAAACGTAAGATTGTTTTTAAAAATTCTAATTCAAATCAAAATAAATGTATTTTCAATCAAGGTGATTCTCTGTGGTTTTTTTTTTTTTTTTTTTTGTAGTACGCAGGCCTCTCACTGTTGTGGCCTTTCCCGTTGCGGAGCACAGGCTCCGGACGCGCAGGCTCAGCGGCCATGGCTCACGGGCCCAGCCGCTCCGCGGCACGTGGGATCCTCCCGGACCGGGACACGAACCCGTGTCCCCTGCGTCGGCAGGCGGATTCTCAACCACTGCGCCACCAGGGAAGCCCTCTCTGTGGTACTTGAAAGAGATTTCACCGCCTGATGAAAACTAAGAGGGTAATAGGATGGTCTTAATAAATTATTCGATAAAATGATTGATTAAAGAGTTTCCTTAAGTTTAAAGTTATGAATATACTATTAGGTCCATGTATAAGTTAATATAAAGTTAGCAGATATGAACACAGATGAATTCCACTGGGGGTTAGGTTGAAAGACATATCCAAAATAGCAAGTGTTCAAAACCAACCCTCATCTCTTCAGATGATTAAGGATCTGTTTGGGGGATATGTTTGTCTCACTTCTTATCTCTTGCAGTGAAATCTCCCAAATAGAACAACTCATAAAAATACCAAGGGTGTGAAAGCCTGAAACAGACAGTCTTCTTTCTCGGGAGTAAAGGTTATTTTCTGATGAAGAAGCTCTCCCATAAAATGCTTGGTGCAAAGTCATGAACTAGTGAAGAAAGTTGGGTCTTTATAAAGCTTGTCAAGGAAAGCTGAAAAAAACGATGTCAAAAGTTCACCAGGAGATTGATAAGCAGCATTAGAATAATGATGCAAAAATAGATAACATTTTGAGTTTTGCTGACTCTTCAGCAGTAACTGATGAGTAGGCAATTCTTTTAATATTTTAAAGAGGGGTGGAGAGGGAGAAAAATTATTCAAAGAAAGGCATCTAATTACACCACCATGGACATCACGTAGTTGCATATCCATTCGTCTGAACTGAAATCTTAGAATTCTACATATCTTTATGATAAAGAGACTAATATCCCTCTTTTCTAATTGTCATCTTTTAATAGAATGATAGAATATCCCTTGTTCAGAAGACATTTAGCACTATGTCCCAAGGGCAGCAACCGTTCTGAAGTCTATTAAATGTTTGCTATGTGTCCAGCATTATGATTTAACTATGGAATGTTCAGTGAAGTGTACATCCCA
Organism: Kogia breviceps; assembly: GCF_026419965.1. NCBI lineage: Eukaryota > Metazoa > Chordata > Mammalia > Artiodactyla > Physeteridae > Kogia > Kogia breviceps. Next base: position 171,080,337 of record NC_081311.1, on the reverse strand, counting down.
CATATTCTTGGTAGCAAACAATGGCACCATCATTAGAGTCCTCCAGATACTTTTATTGCAAATCTGTATTTTCTGTTTCATTCCTGTTGTCTTTCAGCAAATTGTTTAGACCGCCTTGCTAACCTTGCCTCCTTATCCCAAACTAGATTCCTTCCATTTTCTTAGGAAAATCATTGATACATGTTTCTTCTAACCTGCACTCTTAGCATAGATTACTCTCATCACTTCTACTTCAACCATCCATCTTCCTTACTGCACTAAAGAAACTCCTCTGTAAAACTGTAATAAAAGAAGAACAATCCCCGTGAGCTCCGATCGAACTGCATCACTTCCCTACAGACCCTGAAAGAGGTGGCTACTCACACTTCTTTGTTCTGATTCACCCTCTTCATCTTCACTCTCTTGATCCGCCTGAGTTCTTTTCTACCTGCGCCTCCCCCCAACCTCATCTCACAGCACTGGTTCCCTTGTCTGCTTTTTTCCATTCCCAGTTTCTTTTGGTTCCTTCCAAGCTCTGTTCCACCTAGGATCTTCACACACAGAATGCTCTACGCCTTGCTCTTCCATTGATATCTCCCATGTTTTTCTAGGCCTCAGCATAATATCCCTTCCTCAAAAAATGCTTGTTTGACCCTAGCTGCATTTACATAAGACTCCTCCATTCCCTCTCTCTCTCTCTCTCTCTTTCATCCTTTACTTTTTCTAACTAGCATTTATCACAACTTGGAATTACACATTTATTGTGCAATGATGTATTAAAAATATATTTCTCCTGCTAGACTGAGGCCCATGTGGGCAAAGATTGTATTTATTGTGTTCATTACTGTTTCCTCAGCTTCTAACACCATGCTTAGTGCATAAAAAGCACTCAGTTAAAAAAAAAAAAAAGCGCTCAGTTAATACTTGTAAAAAGAAAAAAAAAAAGTGATTGAACGTTTTCTCAAGCTGTTTTTCTTTGTTCCTCTCCAAAGTTCATTCATCACTCATTTAGTTATTTGTTATGGCTGTCACTATATCCTCTAGCTTGCTAAGTCTGTGTATATGAGAAGTTCTGATACTCACATTTTCAGGTTCCTTAAGTCTGATTTATTCTGTGTAACACAAGCACGGCACTGAATGAAGACTGCAGTTTGCTGAACTCTTGGCCCCAAATGCCCTGACCCTGCCTACTATTCTGTCCTTGCTCTTTCACACACCTAGGCTTCATTTAGCCAACACTAAATTATTGCTCTCAACTCAGCCCATAGGTGACATTTACCCAGAAGACTTCTGACTCCTTAAGATAACTGAATGTGTCCTTTTTTGTGATGCCAAAATCACCTTTCTATTTAGCTATTATTATGGAGGTTTCACATAGTACCATGATTGACAACTTAACCAACCGCCCAACTTAACACTTAAATTTATGCAACATATGCTGTTCAAATCCGACCTAGCACAGGGTAATACTTGATGAAATTTGTTGAGTGACTGGATGCCCATGTTGATAATGGTAAAAATAATAATTTTTAAGAAAAAGTGGTTACAAAGAAAACAGGACTCCAAAAATAATGCCAAAGAGCAGAAAGTAGGAAACTCTTTTTGGAAAATTCTTGCATATTTTGATAATTAAATAATCCAAAGAATGCTAAGGGTTTAATATTTGGTAAGAATTAAGACAAACAATTGATACATACAATATAATGACTTAGGACCTGAAAGAACTCCAACATGTTAACTTCTATTATTAAGACATCAAATCACATTTTGGGTTCCTCTTTATTATTATTAGTGACAGAACTATATCTAATAGTCCCCATTCCATTTCAAAGAAATTTACCTGAGTTACTGAGCCTTTAAAACTTAAATAAGTTAGCACTTAAAATGGAATAATTACAACAACTTTAATAATTAAGAAACAAGATACTCTGGAGCATTCATTTCTGCAGAATTATTGCATGTCTCAAGCACATTAAGACCGTGACCAGAGGCACAGTTGCATTAGTCTCTTGGGAAATACACTAATCCCCAGAAATCCACTGCTTAGAGAAGCTTGTTGTGTATAGATTTTTTTTTTCAGTATTTAAATATCAACTCTGATAAAATTTGTGCTTCATGTCCATCACGTAACTCCAATTTGTATCTGGAAACAGTATGAATTTTTTTTCAATATTAACATATAAATATTGGACAAAAGGCAATACACCATCATCACACACTTTTTATATTTCACCTTTATGTATTATCATTAGAAGTTGTAATAAGTCTTAACTAGGAACCTTACCTATATACATACATATATGTAATATTCTGTATAATTGCAATTATGAAGATTAAAGAGTACTGCACTCCACTGGAATTTAAAAGCAGAGCAATCACCTAACTATTGAAGAAAACAGCCCCCAAAATGGCAAACAGTTTTTGCCAAGCAAAATTTGTTAACAAGAACCTAAAAAATAAAACATCTCCTGAACGTGTTAAAGGGCGGCCACTTGTAAAACACTATTCTCATTTTACTTTTTAATACCTTTCCTTATATCACACTGTGGGAGTCATAATGATTTCATACTCAAACTGTTTCATCCATCAAAACTATCTGTAAAGAAAAAGAGTTCAAATACTTGTTCCATGTGATTTTGTTGATATTGTTATGCTGCCCAGTTGATAATGGGCATTTTTTGTGCAATGTGTCCATTTATTAATAATTATAGAGCTAAGCTTATCTATTTAACCTGTATAAAATATGTAATGCCAAAGTCAAATACAGTTTGACAGAGAAAATCGCTATCAAGGAATCTTGTTTTAAAGACAATTTTAGAACAAAAATCTGTAAAACATGGTTTTAAATTCAGAATCCGGCTTGATACAATGCTTACTTACCACGCATGCTGACAAGAAGTTAAATTGTATTCTATTCTAGTTATATTCTACATTGTTCTAATATTCTCCACATAGTCTAATTTCCAAAGCCTTGAGGGAAGTCACTTGGATTAGCATAGAGGGGACAGGGGACAACAGTTACTTCTTACCATACTCTTCCAGAGCTTACAAATAGCAAAATCACATGGGCAGGCAGACTTGAAGTATTTCCTGGTATTGTTCACTAATCTTTATAGGTGACTAAGGAGGAAAAGCAGGAAGGGAAGTATATGTTTCACCAAGATGAATAAACGGGAAGTAAAGAAATCCACTGGTATAAACTAGGGTTAAGTCACTATGCTTCATTTTCTAATGGTTTAGACAACTGACGTTCCATTTGGGGACTTCACATTACTCAAGTTATTCTGACTTTTAGGAGCATTTTTCCAGCTCTTAGGAGATCTATGAGAAAAACAGGCACATTTAGCAACCAAATGAAGCCTAATTCAACTCTTTATAAGTGAGGAAACCAACAGTACTTCTGCACTCCTTTCTCTTACTTTACCAGATAGTAACAATGATTCTTTGAACAGCACTCAGTGCAATTTGCCAGACAGTCATAATGATCAAGCTACCAATACAAAGAGAGCATAGACCATGTGCGGAGCACTGTAAGACATCATGCAAAACCATAACAGATCCATTAAGCACAGCCCCTGCCCTAGTTCACAAGGTATGCAAACTCACAAGTGGAGTCATGTATTTCAGCATTTGGTCAGCGGTTGCTTAGATGATGAAGATAAAGAGTAATGCACCAAAACAGGAGTTAGGGACTCTGGGAAAACCTCCCAGCACTGCCTGCCTACTGGAATTAAGCAGATACAATGAGCTTACACACTCATGACACACACTTATATCAGCAACTTCCTGCTAAGCCAGAATCACCAAATGCAGCAACTTCCTCAGCTTTTTACATGTTGTGATCACATTCACCCCATTAATCATACATGCATGTGCACACTTGGGCTGATTAAGGTGGTTTATCCAGGTTCACTTCTCAAAAGCTTACAAGTCCCTGTCACGATAAATAATAAGTCTCAGCTGTACCAGAACGGTTAATTTTCTGCAAAATATCAAGGAGACACAGAAGCTTCGATTACTTCTTTGCTACTGGAAGAATGAATTCAATAATGAGATGGTCTTCCTTCAGAAGAGAAAAAGTATCAAAAAAGGAATACCACTTCCCCAAATCTCACATCAAATAGTGTTTTCAATAAAATTCAACAGAGACAAAATGTAAACTAAACTTCAAAAGCAGCAAATCTGCACACACCAAATACTGGAGTTTTGACAAAGCCAAGCATGCTACTTGTTCAACATGACTGAATACCATTTAAGACCTGGGCTAACACATGCCAGCTCAAAAAGAGTATGAATGTGTGGGCATATACATAGATGTGTGTGCACATGTAGTAGTATATGTTAACCATTCAGTTATTAGAAAGATAAATACTGATTTACTCCATTCTCTATGCACTAATTCTCAATCTCTCCATTAACAGAAATCACCACTACTTCCAGAAACACAAAATGACCATTTATCTTTTATAAAATAATATACTTATTTAACTCCAACTTTTGAGGATTACACATGTCGATCAAAAAGATTAAAGCAAATTTTAAAATAGGTCCTACCCACAGGTAAATATAAACTGTTAGGGATAGGAAAAATAGTGTTTTGTAAAACTTTTTCGTTGAGGCTTGTTCCATTCTCATAAATGCCAAGTAAAGTATCACTAATCAATCAGATGCTCACGCAGCTCTAATGTGTAGAAATATAGTCCTTTAATGATTCTTTAAACTAGTGTTTTGCAATGATAACATTGTACTAACATTTAAACTTCATGAAAAGGTTCAGAAGTTAGATTACAAAGATGTCAGCACTTCACTATTCCCTAAACGCTCACATGCCTCTCTTATTAGTTAGAATTCAGCACCTCAAATGACACTCATTTAAAGGGTTACAAGACGGTCAATATTCGGCCGGGTGATATGCTGCAACACAAAGCACACAGACTGAATTTAGAAGTGTTAATTACAAATATATTTACCACAAGAGTTTCTATTTTTAAAGAATATACATACAGTAATTTATGAATTAGAAATAATCATAATTCTCAGGAGATTCTGAGTGTCCTCTAAGTCCTATAGAGCATTCACTTTTCTATCTGCTTGAAAAATGACAGCATTCTAATTATTCTGTCAAGGTTAATAGAGCCCAAATTTCACTCTTGAATCTCAGCGGACATCTTTTTCCAACAGCCACTACTTCTCATTTGTGACATTTTTCCTTCCTAAGATTATGTGTTGCAAGAATTTTCAGAGTCAATTTAAATACCCATGCAACCTCTACATCAAAGAAGTAGAGTGATACAATCTTGAGATAAATGAGAAAACAACTTTAAAGAATCTTAACAAGCACTTTTAAAAGAATGATAAAAATGGACTTTAAAAATTGTTAATAATGAGCTTGAAACTTCAACCTCTAATAAGATGAATGAAACTCTACATGAGAGATATAACAAAGACAGATAACATTTTTCAATTAAAAAAATGAAAGTTATAAATCAAGGACAATAAAGAATCCACAGAGGTTAAAATCAAATGAAAGAGGGACCCAGGAAATTAGTAAGCACTAAAGCCTGATTTCTATTTTGAGAGTATATGACAAAACTTAGTAACCTTGACATTATTCATTTGCACAGGGTATAGGAGAAGGAAACAACCCCTAGGAAATGTTGAAGGTAAAGAGTTTATAGTAGACATTCATAGTAGATATTCACAAAGAGCTAGGACATAAGAAATCCATACCATCATTACAACAGTGTTGAAAAATGAATTCACCACATGGAAGAGATCAGCAAGTTGAACTTGACTATGTTAACACCGGCAGTCGTTGAAAGGGGAATGGGGGGATCACATCTGAATACATCCATCCTGATTTCCAATAACCAGAAGCTGAGAATTTAAAGTGATTCTGGGTAGTAGTGCTTCCAAATGGCTGGCAGAAAAAGACAGATGCACAAATATTCTCAAATAAATTCCAAAGAATTCTAAAGAACATAGTTTTAAAAAAGGAAAAGAAAGAAAAAAGAGAAAAACAACATACAAGGCACCATGAATGAGATTCAGACTGAAGAAACAACAAAATCAAGTCTTCAAAGATATTGCGCATTAGAATGTTGAGATTGAGAATGTAAAATACCTGTGTTTCACGTGTTAAAGAAATAAAAAGCTTTAAAAGCAAAGAATAAGAAACCAAAAATGATGACGGTAGTAAAACAAAGGAAAAAATATACTAACTGAAATTTAAAATAGGATGAATATGTAAAATAGCTTATTAGACACTGTTGAAGGAAAAAAAAACATGAAATGGACATAAAACTTAAAAAGAATTAGGGCTTCCCTGGTGGTGCAGTGGCTGAGAATCTGCCTGCCAATGCAGGGGACACGGGTTCGAGCCCTGGTCCCACTTGCCATGGAGCAGCTAAGCCCGTGCGCCACAACTACTGAGCCTACGCTCTAGAGCCCACGAGCCACAACTACTGAGCCCACACACCACAACTACTGAAGCCCGTAAGCCTAGAGCCTGTGCTCCGCAGCAAAAGAAGCCACCACAATGAGAAGCCTGCACACCACAACAAAGAGTAGCCCCTGCTCGGTGCAACTAACGAAAGCCTGTGCGCAGCAGGAAAGACCCAATGCAGCCAAAAATTTTTAAATAAATTTTTAAAATAATAACAAGAATATTAAACAATCCAGATGCAGCCCATAGACACTAAAAGGTGCAATATGTAAGGATACATGATTAAAGCATCATGGAAAGAAGGAGGTTGACGGTCTAACATGTATCTAACCAAAATTTCAGAAAGATAGTTGTGAAGACAAAATAATTTAAAGTGATAATTGCTGTATGTTTTCCAGAATTCCAAGAGTACAGTTATCAAACTTCCCATCCAAAAAACCTCAAACAGGGTAAATTTTAAAAACAAGACCCATATTTACATACATCACAGTGAAACTTAATAAAGAAAAGAGAACAATTTTAAAACAGTGAGAAGAAAGTAGACCAACTCCAAAGAAATTGCAAGTAAACTAACAGCTGATATCTTGGCAGCAACCACAAAAACGAATCAAACAGTGGAATGATTTTTCTTCAGTGTGCTTAAAGCAGCCATCAATTTACAACCCTATACCTCCTGAAACTATTTACTAAAAGTGAAACGAAACATAGAAAAGTGTATTTACTGTTTAAGATGTTATTAATTATGCAAGTTAAATTATCTAGTTTTTTTTTCATGATTCTAGACAAGCAAACTGCAGTTTTTATAGGGAATCATATAGCATATAATAAACAACACCTCCCTGAAGAAAAATAAGATGAGCGGACCTGCTGTAGCAATGGCGCCTACCCTATAAAATACTGCAACCCTTCCCCCAACCTTGACCATCTTGATCCTTTGCTTTAATTTTCTTTTCATTCTGCGAGGGGAGAATAGGATTTATCATCTTTTAACATACTATATAATTTAATATTTATTATTTATGTGTTTGTCTGTGTTAGAATGCATGCTCCACTGGGCAAGAATCTTTGTTTTGTTCACTGAATGATTTCTAAGTATCTAGAAATGTGCTTGTCATACAATAGGCACTCAATAAGTCTGTGTTTAATGAATGGCTAAAAAAAAGAATTTTATAGCTATAGACAAACTGGCCAATGACCCAAACAGAGAGCCCAGAAACAGATCCATGCCATTTATGGCATTGATCACTGGGGAAAGGGCAGATTTTCATTAAATGGTCCTGGGTTAATTAGTTATTCAAAAGAAAAAAAAAATGAAATTAGACCTCTACTTCACATTATATTCAATCGATTATGGGTGAATTAAAGATGTTATTTCATATCTTTAAGACATTGAGATAAGAAAGGATTTCTTGCACAAGCTTTTAAAAAAAATTCATGAAGAAAAAATGACAAATTCAACTATATTAAAATTAAGACATTTTCTTTATCAAAGGGAAATGTGAACTAAGACGCCTCAAACAGGAAGATGACATTGGCAACACTGACAAAGGATTAATAACCAGGACATAAGAAAAAAATGTTTATGAATTGAGAAAATCCTTCCATACAAAGGAAAACAACCAGTGTCTATAAGCAGTAAAACAGATGAAGAAATATTTGGATGTAGTCCTACAGTTAAATATTATGAAGCAGATGAGATGAAATCAATGTACTGGATTACATATTTTTTTTTTAAAAAAAAGATAGAGTTGGATGGACCTAAAAAATATGATTAGTTGATTTAAGGTAAATATAAGTATTGTCTGTGAAACTTTAGTTTCCGTTCTCTGTGTGTGTCCATACTGATTTGCAATTAAAATATATTTCCTGTGATGTAAAAAAGCTGACAGTGAATATTATCAATCCTTACCAATTTGGCCAATCTTCAGAAAGCACTTTGTTTTAATTTTCAATTCCCAGATAAATAATGAAAATGAGCATTTTTTTCATGTTTGTCATTCCTTCTATAAATTTACTTCTTTACTTCTCCTATAAATTTGTTCAAAACCATCATATTTCTTTCCTATTTTTCTCACTTTTTCCATTTTGATTCATAGGGACTTCTTTCATATTCTAGATATTAATCCTTTGTCAATATACTGCAGATACTCTTTACAATCTGTCTCTTGTCTTTTAATTATGTATGGTGCTTTATCATGTACTTGTTTTCCACTTTTATGCAGGCTTGTAATGTCAAACCTTTCTACAGGTGAGAATGATAAAATCTTAGTTTTCAAATCAATTACTATCTAAACAAATAATTTGGAGAAAAAAGTGTTAAAATAATAAACCTCTCTAATGAGTTTGAGGTTGATGTGTACTTGTGAAGGTTACAGTTTTATATGAAATAAAATCAGCTGAAATCAGAATCTATTCACTCCTAATCTATATAAAGGCAAGGGTGTCTATGACAGGTTCTCAGAAATGAAAGAAATCAGCCACACTCTTATATTCAACAAAAGAGTAAATCAGATTTGATGGATGTGTGCAATCTTTAGAACCTGTTTTTCACATCTTATAAGACACAAACTAGTACCATCAAGATGGTACAAATACATTCTATTGCTATCCCTTACAAACCTAACAATTTTGAGTCTATGAACAAAATCTGGACAATATTAAAATACAGTTCAAGTCTGTATTTTATGATTTCTACAATAAAGATTATGAAAAATTTGTAAGTACTGTGCAAAATAACAAATTATACCCAAATAAAATTCAGATTTTCCACGTGAAAAAACTGTTCAAGACAGAAAGCTAAATTTTGGATTATCAGAATATACAGCTTTACATAAACTAGTTATTTTCATCTTCATGCTTCCTTTTAATTCTGCAGGAACATCATAGAACATAAATGAGGGGGATACATATACTTTTATGGCTTCTAGTTTACTCCCTTTGAGGGTAACATTAACACCTGTCAGATTATGATCTATTACATTCTCCCATACTGACTTTCAATTCAACACATGCTTCGATTTTAAACTCTCGTAGGTAATCCTTAGCATACACGATGTATTTTCCTATCTTAGGATGTATGCTTTGGGAGAGTTTATATCTCAGAAATCTTGCATCTCCCCCCCCCCAATAATTTGACCTAAAAATATGGCCCAGTGGGGAAAAGACTGGGTAAGAGATGTTGGGGTCAGAGGTCAAATAGTAATAAAATCACATATAAAAACATAACCTTGTCATATCCAAAAATATACCCAAAAGGGTAAATCAATAACACAGGTTATTAATAAAGTTTGAAATAAAATGGAATGTATAACATACTTGTTCAAGTTCTTATTTGAAGCCACTACCTCTTTTTTTCTTCACAAAAAAATTAACAGGTTGATTTGACCTAACAAGAAGTTTGTTGTTATAATAATACTTTACCATTTCTTCAACAAATACCGACTCCAATCACACACATGGCACCTTGCAGAGCTACCTGCACGATGTAAAAAAAAAAAAAAAAAAAAACCCTAACATGTATCCCCATCAAGACGCTCACAAGGCAGAAGTTTTACATGAATTTCATATTTTTAATAACACACATGACTAATATGACATCTCAGTGAGAACAGATTTCATAAAGCTGAATTTCCACGTACAAATTAAAATATTAAACTGAGAATTTTTAAACTAATATTTTCAATTAAACAACTTTAAATGCTATAATCACAGCTCAGAATGAGTCTCATATTGTTTTCCTACCTGTGACTTTTTAACTTGTGGTAGTACTAAAAGGATTTACTATCTTAAATATGGATAAATGAGTAACTTAAAAATAGTAAAATGACTTTTGTACAGAAATATTACAAAGTTCCCTGACATCAGTTTGGATAAAAACAAACACAACGAGTGCACGCATTCCCAAGGTAACACTCTTCTTCGGGACAGGCTCATCGGAGATTAGGTGAGATAACTTCTGTATTGTTCTTAGCATAGTTCATGGCCAGCTAGTTGTTTCTCACCGAAGAGTCGTTTCTATATCCTCTCCACGCGTTTGCCTAAACCATTCGCGGCTCTTTCCTCACCTTTGTACCTTTCCATGACTCACACACACAGTTGCTGTTAAATAATTATTGTTGCTTGCCAGTGAGGGCTATCAGGTAAGAATATAATTTTAGAAACCAATGGTATAAAAATACAAGCAAACTTGAGAGCTTCTGAATAATGTGAACTAAAAAGAAAAGGAAACAGAGATTCCTTGGAAACAAGCACACAAGTATGTTTTCATCCCAAAAGGTGAGACTTCAGACGCAAACAGACAAAGCTGACACTCAGGTCTAATTGCACCCCTGGCTTCAAACTTTGGGTAAGTTAATTAAGGAAACCGAGGTCTGTTCAGGTGATTTTGTAACGCGGGTAAACACCGGAGCAATTTTCTTCATCAGGAGTTAGGTGTAAACAAAGATTTTAAATGTTTTAAAGTTTAAAAATGCATATACATTGTTTCACAATCACTTTTTCCAGCACATCTCTTCTGAAATCCTAACCAGCTATTGTAACAGAAATCATTCTCCCAACTCTAGGGAGTTTTTAAAAGATAAATTTAGGGCTTCCCTGGTGGCGCAGTGGTTGGGAGTCCGCCTGCCAATGCAGGGGATACGGGTTCGTGCCCCGGTCCGGGAAGATCCCGCATGCCGCGGAGCGGCTGGGCCCGTGAGCCATGGCCGCTGAGCCTGCGTGTCCGGAGCCTGTGCTCCGCAACGGGAGAGGCCACAACAGTGAGAGGCCCGCATACCACCAAAAAATAAATAAATAAATAAAATAAAAGATAAATTTAAATGGAACATCCCTCACAACGTTGGATGGAAGATTGAATGTCAAGATCTAGCACAGGATTTAGTAATTAATAAACGGCAGTTCTGTTAGTTATCCATCCAGTGGGAAGCTGACGGCCAAGGCTTGCCTCATTTTTTTTTTCCTCTAAGCTTCACTAGGGCAGAGATTCTCAAAGTGTGGGCCCAAGACTAGGAACAACAGCATCACCTGGGAACTTGTTAGAAATGTCAATTCTCCAGCCCCAGTTCAAACCCACTGAATCAGAAACTCTGCAGATGGACCCCAGAAACGTAAGGCTCCCTGGGGATTCTGATGCACCTTTCAGTTTGAGAGCCACGCCATCTTGGATATGAAGCTCAGGAATACATAGCCAAGTCCAGTAAAACGACCTACTTTCCCTTATTCTAGTACAACATTTCCCAGTGACTCAGCTTCTCTTCAAGGAATTCAACAATTTTGAGGAGTGAAGGTAGCAGCTGTTAGTGAATCAGCTCTGGAGAAATTAGGAAAGCAACGCATAGTGCAGGCCTGCCCTGCAGAGCCCTTTCCTTCATCAGGAGTCAGGTTTAAGCAAAGCTTTAAAATATTTTAAAGTATAAAAAAACTAGGCTGTTTCAAAATCATTTTTTTCTGGCACATTAGCTCAGAAATCCTAACCAGCTAACTAAATCCTAACAGAAAATATTCTCCCTACTCTAGGGAGTTTCAAAAAGATAAATTTAAATGGGAAAACCCCTCTAGTTTTTCAGGTGCATTTAAAAAATGTGGAATTATTAGATTCTTTACCTCCATTCTTTAGGAATGGGTTTTATTCTTTTCTGACACTGATCCCTCATCGTTTATAGCCACTCTTCATAACAGATGTCAATATACCACTTCTTTCTTAAGGCTCTTATTTAATCCTCCTCATTTGAGAGAACACCATTCTTCAAAGAAAATGAAAGCCTCCAAGACCACCTTAATTCTGCAGCATATAAATCATGCATAATCATTATTCTCCCTCCCACTAGCCCCCATACATTCAAGGCTGGTGTCAACATATCTAATATTTTGTAGCCACCTGGGAATTTTATATTACCTCATTTTAGATGCTAGACAGATTAGAGAAGGGCTTGAAAGAGTATCCCTTCAAAAAATAACTACTGTTGTGTACACACACACACACACACACACACACACACACACACACTCAACTCGGTACTCTGCTATAGGATCAATCCTGAGAAAAGAAACCTAATAGGAAAATTTAAAATTTTTTTTCAAATAATTTTTAGTCTAACTGGAAATTACTCAGATATTTGATTTTCCATGAGGCAGCTGAACCCTCTGGAATATTACCAACCCATACTGTGTTACTCATTTAAACTAAATTCTAAAATGTTCTCATTTCTTACAGTGTTAAAAGCTCTCATTAGTTTATATTTAATTTTTTAACTGTATTAACACCAAAAAACTCTCTTTTGCAAAAATGTGCTTATTGCTGTGATACAATGCTGACCATCTGTATTTTTTACAATGACCTATTTAAAGGGCACAAATAGGTATAGGTGTAACTGAGGAAACGGCCATATTCCCAATAAAAATGGGAGAGAGAACATTGTTTTCACTTGAAATAGAGAAAAGTAAACCACAGGAAATTTGCCCTCATTATAAAACAAAACAAGGCCAATATTCCAGTTACCATATAAAAATCTATATACTGTATTTAAAGATCTGCATCTTCAGAAACAAAATCATTTAAATAGCAACATACTCCAGTCATGGTATTAACCTGAGCAGGCTCTAACACTTACAAGACATTATTCTAGAATTATACTTGTATTTTTTGCTCAACAAGACACACTCGTGACATTTTTCAGATTGACAAATAAGTAAAATTGAAAAGAAAAGAAAGGTATACTTTCAGAACAGCTGGAGTTTTTAGCCTTGCCCTCATACGTACACTCTCTGTCTTCTAATCCCCGGTAATTTGGGATTAGCATCATTTCCCTCAATGTGGGCAGACAACCTTCTACTGGGATCCCTCCTCAAGGATACCTCTGAGGCTCTAATTTTCCATTCTGTTCTGTTTGGAAGCTTTCAAGTACTGTCATCCTCCCCACCACATGCATCCCATCACGTAAGGTGGAAGGAACCCTACACGGCAGAAATGAAAAAAAAGAAATAGTAGAAAACTGCAACTTTAAGAAAACAGCTGCAGAGCAAGCTACCTTGAGTTGTCCTCATCAATGTCCTGGTCATGAGCAAAGTGTGACTGATTCAGAAACATCCACTATTTGGAAAAAATACTACAGGATTAAGTTCTAGTAGCTACCATTGCAGTTAGATGGGACAAACACTCACTTTCTCCATTGTTTTCCTATAGTACTCAACATTGCCCAGATTATTTCAACTCTATTCAGAGTTGAAAGCTATTTTCTAAGAACTACAGGAAAAAAAAAGGCAAATTCAACTATTTTTATTTGCTTTTTCAAAACCCATTTTAATAAACTGACACCGAAATGGCTAATTTGGGGAGGGCAAAAAGTCAAGGCTTTGGCTGGCTTATGCTTGAGCTAGCTCAATCTCAACCTGAGCGATGGGACTCAGTGGTTTAGCTACTCCAGGTATCCTAGCAACTGTAAGATACAAGATGACAGCCTTTAGTAGACCACAAACTTATAAGTTTCCAGCAATAAATAAAATTTTTTTCTGAACATAAAGATTTTTCAATAGCATTGTATTCTAGAATTTACATTAGCTAAAAGGAAAATGAAAGCTATCTCTGGGTTCCATGGTGATCAGGTGGGAAGTGTTGTTCTTCAAAGCATAATGCTGACAAAATGACATTCAAAGTTTTGATTTTATAAAAATTTTATCAGGCATGGTTTCATGTTTAGAAACTCTTACACAGCTAAGTTTTCATGGTGGCTTAGGAGACAGTATGCTTTACAGAAGAATGTGAATTATTTATCTCCATCTTTATGGGGACTTCATTATTTTAAAAGTAGACACTGAAAAAGCATACTTTTGTGAAGAGTTTTTTAAAGTACTGATTTTGGTTACTGCACGTGGTATAAATCTGAAGGAATAAAACCTCTGAAATTAAAAATCAAAGTTTGATGCATATAACACTAATGGACTTAACCCCACCCTCTAATTGATTCATTCATTTCTAGTGAAATTAACACCACCTTCGAGATCAAGTTTGTCCCAGATAGAGCCTTAGAACATTTGGACATTAATTCATTATGCATGTTAAGTTTCATCCAAAGAAAACGATGATCAAAAGCAGTATTCAAGGTGAAAACTATTAAAGATACCCATACTTTAAAAAACATTAAACAACGGGAAAAAATTTTTCTGTACAACTTCTAAAATCACACACGAAGGGGATTAGTTTGTACTGGTACCACAAAGACGAAAAGTGCCAATAGCAATTATGGGAAACATGCCATTAAGTATTAATTTTGTAGGAAAAGACTGAAAGTTCAGCACAGAGACATTTTACATTTTCTATGCTATGTTTTATGAATAAAAATGGCTTTATAGTGAATTTTTTTCCTATAGAATTGTGAAGGTCTTTAAATTATTTCTCCAGAGCCATCACAGATAACCTGATTTTGGAAATGCTTCTACATCTTTAAAACTTTCTTGACCCTTAAACTTATGAGCCTTAAATTTTTATTCAACTATATTTTTATCTGTGATTTAAGTACTACTACTAACTTAACAGAAGCTGCTATTTTAATTATGTTAATAATATTAAATTGTATTAACTGTGTAATTGTATAAGTCCTAATGTTCTGATGGAGAAAAGGAAGTCCATCTCTTATCCTTTAACTCTCTGAATGCATTTGCGTGGGGGTAGGAGAAAGGGAGCTACTTAGCCACAGTGCGAAGGGATGCCTCTTTTAAGAAAAATATGTATTTTGTAAGTGGCGCTAAAATATTTATTGTTAAATGAGACAGGTCTCTTTACACATTGAAACCACCAGAAACCCAACATTGCAGACAAAGAGAACTTTCAAGTTTTCAACTTATCCTGAACAAAACAAGTTATTCCTTATGGAGAACTTGACTGCCAGTTCTTAAGATGATCGTTCTTCCTTTGATTATACTAAGTTTATTTTCCTCCCTTTCTTCTTAACCTTGAATGTGAGAATACTGAGTTGCCTTAAAAATATAAATAATAGTAAAGAGGCACCAGAGAAATGAAGAGAGGGAAAGATAGAGGACTGCCAGTGTGTGGAGGAGAGAAAGATTAAAACAAATCTCTCTCTAAAAGAACACACAGAGAAATAAGGATTTGGGTAGCACCGTCACGTCAGATTCAAGTAGGGAGTGCATGAGAGAAGTCACCACAAAGGCTTGAGATAAAACATTTCTAAAAGCAAAATGGACAAAAGGAGAGTTAATCAACGGGAAGTTTGAGTTTGCTGAGTTACACATCCAATAGCTAGGGGTTTTCTTAAAACTAGCCTCCTGGAAATAAGAGAATACTTTTAAACTATTTCAATAAAATATCTGCTGTCATAGAAAAAGTACAATTGACACGATGATACATTATGTGTCTTATTATCACAGCTGACACTCTCATGGAAAGTTTTGCAGCTATAAGAGCATAGATTTGGTGCACTGTAAAGCAGTAAAATCGCAAGTCACCATTATTATAACACCCCAAAGCACCCAGTTCACCAAAGTGTAATAACTCAAACGAGGCTGGACTTAGTTATAACAACTCCTTCCTTACAATTAAAGACTAAGTGGAGCCTAGCAGAAAAAAAGTAACTCCACATCTGGCAAAAATTAACTCCAAAATCAACATTTTGTTTTCTATGGAGCACCTAATGATAAGTACCATATAACTTTACGGTTCAAACATCTTCCCTTAAATTAGGATCGACAAATAACTACCAGAGAGGATACTCTAGAACCATCTCACACAGATTCTTCTCAGTAGGCTGGGTCTTGAAACTTAGTTCTTTGCCAGTGATGTTCTGTCTGCACTGTGTGCCCTTCCCCCTGCCTCTTTGGGGATAAATTCCTATTTGACTCAAAATCTGGTTCAACTACAGCCTTCTATGAAAAGCCTCCTCTTACTTAGCACTAAGTCAGTTCGTAGGATCTTATTGTCTTCATAGCCTTTTGTCTATCACTCTTCAATCGCACTTACTCTTACTTTATTTACCTGCCTCTTACACTACAAGCTCCTGGACGATGTTATCATGGTCATCTTGGGAGCCCCAATAAGATGGAGCACAGTACTCAAGAGAGTTTGGTTGAATAAACCAAACTAGAAGTGGGGTGTTGGGTGTTAGCCTTAGAAAAGTTAAAAGGACAAATGGTGGTCTTCTAATATGTGATGGGTTGTCTCAAGAAAAAAGAAATAGTCTTATTCACTAGTATTCTAGGTAGCAAAAATTAAAAGGAAGCAGAAATCAGATGAAAGTATCTAAACGAGCAGAGCAGCCCAACTAGGGGACGGTCTTTCCACACACAGAGCAGTGAGCTTGTCACTGGAGGGAAGAGAGCAGGGCCCCTTCACAAACTTATTGGGAACCAAATTCATCAACTTACAAAGCTAAATGTTATATGAACAAGTAAAGCTCCCTTTTGGAAATACTAAATGCATATATATACACATATATATACACACACATATATATCAAAAGAAAAGCCAAACAATTAAAATTATTGGACCCTTTACGTCAATGAAACCAAATTTAGTTATTAAAAAGTGTTAAAAGAAACAGACCAAACTCTAACATGTTTCTAGATTTTAAAAAGTTGGGGTATCTTATAAAAGTACATTTTAAAATCTTTGTTTACTATCTTACAAATATATAAAAGGAAAAGCTTACATTCTTACACAGTCTTACTATTTATGAAAATTTACTGGATAACTTCATTGTTATTACTAGAATGTATGTTACATTATAGTAATTCACGTGAAAGTATGCTACCTCAGGGGGTCCAATCATACACCACTGGACATTAATTAAACACCTTATGCTATTGAGGATGAAACATCTAACTGGGCACCGAAAGTGTGATTTAAAAGCAGGGAGGGATGCTGTTGCTGTAGAAGCCTTTAATTTAAAAGGGAAAATTTACTTCTTTACATATTTAGTTTTATATAGTGTGTAAAAATGTACTTTTATAACATTCTTGTGATCAACAAAGTATATGACCATTGCAGAAAATCTCTGAAGTGAAAACCATAGGAAAAATATCCATAATCACATATCCCAGAAATAACTGTTGTCAGAATTGTATTTTCTTCACATGTGTCTGCACACAAACACACACACACACTCTCTTCACACATACACCCTTACACACATACCATATTTTTGCTCTGATGTAATTTAAAGGTATTTTAGAAATATATATATTATCATCATTCCATCTATTATATATGGTTCTTAAGTTACATGTAAAATAGAATTTATATATATTTCTGATTAACATGCTTCATAATTTCAGACACAAAATTCTAATTTTTGAGATGCAAAATAATCTGATTTTAAAAATAAAATACCATCCACTCTATTTCCCTTGATAAATGCCATAGCATCGATATACTTACTTACCCATACAAACCCAAGACTGCCTTTAATTTGTCAATAGAAGAAAGCCATAAAAAACTGTACATGAAGCTAAAAGCTTCATTCATGTTAAAAGCTAACAGCAGAATACATTAAGAAACACAGGTATTTATTTTACCTCATTCTCAGATATTTTTTGATAATTATTAAAATACATTTTTAAATTAGTGGGTGGATAAACGGAGTATTTTATTCCAAAATTAGAATAATAAATCTCCCTTTTCCAATCATCATGTTTTCCCCACACAAGTGTGTTGAAAGGGAAAGAAGAGGGAATGAAGGGACAAAAATATGCTGTTTCATACATGCATTATGCCACTTTCTGTGTCAAAGTACATTTGTGGGTATGCATATCACCCTTAACAGGAGTGTAAGTTTGTCTGGAGCAGAGGACAGGATAGAGTGAAGCTCCCTCATTTGCACAAAGTGCATTACTTAAAGACAAATATATACCCAACTCCAAAGAGCTTATTTTAGTACTGCATACCATTCTCCAAGAGCTTTCCTGTGATTGCCTTATTTGACACATACAAGAATCCTACAGGATACCATTTCATAAATAAAATCACCCTTGGAGAGGTGAAGTGACTTGTC
Source organism: Kogia breviceps (assembly GCF_026419965.1). Taxonomy (NCBI): domain Eukaryota; kingdom Metazoa; phylum Chordata; class Mammalia; order Artiodactyla; family Physeteridae; genus Kogia; species Kogia breviceps. The sequence goes on along the minus strand of NC_081311.1, from coordinate 171,061,914 downwards.
CCACGTCTAATGTATAAGGTAAGTGGTGACGCCAGGACTTAAATCCAGGTGTTCTAGCTCTAAACTTAGTGCTTTTTCAACCACATCACACTTTTGCAATCAACAGGGTACTCAGAATCAGGACTAAAAACAATTACTCATCAATTCATGAAATGCAGGTGTCTTTTTCAGCCCACACTGACACAGTAAAAGTGATTTGATCACTTTTGGTTTAATAAACACTCTTGCTGCTGAACCATGGGAGGAGGACTGGGGTGGAAGAAATTTCCTCTCTTTGCATTTTAAACTTTTGCTCTTATTTTGTTTTTCCCAGTTCCAGTTTATTAATTCTCAAAATGCCTCTCTTATTTTGTTTTTCCCAGTTCCAGTTTATTAATTCTCAAAATGCCTCTCCATTGTGGAAATGTATTTCTCTTAATGAACTGTTTTGATCACATAATGAGGCTAATAACTAATAAATATATACATCTTACTCAAAATTTTTGAAGATTTCTTCATATTTCTTCTCATACTTTAGTAATGGCCAGATAGATGTAATATTCCCTTCACTTAAATATATTTTATCCAGGACCACTGTAACATAACTCCTTTACAGGATTCAAACCTGTCTCTCATCAGCAGATATTTGCCTGATTATTTAAAGTTTGGAAATTATTTCTATTTCCAATTATTATTTTAATCTTACACTTAACACTCCCTCTCTCCATCCAAACACCAGTAAAAACCAGTAAACCTCTGTGCTGGGCACTGGCTATACAGCACAAGACTGGTGTATTTGCTCATGAAGACAATAGACCAGTTGAGGACACAGGTAAAGCAAATGCAAATAAATAGGTAAAGAGTAAGAGCTACTATGAAGGAAAATAATAAGTTATGAGTCCAGATATCCTTGATTCCGTTTGAAAGATCAAGAAAGGCAGAATTCTTTCCTGAGGAGATAATACTTCATATGAGAACAGAAAGGATGTCATCACCATGTGAAGAGCCGGGATGGGACTGAAGTAGGTGGAACATTCCTGATGTGGGAGTTTGTTAGGCTGGAAGAAGGGAAAGGCAACTTCTGGGGTTGGGGCAGGGGAGCAGGGGAAGAGTGGTGGCAATGAATTTGGAGAGAGAGCAGGGCCAGGGTCCCACAGAGCTGTGGGCCACGTTAAAGATCTTGGATTTTACTCCAGGTAAATATAAGACATTGAAAGGGTTTAAGCACAGAGAGTACATGAGCAATGTACAGCTTTGGTTAAATTAACCCAATGTCAATACTGGTCCAGGAAACAGAAGCTTTATGAAGAGCTCTAGCTCTGCTGTTAAAGCAGCCAAGTAACATGGGGTTGCTGTGTAATGTCTTTTGGCCTTTCCCTCAACTGTGGGAGAAAAAGGGAGGGATAACTCTAATCCTCCCAAGCTATAACATTCAAAGATGCCACTGAATGTCAAGTGCTTTTTTAAAGCTGACATAAAACATTGTATTAGAGCTTCCCTGGTGGCGCAGTTGTTGAGAGGCTGCCTGCCGATGCAGGGGACACGGGTTCATGCCCTGGTCTGGGAGGATCCCACATGCCGCGGAGCGGCTGGGCCCGTGGGCCATGGCCGCTGGGCCTGCGCGTCCGGAGCCTGTGCTCCGCATCGGGAGAGGCCACAACAGTGAGAGGCCCGCGTACCGGAAAAAAAAAACATTGTATTGGCTTCAGGTGTACAACATAATCATTTGATATTTGTATACACTGCAAAATGATCATTACAATAAATCTAGTTAGCATCTGTCATCATACAAAGGTACAATTTTTCCTGTGATGAGAACTTTTAAGATTAACTCTCTTAGCAACTTTCAAATATGCAATACAACAGCACAGACTCTAATCACCATGCTGTACATTACATCCCCATGATTTATTTTATACCTCGAAGTTCATTACTATTGACCCTCTTCACCCATTTCACCCAGCCCCTGCAAGCCCCCTCCACACTCTGGCAACCACCAATCTGTTCTCTGTATCTATTAGTTTGGCTTTGTTTTGTTTGTTTGTTTTGTTTTGTTTTTTTTTAAGATTTCACATTTAAGTGATATCATACTTATCTGACTTAATCTGACTTATTTCACTTAGCATAAGGCCCTCAAGGTCCATCCATGTTGTCACAAATGGCAATATTTTCATTCTTTTTTTTAACAGCTGAGTAGTATTCTATTGCATGTATGTATAAGTGTGTGTGTGTGTGTGTGTGTGTGTGTGTGTGTGTGTGTATCCACATCTTCTTTATCCATTCATCCATTGATGGATACTTAGATTGTCTCCATTTTTGGCTATAGTAAATAATGCTGCAAAGAAGATAAGAGTGCATATATCTTTTCAAATTAGTGTTTGTTTTCTTCAGGTAATTACCCATAAGTAGAACTTCTGTCTCATATGATAGTTCCATTTCTTAATTTTTTGAAGACCCTCCATACTGTTTTCCATAGCGGCTACATGAATTTACATTCCCGTTACTAGTGCACAAGGGTTACCTTTTCTGCACATCCTCACCAATACTTGTTACTTCTTGTCTTTTCAATAATTAATAATAATTCAATAATTAACAATAATAATTTAATAGATGTGAGGTGATATCTCATTGTAGTGTGATTTGTATGTCCCTGATGATTAGTGATGTTGACCATCTTTTTGTGTACCTGTTGGCCATGTGTATGTTTCCTTTGGAAAAATGTCTATTCAGATCCTCTGCCTATTTTTCAGTTGGATTATCCTTTGTTATTGAGTTGTACAAGTTTTTTATATATTTTGGATATTATCTCCTTATCTTATATATGATTTGCAAATATCTTCTCCCACTCATTCAGATCATTGACGGTTTCCTTTACTGGGCAGAGGCTTTTTAGTTTGATGTAGTCCCACTTGTTTATTTTTGCTTTTGTTCACCTTGCCTCAAGTGTTTTTAATGCTGAATACTTGGAATCTTTAAGATTTATCTATAACATGGTGTCCATTTATGTAACTATAAAATTCCTCATGATCAAACCATAATAGGGCATGCAATTTGCATTCACCATTTTTCACAATAAATGAAAGCATTGTTAGGTAACAAGCTAGAGTTTGAGGGTATTTTCAGTGCTATAAATCTTCTGTAAGTTTAACTGTCTGCTTAGAACAATGCTTTTTCTTTTACTACAGTAATAATGCTAACTTACATCTGTACAGCTCCTTAGCTTCTGTATAGCATATTAGTTCTTTAGTGATAGGGACCAGGGACCAAGTGTTTACTGTCCACTTTCTCTTGACAGTGCCCAGCTTACTCTGATATATAAGCCAGAGCTGTTTATTGAAAGACAACTATTAAATTGGGAGATTGGGAATGACATATACACACTACTAGATAACCAACAAGGACCTATGTATAGCACAGGGAACTCTACTCAATACTCTGTAATGACGCCTATGGGAAAAGAATCTAAAAAAGAATGGATATGTGTATATGTATAACTGACTCACTTTGCTGTACAGCAGAAACGAATACATTGTAAGTAAATCAACTACACTCCAATAAAAATTAATTTTTTTAAAAAAAGGAAATTCTGACACATGCTACAAGATGGATGAAACTTGCAGCATCATGCCAAGAGGAATAAGCCAGTCACAAAAGAGCAAATACTGTATAATTCCACTTATATGAGGTACTTAGAATAGGTAATTTCATAGAGACAGACAGTAGAGTGGTGGCTGCCAGGGCCAGGGGGAGAGGGGATGGGGAGTTATTGTTTAATGGGTATAATGTTTCAATTTGGAAAGATGAGAAGTGTTCTGGAGATGAATGATCATGATGGCTGCACAACAATGTGACTGTACTTAATGCCACTGACACATTTTCTTAATAAATAGTTAAAATGGTATAAATTTTATTGTGTATTATTTCACCACAATAAAAATAGTTGCTCTCATAAAAAAAAGACAACTAGTAATTATTAGTTGGAGATGTTATTAAAAAGGAAATGCACTACATTAAAAAAAAAAAACCCTTCTAGAATATAGTTCTGCTTGTGTCACAGCCATGTCTTAGACCTTGAGTAGTTCCTCACTGCTCAAGCCCGGGGCACTCTCCACAACCTAGAATCCACTTATTCTCACAGATCACTCTCATCCCATCTCCCTCACCAGTCTTATCTCTACTGTACCTCCCCACACACAGTCGTTCCCAAGTATGGCATGAAAGCTTTTGTTCTAGCTGTTCTTTTAGGGTGTCATGTCCACCCTTCCCTATGAAATTCAACTTTCAACGTGAATACAGTATACACTGGCAAGGTGAGTGCCATGAGATGATTCAATATGCCCTCACTTTCCGTATTAGAATGGCTATTTCATTCTTGCCCATTCAGAAAAATCAACTACCAAGGAATTGATTCTAAATATCAAAGAAAGCATGGACGCTGAACCCCCCTGTAAGGATACTTTAAAAAATCACCCAGATAGTCCAGAATAGAATTACTAATTTTTAAGATCATTAAAATTATAATGGGACACTCTACTTGCAGCTCTCCACGTAGCATCTACATATACTCAGGAGTCCATGGAACCAGTGACAAATCCTATTCAATACAATTTATTTATATAGTAGGAGAAAACTCTGGAAGCTTCTTTCACAAAATCCATATATCCTTGTTGATTAGAATAGTCCATCTCAAATAGGAAGGTCCTACTAGTACAAAGTAGAGACTACCAAATGAGTGACTACAATGAGAAGGCTTTTGTCTGAAAGGCAATTCATCCTTTAGCTGCCAAATACGTACAAAAATAAGCCAAGTAAAATCAGTAGATTTGGTTTAGGACCAGAGAAAATTCTGTTTGCCTCTAACTGTAATCAAACTCTGTTCTTACATATCTTTGGTATGTCACAATTTTTCTACTTTTTCTCTATTCTAGACTGGATTGTAATACCTCTGCTACGTAATACTTAAAGGAGAACAGGTTCATTTCTGAACACAAGTTATAAAAACAATAAAACAGCTTTATAGTACCTTCTAATTAAGACATGCAGATTGAGTTTGTGCAAGTTTTTATATAAATGTGACATTTAAAGAATGCTGTCCTCATTTTTAGATACAGTAATAAAAAGTTGTACTTACTTTCCAATTACTTGTAATGGCCACCCAGGTTACCCTTCAAATGCTTTTGATCTCAGCAATGTAGCTCAAAGAGTAAAATTACATTTCACTTTGAAGTGCAGCTTCCTACTCCTAATTTAACTATTCACGGCAAAGTTCAAGTAAAGTTTTTAAATTACATAGCATCTAAGAAAACGAAGCTATTGGGCTAAATTTAGGAAATGAAGGAGAGTCTAGACAACAAAATTTGGTTACCTGGATGGCTAAAGCCTATTATTTATTCAATTAATAACAAAATGGGAAATATAAGCGTTCAATGTACTCATTTAGAGAACAGAAGTAGTTACCATTTTAAAAGTGTAATAGGTAAATCCCAGCAAAGATAGCTAGAATTCTTTATTCTAACCTCCATTTACTCAGCAAATCCAAACTAGGAAATATATTTCACAAATAAAACAGAGACCTAATGGCAGAGCAGCTGTCCCAGGGAAATGCTCTCTCCTCCCTTCTCTCTAGCTACAGAGAATAGAGGGCATCCGTGGTCTCCTGTGCTCTAGAGACTGAGACTGGAAGTCATTCTCAGCTGGACAACAGCCATCATGGGAACAGTAGCCCCATTTATCACTTCAAAGACACAGCGGTGGGGAAATTAACCCCTCCCTTTGAAGGAAATAAACTTGGTCTACATGGTCTTGAAATGTTCATTAGTCTAAATCCTCAGGTAACAATTGCGGAGTTCGAACCCTAGTTTTTTAAAATAGTTTCTTAGAAAATTCATATGCTAGATCATTTTAGGGCACTTTCAGCATCAGCCCTATTAAAAAGGCAGTATTTAAACAACTCTAACAACCCAGTGCTGAAAGCTGCTGCTCTGCTGCTGCTCTTCTTCCGACTGAATCTCGAAGGGCTTTTGGAGGGAGACCCAGAAAATCCAGATTATCCTCCGATCCTTCTCACATTTCATTTATTCACTGACACCTTACTGACTGCCTATCATGTTCACTGAGTTTCAGGAAAGGAAAATGTTAATGGAACAACAGTGCAACTTCCTATCCCCTCAAGACCCACCCCCACCAAAACAAACAAATAAACAAACAAACAAACTTAGCAGAGAGACGAAGCACCAGATTTCAGTTCTGAAGACCCAAACTGGAATCCCAGTCACACCCATAATTTGAAAAAAGCTGATCCAGGTGGCTGGACCTCAGTCTCCTCATCTTAAAATTGAGACCATACTACTTCACTTTACAAAAGGATGAAATAGGAATATAAAGTTCCTAGCACATGATAGACATCCAATAAATGTTGGTTGACTACGAACTTGTAGAAAATACCATTGACCCTTGAACAACATGGGTTTGAACTGTGTGGGTCCACTTACACGTGGATATTTTTCAACAGTAAACTCTACAGTACTACATTAGTTGTGTCCATGGATGCTGAGGAGCTGTGGATACAGAGGGCTGACCGTAAGTTATAGCAGGATTAACCCCACACTGTTCAAGGCTCAGATGTATTTAATAATCCTTGCGGCCATAATATATAACCCATATCTCATTACCTTTCCTGATCCATTCATAAATGTCTCTAACAAAAGGAAGTACGTGTTGACAGTTTCGGGACAAGATCAGTCAGGATTTTATCTCCTAGGTGATAGCCAAACTTCAGTATAAGGGTTACATGATTCAGTGCATTATACTATCAATAAGACCTGAGAAGGAAAGGCAGCCATGTCTTGGAGCAGTCAGGGAAGGATTTATGCAAAAGAAGGAAAGTCACAGGCCCTCCTAACAAAAGGCTGAAACAGATGTTCTGTGTGGAAGCCAACTTGTGGGTCTAGATTTTGAAGCTTTATATTCCATGATAAAAAATTTTAATTTGACCCTGCAGGCAACAGAGAACCAACAGCATCGGGGCAAATGAGTAGCTAATGCTAGCCTCAGAGTTAACTGGATCATAATGTGCTGAAGATACTGAATAGAAGGAGGAAGGAATGTCAAAGATTAGTATTTATGAATTGGAATTAAAGAATAATAAAAAGAAATCAGGAGGTAAAGATATTTTTGGAGACGAAGCAGAGAAGTGATATTTCTAAATGGAAACATCTTGGCTGGCCAGAGGCACAGAAGAGGCACTTAAGTGAAAGGAGATGCCGGCATGACTCTAATCAGGAGAGACAAAAGTGACGTTTCGAGACACAAACAATTCCCTGGATTACAGTATAAAACATGGCTCTCAGCTCGAGCTGTGCATCAGAATCACTTATGGAGCTTTTACAATGTGTCCCTGCTTGGGGCCTCATCTCAGAGGCTCTGATTATAGCCAGGGTTGAGAATCACCAGAGCAGAGAAAGAACTGAGGGCAAAAACTGAGCCTCAGGGAACTCCCAAGGCAAAGGTCAGAAAAGGAGATTGAAAAGGAAGCAAATTTTACAGAAGAAGGAGGAAAGCCAGGAAAATATGGCAGACTCCAAGGGAAGAGGAAATTTCCAGGAAGAATAGGTGGCAAAAACGGTAGCAACTGCTGTATAAGAGGTCAACAGTGGTGCATGCAAAGCAATGCCGGCTCCTGGGAGGCACTCAATAGATATGTAGGGAATGAATGAGTGCTGAGAAAACGGTCCCCTCCCTCTGGGGTTCAGATGCTCTTACAGCTTGGGAATTCTACACTGGACCAGCAACATTATGGGGCAGACGGTCTCACGGGGTTGCACTGGATTGAATAACTAAGCTTGGGGTTTCAACGTCCCACTTCCTAGACTCTATTTTGAACATAATCAAAAACTGGCCTTCAGGCAAAGAAAAAAATGTAACAGCTTTCAAAGCAGAAAAAAGATTCAATCATTCATTCATTCATTCAGCCTACCAGGCAGCCAGTCAGATATTTATATACATCCATTCTTCAACAGCCATTTACTCCAGGGAATGAAGATAGCACTTCAAAACTTAATCTTCAAGCCACATGATTTGCATTAATTTGCATATAATTTTAATCTATTTCCAAACTGTAGCAAAGCCCATTTAACATGCATTTTTTTGAATTACTTGGAATTCCTTTTGACAGATTTTCAAGCAAAAGCATATTTTTATTGTGATCAGATTACTTCTTGCCTAATATCTACCACTGTTCTTCCACATGTCTCAACTTCACTAGAATTTAGTTTTGTTATCCTAAAAATGTCAGACTAATGCGTACTTTAAAAATTATCACATTAATGTTCTTAATGCAAATTTTAGCTTTGAAGTCATTCATTAACAAAAGAGAAGGCCAGATCTCTTTAACTAAGCATGAACTATCTTCCTGCTTCTATTAACTATCACTGCCATTTCCACAAAAGTTTTAAAGGAAACCGATTAAATTAATATTTCCATGAAATACATGAATAGATCCTTACCTCTGTCATTGCTTTTTTCTCCATTACAAAAAGTTCCCTAAGTATTGTAATTTCACACATTTCTATCACTATACTGATTTGCAAAAGCCTGTAAACCTGTAAATGGGCATGATGTTGCCAATGCTGGATTGCTAACATTAGTTCCATACACAGTATTTCAACAACTGTGACTATGGATCATTGCTTAGTTCAGATTTTACACAAGTAATGAGTATTAATTTTTTCCAGTTTTGTTTTTTTTTTTTTTTTACATGAGATCAATCACTAGAAAACTCAGTGAGCCTCACATTATAAGACAACAACGGAAAGGTATGGGAATAGAACTTTCAAGAAAAGGCAAAATGAAAGACATCTTAATTTTTATATCAACACATTTTCTCACATTATATGTGGAAACGGGTTGAGGAATAAAGAAAAATCGTTATTCCAAGGGAAAGACAATACTATGTATCAATATTTTAACATTTGTTTAAAAATAGCACAGCCATAACAGGTAACCCTTTAAGTAAATTAGGTAGTCCCTAGGTATGTAAAAATGAGACGTCAATTTTTGCCCTTAGGAGCTCACTGGCCAATGAATGGAATGGAATTACTCCAATTTGATAGCTTATAATCTCTACCTCTGCCAGCTGCTGGAGAAGAGTGGCTGCAGTTGGACCTATGCTAAATCTACAGTTCACATGGAATATTAAGTCCCAAAGAAGACCTATACCTCTACTCCATTATAAAAGCCAAAGCTGGTAACACTCGTTAGGGGGGTATGACTACTCCTAGTAATTTCAGCCTCATGGCCGAATAGGTATCAGGAGAGAGAAGTGTCAGCTCTTTTTGCTCCCAACCTCTATAATATCCTTCAGAGCTACAGTCAAACTGTAAATATAATTTCAGAGGTTCCCCTTCCCTCCACCTTATCCCCAAAATTAAACTTATTTGATTTATCCTCTCTGAAATTGCTTTTAAAATGGCTATAAAACAAAGTGGAGTCACTTTGGGCACTTCAGTGCAATGGGAGGGAGTCTAAAGGGGAAGCTGACCCTATAGCTTGACTGTGCAGCCAATCTCATGCTAAGATACACGAGATACTGTGAAAGAAGTGATTCAACAACAAACACAAGTGGAAAACCACACAGAGCAGGCGTTACGAATGCACGCAAATGGTAGCTACCAGCTACCACATCCCTGAGAGCTCCATTCCTGTATCCTAATCTGGGTGAGGAGGAGGTGGAGTCAGGACCTTTTTCAAATGCATGGCTGAAGTTCCTATCAGCTTCAGCGGGTTGCTGTCAGGAAACTATACGGGAGTATGGAATTTAGGATTTCGTCTATACTTGATACTTGACTCACACGTGGTTGCCACTTCAACTTCAGATTCTCAGACGAGAATAAAATTTTCTCTGCCTGGCTCTCACCAGAAATTCTGCTGCCACCCACCTAAAAAAAGATCTGGCAAAGTTGCAACCTAATCACATCATGACTGACAAAGCTTCTACACAAAAAGTCAACTGTGCCAAAACCATACCTTTAAGGCATAAATATGTTTGACCCCAAATACGGCAAGCACGGTTCCTATTTGCCTCAGTCCAGCAGACTGTCCACAGAATTGTTCCAAGGTATGCCAGATTTGCCTCTCTCCTTCCACCATGTACCCCCAGAGGGCCACACTTCCTCCTCCTCAATATTCTGAATTGTCCCTGGGAGCAGTCTATCATTAATCAGCTACTCAGTGGCCCAAACTCCTTCAGATAAATGAGTAAGAAAGCTGAAGAGCAAACCAAGTGCTTTCAAGCTTAAGAGACTGACCATACAAACAGATAATGGCTGGTCATATGTAGCAACACAACTCTGACCCACAAACTCTTCTGTTATCACCCCCAAACAGTCAGGACTTAGCCAGTGGCTCCCAGCTTCCCTATTTTTTTTTGTTTGTTTGTTTCTGCTTCCAACTCAGGACCAACCACAGGAAGCCAAATATGCTTCCAAATCTATCAAATTAGATGTCTCACTTCTATTTAGCCTGTCTCCACCTTCACCGTGCCAACCAGCCCCAGTCAGAGCATATCTAAAACTTCCTTCCGTTGTAAGGCTTTCCCAGTCCCCTGCCCAACCTGGAGTCTCTGCCAAACAACAGTCACAGGGGTGGATCCCTTGCTGTGGCAAAATCCCCAAATAAACAGCCTCTGCTTGTTCTCATCTGGGGGGGTCTTCATGTACTTCCACGTGCTCAAAAGCTGAATGCTGGCATGTTCATTACCTCAGTTTTAAAAGTCTTAGATTTGGAAACTAAAAAAATAAATACAGTGTTTACATCATTTCAAAGCAAATGGGAAGTCAGAACTAGAAAGAGTAGCCGTTGGCATGTCTAGATTCTAGACCAGTCATTACCATTAACTTAGATTCTTAGGAAAAGCTGGCCTCTCTCTGGCCTCATTTTCATCATTTGTAAAATGAAGTGGGAAGATGGCTGAATGATGATTGCCTTCTTGTGGCTCTGATTGTCTGGATGTGCCGGTCTGGAAGCCTTATGACGCACTCAAATAAGGACGATTCAAGATGAGTTGAATATAGGGGGCTATGTACATAGGTGTGGGCAGGTATAGGAAAACCATGAGATGGCAGGCAGTACTTCTGGGTTTGTAATGGCTATTAGCATGCCTGAGCTTGAAGCAGCAAGAGGAAAGTGTTCCCAGAACTAGGAAGGAGAGGGTTGGGGAAAGAGCCAGCTTAGCATGAGTGTGATCTGTGGTAGAGGAAGACGGCCAGCCTGAGGGAACCCTGCAGAAGGGAGCAAGGGGAAAAAAAACTTCCCTCTCCTCCTCTTTTTCATCTCTTTCTGGGGTTCCCCATTAGCCAAATTCAAGTGGAAACTGGACGACACGACACGGGATCCAGACAGCTCGGTCGCCCAGTGCAAACAGCACAGTGGAAAAGGGTGGAGAGAGGGTCCGGAGGAGAAAAAGAAAGACATCTGATGGATAAACTGTGATTCCTTGACATTGTACACTGCTTTGGCTCCGATTTGTACAGACATGTTCTTATCAAAATGCCCATCCCTAACTTCTTTCCTCCTCGTTCTCGTTTTCATTTTCATTATTTCTTCTTTTTAATTCTTGCTACCCCCTGTAGTTCTACATTGTTTTTCTGACATTAGTAAGGAAATAAGTATCAGTGACAATAGGAACACAACTTCTCAATAAGCATCCACAAGCATCTCAGTAAGCAGCATCTCCTGGCTTGTACTACGTTTATCATGTATTAATTATATGTACGTATGTAGCTTCTAGACTGTAAGGTCCATGAAGGCAGAGTCGTTATCTCTTATGTCTGTATCTACCATGGCACATGTTTTATATAAATGATAAACATTTAAAAACTAAAACAGTGATATTCCACATTAGTTCAACAGTTCCCAAACATTACACCATAATACATATCCTTTATTTGTTTTACTTTTCACAAACTCCAGAATCTGTATACTGATGATCAGTTAGCTAACATAAGAGCATAAGATAACAAGCTGTCCTACAGTGGATCTGTAGAGAACATACCATTCTGTTTCACCAGAACAGAGATAAATATAAAACTACAGGAAAAACTGGCCATGGCGAAAAAGAAACAACCCAAAAAGGGGTCAAAATTTTGAAATTTGGTAACGGCCATTCCTTCAGAAGGAGATGAGGATTCCAAAAGCAATGCAGAAAGAGAATGAATGAAGCTGAGGAGAAGAGTTTATATGCAGTTAATTAATATTTTTGCCTTAAAAATGAAGAAAGTTGGTACTTGCAAAGCATATTTCAAATGGCAGCTCCATTGTGGCACAGTGATTTTTGAAAAGGCAACCCAAGGGCTTAAATATTTTGTTCTCAATCGAGGAAGTCAGTGTAAAAAATATGTTCCACATTACACAGCATGAGACAACTTTTAATGAGCTAAACCTGTTTTCCCCATTTCTTCTCACTATTTACTCAGTACCATCACTAAAAGGTAGGGGGTGGTGCTGTACTCAACCCCAAATAACTGGGAGCAAGTTGTATAATTTAAGAAAGATACTTATTATCCAGATAGAAACGAAAATGCATTGAAATAAATTTAGTATCTGATTTGAATGTTAAAGTCCACTTGTATACTGCTCATATTTTGCTTCACCATAATAACTGATAACTGCTAAAATAAGGCTAGAGATAAACCAAACATATTTAAGTACTTAAAAAAAACTTCAAATAGACTGAGATTTATAAAACCATTGTGAATACGGGACAGAGTTCCCACATATCCTATACCCAGTTCCCAGTTATTAGCAGCTTGCATTAGTATGGTACCTTTGTCAAAATTAATTAACTGATACTGACATAATATTGTTATTATCTACAGCCCACACTTTACTTATATGTCCTTATTTTTTACCTAATGTCTTATTCTGTTCCAAGATCCCATCCAGGATCACATTTAGTTTTCATGTTTTCCTGGGCTTACCTTAGCTATTACAGGTTCTCAGACTTTCCTTGGTTTTGGTTTGAGCAATACCGGTCAAATGTTTTACATAATGTCCCTTATTTTGGATTCATCTGCAGTATCCCTTATGATTAGACTGGGTTTATGGGCTTTGGGGAAGAAGATGACAGAAGTAAAGTGCTTCCTCATCACATCACATGGAGTGTAGAAACCAAGCAACATGACTTATCACTGTCATGTAAATCATGACCACCTGGTTGAAGTGGTATCTGTCAGTTTTCTCCACTACAGAAGGAAGTCCCTAAGTACAACTCAAACTTAAGGAGTATGGACCTATACTTCACCTCCTTGATGGCACAGTATCTTCATAAATTATTTGGAATTCTTCTGCATAGATTGTACTTCTCCACATTGACATAATCACTAATTCATTTATATCAGTATGGACTCATGGATTTTTTTTTTTTTTTTTACTGTGGGTTCTATTCCCAAAGCATATTTTTATATTATTGCTCCAATTGTTCCAGCTTTGGCCACTGGGAATCTTTCATTTGGTCCCTGTGTCCATTTGACATACTCCTATCATTGTGGAATTTTTTTAAAGCACTAAAACCAAACTTTCTTTCCAGTACTACAAGATGCTCTAGGCTCATATTGTACATTATCACTTCTGGGCTTAACATCAGTCATGTCTCTAAAACCCCTGCTTCCTCTTATTCAAATGTGGTATTAGAATATTTGAGTGTTAAGCATGCTGTTGCTCTGGGTTGTTGATGTTGCTTCTGGGCACTCTCAGATTCCAGAGCAAGGAAATCTATGTATGTACCTACTAACCAATAATATGTAAATATATATAAAATGTATATCTACATGCCTATATGTATGAATACATATAAGTGTGTGTATATACATCTACCTCCATCTATCAATATATCTATATTGAGCTAAACATGAGTTCAGTACTGACTAGAGTCTCCAGCTCTAATCCATTACCACATGGATCATTCTAGCCTCCTCTCTTGCTTGTCTATAACCTCCCACTCTGGGTTATTTAATTTTAACACCTCCTAAAACGCACTTCAGCATATTCTCTCCACAAATAGCAAGAGTTTTAAATAATGATTTTCCAATTGATAGTTCAATCCACATATATAATACATTGGTTCTAAATTATATCAAGGTATTAAGAGCATGAGATACTAACAAAGACTTCCTTTCTCATTATGAATCCTACCTAGTCTAAGTTAGCACAAGCAGGGATCTTAGCTGAGGCTGAAATGTTCAACCTTCACTTGATATTTCTCTTGGGGCAAGTTATAATTGGATGTCACACCTATTAACTCAACTTCATTCTGATAATCATTTAATAATTTTCCTCATATTTTTTACAACTGCATTTTGAATAGCATTAATATATGTAATGATAACATTTTGAGACACATGAACTACTTAAGTTTGTAATTACTGTATGATCATCCCACTGGAATCACTGAAACTATACTGCACATTCAGATCAACATAAAAACAATACTTTACTATATTCTAGATATCTAAAAAGCTCAATGTTTCTATAAACCTTATTTTGAAAAGAAACAGTGTGCATTAACATCATATATTCAAAACGAAAAATCAGGGTGAATAATTAATATCTACTTTAATTTGTACTCATAAGCTGATTAAACCAACATTTCCACCTATTCCTGAGAGAACTGAGGATTATAGGTAAAAAAATAAATAGTACACCCAAGGTCATGCATTTCTTAAATGAAAGTTAGGCCATAAATCCAATTCCTTTTACTCCAAATTCTCTTATTAAGGCAAGAAGGACTAGTTTATATTTATTACTATACTTTTTGGATTCATAATCATTTGAAAGCCTTTGCTAAGTAAGTCTGTCCATAATCTGTCCAAGAGGATGATAAATGTTAATACAGATGCATATATGTCTGGTGAAATTATTCTCAGCAATAGGAAGCTTATGCCATTAGAATATACCTATACTGATCAATCAAAAAAGAGAATTTTGGGGCTTCCCTGGTGGCGCAGTGGTTGAGAGTCCACCTGCCGATGCAGGGGACACGGGTTCGTGCCCCGGTCCGGGAAGATCCCACATGCCGTGGAGCGGCTGGGCCCGTGAGCCATGGCCGCTGAGCCTGTGCGTCCGGATTCTGTGCTCCGCAACGGGAGAGGCCACGGCAGTGAGAGGCCTGCATACCGCAAAAAAAAAAAAGAGAATTTTGGAGTATACCTTTATAAATCAACTTTACCTTTTAAAAAAATACTTCTGGTAGACTTTAGCTCCAAACAAGATTAAGTAACAGGGACTAGATATTTAATTTCCTTGCCTGAAACAATTGGGAAAAAAAAAAAGCAGACAAAATAAACAACAGTTTGCAGGATGTTCATCAGGCAACAAAAGATACCTGAGACACAATAAACAAACATGCTGAACCCCACAATTGCTTCAGCTCACTGCCCTAATAAATAGAGTTTCCCAGGCCATCGATCAGGGAGATGCATCCAGTGTGAACTCCAGCAGACCTCCTGTGTTTAGAAGATGGAGCTAGGAGTCTATGGTAGAGTTCACAGGAAAGAGGAGAGAGCTGAACAAAAAGAAATAACTCGAGAAATTTGCAGAAGTTCTCCCTCAGATATTCAGCTGAGTATTGATCTGCACATGTCTATTAGGAAACAACCTGGAAGGATTAGAAATAACACAGCCAGCCCACAAACAAGGCCAAACCTATGCTCTTCCCAGCAGACACACTGAAATACCTCAAAATTGGGTCTATTACACAGAAGGCTCATGGCTCAGAAGTGGGGAATAGTTAGACCAAGATTTAGTACAGCTAACAAATTTTAAAACTATTACCTAAAAGGATTAAACTGTTTCCAAGAAATGTAACTGTGTGCCAGAACCATGATCAAGAATATGTACAGGAATAAAAATAATATCCAGCATTCAACAAGGTAGAACTACAACATCTGGCATTCAATAAAAAATTACATTCAATAAAATATCACTTAAAAGCTAGACTCTGGGCTTCCCTGGTGGCGCAGTGGTTGAGAATCCGCCTGCCGATGCAGGAGACACGGGTTCGTGCCCTGGTCCGGGAGGATCCCACATGCCGCGGAGCAACTAAGCCCGTGAGCCATGGCCGCTAGGCCTGCGCGTCCGGAGCCTGTGCTCCGCAATGGGAGAGGCCACAACAGTGAGAGGCCCGCATACCGCAAAAAAAAAAAAAAAGCTAGACTCTGATAAGTTAATGACAAAAAGAAAACTATAAAGCTTAAAGCCACCACTAACATAAGAGTTATACCAATGAACCAAGAAAGTAACTACAATAGAATCATAAAGTTGCTTAATTAATGCAAAAGAAAGCAGAAAAAATAGAAAAATGGAACCCAAGTAATAAGATAATAGATTTAAGTCTAAACATATGAATAATCACATAAAATACAAATGGTCTAAATACTCTAGTTAAAAGGAAGATACTGTTAGATTAGATTTTAAAAGTTAAAACTCATGTACATGCTGCCTATGTGAAATTCACATTAACTATAAATACACAGATGGACTAAAAGTAAAAAGATGGGGAAAAAAATTACCATGCCAACAGTAATCAAAAGACAGCTAGAATGGCAACATTAAATCAGATGAAGTAGATTTCAGAGCAAAGAAATACTGCCAAAAATAAAAAAGGTCATTTCATAATGATACACCTAACAACAGATCTTCACAATAAAGGAAAAACTGATAAACTAGAAGAAATAGACAAACCCACAATTAATCACAAATTTCAGTACCCCTCTGACAATATTTTATATAACAAATTTAAAATCATCCAAAAACCCTAACATCCTTTCCTGATAGTACACTTTAAAAAACACTATCAACCAATTATATCTAATTGATATCTACAAAACAATTTGTCCAACAGCCAAATACACATTCTCTTCAAGTACACCCAATACATTTATCAAGATAGATTATGTTCTTGGTCTTAAAACAAGTCCCTAAATTGAAAACTTTCAAGTCATACAAAATATGTTCTCTTCCAAGAATGGAATCAAGTTAGAAATCATTAATAAAAGATCTCCAGAAAATTCACAAATGTTTGGAAAATAACATTTCTAAATAGGCAAAGTCAAAGAAGAAAACCAAAAGGAAATTAGAAAGTACTTTGAATTGAGTGAAAATTAAACCAAACATATCAAAATTTGCAGGATATTGCTAAAGTAGTACTTAGGTGGAAATTAAGAGCACTAAATAAATGCACATATTAGTAAAGAATAAAGATCTCAAAATAAATGACCTCAGCTTCAAACTTTGAAAAAATAGAAAAGGAAGTAGAAGTTAACTGCAAACTAAGCAGCAAAATGGAAATATAAAGAGTGGAAATCAATTAAGACAGCAGAAATAAAGAAAATCAATTAAACCTAAAGATGATTGATATTTATACAAGCAAATATTATACATACATTTATACACACACACACCTCTAGGCAAATTGATCATGAATAAAAAAGAAGACACAAATTAAGACAAAAATTATCAATAACAGGAATGACAAAGGTAATATCATGACAAAGTCTACAGATAATGAGGACAGTAAGGGAATATTATGAAAAACTTAAAGCCAATAAATTCAACAGCTTAAATTAAGTATAGGACAGTAAGGGAATATTATGAAAAACTTAAAGCCAATAAACTTAACAACTTAAATTAAGTGTAAATGTTTATTGAAAGACAAAAACTACCAAAGCTCATTCAAGCAGATATAGATAATTTGAATAATCCTGTTATCTAGTAAGAAATTCAAATTTTATTTTAAAATATTCCCACAAAACAACTCCAAGCCTGAACAATTAAGAAAGAAATATTAATTTTACATTAACTCCTCCAAAAATTAAAAGGAGAGAATATTTCACAACTCACTTTATGAGACCCTGACAACCATACAGAGGCATCACAGGAATAGAAAACTATAGAAATAGATGCAAAAATTCTGAGCAAAATTTTAGCAATTTGAATTCAATAATATACAAAAAGGATAATGTACCATGACCAAGTGGAACTTCTTACAATTCTACCTGTGTTCAAGGATGGTTTAACATTTGAAAATGAATCAATGTAATTTTCTATATTAACAAAATTAAAAAAAATTAAAACCATACAACCTTCTTAATAGGAGCAGAAAAAGCATTTGACACATACAGCATCCATACCTGCTTTTAAAATTAAACTAACCTAAAAAAGCCACTTCTTGGCAAACTAGAAATAGAAGAAAATTTCCTCAACCAGAGAAAGAGCATCCATGAAAAAGCTTACTTTTCATACTATTTTACTTGAATGTGAAAGATTGAATGCTTTCCCTCTAAGATCAGAAAGCAGACAAAAATAATCATGCTTACTACTTTTATTCAACACTATACTGGAGGTTATAAGGAAATAAGGCAAGCAAAATACATAAAAGCAATCAAGAGTGGAAAAATAAATAAATAAAATTATTTATTCACAGAGGACAAGACTATCTATACAGAGGATTAATACACACCCACACACCATACATATAAACAGCCTAATGAGTGAGTGTAGCAAGGCTGCAGGATACAAGACCAATATAAAAAATCAACTGTATACTATATAATAGTAACAAAAAATAAAAATTGGAATTAAAAAAAGCAATACCATTATAATAAAATTAGGTGAAATACCTATACACTAAAAACACAAGAGATTTCTGAAAAAAATTAAAGAGAATTAAATAAATAGAAAGATATACCTTCTTCATGGAGTGGATGACCCAACAATGTTAAGATACAAAATCTCCCCAAATTAGACTATAATGTTCAACATAATCCCATCAAATTCCCATTAGCCTCTTTTTTGTGAATTGACACGTTGATCCGAGGAAACTGCAAAGAATCTAGACTAGCCAAAACAATTTTTAAAAAGGGAAGTTAGAGAACACTAATTTCAAGACAATATTATTACAAAGCTACATTAATCAAGACAGCTATGAGTCCAGAAATAAACCCACACAAGTATGGACATCCTTTTTTCAAAAAAGTGCAAAGGCCAATACAGTGGAAAAAGAGTAGTCTCTCTAGAAAGTCGTACTGAAACAACCAGATGTCCATGTGCAAAAAAATGAATTTAGACCCATATCTCACCCATTACACAAAAGTTAGCTCAAAATGGATCACAGATCTGATTGTAAAACCTAAAACTAGGAAACTTCAAGAAGAAAGCATAGGAGAAATCCTTTGCAACCAGGAATTAGTCAAAGGGCTCTTAGCTATGACACCAAAAACATGACTCATAGAAAAATGAACTGATAAACTGAACTTCACAAAAATCAAAACTTCTATTCTTCCCATACATATTTTTAAGAGAACGAAAAGATAAGCCACAGACTAAAGTATCGTCAAATCATATAACAGATGAAGACTTGTACCCAGAATATATACAGAACCATTAAAACTGAATAATAAGGAAACAACCTAATGAGATGGGCAAAAGTTTTGAACAAACTTTTCACCAAAGAAGATATCTGAATATAAAATAAGCATACATAGAGATGTTCAACACCACTAGTTATGAGAAATATAAATATAAGCTACATCTATTAAAATGGCTACAATTTTAAAAGCTTAACCATACTAAATGTTGTCAAGGATGTAGAGTCACTGGAACTCTATCTAACACTGGTAGAAATATAAGATCATACAACCATTTCTGAAAACAATTTGTTAGTTTAAACATACACTTATAATATGGTCCAGCCATTCCACTCTTAGATATTTACACAAGGGAAATAAGTGTGTGTTCAGAAAATATTATATAGAAATATTTATAGCAACTTTATTTGTAGTAATCAAAAAGTAGAAACAACCTAAAAGTCCACTGGCAGGCAACTGAACAAATTGTGCTATATCCTTATAAGGAAAACTATTTATCAATAAAAAGAAATAAGCTATTTATGCAGACTGTAACATCAATAAATCCAAAAATAAATATGTTGAATGAAAGAAGTCAAATACAAAAGAGGACATGATGTAGCTTCCATGTACATGAAAATCTACTGATATGTAATGATAGAAAAAAATCAAACTGATACATAGTACTAAAAAGCAGTTCATGGGTGGGATAGGGAGGTGCATGAGGGAGAGATAATAAAACAGCTCATGGAAACATTTGGGAAAATCGGTATCTTCATTATCTGATGGTTTCACGGGTGTGTACATATGTTAAAAAAAAATATTCCAAGGAAACATATACTGTTAGGCAAAATGTCCCCAGTAGACATTTTGCCCAATAAAAGAACCGAGAGAGTAGAAACGGTACAAATGGGGAAGAGACTTAAGTGAACATTTGGCTTTAACACAGGAGAAGGCATTCTGAGGCTGGAGGAAAACTTCCCCAACCTGCTCAAGCTCTAGGGCTACTTGGTGCTGCTGTAGACCTGCTGTGTCAAGAGGCATGAGGCCGGCAGTAATAACAGCTTCAGGACTGTACTCCACCATGTTTTCATCTTTAGTAGGTTTACTTTGTGCTATGTTGCGAGCTATCCATCAAAAGGACACTTTTAATGTTTTATCAGAAAGTTAATATATTTTCGTATTATAGTAAAATATACATACTATACAAATTGCCATTTTAACCAACTTTCAGTGTAAAGTTCCATAGCATTAATTTGACGCACACAATTTGAGTACCAGAGAAATAAGAAAGCACCAAAAAAAATGAAAGAAAGGAGAGAAAAGAAAGAAAAACAAGGGCAACAGCATGAAGTAGAGAGTTAGAGGTTTTCAATCCAATGCCTAAGTGAAACAAAGTAAAAGGTAAAGGAAAAAGAGGTAAAGACAAAAAAGAAAAGGAATAAACACATTTAGAACCCTATCAATTCAGGTTGGAGAATGCATAAAGGAGGAACTAGAACTAAGATGTATATTAAAATAATTAGGGCAATAGTTTTAATTCTTGAAATTAATTCCATCATCTGCTTAAAAGGGGAAATGGTAACAGAGAACACAGGGGTCACCAACAGTGTGTTTTGAAGTCTGTGGACAAATACACCTTGTTTAGTTGCTTAGATTCTACACAGACCATAATCCAGAGACCAGACTCTGATTCCACCCCACCGCACACCCCTAGTTCAGTAGTCACTTCCAATACTTCAAACCAGCCAATCAAGTACCTAGGAAGTCCCTAAAAATAGCATCTCAGCATCAAATTCTACAGCACTGATGGTCCAGATTGTACTTTAAAAATCTACAAGTCAACTTCTCTTTCTGTCAGTTGCCCCAAACACTATGTTAGGCACATTGAGATACAGAATAAGAACTTCAAACACTGTACAGTACACAAACCAGAAGAGTACAATGCAATATGTAAACAAAGAATAAAATGAGCAATTTGCATTAAGTACTTCAAAATATTTTGTTACAGCAACAGACACAAAAATTCCATTCCCCCCTCCCCATCCAGGGGCACTGAGAGACCCAGGTAGAACTCCATGAATGCAAATGCAAAGAATAGATTTATGCGAGGGATACATAATCCTGCAAAAATTAGTGTACAAACAGGTGATTTCACTCTCAAGTACTAGAGTAAAGATGAAACTGAAAACCTCTTCCAATGTAAATAAAACTGGTTAACAAAAACAAATACAAATAGAAATGCAACCTCACATGCAGGAGGTTTTATGAGTCAAAAGTTAATAAATTTCTCATACAACATTTTGGAGATAATTTCAGTATCTTTGAATGTAATGGTATCTCCCAAGAGAATAATATTAATTTTTAAAATGGTCTCCTTAGCCTTTTAATTCACCTAAAGGAATGTGTTTTCAAATTACACAGAGCATTTCTCCTATCTCATTGGGCCAATGGCATTCTTCCAAAAAGACTCTTCCATTTTAGAAACCCTGATATGGCAATAAATTTCGTTTTAAACAGTCCAGAAATTTAAGAAGGCTCATATGGTAATATAAAATATATTTATTTCACAAGTAAAGGAAGTCAAATAAACTACCAAGAGCAGTGAAATAGTGATATGTTTATATGTTAACATTTTGTAACATATTTGTCCAAGCTCTCTTCTTTGTATCCCCTTTTTATGTAATTTTCCAGTAAGCCTATATTATCTACAGGTGTACTTTCCTGGTACAATATTTTAATAACTTTCCTTTATGAGACTCATAACAAAACAACCATGCAAAATGAGACATATTTAGCTTCTCATGGTACAATTTTTTTTTTAACTGATTACATTTTCTTTTAGGTAATAAACTTGTTCATCAGTGAAATGTGAGAATTTATTTCAGTAGTCTACTTAAACATAAAATAGAATAGAATGTTATACCTGGACTCTTATAACCATGTTTTAATTGAAAAAAGTTCTCGGGCTTCCCTGGTGGCGCAGTGATTGAGAGTCCGCCTGCCGATGCAGGGGACACGGGTTCATGCCCCAGTCCGGGAAGATCCCACATGCCGTGGAGCGGCTGGGCCCGTGAGCCATGGCTGCTGAGCCTGCGCGTCCGGAGCCTGTGCTCCACCACGGGAGAGGCCACAACAGTGAGAGGCCCGCGTAGCGAAAAAAAAAAAAAAAGAAAAAAGTTCTCTCATGTGCTATAACTCTTTGTGAAGTTGTTAAATAATTAATGATATATAAACCAGCTTATTTTCCTGTGAAAGCTTCAACCATTCTACAGTACAATTTTTAAAATCTAATGAATAGTTTAAAATGAGTATGGTCAAAGAACAATGCAAATATAATAGTATACCTAAATATAGCCTAGCCAGAGGCATATGGCTACTCAAAACATAGTACCTGGATTTGAATACATGAGACCAGAAACTGGAAATTATTCTGTCAACTATATTACCATGCTGAACACAAATGTCATCCAGGAATGGGATTGTCTGGAAGGTAACACACCTGCTAGGCTTCACAAAGTGGTCTCGTGTGACATGTAATTCAATGAATCTTAATGATGCCAGGATGCTGCTTCCCTGGTTATGTTCACTCTGCATTTCTGCATTCTGGCAATGAGAATAAAGGATCCTAACAGTTCAGTGTGTGCCAGGACCCTGGCGTCACAGGAATGGTCTACGTTGAAATGTTCAGGGGAAGAAGTCGCCATTCAGTACATTAATCTTTGAAACAGTTTCTCAGTCTTGGAGATGATGAAATTCCTTTCTCTGATTTGTGTGGTGGACGCTGGAGGCATTCTCCACGTTGGGTCGGTGTTGTTCTCCCCACTGTGGCGATGAGAGGCGCCATCACCCTTTTGCCATATGATATCTCTTCCCATCTCTGATATTTGCACTGTTTGTGCGGTGCCACAGTACTCCCTGTGAAACACCAGGTAATGGTATTTCTGGACATAACCCCTCAATCACATCATATACTTCTGAACATAACAGGTCAATCACAACATGCTCCAAATCAGGATCCTACTGGTGGAGCAAGTGATGGAGTAGAGAATGGTGACTGGGAACAGCAACTGGGATTACAGACAACCGACAGTACCTACCAGCATGGCATAAATTACATCACAAATATGACTATTACTTTTTCCATTAACACCGCTTCAAACTTAAGTGTTTATTATGTATGCCCTACCTTCTGTTAGAAATTCTGCACTTGCTGATAAAGAATGACATAGACACAAAAGAGAGAAAAGTCAAACATGAAGAGTGATCAGGAAACAAGTCTCAATCACATGTATTAACACACACCTGTTAAATTTAACTTTTAATTCTTGATCACCAAAATAAAAATTGCAAAGATTAATGTGTTACATAGAATCCTTATCTGTTTTGCTTTTTAAAAAAAATTCAAGTATAGTTGATACACAATATTATATAAGGTACAGGTATACAATATAGTGATTCACCATTTTAAAGGTTAAGAATCCTTATCTTAAGAAAAAGAAAAGTGTGCTGTAAGGGAAAGAAATGACCTCCTGTTAGTAAACTCTAAAAATAATTTATCACATCAGCTATAATAGAAGAAATATGAACTATAGAGTAGGAAATATATTCTTTATTTAACTGCTGCTTGTAACTGTTCTCAATAAGAGCAAAACTATGAAAACTGTTCAGGAAATGCATTTCTGGACAAGCTCAGCTAATAAGTTCTCTAATGATCTAATCATATAAAAGGTTAGACATTTCTACAGCATGCCTCCCTTTGGGGAGAGCTTGGGTTGCTACCAAGTATTCTCCATTGGTAACAGAAGAGAAATTCACATGCTGTGGTCTCCAGTGATGAGACTGGCCTGTCACTGTCAACCTTGACCAGCCTGCTGAGCATTCTCCTTTAGTAAAAGGAAACCCCTTCTCCCTGTTATTCGCCAACAAGCCCTAAACATTCTTCATATGCGCCCAGTAGTCTCCAAAGTCCATCCTGGGCAGACTATGGGAATGCCCTTTGCTCTTTGAAGCTCATCTAGCATACAACAGTATAATGACTAACACTGTTTTCCTGTCTGGAATGTGAAGGAATGTCTCCAAAATCAGTATCTATTCATACAAAAATTGAAAGAGATGGGGGCAGTGCTCAACAAAATATATTTTAAATATATTTTAATCCACCAAAGGCAGTACTGAACTAATCAGAATGGAATGGAACATCTTTTCCTTACCTAAGTTTGGGGAAACATGAAGATTTAACTCAGATATTGTTCAATGTTTACATTTTAAATATTCCTATTCTCTCCATGACTAGTACTATCTTTCTTGGGTTTTTAAGTTTCTAAAGGACAATGAACACCTATCTTTAACTTATTCTATGTAGAAGCAAGCATATTAGCAAACCTAAGCAACTTATTAAAATATTTATATTAATGATGATGATAAACATATTGTGTTAACTACAGAGAGTAAGCAGCAGCATTTTCAAAGGCAAGGACAATAATCAAAGAAACAAATCACATGTAGCTGGACTCAGGACCACAAAGCATTGACAGGGGTCTTCTAAGGAGGGTTCATACCAACTCAGGGAGCAGACTGTTAAATTTCAGGCATTTTGTGCGTCACCTGTTTAACCACATCCATTATCAAATATCAAATTACATAAAATTACAATTCAATAAATGATGTTAAAAACAAATGTAGTAAAAACTCAAAATGCATCACTTCCTAAATATTTTGACATTTTACTGTGACCTGTGCTTTTAAGGCTATTTACATCTGTCGTTATCTACATGGTGGGAAGATTATATAGTACTGTGCTACTTCACAGCCTTGATCAATCTCCTGCTTAGTAACATCATTCTGGTAGGTTGGAATGGTCCATAAGAGTATTTTCATCATGGTAATTGGCACATGCTATAAATCAGTCCCACTCTACCTCATCCTGGCCCTGAGTGCTGGTTGATAAACGTTTACCGACACACCACTGGAGACACTTAACCAAAATGGATGAGTCAGCTCATTTTCAGGACAAGTTAGGAATTTTTTTACAAATCAAATGAGGTACAGGAGAATTGACAGACCCCTCCCAAGATGATGAAGGTAATGGACTAAGGAACAGTCCTCTAAAATAAGAACAAAATATTCTGGCTAAAACTAAAACTTTGTTTCCATCAAAGAGAAGATTTTATTCTTTAAAAACAAGGAAAGAGAGAAAGAAAAGTTGGAGTGAGCCCCATATTTTACAAGTTACTGTCAAAATCAGTCTGAACTATTATTGGGGACTTCTTTTGATCACCATGGATTAAACAAAAGCTGGTCTCCCTTTTTCCTTCCTTGGTCATGCTCATGACAATCAAGTGTAATTTTTTAAAAAAGCAACCAAAAAAAACCCTAAAAGAACGTCAGTAACACTGCTTGCCACCAGCTGTTTGTGAAGTGCTAAAAGATCGGAGTGATGAATGGGTCTATTTAAAAAAAAAAAAAAAAAGCAAAACCTTATTATTATGTTCAGTAACCCAGATTAAGAGAGATGTAGGAGGTAATCAAGTAATTTGTGTACAAGACATCTAAAAGAATTAAAATTAGCTGAAACACACCAGGTCGTAAACTGTCTGCATTAGAAACCACAGGCCTTTCTAATTGAGTACTTAACAGTATCTAGGACTTAATCATAGGACTAAGTTTGTATTTTAAGGTGACATTTGAAATACATGTAGTGTTGCAGGGGTGGGGGGGTCAGGTATAGGTGGTGGTGTTGGGAGTAGAAGGATGGACAGTGGTAGACACAGAATATGTGATTACAGGTTGTAAAATCCTAAATTCCAAGTTTTGGATTTTTTTCTTCAGCTTCTCTGGCCTTTAAAAAAAAAAAAAAATCAGTCTTATTTCAAAAGGCAACTCAGGGCTTTGTCTGGTTTTCTTTACAATATAGCAAGCACTATGAAAATAAAGCGTACATATTATTGTTCTTTGGTCAAGATAAAACTCAATAAAAAATACAAAAGCTCTGGTCCCAATAATTTGTTTTAAGAGTTCATGTTTAAAGTCATTATTGCTGTATTCTTCAACAAGAAAAAACTGTGAAGCAGGTTCAAAGGGATAATATTTTAAGTACTTCAAGAAAAAATATGAGATATAATACAATACGTTCTGATATTTGTGCTTTTACTCATAAAGTTCAGCACATATCCATAACCAATCAAAAGTCTAATAAATGTATATTTGCTATCAGACTCACTATTCAGAATTTTTCTATTTACCAAATTGGTGAAGTCTTTCTAAATTAGATTTTTAACACCCTTCCGACTTTCATTATCAAGTATCCCAAGGGCATTAGCTCCAAAGAACTTTTTTGTTAAATGTAAAAGATACAGTCTAGCACTCTCTCTGAAACCATATTCCTGTACACATTTTAGTAAATGTGATAAAAATAAGTTTCAGGCACTGTAAGGCAAAGGATTATTAACAGTAAAGCGTCCAAGCACAAACTTTCTAGTTCTCAGATGTGGAGGGCAGAAGTAATATGGATTAATAAATAAATAAGCATAGGCACAGAAATAGTGAAAACCAAGGTGCGGTCATAATTAAGCACTTCCATCTTCTATACCGGAATTAGCTGGGTGTAATAATAACAAGGACATAGACAAGGTCAGTGATATAATGGCCCTGACGACCCTTGCAAAATCTGACTACTGGTACAAAACCTGGTTTAAAAGAGTGAGGCAGTCTGATACAATCAAAAGGAACAATGCGGGCTTCCCTGGTGGCGCAGTGGTTGAGAATCCGCCTGCCGATGCAGGAGACACGGGTTCGTGCCCTGGTCCGGGAAGATCCCACATGCCGCGGAGCAACTAAGCCCGTGAGCCATGGCCGCTAGGCCTGTGCGTCCGGAGCCTGTGCCCCGCAACGGGAGAGGCCACAACAGTGAGAGGCCCGCATACCGCAAAAAAAAAAAAAAAAAAGGAACAATGCAATGAAAAGAATCAGAAAACCAAGATGTGTAGTTACCACTGCACTAGCTCATGAATTCACTATTCGCAGGTGAGCCACTGAAACTAAGTCTCACTTTCCTCAGTTGCAAAGTGAGCCTCCTTATCCACAATGGCTTCCAAGATTCATTCTACTCTTAAAATCCTCTGACTCTCCAAAACTCTTCTTTCAGAAAGCAAAGTGGAAAGTGGGATATATTTTAGAAATTCATTTAAAAAACAGTCCATGTTTTCTTACTGCAGTGATATTATATCTAAATTATTATGAACTATTATAAATGAATTTCTCAAGATTATGATGAATGGCAGTTCTCTTATATGTCTAAATAAGAGGGGAATGATATAACATGGGTAAAGAGATGAGAAACAGTGCTTTCGAATATGATATTATGAAATAATACTATAGAAAACAAGGCCTAAATTTCAAGGTCGAGCGAATTGCTATCATTCTCATTCTGATCAGGGGATAAGTTAGAAATTTGACTGTTGTGGTACTCAAGTGTTCACAATTCCACGGCAGTCCTGAAATGACTAAAGAAAAGCCTTTAAGCTTACATCCAATTCTAAGATAAAAAGGGTTTTACTTTCTATTTTCCTTTGGGTGAGCATTTTCTCTTACACTGCAAACTTAAGTCATGAAAGTTAAGGGCAATCTTTTCAATTTTCTGGACCCTTCAGGAGACTGACCAAAAACTAAATAAAAACTAAGAAATAAAAAAAACAACCTAGAGCCCATGGCTTTAGGAAAACCTCATTCTCTCCTATACTGACCAAGTATTTCAGAAGTTGCTTCATCTAAATTGGCAAATTCTTAGATGCTGCTTTGGGAGTAGGTGATATCAACTCCATGTTAGAAAACTCATTCGGGCAAGTAATTGGGACCAGAATGTAAATACCAGGACCAAGAGGACTTCCTATAACATACGAAGTCCTTATCTTTTCTCTGAACCTTGACTGCAAATGAGATAATTCTCAATGCTTGGATTTATTTAATGACTCAAAGACTTGGTTTGTCCAAAAAAGGACTGTGAATTAAGTAACTTCAATTGAAGAGACACTAAAACCTTCATGATGAAATATTTAAGGTAGAACTCTGGGATCCCAGGACTACAAGGACAGTTTCTGGAGTGGTGGCACCCCCAACTTGTTGACTGCAAAATAACCAATGGGAGATACAGAGCTGGTAGAAAGACACAACTCAAGAGATCTAGATTGTTCCATGAACTATTTTTCAAAAATATTAGTAAGCTGAAAATTAACCTTTGCCAAGTTAGAGAATTCATGTAAAGGTCTGGGGCAGGCCCCAAGGTTCTTGGAACACTAAAACTACTATTGACAATAATAACATGATAGACTTAAAATTTCTGGGAATAAATAGATTAGCTTTAGGAAGCTATTAAACCTAAAGTTTAAACATTTAATTGTCATTAAAAAAAATAACTGGGGAATTGTGTTTGATGGCTCTCCTGGTAGTTCCAGCTTTGTTACAGAATTAAAATTGAACCTTCATGGTAACACTTTCCTAAGTTGTCATTATTTTCATACATTCTGTTTATAGCAGGGAATTCAACATTCCCTACAAAGTAATGAAGCAAAGCTGTAACAGAAGAATATGTCCTATGGATTCTGCTCAAGTAGAATGTCAGGCCAGAGGAGAAGAGGCTAATTTCTTTGGCCACTAAAAGCGTATCTCAGCCTAATCCTCTCTGATGAGGTGTTTGCCTTTCCTAGGTAACAGGCTCCATTAATTTATGTGCATTCTACTGCCCCAGGACAACTGGTAAAACGCAAGTAGATATTCAGTTGAATACTTAAGATTCTCCTAAGCATAACCATTAGGAAAGAAGCCTGCTCCCTGACTTTACACACAAATTGTTCAGGAGACATTATAAAAGCAGATTTATTCATAAAACATGTATTAAACATCTACTACAGACCAGGTACCATATGGAAGTACGGAGACGACAGGATGCCAAAGGAACTCGGTCTCACTGGATCAATGGCTAAGTCCAATTCAGTAGCCGTGCTCTGCCAAGACAGATAACTTGAGGAGGGGCACCTGCCCATGGTCAGCAAGAGGGAGAAGGAGAACACAGAATATCACTGCCCATACATTCGACCCTGTTGTAAAGCTGGTGTTCCGAGTCCTCCCCGAAGTCCTTTTCCTTTAAAGGCAGTTGACAAATTAAAAACATGTTTTCCCCTTGAAAAGTAGTAGAAAAAAAAATAAATTTCCACCTGTTAAGAATACAATGAGGGTTCAAAAACCTAACATCTGAACTTGAAAGGGCTACACTAAAATGAGAAAACAGCAAATCTCTCTCACTCATGTGGTCAAGGCAAAACAAGGCCTACTCTTACTAATATCATACTTGCTCTCCAGAAATCCTACTTACTAAGAGGCGATCAAGTTTCACTAGACTGAATCAACTCAGTACTGAGCTACGGAGGGCCTGCCAGAACTGCCACTTCCAGGGGCCACGATGCTGAGACTATGTAAGTCACAATAGGGCTGGAGCTACTCTTCTTTTAACACTGTCTCAACACCTGACGATACTTAGGGAACAGATTCTCTCTCTAATGTAGGAGAGACTGACAAAGGTCGGGAAGTCTGTAAGAAGGGAGAGGGTAGGATAAAACCTGAAATATAATATCAGGTACTTTTATGGGTGAAGGCCAGGGCAGCCCCAAGGCAGAAGTGACACACACCCCAGGTGAAGAGGTCCCTCACCCTAAGGATGAGGAAGAGCAGGACTCTGAGATGAGCAGTGCTCCTGAATGGCACATAGTAGGGATTCAAAAAGATGTGATGAGTTAACACCTCGGCTGCTATAAAAACAAATTTCCCCTTTTAACTTTAATGAAATGATGCAACAGCTATAAAGTTATATGAACAAACAAGAAACGTGTATGTCTAGTTGATCTTGACTCTGCAGAAACAAAACACTGGCATCCTATGTGCCCAGGGACCTAAGCAGTTCTGAGTCACAATCATTTCACAGTGCCTGGCTGGAAAATGGTTTTTAGACTTATAGCTATTTTTTTGTCCTTATTATATTGAGAATGGGAGCAAAATGCTTGCAATTTCCACAGTATTTGATACTCAGAGTATCTATATTATGACGAATATAGATTTTCATTGCATTGGTGGGACTGTCATGTACCATCTCTGAAATAACTTATTTTTAGACATGATATTTTGTTATTTGCTCCTTAAAGAACATCCATGTAGATGATTTTTAAGTTAAAAAAAAAGCAACATACTCTTCATAAATTCCTAAGGAGCCCAGAGCAACAGTGACAAGGGAAAATAAATAGGACAAAAAAACTTATTAGCCAGACTAAATTCCAGTGACCTCCTTTGCTACTCTGAGATGCAGTAATTTTTCAAATGTTTAGCTTACTGCCATCCAAGGAGATGGCAGTAAATTCAGGCCACTGTGTAGAGTCTGAAGTGCATGTAGGTCACTGGAGCTCTGGGTTCCAGCAATTCAGAGAAAGGACTACAAGCAAACAAGCAAACAAAAGAGAAGCACAAAGTACCTTAGCACAAGAAGGAAATTCTTCAATATGTAAAATGAATCTCAAACAAACAGAAACCAAAATACAATACTTGAAGGAGTAGCAAATAAACCTATGTAAAAAACATACCTTGAATTTCCTGAATGTAAGATGTCATAGAATCAAGCTACACCTATCACAATATACCATGTTTCTACTGCCACTTGCTCCTCATATGATTATGTGAGGACCCAAATTAAGAAAGTATAAATTTGTTGGTTCCACACATCTATGCATTTTGATGTGTTAACGATAGCCAGTGAAGAGCATGGCTATCAGTTAATTAAAACATTTTGGAGACAGAAGAGGCAAAAAATAAATAAAACCTACTAATTTATTCAACATATATATAGTATTTATATTTGAGTGCCTCCTACATGTCAGTCACTGGGCTAAAGTTCTTGGGATGAAATAATGGATTAAAAGCAGTCTGAAGGTCCAGATAAGAGGACTAATAGGTACAACTTTGTGATAAGGACACATCCAAGTATTTTTGTAGGTTTGGTAGAGCATGTAGAAACATCTATCTAGCCTTGACATGTCATGTCAGGGAAGTATGGTCAAGGATACTTGACTTCTAAGCCGAGTCCCAAAAGTGGTGGAGTTGCCAAGTTGGGCATGGAGGGGGGGACATACCAAAGACCAGACAGGAGAGAGCTTGGCTCATCTAAGGAAATGCTGGCACTTCATTCAGTAGGATGGAACCTAGAACTCACAGGAGAGGCTGGAAAAAAGAAATGTTGATAAAGAGGAGCCAGATCACATGGGGAACAGAAGCATTTATATAATTCCTAGGGGAAAGAGTGGATTAGAAAGACATTCAAATGTTGAGAAAAGTATTACAAGATATAAAGGAACCATCACAGATTAATGGAAATTTACAGTAAAAACTCATTAAGCTTTTAGAAATATCATTTCCCATAGTATGAATTAGTAGGTACTTTCAGAGTTTGGGTGCTTATTCTTTCACTGTACTCGTTTTGTGATTTATTTTCATACACCACCTGTCACTACTTGATTTTTATAGTTTTATGATTACTGTACTTAACTAATTATTTAGGTTGTTACAATGAGGTAGTTTTGTTTTGTTTTTTGCGGTACGCAGGCCTCTCACTGTTGTGGCCTCTCCCGTTGCGGAGCACAGGCTCCGGATGCGCGGGCTCAGCGGCCACGGCTCACGGGCCCAGCCGCTCCGCGGCACGTGGGATCTTCCCGGACCGGGGCACGAACCCGTGTCCCCCGCATCGGCAGGCGGACTCTCAACCACTGCGCCACCAGGGAAGCCCCAATGAGGTAGTTTTGATGTGCATGTGGGTTCCACAGCTTGGATCTTTCTCGTGGCCATAGACTGAGTGCTCAACCCAAGTCCTACAAATGCATGTTAATGGTCAAAGTGGGCACTGAGCAAGAATACTAACGGGGCATTAGTATAACTCCACTATCACTGCTGAAAGAAAATCTCAGTGTGAACTTGACCAGAAAGCTTATCAATGAAGCACTGTTATACATAAGTAGTCATAAAAATAAACAATTATATTATAGCAACTTATAAATGGGTTGTGTACCAAAGTGACATTTGTGAATCAGTTACTTAAAACAGAAACAATTTCCCCCAGAAGCAATGTTATCTTTGGTAGTTTGGTTCCCTGACAAGCCCACAAATGGCTATTTGCCACATAAGACAACCAAGAAGGAGTTCAGTTGTACCTAGCAACCAGTGACCTTGGCAATCAACCTACAGGACCCAACAAAAATGATTTCTCTGCTTGTTGACGGCTTCCAAGACAACCAAAGCAGTATTGGTTCCTCTGCCCTGGCACTGAATATACTGTGCATGAAAGTTTACATGCCATTTTCCCCCACTGGGCTGTGAACCCAGGACTAAGCCTGAATCCTGGCACAGAAACTGGTGAAGGCTTCCAGAATCACATTTCGATTGGGGGAACTAAGGAACGTCCAGGAAGAATTTCCTGCTTTTATGCCGCCGACCAACCTAGTAGAACAAAGGCAGAGAGTAGAAAGCATCTGCCAGGGCTTTTTCCTTCACCTTGAAGACTTCTCTTTCCCCTTCTTATGCTCCATCTCCTTGCTTCAGGCCCTGCCTTAGGAAGTGAATGGCAGCAGATTCAAGTAGAACCAGAACTGGGGCCGAGCTGGGGGGCCGAGCTGGGAAGCGAAAGAGCTGTGGAGGAGCAAGGGTTCTGCTCCTGCAGCCACAGAATCTGTGGTGGTTAGAGGACACTGAAGAATTGTCCAGGCACAGAAACAGCACATCAGCTGGGTAACCACGTCAGGAGCCAATGAAACCTGAGGATGTCTATATTTTAGATATTTGGGGTTCTAGTCTTATACCAGAAAGCCACAGGTTGTCCTTTAGGCATGTAGCATATAAAGTTCTTTTGGTTTAATAGGAATTTAATAACCTACAGGTCAAAAAAAAAAAAACCCAATAATATTCCCATAACATCTTCAAAGCACTTAGAGGGGAAAAAAAAATTGAAAACAACATTCACTTTGTACAGACTTACCTAACCAGCAAGTTTGCCAGGGCTTATAAATTCTGTGAAGAACCCTGTGCGGCCACTGGTTAGCAGGTGTGTAAGATTTATAACAAAACACTTTCCATAGGGCAAGGCTTCCCTAAGACAGGGAGGGAAAATAACTCTTGCCTGAGATCATTTTTTATTTACTGCCCTATCTTTAATACACTCACATACTTACCGAGTACTGTGCACCAGGCTCACTTCTAAGTCCTTAATAAGTGTTCTCTCATTTAATTTTCTCAACATTCCCAACTATGTGGATGATCTCTATTCCCTATTTTCCAGAAAAAGACCTTTGAACCCATAAACTCTGGCTCTGGAGTCTGCCCTCTTAACTGTTACAACAGGTAAAAAGTCAATTACAAAATAAATTTTTTTAAGTTGAAAACCAATTTTATGTTCTATACAAATAAGCAGAAAACAATCTCTTCCAATATTAGACCCAAAGTAAATTTAGCAAGGAAAAACCAAATATATCACTATTAAAGACAGAATAACTAACAGGTAAAGACTCAGGTTCTGAAGCCAGATTGCAAGCAAGGGTTTAAATGCCAACTCTGTCCCTCATTATCTGTGATCTTGAGTAAGACACTTAATCTCTCAGGATCTCAGTTTCCTCACGTGTAAAACAGGTTGCCTGTAAATGAGTGTCCAGCACATGGTAAGTGTTTCATATGTAGTAGCACTGTGTTATACACTGATCTGTATGCCCCCAAAATTCATACGTTGAAACCCTAACACCCCATGTGAATGTATCTGGAGATAGGGCCTTTAGGAAGGTAATTAGGTAAAATGAGATCATAAAGGTGGGCCCTAATCCAAAAGGACTAGTGTCCCTAAAAGAGGGAGAGACACCAGAGATTTCTCTCTCTCTCCATGTGTGCACAGGGAAAAGGCCATGTGATGACACAGCAAAAAGGTGGCTGTCTCCAAGCCAGGAAGAAAGGCCTCAACCAAAACCAACCCTCTGACTTATACACACTGATCATGATTATACCAGGTTTTTTCCACTCAGGTCAGTGTTGATTATTCCATAATGTCCTACTCATGTGCTAGACTTAAACATCTCCCTTGATGAGAAGCTCAGAGATGAAGCCATTTGAGACAAAGTCAGGTTGCCAAGTCAGTTACAATTTTCCACTGCCAGACCAGCTCCGCATGAATAGCAGAGTTTGTGGCGTACCCATCTTCTTCTTGAATCCAAATTAAAAGAAAATGTCACAACAGGTAGACGGAACAGAAATTTTTAAGGAATAAGTACTCTTTTGAAAATGAAAAACAATCACAAATCTGGAATAGCACCCTTCTTCTCATATGTTTGAACTAATAGCATTTAATGTGGGTCCAATAATTATTAGTAACCATAGTATAAAAAATAAACAAATTAAAACTGTATCAGAAATATCCATACATAACCAAGGAGGGTAAGGAAATTGTAAAAAAGGATAAATAATGCATTGCCTAATTAGAAAGATATGGTGGGGAAATACAAGTTTTTGGAGAATTATTAGAAATAGCTTAAGTCGCACTAAATTTTCTTTTCATATGGCTGGTTTAAAATATTTCAGGGCTTTTCTGGTGGCGCAGTGGTTGAGAGCCGATGCAGGGGACGCGGGTTCGTGTCCCGGTCCGAGAAGATCCCACATGCCGCGGAGCGGCTGGGCCCGTGAGCCATGGCCACTGGGCCTGCGCGTCTGGAGCCTGTGCTCCGCAATGGGAGAGGCCACAACAGTGAGAGGCCCGCGTACCACACACACAAAAAAAATTTCACAATTGGATGACTAGTGTGGTTTTACTGGAGCAGATAAATAACCAGGACTCTTGATATATATTTAGCAAACAGTATCATTTCAACAAGGAGTGAAACTCAAATATGAAAAAAACATTATCTTGTGAAAAAACATTCCCTTGTGCACACACAGTGTGGAAGATCGTTATTTCAAAGACAAAGGGAAAGTCACAGCTGTAGCACACTAGAGAACCAGAAGATTCTTAGATAATTAGGCTGATCAACATTCCGGCATAAGGAAACCAGTGACACTACACTCTCCATAAGAATTCTAACACTCTCATCTAACATAATTTGTTACCTCAGTTGTTTTAAAAAAAGAGATTTAATTTTCATTGTTTCTCATCAAGCAAACTTTAAACCGCATTTTTAGCCTGCAAACTTGTACAGTAAGAAAATGGATAAATATTAAGAGCAGAATCTGATCATCAAAGCTGAAAAAGCTATTAGCATGTAGTAAGAGATTTGAAACAGCACGATCCATGATGCCACAACAAAAACAGCCTATTAAGCACTTTGGTTTGCTGAAGGAGAATCATAAGAAAATATACATTAATAAAAAAAGCAAACACTTGGTTCAGTCTAGATGTATCCATGATGTATACTTATTGAACTTACCACAAGATTGCAAACCTTTAAAAAAGCATCTCTTTTTCAAACCAATCCTTAATATCTATAGTGACGTGGATTTCCGACAAAAATTATACTTAAGTTTTAAGTGGAAGGCCAACAACGAAAAGCAAATGCTGCCATTGTTGTATATCAACTAAATTGGCAGCTGATTCCTTACTGCCAAAATATCTATGTTTTGATCTGAAAAAGTAAATAATCAATTTTCAAGCTAGCTTTATTCTGTGATGCAAACAAGTGTGGAAATTAAGAATTAAGCTTGTATAGCAGAAATAAGTTGACAAAATAATCCATGTCTCAAGTACAGATGTTTACATGTACACTTTTATTAAAATAGGATTTTAATGAAATAGAATTTTTAATAGATTTATATTGGGCCTTAAGTTTTTACTTACTGATATTGTGATACTTTGTACATAAAAATCATTAATCTGCTCTCATAAATTCCCAAGAATCTAGCATTGACCTAAAAGGCAAATTAAAGTTCTGATCACTACATTCTCCTTGAAAGCAAACATGCACAAAAATACAAGAGAACCGTAAATAAGCTGTTCACATGTTACATCATGAAAACAAATCACTATCATTACATGTCACTAAACTCCACTCAACCAGTGAGAGAGGGTAACATGCTTTAAACACTCTGCCTCCTCCAAACAGGATGTTACCTGTTCTCTCAACAATGCAATGGACTAAGGATGGTATACATTTGGCAGATTTCCACTTGCCACAATAACATTCAACCCCATTCAGACTATAGTCCTTGCTGAGCATCACATTAAAAAGTGCAATGATATTACCTTTTTTTCCTTTCTAAATGAGATGGAATTTCTCAGAACAGGAAGAACAATTGTTTTTACTTCTGTTCCCTTCAAATGATATTGTACAATATTGTCTGTATATGTATTCATCTGTTTTCCACCCAGATATGCAGCTGCTATGCACTATAAAGTCACAAAACCACTGGAAGTCAGGAATTACCTTAGACTTGTATTAAGATGGTTCTAAACATTATTGGGGAAAAATACAGACAGTATGTGAAAAAGTTCTGTTAAAAACATACAAAACTGTTTGACAAAAGCCTTTTAAGTCAGAAATATTCTATAAACACATTATATTATTTATAAATTATTTAGAACACATGTCCATTATGTATAAATTATTTTAAAATCTCAGCTTCGTGCAAGCTTTCCTTTATTTCTAGATGATAACCAATTATTTGCCCATAACTATCAAAGGCTAAAATGCTTTAAAAACCAAATTCTATAATTCTAGATAATAACTAGTACTGCTAAGGTTTCTATAGTTACCCAGGAAAGGGTCACGACTGAAACACATACACTCTCTCTGATAATTA
Organism: Kogia breviceps; assembly: GCF_026419965.1. Taxonomy (NCBI): domain Eukaryota; kingdom Metazoa; phylum Chordata; class Mammalia; order Artiodactyla; family Physeteridae; genus Kogia; species Kogia breviceps. The sequence goes on along the minus strand of NC_081311.1, from coordinate 171,024,685 downwards.
ACCACATCATGATAGACTGACAACACTTAATGATTAATTAGGCTAAGAACTCAAATCCTTAGCAGGAGGTAAAAGCACAGAATTTCATAATGTAGTGAACACCTCCCAGAGAGACAAAGAATACAAACAGAGCTAAATTTTAAAATGCAGGTTTGCAAATTCAGTATTACTAATATAAATGTCTCCTTGGGAGTCTCACAGTGGAAGAAATTAGGAACTCTCTGCTTCCCACATACAGCCATAAAATCACAATGAAGCCTTTGCAAAATAGCTCAACTTGAATCATTCAATGCTACTTATACACAGAATACACCATTCTCCTCTCTATAATTTAATGAAATACACAGTTTATAGTTACTTCAAGGAGGAAGCTGGATACATCATCTGCATACTAAATCTCACTTTGTTTAGAGTTTTACAGTTTACAAAACATTTTTGCATATTTTATACCTGATTTCAATAGGTAAGTGGCTGAGCCCATGACTGGGAATTAAATAAATCTGGCCTCAAATACCACCTACTCTATCACTTACTAGCCATGGGACCCTGAGATTGGTTAATAGGGTATATTTATTGTCATATAAGCCTGGTTAATCAATACAATGGTTGGTAGGAAATAAGGAAGGGCAAAGACTACCAGACATGTTAAGTCTTCAGTTCTCTAAGTTTCCAAGTTCCCATACTTTCCTATCAAATTATCAGAAATGTTCCATGTTTGACTACATTATTCTGATCTTCAAAAAACTGTCAACTAGGAGGAGTCAAGATGGCATACTAGGAGGAGACAGAATTCACATCTCCTTACAACTAGGGCACCTACCAGGCACCGGTGGGGGACCACAAACACCTAAGGGGACAGCAGGAACCCCCAGCAACCAGGTCCTAAGCAGAGACACCACCCCACACTTGAACATTGCCCCGCCTAGGTGCCACCCCACCCTAAAACACGCCCCTGCCTAAGTTCTACCCTGCCTAAACTCCGCCCACAGAGCCAAGGCATTCCCCCCCGCTTTTCTTTTTTCCTCTTTTAGACCGGGATTCTGTTTTACCTTCTTGATCCATTGTTGATACATTCATATATTTCATTTTCCTAATAAATCTTTTATTTTTCTAGTTTTATTTTATTCTTTATAACAGTGATCTCTCCTTTTGTCTTGTCCCCCCCAACTTTTTATTTCTTTTTTTCTGTTGTGGTTTTCTTCTACCTTGTTGCAGTTGTTTCAAATAAAGTTTTATTTTTCCTAATATATATATATATATATATTTTTTTTTTTTTTTTGCTTAAACCATGCCACAAAGTTTGCAGGATCTGGATTCCCAGGCCAGAGGTCAGGCCTGAGCTCCGGCAGTGGGAGCTCCAAGTCTGAACCACTGGACTAACAGAGAACCTCAGACCCCATGGAATATCAAACTGAGTGAGGCCTCCTGGAGGTCCTCATCTCAGTACCAAGACCCAGCTCTATCCAACTGTCTGCAAACTCCAGTGCTAGACGTCTCAGGCCAAACAACCATAAGACAGGAGTACAGAACCACCCATCAAAAAAATAAAAAATAAAACAACAAAAAAAATTGTTACAGATGAAGGAGCAAGGAAAAAACCTACAAGACCAAATAAATGAACACAAAATGGGTAACCTACCTGAAAAAGAATTCAGAGTAATGATAGTAATGATGATGCAAAATCTCAGAAACGGAATGGAGAAAATACAAGAAACATTTAACAATGATGTAGAAGAACTAAAGAACAAACAAACAGTGATGAACAAAACAATTACTGAAACTAAAATTACTCTAGAAGGAATCAATAACAGAATAACTGACACAGAAAAACTGATAAGTGACCTGGAAGATAAAATGGTGGAAATAACTGCCAGGGAGCAGAATAACAAAAAAAGAATGAAAAGAATTGAGGAAAGTCTCAGAGACCACTGGTACAATACTAAACACACCAACATTCGAATTATAGGGGTCCCAAAAGAAGAAGAGAAAAAGAAAGGCTCTGAGAAAATATTTGAAGAGATTATAGTCAAAAACTTCCCTAACATGGGAAAGGAAATAGTCAATCAAGTTCAAGAAGCACAAAGAGTACCATACAGGATAAATCCAAAGAGAAACACACTGAGACACATATTAATCCAACTATCAAAAGTTAAATACAAACATAAATATTAAATGCAGCCTAGGGAAAAGCAACAAATAACATACAAGAGAATCCCAATAAGGTTAACAACTGATCTTTCAGCAGAAACTCTGCAAGCCAGAAAGGAGTGGCAGGACATATTTAAGGTGATGAAAGGAAAAAAACTAAAACCAAGATTACTCTACCCAGCAAGGATCGTTCAGATTCGCCAGAGAAATTAAAACCTTTACAGACAAGCAAAACCTAAGAGAATTCAGCACCACCAAACCATCTTTACAACAAATGCTAAGGTAACTTCTCTAGGCAGGAAGCATAAGAGAAGGAAAAGACCTGAAAAAACCAACCCCAAAAAATTAAGAAAATGGTAATAGGAACATACATATATCAATAATTATCTTAAATGTAAATGGACTAAACGTTCCAACCAAAACACACAGACTGGCTAAATGGATACAAAAACAAGACCCATACATATGCTGTCTACAAGAGACCCACTTCAGACCTAGGGACACATATAGACTGAAAGTGAAGGGATGGAAAAAGATATTCCATGCAAATGGAAATCAAAAGAAAACTGGAGTAGCAATTCTCCTATCAGACAAAATAGACTTCAAAATAAAGACTATTACAATAGACAAAGAAGGACAATACATAATGATCAACAGATCAATCCAAGAAGATATAACAATTGTAAATATTTATGCACCCAACACATACATAAGGCAAATGTTAACAGCCATAAAAGGGGAAATCGACAGTAACACAATAATAGTAGGGGACTTGAACACCCCACTTTCACCAATGGACAGATCATCCAAAATGAAAATAAATAAGGAAACACAAGCTTTAAGTGACACATTAAACAAGATGGACTTAACTGATATTTATAGGACATTCCATCCAAAACAACAGAATACACTTTCTTCTCAAGTGCTCATGGAACATTCTCCAGGATAGATCATATCTTGGGTCACAAATCAAGCCTTGGTAAATTTAGGAAAATTGAAATCATATGAAGTATCTTTTCCAACTACAATGCTATGAGACTAGATATCAATTACAGGAAAAGCTCTGTAAAAAATACAAACACATGGAGGCTAAACAATAAACTACTAAATAACCAAGAGATCACTGAAGAAATCAAAGAGGAAATCAAAAAATAACTAGAAACAAATGACAACAAAAACACGACAACTCAAAACCCATGGGATGCAGCAAAAGCAGTTCTAACAGGGAAGTTTATAGCAATACAATCCTACCTTAAACAAGAAACATCTCAAATAAACAACCTAACCTTGTCCCTAAGGCAATTAGAGAAAGAAGAACAAAAAAGAAGAAGCAAAGAAATCATAAAGATCAGATTAGAAATAAACGAAAAAGAAATGAAGGAAACAATAGCAAAGATCAATAAAACTAAAAGCTGATTCTTTGAGAAGATAAACAAAATTGATAAACCATTAGCCAGACTCATCAAAAAAAAAAAAAAAAGAGAGAGAGAAGACTCAAATCAATAAAATTAGAAATGAAAAAGGAGAAGTTACAACTGACACTGCAAAAATACAAAGGATCATTAGAGATTACTACAAGCAACTCTATGCCAATAAAATGGACAATCTGGAAGAAGTGGACAAATTCTTTGAAAAGCACAACCTTCCCAGACTGAACCAGGAAGAAATAGAAAATATAAACACACCAATCACAATCATTGAAATTGAGACTGTGTTTAAAAACCTTCCAACAGACAAAAGCCCAGGACCAGATGGCTTCACAGACAAATTCTATCAAACATTTAAAGAAGAGCTAACACCTATCCTTCTGAAACTCTTCCAAAATATAGCAGAGGGAGGACCACTCCCAAACTCATTCTAAGAGACCACCATCCCCTTGATACTGAAACCAGACAAAGATGTCTCAAAGAAAGAAAACTACAGGCCAATATCACTAATAAAACAGATGCAAAAATCCTCAGCAAAATACTAGCAAACAGAATCCAACAGCACATTAAAAGGATCATACACCACAATCAAGTGGGGTTTATCTCAGGAATGCAAGGAATCTTCAGTATACACAAATCAAACACGTGATAAAACATATTCACAAACTGAAGGAGAAAAACCATATGATCATCCCAATAGATACAGAAAAAGCTTTTGACAAAATTCAACACCCATTTATGATAAAAACTCTCCAGAAAGTAGGCAAAGAGGAAACTCACCTCAACATAGTAAAGGCCAAATATGACAAACCCACAGCCAACATTGTTCTCAATGGTGAAAAACTAAAACCATTTACTCTAAGATCAGGAACAAGACAAGGTTGCCCACTCTCACCACTATTACTATTATTATTCAACATAGTTTTGGAAGTTTTAGCCATAGCAATCAGAGAAGAAAAAGGAAAAAAAGGAATCCAAATCGCAAAAGAGAGGTAAAACTGTCACGGTTTGCAGATGACATGATACTATACATAGAGAATCCTAAAGATGCTACCAGAAAACTACTAGAGCTAATCAATGAATTTAGTAAAGTAGCAGGATACAAAGTTAATGCACAGAAATCTCTTGCATTCCTATACACAAATGATGAAAAAATCTGAAAAATAAATTAAAGAAACACTCCCATTTACCAATGCAACAACAAAAAATAAAATACATAGGAATAAACCTATCTAAGGAGACAAAAGACCTGTATGCAGAAAATTATAAGACACTGATGAAATAAATTAAAGATGATACAAACAGATGTAGAGATATACCATGTTCGTGGATTGGAAGAATCAACATTGTGAAAAATGACTCTACTACCCAAAGCAATCTACAGATTCAATGCAATCCCTTTCAAACTACCAATGGCATTTTTCACAGAACTAGAAAAAAATGTTCACAATTTGTATGGAAACACAAAAGACCCCGAATTGCCAAAGCAACCTTAAGAAAGAAAAATGGAGGTGAAGCAATCAGGCTCCTGGACTTCAGACTATACTACAAAGCTATAGTAATCAAGACACTATGATACTGGCACAAAAACAGAAATATAGATCAATGGAACAGGAGAGAAAGCCCAGAGATAAACCCACGCACATATGGTCACCTTATCTTTGATAAAGGAGGCAAGAGTATACAATAGAGAAAAGACAGCCTCTTCAATAAGTGGTGCTGGGAAAACTGGACAGCTACATGGAAAAGAATGAAATTAGAACACTCCCTAACACCATACACAAAAATAAACTCAAAATGGATTAAAGACCTAAATGTAAGCCTGGACAGTATAAAACCCTTAGAGGAAAACTCTATGACATAAATCACAGCAAGATCCTTTATGACCCACCTCCTAGAGAAATGGAAATAGAAACAAAAACAAATGGGACCTAATGAAACTTAAAAGCTTTTGCACAGCAAAGGAAACCATAAACAAGGCAAAAAAACAACCCCCAGAATGGGAGAAAATATTTGCAAACGAATCAACAGACAAAGGATTAATCTCCAAAATATATAAACAGCTCATGCAGCTCAATATTAAAGAAACAAACAACCCAATCCAAAAATGGGCAGAAGACCTAAACAGACATTTCTCCAATGAAGATATACAGATGGCCAAGAGGCACATGAAAAGCTGCTCAACATCCCTAATTATTAGAGAAATGTAAATCAAAACAACAATGAGGTATCACCTCACACTGGTCAGAATGGCCATCATCAAAAAATCTACAGACAATAAATGCTGGAGAAGGTGTGGAGAAAAGGGAAACCCTCTTGCACTGTTGGTGGGAATGTAAATTGGTACAGCCACTATGGAGAACAGTATGGAGGTTCCTTACAAAACTAAAGATAGAACTACCATGCGACCCAGCAATCCCACTACTGGTCATATATCCTGAGAAAACCATAATTCCAAAAGAGTCATGTACCACAATGTTCATTGCAGCTCTATTTTCAATAGCCAGGACATGGAACCAACCTAAGTATCCATCAACAGATGAATGGATAAAGAAGATGTGGCACGTATATACAATGGAATATTACTCAGCCACAAAAAGAAACGCAACTGAGTTATTTGTAGTGAGGTGAATGGACCTAGAGTCTGTCATACAGGGTGAATAAGTCTGAAAGAGAAAAACAAATACCATATGCTAACACATATATATATATGGAATTTAAAAAAAAAAAAAAAAAAGAAAGAAATGGTTCTGAAGAACCTAAGGGTAGGACACGAATAAAGACAGACGTAGTGAATGGATTTGAGGACACAGGGAGGGGAAAGGGTAAGCTGGCACGAAGTAAGAGAGTAGCACTGACATATATACACCACCAATTGTAAAATAGCTAGCTAGGGGGAAGCAGCCTCATGGCACGGAGATCAGCTCGATGTTTTCGACCACCTAGAGGGGTGGGATAAGGAGGGTGGGAGGGAGACGCAAGAGGGAGGGGATATGGGGATATACGTATGCATACAACTGATTCACTTTGTTATACAGCAGAAACTAACACAACACTGTAAAACAATTTTACTCCAATAAAGATGTTTAAAAAAAAAAAAGCTGTCAACTAAAACATGACCTACATTATATCTTCTGTTTAATTGAGAGGTACAAGAAATGACTAGTTACTAGACAGTTTACTAAATATTCCTAATGACCCATATGATCAATTCACATCTGTTCTATTAAAACCATTATTCATTTACCTAGAATATATTTATTAAACAGCTGCTATCTACCAGGCACTGCATTGGGATTTAGTAGTTTTTTAAAAACTGGAAAGAATCCCTGGTGCCATGAAACTCCATTCACTGAATAATTATATAGGGAAGTTATATAATTACTACATAATTATCATTATATAATTATTGTTGTTATTTGATTTCTCTTCTTTATATAATGAAGAAAAAAATAAATCAGAGGCTGAAGGGGAGAAGACGTTGGCCTAGTGAAAAGGAGAGGCTAAAGCATCTCAAGCATGGAAAATGCATGTGCAAAAGAAGCAAGTCTGAAGAGTGATACCTTGAAAGATGGACAGAACAGCCGCAGCCACATCAAAACAGAGTGAAATGGTCTGAGATGAGGCTGATGCAGCAGGCAGGGCCCACATTCCAATACTTTCTAGGCCACATATAAGGTTTTGGTCTTCATCTTAAAAGCAATAAGAAATCATGGAGAAGGTGAAGCAGGAGAGCAACGTGATCATAAGTGTACCTTAAAAGGATCAGTGTCACTGTCATAAGGAAAATAAGATGGCAAGGTGAAATAGCAGATACTATGGCACCAAGAAAGAGGACACAGCAGCCCTCCAGGCAGGAGATGGCGGCTTGGACTAGAGGGATGGAAGTGAAGTCAGTAGGAGGTACTCACTCTGTTTCAGAACTAGAATCAACAGGGCTTGGCAATTAATTGCTGGCAGGTGATGAGAGGAGAAGATGCCATGGTTAGTTCTAGTTTTGTACAGTCACCCTTTACTCAACCACGCTAGAAATTTCAGACTTGACATGGGACTTCACTCCTATCATCTAAGTTCAACCATCTGACAAAATATATAGATTCTACCCAAAGCCATGTCTCAGGTTTACCATCCCTCTCTACTTTCACTGTCACTGCGTTGGTCCAGGCTCTTACTAGCAACTGCCTAAATGTTCTACATTAGAACATTCTACATCTCTACAATCGCTCCCAATTTCAATACCATCTCCACCTTTCTTTCACCCAGTGCTATTTTTTTTCTAAAACACAGAGGTGACTGTTATTTCACTGCTTCAAAACGTTCAATGGTTCTCAACTATCAGTATAATTACTACATGATAATATCCAACTCAGCAGGAAATGTTTTGCAAAACTCTATTTTAATACAGCCACAAAAAAGCAGGACATAATAGAATGACCATCTCAAGGGTGTAGAATAAGACGGGGTTTTAGCCACCTTCTTTAAAGTCATACATAAACCTTCATGTTTCCTTCCATTACTCTCACATCTCCCCACCTCCACACACACACGCAAAGTCATGTACTAGAAAGAGTACCAGCCTGAAATCAGAAGGCCCGCATGCTAATCAAATAGTACAATGCCTTTGAATGTTCTGATGAGTTCTACCTCCAAAAAAGAAAAACATGAGTTGTCTACTCTTATTTAAAATGCTTTCTAATCATCCAAGTTATTTGATCACCACTGGGTAAACTGATAATGTTCTGTGCAACTTGTTTACAGTTGTCTTTCTGGACTTGGATCCTTCTTAGTTTTCACAAATTTGAGAGTCAGCTTTCTTTGTACCAGGAATAAACATACCACTGGGTTTATTTATCATCTCCACTTGGTAAAGCTGCTGCCACAGGTACATCATTCGAAGTTCAGATGTAAACCTTTGGTTTCTTTCTCGTTCCTACTGGGACATTACCATCTAGTCACTTCCCTTTTCCATATCACATACCAACTCCTACTTTATCCACCCCCATTTGCTATTCCTCTCCCTGAGATCTCTAGACCATGGCCTAGGCATAATTAGTAAATAATAACATAATCCTCCTCTACTGGGCTTGAAATTTCCCTCCTTAGGCAAAGGAGAAGAGAGATCACCCCAAAGAATGCCCTTGCTAATTCCAGTTCTGTAGAGTCACTATGTACTCAACCACACTAGAAACTTCAGATGCACTCAGCAAAGTAAGCCCAACACCCCAGATCTCTCAAATATGGTCTCTGGTGCCTTTGGTTTGACTTAAATTCCTACCACGGTGACTCTGTGGTTTGGCTGCTCAGGCCTGAAGCAATGGTTAGCACGCTTCCCATTTTTCTAACTCTAAAATGGTAGCCAAGTTTTATTATACAAAAGGCAAAGTTTCACAATTTTGTTCTGTCTCGGGGGAAAAAAACCCCAACATGCTTAGAAAAGGGAGTGGAGAGAAATGGCCACTTGCCTACTTAAGACCTAACTAACGTAATACACTATTACAACTGCCAGCCAGACTACCACAAAATAAAGATATTCTATCACTAATAATCTATTCTGTGCTCATACAGGTAACCTAAAGAGGAAGCTATTCTATCACCTCACCTCTGAGGCTAGCAACTTGTCCAGAATCTATTTCCAATAAATCATGTTACCTTAAAGACCTTATTCAATTAATGCTTGTCATCCTATCAAAGCACTCTCTGCAAACCCTCAAGGCTTTCACAACTCCCCTTCTACTCACTCATGTTTGTCCCAAAGCTAGAAAACATATCAGCAACGGTAACTGATATCTGAAGAGTATTCCAGCAAAACTTCTCAAGAGATTGTGTCATTCAATAACAGTCCTACAGGAAAGGTTAAATAATAACAAAAGCTTGTTTTGAACATCATCAGACCATGAATTTGGTTACTGACAGATTTTTTTTTAGCTAGTAAAGCCACAGAAGTTCCAGAGTTTCTGTTGACAAAAAAAGTTTTTTTAAAAAAAGCACACTTCCATTACAAAAGTTAAATATGGCAGTGCTCACTCTTACTCCAGCATGGGAAATAAGCTATCACAAAATCCCCCCCAAGAGAAGTGGAGGTACCTGAAAGCCAAATAGATTTAAAAGAGCACCAATTAGTCTTCCTGATTTAATCATGTTATTTGATTTCTCTCCTCAAATGCTAACAGAGTCCATACATTGAGGGCATCTGCCAGAAACTGAAGTATAAAAAATAAGCAGAAGAGACAGCTGAGTCAGCCAAATTACTGTCTGGGGCTTTAAATGGGGTGGTAAACAAAGAGGCTTATAACTCTGAGGGCAACATTCTATTAAGATGGAGAAAATAGGATCATCATTATGAACCTCAGTCAAGTCATGGAGGAAGTTTCCTTGGGTTGATATCCTGGCTTTGAGAATTAGAGGTCCCTGGATTTAAATCTTGTCTCCATCAACTCTGTGCACATAACCAAGAACAAGGTAGTTAACCTTAAATCTTCATTTCCTCAACTCAAAATAAGGATAAAAAGACTGACTTTATAAAATGTTTTGGGGATTAAGAGAGATAACATTGTGTGAAGTCTTAGGATAGTAATAATTGAATGCTTATGTGACAGACACTATCATTACTGGCTATATCTGTGATAAATATTTGATATAACAGACTTCATTGAAAAAGAACATTTTGTGAAACTGTCCAAGGACAGTGCTTAAACTTCTGACAGCCAAAAAATGCTTTTATGCAACATACCTCATTTCCTGAGAGCTCATACATGAGGCTTTTCTTATTAGTGTTTACCAACTAAATTATTTTTACCACTGGATTTTTAAGTTACCCAACAAAATCATCCTCAATAAACGTAATTAAGTGGATTTGAGACGCTCAAGGTTGTTGTAATCCAGAAATTTAGGCAACAGGCATATCCACTGACAATAAGGAAGGAAATTACTCCTTCTGAGGATATGCGTTGCCATTTTTAGGTCTCTAGAGACCATTCAGCACAATATTTCATAGTAAAATTCCACTGTAAATGGGAAGAATTACTAATCTTTGCAAGTGTACACAAATTCCATGATTTCTTATTTTAAGGATTAGGCACACTTTCCTTCCTTACTTCCAAGTGTAAATAACTGAAGAGTAATACTCAGTAGACACAGAAGATGAAAGATGTATCGGGGGACTTCCCTAGTGGCACAGTGGTTAAGAATCCATCTGCCAATGCAGGGGACACAGGTTCGATCTCTTGTCTGGGAAGATCCCACATGCCGCAGAGCAACTAAGCCCGTGCACCACAACTACTGAGCCTGCACTCGGGGGCCCACAAGCCACAACTACTGAGCCCGCGTGCCACAACTACTGAAGCCTGCGTGCCTAGAGCCCGTGCTCTGTAACAAGAGAAACCACTGCAGTGAGAAGCCAATGCACAATGAAGAGTAGTCCCCGCTCGCTGCAACTAGAGAAAGCCCACGTGCAGCAATGAAGAACCAATACAGCCAAAAATAAATAAATTAAATTTTTAAAAAAGATGTATCCGGCAAATTCTGGCTGGCTGGGATATTAGAAATATACAACATGAAAAAATGGTAAATTTTCATAGTAGGGCTTATGCAAGGTATTATGACCATTTTTCAGGTAATACATCAAAAAGCATTTTCTAAAAGGTGATTCCAAGAGATAAGCAATTAAAAAGTGGAATTAAACAAGATTTAAGCACAAGCATGAAAGAAAACAGTAGGGAAAGGTGTTTGAGCTGCTGAAGGATCTAAAGGGCTTTAAAATAAGCAGCATTTGCTGCTCCCAAGCTTCACCCCCCACCCGACTTGTATCCCAAACCTGCTCTTGACCCTATTTGAAAATGTGATTTCTATACCTACTCAAGCTTAGTTCTTTTGAATATTCATTTTTAAAACAACTATATCAACAATTATGTGCCTCAAGTAAGTCCAGAGAAGGAGTACAAAATAACAACTCCCCATCCTCAAAGAGCTTGGATTATAATGGAGCAAAATATATAATATAATGTCAAGCAGTAGTAAATGCAATAAAGGAAAAGCAAGAAAACAAATAGGGAGAAAGTTGCTACGTGAGACATGGTAGTGAAGGAAGTTTTCTCTGAGGACACATCATCTGCTGCAGACATTGCTTGTGTACCCTCAGAATTCATATGTTGAAACCTAATATTCAATGTGACGGTATTAGAAGGTGGAGCACTGGGGGGTGATTAGGTCATGAGGGTGAAAGCCCTTAGGAAAGGGATTAGTCCCCTCATGAATGAGGCCCCACAGAGCTCCTCTGTCCCTTCCACCACGTAAGGTACAGAGAGAACCAGAAAGCAGGGTCTTAGGAGACACCGAATCCGCCAGCTCCTTGATCTTGCACTCTCTGGGTTCTAAAAGTCTGAGAAATAGATTTTTGTTGTTTATAAGCCACCCAGTCCATGGTTTTTGTTATTACAGCCCAGATGAACTAAGCATCTGAGCAGAAATCAGAATGAGACTGGGCAGCTATTAAATTTCTGTAAGAAGACCCTTCCAGGCCTAGGAAACAGAAGGTACAAAAGCTCCTATTGGGGAAACTACAAGTTCAAAATACAGCACTTCATGAAGCTAGTGTGGCTGGAGTGTAGTGAGAGAGTGAAAATGAGGCCAGAGAGGCAGGCAGGAGCCACACCATGATAAACACTTCGGATTCTACACTAAGTGAGATGGAAAACCATTAAACGGTTCTGAGCAGGATGTGGCATAATCAGACTCACCATTTTAAAAGGGCATTCTGGCAGGGATGTCGGGGTGTAAAGAGAAAGAGGGAGTCAGGATAAAAGGAGAAGCAGGGAGACAGGTCAAGAGGCTCTTGCAGCGGTCCAAGAGATGATGAAGGCTTGTACTACCGTCCAAGGCAGTGGTGGAGATGACAAGAAATATTTGGCTTCTGGATATATTTAAAAGGCAAAGCTAACTTTATATTTCAGAGGTAAAGCCAAATGCTCAATACGACTTTGTTAAAAACAAAGTCACTTTTACCAATTTGTTAAAGTTAAGACTTCCAGTATCATTTTAAAATATATCGTTGATAAATCTATCCATATCAACTTTACCAAATTCTCCCAGGGATAAGAAAAATTATCTTAACGTTGATGTAAAACATACGTAACGTCAAAATGATAAAACATCTTTCTTTCATGAAACATCCAAGGTGAGGCATAAAGTTGAAAAGGAGCAGGAGCTGGCTGTGGACATACTAAATTTGAAGACACGCCTCTTCCAAGTAGCCCAAACTACTCTAGTGAGCATGCATCCATGCATTTTTCACAACTTTCAGAGATAGCTATAACATGCATTACGTTGTTTTATGTAAATCATACAAAACACAACAATTTTCCATATTACATTTCCATGGAAATACTCAAAATTTACATTCACATCCTTTACAAAACTCAGCATTCCTGCAATTTTATGAAGAAACTGTCATTTCCATAATTAACATTTATTTTTTTCTATTATTTACACTAAATTCTGTCTCTGCTTTCTTTAAAATGTCCTTGTTCCCTTTTGAAAGTGCAAACTATAAACTACATAAACTTCCTTTATATTAAACTTGAGTAGCTGTTGAGGAATCAAAACACCTGAAAAATAAAAGGCAATTTATTTCTATTAAAATCATAGGCCTTAAGAAACGCAAATAGTTAATTATGCCTCAGAATCTTAACCCATTGGGATCAATTGCAGTTGTGCTCGTCTATGAAGTAGACTTTTTCTACCACTGACTTTTCATCTCTGCTAGGAGGAAGCAAATAACAGTAAATTGGTTACTGTGGTTACAATGCTTGATCTACAGACTAGGAAAAGCTTAACTCTTTCCATTCTGACTCTGAGAAGGTACATAACATATGCTATGTCTTACTGCCTTGTGAAATGTCATTACATTGATAAACACCCTCATTTGACGAAATTCAAAACATACATTATATATAAACAAAACTACTACTGTAAACAATAATGATGCCAAGGCTTATTTAGAAATAGCCTAATCTCCATAATCAATGTGAACTTGTTAAAAAAGAAAGTCACTCTTACCAGTTTGTTCTATTCAGGCAAACGGAAGGTAAAATAAGCATAAACTGCCATAAGAAATTCTTGGGATTTGAAATTACTGAAGTTATAAAAAATTCACGTTTATAAAGTTTATGAAAAATCAAATACAGAAAAAGACTACAACATAAAATTCTTTTTTCTATTATACTAAAATTAAGTCTTGCACAGTGAGCATGCATATTATGTAGTCAAGAGATTTTTAAACTCTCCCTCTTGAAAGTCAAATACAGAAAGTATTCCTGCTCTTATAGATAAGCAACAGTGACATAAAAATGTAAAATCCATAGCTGCGAACAGTTGTATTTTTAAAGACATTCAGAGAAAGTATCTCTTTAAATCAAACACAGTGATTTTTAACGGTTCCATGACAAACTATAATTAGCCACTGCAACACGGTATTGTACAGTACAATTCTCCTGTTACTCTCAAAGGGCCAGAGCTTCCCGACAGCAATGCTGGCAAAGCCATCTCTAGGTGTCTGTGAGTCCCACACCTCACCAGGCAGGGTGCAGATTACTTCACAGAGACTATAAGCGGGCTACCCAACACACACTTACACATGTACACACTCCAACTGAGGAACTCAAGACAAAAGACAAAAAATGGAACCCATTTTGAAACAGAAGGGAGAAAAAAAAAAAATCTATAAATTACTGTAATTACTTTAATAGCCATTCCAGAAAGGATCCTGACAAAGGCCTGGTTTCCTCATGCATGCACACATGCCTGCTCTGATCCTTAAGGGGGCCCAGGCTATTCTTATCCACAATTCTTACCTAACACCAGCGATTTGGGGAACAATGAGCCTAATTTATATCATTTCAATTCTCTTCTGATTGGACGTCTTTCCTTCTCCCAACAGAAACATGACAATCTGCAAGTTATGTGTTTGGAAAAGCAGAACTCGGGCTGCTGTTTGCCAGAATTACACAAGAGATTAAATTTTTTCTAAACATAGCTTGGTCAAGGACAAAACAGCTACAGAGACCCCTGACAGAGAAATAAGGGCCTGTCAGGTGTTAATGCAGGTGGAAGGTGGGAGGGGTGTGAACAGAGGGTAGGGTAGAAGCTGGTTCTAGGTGGTACCAAGGGATGTGAATAGTTGGGAACAGTAGGTCTGTTCCTTCAAAGGGGCAGAGGAATAAAAATGTTGCTTAAACCTCCCCAAAATTCTCATGCCTGATTCATTGCAAAAATATTTGTTGACTGACTTAATGAATGATGATCATTTCCGAGATTTAACCTGGCACATTCTCAAGACAATGACATATTATTCTGAAAATACAAGCAAAACAGAGAGCAAATACAACAGTCTAGGCTTTCCTCCAGGAATATCACCATTGAGTTAATTTCTAAACCAGCTAAGCAAAATCATTTACTTCCATCAACCCCTTATTACAATCTTATAATATACCATTTTACAAAAGGGCAACTTTCTACTTCATACGTTTTAGAGGCAAATTAGTCTGCTGCTTATTTCCTCGATTTTTTTTTTAATTTTAGTTCCTCTTGGCTTTTCTTTTTAGTGACATTCATATTTGTAAATATTTCACTTTTATGAGGATGAATATAAACTAAAAATTCTACCAATATACTAGAATCCTACCCCAATTTGTCAAAAGAATTGAAACTCTGACCCTGTGTATAACATGAAAAAGTGTAACACTAATATTTTTAAGAGTGCACTTTGGAAAAAAATATGAAGGAATGTATAAAAACAATGGTTACTTTGGGTAGTGGGCAAAAGTAAGGGAAGTGAATTCCAAGGGACTTTCATTTTTTATTACATACCTCTATAATATGTGAATTTTCTATAGTGAGGAGTTATGCTTTTGTGATCAGAATATTAAGTGTTTTTGAAACATACATACTACTTAAAATGCAAAACAGTCAATGAGATTCAGAAGAATGTTTCTAAGAATTGTCAGATACTGATCAGATAAAGCAGAAGAACCTTCGCTTTGTTTCGTGGTTCTAATAAACTATTATTTGATAGGTTTTTCTAGCCATTATATAAAATAAAATATATGGAAATACATTTGAAGTTAAAGCACAATTTAAACACAAATACCAAGTTTGTGATGAAAGAAATCTACATCAAACCAGCATTGAGAACAGAATTTTATCATTGATTCATTTTTAAAACATGCCAAGTAGCACAGGAAACCATTTATATTAACTGATCCCTTCATAACCATTTGTTGGCTATTCCAACTGCACCAGCTAGACAAGTTCAATGTGCTCTAAACTGCTTAAAATTACACTTGGTTTCATGCTCCAGCACATCAAGTACCACTAAATATTTCAATTGTCCTTGTCAAGTGTCTTCTAAGGCAAGGCCTACAGGTGTTAGGAAGATTCAGAGCTGTTTCTTCCATTATTAGTTTGTAGCCTAAGGGCACCTGACAGATGTTCTACTTCCATTTCCCACAGCCCCTTAAACAAAGCAAAATTGAATGGTTACTTCTTTCAGGCTTTTTATTTTTAATTGCATAGCAATAGGAGAGAAGAAATAATACAGTTGAAAGTTTTGAACTTACTAGTACCTTGGACCATTTGGAAGAAAGTCACAGAACTCAATTTCCTCATTTTACAACCAGGGAACAGAGATACAGGGGGTCACAGTCACATGGGTGGCAAAAGGCTAAATCAAGACCAGACTCAGATTTATTCAATCCAAGGAACAACATCCCATTCTACTAATCTTACTGCAGTAAGAAGATTCAACAGACCGATGATTCTCCAATTTTAGAGAGCATCAGAACGCCTGCAAGACTTGTTAAACTCAAACTGTGGGCCTCCACCCATTTCTGATTCAATAGATTTTGGATGGGGCTGAGTATTTTTCCCCAAAACAAGTTATCAGGTGATCCTGATGCCGCCCTGGTGAGCACACACTGAGAACTCACTGCACAATCACCATCCACCCAGAGGAACACATTTACTCACTTCTATTCTACCCTAGAGTCAAGCCAGTTAAATCCTATGGAGTAGGCTATTTTCCCAGTTGAAACGCAATTTGCTAATGAAAACAAGAAAAAAAATATAAGCTGGTTGGTGGTAAATCTCCATTTAACTTTCTCTCTATAACCCAGAAAATGGTCCAGCAGATGACCTTTAAATCCATTCCTTCTCCCCCACCAAATCCCACTGGAAGATTAACTGGAATTACATAAAATGCATCAGATCTTCCTAAATTGATTTTTTTTTTTTAATTGTCAAAACCTCAACTAATTCTAGAAGCCAGGCAGGTAATACATGAGCAAAGCAAGACAGTGCTACATGAGACAGAATGAAGTTAACTTTTGCAGCTGCCGAATGTCTGCCATATCCAAACGTATTTTAAATTTAAGTTAAAAATTCACCACACACACACACACACCTGCATGCCAAATTCAGCAAACAGGTCAGGTAGCCTACTTGTCCAGATTTAAGTTGTTATAAAATTCCGTATCAACATCCAGGTGTGTGGTATGTTCCTCCATTTATTCGAGGTTTAAAAAAAGTTCTTAGTAAAACCTATCAAAATTGTGAAGAAATCTTCCCACAGAAAAAGAAATTCAGTCGCTAGAAAAGCAAATATCTTAGGTATAGGCCAAACATTCATTTCCTAAGTATTATGTAGATGGAGAAATTAATTATTCTATAAACACAGAAGTTGGTCTAATCAACAACCAATACACATTATCCTTTCACATTATAAGTACATAAATACTGAACAAAAACAAATAGCCTGTTGTATACTATTATGTATTTTCACCAAGTCCATGAGACTCAATACTTAAGCAGGGGTATTATCCTTGAGAGTGCTACAAATATTCTTCAGAGCTCAATGTATGACATTATGTGCATATGAAATATCTTGGGAAAAAAAAAAACTGAGGCTATGCATCAATCAGGAGTTTCTACTATTGACAGTAAAAATGTACTATTTATCTCCCTTAAAAAATAATAAGTTCATAAAGACCTAAAATCCTTTTAAAATCAATTTTACTTTCTGTAAAATCCATCTTCTTCAGTTCACTGGAAACTAGCATATGTTTGGAAAAAAAGAATAACTTGTATATTTTGAAGAATTTTGGGTCTTTTGCTAATCTAGCCAGGAAACCAATTTACCCAGGCAAAGTTGCCTATGTGTCAGTCCTGAAAAATGCACTTACTCAAAATATTCAGATAGAGTTAAGTCTTTAATCCATAAAGCTAAATTAAAAGAACAAACACAAAGTAAACTTAATCTGTATGTGGTAACTTTACATAGGGAGTATTTTGGCTTTGTTTTAGCTAGATCAGATTTAACTGGATAGAAGAGCAGAAGTGTTGTCAACAGTGAAATGCACTTTCCAGGGCATGATGCTCCTAGTAAGTAGAACTAAGAGATGCCCTATCTAGGAAGAAATCATATAGCTATGCTATAGGGCTGCAACAAATATGAAAGGCAGGGGGGGAGTGCAGGGAACCTGTCAACTAAAGCAAGAGAAGCAGCTGACAGCTAAGATTCCTAATCAGCATACTAAAGAAACTATGTAATATTAAAAGCAATAGCAAATGGAAAAAAGTCATTGTCTGATCCAAAACATCAAAAGAAATAAACTAAAATTCCAAGGTCCGTATTGCTGGAATTGACATCTTACAAAAAAAAAAAATGAACATACAGATTTCTAATTCAATGCAAAGAGTATTTACAGATGTTTCAAGGCTCAATTTTAAGTTGACTTCTGTCATTATATAAATAAGTGTAAATCCTGCCTCTTGAGTTTCTAGAAATTTATTTGATTCAGCTTTAGAACGATCTTTAGTAAGTAAGCATCGTCTGATTATAAATGAAGGTTGTGGGCTTGATGGCAAGATGAGACATTTTCCTCAGATAATAAAGACAATCGCAGCATCCATCCCAGGAGCGTGAGAGAGTAAACAAGAGATTTCTGAAACTGAAAGCTTGACTCATGTAGATATTATGACACTAGGACAATATATGTAACCGACATTATAACTACATCAAATGCTCTATTTCAAAACATCACAAAATTTAAAACAAGGCTTATAACTATTTGCCAGATAAATAAGTATATAACATAGTGTTTCATTAAAGTTGAAATACAGAAAAATCCTTGTCTTATATACAAAAACTGGATGAACAAACCGTCTTAAACATTATAAACAAAGTTTTAAAAAATATTTAAATACATCTCAACTGTGATAAAATGATCGAAGTCACCATGGTAAGAAATTACACTTTAAAGAAACTATGAAAATCTATTTTTTGTAGTTCTCACACAAAAATAAAAGCTCACCTTATCAAAGAAAACCTGTGGGAGAATTTAGTAAAAGGAAAATAAATAGCCAGCCCAGAACTGACCACAGAACTGAATTCTCTCTCTTGAATCTGATTCCTTAGAAGTCAAGCAACAAGAAAGACTGATTCAATGGCTTGACTTTATAAATAGCTACTTCTGCTCTCACCTTAGGTGGCTTTATCTTGGTGGCTTCTCCTTCAGCAAAGAGACTGAAAAATGTGCCTTTGAATGATGCTGTATTCTAATAAGAACCATAAAATGTTAACCATTCCCATTTTTTAGCTTCTGGAACATCATGGAGTTCAAGTGATACACAAAGGTTAAGGAAGATAATGGAAGACTAAAATGAACTCTTTGAAATCTTGATCTGTTGGCCAAAATTCAATCCCATGAACATCATTTTGGACGTATATTGTGGACTTAGGGTCAGGTTTGCATCCTAGCTCTGCCCCTAACAAAGTCTGTAATCAATGCCCAAGTTACTTAATCTAATGGAGGTTTAATCTTGTCAGCCATAAAATGTGGTAACACTTCAAGAGGGCCTTGTAAAGATTAAATAAAAGAATATCTGCAAAATACCTAGTACAAACACTAAGACAGTCAATAAATTAGGTAGCTTTTAGAAGCTCTCCTACAATAGGTAGAAAGAAACGCCCCTGAAGAGAATTAGGTATTTCTCAACGTAAAGAGATTGTATACCTTCAGTTTCATGAATCCATGTTCAACATACAACTTCACTCTCATCAATGAATAATGCACATTTTGAAAATGAAAGGCATTGTATAACATGCTAATCTTTTACTCAGTAAGTCAATAACTTCTTATTAATTTACCTAAGTACAACAAATATTTCTTAAAATCCTAAAAAGCATAATACAGCTTTCCACATTTTCTATCACTCTAAAAAATGGGAAGATATTTAAGAGAAAGATAAGTTTAACAATGAACCAGGAAAATTATATTTGCCTCAAAGTAAAAGGTTCAAAAATTTTTTAATTTCCTTATTAATAAAACAATTTCAATATATTAAAAGAAAAACTAGAGGCCGGATATGAAATGTAATTCATAAAGTCATGACTTTTTAATTACAATATAATAAAATATTGCTCAATGCCAGTTTTTCATTATATAAGCTGTAATTTTTACAGACTTTCCTAAATATTCCACTACATGCGTCAGATTATCTTTTTCATTAGTCATTTACTCTACTATTTGTTTACAAGAGGAAATCCCACAAAATCCAAATAAGCAAAGATACTTTCAAACACAGTTTTAAAAGGAAATTAATAACATGTACATATAGACTCTTCAAAAATGCTACAACCCACTAAGTGTAAAGTACGCACCATACCAGCATCATACCTGTTGGTAGATTTCTAGTACTTTGTTCAGCTTTTTAAACATATATATACACCTGGCACACACTACTTGGCTACTTTTATTTTAGGACAGGGTATGGCTCCAATGTAGCACCATGGAATATTTATATTACATTGGATTTTTGTGACTGTGATTAAGAAGAGTAGAAATTTTCTAATCTGTTATTTAATCCAGTAAAATCTATCACTCTTGACATTTATAGGGAATCTTCCATGTGAACCACACTCTGCTAATGTCTCTGTAGAGGTTAAGCAGAGAAAGTAGATTATTCCAATAGTTCACATGAGATAATAAGGGCCTAAACTAAAGCCAAACATAAAAAGTTGGTTAAAATCCAGTGTAGATGAAGATTTGGGAAAACAGGTATTTTTATAAACTACTATGGAAATATAAAATTATTGGCATCCCTTTGGAAGGCACTTTGACAGAAGCTATCAAAATTTAAGTGCATGCACTATTTGACCGAGCAATTCCCCTGCTATTAATATACACATTTACGTGAAGGTATATGTTGGAAATAACAGTTAACTGGAAAGAGAGTAAATGTTACCAAAAGGGGATAATTTAAATAAATTATGCTATAGCCATACTATAAAATATATCATCAAAAAGCCAAAATATGGCAAAATCGCCAAGATATATTCCATTTTTCTTAAAGATTAGAATATATTATACTTAATCCCATTGCTATATATTTTTAAATATTTATATAATTTTTGGTATATGCCTAGAACTTTTCTGGCAGGATATATGATAAAGCACTAATAGTTTCCTTAATGGAATTAAACTGTGGGTGGGCAATGAAAACAGTTTTTATTTTATACTTATGTACAAAGTTTTAATTTACCAGGTACATATATTACATTTTGAAATGTTATCATAAAAAATTAAAGGTATGGCTAACCGCGGATATACAAACCTATACATTTAAGTTTTAATTTTGTAGAAAGAAGAATAAAAATGTGTTGGATTACAGGAATCAATTGCAGTCATAAAGAATTAGTCTGAGAAAAATGCAAGGAGAAAGAACAACGAGGAGACTGCCACATAGTTTAGACCTTAGAAAGGCAACTGCTCTGAAAAGCAGAAAGAGGGTTAAGAATCAAAGAGTTTGGAGTGATGAAGACATAGGAGGATGGTAACAAATCTACAGGAGACATAAGTAGGGAACAGGAGCATCAGAGATGGAAAACTGAGGACCTCAAACCAGATATATCCATATGAGACGTTGCAATGTCACTGAAGGGGAAATACTGAACCTTTTTAGCAGAAATAAGAGGAGAGCAGAAATAAGAGTGAGCTGATACCTCAGGAAAAAGATATCTTTGGAACAACTGGAAGATGTCATAACCTGGGAGCCCAACAAAAATCCTTTACTCACTGCACACGGGGCGTGCATTTTATCTCAATCAGTGATGCCAAGAAAAGACATGGCTGTCCTCCTTCAAGGCCATCTCAACAGAAACATATCCCTAAAATAGTGACTCTCCACCTTGACTGAACTTTGGAATCCTGCCAAAGAACCTTAAAATATATTCATGCCTGAGTCAATTCCTAGGAAGTTTTAGTAAATTAGCCTAGGATGCAACCTAAGCCTCTGAAATTTTCAAAGTTCCCCAACTGATTCTAACATGCAGCCAAAGTTGAGAGCCAAAGCCCTAAGATAGACTGCTTCTCACATTCATAAAGTAATTCAAACTTACACAGTTTAAGCTAATTCCACCTCTCAAGATACCAAGCCCTTAGGTTTCATCAGAATTATAAACATTTCGAATCAGAGGCTTCCTTCTTTGCACATTTGTAGTAGACTGTTTCCTTGGTGGATCCCAGTGAAACATACTTGGGTGATTTATTCCTTTATGTATCCCTCTCTGATGGTGACTCTGTGTTTGGCCACTTGACTTGCTTTGACCAAGAGACAGGCAAGCACTTAAACTTTGGGGCCAGTTCTCTTGGAAATCCCATCTTGGTACCCAGCTGCCATGCTTTAGGTAAGATTGACTGGAAAGAGAATCTACATGGAAGAAAACCAAGCGACCCCAAATAAGCCCAGCTAACACAGATGGAGTGACCCCCAAAATAACAAGTCAACCCATAGATTTGTGAGAAAATAAAAGCCATTGTCTACTACATGCCCAACTAATTTTTCGTAAGTTTCATCATCTTGCTCTTTGTGCATCTTATTGTTTGTTCCTCTGGCTAGAGAGGTCTTTCTCAAACTTAAGGAATCTTTGATCCGCTTAACAGAAGAAGTTCAGCATGCACAGACACCAATCTTATTAAACAAAAGAAAGTCATCAGAATTTTTAAGCAAATATTAAAATTTTTTAAATTAACAATAGTTTCATATCAGTAAGATATGAGTTTCTGCTTAAATCTTTCATTAAGGTACATTTATCTGACATGAGCTAAAGTTCAGATTCCACGTCTATTTTCTTACTATTTCATTTAAATTAGAAACTCCTTCATCATTACAGAACATTAGGATGCAGGTGTGTTTGGGGGGGCGGGGGCAGGGTTCTCTCAGAGTTCAGGATATTTGGAGTTCATGTAGATCTGGGAATTATAGAGAGCTATCTCATGTATCTATGCTTTCAGACGGTCAGTTGAAATACCTGTCACACTTAAAGTAAGGCTATCTCTTTCAACATAAAGAAATAAATCTTTATATTCTGCTGCAGCATTTCTGAAGATTTTTAATTATGCCATTCAAGTTCACCACCTAAATGAAGGAAATTGCAAAGTAATGGGGAAAAATTAAATTCTTGGTAAAAAGCAGTCGCATAGCACAGGGAGATCAGCTTGGTGCTTTGTGACCACCTAGAGGGCTGGGATAGGGAGGGTGGGAGGGAGGGAGACGCAAGAAGGAAGAGATATGGGGATGTATGTATACGTATAGCTGATTCACTTCGTTATACAGCAGAAACTAACACACCGTTGTAAAGCAATTATACTCCAATAAAGATGTTTAAAAAAAGATTTGTATTCAGTCTTCTTCAAAATCCCCAATAACTTACTCTCCATGTCTGACACGGTGGTAATGCAGCCATGAAAAGGTAGGGCCGCGCTATTCAAGAAACTGAGTATCATGAAGAAATACCAACGAAGCAAGCCACTTAATATAAATCAATGGATCCACTACCAACAAGACATGTTTTTATTCCATCTTTCAGATAAACACATTTGAGCCCCTTTACCACTGGGCAGCCAGCCAGCATTCTTCAGAGGGGAAAAAAACAATCTTGTATTTCTTTGCCTGGAACGTTAAGATACATACTTTGTGATTTCAATTCCACCCTAGTCACAGTTTTCACGAGTTCCCTCATCCCTGAATCCTAAAGTAGGGGGCATATTACTGACGAGAAACGACTTTTAGAGAATCAAATAGAATATGGAAAACTACTGGGGTAAAAGTCTTACTTGCAAAGCAACGCCACACTTTGCCCACCCCTCCCCCTGCCAAAACAACTGCTTTACTCTCCTGATAGATCTCAGTAAACTCTAACCCACCTTGTTCAGTCTATACCAGAACCCTCAAAATAATACTCCCGTTTCCTGCACCACACGGTCTTAAGTGATAATGCTGAAAGTCCTCAAACAATTTCCTCTAACATAAGTTCTATGAAGGCAAAGCCTTTGTCTCTTGTTTACTGCTATATTTCCAGCGTCGGGAGCAATTCTCAACAGAGTAGGCTCTAAAAAAATATTTGTTCAGCGAGTGAATAAATGAATAAATATATGTATTTCATATATTCCAAACTAGATTCAGTCTCCACACCTCAGTTCTTTGCCTCACTGTGAGGAAAAGGTGAGTACACAAAATAGCAAATGCTGTTTTACGCACTGCTGGCCACTGACATGTGACATATCATTTAACAAAGGGATTTTGCCAATAATTAATCTGCTTCCCCTCTACACATATTTGTCATTAGTGTTTGGGCTAGTTGGCAAGCTTCTTGGTAGTAGTGTGACTTATGTCACAAAAAAGACTGAAATTCTGAGTGATGGCTCTAGGGTTTTAGTCTCTGTCTTTAGGGGAAAAAAGGATCATCAATTTCACAGTGCAGAGACCATTTTGACAGGTTCATAACAGGTGACTAGGGGTCAATGGATCACCAGTCCAATAAAATCTGAATGCTAGATATTCACTTTCATACTTGCTGTTCACATGACTCCTTATTCAGAAGCCTCTGGTAAATTATGACACTACCAGGGTCCCTTCTACCAACTTACATAGGTTTAAATTCAGTGTTTGAACTGGAGTTCTGATGCTAATATTTTAATTCTATTTTTATCATTTAATTAATCACATTTGAGACATCAATCCATTTTTGTGTACATAGGAAATAGAATAACACAACAGTTACAACAGAAATCAAATATTTAAATCATATGCAAATAAATATTTTAGCAACAAACCTACACCTTAACAGAGAAAACTGAGGACTCCAGTCTTCAAAATGTACTATTTATGGATAGATACTAGTTGTTTCCCAATATACTCTCATTCTCAATAACAAAGCCATCACTGTGGGCTCATCACATTCATGAGCACTTTACATTCTCCTCTGAAGCTTAGTGTGGGCTTGTTATTAAGTGGCCAACAAAATGCAAGCCAAATGGTCATGTGGACCTCTGAAACTTGTGCTTTAAAGGAAAGGTCAATGTAAATTGATACAGCCACTATGGAGAACAGTATGCAGGTTCCTTAAAAAACTAAAAATAGAGTTACCATACGATCCAGCAATCCCACTCCTGTACATATATCTGGAGAAAACTATAATTCAAATAGATACATGCACCCTATGTTCAAAGCAGAAACATTCACAATAGCCAAGACATGGAAACAACCTAAATGTCCATCGACAGAGGAATGGATAAAGATGTGGTACAATGGAATACTACTCGGCCATAAAAACGAATGAAACAATGCCATTTGCTGCAACATGGATGGAACCTAGAGATTTTCACATTAAGTGAAGTAAATCAGGCAGAGGAAGACAGATAACGTATGATATCACTTATATGTGAAATCTTAAAAAATGATACAAATGAACTTATTTACAAAACAGAAATAGACTCACAGACATAGAAAACAAGCTTATGGTTACCAAAGGAGATAGCGGGGCAAGGAGGTGTGGGATAAATTAGGAATTTGGGATTAACAGATACACACTACTATATATAAAATAGATAACAAGGACCTACTGTAAAGCACAGGGAACTGTACTCAATATCTTGCAATCACCTATAATGGAAAACAATTTGAAAAATATATATATTTATTTCTATTAAAAAACTGAATCACTTTGCCATACACTTGAAACTACCACAACATTGTAAATTAACTATAATTCAATTTTTTAAAAAAAGAAGGGGCATACCCTTCTATCCTTCTTCTAACCTGGCATGAATCCAAACAAGATGGCTTGAGCAGCCATCTTGGACCATGAGGTAGAAACAGCCCACTGAGACTGGTCAAAACAAAACAAAGGAGTCTGGTCCCGAACACCACAGGGCATTAGCTACCTTTTCTTTCTTTTTCAAAATATCGGAGAGAAATAAACTGCCAGCTTAGGTCATTTCTACCTTAGGACTTTCAGCTATTTGTCCCCACATCTATTCTTAACTGATACTAAAAGCAAACATTTTGCGGAAATAATGTAATGATAATAATAATAGATAACACAAAATACTTACAGTGTGCCAGATCTTATTCTGAATGCCTTACATTTAATGCAATAGTCCTCACAACAAACTTACAGGGTAGGTACTATTACTATACTTATTCTATACATGAGGAAACTGAGGCACAAAGAAGTTAAGCAACTTGCTCAAAATCACACGGCAACTGAGAGGCAGTGCTCACATTTGAACCTAGGAAGACGAGCTTCCAAGTTCCCTCTCTTAACCATTATGGGCTCTATTGTCTCTTACATTTATTCATAATCAGTATGCTATACTGTGTCAATTATTAATATTTAAAATTTGTGGGATGTATGTGAACAAAGTTGTCTCTTTGTTCTTCTCCTCCCCAGCTACCAAACATACATGTGGAGTGTTTGCTGGGCCCTAATGGACCACAGAAGGCCACAGACCCCACTTAGAGATTCTCAACTCATTTTTCTCAGTGGAAATGAAACTGTCTCACAGTGGCTTTGTTTCCCAGAGGCTATCCTCACTGCAGGAATCCTAGCAGGTAAGCAGAAAGCCACAGCAATTCTACAGATGCCTTATCAGCATGGTCCCAAGTGTGGACTGAGGCTTGCTTTTAGTGCAAACACAGTAGCTGACTGGACCATCAATTACCCCTCATAGATTATGGAACAGAAGTGCCACAAGCATATTATAGACATTGGTCACTGTCTTTAAGTGTTCAACGTATAATTCAGAATACACATAACTGTGAACTTCATCCCTGACCATTGGATATATTCCAGGGACCCATGCTGAATGATACTGTACCACCTCAGTTTCAATAAAGCATTTTATTATGTTCTGCTTTGTGACAATAGAACCAAAGTCTGTTAGAGCTGAATGGGGAATCAGAGATCCATTTAACCCAATCCTCCTCATTTTATAGATGTGAAAAATCAAGGCACAGAGAGATTAACTTTTTTGCTCAAAATCACCTAACTATTGAGTGACACAGCTGTAACTAGGCCATAGGGGTTGATACTTGAATAGGGCCTCCTATTCAAATATCAATATCAGATCTGGGATTTTTTTAACTATGCCACTCATTCATTCATAATTCTAAGTAAGTTGTAGATGCTCAACATTTTTTTTCTAAAACTTAGGCAAGCTAAAAATTTCCAAAACAGAGTTGGAAAAATTTTCTGGTAACTACATGCAGTATCCTCAGCTGTAAATTCACAGAACTTTGTGAGTCTTCAAATTTTTATTTCTACCTAGAATGGCTTGTTTCTGTCAGATAGCAGACAAAGTTCTTTAATAATGAGTCACTCATAATACCATTTAGTAGTTGAAAGTTTTCAACACATTTGGGGATACCTAGCTATAATGTGGAAGAAAAGCTGAAGAGACAGAAAATGCAGTATTTCCAGCTTTCAAAATCATAGGTAATAAAAACATGACAAGCTACATCTTTCAGTGGAAATTTCTCACTTTTAGAAAGACCTAAAATCTCATTTAATGGTGATTGATTTACTCTTGAATATAAACTACCAGCAAGTAAAGGCCTGAGAGTTTTGACGAAACGGTGTTTTATATCTCCTATGTAGTTTTTTGCTCTAAAATACTGAACAGGACTTCTGGTTTTGTCTAAAAGTTACCCCCAAAATAAGTCATTTTCTAAGCCTATGCATTTAGCAAGCAGATGATAACTTGCATTTTGCTCTTCAAACCTGTCATAAAATGTGACACATAAAAGTAGCCTATATGTCCCTGGTGGCGCAGTGGTTGGGAGTCCGCCTGCCGATGCAGGGGGCGCGGGTTCGTGCCCCGGTCTGGGAGGATCCCGCGTACCGCGGAGCGGCTGGGCCCGTGAGCCGTGGCCGCTGGGCCTGCGCGTCCGGAGCCTGTGCTCCGCAGGGGAGAGGCCACAACAGTGAGGCCCGCCACACAAAAATAAAAAATAAAATAAATAAATAAAAAATAAAAAAAAATAAAAAATAAAAAAAAAAGTAGCCTATATGGTGCACCATGTAAGGTCCTAGATGGTGTGCAGGAGGGACCACTTTCCTAGGTCTAGGAAGAATCCATGCTACCACTAAAACTACACAAATGAGAACTGTGTGCAACTGAACATGATAAAGATGTTAATGGGGAATGGGAGATAGACCATTTTATATAAATTATTCCCAGGCCAAAGGGCTTGGCAGTGATTTACTGATTAAGATGGTATAAAATTAGAAATTAAAAGATCAAAGAGAATAGAGATCAACTGAAGAAAGCAAAGTAGTTGTTCTCAGTCTTGAACAAATTACACCGTTGGAATAATGAATTTAGCTCTAAGCTTACTGATATCTAAGGCAAAAATGAAAATAGGTTGTGTTACACAGTTCTCATTTTGTGATAAGGGAAAACATTCAGGCTTATAAAGACACCAATTTTTATTCATTTACTAAAAGTAGGAATTTATCAGATGTGTACTTGCATAATGTTGAATCAACGGCTAAACAGCAGCTGCAGCAATAGGTAAATACTTAGAGGTGCTTACTATCTTCCAGCCACTTCACCAAGCACCCCACATTTATTATACCATTTAATCATTATAAGAACCTCAGGAAATCCCCATTTAGAGATGAGAAAATGGAAACACAAACACATAAAGACTGCCCAGTGGCACAGAGCTAGCAACTGATACACTCAGAGCCATTGGGCTAGCTCCCAAATCCACCCTTTTAAAGATGATAATCTTTCTTTCTGAATATATAAAACTAGCATATTTTCTAAATATTTTATAATGAATATGAGAAAGTAACCCTGGTGTGTGGTGATTATGCTTACCAAATATTTTAAGTTCTAAAACCTGTATTTTTTAACACAACACTCCTCTGTGTCACTAAGCAGATATCTAGTAAGGCCACTGGACACTGGGATCAACAAGAGGGATACACAATCCTTGACAGGTGAGATCTGAGGGACAATATGTATTATGTAATAACACACGATACAGAAAACTGTTCCAACAGATGGTTCTTCCATTGAGCCTCTGAAACAGTCAACAGTAAACTATAAGTCAATGATCACATTTCCTTA
Source organism: Kogia breviceps (assembly GCF_026419965.1). Classification (NCBI taxonomy): domain Eukaryota; kingdom Metazoa; phylum Chordata; class Mammalia; order Artiodactyla; family Physeteridae; genus Kogia; species Kogia breviceps. Next base: position 170,995,641 of record NC_081311.1, on the reverse strand, counting down.
GGAGTAATGCCATTCAGGTACTTTGCTTGCTGGTACGCTAACTTACTACTACACTAAAACATGGAAAAATTCAATAAATTGTCAACCGTATCCATAACACAATTTCTCTCAATTTTCAGCAACATGGGCCAAATGCTAGATTTTGGTCAACTCCTAATCGACCAACTAAAAATTATCTACTCAGTAATTTTCATTGAAGATTCCACGTTTCAGGTAGATGCTTTGGAAACCAGGACTGAAGAAGGTGAGATGGAAATTCTGCAGCAAAAGTAAAACTTCTCTTCAATTGGCTGTGGAGTTTGAAACATATGTCCAGTTCTGGAAAGAATTTTGGAGGTCACCTCCTGCCCACAGGCAAAACCTATATTCCTCCTTTTGGCCCCAAAGGCAGTACTTACCTTGAAGTTGGTAAAACTTAAACTTAAGGGCCCTTTCTGCCACTGACCCTTTCAGGGCCCTGGGAGGGAATCTGATGCTTCCACTTAGTCTCAGGTTTTTGTAAATTTCCTAAGGAAAATACTTTTGTGGGTTTTGTTTTTCCTTAAAGAAAACCCTCCAAATTGTATATGCTTCAGACTCCACCAAACCTCGTTATGCCCCTGCCTTCCACCCTTTAGACTGTGAATCGTCTCAGACTTTTGCAATAGTGTAATGGTACATAGCACAATACAAAGAAAAAAAAAACCTGCTTCTATTTTCCTTCAGAAAGTTACTTCCATATCAATTCCTTTCATTGTGATTCTCTTCCACCTCTCCCTGACAGGTGGTAGCAGTTTTAATAAAATTCACAGGATGATAGGAAAGAAATGAATATTAATTTTTCCACAGGCATACAATATAACCTTGTTTTTATGTGAAATTCAACCTTCAAAAGACAGTAAGAGCTGTCTCAATATACTGGGTGTTTGCCTATGGTGAAACTGTAGAATAAGGATGGTCTATAAGAATTTTTTTTTTAATGTAAAGCCTTAGGAAGAGTTACTCAAATTATAGTACTTCAATCTGATTCAGATATTATACACAATTTTGTTTTCTTAATTCTTTTTAGCAATTTTAAAGTCAGTCAAAACCATTCATCTATAGAACACTTGAAATAAGGAAATAATAGTCTTTATCTGCCTTTAGAAAAGCAAAGTACTATAGTCCCCCTTCTTGACGAGCAAGTTACATGATACTTTGACTATTTTAAAGAAATAAGATAAAGTATTTTTCCAGAATCAGATCTTGGATCATCATCTTTTAAATCTAATTTCCAATGATACATGAGAAACTTTAGTTATTGACATGTAGCAATTTCTTATTTAAATCTTGTGCCACCTAAGTAAAAATGTTGACATCAGAAACTTTTTCAAAGCTACATCTATTACCTCCTTTATGTGTATCACAGGGGAACCATCCTTTGAAAAACAGTTCTGTATCAAAGCTCTTTTTCTTTCACACATTTCAACCCAATTAGAGACAAGAGAGATGAGTGTTAACAAGACAGTTAATTTTAGAAAATATATGCAAAAACGCCAAATGTTTTTAATTACTTTAATATTTTCCACATGTAGAACTTTATCTTATTAGGCATTAAAACAATGTCTAAAAAGGAAAAATCAGAGCCATCAGCACTCTATATGAGATTATCAGCTGTACACAAATTAATATTTATGTTCTGAAAGTTACTGTATCAACTATCAGCTATTTGTGTAGTGGGTATTATAAAAGAGCCTTCTCAAGCACAGTTAACCCACATGTTTTTAACAGGTAAATATACAAAGTTCTTACAAGTGTTCTTGGTTATCTTTTAACCATACCAAGAATCAAAGGAAAACATAAGTCAGACCCCTTTGCTCTTTTCAGTTTATAATGTGGTCTCCAGAGTGGCTCTATTTTTAGAATAAAAAAGAGATAAAGCCTATTTTGTGGTCTCATTACAACACAATTGATTTGGTGGGATCCCAATGTTTACTAATATTGTGAGATAACCTTAAAAAATCCATAAAGCATTTCTTAGAGCTCAAGGCTAGACAGTAAGCGTGTTATTACAACATACCAAAATTATTCTCCTAGACCAAAATTTGATAGGAAAGGCCCATTAATACTGCAGAGAAAAAGTCATTAAAATGAGCTCTCTATTTCAATACCCTTAGAAACCATGTCTTTAAAACACTGAATTAATGGAGAAATTACTCGTTTTACATTCAAATGGCCCACGGTGGTATTACTATTCTAAAGACAGAAGCTAGAATCTTTGCACTTTTGCATTTCAGATAATTAACAGATCAGTTTTGGGGAAAACAAAATTCCTGCAGAATCTTAGAATTCCAATTAATTGTGAATTTGACATAGGTTATATCAAATTTATATTTGATATCATCAGTAGGCTCAAGTACACAAAATTATTGGGTTGGCCAAAAAAGGTCATTCAGAGGCTTTCCTGGTGGCGCAGTGGTTAAGAATCTGCCTGCCAATGCAGAAGACACGGAGACAAGCCCTGGTGCAGGAAGATCCCACATGCCACAGAGCAACTAAGCCCGTGCGCCACAACTGCTGAGCCTGCGCTCTAGAGCCTGCGAGCTACAACTACTGAAGTCCATGTGCCACAACTACTGAAGCCCACATGCCACAACTACTGAAGCCCACATGCCACAACTACTGAAGACTGCACACCTAGAGCCTGTGCTCCGCAACAAGAGAAGCCACCACAATGAGAAGCCCACACACTGCAACAAAGAGTAGTAACTGGAGAAAGCCTGCATGCAGCAACAAAGACCCAACACAGCCAAAAAATAAAATAAATAAATAAATAAAAAGGGTAAATAAGGTCATTCAGTCTTTCTGTAACACCTTACCGGAAAAACCCAAACAAACTTCCTGGCCAACCCAATACAATATAAGCATGAAAATGATCGAGTATGCTAGGAACAAATGATCCTTTGCAACAAAACAAATGAAGTCCTATCAGATTTAGCTTTGGACCCACTCTCCATCACTAGCTTGTTAATGAGGACATGGGTGTATGAAAAATAACTAAGAAATTTTTGAAAAAAATAATCTAAGCCTTTCCCCTAATTTAGACTGTTAGCATTACTATTTAAATATTTATCCAGTTTTATTTTACTTCCTGTCTGCAAAGCAGTGGTTCTCAAAGTGAGGGCTCTGACCAGCAGCATCAGCATTACTTAAAAACTTGTAAGATTCGCAATGTATACAAATATTAAATCATTATGTTGTATACTTGAAACTAATATCATGTTGTATGTCAATTATATCTCAAATAAAAAAAAAAACTTTTTAGAAATGCAATTCTCAGGCCCCACTCCAGACCTACAGAATCAGACACTCTGGAGGTCGTGTCCAACAATCTGTGTTCCCAAGTGATTCAAATGCATGCTAACTTTAGAGCACCACTGCCCTAAAGATTGTAAGATCAAAATTTCCCTATGCCTCATTAAAAAGGTACTCCAATACAGAAAGAAAAAAGGCGTTACAGAATCCACTCTTATCTACCTAGAGTTCACATCCTACTTGCCTATGTACAGTGTGCCCTAGTATATACTCGATATCCTCAGCCTAATCCAGGTTTGGGGAACTGATGAACACTTAGTCCAAGAAACTGCAGCAACTGACTGATTGCAAAGCTCAGATCATTCTCAGGTCTCTCTGCATTCTGACCCTTCTTCAATAGAGCAACTGTATTCAACCACAATGTTCTAACCCTCATAGAACTAGTTTTACTTTGTCTACCCTGACAGGTATTATCAAAAAGAATTAAATAAAATGCGTTGCTGTATTTTTTAAAGAGTATTCTTGAGAATGTTGTTTATGGCATTACACAGGGCCTGTCATCCCCCCATCTTAGTAGAAGGAGTAGTATTCTTCAGAGGGACTACTTGTTTGTTGTTTGTATTTCATGTTATCAACCCTGAGTACTGGGTAACTCATGGTTTTTTCTTCATATTTGCTCTTAACATAGAGCTCTTTTTACAGCCTAAGACTATTAAATGTGACAAATTAATACCATGAGTTTGTGGACTAACCGACCCTCAATTACATCTTATTATTTCTGTTTCAGCCTTACCCTTTTTCTCACTTATTTGTTAAATCCTGATTTACTGTATGTTTTTTTGTTGGTTGTAAATTCTTTTTTAGAATGAAGAAAAGCACAAATTAAGAAATGAAGGAAGGGTGGAGTCAAGACAGCAGTGTGGGAAGATGTGGAGTTAGCATCTCCCCACAACTAGGGCACCTGCTGGCCACTGGTGGGGGACTGACGCCTGAGGAGATGGGAGGAACCCCAGAGGGAACAGGTTGTGTGGGTCCATGGGGGCACAGGAAGGAGACCGAGAGGAGAACAGGAGAGGTAGGTAGGAGGGGCCCTCCCAGAACCCAGACTGGAGGAGCAGGAGAGGAGAGAAGGGTGTTTGCTCCACCCACTTGAGCCCAGGAAGCCTGCTGGGCTCCCAGAAGAGGTCCCCTGCCCTCTGCGACCAGGGGTTGGGGGCACACCTGGGCCCCTTCTGTTCCTTGAGCCTAAGCCCCACCCCCCACAGCACCCAGGACCTTTCCCGGCCCTGTGGGTCCTGAGCAGTGGCCCTACCCACCCCCCAAACCTCACCCTTGTTTAGGCCTCACCCTCTACAATCAAGGCCTTCCCCCCACTTTTCTCCCCCCTCCTCCTCTTTTTTACTCTTGTGGTACTGATGTACCTTCCGGTTGTTGATTCATCTATATTTTTATTTTTACATTCTTTCTAACATATTTGTTACTTTCCTAGTCTAATTATTTTACTTTGTTACTTTTTTTTTTTTTTTTTTTTTTTTTTTGCCACCCCACATGGCTCGTGGGATCCTGGTTCACGAGCCCAGGGTTAGGCAGAAGCTCCTGAAGTGGGAGCTCTGAATCTGAACCACTGGACTAACAGAGAACCTCAGAACCCAGGGAATATTCATCAGAGTAAGGGCTCACAGAGTTCCTCATCTCAGCACTAAGACCCAGCTCTACCCAATAGCCTACAAACTCCAGAATTGGAAGTCTCAGGCCAAACAAGTAGTAAAACAGAAACACAATCCCACTCATAAAAAAAAAAAAAAAAAATGAGATGGCAAAAAAATATGTCACAGATGAAGGAGCAAGGTAAAAACCTACAAGAACAAATAAATGAAGAGGAAATAGGCAATCTACCTGAAAAAGAATTCAGACTAGTGATAGTAAAGATGATCTAGAATCTCAAAAATAGAATGGAAGCATGAATTGAGAAAATACAAGAAATGTTTAACAAAGATGTAGAAGAACTAAAGAACAAACAAACAGAGATGAACTACACAATAACTGAAATGAAAAATACACGAGAAGGAACCAATAACAGAATAACTGAGGCAGAAGAACGAATAAGTAAGCTGGAAGACAAACTGGTGGAAATAACTGCTTAGGAGCAGAATAAAGAAAAAAAGAATGAAAAGAATTGAAGGCTATCTCAGAGACCTCTGGGACAACACTAAATGCACCAACATTTGAATTATAAGGGTCCTAAAAGAAAAACAGGAAAAGAAAAGGTCTGAGAAAATATTTGAAGAGATTAGAGTTGAAAACTTCCCCAACATGGGAAAGGAAATAGTCAGCCAAGACCAGGAAGCACACAGACTCCCATACAGGATAAACCCTGGGAAAACCACACCAAGACACATATTAATCAAACTAACAAAAATTAAATTCAAAGAAAAAATATTAAAAGCAGCAAGGGAAAAACAAAATATAACATACAAAGGAAAACCCATAAGGATATCAGCTGATTTTTCAGCAGAAACTCTAGAAGCCAGAAGGGAGTGGCACAATATATTCAAAGTAATGAAAGAGAAAAACCTACAACCAAGATCACTCTACCCAGCAACGACCTCACTCAGATTTAATGGAGAAGTCAACAGCTTTTCAGACGAGCAAAAGCTAAGAGAATTCAGCACCACCAAACCAGTTTTACAACAAATGCTAAAGAAACTTCTCTAGGCAAGAAACACAAGAGAAAGAAATGACCTAAAATAACAAACCCAAAACAATTTAAAAAATGGTAATAGGAACGTACATATCAATAATAACCTTGAATGTAAATGGTTTAAATGCCCCAACCAAAAGACACAAAGTGGCTGAATGGATACAAAAACAAGACCCATATATATGCTGTCTATAAGAGACCCACTTAAGACCTCGGAACACATACAGACTGAAAGTGAGGGGATGGAAAAAGATATGCCATGCAAATGGAAATCAAAAGAAAGCTGGAATAGCAATACTTACATCAGATAAAATAGACTTTAAGATAAAGACTGTTATAAGAGACAAAGAAGGACACTACATAATGACCAAAGGATCAATCCAAGAAGAAGATATAACAATTATAAATGTTTATGCACCCAATAGAGGAGCACCTCTCAATACATAAGGCAAATGCTAACAACCATGAAAGGAGAAATCGACAGTAACACAATAATAGTAGGGGACTTTAACACCCCTCTTACACCAATGGACAGATCATCCAAAATGAAAATAAATAAGGAAACATAAGCTTTAAATGACACAACAGACCAGACAGATCTAACTGATATTTATAGAACATTCCACCGCAAAGTGGCAGAATACACTTTCTTCTCAAGTGCACACAGAACATTCTCCAGGATAGATCACATCTTGGGTCACAAATCAAGCTTCGGAAAATTTAAGAAAATTGAAAGTGTATCAAGCATCTTTTCCGACCACAACACTATGAGACTGGAAATCAATTACAGGAAAAAAAACTGTAAAAAAAAAAAAAAATACAGATACCTGGAGGCTAAATAGCGCACTACTATATAACCAAGAGATCACTGAAGAAATCAAAGAAACAAAAAATACATGGAAACAAATGACAACAAAAACATGACAAGCCAATACCTGTGGGACAGAGCAAAAGCAGTTCTAAGAGGGAAGTTTATAGCAATTCAATCTCACCTAAAGAAACAAGAAAAATCTCAAATAAACAATCAAACCCTATACTTAAAACAACTAGAGAAAGAAGAACAAAGAAAACCCAAAGTCAGAAGGAAAGAAATCATAAAGATTAGAGCAGAAATAAATGAAATAGAAACAAAGAAAAACAATAGCAAAGATCAATAAAACTAAAAGCTGGCTCTCTGAGAAGATAAACAAAATTGATAAACCAGTAGCCAGACTCATCAAGAAAAAAAGGGAGATGATGCAAATCAATAAAATTAGAAATGAAAAAGGAGAAATCACAACTGACACTGCAGAAATACAAAGGATTATAAGAGACTACTAAAAAAACTATATGCCAATAAAACAGACAGCCATGAAGAAATAGACAAATTCCAGGAAAGGTAGAATTTTCCAAGACTGCACCAGGAAGAGTTAGAAAATATAAACAGACCTATCACAAGTAATGAAATTGAAACCATAATTAAAAATCTTCCAACAAACAAAAGTCCAGGACCAGATGGCTTCACAGGTGAATTCTACCAAACATTTAAAGAATAGCTAACATCCTTCTCAAACTCTTCCAAAAAACTGCAGAGGGAGAAACACTCCCAAATTCATTCTATGAAGGCACCATCACCCTGATACCAAAACCAGGAAAAAATATCACAAGAAAGGAAACTTATAGACCAATATAACTGATGAACATAGATGTAAAAATCCTCAACAAAATACGAGCACATTAAAAGGATCATACACCATGGTCAAGTGGGATTTATCCCAGAGATGCAAGGACTCTTCAATATACGCGAATCAGTCAATGTGATACACCACATTAACAAATTAAGGAATAAAAACCATATGATCATCTCAATAGATGCAGAAAAAGCTTTTGACAAAATTCAACACCGATTTATGATAAAAACTCTCCATCTCCAGAAAATGGGCATAGAGGGAAGCCACCTCAACATAATGAAGGCTATATATGACATACATGGCCATATATGACAAGCCCACAGCAAGCATCATATTCAGTGGTGAAAAACTGAAAGCATCAACACTAAGATCAGGAACAAGACAAGGATGTCCACTCTTGCCACTCTTATTCAACATTTTTGGAAGTCATAGCCACAGCAATCAGAGAAGAAAAGGAAATAAAAGGAATACAAAATGGAAAATAAGATGTAACACTGTCACTGTTTGCGGAGGACATGATACTATACATAGAAAATCCTAAAGATGCCACCAGAAAACTACTAGAACTAATCAATGAATTTGGTAAGGTTGCAGGATACAAAATTAATGCACAGAAATCTCTTGCATTTCTATACACTAATGATGAAAAATCTGAAAGAGAATTTAAGGAAACACTCCCATTTACCACTGCAACAAAAAGAATAAAATACCTAGGAATAAACCTGCCTAAGGAGGCGAAAGACTTGTACTCAGAAAACTATAAAACACTGACGAAAGAAATCAAATATGACATAAACAGATGGAGAGATATACCATGTTCTTGGATAGGAAGAATCAATATTGTGAAAATGACTATACTACCCAAAGCAATCTTCAGATTCAATGCAATCCCTATCAAACTACCAATGGCATTCTTCACAGAATTAGAACAAAAAAAATCTTACAATTCATATAGAAACACAGAAGACCCCAAACAGCCAAAGCCATCTTGAGAACGAAAAAGAGAGTTGGAGGAATCAGGCTCCCGACTTCAAACTATACCACAAAGAGACAGTAATCAAGACAGTATGGTACTGGCACAAAGACAGAAATATAGATCAATGGTACAGGATAGAATGCCCAGAAAACCCACACACATATGGGCACCTAATTTATGCCAAAGGAGGCAAGAACATACAATGGATAAAAGACAGCCTCTTCAATAAGTGGTGCTAGGAAAACTGGACAGCTACATGGAAAAAGAATGAAATTAGAACACTACCTAACACCAAGCACAAAAATAAACTCCAAATGGATTAAAGACTTAAATGTAAGACTAGACACTATAAAACTTTTAGAGGAAAACATAGGAAACCCACTCTTTGACATAAACCACAGCAAGAACTTTTTTGACTCACCTCCTAGAGTAACAGAAATAAAAATAAACAAATGGGACTTAAAAGCTTTTGCACAGCAAAGGAAACCATAAACAAGACAAAAAGACAACCCTCAGAATGGGAGAAGATATTTGCAAATGAAACAACAGACAAAGGATTAATCTCCAAAATATACAAATAGCTCATGGAGCTCAATATCAAAAAAAACAATCCGGTTAAAAAATGGGCAGAAGACCTAAATAGACATTTCACCAATGAAGACATACAGATGGCCAAGAGGCATATGAAAAGATGCTCAACATCACTAATTATTAGAGAAATGCAAATCAAAACTATAATGTGGTATCACCTCACACTGGTCAGAATTGCCATTATTTAAAAAGCTAGAAACAATAAATGCTGGAAAGGGTGTGGTGAAAGGGAACCCTCCTCCTACGACATTCCACTACTGGTGGGAATGTAAATTGATACAAGCACTCTGGAAAACAGTATGGAGGTTCCTTAAAAAACTAAAAACAGAACTACCATATGACCCAGCAATCCCACTACTGGGCATACACCCTGAGAAAACCATAATTCAAAAAGAGTCATGTACCACAATGTTCACTGCAGCACTATTTTCAACAGCCAGGACATGGAACCAATCTAAATGTCCATCGACAGATGAATGGATAAAGAAGGTGTGGCACATATATACAATGGAATATTACTCAGCCATACAAGGAAAAGAAATTGAGTTATTTGTAGTGAGGTGGATGGACCTAGAGTCTGTTATACAGAAGTGAAGTAAGTCAGAAATAGAAAAACAAATACAGTATGCTAACACATATATATAGATGGAACTTTAACAACAAAAAAAAAAGAAACACAGTACTGATGAAGATAGTTGCAGGGCAGGAATAAAGAGGTAGACATAGAGAATGTACTTGAAGACATGGGGTAGGAGGGTGAAGCTGAGGCAAAGTGAGAGTAGCATCGACATATATACACTACCGAATGTAAAACAGTTGCTTGGTGGGAAGCAGCAGCATAGCACAGGGAGATCGGCTCGGTGCTTTGCGATGACCTAAAGGGGTGGGATTGGGAGGATAGGAGGGAGGCTCAAGACAGAGGGGATATTGGGACATGCGTATGCACATGGCTGATTCGCTTTGTTGTGCAACAGAAACTAACACAGTATTGTGAAGCAATTATACTCCAATAAAGATCTATTTTTAAAAAAAGGAAGAAAGAAGAAAGCAAAAATCGGGGTGGGAGTGGGAGGTAAGCAGTCTATTGGGGAGATTCAGTGAGTAAACAGTCCTGGCTTTACAGTCAAGACATACATGAGTTTAAATTCCATCTCCAGGATTTAACAACTATAGATAGAATCTTGAACACATTACTTATGCTGGCTCAACTTTCTTCATGGGTAAAATGATAGTATCTACCTTGCAGGATTATTACAATTATTATAAATATATGCAAAATTGGTAACAATACTCAGCACAGAATAGGTGGTCATGAGATGTTAGCTATTGTTATTAATGCCTACATGGACAGCCCATTTAAGAGCCCCAACATTCAAGTTCCTTGCCCTTCTTCAAAGGAGTGACCATCAAGAGAAAGTCAATGGCCATGACTTGAACCCTGGCATTGCTCCAACATCATCAGTTCTGGAATTCCATCTTCTATCCTCCATCTCTTTTTATCACTACCTGTGAGCTTGGAGCATGAAGATCCTCGATGTTTTTCAAAGCTTTCCAGGTCCTCAAAGTGTCCACCCCTTCCTGTTTTCATTTCCTTTCCTACTCAGACTGGAACTCAGAACTTCAACTTTCTCACTTGCCAACTATCTTTTCTCAAACTTTGTCCTTCTGTTCTGTTGTAGCTGACTGAACAGCCCACCCTGGATTAATCAGTCACCTGTTTTTCCTGCTTTTGAAGGACAAGTGCCAAGTTCTGGGGAGAGTGGAGCACAGCAGTACCCCCTGGACAGATATTGGATTTTCAGCTTCAGAAATCCTTTAGCTCACTCATGGCTCTATTCCACACCTCAGTCACTACACACATCACCATTTTCTTTCAGGTCCCACCCCATCCTATCACTTTTATCTGGCACCCTTGCCTCTACCCTGGAATTAAGCTTGCCAACTCTCCAAACTTGGACACTCGGTCACACTGATCCTCCCTGGTCTGAGATAACACTGTCTCTTCTGTCCAAGGCCAACAGCTACCTCTGACTGGCCCTGGACCTCTCTCTTTCTGAATCCTCTTGGACCTTGCTTCAGCCATTAAACTTTCTCTTTCACATTCTTTCAGCTGCTTCCTCTCAGTTTCTCATTCCTCATTGATTAAAAACATTCAGTTGTCTCTCCCATCCTGAAAGACAAGAGCTCTCAGTTTGAAACTGGCAATCAATCATTAGGAAAATGTGATGCAAAGTTCAAAAATGTGATGCAAAAGTTCAATTAAACCACAAACCTTGGGTTTTCTTTCTTTGTTTTGGCCCAGCTTGAATCTGAGCAGATATGACCTAACAGTAGAACAGGGCTACTGAGGGACCACCCTGTGTTTTACTGTAAACCCCAATCCTATCCACAGTGTGTTGGGTGTGGGCAGATATGTAATACAAGCCGGGCCAATCTGAGTAACTCTTCTGGTTACTGGTACAAAGATCCTAATTCAGTCAGGCCTGGTCTTGAGAAAGAAGGTAACTTTAGGATTCAGTTACTCTGGTTTAGCTATCCTTTCCAAAAACAACTGCAAAGTGGAGAAAAGAATGGAGCAGACACAGGGATAGAAAAAGACACCACACGTGCCTTCCCGATAATTTACTTCCCTTTGCAAGGTCCAGATTTATAATTGCCTGCCCTTGGGTTCCGTTAGACACTCTGAAGTAAGGCTGTGCTTAAGACAGTCCTAGTTGATAGTTATTACAACCGAAGAGTCCGAAGACTTCTCAATGAAAGAAGCTAGGACTTAACACTCTCTGTTACCTCATCCATACTATCCCTTCTGAAATGTCAGGTGAAGGGGAGGGGAAGGAACCTGACAATGGTCTAAGAGTACCTTACAGGTGGTATCTAAGTAGAGAGACCCATGAGAGTAATTAAGAGTGAGAATGTGTGGGAAAGGAAGAGTATGATGATATATAAGAGAAAAACAACTTGAAAGCCCACGTAGGAAGCTATGGGGAGAATCAATAAAAAGAAAGTCAGAAACCCAATTGAGTTTTCTAGTTAAAATAAAAAAAAAAAAAAGTCTGGTGAAGTCCTTGCCATTTCGTACAAAGCCGTGAAAGCAATACAGCAAGATATTTTTTTCCTTCCATGTGCACATGATGAGAAACCTTACCAGTAAATGCCATAGTACACAACTTTATAACAGCACGTTTTTCAAGACATGTACATGCAGTCTATCCTAGTTTAGAGTTGTTTAAAATCCTTCCCATTTGAAATTAAGTGGAACATTTAAAGCAAAGAACCATAAAATAAAGATCAACTTTAAAAAATCTATAAGCAATTACGAATTTCAAAAAAGAGATCAATATTTAACTGCAAAAATATAAAATAAAAATCAACCCAGAGGAGTAGCAAAAAAAAAAAAAAAAAAAACCTATTTCCAAGCTCCTTTCTAACATAGAAGCAGCTCTCAAAAAAATCTCTAAATTAACAAAGCCAACATTCATTCTCTTAACCAGTATTTGCTGCACATCTACGATGTGTACATATACGAAAACGAAAGATAATTTCAGCATAGCATTTGAAAATATTATGAATAAGTTACATTCCAAAAATCAATAAAGAAATAAATTTAAAACAGGGTTGGGCTTCCCTGGTGGCGCAGTGGTTGAGGGTCCGCCTGCCAATGCAGGGGACACGGGCTCGTGCCCCAGTCCGGGAGGATCCCACATGCCGCGGAGCAGCTAGGCCCGTGAGCTATGGCCGCTGAGCCTGCGCGTCCGGAGCCTATGCTCCGCAACAGGAGAGGCCACAGCAGCGAGAGGCCCGCGTACCGCAAAACACACACACACACACACACAAAAAAAAAAAAAAAAAAAAAAAAAAAAAACCAACCAGGGTTAACTTACTCAAAGCATGCTGCTTCTCAATTACTGCAAAGTGTGGAATTCCAGAGACAAAATCTGAGAAGAAGCTTTGTAAGTGGAAACAACGTAAGTGCAATCTCTTACTCCATGAAACAACGTTATTATGTTCCTGAAGAAAGCAACTGATGCCTCTCTTTAGATGGACACCACCTCCACGTTTAAACTAACAGTATTAACAACTGCATTCTACATATTATAACACTATCATACATTTCAGGGCTATAATGGTTGGCATACAGTTTTGTAATAAAGTTAGTGACAATTGTGGCAAAAGTAGCAATCATCAAAAAGTCATCTTGGGCTTCCCTGGTGGCGCAGTGGTTGAGAATCCGCCTGCCGATGCAGGGGACACGGGTTCGTGCCCTGGTCCGGGAAGATCCCACGTGCCGCGGAGCAGCTGGGCCCGTGAGCCATGGCCGCTGAGCCTGCGCGTCCGGAGCCTGTGCTACAACCGTGAGAGGCCCGCATACCGCAAAAAAAAAAAAAAAAAAAAAAAAAAAAGTCATCTTATTTTACTGCAGGAGTGAGTTTACAGAGTGCTGAAAGCAAGGGTAGTTCTCGACAGTCGGGAGATTGAATCAACCAAGCAAAGGACAGCAAATCAACCTCCCCTTATGCCTGAAAGGGAACAGTCCTGACTAAAACCACATGGCAGAGCATCGGCTTCCGCCGTATTCCCACTCAGCTGCTCTGATGATGTCCTCAGCTAAGGTCCCAACACGATTTAAATATTGATACCTAGGTTCTACTCCACCCCTTTCTCTTTACCTTCTTTCCACCCCTTGTCCTTCAATCTCCAGCTCCATAGCGTTCTACCCTGATCTACTTCTCTCTTCTTTATGTGGCCTTTCTGTCTCAAAATCTGTAGGCATCTTTTTTTAATTAATATGCAGAATCAAGAAAAATGTAAGTCAATATCTATATACACAAACACGTGTAATACAGATAACTGTTTAAAATAATACTGTCTTTTACACAGATAATACTTATGCAGAAGAATAAGGTGGCAAAATTTGTTACATGCTAACACCAACTGCAAAAATCTTACACAGTAGTTATTTGACTTATGCATATCCCCTGCATGGCTTGTTAAAACCCAGACTGCTGGAACACAAGCCCAGAGTTTTGGAGTAAGCAGAACTAGGCTGAGGCCTAAGAACATGCATTTGTAAAAATTCCCAGGTAATAATACTGAAGCTCTTGGATCCACAGACCTCGTTGAGAACCTCTGGACTCTTGAGTGTCAACATCACTTAATCCTATTATTCTAGTTCAGGTGTTCCTTGGGGAAAAAAAAATGGTTTTCACAGAAGCTCAGTACATAATGAGTAGAAAGAACAGTAATGATTGGGAGGAGGAACAGGATTCACCTGGAGCCAGATGGCTTCTGTCCCCTCCTGGGAAAGCCCCCTCAATCCACTTTACATTGTATCTGCTAATTGTCAGGAAGCCTAATGTAAAAGCTATGGTACTAAACAGTAACAGGATAGAAACCAAAACACAAGACCTAATATTTTTTTATAAGTTGGCAAAAGCAGAAGGTCAACCCAGCAGATTCTTCAAGATTTATTCTCTCAAATTAGTAAGAATAAACACGGTCTTAACAGCCCAAAGGGTAGTGGGAGAATATGGGGCTTGAAGCTTACTTAAAACGCTACAAATGTCAGGAAATACTGAATAATGAGCTGGGTGTATCATCAGGGGTTTTGTATGGCAGGTGGCTGTTCTAACACATTTCTGTTAGCTCAAGACCCATGAAGATTTATGTGAACGGAGTCTTAATTTCCTGAGGTTTTTTCATAGGAGTAAATACAGAACCCAGTATCATCAGGTCTCGGTCTAGGTAACACAAAAACAAGTTCTCCCTTTCCTTTCTGTAAGAAATCCAAGAACAGGGGAAATATAATTTGATCCTATAAAAACTTTTTTTTCCCTTTCTTTTATATCACTATTTCATTTCCTACCTTCCTATTTCCAAAAGCTGGTAGCTAGCTTCTCTACAAAATTCTACCATTAGGTAGTTCATTAGTGCGACCACAGGAACACAGCAAACCCTGTCATGTTTAATTATGCTGTAATCTTCTTAATGATAAAAAAAAAAACTATCCATTATTCAAATCTGTGCCAATTATTTCAAAATGAAGTAAAAATGCTACTTAGCTATGATTAATATATATGTAACATGTATTTTTCCATCCATCCAAGAGTCTAAATTTTATAATATAGAAGTCATAGTTACTTTTTCTCTGGAGACAAAACCATATCTTAGAATATTAGAACACACTTTAAGATAGTTTACAAAATGCCAACTATCAAACATAGAAAATAATGTTGGGTCATATCTTACTTAAAATGTGAAAAACAATTTTTAGATGAACACTTCAGTTGTGCTGGGAGCCTAGAGCTGTCATGTATGAAAAATTTGACTACCGAGGTCACCATACTGTGAGGAAGTTCAAGTCACTTGAAGAGGGCATGTGTAAGCACCCCGATTGACAGTCCTGGCTGAGCCCAACCCTGGAGTCATCACAGCCCAGATACAAACGTGAGAGTGAACAGGCCTCCAGATGATTTTAGGTTTCAGCCTTTCAAGTCACCCTTGACTGTAGAATCCTTCCCTGTTGAGGCCCCAGACATCATGGAGCAGAGACAACGTATCCCTTCTGTGGCCCACCTGAATTCCTCAACCACTGAATCCACAAGCAGAACAAATTGGTTTTTGTTTTATATTATTATGGTTGGGTAGGCTCATTAGCAGGAATAGATATTTGGAGCATGCTAGCAGTAAAGATATAGCTGGATTTGATTTGATATAGACCAATTTTGGAAAAAAAAAAGTGGTAAACACTTAAGAAGAATTAAACTTTAGGGAAGCTAATACAAAGAACTACAGACCACTGTATATTTCTTTTAAAATGTTCATATTTCTCTATGTGTTAGGATTACAGAGTAGAGCTGAGAAGTTTTTTCTTAAAAATGCCTGCCTTCTTACATAATATCAAACCCAAAAGATTTTTGTAATCAAAATGTTTCTCTGTTATTAAAAATATAGATAAAATAAGTAATTTATCATTACAGAAAATATTTTATCTCCTAGAAATCAAAGTAAAATTCTAGGAATAATCCCAGTGATACTCACTCTTGTATAATCTCCCCTCTGAGTACAGGTGGGTCCTATGCAGGTGGTTACATACCATTTCTATAATTATTTTACATTCTATGGCACAGTTGACCTTAAGATATTTTCTAGTGTGCCTAATCACACCAGTCCTTTAAAAGCAGAAAGTTTTCTCCTGATGGTAGCAGAAGAGGAAGTCATAGGTGAAGTATGAAAAAAATTTTTGATGTTGCTGGTCTGCAGGTGGAGGGGAACATGTAAGAGAGAGTGCAGGTGGCCTCTAGGATCAGAGAGCTACCCCTGGCTGACAGCCAGCAAGGACAGAAGGACCTCAGAACCAAAAAAACCCCCATGAACTGAATTCTTCCAACAGAGCTTCCCAGGTAAGAGCTCAGCCTGGCTCAACTTCGTGAGAACCTAATCAGAGAAACCAGTTCAGTCTGCTGAGCTACAAAACTGTGAGCTAATAATCTGGTCTCGTTTTAAGTAGTGAAGTTTGAGATAATTTGTCAGGCAGCAACTAGCCTTGGATTTTAAATCTACTTTTCTATATGGAATTAATGAGGTTAAAGTTTTAAAGTCTATCCTTTAACTTGCTGTGATTTCTTTAATTAAACTAAGTTAAAAAGAAGTTAAATGGGGGCTTCCCTGCTGGTGCAGTGGTTGAGAGTCCTCCTGCCGATGCGGGGGACACGGGTTTGTGCCCCGGTCCGGGAAGATCCCACATGCCGCGTAGCCGCTGGGCCCGTGAGCCATGGCCGCTGAGCCTGTACGTCCGGAACCTGTGCTCCGCAACGGGAGAGGCCACAACAGTGAGAGGCCCGCGTACCGCAAAAAAAACAGTAATAATTTAAAAATAAAATAAAGTTAAATGTTAGTTTCTGACAAAAAATGTAATTATAGTATTCAAAGACATTCCCCTCTATGAAGAAATTCAAAGATAGTCCCCTCTTAGTACACTATGGATCTGAGGTTTGGAAAAGTGAGAAAAAGAGGGATGTGTCTTCTTAACTGACCATGTCTTTCAAGAACTAGAAGCTTCAGAGTTTGAAACATACTACTTTTCAGAACTCTGCTTCCAAAAAGGAGAGTACAGATCTTATTTTTCAACATTTTAATCAAAATATTTTAAGCACATAGAAGAGTAAAATGAATGCTGATATAACCGCTACCTGGATTGAACTTCACTAATGTTCTGTGATGGTTGTTTCATCCATGTGTTGCTGTGTATCATTCCTTTATTTCTGAACCAAAGTAAGTTGGAGACTATAGGATACATACACCATGCTTCTCCTAAGAACATTCTGGTCATAATCACAATATGATCATCACACAAAAAGTCAATGAAATTTCATTTTGTCTAGTGGCCCATTCATATTTTCAAATTTTCCCATTTGCCCTAAAGTATCTTTTATATATTTTATAACTTATCTTTTATTATGATTATAACCTAATCAGAATCCAATCAAGTTTCACACATTGCATCTGGTTGTCTTCTTTGACTCTTTAAATCTACAATTGTTTCCCCAGTTCTCCTGGGTTTTTCTGATATAAGTTTTTGAAGAGTCCAGTCCAACTGTCTTGTAGAATGTTCTATATTTAGAATTCAGCCAAATTATTTACTTATGTCATTGAATGTGTTCCTCTATCCCTCATATTTCCTGTAAATTGGAAATTAGATTTAGAGTTTAGCTTGGTTTAGACTCCACTTAAGTAGTTTGGGCAAGAACATTTCATTGAGGTGCATGGTGTCAGGTTACCTACTGCTGGCGATACATATTTTGATGACAAGCATGGGTGCCACAGGAAAGGCACATTTTAGCCAATAAAAGCAGTCAACAGTTTACAGAGTAATCTTTGTAAATGTCTTGTTTTCCCATAACCTCTCCAAATGGTTTTTAGCAGCATCGATGACTCTTGATTGAATTAATTGCTACTTTTGGATTTTCAAAATAATCTTATAAATGCTGTACTTCCTCCTAAATGTGTAGTTGGCAGACCACTGTCTTTCTGTTTTTTCTTTTGGGGGTTATGTTTTCATTTTTTTCAATCCTCTCCTTTTTTATTTTCAAGCACAACTACATTCTTACTTTTGAACAGCTTTATGGAGGAATAATATACATAAAATAAAATTCACCCATTTCAGTGGTAAAGCTTGAGTTTGGACAAATGTATATGGTTGTGCAAACATCACCACAGTCAAGATATAGAACATTCCTATTGAACAGTTCCCTCCTGCTCCTTTGCAGTTAATTCCCTCACTTCACCCCCCAGAAGCCACTGATCTAATTTGCATGATTATAGTTTTGCCCTTTTAGAATTTCATTTAATGGAATCATATTACAGTATATAGTCTTTGGTGTCTGGCTTCTTTCACTTTGCAAAAGGCTTTTTAGATTCACCCATTCTTCTGCATGTAAAAAAGAGTTGTTCCACTTTATGGAGTAGAATTTCATTGTATAAATATAGCACAATTTGTTCATCTATTTACCAAGTGATGAACAGTTGGGTTGTTTCTAGTCTGGGGCTATTATGAGTATATTTGCTATGAACATTCACATACAAGTATTTGTGTGAACATGTGTTTTATTTCTTTCGGGTAGATACTTAAGAACGGAATGGCTGAGCAAGCATAGGTTTAACTTAAAATGTCAGACTGTTTTCCAAAATGATTTTCTGAATTACCACCAGCAATGTCTGAGAGTTCCAGTTGTTCTGCACCTTTGCCAATACTTGCTTTCACTTTTTAAACTTTAGCTGTTTTAATTAGTATAGGGGTATCACTGTACTTTTTAATTTGCAATTCTCTAATGGTTAGAGACTTGGCGACCCTTTTGATGTGCTTACTGGCTATCTTTATATCTTCTTTCCTGATGTGTCTGTTCAGATACTTTGCTCATTTTTTAATCAGGATGATTTTTTGTATAAAATAAGAGTTATTTGTATATGCCAGATAGTAAGTCCAATTTATCATTTTTTTCTTTTATGGTAAGAAACATTTGTCTAACCTAAAATTGAAAAAAAATTTCTCCAATGCTTTCTTCTAGAAATTTCATAAATCTGATCCATTTAAAATAAATTTTTGTATATTGATAGAGTTGTTTTTGTATTTGCATATAAATATCCAATTTTACTAGCACCGTTTACTAACCAGACTATCATCTCCCCAACTTAATTGCCTGGGGGGGGGGGGGCATTTAAAATAAATTAATAGACATAAAGAAGGTCTCTTTCTGAGTTCCATTCATTGATCTACTTTTCTATCCTAATGTCATTACCACACTGTTTTTACATAAGTAGCTTAAGAAAATCTTGGAATCAGGTACTGTAAGTTCTCTTCAATTTTTCCCAAAATTGTTCTCACTATTCTATCTTCTTTATATTTCCATTTAAATTTCAGAATTGGCTTATCAATTCCTACAAAAAAAAAAAAAAAAAAGCTTGCTGAGTTTTGTTGGTGTAGCACTAAATCTATATATAATCAATTTGAGGAAAATTATCAATTTAATAACAGTCTGATCCATAAAAACATTCTCTTCATTTAAATCAGTCTTTTTTCTCTCAGCAATGTTGTGTAGTTTACAACGTACAGATTTTGCACATATTTTGTCATACTTACTCCTAAGTATTTCACATTTTATGTCATTTGTAGTGGTATTATTATTATTATTATTTTTGCCGTACGCGGGCCTCTCACTGTTGTGGCCTCTCCCGTTGCGGAGCGCAGGCTCCGGACGCGCAGGCTCAGCGGCCATGGCTCACGGGCCCAGCCGCTCCGCGTCATGTGGGATCCTCCCGGACCGGGGCACGAACCCGTGTCCCCTGCATCTGCAGGCGGACTCTCAACCACTGCGCCACCAGGGAAGTCTTGTAGAGGTATTATTGTATATCACTAATGTTTAATGCTACTTTCTCAATTTTAAAAATTCAATGTTACAATATATTACAGACTTCATTTTTGATGCTCAAAATTCCAAAATTCTACCACTAAAGTCCTGTCCAGCTGGCTTCTGATTCCTTTTGAGGTGACTTCATTAGACTCAGTGTCTTTTAGGTTAGGTAAGTAAGATTTTCCAAGCTCACCTTGTATCTTCTCTGTGTGAGTTCCTTTAACACCTTTAATGAACATTTAACACTTAAAAAATTATTGTGAAAGACACCATCATGGCAAGCACCCTGCTAGGAATGGGATGGAAACTTGAGAGGCTCATAGTAGGGTGCTGTGTGTGTCCTCATTGTAAAGTTGAGCCAAAGACGCAGAAATTAGGTAGTCCTATATTGAAAAATCTTTGTATTAAATCAGGCATTTTTCTCCAATAGTCTACTGCCGCAATAAACCTACTCAGGTTTGTAAAGGTGAACATCTAAATGCTAACACCTACCTAGTCCAAATACCCATAGTTAAGTTAGATATATCACTAGAATTAGACAAAAATGCGAGTTTTACTAATTAACGTGTTTTCAGGCTTCTAGTTAACTGCTTAAATTTAGAAGTCTCCAAAGGAGGGAGGAAGCAAGAAATCCTGATTTTCTTCTTTTGTGAATGTTAGACTAAGAGCAAGGTAATAAATTAATGGTCTCCTATCAATGGTTTCTTACCCAGCACCAGAATATCGGGGCACTGAGAATGTCCAGAGAAAACCATGGCCAGAGGAAAACTGCTGTCTCCTCCTCCTACCCCCTCCCGCACAATGTGTCTAAGAAACAAGGTCAGGTTTCTGAAATCCAGTCCGTCTCCTTTGCACAACTGCTTATGTGTGGCAATGGGCTGATGAACGGGCAATAAGAAAGGTAGTGTTTTCCTGGCTTTTTACCAAGTTACACATTGGTAGACCTGACAACTTTTTAATTTTGAAAACCATACCAAAAAAACATACAATTATTTTTTGACATCAAAAAAGGATGGTAAGGGTAAATTAGGAGGCTTAGAGGAAACAAACTACCTCACTGCAAGTGAGCTCAAAAGGAGAGCTTGATGGTTCAACCTACTCTTCCAGTATGAAAAGGGGAAGGTAAATAACCTCGGGGAACTGTAAAGGGTGTCAGAGTTCCGTCAACTCATCTCAGTTCTGCTCTAACCCAATCTGGTCAGAACAGGTTCTAACCGGATTGCACTTATCTAAGAACTTAAAAATGAATATAACTCAGCTAGACCACATGTAATCGTATATTTAACATAAATTTAAATCATTTAATTTTATGCAGCTTTTAACTCAAAGAGCTCCCAGTTTCACGTGGTTAAATTTTTCCTTCACATTTCTCATGACTATATCCCGGACTCAGACATTTCAGAGGTTATCCTGCTGATGAACAATTTAGAGAGTTCTGCCTAGTAGTTCTCTGCTGAACTCATCCAGGGAGAAGCCACCTCTTTCACTGGCATTCTGTGACAGCAGATAAACTGCTAAGTGGGTCTAGATTGCTTTTACATAATCTAAGCCCAAATTGGGGGGAAATATTAAAACCTAATAATCTATAAACCTTCTATCATGAATTCATAATTCATACAAGGAATGTTCTTTTGTTAGTAAAAATGTAATATAACTTTGTTTTGATTTTAATCACAGACAATGGTAGACAATACAGGAACACAAGTTATTACAGGACCAACAGCCAATGAATCTTCGGATTGGTCTTAAAATAGATAAACTGAGGAAGTGGTGATAAAGCACTGTGATCCAATTTTCAGAATCCACAATAAAGAGCTCTAAGGCATAATAGCCACCATTCACTGCTTCGATGGGTGAGAACCAGAGCACCAATTGTTTATTTTTATTATGCTACAAACCATAGCAAAAAATGGCAAAAACAAAACTAGGAACAGTTTTCCACCACTAAGGAGGGAGATATGGTCAAGGCTTACAAAGCACCATATTTGTACTCAACCACCACCCTCCAAAATATCTAAGAGTGCATCAAACTAACTTCTCTGCCTCCTCCTACACTTTTAATCTTAGAATTCCATTTCTCTTTTCAATCTGTTGCCACTGAAATCTGAGCAAAGACTGATTTTGGTCAAACACATTCTATGCTAAAGAAGTCTATAAACCCCAAAGAAAGAAAAATCATGGCAGAGAGAATTTGCCATCCTCTGTAGCACCAGATGGCACAGATAAAGGGATGTTGTGCGCTCCAGCTCAGCAAAGAGGTAGTTTTATCACTGTCATTTATACATGCCCCAAAGGTGCGCAATCCAAACTAATATGGAAATTCTTCAATGACAGCTGAGACTGAAATGTTCCATCTGTGTTTAATACAGAGATTACATCCTTTATTCTCCAATGAGAGCCTTTCAGAATATCACTATGCAGTTTTTTTCTTCTGAAAGACAACAGCCTTCTCACTATTTTTTCCCCTGCATCTGTTTGCAAGACTGCTTTTAGGAGGATGGGCATAAGTTTAAGAAAGCCAACTACTCTTCCGTCTGCAGTTTTAACATCAATTTGAGCATGTAAAAAACTACATACTCATTTTGCTATATATGACAAAATGCTATGGTACAGAAAACTTGCTTACAAAGCAGCTAAACCACGCTATAGAAATTAACCATTTAAAACCCAAGACATAGCCATCATTTATATAGATATCGACGTGTATATACATCTTAATATATATACATATACCGGGGAGTGTGTGTGTATTAAACGACCTGTAACTTGAGGGAAATGAAAAGAATAATGATTTATATAAAAAGGAAAAAACAAAAGAAGGAGGAATCAATGATCACAATAGTCAGAACGATATAAATACTAATCTAGCCTTTCAATTTATTTACTCATTTGGAGTGGAAAATAATGCAATGCCAAAATAAATGAATGGCTAACCAAAGGGGTTAAACTGTCCAAAGCAAGTATGTAACAAAGGAAGCAGGTCATTGCTGGATTATAAAAATAATAAGTCATTTGACAGCAACTTTTAAACATGAGACCAAAGCATTTACCAAATGCCTAAATAGTGCTTTGCTGCATGATAAAATGATGCACCTTTCATCCTCTGGAGGCTCATAATTTAATAGTACCTGAAGAAGATAATTTAAGAAACAAAGTTGTAATATATAAGTTATTGATATATTAACATTGTGAGACATAGGAGATGTCTGCTAGGTATCACATTTCAAGATTATGCCATAAAAATCACATCTTAAGCATCTGTGAGATGGACAGTCATTTGTAAGTTTATTGCAACAAGAGTTTCAGCTTTATGGAAACAAGAGCCTGGGGGATGAGCTGGTTAGTGCCTCCAGAAGCACAATTTGCCTCTTCTCACTGAGGAGGTAGGCAAGAATCCAAGGAACATGGTGAGAGTTTACAAATCTCTAAGTTCTTTATCCTGCAAGAGCTGGTTCTGAAAGAAACATCAGGATCAACGTGGAAAAAAAACCTGGCAACCTAGGAGCCAAGTGCTCAGTTTTTATATTTCAATGATCCATGAAAACTGGCAAACAGCAGTCACGAACACACAGTTGCATGGCTAAGACGCAATTAAAACTTTCAGCCGAATGGATTATTCTGCACCATCACCAGCAAATGTTCATTGAAGGCTTTGTGTTAGGCCTCACCTGGGGACTACATGCAATGAGGCCCTCACCCCATACCCACCAAGACTCTTTACTTAACACATTCTAAATCCCAGCCTATATTCAACCTGTCAACCTGTCCTGAAACAGCAGAGGAATGAATATCTTTCTTCCTCTTTAAGAGTAAGGGCAGCAGCTGGGCTTCCCTGGTGGCGCAGTGGTTAAGAATCGGCCTGCCAATGCAGGAGACACGGGTTCGAACCCTGGTCCGGGAAGATCCCACATGCCGTGGAGCAACTAAGCCCGTGAGCCACAGCTACTGAGCCTGTGCTCTAGAGGCCGCGTGCCACAACTACTGAAGCCCGTGCGCCTAGAGCCCGTGCTCCGCAACAAGAGAAGCCACGGCAATGAGAAGCCCGCGTACCTCAACGAAGAGTAGCCCCCGCTCACCACAACGAGAGAAAGCCCCTGCACAGCAACAAAGGCCCAACGCAGCCAAAAATAAATAAATTTTTTTACGAAAGAGTAAGGGCAGCTGCCACCCACCACATTCTAGAACCTGATCTAACTACTGAGAGACTTTGTTTTCACAACCAGCCCTTCTTCTCCCAACAACTTCTCTATCATTATCTTTAAAAGTTCCTTTCTTTCTGCCTTTGTTATCCAGTGGTCTTAAATTAAAAGGGAAGATGACTCATAAAGCAGAAAGCTTACAGGAGCGGATTAAGATATCCTCCATTCAAATCCCAACTCAGGTGCCCTCCACTTTGGTGGTCTATGCAACTCACACTTTGAAATGATTTTCTCATCTATAAAAAGGGAATAACAATAACAATTTTCTATCATACCTAACAGGATTTTCAGGAGAAGAGGAAAAGATGCAAGTGAACATGCTTTGCAAGTTTTAGAATATAGACATGTACTATGCACTAAATCCTTTATAAGACCAAGCTCATTCCAACCAATACTCAACTTCTCCTTTACATTTCACAGCTAAATTTCTGATTAAGCTGCATGTAATTACTGCCTCAGCATCAACACCTTTTACTCTTTGTAAAAGCATACTCTTGCGATTTTCACTCTATTAATTGGCCTACTCCACACAAACAGTGTAGGTTTTCTCCTTGCATCACTGCTCACATTCTGTCATCCTGAGGCCCTTGTCTTCCCCAACCTCTTTTGAATTTCCTTCTCTTTGATCACTGTAGTAGTAAATTATGCTGCAGTCACTTACCTGAGAACTTTATGGAACTAGGTTGAGAACCAAACAAATGGATAAAGATATCCCACAGATAATTCATGTTTACTTGTTATGGTAAAATTACAGGAAAACCGTGACTGAAAATACTTGACCTTTGTTTAGAAACCAATCATCAGGGCTTCCCTGGTGGTGCAGTGGTTGAGAGTCCGCCTGCCGATTCAGGGGACAGGGGTTCAGGCCCCGGTCCGGGAGGATCCCACATGCCGCGGAGCGGCTGGGCCGCTGAGCCATGGCCCCTGAGCCTGCGCTCCGCAACGGGAGAGGCCACAGCAGTGAGAGGCCCGCGTACCACACAAACAAACAAACAAAAAAAAACCAATCAACCAATCATCAATATGTAGTTTCCTACATAACTGAGTCAGGAATTCTGGATAATGCTTTTAGTTTATTGAGTTTAAAGTATTCCTTAAAGGCTGGAAGTTCATTAAGAACCTAAGTCGAGGCCCTCAGTGAATGCTTAGGTGCGGTCATTCAAATGGAACACACACACACACACCAAAAAATAAAAACAAACCAATAAAAAGGGCAAGAAAAAATACTTAACACTAAGGGCCCATTGGCTGTGACAGTCTTCCATCCTGGCCTAATGATCTTCTCATTTGCCATGCAATACTTCCTCTTACTCTAGTCCTTGCTGAACTTTCAAATTGTCAAGGAGCCTCAGTGAATTATAAGGGCAGAAACCTGAATTGCAGAATGAGGAGGTGATGTGAGATCATCATGTTCTTTAAACAACTCATTTGTGCAACTTGTCTAAGAAAGGAGAAAGGGGAAAGATTAGGACATTGAAGAGAAATGAATGCAAGGAGGAAATACAAGAGGTTGTTTGTTTTCTCTTCTTGGTTTTAACAGTGCGGAGCTGTGAGACAAGTCAGTACAGTAGAGGTTAAAGACAGGAGAGAGAAGGGGCCTATGTAGTTAAATTCTGGGGGTAGAAGGAAGGGCATGAGATTGAAAGGGTAAGTGGAAGAACTAGCCTGGCTAGGAGAAGCAATTCTAAGTCTTGGGGGTGGAAATTAATTTTTTTAGACAATAAGATGAAAAACTGAGAAACTTTATTCAAGCCTCAAGCTCTGTTTTTTTCTATAAGGCAGCTTAGGAAGATCATCCGCTAAGAGCTAAGAGGCCAGGGATGGGGTTGGAGCTTAATCAGGACGGTGAGGTTTTAGGGTTGCCACTGAAGGAACATAGAAGGAGCAAGCCAAATAAAAATACTCAGTTTGATGATTTTTCTCCAGGGGTGCTCAGCAAGCCAAGGTGCTAAAACAGCAAAAGCAAGGGTATCTCCATGATTTTAATTCCACAGTCCACAGGCCTTTGATTCCATTGCCCTAAAACACACTGCAACTCCTGGGCTGCCATCTTGAAAGAATGAGAGTGAACCAGCAGCTGAACTGGGAATACACTTTAAGTGATGCTATTAGGGATGGCTCAGCATTTACTTTCAAGGTTAAATTCACATTAAAATTGCATTACTGTTCATAACACAAGGTGCATTCTTTACCCGTCACCGTCCAACAGAATGAACATAACGATCTCCTCCCTCTTCCTGAGAGAAGCTACCGCTGACAGTAAAGAACTTCCTGTGTATACAAGTATGGCAGGGCGACGGATGGGAGGCCTGCAGCCCTCACTGGACTCAATCTGTCTGTTAGTTACTGTTAATAGCACAGGCTGCCACTGCTGCGTGTGGCTTCTTTGTCTCCTAGTCAGCATGACATTTTTCTTCCAACTGAGCTAGTCCATCTCTGATTTCTGCAGTGCCAACATGGTCTGTCAGCTACTGTCACTTCCCAGATGTCTATGGCTATGCGACATTGGTGGGGATCATGTCAGAATTGCCCTTGAAACACTCACTGTCACCTCCCACAAGTTACAGAGTTGACCACATGGGTATTTCATTGGTTTTCTGGTGTTTTCTTTGACATTCTCATTGGGATGCCCTCATAAAGGACGGCAACCGTTTACTAAATATTGGATGAATAAATTCCAGAGCCTCAAACTCACTCCTGCTTTATACCTGACTGCTCAAATACATAAAATTCGTAAAGCAGATTTCACAGACTCTAAACTATCATCCTGCAAATGGCCAGTGGTTGTTAAACTAAATGGTACCATTAGGGAAAAGAGGGTATTGATCATAGTTCCAAGGTATTTTTTAATTGGTAAGGTGTTGCCAAAATTATCAATCCAAATGATTAGAAGGAAATAAAGTGCGACAAATTAAACAGATTACAACACCTGAAATAAGTAAAATTACTATGTTCCTTTAGTCTTACTTTATATTAACCATGTTTTCTATGTTTATTAAAATGGGAATATTGAAATACATTTTCAAGTATTTCATTCCAAATTCAAGGCACTTTCTCTCTTGCTTTCTTCCCAGGAAAGAAAAGATTACCACTTTTTGAAACACAATCCTATATTCTTTCAGTAATATCCTTAGTTGTGTCTAACAAACTACTGCTTTATGTCCTACAACGAGTTCCCCTCTCCTGTCTGATGAGGTGGAATTTTGAAATGGATTATTTAAATATCCACAGTTCAAACAGAAGAGCAAAACCTCCAGGAAGAAAATCTAGATTTGTCTGTCTTTCTTCATATTCAATTTCCTCCTGTTCAGTCCCTTGTTTTGTTTTTAAGTACGTTCTCCACTAGACCTCAGTGTGGAAACTCCTGTCACACTGTACTTACTCATGACACTGCCCTACTTCCCAATCCCACTCCCTCTTGCCCTGCCTCGTAGCTCAGTCAAATTCTAATAATCATGATTCGACTGAATCAGTTTTAGCTCTCTGTAACTTCTTCTGTTATGCTCACCCACACCCACTATAGAGCACATACGGCCTATACTACTTCTTCAGGCACATAATCAGACTTCCACGTACAACTTGTCTCCGCAACAGTATCGTGAACTCCTTGAAAGCAAGGACGGTATTTTCCTGTTAATTTGTATCTCCTACTACTCCACTTCCACATAGTCGCTCCATGAATAATTAATAAATCAAATATCGAAGGGCCACCTCTCCAAGTTATGCGGCATGCCTATTATTCAAACCAAGATGTTATAGATAATCAGAGGGAATTCCTGGAAGGGAATTTTTAACTATCCACTGATGACAGAGGTCCACCAAAAACAGTGAAAAGCAAATATATACTGAATAAGAAAGCAATAATTTAATAGTGATGGGATACCTGGAAGAATGACACAAATAATTAATTCTAAAGTGCATTCTCACTCTGAATACATTACAGAGTACTGCTCCATGTGGGGCATGAGATCCATAAAAGATTTCATCCTGAATCAATGATAAGATTGGGGGACATTACATTTTTTAAATATTATATCAATTATTCGCCAGTATCTCCTAAGGAAAAGATAGGCTGAAATGCGAAAAAGATAAGCTAAAAATTAAAACTTTGATTAGCAACAATACATGAAAAAAATAATCACCTATCAAACTTTCCTTAATGAAAGTAGCTATAACTAACTGCTCTTGTAAGATGAATGGAGACAAAGTATAATGAAAAGTGCTTTGGAATGTCCAAGGTAATATTCAAGGCTTCCAGTATAAGCAGTACCTAAGGGGTTCCTGACCAAGAAGACCACTTTTAAGCAAAGGCACTGGCCATAAGGTTAGTAATTGTAAGAACAGCAATTTTCATATTCTTGTTTTGTACCCAGAAGGTTATATACAAGAACTCAAAATCAGCAAACTTATTACTTGCATAGGAAAAAAAATTAAAATCACTGTTTCTTGCAAGAAGAAATTTGGAATTTATTCTCAGGGCATGTTAAGTAATTAGGTTAAACCAACATGTCAGTCACAATATGCTAGTCTCCCTTAAAAGTCTTACCTGGTCAACCTTCAATTTACTTCCATCGTGCCCACTTTCTCCTACAGATTATCATGACCTTTATCATTCTACCACCCTGCCCCGATCCTGGATTCTAAACTCCCTTCTAGTAAGTGATTTATCGCATTGCCCTCTTTGCCCATTGCTGATTTCTAGCCCATTAGCTCCTATAAGAATGACAATACTACTTTTGATTTCCCTTGAAAGAAGAAAGTGGCTTTTAAACAAACATGGAACAGAGGAACTCCCGTCAGCACATGTAGTAAAGTGTTAAAAAATTGTTTATTGTCTCCTGACTGGTGTGGAGAAAAATGAAAAATCCAGTAAACCAAGTGACAAAAATCTTCCTTTTTGTCCTTTGACAAACCTGAAAGAATACAGATGAATGTCTTTGGTTTACTGGGAAACATAATCAAGCTACAGTTCTTTTCACAAATTACAAAATATATGTATTATGCCTAAAAAAATGGTCAACTAATTCAGAGCAAATTCTGAATTCTCATTTTTTAATACATTTCTTAATAAACATAAAATGAACTAAATCATTAACAGTGGCTAAGTCACTTTAAAACCAGTCTACTGGCTTCCCTGGTGGCGCAGTGGTTGAGAGCCCGCCTGCCGATGCAGGGAACACGGGTTCGTGCCCCGGTCCGGGAAGATCCCACATGCCGCGGAGCGGCTGGGCCCGTGAGCCACGGCCGCTGAGCCTGCGCGTCCGGAGCCTGTGCTTCGCAACGGGAGAGGCCACAACAGTGAGAGGCCCGCGTACAGCAAAAAAAAAAAAAAAAAAAAAAAACCAGTCTACTTTGTTAAAAATATACTCAAACAGGATCTAAAAGTTTGTGTTGGGGTGAAGAGATGATATTATGACACCTCAGTCAGTTCTTTCAAAAAATTAATATAGTGATCCAGGAAATATTTTTTTCATATTCAGAAGTGGCCAAATGGTTATATAGGAAAAATCAACTAATCATTTCCAGAGATAGATAAAGTGTCAAAATAGTGACACTCAAAAACTGTACCTCAATTGTTAAATTTTGATGAAACAACTGCCCTTACTATGCTAATTATTTTTTATATTTTTTGCGATATGTGGGCCTCTCACTGTTGTGGCCTCTCCCGCTGTGGAGCACAGGCTCCGGACGCGCAGGCTCAGCGGCCATGGCTCATGGGCCCAGCCGCTCCGCGGCATGTGAGATCTTCCGAGACCGGGGCACGAACTCGTGTCCCCTGCATCGGCAGGCGGACTCTCAACCACTGCGCCATCAGGGAAGCCCTTCTTTATATATTTTTAAATATTAAAACAAATTTTGAGGGACATTACTTTGTCACTGAGAAAAATGTTCTTTGTCTTCTAAATATTGTACCATAAAACTGAGGTCAGAATTTGTAAGTAAGTGACTCTATCCATATTCAGTTTAAAGACATGTTAAATTTGGCTGACATTTCAATAAAGGTCTAGCTTCCTATTTGGATCTGTAAAAACCTGTCCACTTTCCTGGACTAGCCAACAACTGGTAGTACTGCCCCTTTAAAGCGGCCCTTCTACTCTAGGGAAGGCCTGGACATTTTCACCTGCTTGACTCTTACAGGCTCCAGCCTGTGTGTCCTGGAGGTACTCAGTATAGCCCCACCCAGTTTACTTACGTAAATCAGCCTCACACTAGTCTCTGTCTTTTCTTCTCTACCAATTGGCTGAAAATCGTTATAATCATCATCATCATCATCATCACCGAGTGTCTCAAACTCTAATTCAACGAATCATCTCCTAGTATGTACCTTCTTTTCAGTAATAAAACCAGCCAGATTTTAGCTGCACCCTTGCCTGCAGCTACAGACTATCTTTCCCAGCCTCCCCTACAGCCAGGTGAGGTCTTATAACTAAGCTCCGACCACAGATTCTGATTCAGGTCTGCAGTTGGTATTAATTCTCAGAGATTAAATTATCAACTGCAATAGGGCCAGGCCTAGGAGTCTTACTTTTTTTTTTTTTAAGCTCCCCAGATAAATCTAATGTATAGACAGGGTTAAGAACTCCTGGTAAAGCATGATAGAGTGATGAGAAAGACATCTAAGAACAGAGATGCTTGGCTTCTACTCCCAAAATGACTTTCAACCCAGACTTCGATATGAGAGAAAAATAAACTTTCTATCTTGTTTAAGCCACTGTCACATGGTCTCTGTCAAAGCAGAACTAATAACCTAACAAATACCACAGGCAGCACTGATACCCCACTTGGTCAGCTCGGAATCATACGGACGCTAGCTCAAATTCTCACACCTATTATCTGCTGACAGAACCAACCCTACACTGTCTGATCAAGATTCCTAGACAACTTTTTTTAAGTCTAATTTTTCCCTTTTGCTTTTGCTTTCTGCTCCAAGAACTCACCGAAAATACACAAGATATCAAATCATTCTTTTTCCTTTTGCAATCATGAACTGTCCGATTCCTTTCCCATGTGATATTGCAAGTTGTTTAATGGTATCCTTTTTCCAACTTATTGATAATTTCAAATGTTGTTGGAATGTTAAGCAATATGCAGTTTTTGCCTTTATTCCAATACTTTAGTTTGAGTTATTTTAGCACATTTAAATTTTAAAAGGCCCAACACCAACCTACCACTCAGATTTGGGCAGATCACAGAAAAAAAACAAAACAAAACAAAAAGAATTATGGCCACAACTATGCAAGTTACACTAATTTCCTACTGGCCAGAGCAGCAAGAAATCCCACATGGCAAGGAACCCAATGTGACCTCTTTTTGTTACCATATGAGTACAAATAAGAGATGTCATCTAATATATGGTTATTTTTGTTGGCTCACAGTAATTTAAGATTTTAAGAAAAGTCTATTATCACTTTTGTATAATTAATCCAAACACTAATTAATCTACAGCTAAATAACAGTTAACTGTATTTTCATTTGACCTTTATAAAAATACTGTAAAGACAGCATTGTTACATGCCTCTAGCAGATACTGACAAAGAAACTTTTTAAAAGGAAGTAACTTCAACAGGAAAATTCTTAAACATTTTTATTTCAACAGCAAAAAGCAGAGAAGTAGGATATGAATGAACAAATTTTCCCTGGGATTTATTCACAATAGAAAAATATTTAAATAGCTTGTGTTACCTATTGTTCTTATATATTCACAGCAAAGTTTCAGGTAGTTATTTCTTTAATTTAACTTACTTTGTATGAAGAGATAAAATATGTATCTAATTTAGAAGTACATTAAAAATGACTGTACAAGGCTTCCCTAGTGGCGCAGTGGTTGAGAGTCCACCTGCCGATGCAGGGAAAACGGGTTCGTGCCCCGGTCCAGAAAGAACCCACATGCCGCGGAGCGGCTGGGCCCGTGAGCCATGACCGCTGAACCTGCGCTCCACAACGGGAGAGGCCACAACAGTGAGAGGCCCGCATATCACAAAAAAAAAAAAAAAAAAAAAGACTGTACAGATCATTCTGAAATTTATAGTTATGAAAAAGACAACTATATAAGTAATAATACTTCTTGTTTCTCTAATTTTAATGTAATTTAAAATTTTTAAATTTTTAATGAAAAAAGAAAAGTTTGAAATTATGCAAGAATTGTGTGAAAAGGCAAAACAAAATAACCAGAAGTTTACATGTAGTTTAAAATGTGCATATTTTCATTAAAATTACAGGTTTTTAAGTAAAAACACATTACTTCACATAGCATTACAGTGAATTAACAGTTAATTTACACTTTAAAGCTATCTACTATTAAAATGATCAAAGATTTTCATCACTCATATTTTCTGTCTATTAAAATACAGCCATAATTTCAAAAACAAAGAGACAAGCATTTGAAGTCACTTGGCCCTAATTCCTCAACTCTTTGCTAATCCACTAGGTTTTGAAAATATACCTCAGCCTACAAATATTCCATATTAGCCTTGTTTGACATGAAATAATTACTCCATTAAACTATTATAACAAAATACTTTCAACTAAGCAGTCCACAAGATATGCTTTTGAAAAGTTTCATTAGAGCCATGCCTTTACTAAATGAGGTCAGATAATAAGTATGAACTTCAATAGTATCATAAAACACAACTATAAATATATTAGATTTTCAAAACTGTTAGAGAATAAACTATTTCAGTTAATCAGCTATTGTCTCTCCACTGGTCTAAAAATTCTCCCAAGGTGTATTTTATCCATGGTTGTAAATTTCACCAAATGTGTATTGAAAAGAGAGCTGTACAACTGTTGGTTAACTACACCTGTCATGAGTAATCATGATGAAAATGCAATGATACATATTTTATTGCCTGATGCTCCTGCAGTCTCTTAGGGAAGCAGGTTTGCATGTCATCTGACCTACCCCAAACTCCACACAGCTGATTGACTATGGATGCACATCTCGCAAAGGCAGCCAAGCACTTGGATAAACTCAAGAAATTTGGTAATCTCACTCCCTTTTGGATTTGACCCAAGACACAAGAAACGACTGCCAGTTAACAGTGGATATTGAACCTAATAAGCCACGACAATGTTGGGGGTGGAGGCCAAGTGCAAGGTCAGTGAGCAGGGAAAACTAATCAAGGGGGGAAAAGGAAAGAGAAACATAACAAGAGACTGAAAGACTGGATCCTCCCCAGAGAAACTTACGGAGGAATAAAACCACATAAACCCTGAGAGAATCATTGCTTCGGGTCCTGAAAATGTTCCCATTCCTCTTCTCATTTCCCGTGAGACCTGCTTTTCTGCTCTCCGGAACACACCTTAAATCAGTTTGAGATTCTGCCCCTTGAAACCAAAAGTGCTATAAGGTAGATCGTTCACGTAACATTAAAAGACACGCAATGCATGAAAATTTGGTCTGAGGCAGTTCAGCAGAACTATCATCACAAATGTCAAACACTGAGGCCACGGAGCACACAAACTGAGAACCAATCTACCAAGCTGAAGCTGGTCCTCCCTGGTTGTCAGTGGCAGCTGGACATTCACCCAGCCACACCTGTGCTCTCTAGCTGCTGCAGCTACCTGAGACACACGTGTCATCTCTGCCGTGTCACCATCCCAGTCATTTCTCCTGATACTTCTGCTACCCTCGAGTTGTTTCCCAGTTTGGCTCTCTGGCTTCTTGCCTACCTGACTTCAGCTGACATGGGGATTACTGCTCTCTACTCACTTTACACTAGTACACTTATTCAAATTCTTCACCATTACTTGGGGTGTCTGTTGGATTACTGGTCCCCCAACCCGTAAGCCATTTCCCCTTCAATCCATGCCACCACTGAACTCACCGCACCCTCAGACTGGCTGAACTGAAATCAAAATAGATGAAAGAGACTTTGACCTGCTTGCAACTACAGGGCTAAGATATGGGAAAAAATGGGAGGAGGGCTTTAAAAGGAGAGGAAATGGAAAGACATTTCCTTACTTAGCGTTTACAAGTAGATTCAATTAAGAGGAAACCCCTATGGAAGTCATTAACAATGCTTGATTCCTTACTCATGTAGGCATATTGTCTGGACTTTTAAAAGTTAGAAATATTTAATATTAAATCAAAATATCTCAGATCTGGGTATCCAAGTCTCAGGTTTCCTTAAATCTGTTTCCTACAGGATTAAATGAGGTTTGGGTTTTCCACAAAGGTACTTTACTTTAAATCTTAGATCACCTTATTAAACCTGCGATCACTCTTAACTGGCTCACTCTGCAATAATTAAGGGAATGAGGGGCAGAGTCCATTGCTGAAAATGCTGGAAGAAAAGATGGAAGAATGAAATTTCTCCCTAGGGCCCCAATCCACCCTATATCAATATAAGGACATCAGATAACCTTATCCATACATGCTTCTTCCACAAGCATATCATGATTTCTATCATAATCCATTCCCACTACCTTCACAAAGCACACAATCTTTCAATACATATCTTTTACTGATTAAAATTCCATGGTCTCATTAAACAGTCACTCCTTGCCTAATGAATTAAAATCCTGCCTACTGTATTCCAAGAAGGCGTTGTAACTCACTAAGAGTATGCTTCGCAAACAGTAACGTGCATTCAAATCACTATGGGATTTTGTGATAGTGCAGATTTCAATTTAGTAAGTCAAGAGTAGGGCCCAAGATTCTGCATCTCTGGGTAATGCAGATGTTGCACGTCCATGGACCACACTCTCACTAGCAAGGTACTACACATCCTTAACTCAATACCAAATATAAATGGGTCAACAGTAACTGGACTAATCATTATCTCTTAGGAATAGCGTAGAGATCTATATCTTCTTTCATATTTATTTGTCAAGCACTTATTGATCATCTAATGAGTGTAAGGCACTGAGATACAAATACATTTAAGAACGGGTCCCTACTTTAAAGTAGGCACTTTGATGCAGTAATGTTCCAGCGTAAGTACACACAAGAATTTTCTGGAGTGCTTGTTAAAAATGTAAATCTGCGGCTTCACTGCCTGAGACAGAGGCTTCAGTGTGTTGGGGTCAAGTCCCATGAATGTGTTTGCCAGGCAAGTCTGATGGTCCGCACTGAGGAATATTGCTTTAGTGGAGCAGGCAGATAGGTACAAAACTATATGACAGGTTGAATTTAAGTCAGGGCAATGTGGAAATGGAGCTCGGAGGATGGGATTCTGACCAGACGCAAATTCACAGAGGACACACAGAAATGTATGGGAGAGAGGAGTATATATAAAAGGTCAACAGAGAGGATCATGGCTCCCAAGTCCAAGGAAAAGTGAAAGCCAAAACTGTTCAGAGTTGTAGGGGGAGGGAAGCGGGGTGAGGGCATGCATGTAAATAAGTTGGAAAGACTAGCTGCGGCTATATTACAAAAGACCCATGACTCTGGACTTGATCCCTCTAGGTCTTGGGAAGCTAATTCAAAGGGACAAAGGGAAGTGCTGATATGCCTTAATTAGGCTGCAAAGAACTGAACATTCCAAAGACTCTCTCATCGAGGACCACCTTCTCCAAAATGTCTTGCAAATTTCAAACTGGGGAACATGACTAAGGTCTCCCCATATGCTTTGCACAGAATCTTGGTTACAAAACAAAGTAGTCTGGGTTACAATTTACGTTTTAATTCACCGAGTGACAAATATTCAGCTTCAGAGCCAACAACAGCAGAAATGGAAAGAAAAACAGCACGTGCTTTTTAAAAAGTTCAATGAACTAAAATAGCTTAAAAAAGCAGATTTTTTAAACGACAACTAAAATTCTTGTCTAGGAAAATCTATAGGAAAAAAAAATCCACCCACTAGAAATATGAATGATTTTCAAAAGCACATTTCAAAATTCGTTCTTAGAATGTGTCAGTGTCATAGGGAATTAAACTTCACTAGGATTAAATACAAAGTCTTTAGAGACAAGGACCCCGTATTAATTTTTTTTAATGACTGGGTGATAACTACTAATCTATTTTAATTATTTTATTATCTCCAATAGTTCTTCACTATTGATCTCTGAACACTGAATTTAAAAAAAAAAAAAACATTCCTTTCAAAAGCAACTATAACCTCAATTCAAATAGTTTAGTAGAGATTAGCAAATCATACTCTATATTCGCTTCAAGGTTGCCTTGTTGGTAAGCCTCTTAGAAGCTGGTTCTTTGAGGGTGTCCTATAATTTTGTTTTTAAAGGATAATTTGCCACCTCTCATTGCTTAGGATACCTCTAATTGTAACATGGAAGCCATTCAGCCATTAAATGTAATATCATTTCTGTTGTATAGCTTAAAATGAAAATTATAGCACATCACTATAACACATTGTCAAATTGGAAAGTGAATGATGAATCCACAAGCAAAGTGATTAAGTGATTAGGCATTAGGTACTGATGACTTGCCTTAAGTTCATGATGAGTTTTTTGTTACTCCTTTTTTGTAAATTACAGTGAAAAAGGAAGTTATCAAAGCTTTCATTTCATATGATCTGATATCATAGAGATAACTAGACAGTAGTATAAAGGGGTGTTCTCAAATAGTCTAAAGTACTTACGTGCATATTCTCACTATACTTGGCTTCTTCTGACATAATTTCCTAAGGCAGAAGAGTTTCCTCTTATTGTCCTTTGGGGTATGGCACAGCTGACTCATCAATCTCCCTGCTTTTGTTAGGACAGTTTGGTGACAAGTGACAGAGCCCCAAACTAATGTAGGGAAAGTGAAATTATTGGCTCGTATAGCAATCTCAGAAAGATCAGGGACCTTATTTACGTTCTGATACAAACTAAAAGACTCTTAGAAAAAAACTGTAACACCAAGAGAGAAATATGAACACATTGCATATCGATCATCTTTAGAGGATTTGTTTGCTTTGTCCTGGTCTAATAAGGCTATTACAGTTATGCTTGGAAAGAGTATTTAACTACATAAATACTATATTCTAGGCAATAAATTTGCTTTTTAAAGGGGTATGGGTTAGCAAATCTGAAACTACATTGTGTATATAATGATATTGTGTCAATACTTATATTATGGTTAATGACAGATTTCTCACTCTTAGAGAAAGGAGCTATAAACAAGGAGAGAAGGAAGGCTAGAATTAAGCATGTAATATTTGACTGGAATCAGAGGTATCAGTATGACTTAAGCGATTTTAATAAATAGATGGGTAAGTATAAAAATATGAATGCACATACATACATGTGTTGCTATACATGTATTCCCTAGCTCTGGGCACAGAGAGGATCTGGAAACAACACATCCATACAACTAGCACATGGATCTCTCCAAATGCCATCCTCCAATAAAAGGAACAGGAAGTTCTTGGAGAAATCATTGATTCCAGGGCTGGACAGAAAAAATTTTAGATGATCCTCACACATCATCAATGGATGAATGAATAAACAAATGTGGTATAAAATATGATACAAGTTACAACACGGATGAACCTTAAAGACATTATGCTAAGTGACTGCCAGCCTCACAAAGACAAATATTATGATTCCACATACATGAGGTAACTAACAAGAGTCAAATTCATAAAGACAAAAAGTAGAGTGGTGATCATCAGGGGATGGGGGAATGGCGAGTTAATATTTAATGGGTACAGAGTTTCAGCCGGAGAAAACAAAAAAGTTCTGGAGAGAAATAGTGTGAATGCACTTAAATGCTGCTGAACAGTGCACTTAAAACAGTTAAAAATGGTAAATTTTGTTATGTACATTTTACAACAATAAAAATAAGGGAAAAATATAGGCAATGGGAACTATACATATTATTTGGGAAAACAATTTGGCATTATCTTGTAAATGATGAAAATATTTATCTCAATAAACATTTATTCCAATAAATCTCTTCCTGTGCTTACACCGTAGATATATTCTTACCTATGTGCTTCCAAAGACAAAATATGAATGTTCGATAAAATGAAACAGAAAAAAATAGTATACAGTCCAAATGTGCTTCAAAAGGAAAAAAGAAATAGGAATTAGTAAGCCCCAATATAGTCATACTCCACAGCAGTGAAAATGTATGAGCCAAACTTACATGCATGAATGTGGTTGAATCTCAAAAATATATTGACTGAGCAAAGCAAGTTACAACAGAATATACACAATAACAATACACAGAGTCCTAAAACACAAAATTATATATCACATATATATTACATATCCATTCTATAAAACCTCTTAGACTGATAAACTCATTGGGATGGGAGGAAGATGAATATGACTGGGGAGCAGCACAAAGGAGGTTTGAAGGGTATTCTGCTATTTTTTTCAAGCTGTGTAGTAACTACATTATACATGATTTTCCTTTTCATGCTTTATGTATCACTTATATTTAAATACTCTTCTATTTATGGTATGGCTAACAACAGAGGAAAAAATACTTTAAAAGGAAAAATACTGAAAAAATAAATTTTCCTTGTCACAGACAATCAAAGTCCACAAGTCCCCCATCAAAAGGGCTATTCCTTCAGAGAGTCATAAGTGATAACTGTATATAAAGCTACTCCTATTTCTCCAAATATATATTGCTTTCCACCCCCAGCACCCTAAATCTTCTGTAAATGCTCTGATTTAAATGCCGATTCCAACAGTTGCTAACTATGAGAAATTGGATGTAATTTAACCTCTCTGCATCTATGTTTTCCCAACTGTAAAATGAAGATAATAGTACTTGCCTCAGTGAATTTTTAGGAGAATAAAGTAATACACATAATGCCCTTAGAATAACGTCTAGATACAATTTAACTTTTTGAGGTAATTGTAGAAACACGTGAATCCAGGGTGCAGATGCCTGTCAAGCTCTGGTGGAGTCTCTGGCATGCTGGGCAACGCAGATATCCCGGCTCTGACCCTGAGGACACCAGGTTGCCCTGTGCACTGCAGGCCACCTCCCTGCCCCTCCAGTGGCTCTGGGTCCCCATCACCATGCACCAGCCAGGCAGTTCCAGGGATTTGGATGTCCGTGTCTTTGGGGGACCATTACTTTGCCTGCCAAATGGAAGCAAATTCTCCTCAAAGAATGGTTCTAAAAATTCCATGAGGAGGACCTTCAAGATGGCAGAGGAGTAAGATGAGGAGATCACCTTCCTCCCCACAAATACATCAAAAATACATCTATATGTGGAACAGCTCCTACAGAACACCTACTGAATGCTGGCTGAAGACCTCAGACTTCCCAATAGGCAAGAAGCTCCCCACATACCTGGCCGTGTGGCTAATAGGGTCTTGGTGCTCTGGCCAGGTGTCAGGCCTGAGCCTCTTAAGTGATAGAGCCGAGTTCAGGATATTGGTCCATCAGAGACCTCCCAGCCCCATGTAATATCAAATGGTGAAAGCTCTCCCAGAGATCTCCATCTTAACGCTAAGACCCAGCTCCACTTAACAATCAGCAAGATACAGTGCTGGACACCCCACACCAAACAACTAGCAAGACAGGAACACAACCCCACCCATGAGCAGAGAGGCTACCTAAAATCATAATAAGTTCACAGACACCCCAAAACATACCACCAGATGCGGTCCTGCCCACCAGAAAGACAAGATCCAGCCTCAGCCACCAGAACACAGGCACCAGTCCCATACACCAGGAAGCCTACACTACCCTGAACCAACCTTACCCACTAGGGGCAGATACCAAAATCAACAGGAACTATGAACCTGCAGCCTGCGAAAAGGAGACCACAAACACAGTAAGTTAAGCAAAATGAGAAGACAGAAAGCTACACTGCAGATGAAGGAGCAAGGTAAAAACCCACCAGACCAAACGAATGAAGAGGAAATATGCAGTCTACCTGAAAAAGAATTCAGAATAATGATAGTAAAGATGATCGAAAATCTTAGAAATAGAATGGAGAAAATACAAGAAACGTTTCACAAGGACCTAGAAGAACTAAAGGGCAAACAAACAATGATGAACAACACAATAAATGAAATTAAGAATTCTCTAGATGGGATCGATAGCAGAATAACTGAGGCAGAAGAACGGATAAGGGACCTGGAAGAAAAAATAGTGGAAATAACTACTGCAGAGCAGAATAAAGAAAAAAGAATGAATAGAACTGAGGACAGTCTCAACGACCTCTGGGACAACATTAAACGCACCAACATTCGAATTATAGGGGTCCCAGAAGAAGAAGAGAAAAACAAAGAGACTGAGAAAATATTTGAAAAGATTATAGTTGAAAACTTCCCTAATATGGGAAAGGAAATAGTCAATCAA
This sequence comes from Kogia breviceps, assembly GCF_026419965.1. Taxonomy (NCBI): domain Eukaryota; kingdom Metazoa; phylum Chordata; class Mammalia; order Artiodactyla; family Physeteridae; genus Kogia; species Kogia breviceps. Next base: position 170,955,105 of record NC_081311.1, on the reverse strand, counting down.
GTCCAGGAAGCACAGAGTCTCATAAGGGATAAATCCAAGGAGAAACACACCAAGACACATATTAATCAAACTATCAAAAATTAAATACAAAGAAAAAATATTAAAAGAAGCAAGGGAAAAGCAACAAATATCATACAAGGGAATGCCGAAAAGGTTAACAGCTGATTTCTCAGCAGAAACTCTGCAAGCCAGAAGGGTGTGGCAGGACATATTTAAAGGGATGAAAGGGAAAATCCTACAACCAAGAGTACTCTACCCAGCAAGGATCTCATTCAGATTTTCGACAGAGAAATTAAAACCTTTACAGACAAGCAAAAGTTAAGAGAATTCAGCAACACCAAACCAGCTTTACAACAAATGCTAAAGGAACTTCTCTAGGCAGGAAACACAAGAGAAGGAAAAGACCTAAAATAACGAACCCAAAACAATTAAGAAAATGGTAATAGGAACATACATATCGATAATTACCTTAAATGTAAATGATATAAATGCTCCCACCAAAAGACACAGAATGGTTGAAGGGATACAAAAACAAAACCCGGATATATGCTGTCTACAAGAGACCTACTTCAGACCTAGGGACACATACAGACTGAAAGTGAGGGGATGGAAAAAGATATTCCATGCAAATGGAAATCAAAAGAGAGCTGGAGTAACAATTCTCAAAGCAGACAAAACAGACTTTAAAATAAAGACTATTATAACAGACAAAGAAGAACACTACATGATGATCAACAGATCAATCCAAGAAGAAGATATAACAATTGTAAATATTTATGCACCCAACTTAGGAGCACCTCAATACATAAGGCAAATACTAACAGCCATAAAAGGGGAAATCAACAGTAACACAATCACAGTAGGTGACTTTAATACCCCACTTTCACCAATGGACAGATCATCCAAAATGAAAATAAATAAGGAAACACAAGCTTTAAATGATACATTAAACAAGATGACTTAATTGATATTTATAGGACATTCCATCCAAAAACAACAGAATATACTTTCTTCTCACGTGCTCATGGGACATTCTCCAGGATAGATCATATCTTGGGTCATAAATCAAGCCTTGGTAAATTTAGGAAAATTGAAATCATATCAAGCATCTTTTCCAGCCACAATGCTATGAGATTAGAAATTAATCAAAACTACAATGAGGTATCACCTCACACCAGTCAAAATGGCCATCATCAAAAAATCTACAAACAATAAATGCTGGAGAGGTGGTGGAGAAAAGGGAACCCTCTTAAACTGTTGGTGGGAATGTAAATTGATACAGCCCCTATGGAGAACAGTATGGAGGTTCCTCAAAAAACTAAAAACAGAACTACCATATGACCCAGCAATCCCACTACTGGGCATATACCCTGAGAAAACCATAATTCAAAAAGAGTCATGTACCACAGTGTTCAATGCAGCTCTATTTACAATAGCCAGGACATGGAAGCAACCTAAGTGTCCATTGACAGATGAATGGATGAAGAAGATATGGCACATATATACAATGGAATATTACTCAGCCATAAAAAGAAACAAAATTGAGTTATTTGTAGTGAGGTGGATGGACCTAGAGTCTGTCATACAGAGTGAAGTAAGTCAGAAAGAGATAAACAAATACCATATGCTAACACATATATATAGAATCTAAAAAAAGAAAAAAAAAGAAAAAAGAAAGAAATGGTTCTGAAGAACCTAGGGGCAGGACAGGAATAAAGATGCAGATGTAGAGAATGACACGGGGAGGGGGATGGGTAAGCTGGGACAAAGTGAGAGAGTGGCATGGACATATATACACTACCAAATGTAAAATAGATAGCTAGTGGGAAGCAGCCACATCGCACAGGGAGATCAGCTCAGTGCTTTGTGACCACCTAGAGGGGTGGGAGGGAGGGAGACGCAAGAGTGAGGAGATATGGGGATATATGTATACGTACAGCTGATTCACTTTGTTGTACAGTAGAAACTAACACACCATTGTAAAGCATCCAATAAAGATGCTAATAAATAAATAAAGTTCCTCTTTGGAAATAAAAATAACAGATAACAGAGAGATTACAGAGATAATAACAGAACACATATCAATTAACTGTATGTGACTTTAACAGCTTATAGTATATCACCTTTATTAGAAAATCTTTACTATTCCCTCAAATATCACTTAATAATTTAAATATATACAATGAATTATTTAAAAGGTAATGAAAATCAATCTAGTCTTTTAAAGCTCTCATTTATTTTTCTTTATAAAGTCCTTTGTCATCATTATTTTGGAAACATAAAAAAAAACCTGAAAACCACAGGTGTTAAGTGATTGAACAATTGCTTGTTTTATAATACTGAGCCAAAGTCAGTTATCATATATGTGTATATATATGCGCATGTATATGTATACTTATATATAATTTTTAGTCTTTAAGGAAACCTTGAGAATAGTTGTACTGAATGAAATAAACAGGTTAAACTTTCTATTACTCAGTCATAATGACCACAATATCAATGTTTAATTTAAAAATTTAGAGAAATGACTTGATTTTATAAAGGCATTGATTAAAGGGACTTGTAACAGGTCAAAGAGAAGCTCCTCTAATCTAGTATCATCCTCCTTTTCATCGTCAAAATCACTAAGTCAGGCTTCAAAATCCCTTGGGTTTGAATTTCAGACCAGGAGTTCAGCACTTAAAGAACTGTTGTTACATTTCAGCTCAAGAGTTTTCACTCATGTCAATGATAACAGATGGAGGAAAGAAAACAGAAATTAGGCACCAATAAAACAGTATAGGACTCCATACACATTCCAAGTCCCCAACTCAGAGGATGGAACAAAAATCTGTCTGTATAAGCAATCCAGCCTCTTCTAATGGGATAACTGCTTAGACCAGTAATCTATGACAAAGGAGGCAAGAAAATACAATGAAGACAGTCTCTTCAATAAGTGGCGCTGGGAAAACTGGACAGATTGAAATTAGAACATTCTCTAACACCATACACAAAAATAAACTCAAAATGGATTAAATATCTAAATATAAGACCAGATACTATAAAACTCCTAGAGGAAAACATAGGCAGAACAATACTCTTTCACATAAATCGCAGGTGTATTTTTGGATCCATCTCCTAAGGCAAAGGAAACAAAAGCAAAAATAAACAGATGAGACCTAATCTAACTTAAAAGCCTTTTTTTTTGCATAGCAAAGGAAACCATCAACAAAACAAAAAGACAACCCACTGAATGGAAGAAGATATTTGCAAATAATATGACTGATAATAGGTTAATATTCAACATATATTGATATAAACAGCTCATACAACTCAACATCAAAAAACAAACAACCCGATTTAAAAAGGACTGGGCAGAAGAACTGAATAGACGTTTTTCCAGAGGAATTGCAGATGGTCAACAGGCACGTGAAAAGATGCTCAACATGGCTAATCATCAGGGAAATGCAAATAAAAACCACAATGATCCCAAACTATCCCTTCACCACCCCCACCCCCCATTTCCCCTCTGGTAACCATAAGTTCATCCTCTAAGTCTGTGAGTCTGTTTCTGTTTTGTAAATAAGTTCATTTGTATCATTTCTTTTTAGATTCCGCATATAAGGGATACCATATGGAACTTCTCTTTCTCTGACTTACTTCACTCAGTATGACAATCTCTAGGGAGTTTGGGATCAACATGTACACACTGCTATATTTAAAATGGATAACCAACAAGGACCTACTGTACAGCACAGGGAACTCTGCTCAATGTTATGTGGCAGCCTGCATGGGAGGAGAGTTTGGGGAAGAATGGATACATGTATATATATGGCTGATTCCCTTTGCTGTGCACCTGAAACTATCACAACACTGTCAATCAGCTACACTCCATATAAAATAAAAAGTTCAAAAAAATAAACCACAACGAGATATCACCTCACACCTGCCAGAATGGCTATCAGTGAAAAGAACACAAATAACAAATGTTGGCAAGGATGTGGAGAAAAGGGAACGCTTGTACACTGTTGGCGGGAATGTAAATTGGTACAGCCACTGTGGAAAACAGTATGGAAGCTTCTCAAGAAAACTAAAAATAAAACTACCATATGACCCAGCAATTCCACTCTTGGGTATATTTCCAAAAACAAAAGTACTAATTTGAAAAGATACATGCACCCCAATGTTCATAGCAGCATTATTTACAGTTGCCAAGGTATGGAAGCAACCTAAGTGTCCACCAACAGATGAATGGATATAGAAGCTGTGGTATATACATACGCAATAGAATACTATTCAGCCATAGAAAAGAATGAAATTTTGCCATTTACCATAACATGGATGGACTTTGGAGGGCATTATGCCAAGTGAAATAAGTCAGACAGAGAAAGACAAATACTGTATGATATCACTTATATGGGGAATCTAAAAAATACAACAAACAAGTGAATAAAACAAAAAAGAAGCAGACCCACAGATATAGAGAACAATCTAGTGGTTACCAGTGGGGAGAGAGAAGTATAAAGGGGCAAACTAGGGATGGGGGAAAAAAAGGATTACTGTGTAATTGTATGAAATCATACTGTGAAACTTTTGAAAATTGTAAAGCATTATAGAATGTAAAGAATCGTTCATTCAGGGCTCCCCTGGTGGCACAGTGGTTGAGAATCTGCCTGTCAATGCATGGGACACGGGTTCAATCCCTGGTCTGGGAAGATCCCACATGCCACGAAGCAACTAAGCCCGTCCACCACAACTACTGAGCCTGCGCTCTAGAACCCATGAGCCACAACTACTGAAGCCTGTGCACCGCAACAAGAGAAGCCACCGCAATAAGAAGCCCACACACCGCAACAAAGATTAGACCCCGCTCACCACAACTAGGGAAAGCCTGCGTGCATCAACAAAGACCCAGTGCAGCCAAAAATAAAATAAATAACATCAAAAAAAAAAAAAAAAAGAATCTTTCATTCAATAAAAAAGTGAAAAAGAAAAAAGTCAATGATGCTGATCCAACTCCTTAAAGATTAGGAAAGAGCAAGGGGGATATCCAGGGAGATTGAAAGACTCAATCAGAATCATTCAGTTATTGGTAGATAGAGCCCATATGAGTACCCAGACACTGACAGCCCCCCATCTAAAACTCTACCACGAGCCTACCTCACATTTCTTCAAATGATTTAAAGTACAGTTTTTTAAAAATTTATGAAATACATCTCAGAATATAGACTGGTCTAAGTTTCTAGGCAGAACAAAGATTTTGAACTTGCTTTAACAGATGTCAAGGGACAATGCCTGTTCTAGAGTAAGGTTCAATGTAACAAACAGGCCTTTTCCATAATCCTTTTTCTTTTCCGAATATGTGTAAACAGTATTTCTTATATCTGCAACAAATTGAATCACATGTCTTTCCAGAAGACAATTTCTTCCCCAAATATATATAAGGTAACCATCCATTTAAGGTCAACTTAAGAAGGGAGACCCTGGTTACTTTTCTAGTAGAATTTTTCTGAAATCTTATTTTAATATAATAAACACAAGCCTTAAAAAGACAGATCACTCTGCAAGTCAATAAAACTATAATAAAGGGTTTTTTCTATTTTTAGAACAGGCTTATTTTCCTCAGGGTGTTAAAAATATTTATGATTTCTTTAGCCTGTTCAAAATAAAAAGATGAAACTTTAAAAATACATTTCCTCTTACTCCTCAATCACGTAAACATTTAAAATTCCTTAAAGTTAATAATTCCTTTGTTAGCAAAGGCTTATTCTTGAAGCAAATCTAAAATTTTAAGCACGCAAACGTATAATGACTCTTAGGGTAAAGTTTAGCTTATAACTCCATAATATTCCAATCTGGAACTTTTTTTATTTGGCCTGATTTCAATTATCTTAAGATGACTCAGTGTTGAACCCCAGAAAATTGGGACCTAACCTGTGTAGACATGTACTGGATAACTGAGCACCTTGGACATATGACACTACTACAGAGAGGTCACTGGCTTTACCAGGCACTAAGCAGATGGTCTACTGGGTTCAACAGCAGCTGAACTTCAAAGAGAACTAAGGCAGCATGTACTGTGATACTGTAATCTGGACATGATAAAAGAGAGAGAATACTAAAGTAGGATAATAAAATATACACAAGATAAGACTAAAGGTCTGAAGACTGCTCCTTTCCAAATAAGAAAATCCAATTCTGGAATAACAAAAGTTGGCCTCAAATTCACAGAAAATTCCCAATAGTCTGGCAGAAGTTTATTTATGTGTTCCCTCTTGTTCACTTTTTTCTCCATGTAAAACACTGTAATAAGCTCTGCACCTTGTGAAAAATATTTTATTGGTTATTCACATGCTTTAAATCCAAACCTGAAAGTTCTCAAATACTATTGGTACAGTACCAAATTCATGGGGCTATCATCCAAGCATTTCAGAACACCATTATGATTCTGGAAGCTGTATTTTTTTTTCCTTTTATGATTAAGAAAATATAGAAATAAAATACAGGAAGAGAAATGCAACAGGGCTTCCCTGGTGGCGCAGTGGTTGAGAATCTGCCTGCTAATGCAGGGGACACGGGTTCGAGCCCTGGTCTGGGAGGATTCCACATGCCGCGAAGTATCTAGGCCCGTGAGCCACAACTATTGAGCCTGCGCGTCTGGAGCCTGTGCTCCGCAACAAGAGAGACCGCAACAGTGAGAGGTCCGCACACCGCAATGAAGAGTGGCCCCTGCTTGCCACAACTAGAGAAAGCCCTCGCACAGAGTCAAAGATCCAACAAAGCAAAAATAAATAAATTAATCAACTCCTACCCCCAACGTCAAAAAAAAAAAAAAAGAAAGAAATGCAACAAACTTATTTGCACATTTTCTAAGTATCTTGCCCCAAATCATTACTTCTATTTCAACTGAGTTTCAGCCACCTCCTGTATTTGAGGTGTAAAATGCTAAATTAGAAAAACTCATCCACCAGAATAAGATTTTTAAAAATTTGTTTGTTCTTAGCTCCAAAAAAGGTTGGGAAGAAATTTTATTTTATCATTCAATAGTCCAGGTATAATCATTAAAGGACTTGATAAAGATATTTTTTAAAATTTGCACAGAAATGACTATGAATATAGAAGATATTTGATTACAGCTTCTTGAAAGAAACCACAATGAAAGACTTTGTAGTTTCTGACCTCAAACAACAATGAAAACGTAAAAGGGCATGCCGTGCCTTTGAGGAGCCATTTTAACATACAAACTTGCTCTGATATAAATCTATAAGAGAACAGTTTTACATTAGACTTTGGAAGTTAATCTATAGAAAGACAAATAAAAACTAAATTATCGGGCTTCCCTGGTGGCGCAGTGGTTGAGAATCCGCCTGCCGATGCAGGGGACACGGGTTCGTGCCCCGGTCCGGGAAGATCCCACATGCCGCGGAGCGGCTGGGCCCATGAGCCATGGTCACTGAGCCTGCTCGTTCAGAGCCTGTGCTCCGCAACGGGAGAAGTCACAACTGTGAGAGGCCCGCATATCACAAAAAGAAAAAAAAAACTAAATTATCTGATATTACAAATATATAAGGTTCTCAGAAATACTGAGAATTTTTAGGAATATTTTATATAAGTGAAGGGGTAATTATTTCACTGTTAAAATGATTTGATCATTGACTTCCCAAGCCTGAATTATCTTCATCTGTGTCTACATTCTAATGCTGGAAAAAAATTTATGAAATCTAACGACCAAAATGTTTAAGTACATTATTTATAATGTCGAATGCAAAGGAGCATGTTATATGTGTTAGTTCTATATAAACAATATAGAATTCTTCCATAATTACAAGTCATATATATCAAAAACACAAGCGTATACACTAAAAATCTGTCTTCATAATTACAATTTCTTTTCACATACTTAAACAGGTTTGTTCAGTTATAAAAGGAGAGTTACTCCTCCCAGTTCACAGACTTTGAACCTTGAGTTACATCCTAGACCTGCTGTGAGTCTAGCGTTTTGACCAGGGTGATGCTGACCATGAGATGAAGTTCCTTAGTGGGTCTCTCAGACTGTCCTCTCACTGCCCCATGGACTTCAAACTCCAGGGTCTCTATAATGAGCCCCTCAGCATGGAGCTTCACAATCTTCGATATGGAATACTTCCAAAGTGAAATGAAAAGTCCAAAAGATCACACCCATAAAACTGTTTCTCATTAACATTTTTAAAAATTGTAATATTAAGAGTTCACTATGTAGCATTTAGATTGTGTTCACTGGAGATTCTGAAATCAACTAGCACAAATCTCCACTGATAATGGAAATTCTACGTGTTAAACTGCATCCATATTGAAAAGTGGATTATAATCCTGTTTGGAAAATACAGTCCAAAAGTTTTACACATGTGCACACATGGAAACACAGAAAAGAGTAATAATTCATTTGTTTAGTCATAACTCATTTATAATGAATTGTAATATTTCACAATTGTACTAATTATAATAATTCATTTGTTTAATCATCGACCACCTACTACGTATGTCTAGGCATACTGCTTGGCTTTGGGGATAAAAATATAAATAAAATACTAACAAAGTCTTCAAGAATGTATCAACTTTACGGAGGGAAAAAAAGAATTAATTATAATAAAATCAAAGAGCTGTAACAGAAGTTTCCTTAAAAACTTCATTACCTTCACTTGTTCCTGACCCCTCAGACTTTGAACCATCAGCTGATTTCACAATTTAAGCTCCTCAATGCCAAAGGAATACATTTTAGTCAGCAAGGATAAAAAAATTAATTTGTAGTCCTACTCTGGCTTAATCTACTCTGGGTCCCCATTCAGGCTGCTGGGTGTCACAGCATGTGTACAGAGGGAGAACGCACAGAAAGGCACTGGAATGTGGCAATGAACGCTCTCCCACTTCCCCACCTCAGACACCACAGCAGCTACCCTAAATGCACCCGTGCTCAAAACTACCTGCTATCTTTCACCTCTTAAATACCTTGATCCTTCTCAGTTATGCCTGCAAACCAAAACATACAGTGCAAAATACACAGGTCCAAGATGCCTTATCCATTATTCCAACATCCAAAGTGCTCTCAAAACCCATTTGGGTTTTTCCTTTGTCTGCTTCTTTGCTTTTTTTTTTTTTTTTTTTGCGGGCCTCTCACTGTTGTGGCCTCTCCCATTGCGGAGCACAGGCTCCGGACGCGCAGGCTCAGCGGCCATGGCTCACGGGCCCAGCCGCTCCGCGGCATGTGGGATCTTCCCGGACCGGGGCACAAACCCGTGTCCCCTGCATCGGCAGGCGGATTCTCAACCACTGCGCCACCAGGGAAGCCCTCCTTTGTCTGCTTCTTATAAATTTGGTACAAAATATGCTGACTGGAGGAGGCGATTTATCATCTTTATCCTGCTAAGTGTAAATATGTTTTGCAAGAGCAACGTCATGTGTATCATTATGGGGTACTGCACCAAACCTATGGAGGGGTACTTAGTAGATGATACATGCATTCATTTCCTTCCTAAAATCCGAAGAGTTTCAATTTCTGAAACCCATCTGTCTTTAAGAGCTTCCACAATTGTGGAATTCCACAATTCCACAGCTTTAGTTCACTAAAACTGTGACCAAAGTCATCGCCCTAGACTTCTTCCTACACATCTCCAATCTTTCTCTACCTATCCAACCCCACTTATATTTTCTCCCATCTCTGAAGGAAAAATGTCACTCCAAACTCTTCAAAGTCAATCCCAATCTGGGCTGGTGACCACACTCCATGTTTCTGGAGTCATATTCTCTCACTCTTCTCCTCATTTGCATCTGGTCTGCTTCTTCTCCACTGTCCCTTGTTTCCTTCTCAAACCTTGATGGACTTTTCCCTACTCGTAAATAAATTTTACCCTTTCAAATACATGCAAGCCACCCTCTCTCTCCTTTTCTTCAGAATCGCCTTTTAAAAAAGCTCAAGGTCTGTCTTCTGTCTTCATTCCACCCATTCCTCCAAAGAGCTTCTACTGAGCACTTACTGTGCACCGACTACTCAGAATGAAAATATGATCATTGCTGAAGGACCTCATCGTGTTGGTTTGGTAGGGGAGAGAGGTGGAGATGGAGACAACTGTATACAATTACCATATAATGCACTTTGCTGGTGTTCAGCCAAAGAGCAGAACCCGCTATTCCCCACACACTTCGTTGCTTCGCCTGCTCGTTTCTCCTCCTCTTAGCAAACTACCATGACTGACACGGAACTGTCATTTTCACAAATGTAGAGACACATCCTTTATTTTTTTTCTTCCTCCCCAGTCTGGTATCTAACCAGTGCTTTGGATGAGATATTTAATAAATATCTATTAAGTAGAATATTATACTTGCTTACTTAATAGCTTATTCTATTCTATAGTTATTTGTATTTTATTGTATAGTTACTTTATTCCTACTAAGTATAGAAGAGGTATCTGTGTGCTTACTATTAAAATGTTATAGGACTAGTATTTCAAATGACTTTTATTCACTGCTATTCTCAAATGTCATGTCCTCAGAAAAGCCTCCTTTAACTACTTTGTTCAAATGCCCTTGCCCCTAACCCCCCATTCTCTATCCCTTTACTCTGCTATGCTGGTCTTTATAGCACTTACCATGCACGGCTTGCTACATGAGTGCTGCTGCTTTGCTTCTTGTATCTCTTCCCCCTCAAGAATATAGGCTCCATGAAGGGAAAACACTTGTCTTTACATAGCACCAGTGCCTAGCTATAATAAGTACCCAATATTAAACTTAATGAAAATAAGCCAAGAATAGCATCTGCCATGCTCAGAGCATCCCTGAAAAAAAGATGTTGAATCTCAGGGGCCAGTAGATGAATAATTTTCAATTTATTTCACCCTCCCTGCATTATATTTGACAGTGTTGCATGCACTCTGCAGTTTTTCCTCCCACTTTTGTGCCGAAACAGCTTAACTTTAAGTGTCTATGGTCCAAAAAACATTGAAATTGGGCAGCTTTAAATACTACTACATACATAATGACACACTCCAGTTCTCTGCAGTAATTAGTACTCTGGTGATGAAATGTGCCTCTAGGTTCAAAATTTTATGTTTTGACAGTTGGAATCTTACCAAGCATGAAATGAACCAATAAAAAATTCTTTTTTGTTATCATTCTCTAAGCATTGGGAAAAAATATATTCTCAAACTCTAACAGTAGTAATCTAAGAAAAAATAGTGACCCCCTCAGATTCAAAGGGAGAGTTTATGTAGCATTCAAATAAAGAAAAGATAAATGTAAAATCTCATAACTAAAAGCCAGGAGAGCAACTTCTATTTAACAGGCAAGTGCATCTCAGTCACCTCGATTAGCAAAGCAGATAATATGCATTAAAATCTTCATGACAGTCAAAAATCTCACAAATAGCATATTATATTTTCCATCTCTGACTCTTTGATGATCACAGTATTTTTAATCATCTTGAATGGTTCTTCATAAGACTGTTTTTATGTAAATATGTTTATGTTTTCCCCTCAATATCCTTGCCTCCCAAAGAAAATAAGCGTGACCCTGACAAGATTTCAAAAGCTAGGCTAAGATTTCATTTGTATTTCATTTGTGAATATCATGCGTTTTACCTGAAGTAACAAAAGCTACAACCTCAAAGTTTTTACACAAATTGAAAAGTCAAAAGCTTTAAAGGTACTAAGCATTTCTACAAGTCCAAACATATTCTCAACGATACCTGCATAATTTTATTTAAAATTAAAAACACTTACATGATGAAAGTTCTGAAGATGGACAGCAGTGATGGTGGTACAACAACGTGAATGTACTTGGTGCCAGTGAACTATACACTTCAGAACTGGTTAAAATGGTAAATTGTTATGGATGTTTTACCACAATAAAAAACTCTCGGGCTTCCCTGGTGGCGCAGTGGTTCAGAGTCCGCCTGCCGATGCAGGGGACGCGGGTTCGTGCCCCGGTCCGGGAGGATCCCGCATGCCGCGGAGCAGCTGGGCCCGTGACCCATAGCCGCTGCGCCTGCGCGTCCGGAGCCTGTGCTCCGCAACGGGAGAGGCCGCAACAGTGAGAGGCCCACGTATCGCAAAAAAACAAACAAACAAAAAAAAAACCAACAACGAAAAAAAAACCTCTCTCCTTTATGAGCTAACTCTTTAACTTGAACATCAATTTCCTTACATTTTATTCTAAAACATTTATGCTTTATCTGAAGGGATTTTACTATTCATTTCCTAAACGTATGCTTTTACATCATAGTAACAGGTTCCAACGGGCCTTTTTGATATTTGGCACTTATTCATTAACTTCCTCGAATTTTTAAGGAGCCAAGAAAATTGTCAAAGAAATTACTAGAAATGTGCCTTACTTTATGGCATCAAATTTACCACCATAAAATATGAATCTTCTTCTTAAATTATGCAGTAAAACAGGACAAGCTAGGTGTTATGCAGACATGAACACTCACAGTATGTAGTGGGACAGGAGGTGGAGTCCAAAAGTACCTCAGTAAGTGATATTGAAACTGTACTCCTCTGAAATGAAATCCATGCTTATAAACTGGTTACCTTTTCATGATTAAGCTAACGAGTTCTGAACTTTTAACCTATATGGGTTTCATAATTACACAGCTTGAAATCCTCATCGAAAAGCTGTCTGCGCCTGAAATTCTAATCATTTTGTAATCTTGAATAATGCATGGCAACTCTACAGAAATTAAAATATTTCATACAAGAAATTCCCAACCTTTTTTTTATTTTTGCAAGAGCATTAAGTAACGGAAATAAATTAGTTGTCATCTCTTTCAACTCCCCAGTTCACCCCCTTTCCCCCACACGTCCCATCTCTTTAACAATGTTTTACAAAAACTACATAATGGGTATGGATTCATGGCACAAACACCTTCTACATGAGCCAGTGCAGAGATAATTGAGTTCCAGAAAAATACCATGAGCATGGAAAAACGAACTCTGTGTCTAAAGCACAATGTTTAATAACTTTGGCTTTAGAGATCTGAGTTTGATTCCTGACTCCGCCACAGACTGGCTCTGTGACAGTGGGCAAAGTCATTTTCTTACCATATCCTCCTTTTTTTTTTTTTTTTTTTGCGGTACGCGGGCCTCTCACTGTTGTGGCCTCTCCCGTTGCGGAGCACAGGCTCCGGACGCGCAGGCTCAGCGGCCATGGCTCACGGGCCCAGCCGCTCCGCGGCAGGTGGGATCCTCCCGGACCGGGGCACGAAGCCGCGTCCCCTGCATCGGCAGGCGGACTCTCAACCACTGCGCCACCAGGGAAGCCCCCTCCAATTTTTATACTTAAAATATATCTTGTTTTTAAAATTTGTCTATAGTAACTACAGTAATTATTAACCAGAATCACAGCAAAAACTCAAACAGAAAGCAAAAAGGATGTTAAAAATCCCCAAACAAGCAGAGAACACTACGCTGACATTACAAATCACCTTTCAGAGAATAAACACATAGAAAATTATAATGTGTTAAGTCAGAGAAAAGCATATTGCTGTACCAATTTTGTATGACATGTACTTAATATTTACATTTGAATAGGTATATAAAATTTATATGCCCATTTTTAAATTATAATTACTTCTACTGGATGTGATTTCAGATGATTCTGACATTCTTTGTATTTTACTGTATTCTAAATGTTTTTAACTTAACAAGTATTAACACTTTTAGTAGTAAACAGTTTTAAGTAATTTTACAACAAAGGAAAAAACCTACAAAGGTGCCTCTTCAAAACTCCTATGTCCTACCACCTTTTACTCTTAAAATACTGTTTGTCTTGACACCATCTGTGTGTCACTCAAATGCAACAAACAAGTCACATATAAAAATTGTCTGGCCTTAGACAAATTCTTAAAGCACTTAGACTATACTTCAAACACTATAACCAAGACACTGGCATTGTCCCAAAGTAAATGGTGAAGAGTATGAAGCAGATGCCAGGTTTTATGCATGCTTGAAGATCCAGATCTAATGGACAGTGAAAGGAGATATTTTAAAACAATGATTTGGCTGAAGTATTAATCAACTAGATGTCAAAATAAAAGATTGTGTGTCAAAAATTCAGTCCATGGCTGCATTCCTCTCCTTATATGGAGACACTATCAAATTTTTAAAATCTATGTTATTTCTTTCATATAAAGTATAATACTGTAAAAATGGTGCTCAGAATATTCCAGACAATTATATTCACTGTATAAACATTAAATTTTCAAATAAAGTTCTAACTAAAATTTTAAAAATCTCTAAACCCCTAATTATCATGGTTACTTTTGGTGACATTAGGCCATCAGACTATTGTTGAATAAAAGAAACATTTTTCCATTTAAGAGGAAAATACTCAGTTTTGGAAAAATCTAAGCAATATGCTGAATTAAATTACCAGGCAACAGTCTTCCATAAGTATTCATTTCAATAAATCTGGTGCTCATTTTCAGCTTCTGACTTCCAATAAACAGCAAAAATTTAAAGAACAGTATCTCAGGATGTTTAATATTCTACTTTTATTTGAATATTAATTTCAAATAACAATGTAGCAAGAAATAGAAAAGTTCTCAGTCTAAGTTTTCTTGAAACATGCCAACTTGATAAATTTTCTGTTTTTGTGTGTATACACAAAAGATACTAAAGTTTAAAATTAAAACTTGGCCAACCAAGCATTCCATATATTAATGCATTATATGAACACAAGATTCATCTCAGACTGAAGCCTCATGTCAAGTGCAAAACATTTGGCCCATTATGTTCAGTCACTGAAGTTAAATACTTAACTTCCTTAAATAGTAGTTTCCACTTGGGGAAGAGACATCTAAATAGTTTGAGTGTTTATGCCTTTGACACTAGGTCTCCCTAAGGAAATGTCAACATTACTTTATCATTTTTCGCTATCACTTTCTTATTCATATTATTCTTTGTTGCTTGTTTTCTTTTGATGCTTATCACAGCATTTCTTTTTTCCAAGTCATCAGCACACTGAATCTGCAAATTATTTTTATAACCAGTCATATTCATTTCCCCCCCCCCCCAGCACATACACAACATTCTTATAAATCTGTCCGGAGTCTTTTCCCTCATTTAGCCTTCAGTCTTCCTAAATACACCTAAATAGTCCATGTAGTCTGGGGAAAAGGGCAAGTTCTGCAGCTTGCTCAGAGAACTCTGATTATAACTGCCATGTAGCTCCTTAAGAATGATGATTTAAATGTCAATACAAAGACCACTGTTTTTATACTACATGGATATGAAATGTATTGATTATATCACAAAAAAATATATATTCCCAATGTCCATGCTCTGAGCACTCTCACTGCCTTAGTGACAGAAAAAAAATCCCCATTTTGTCCCATTTAGGGGCTCAGGGCACCTTGGCAGTCTCTGCACTGCCCCTGCTACACAAAGGTACCTCTTTAAAACCTGGGCAAGGGAAAGGAGGAGATGAACCATACATCAGGTCAAGGGCCCCATCTCTCTCCAGATGATTTGAGAAAACTATATAAATACCAAAGGTCTTCACGGCTTAGGGAAAGCTGGAGTATTACCCACCTTATTGTCTCACGTCATTGGAGAATTATTTAAATTACTATACTGCACTCCAAGTTCTGGCAAATTTCCTTTTTTTTTTTTTGTGGTACGTGGGCCTCTCACTGCTGTGGCCTCTCCCGTTGCGGAGCGCAGGCTCCGGACGCGCAGGCTCAGCGGCCATGGCTCACGGGCCCAGCCGCTCGGCGGCACGTGGGATCTTCCCGGACCGGGGCACGAACCCGTGTCCCCTGCATCGGCAGGCGGATTCTCAACCACTGCGCCACCAGGGAAGCCCTCTGGCAAATTTCTTAAACTGCCAGAGTTCTGTTTTGTTTTTTAATTTGTTTGCTTTAAATATTTGCTTCAGTTTCTTGATGTAAATATTGTATCTAGTTAAAGAGAAATCCCAATATTTCAAGATTAGCACCAAACGTTTATTCCATGTTGTTAAAATAAAAATTAGGAAGACGAGATCAAGAAAAGATTCCTGGGAAAGACAGCCTTTGTGTTCCTCTGTAAGACACCAAATCGACTTAACTACTTAAGTATTAAGGATCTAAGAAAGCCAAAAGCAGAACTCTTCCTGATTTCCTTATCCCTAAAATATTAGCTGTCCATATAAACTTTTTGAAAGAATTAGTAAAGTGAGAATTTATAGGAAACATAAAAACTAATAGTTTAATATCATGAATTATTTCCTTCTAGGAAAAATGTAAACAACAATCATGGGTAATAAAGAATTTAAAGTAAGAAAATATAATTCTCACTAACTGGAAAAATTCCCAATTAATATCGCCTATTCAATCAAAGTCAGGCAAACCAACTAACTGAAATATACATTTTAACCTTATGGGTTTAATTCTTTCACCAACAATTCAAAAAATTCTGAAAGGAAGAAACAAAATAACTTGACAGAACTATGAAATAAATTAAGACAACTTTTCAAATTCAACATATATAGAACTAAAAGAGGGAAGAGCAAATACACCCCAACCAAGCAGGAATGAAAAAGTGTAAAAATGGAGCCCAAACTCCTATAACTGTGGGTAACAATTGGGAAAATTTAATCTGTGAATCACAGAAAAATGCAACTGAAATTGGCTTGAATATAAAGTAATAAACAGCTCATGTAATTGGGCGTCCCAATTAGGATGGACTTCAGAATTGACTAAATCCACTGGCTCAGAGGCCATGTCCCTGAGACCTCCTGGGTGTTGGCTCTCCTCCCATGATGGTTTCTACCTCATGCTGGAAGCTGTAGGATTGCAGTGGTTCCAAGCCTCAGAACAGGTCAGAATTCAGAGAAAACTTCTCCCACATGATAAAAAGAGCGTTCCCAGAAGGCCTCAGCTTACCTCTCCTTGAGCATCTTTGGCACGAACAGAATCACATCACCATTCTCAAAGTACAGTTGACCTTTGAAGAACAAGAGTTTGAACTGTGCTGGTCCACTTACATGTGGTTTTTTCCCCCTAGTAAATGTACAGAGAACTACCTGATCCACAGTTGTTTGAATCCTTAGATGTGGAACCACAGACACAGAGGCCAACTATGGGACTTGAGAATTGATGGATTTTGGTATCTGTGGTGGGTCCTGGAATCAACCCCCCACAGATATGGAGGGATGACTGTAATTACTGGTACAGGGAACTGGATCACAGATGAAGGCCCACAAGACTCACCCTTAGAGGTGAAAAAAACCATGTGAGGAAGAGAGAGACCTGAACAGAACTGGAGTTGCCCTAGGAAGGAGAGAGTGGGAATGGATGCTGGGTAAGCTGACAACACTGCACAATAATCAGCTACATAGGCCGACCCTGTATTTCTAGATTGAAACACATGCCTCGCAGGCTCATAGTTGGCCTGTAGATGGTCTAATTAAACTCCAAACCTAAAAGAAGAATTCCTGGCAAATGTTTGCTCAACTGTTGTTTATATAGTCTCAATGACCAAAAGTCCATGCTTTATAAAGCAGCACACGCTTCACTGAAGAACTATTTGTTATATTGAGCTGAAATATATTTCCTTAAAACTTCTTTGGCCCAACTTCTTGGGACAGAAATAAGTGAATTTATTCCTTCTTTTCTATGATCACCCAGATATGTGAGGACAGTTAGCAGGTTCCCTTCAATCTTCAAGTGCATCCAGGTTCTGCAGTATTAGCAACATTAGGTAATTCCAATAAATCACCCCAGAGCTTTGTAAAATGTGTATTTAAAGAATGGGCTATTTAGAACACCACATGATACCATGTTAGGTTCATTTCAAACTTATACACAGTGGCTACAACACTCAGCTAGCCACCTAGAAAATTAAGTTCTCACCCTGTTATCAATTACAGACTATTAGATTCTTCAACTTTTTGTCTATATACAGCTGCATATTTCGGATTGGTGAGCTATGAGAACCATCTCAAATCATGTTATTTTGCAGTCTTTCTGGTCTGCTTATGGTTAAGAATTGTGTAAATATATGTTTCACTTGTAACGTATTTTGAATTGAGATTAATAAAGATATTAAATACGAACAGGCTTCTGTGCTATTTTGCTCCTCTGATTAAAGTCTGCACAGGAGGCTTTCTTCTTTATTGCTAAGGAAATGTCACTTGATCCTTCAAAATTGATTCATAACATCAAAAGAAGGGAAGCTAAAAAGAGAACTTAAGTTAAAGCAGCAAATATAAAGTTCAGTAATCCTGCCAAAATTCTCTGAGTGAAGCTTCAATATTCATGATGGGGAAGTACGCTTCATCTTTAAACAGAAAATTATATACTTATAGGACTTTAAAAAGCTACAATTTAAAAATTTAAGGAAATTAAATATTCTTATTTACTAAAAATTTATCTGTAGACATAAGTCATCTGTAAATGTAGATGTAATTTAAACAAGTACCTCAATAGAAGTGTTATAAACATTAATGTGATTTCAAGAGCATCCCCCAAAAAGTCCATTACAATGTAGCCAATTAATAAGATAGAGTGAGTTTGCGCTCCTGGAAATAGAAGAACCAATAATGTAAAAGGTTAACTACGAGTTTGGTACAGAGCTATTCCCATGAAACTGCTGAATAGATAATATCTCTGGATGAAAATACCAAGGAGCTAAATAGTTGCTTAAGCTTCATGGGCCACTTGTCAGTACTGAGCATATAACCCTGTTGACCTGTTTCATTTTGTTTCTTAAACCATGAGATTCCAGGTATACAGGTGTTTTTCTTTCCATAACTTTATTTCTTGAGACCTCTCTTACCCTAAAACAGAGACACCCCACCTCCTTCACTGAAACGCCTAGCTCCTTTCCATTTTAAGAAACCTGTTAATCATTAAGAACTAAGTAGTGAACACATACACTCAAATGTTATCAAGGTTCCAGAATCGTGGAAGGTCTGGGAAACTGTCATTATACTGTAGTTTATGCCTTCCTTGTGTGTTAATTGGAAGCTCTGATATCTTTGCTTCCCACCCATTAAATTTCTAAGGGTAAATTCAACCTTCCTCCTTTCAGTTACCTGCCTTTCCCTGTTATTCTCACCTCTGTCCTCTTTCCTAGTGAAAGAGGTCCCTTCCCCCTCATTGAACACCTCATTGGATGACAAGAAAAGACTGTTCTCTTTTCCCATAACCAGCCTCCTTCTCCTTCCAAACTTCTCTCCCATTCCTCTCCTCTGGCTCACTGTTCTTACATCATGGCAAGTCCGTCCTGGACTACAAGTAAACATTTGCTTAAATACCTCTGGACAGCTGCTACAGGGAATAAAGGCAAAAGTGCTATATTTGCTTGGTACAACATACTTCAAAGTGTTACCAGGTACTTAATTTCATTTGATCCTCCTACCAACTGTGTGTGGTTGGTGGGACAGCAGTCGATGCTTTTTAAAATGAGAAAAGTGAGGTTGAAAGAGGTTAGAGTAATAATATGAAAAACCTGGACTCCAACTGCCAAAGCCCCAAGCTCTCCCACATAACACTCTAGAATATTGTTTTAGTAAAGCTGATCTCAGCTAGATACTCAGGGGACACAACCTGATTAAATCGATACACACTTACCTATTGATGATGTGGTGATCAATCAGTACTCAGAGGCCTTTACCATTTTTCAGAGAGGATGTTTTATAACTTAAGTAGCTTTGTATTTGGTGTAATTTCAGATACCTTAATGAGATTGCCATGTGTACATTATATAATCAAAAATGGATGCATTTAAAAAATAATAATAATGGTCACATAACTCTTGGGCATAGATACACCTATACAAATAGCCTCAAAAGAAGCTATTGCAAGAGAGAACACTAGTAAAACTGGGTCCAATAACATATGGCTAAAGGCATGCTGTAAAGAAAGAAATGCTCATTGATTTTTTTTTTTAGAAATACATTTTTAGCTCTAAGGAAAGGATTATTATAATCTCTAGTTTTATTGCCTTTTTCCCTCCAAATCTGAAGTTTTACACATATGTCAAAAATTTTCTTATGTTTTACTTTTGACTGCACTCAAATGCCTAGCTAAATTAACAGCACTATCAAGCTTGATAATTTCTTTCTAACCCCAGTGAAAGCTTTGCACCACAGATGTGCACAACAAACAAGCACACTCAGATCAAGTATATACACTCCCCACACACACACATCTGCACACAGATTCTCTCATTCACTCACACACACATACACATACACACACACACTATTGTTGCCAACCAAGGAAGTTGAAGGCACCAGGCCATCACCTGGAGTGGACGCAGCCATCACCTGGATTACCTGGCTTTCAGTTACTCTCTCCCAACACCATTTGTCTTTGCCATAATAAGGTCACAAAGGCATTGATTCCAAAGTGCTCCTCTGGGATTGAAACATGCCTACAAATGGCTTCCTAATAAAACATTTAAAAGACACAACATAGTTTGGTGGAAGAAAAAAGATGGACAATTAAACCTTCAATTCCAGTTATAACTCTCACTAACTGAAATCAAACATGTTTATTATAAACACCAAACCACAGGTAAGAAGTCCAGGTGTTAAATATTTGAAAAGATTATCCCAATCCTAAAGGAGTATACAAGACATTTGGAGAGACAAAACTAAGACTTAATAAGTTAAACCATAATAAAATTCTTCAGAATTTCAAGATGGTAATTGATAAATGTTACTAGGCAATAATATTTTTTTTAAAAGACTGCTCAATGATTTCTATAAAATCACAGAGTGACAGAGAATTCATTCAGAATTAGGACAGTCTGCAAACAAACTAGAAAAAGATACAATTGGACCTGGATCTTGAAAGACTGCTAAGAACTGAGCAGCAGGAATACACCAGTCTTCACATGTACAAAGAATTTTATAATTTCCACTGTACTTTCACATACAACTTCTCAACCTTAACAAAGGCACTGTGGAAAAAGTTATCATTAATCACTCATTTCATCAAGGGAAAAAACTAGCATGTAGAGTAGTTAAATGACTTGCTCAAGACCTGAAAACATTTATACATATACTTATTCACTCAGTAGTTATGAGGTACCAGGCACCTGGAACAACAGCAGTGAACAAAACCCAAGACCCTCTCCTCATGGAGCTTCCATTCTACAACATACAGAATGAACCTTGGGTACGCAGGGTGTAGGGCAAGGACACTCCAGACAAGTGGAACATTAAGCAAGCCATGGAGCAAGAAAGCACATGGTACCCTAAGGGAAGAGTCAGTACAGTATTTTCTTTCTTGTTGAGATTTGAGAAGGTTGAGTTTGAGGAAGATAGTTTGGAGGGATTCTGAGGCCTCTGAATACATGTATGGCCATGAGCTTCCGCCTTGCTTTAGCATACACTGGAAGGAATGGTACCACTTAAGCAATACTCTAAGAATAATGTAATCTACATTAATAACAGTAGTAATATGTTCATTATAATAGCACCTAGCACTTATTGATGACTCACTACAAGCCAGGTACCCTTCTAAACACTTCATGTCTTAACTTGTAAAATTAGTACTATTTTAGCTCCAAGTGCCCATGAGAAAACTAAGGACACGAAGATTAAGTAAGTTGCCCAAAGCCAACAGATAGCAGAGCCAAGAGATGAACTGACTATGCCTGTCCAGAATCCAAACTCTCAGCCACTCTGTGTCCCAGTGCACCTGTGGCAAAGAATAGCTGAGGGGTGTAGAGGGAGACAAAAGTCTACAAATTCCTTATCAACTAAGTAACTCGGCCTGAGATTTTATTTTAGATTTAAATGTGGTAGCTGTAGACATGCAAAGAGAGGAACAGATACATGAATCATGTTAAAAGAATAAATTGGATTAAATATTTTTTAAATAACTGCAAGTTCAAGCCTGGAAGACTAGGAGACGATGCTCTATTGACAGGAATAAGGAAGTCAGTGGAGGAAACCAACTTGGAGCAGGAAATTGAGCAGTTTTGATCCGAATCAGATGTTATCAGGATCCCAGGGAGGAAATGCAGAACTGGACTCAGGAAAGAAATCAGCTGGGAATATGGAGCCCTGTAACCTGTTCTTGGTTCAGATATTTCTCCTTTGCAAGACGATGGGGTTAGGGTACATGATTGCTGAGGTCTCTTCTGGTTCTATAATTCTGTAATTTTGTACTTCTATAAGCAGAGAGTACTCTTTAAAAGTTTGAGATGGAGTTTCTTGGTCAAAATAATCCTTTTGGACTTCTGCACTTATTTCTGAAACATTCTCCGAACTTCCTCCCAAATGTGCTTTCAAAACTTCAACAACTGTGAGCCAAAGGAAAACAACCCCAAAATACCATATTCTGATTTGTTAAAAATCAAGGGCTTGAAATAGGTGTTTCTCCTTGAAATGGGATTTTAACAGGCAAAATTAGGACTGAAAAATGAAGTAATTAATACAGGACTTTTTTTTTTTTTTAAGGAGTCTAATTTAGAATCCCCTATCCCCAGAAAAACACAATACATCTCAAATTGTTCAACTACATACTGAAAAAGTCATATACTTTATTACCACTAGCCAGTAACCTTGCAACCAGTGAACAGGAAGACAGGAAGAAGTCTAAACAAAAACAGTTTTACAAATGCAAAGATTTTGCTTTAGCCCTTCTAAAACTTACAAGCATAGGTAATCATCAGTATGGTTCCTGACCATGAAGAAATGACAACCACTCGTTGAAATATAAGCCCTGGTTGTACTATCCACGACTGTGTCTGTGGGTTGTACTAAAAACACAGTAAAAATACATCATCAGGAAGTATGTCCTGTGAGCTGGTTTCTAGGTAGCTGGGGACTCCACAAGAGGGCAACAGAGTGTTCTCAGAAAACAATGTGGGCTTAAGGACTGAGTGTCTGGTTTTAGGTCACTAGTTCACTGTGTAAACCAGTCTCCAGTTCAAAACCACAATAGATCCCTGAATGCTTCTTGTATTATCAAACAATATGTCCTGATAAAAGCATTCTCATTTTAAAATTAGTCATATTGGCACTTTCATTTCTCAAATATTAATCTAAATGTTTTATCATCATATCTTCCTATAAAACTATTAAGCAATGTAATAACATTTAAACAAATTTAAGGTTTTTTTAAAAAGTTAAAATGTACTATAAAATAGTTGGATATTTCAGTATCTAAATTTTAAACATTTAATGGTTAAATCAAAACACACAGGTAAAAACTGCATTAATCACACTATCAAAATATTATTTTTGATATAACAGTTAACATTTGAGTGCTTAACTATATACCATACTGGACTTAAAAGTTTTTATAGTTTATGTAGTTTTCCTACACTGACCCGGTAAAACTAACTTATGTCCATTTTACAGATGGGTAAATCAAGAGTGAAGAAACATGCCCAAGCACACATAACTAATAAGGGATAAAGCTGAACTGAAACTGTAATATCTGAGAACCAGATCTCACAGGTGACAGAGGGGGCAAACCCGCCCTCGCAGGAGTCCAGGAAAACCACTGGCATCTCTCCAAAATGAACCCCTATGATAGTCAAAGATAGAAACATTCTCCCTATGCACTTTACCACATAATTTTACTTTTGTATATTTAATAAAACCATGGCAGTAATCCAGTTTACATAATAGAAGTTATACATTGCCATATTTCAGTATTGTATTGCAATTGTGTTCTACAACCAACTCAAGAAATAATAAAGACAATTAACTAGGAAAACAATCATTAAAAAAGGTCAATACTCAGAGGTTCTCACACTCGAAAAATATGAGTGAACATTAAGCATTGCAGTGGCTTATTAAGCATCAGTCTCTAGATTTCTTAGGGCCTTTACATATTGCAATGAGAAACTGATGAGTATTACACAGCTCTTGGGTATGGCATTGAAATGACTGCCACACAAGAAAGACAATAGCCTAACTACCAAAATGTTTAACATCCAGGGCCCCAAAGAGTGAGGGTCACCCAATAAATTAAGAATCAATTTGTGATAGATTTTGGAAGGAATGCAAAGAGCAATCAACTGATCTGAAGTATATTTTCCTTGTCCTACAGGATATTAAAAGCTGAGTTAGTATTAAACTTGAGAAGACCATCATCACTTTAAAAGTTTAAACTAGGATAAGAGACAGTGTATTACCGTCCTATTGCTGCTATGACAAATCACCTCAAACTTATTGAATTCAAACAAGGCAAATTTATCTTACAGTTCTGGAGGTGAGAAGTCTGAAATGGCTCTCATTGGGCTAAAATCAAGGTGTCAGCAGGACTGTGCTCTGACTATAGGAGAAGCTGTTCCCTTGCCTTTTCCAGCTTCCAGAAGCTGCCTACATTCTTCGGCTGCATTTTCAAAGCCAGCATTGGCCAGTTGATACTTTCTCACACTGTATGTCTCTAACCCTGACTCTCCTGCCTTCCTCTTTTATTTATAAGGATCCTTGTGTTTACATGTAAATATTCCAAGATAATCTCCTCATTTTAAGGTCCTTCACTTAATTACATCTTCAAAGACCCTTTGCTATGTAATATAGATACTCACAGGTTCTGAGCATTAGGATGTCTCATGTCTAATTAGAACACCTTTGGGGGCCCTCCCTACCGCAAATAGCACAGAATATAGTGTCCTGCATATACTGCACACTACATATGTGAAACTGCACATAACGGTTAGACTCCAAATGTATTCTACTAGTCCATTTGGAATTAAACTGTACCTGTAATCCAGATCCTGGAAAAGGAGCTACAAAAGAAAGCAACAGGGGTAGAACTGGCAAGCCTTTGCAGTACAGATGCATGCTGCAGGCACAGAGAGTTGGAGTTAAACATACATGCATGGCATACTAGTTCTGAATTAATTTTGTTATTCTCCATGGTCCTATTACATATCTTTTCTTAACTATGGTGATAACTGTGTAAAAGCAAGTTCATGCTTATTTATGATTAATGAATTTTCATAATTAGAAATCACACATACAAACACACTGCCTTGGCATATTGTAGAAGAACAAAATAGAGTGTGAAAATTTAAATTCTAGGTTCCAGAGGCTGAATCTGCCACTTACTACCTGTGTGATCTTTGGCAAGTGACTTTCAATTTCTGTGTTCTCAGAAATTAAAAATGGGGATCATACATAGCTCTTGCCTGCAGAGTTTCTCTAAAGTAAAATAGATTATGTAAGTTCCAGAGACATTCTGGGCCACTGTCAGCATTCAGTGAAATGTTAAGTCATTATTGGGTGAACTAAGTCAGTAGCCTTGAGCATCCAGAGAAGAGACATGCACGTAAAGTTGTAACTTCCTAGTTATCCCATAAAACTTGAAGCAGACTGATACATAAACCTGAAGAAACTTGAGAACGACAGTCACAAATAGTTAAGTTTTAGCACAACATTTTGCACAAATACTAGTTATCATAAGATGCAAAATGCCAAAGCTGCTCCAGTAATATTTTGGCAAAATACAGGCTAGAAATAGTGCAATATGGCAAAAACTTGTTTCTCCTGTGAAGGGGCTCTAATAGGAAATCAAGTTAAAATAAAACAAAACCTGCCCAAAGAGACACCACATATGCATTATGCACTGTGTTGGCCAAAGGAATAACAGAAGACCAAAGACAAACCACTTCCAGTACCAGAAATTTTGAGAGTCATTTCTATACAAAAGCCATTAAAATCTATTAGCCCCTTGTCTGATTTTTAAGTAGAATACCATCTAACCTCTAACTTCAGTCTCTACTGAAGTGTACTGGTTGGCTTTTTCATACACTACATAAACAGCTTCAGCCTACACTGCTTTCCGATTCTGTGTTTCTGTTTTTCCTGCCTCATCCTTTCCAGCTAGGCCTTCAGTGGTTCCTAATGGCATTTCTCAACTGCAGTCAGTCTTTCCTAGAGCTGAGGTATGCGAGCTTTAGCACAAGGATTACGTACATTCACCCACGTCTCTTTGCGCTTCCTTCTCCATGTATTCTAAATGTAAGAGATGATTAGGTAACCAGTTTGAAAAAGAGGAGAACTGTAGTTTTATCCAAGCTCAATACTATCTCAAAGGATCTTGGGAGAGTTTGAAATGTCACTAAACAACCACAAGCATCATATATAATTACTGCTTAATCTAAAATGACAAAAAAGGTTAAAAAGGCTGGCAGAAACTTCTTTCCACACTAGACAAATGGACCATAAGGAAGTTAAGACTGCAGAGAGAATGTCAGAAAAAAACAAATAAGTAAGTAACGCTGTCTTTTTCACTTACGTTATTTTAAAACAATTAAAAATGGGAGTACAATTATTTCTGGCAATATCAAAAGTGTAAATTCTTATCAACTCTGCAGAATACCAATTAGGCTTCATGTAGCTGTGTTAAAGTAGATTAAAGGAATGCGTAAACCTGTACCCAAATAGACTAATTCTTTGCTAGGATTTTAACTGATTATCTCACTTTTCTACCTTATTTAGTAATGGTGGTGAAGTCCTTTTAAAAAAGGTTATACATAATAAAGCTGTTTCTGTGTCTAGTAAATGAATTATGGTTACAAAGTACAATGCCAAGATAGTTAAAAATAATTCTCTATAGGACAAATGCCTTCCCTGGGCACCATTCATGGAATCATCCATTCTGTAATGAGCTCTTGGATGAGGCTGGGGTAAGACATTTTCTCCTGGCCCTTCTTAAACATGCCACATTTCAGCTTTTCATTTTAATACACTGGACTTCAGTGACACTGGAGATGGGAAGACCTTCTTCATTAATAAACAACCCAAATACCTAGAGTATTTCTAAGGAAGAAGGTAGCTGTAGAGAAGAAAAAAGTAAAAAAGGGAAAAACAGAAGTGAAAGTCCTCCTCTTGTGTTATGAAGGTAAATACTACATTATTATTTACCATGAGACCAAAAAATAAGTGTGCATCAAAACCACAAACAGCAAGAATCAACTGTAGACAGGAAAGCTTTCTTTCTTGCTCTAACTCAAGTGTTCTTTGAAAATAGAGTTTGGATAAAATATTGTACCAGATATTATTAATACAAGGATCAAAAAGGAATTAATATCTCCCAGTCTGTGTCCTCTAGGAGCTTACAATCTATTTAGGGAGATAAGTTCCTTATGAAATGGCTAATTAAAATGCAAAGCAAAGGAGAGTTGAATTCCAACAGAAAACAGGGAAAATAAATGTATAGAATGTCTGCAAAGGCTAATGTAAATTTCAACGGTCCAAAAAGATCTTATGGGAAAGGAAAAATGCAAATTGTACCTAAGTTCAATAAAGCAGTTATTTATATTCCAATCCAGTTGATTAAAACACACAAATACCCCTACCCAACCACCCCAAGATCGCATAAAAATACAGAGAAACATGTTTACAGACTTAAATTAGCCTAGTACTAAGAGCCTAAGGATGCACAGCAGAAGAAACTTAGAAGCAAGGATCTTTCAGGGGAAAGCTGCAGTTCAGTTCTGGAGAACACATTAGCCATTGATCAGAGAGCCCAACACAGATGCAGTAAAAAACGATATATCTCAACAGCATAAGCCAGTGTATTGCATCTGAAGAGTTTAGTTTTACACTTTTTTTCAGTTTAGCATCAAAAGACTAATGCCATTGAAACAAGGTAATTGCAATGGGATTATTCGCAAGTAAGTGGCAAAACATGTTCAAAACTTTTTGAAATGTTCAAAGTCAGCGTTTCTCACTGTAGCAATAACAACAAAAACTACCACTCAAGATAGTTGCTTGCCAGCTCCTTTAAGGAAAATCTTCACCCCAGTTCTTCACAAGACTTTGCTCCCCACTGTATACTCTCCTTTGAAACACATTCAAATCTCAGGCATTAAGTTGAATGTTAATGGGCCAAGAATAAACTCCAGAGCCAACAATGACAATGAGAACTCCAACAGCTTCAGAGCCTGACACTAATTTACTGAGGCGTATCAGGAACTCTTGGGAATGAAGTGTCTGCTAATTAGGCCACCATGAAGAGACTCCCAAACCTTAACAAAGTTTTTCCCAGCATCTGATGATGAACTGTGATTTGTGGGCTGTCTAGGTAAAACTCGAACAGATGGTATCTTTTAACAATAATTGACACATGAGTTTGTTAAGGATCTCAATCTCTGGAAAAACATGTGGCTCGATAGAGGAAAATAAAGAAGAACATTTTTAGAGTCGTCTACCTTATCTTTGTCTTCAACGACATCTGCCAAGACATCATCTGGATCCAGGATTCCTCCATCTGTGTATTCTAAGTGATGAATCTTCACCCAGTACCCAGGATCCTGTGGTAGAACAACCAAGAAGTTTCATGACTAAAACTTTTTTTTTTTAATGTAAAATACATTTTAATCTTAAAAATAGACTCCTTAAAAATATGCTCTAGCAATGATAAAAGTTTTATCATTATAACACCTAAAACAAATGTTATCTGTTTATTGGGATAAATTTATGGCATGTTTATCCTGTTTAACTTAAGTCAGTAAATCAATGTATACATATTTTATCAGTTTTCCTGGAAGATTAATTGCAATGGAAAAATAAACTGCCCCAGCCATTTGTAAAGCATATTCAAGGAATTCTGAATAACCTTCGCTTTAGGTAATCCCAAGAATAATCTGGAAAAAGAAAGATCTTCTCAAGGGTACTTTCTGAAATTGGGGATTAGAAATTCAAACAGATACCTAAAGCTGTAGGAAAAAATCAAAAGGCAGAAATCTGTGATGGTAATAGCCATCGCCTCGGATATACAAATGCAATGAGAGAACCAACATCCTCTTCAACTCTTTTTATCTCTGCTGTGCACATATTCTCAACTCTAAGATTGGCAATGACATCTGAAGCAAGAACTCCAGCATTGATTTCCAGTCCCTGAAGCACGGCAGCAACTAGAACAATGTTCACAGTCAAACAGGGGTGGAGGGTGGGGGGCATCATTGAATTGGGGTAGTGATTTACAGGATTTCCAAGTATTGCTTTTTAAAAATTGCTGGAGTATAAAGCTTAAGAAAAGGAATTACTTTCTCAAAATTTGTTATGTAGCTAGATACTCTGCTCTGATCCAGCTCAGTTACTTATATACTGCCTATTTCTGGAAAAGATATGAACGTGAACCATTATGACAATAAGAACATGAATCAATGAATGAAGAAAAACATTAGTATAGTTTTTACCAGAATACCCAAGCTATAATCAATTTGGTTCTGTGATGCTTAGAAAGTCCCTCAATGT
This sequence comes from Kogia breviceps, assembly GCF_026419965.1. Lineage (NCBI taxonomy): Eukaryota > Metazoa > Chordata > Mammalia > Artiodactyla > Physeteridae > Kogia > Kogia breviceps. The sequence continues at coordinate 170,925,933 of NC_081311.1, read as the reverse complement.
GGGAAGCTTTTGAGCTATGAGCACCCAGTATCCACCATAGGAATAGATACCAGTTTGTGAGAAGACATAACAGTTTTCCTGGGATAAAGCTCTAAACCTTTACTACATGAATCTTTGTAAAGGGTAAGCCCTAACATAACCCTCAGAATTCAATTGCAATTTTAGAAAAACTAATAGAAATGGTTGCTATTTAGCCTTCTCTGTAGCTGTCCCCCAGTAAAAGGCAAGGACATACTATTAAATAATAATTCTTTTTTTAAAATTTTATTGTATTTTTTTATATAGCAGGTTCTTATTAGGTATCCATTTTATACATATTACTGTATATATGTCAATCCCAATCTCCCAATTCATCAATAATAATTCTTTTAAAGCAACTATTTGGAGGGCTACTGATATGCAGCTCAAGTACATAGCTTTTCAGTAATCAACTTGATAAAGTGACAGGCTTAAAAAATCTGAAGGAATCCTCCTTAGGTAATCTTTCTACATTTCAAAATTAAGTTTTCTATAGAGCATCTAAAGAGTTCTAAGATTCCAAACAGAATGAAACGAATTTATTTTGCTTTTTTTTTTTTTTTTTTTTTTTTTTGCGGTACGCGGGCCTCTCACTGTTGTGGCCTCTCCCGCTGCGGAGCACAGGCTCCGGACGCGTGGGCTCAGCGGCCACGGCTCACGGGCCCAGCAGCTCCGCAGCACGTGGGATCTTCCTGGACCAGGGCATGAACCCGTGTCCCCTGCATCGGCAGGCGGACTTTCAACCACTGCGCCACCAGGGAAGCCCAAAAGGAATTTATTTTGCTTCTAATACTAGGCTTATAGGTGGAAACACTAATGATTTATTAGGAAACAACCCAATTCTATTTTGCCCATATAGAGATCACAAAGATATAAGCAGTGACTATACAACCAAGTAAGAAAAGCATCCATAGCTCAGATCCTTTAATCAAAGAGCTTTGCCAACACAAGGATAATTGTGCTATAAAAGGTAAGCTAAGTACAACAGACTAGATTCTAAATAGTGAAGATACTCTGGTAGACAAAACACTGGAATATACAGAAAAGGGAATTGTTATCTTTTTTAGTCTGGCCATGCTACAAGCAAAGTACTTCTCCAAATCTACACAGGACTTCTGGCTGAAACCTATAGAATATTGCATTTTTCCTTATAAAAAATTCTTCTTACATAGTGTTCCATTTCATTAATTTCCATTACTCCCACAGAGTTGGGTTCTGATATATTATAGCTCTACAGATGAAATCTGTTGATTTTAACCATGTTTATAAAAGGTGATGTATTCTAAATAGTGTGATTTTTTATATTCAGTTTTTTTAATCAGACATCAAGTTGTCTGCTTTCTTCTCATACTGTTTGGAAAAGCAGATTTTGTCACCCGAGACTAAGGTAAACCCCCAACAACTGCAATATAAGGTATACCTCTCTTCCTGCCCAGAGAGATGAAAACCAAAAACTCAGATTTACACTAGGGAAACTCAGGAAATAGCAGGAGACAGGATCTGATCAGTGGCAAAGGGAACAGCAGACAAGTGACAGCAAAATGGGTTGTTAAGTCACATAGCATTCCTCCCTCACACATACTTGTAGGATCTAAGACCTGTAAAATCAGGCACAGAAGTTGAAACTAAGATATTTATCTCCAGTTTTGATTCAAAAGAGTACAGAACTTAAGTTTTACAAACTTAAAATCAAATGAAAAAGTAATCTGATACATTTTGGAATTGTATATTCAAATTCAATCTGAAAAAAAATTCTAGGTGAACTACATGGTGCCAGAACATAAAAAGACTCCTTGCAATTTTAACTCTGTTCTACACTGGAATGTATAAAATGGCTTTATCAAAGGAAAGAGTAGGCCAATGACGAGCATGCATCTAACACTGAACAAAAACTGATGAGCTGTATGAAAGCAGTCTCAGAGTTAATATTTCACACATCGAGAGGTAAATCAACACAGTATGTACCAACTGTGATTTTGTCCCCATGGCATTTTGGCCATGGTGCTATAGATCACTTTAAGAAAGTATACACAATATTAGCAGCCAACAAGCCATCATAAGACCATAAATTTACCCTGACTCCTTTATGCATGTAAAAATTTCAACCATTACATCAGAGTCAACATGTTGCATTTCATTTACTTGGTTTTATTACCACCATGAATAAAACTGATCAAACATGAAAAGTTGTTCACATATATGTCTTGGTTCACCCAATTAATCACTTGGAAAAGTTTACTCTATTTTTCATAATAGTGACATTTAATCTACCTTTATATTGCACAAATATCTAAATATGCATAACTTCTAAATTATTTTGGAAATATCTAAAGTATGTGTGCTATGCAACAAATAGTATTACTTACACTCCTGGATCATTTAAGTATTGAAAAATAACATAATACCCATTATGTTTCCTCTACTTCTGATAGTATCTTATCCATTTTTTAAGTAATGCACAGTTCACTTAAACCCTACTGGAGTTTGAAAACTAAAAATAGTCTACAAGGATGAATTGGAAAATGGGGGGGGGGGGGGAAAGGTATGCACTATGGAAAGAAGACAGTTACAGGGTACTTTTAATGATCAACGTAGAAATTGTTCCAAACACGTATTGATATTAACAGCAACAAATATCTTTCACTGTGGGCAGATGACATAAAATTTGACCCCATACCCTAGAAAATGTATAGTACCCAAAGTTTCAAAGAACAGTAATTTTCCACCTGCAAGACGTAGAGGAGTAGACTGGAAAGCCAGATACTACAATGTTGTGACGACCAAGTACTGAGATTATGCCAATGATCAAGAGAGAGTTTCTCAGCAAAATGCCTCTGGTACAAGAAAAAATAGCCTGAATGGCAGCAAGTTCTCAAGTGAGGAGGAGAGTGCTGTGAAGGAAAAGCCAAAAGGTGGAGAAGGGCTGTGTTTATGAGTGGGCTGTGTTTACAGTGCTCAATAATGTAACTAGGTTCTTGGTGGCTTCATGTTTTCACAAGAAAAATCTTACCCACTGGAACACAACAAGATTAATTATACAATGGAAGTTATCAGAAAATTAGAATTTAACTTCATGAATTTGGTGGGATGTATCCATAAAATGAGATTTTACCATTTTCATCATTATCTTCATCATTATAGCAGATCATTTGTTTTAGTGCCTATTACAGGCCAGGTGCAATAGGTACTGCATGTTTTATACAGTTAACTCGTTTATCTTCCAACAGACTCATCAAATAGTTATCAATCTATTTTACAGATGAGGAAAACAAGGCATGAGTAGGTGAACTGATTTACCGAAGGTCAAATGCTTACTAGACAGCAGAGCCAAGGTGCATTTTTTAAACACAGAAAATCTTTTAGATTAAAGAACTTAACAAAAAGCACAATTACCCAAGAAGGGGATCAGATCCATTTCTATCTACTAAGCATATGGATCCATGCAAGTCGTCATTACTCTGGGCCTCTGTTGCTTCATCATTAGTGAACCTGGAGGCTCTACGGCCCTCTGCATAGGGCACCACACGGAGGTCAAAGTGTAGAGGGCACAAAGGGGCAATAATGGAAGTCCCCAAAGCCTTTGTGTTAGTGTGTCCAGTGTTTCACAAGTGAGAGAAGCTTTAGAGCATAACTGCTCATAATTATGGAATCAAAGGTTTGGGAAGCAGTGGGAAAAAAAGAGTAGAAAGGGAGCTTGAGGTGTCAGGTTGGATAGAGAATTATGAAGTTTTTATGTGCATGCACATTTTAACTAACTACTTCTATCATTAATCCTCTGGGGTTACTCTCCCTTCTACTCAAGACCAAAATAGAACCAGATGCCCCAGAATGCACCCAGGAAACAGAGCAGTCAGAGCAGGCCTGGAGACTACTGGTACAGGCAGAGAACAGGAGTCTCTGAATAACCAACCACAGACAGTGTAGGGAAGAAGAGTTCTCAAAACCAATGCCTGAGCAAAACCTAGCAGAGCAGTACTGACACCTGAAAGGAAAGAATTAAGCCAGAAAGAGCAGTACTGACTACAGAGATTATTATGAGCTGGCCCTGACTTCAGAACAGGCCTCCACCTTACTGAGATAGATCAAGCACAAACTTGAGAAAAGATTAGGAGAGGAATATGAGTTGATGCCACTTTAATCAAGTATGTTTCCAAAGAATCCAGGAGAATTAGAATGGGACCAAGGGTTTTTATGCTGGGCTTCAAGTAATAATACCTGGTGAATTCAACAACAGAATTATAAACTTCAATTTATATATAAAGTGAAGGTGAGTCAATCAATCTGTAAATTCATTTCCAATTTAAAAAATCTATATTACTAAAGGTAAATAGGGACATTTCTTAATGATATAGGATCAATCCAAGTGGAAGAAAACAATTCTAAATCTGCATGTACACAATAACATAACTTCAATATATATACTGTAAAAATGGACAGATATTTTAAAAATACACCAATTCACAATCACAGTGGGAGATTTTTGATAGGAAATAAGTAAAATATAAATCATCCGAACAGCACAATTAACAAAGTAACCTCATTTATTTATATCACATATATATAAAACACTATACCACAAAAGACTAGAAAACACACTCTTTACAAGTACACATGGAATATATACCAAATTTCAGAAGTCTGGAATCATTCAGAATATGATCTCTGATCATAGTGGAATCAATTACAGAAAGAGATCTTGAAAATGCCTGGCTGTTTGGAAATTAAGAAATAAAGTTATGAATAATACATAGATTTTTTTTAATGCAGTTAGAAAATAGTTTAACTTAAAAATAATTAAAATAACAAAAAATGTGGGATGCAGCTAAAGCAGTGCCCAATGGAACAGTTATAGCCTTTACTGCACATATTAGCAAAACAGAAAAGCTAAAGTCAAGAAGCTAGAAAAGAACAGCAAAGACAGAAGGAAGGAAATAAAGAGCAAAATAATCAATGAGTTAATAAATATAAAACAAATATAAATCAAAGTTGGTTCTATAAATGCCTTGATAAAATTGATAAATACCTAGCAAGACTGATAAAGAAAAAAAAACATAAATTTCCATTATTAAGGAAAAAGATAAACAATATCATAGAACTCACAGATAGTAAGATGATACTGTAAAAACTTTTAGACCTCTAAAACTGACAATTTATATAAAATAAACATTCTTTGAAAAATACAACTTGCCAAAACTGACAATAAGAAGAGAAAATATACATGGAAAACAGTACAGAGGTTCCTTAAAAAACTAAAAATAGAGCTACCATATGATCCAGCAATCCCACTCCTGGGCATATATCTGGAAAAGATGAATACTAAATCAAAAAGATACATGTACCCCAATGTTCATAGCATCACTATTTACAATAGCCAAGACATGGAAGCAACCTAAGTGTCCACTGACAGATGAATGGACAAAAAAGATGTGGTATATGTATATAATGGAATACTACTCAGCCATAAAAAAAGAATGAAATATTGCCATATGCAGCAACAATGCATAACCCTAGAGATTATCATACTAAGTGAAGTAAACCAGATAAAGACAAATATATGATATCACTTACATGTGGAATCTAAAAAATAATACAAATGAACTTACTTACAGAACAGAAATAGACTCACAGTCATAGAAAATAAACTTATGATTACCAAAGGGGAAAGTGGGAGGGGAGAGATAAAATAGGATTATGGGATCAACAGATACACACCATTATATATAAAATAGATAAACAAGGATTTACTGTACAGCACAGGAAACTATATTCAGTCTCTTGTAGTAACCTATAATGGAAAACAATCTGAAAAACATATGTATGTATAATTGAATCACGTTGCTGTATACCTGAAACTAACACAATACTGTACATCTACTTCAAGAAAAAAATAAATATAAATTAAAAACAATTTAAAAAATGAATCTATCTTAAGTTTCCCATAAAGAAAATACCAGGCTTATATTACTTCACAGATAAAATCTTCCTAATGTTTAAGGAAGAAATAGTGTCGATCTTATAAAATACTTCTGAAAACTAGAAAAAAGAAACTTCTCCCATCTCATTTTATGAGGACAGCATAACATCGATAACCAACACCTTACAAGGACATTACAAGAAAATTATTAAAAATTTGCATATGGATACATATCCAAAACTCTTACATAAAACATTTGTAAATCAAATTCAGTGATGTTTATAAAGGATAATACATCATAACCAAGTGGGATTTATTTCAGTAATGCAAGAGTGGTTTAAGATCAAAAATCAACCAAGGTTATTCACCAAATTAATAGGGGAGAATAAGGATAAAAATTATATGATCACCACAATGAATGTAACACAAGCAGGTGAGAATATTTACCACTAATTCACAATACCTTCTTAGCAAACAAGGTGAACCTTTAACTAAACAAGGCAAGAAAAACAAAAATTTTTAAGGGTAACAATTATATTAGCATCAAAAATATCAAATATTTAGGAATAAGTCTAACAAAAATGTGTAAAGAGTCTTATGCTAAAACACAAAATATTAGGAAAAATTAAAGAAGTGTTTCATGGATTGAAAGACTCAGAAGTGTGAAGATCTGGATCCTGCCCAAGTTGATAAGGTTAGGGTTAGGATTGTGAGGATATGGGACACTCAGAATTCTCAGACCCTGATGATATAAGTATAAATTTATACAGTTATTTTGGAAAATACTGGCAGTATCTGAACAACAGAACACTGCATAGAGCTGAACATAAACATCCACATAGCTTTGTAATTCCACTCCCAGGTATGTATCCAGAAGAAATGAGTATACAGAATTACCAAAAGACACGTAGTAGAACATTCATAGCAGGATTATTCCTAATACTTAAAAATCTGGAAATAATGCAAATATTCATCACCAGTAGAATGGACAAATACCATGTCCGTGCAATGGAATACTAAACATCAACAAAAATACACAAACTACAATTTTACACAACAATATGGGTGAACCTCACAACACAGCATTGATCAAAAAGAGACTAATACCAAAAAAATTACATACTATATAATTCCATGTATAATAAGCTCAAAAACAGGCTGTACTAATTCACAGTGTTAGAAGTCAGGAGACTGGTTACCCCTGAAGAGGAGAAGGGCAGTGAGTGAAAGATACACAAAGGGGTTTCTGGAGCAATATTCTATTTCTTGATGTGTATGCTGGCTACACTTATTTGTACACTTTTCTGTATTTGTGTTATACTTCTAAAACTTTACATAAAAATGAAACGTTTTGCTTCAAAAACTGATTTCTTTTTTCAAATTGAAATACCTAGTGGTTCCCTTCACACACGACATCTCTACAGATAAACAAACGCAGATCACTAAAAAGCTGTTTAGAACAAGTTTCCTTAGAAGTAAAAGAACAAATCCTAAGGCAAATAAAAGAAATGTAGGAGTCCCCACAGATGGGGAAGCCAGATTATCCCACCAACAGAACAGGCAACTCAGTGACCACCAGTTACTCAAAACCTCTAAGACCTACAGAGGTGGCTTAGTGGACCATGGACTTCAATGAGCTGACAGTGTTACAAGTCAGTGAGAAATGTTACCCGTATCTCAGGCTGTGATAGAGGTACTGTGTCCAGAACAGAACAGGTAATAATCTCATCCTTGCTAATGTGGTCACCCCACATTTAGAATAGTTTTTCAAAATTTATTGAGATTATTATTTAACAAGCTGAAGAGCATGCATATGGGGGTGGAAGTAGGGCAGCTCCCTCATCATAACACATAATTTAGGTTTGTTTAAACAAAGGGAAAAATTTCACAATTTCAAACATAGTACGACCACAGCTTTACAAGGCACTGAGCTCTTGATACTCAATAAGGCAAAAATCTCTTATGGTTAAAATTATCTTTGAAAATCTTTCAGGTTAGTCTCCAATATGATATCTCCCTATCCCTTTTCAATAAGTCTGACACTACTTATTTTTCATACAGGACTAGAGCATATTATCATCTTTTCAGTTAAGCACCAAAGTATCTGGATTATGTTGGAGATCATGTTCTTTAAAAATGCTTATCTTAAGTATTTAGAATCACACTCAGGCCAGAGACAGACTCACTACCATAAGCACATGTGAACTGAAACAACAGAGGTGGTAGCAGAGTCTCTCTCATTTCATGCTTCCTCTGGGATATGTGCTCACTGCTCATACAAGTTACGTTAGCTATTGACACATTACTCAACTTATCCCCCGCTTTTTCCTTGGTTGAGCTTTTACAGGTGAATCTGTGAAATTTAAATGACTGTATAAGACTCTCATCAAATCCAAAGGCTGTTACATACAAGAAAGATTTGACTTGTTCTGTACTGCTCCAAAAAAGTTACATAAACAAAAGAGACGTAGCATAAGAAAGAGCTTCTAAAAAGAGCTATCGGAGAGCAGCGTGCTAGAGGAAAGAGCTAGAGGTTATGATGGTTACTTGTAGAATGCTTTAAACCTTCTTCATTCATTCATATAAAGATGCACACACAATTGATAGTATCTGTCAAAGAAGGTCTTTGGAGTTATTGTAAAAAGACATCAACATCATAGCAGCAAGAAAATCTGGATTTAATTGGTTGTATCAAGTAAAGCTTGAGTTGTATGAATCTGTGTTCTCAAATTCTTATTAAAATTCCTGGTAGAGTATGATGAAATAGTGAGCTCTCCATTCCCATAAGGAGTCAAGCAAAGGCTAGATAGTCCTATCTCAAGGATGCTGTAAGATAACAAATGGGAATTGTGTGATCCTGAAGACCCCTTCCATCTCTCAAACCAACAGCTTCTAGAAATTCAAAGGTCCTTAGGTCTTTGAATCTACACCTAGAGAAACTTCTTGAACGAAGACATTTCTGCTATATCTGAAGAATGTTTTCATTAGCTCAGCATAATTCCACAGTGATTGTGCATCTCCAGGCAGGAAGTCCATGAGCCAAACACTTTTATTATACCTATACATCAGTTATTTCTTTTTTTTTTTTTTTTTTTTTCTCGGTACGCGGGCCTCTCACTGCTGTGGCCTCTCCCGCTGCGGAGCGCAGGCTCCGGACGCGCAGGCTCAGCGGCCATGGCTCACGGGCCCAGCCGCTCCGCGGCACGCGGGATCCTCCCGGACCGGGGCACGAACCCGTGTCCCCTGCATTGGCAGGCAGACTCTCAACCACTGCGCCACCAGGGAAGCCCCATCAGTTATTTCAGTGTCTTGCTGTGTAACCTAAAATTTCACTGATTTATAAACAAATTTAATAGAAAGGTCCTCCATCCCCAAAGTAAAAAAAATTATTCTGGTAGAGAGAAAAAGAAACCCTGAGAATTGTATATTGCAGTCTGATTGGGAACTTGCAAACATGGAAGGACCAACTGTATCACACCATTTAACACATGGAACTTGAGCATCAACAGATTTTGATATACAAAGGTCATGCCACAAGGAAGGTAGTTGGCTTGTGATAGACAATTCTCAACAAATCAGTCTCAATATAAGAGCACCACAATTCCAAGGGAAATTTTCAATTTTATCTCATAATCCAAGTTTTGATAATATTACTCATTCTTTTCAAGCAGAAAGAAAAATATTTAATCATCAAGGCATAAACTTCATTTGCTAGTTCATGTATCAACTAAATATTAATCACTCCATGTCATTTTTCATTCAGCTTTGTGAGGTAACCATAATCTCAGCAATTTTCTTTATATAAAAGACTTCAAAGGTTCATTTTTCATCATGGGATTAACCTAAAACTCATGAGGAAAAAAGTTCCAGATACCTAGATTATTTTTTAACAAAAGACAAATTTTAATTATTTTCAAATCTGCTGCCTACATCGTCACAGCATACTCTCTTTATAAGAATATGGAAATTTCCTTTTTCTATGGATCTAAGAGTGAGTTAAATGCATAAAAGTATATCCTTATGTAAATCTTCAGGATTAAATACACTGTAATCATAAAATGAAGTTTTATCAGGAAAATCAAATGTTAGTCTGAAATCAACAAAAATTACATCTTTAATTGAATTATCTATTTTGAAAGATTCCCAGTATGAAAGATTTTTAAAACATTAAACCATTAAAATTTAACAACACTGAAATACAATGTTTCAAAATAATTTTAAAGAAAACAGCTCATTTTTTCAAATCCTGTTTTCCATTAATTGTTTTCAAATGAAATTTTATAGTCCAAAGACCTGGATGCCAAGGTTTTAGAAGCTTGTGTGGTCCAAAGGAATGCAAAGCCTACAGCCAAAGAACGGAAGTGGCCAGGTCTCCAAAGAGAAGGACAAATAATTTTTTTAAAGAATTTATTTCATTATAAAACCCTAAAAAGTATTCTGCTGCAAAATGATTTTTTTAACAATTTATTTATTTATATATTTATTTTATTATTTTTTTTTGGCTGCGTTGGGTCTTCATTGCTGCATGAGGGCTTTCTCTAGTTGCAGCGAGCAGGGGCTACTCTTCATTGTGGTGCACGGGCTTCTCATCGCGGTGGCTCCTCTTGTTGCAGAGCACGGGCTTCAGTAGTTGTAGCACGCGGGCTCAGTAATTATCGCTAGCAGGCTCTAGAGCGCAGGCTCAGTAGTTGTGGTGCACAGGCTTAGCTGCTCTGCAGCATGTGGGATCTTCCCGGACGAGGACTCAAACCCGTGTCCCCTGCATTGGCAGGCGGATTCCTAACCACTGTGCCACCAGGGAAGCCCCCAAATGAAGTTTAATAAGAATTTGAGAATGCAAATTCATACAACTCAAGCTTTACTTAATATAACCAATTAAATCCAAACTTCCTTGCGGCTATGATGCTAGCATCTTTTACAATAACTCCAAAGAATGAATACCTGTGTCGGATCCTGCCAATTGTGTGTGCATCTTTATGTATATGAATGAATGAAGGTTTAAAGTATTCTACAAGTAACCGCCATATCCTCTAGCTCTCTACTCTAACACAAAGTTTTATGTTCCATCATTGAAGAAATTAAGACATAGAAAATTTTAATTTACATCAGAAGAGGTACTGTTGGCAGTGTTTCTAAAAGTAAGTTAACTTTAAGATAAACATGAAGACATCATCAACTTTACTCCCAACCACTGCTTGTAAAATGTATTTTCAGTATGGCAGTAATAGGAGTCGTGAAGAATTACCCATCTTTGATTTTCAAAAGTATTCAGTTACTACTGCCCACTACTGTTAGCTTTGTTTCTCCAACAGGGTCATTCCTCCAGAATGCTACAGATGGATCGCAGACATGGCTAAGAGAGAGAACACAGGAAGCACCGACAGGAAGTAGGAAAAGCTAAGCTCAAGGATCCCCTGCTCAGAGTTGACCTTCATGACAGTCAATCTAACGCTGATTCCCTGCCCTCACTGCCAGTATGACGCACGATTCGTTTATTCCACTGTTTGTTAATTTTTATTGGTCTCCTCCAACTAGAACATAAGCTCCATGATACAGAAACCTCACCGATCTTCTTCACTCTCATAGACCCGGTACCTAGGCCTACTTTTGGCATCCACTGTATATTTGTCATAGGAATAAAGATGACGAGAAACAGAAGAGTAACCAAAGAGGACAAAAAGACCTCCTGCTGTAACAGAGAAAACCATTTCATTTATACTAAAACAAAAGGTTTAATCATGTGACCCAGATCTTTTGATAAAGCTAAGGGCAGCCTGAGAAGAGTAGAAACACTGTGAGTTGCATGTCAAAGGCAATCTTTTATGCAACATCCATTAACAAATTACAGGAGAAAACCCCCCATCCTTGGAAGAGTAAAGCTTATATTCACTGAAGAGAGAAGACAGTATTTAACCAACGTAATAAATAAGTAAATTAAGTGGCATCTTAGAAGTGATACGAGATATGAGAGAGAAAAACCAAGTAGGGTGAGGAGGATGGACAATCCAGAGGGCTTATGTTTTGAACAGCTGGTCAGGTCATGCCTTAGTGAAAGGGTGCTATTTGAGCAAAGATTTGAGGAAGCAAGCCAGGGGCAGTGTGGAGAAAGGAGTCAGGTCTCCCAACAAACGGCTGTGCCTGTGGGCAAGCCTGCTGCAGTTCTTTGTAAAAGAAGTCAAAGCTCAGAAAAGGGACCCTTACAGGAGTGGGAGAGCCAGCTCACTTGTCAGGTCAAAAAAGCATATGGCAGATGTCCAGCCTCCCCAGGAACTCCTCACCCCACACCAAGGAAAATTTCACTCAACCTCTACAGCATTAGCTCAAATTCTACTCTTTTTCTGTCCTAATCATGTATAAAACTACTTTCTCTTTTAAATGAAAATATTTCCAGAGAGGTCCAAAGGGACCTACGGATGTTCCCCTCCAACCTGCTCATGAAGGAAGGCATACCAGGTATGACTGTGCATGGCCACATAAAGATAATCAATCCTACACCCACCCACCCACCCACCCCAAAATGAAACTATTCCATGGGAAATGTGTGAGGTTTAAAGTCACTAAGATTGGGTTGAAATCCAAACTCTACCACTTATGTAAAATGGAAATACCCTCAACCCTCACTGGAAAGTGAGAAGTTAATTACATATTCACAGGCATGCACATACACTGGCATATCAATCAAGCTACATGTATTTTCTCTCTTATTATCATACGCTTAAATTCTACAAAGGCAGAGCCATCTCTAACTTACATACTACTATAATCCCAGCATCTAGCACAGTTTTCTCCTTATAACAGATATACAAAAATCAGTGTCTGTTATTAATTACTGTCCTGTGTAATTCTTCAAAGCTGAGAGTTCAGGGGGCAAAGAGACTCCCCTGGGCCTGAAAAAGAATGTCATTTGGGGGCTTCCCTGGTGGCGCAGTGGTTGAGAATCCGCCTGCCGATGCAGGGGACACGGGTTCGTGCCCCGGTCCGGGAGGATCCCACATGCCGCAGAGCGGCTGGGCCCGTGAGCCATGGCCGCTGAGCCTGCGCGTCCGGAGCCTGCGCTCCGCAATGGGAGAGGCCACAACAGTGAGAGGCCCGCGTACCAAAAAAAAAAAAAAAAAAAGAATGTCATTTGTAAAAGAAGTCAAAGCTAGCAAAAGTTCCACAAATAGAAGTTTCAAAATGCTAGGCAAGTTTTTCATATACCGAAACTCTGGACAGGAGGAAACATTCTTCCCCAGTTTTCTCTATGAGCAAAATGCGGTCTGTAGACCAATGGGGTCCGCGAGCTGTTTTTTTTTCTGCAACAAAGTTAGTACAGAAATTAAGAGTAAGCATTTTAAAAACTCTTACAGCAATTTTTTATTGCTGCAAGATCCAAGCACATGATTTTGTATTTTATAAAAGCATCAACTTGCTATAGACAAGCAAATGAAACAATCTGGTCCTCCCCACTACAAATAGTTTGAGAAATCCTGTATATACTGGCCATCTGCCTGATGCCCAGTGCCTTAGGTAGGACTCATAATTAAGTGACACAGTTGACTGGTATTAATCAAAATGTTGACATATGAAAAGTAGGCCTCTACAGACAAGAAAAACTTCCACTTAAATATTATTTACACAAGAAAATGCAGGCCAAACTCCAAGAACAATTAGCAATTTATTAAAAACTTGTAGAAACCAATCTGCTAATAAATTGGGATGGAATTCCTTTGTTCTCAACACCTTACCTATGCTTCACGAGAATGAGAATATAGAGAGCAACAATAAAAACTACCTAGTTTTGGGCTTCCCTGCTGGCGCAGTGGTTGAGAATCCGCCTGCCGATGCAGGGTACACGGGTTCGTGCCCCGGTCTGGGAAGATCCCACATGCCGCGGAGCGGCTGGGCCCGTGAGCCATGGCCGCTGAGCCTGAGCGTCCGGAGCCTGTGCTCCACAACAGGAGAGGCCACAACAGTGAGGCCCACATACCACAAAAAAAAAAAAAAAAACTACCTAGTTTTGTCTAAAATTATGGTATCATTATACCATTATTATACTAATAGGTTATAAATATAGTGGGGGGAAAAGCTCCAAGCAGAAATGCCAACTGTGTAGCAGGCAGATAACACCAAAACACAAGGTGGACTCATAATTCACCTTATAAAAAAAGATGCCACGAATGATAGAAAAATTAAATGTTGAAATTTTTCTGAGTTATATCACAGTATCAGTTTTATACATTTACATATATTTATATATATTCACTTAGAAATACCTATTAACATAATACTACAAATGCTGAGATAACTGTGAGTCTACGTTGTCCAAGAAAAAACTTCAATCCTTATGTTTAAGTTGTATAAAGAAATATTTTAATTGAAAGAAAATTACTGACACCTACCTATGGTTACAGGGATTAAGTCTAATCCCCCCCCATCTTCCCTGGAAATCAACCCCAAACAAGAAAATTTTAAAAACAGTACCATAAACTGTGTTTAATGAAACCAGTAGACAATCTGCAGTTCGAAGCACAATGTAAAAGATAGAAAATGGATGGATAAGGAAGCAATGACTTCTCAGGGAGAAGGAAGGTGAAACCCAAGTGCTTTTAGATGGAGACAGCTCGCATGAAAAAAAGCCAGTCCACTTGGGACACAGTCTGGAGCCATCAGAGTCCATGAAAGTTACAAGAAGGCAGGGGCTGAAAATGGTGAGTAAAAATTATCTGAAAACATTTTTAAAGGATGGTGAAACTCCTACGTGCCCAGAACACCTCCGCTGTCAAGAGGCAACAAATATAACCTGTGGTGCCACTGAACCCTGAGTAGGGTGCAGATGCCAAGGCATCAGGCACAGAGAAAGGGCTGAATACAAAGGGCTACAGACTGCAGACAGGGACTGAGTGATGCAGGGTACACATGCCAACCTTACTACCCCACCCAACCCCACCCACAAGGCTAGCAGCCAGCCCTACAACCTCCAGCCCAGCCACTCCTCACAGGCTACTGGAAGAAAGTGCACCACCGAAATGGGTGACCCAGGAAACAGAGGGCCCAAGAGAGCAGAGGTGAGAAGGGGATTCCCCAAAACACAGTGACAGCAATGAATAAGATAGCCATGTCGGAGCTCAGAGAGCAGCCACCCCTAGCTGGATCCACACAAAGGGATCTAGGAATGAAGTTAACCTCGAAAAACCCAGAGTCCATAGAGTTTATGACAATTTTAACTCTATGGAAAACGGTAATTTTATACAACTAATAGAAGGAGAAAAAAGAAAACACGAGATTCGAAGCAAATAAAATACATTAACTGCAAGAAAACCAAAAATTTGTGTAGGATAGGAAGCAACCACTGTTATTGGCTCGAGTGAACAATACCTACGTGGTCACAGTGGCAAAAACACTGCATATAGATTTAACCCAAAATTCCAACAATTCTGGAAGATGAAAGGGAAGAAAACAAGAAGAAGCTATAAGAAAGTTACAACTTTCAACTAGCCTAATAGGATGTAAACAGATAATGTCTAAAATTGATTTATCAAGAGACAGCAGTAAATTCATATTAAAAGCACACTGCTATCCCATGATTTATAAATTCAGAATTATGGAGATAAATACCCAAAAAGGGCAGCTAAGTGGTTTAGAGTGGCTGCTTTTTGGAAGCAGTACGGGCAGGAGGATGACAACAGACCACTGGTTTTTGTTGATGGCCTTTTAGCACTATTGGACTCTTTAAAGTAGAAACTGGCAAACTACAGCCCTCTGGCCAAACACACCCATCACATATTTTTGTAAATGAAAGTTCGGTGGGACACGGTTTGCCAACTCCCACTATAAGCCATGTGTAAGAATCAATTTGATTTTAAAAATTTAGTGGTACAGAAGGCCAGCCCAATTGTACTCTCCAGAGGCAGCTCTTTCAGACATCTGTTTTGGTCTGTTTGAATGTTATCTCCTCTCTAAAGAATAAGCTTTTTTTTTTTTTTTTTTTTGTGGTATGCGGGCCTCTCACTGTTGTGGCCTCTCCCGTTGCGGAGCACAGGCTCCGGACGCACAGGCCCAGAGGCCATGGCTCACGGGCTCAGTCGCTCCGCGGCATGTGGGATCTTCCCGGACCAGGGCACGAACCCGTGTCTCCTGCATCGGCAGGCGGATTCTCAACCACTGCGCCACCAGGGAAGCCCCAAGAATAAGCATTTTAACGGTCTCAACTTTTTGACTTTCTGATATCATTGATGGCAACCGAGTTCATTTAGAGTCCCCAGACTTCCCCCATCCTCTTCTCTCCTAATGTAGTTATTCAAATTTACTTATTTCCTTTACTGGTTACTTTTATCTTTAATGAACAACAAGTTTCTATTTTCAATCCTGTTATCTAAAGACAGCATCTCTTCACTCCTCAGAGTAAAAGATGACATCGTAGTTCTTACTCTCTCTCCTGCCCTTTCACTTTCCATTTTTGTCAGCTTCACCTTTACATTATCAAAGTTGAAAACATTTACATTTTCTTCCGTAATGACAACCATACTTTGTCTATAATTTGATTCCAGAAACTGAAAGCTGAAAGACAGTATTGACATTTATGGCAACCAAGGAAATTATGTTCCCTGACAAATCAAATGGGAAATGACTATTCGTCAAACTTTACAGTGCTTATGCCATAACCTCTAAGCCATTCGAACAAGAATGTTCAAATATATTCTCCTTTATACAGTCTACCCTTTGCCCAAAATTATGTTGGGTTACTTCAATATGCAAGTTATAAAAGTTGACCTCAATATCAACAATATGTAATATCCCAATATAATTTTTTTTATTTTCTCTATATAGTGTATATAAATATTACATGTAAGTACTATATATGTATATGGTCACAGACATGCAAGTGGATCTAGTCACATTCAATAGCAACACAAATTATGTCCAATTTTTCATAGGCAAAAAATATCACTATGAGGATGAGCATGATTGCCTTTGATGACAAAGTAAAAACAGACTAATTTTTCTAGGAAAATTATAAATACCTGGTATGCAAAATATCAGGAGCAAGCCCTTCATACAGCTAAATACAATAAAGAAGGGTACTATTATTTTCCTATTGCTCCTACAACAAATTACCACAAACTTAGTGGCTTAAAACAACAAACTTATCTTACAGTTCTTCAGGTCCAATGTCTGATACAGGTCTTACTGGGCTAAAATCAAGGTGTCAGCAGAGGCAAATTCTTATCTGGCAGCTAGAATTCTTTAGAGCAAGACCTCCTTTCCTTCTGCAAAGCTAGGAACAGCCAGTCCAGTCTGACCACCTCTTTTACTTTCTTGTTCCACATATAAGGACCCGCGTGATTACATTGGGCCCACCAAGACAATGCAGGATAGTCTCCCTATCTTAAAGGTAACTGATTAGCAATCTTAATTCCATATGCTACCTTAACTTTCATCTGCCACAGGTGCATATACACAGGTTCTGAGGACTGGGAGGTAGACATCTTTGGGAGGCCATTATTTTACCTACCACAGGCATCAAGTATATAATATAGTGTCTTTTTTTAAAAGCGTGTCTTAATAGCTCTAATAATTATTCCAAATAAATTACAAGTAAAACTCAGTGTGTTAGAAGGCCTGCATCAGAGATGCGTCAGGAATGATAAGGGTTATAAATTAGGCTAAAGAAGCAACTAAAAGATGTATCTTCAGTGTTAATTTAGAAGACCAGCCTTCATGAAACTTTGGGTCACATTCAACTTTTGGCCTGACGTTCCAGAGAATTTTACCCAAGAAGAGCATTAGTTGTTAAACAATCCAAGAGATAACAAAAATATAAAATAGAGAGAAAATTTAGGATTGAAATAAAATTTTAAATAATTGGGCAATAATAATTCAAAGTAAGCCAAAAACTTATTAACCTAGGGCACAGAAGAACTAACCAAACAGAACAGATGCCAACTAACTAAAACCAATCAGATGTCTCCGGCTGACTACATCAGCCTTCCCATTTGACCTTCAGAGCCATGTTTACCAATGGAAAAGTATTTCCAACCAAACTGTCTCTCCTCTGTTTATTTATTTGGTCCTTTTGCGTTAGGGAAAGATTGTCTCCAGAGTGAATAACATGTCATAGACTTGGAAACCTTCTTCCACAATGAACATGAAGGTTTATCATCAAATCTTTTTTTTCCTATACAAGAATAAGCAAAGTTGTGACTCTTTATAACAATTTCATGAAGCATACTTTTCATTATTGTTCTCTAGAACTTTTTACAAGTCTTTCACATACTAAAAGGCAGAGTGCAAAACATAAAAGGCACAGCATAAAGCATAGTGGGAATATAAAGATTCTACTACAAAAGCAATGCCTTTTCATTATGTGTGACTACGAGGGGTTGACCAAAAAAAACAAAAAACAAAAAAAAACACACCCACTAAAATTCAAGACTATAAGTGAGTTTTATCAATGCGTCCATTATAAGATCTGGAACAAAGATGAAAACATGAATGAAGGCAGAAGAAAGAGAAAAAAGCAAAGGAAATGATACAAGCAACATGTGTTGAATTTGAGATGACTCTGGGTGATCCAGGTTAAGATATCTCACAGGCAGATTAACATATAGGAATGGAACTCAGAAAAGAGGTCAGGAGGTCAGGACTAGGACATACACATTTGTAAGTCAAATGTACAGAGGTAATACTTGGAGTAAGGAAAACAGGAAATACCTGGAGAACTAGAGGGAAAATTATGGAATGCATCAAAAACAGTGCTTATAGGAAAACTTTTAGCATTGAATGCATATATTACAAAGGAAGAAAGATCTAAAATAAATAATCTAAGCTTCTACTTTAGGAAACTAGAAAAAAGGAAAGCAAATTAAATCCAAAGCAGAAAAAAAATTAGAGACGTCAATAAAATTGACAATAAGAAATCAACAGGGTAAAATCAACGAAACTAAGCTGGTTCCTTAAAAAGACAAAATCGAGGGCTTCCCTGGTGGCGCAGTGGTTGAGAGTCCGCCTGCCGATGCAGGGGACACGGGTTCGTGCCCCGATCCGGGAAGATCCCACATGCCGCGGAGCGGCTGGGCCCGTGAGCCATGGCCGCTGAGCCTGCGTGTCCGGAGCCTGTGCTCCGCGATGTGAGAGGCCACAACAGTGAGAGGCCCGCGTACCACAAAAAAAAAAAAAAAAAAAGACAAAATCGAGAAGTCTCTAGCCATGTTATCTAAGAAAAAGAGGATTCAAATGATGAATATCAGAAATGAAAGAGGGGATATCACTATAGCCCCCATGGACATTATGGATAATATAATACTACAAACAACTCTATACTCACAAATGTGATAACCTAGATGAAATGGACCAATTCCCTGAAAGACACAATTTGTCAAACCAAACACACAAGGAGATAATCTGAATAGGCCTATATCTATTATATAAGTTACATCAATAATGAATAAACCTTCCAAAACAGAAAGCACAAGGCTCAGATAGTTTCACTGGTTAATTCTACCAAAGATTTAAGGAGGAAATTATACAAATTCTCCACAATCTTTGTCAGAGGATAGAAGCACAGATATTCCTTGTAAGCTGACTTAATATTGTCAAGATTTTAGTTCTTGCCAACTTGATCTATAGAGACAATGCAATCTATACCAATAAAAATCCCAGCAACTTATTTTGTGGATATTGACAAACTGATTCTAAAGTTTATATAGCGGGGCAAAGGACCCAGAATAGCCAACACAAGAGTGAAAGAGAAGGACAAAGTTGGAGGACTGACATTACCCAACTTCAAGACTTACTATAAAGCTATGTTAATCAAGACAGTATGGTATGGGCAAAAGAAGAGACAAAAGATCAATGTGACAGAATAGAGAAAACAGACCCACATAAATACAGTCAACTGATCTTGGACAAAGGAGCAATGGCAATACAATGGAGCAAAGACAGTCTTTTCAACAAACAATGCTAGAACAGCTGGATACGCACATACAAAAGAAAATTAATCTAGACAGACCTTTTACCCTTCACAAATATTAACTCAATGCACCACAGACCTAAATGTAAAATGCAAAACTACAAAACTCCTATAAGGTAACAGAGGAGAAAACCTAAATGACCTTGGGTACGGTAATGATTTTTTAAGATACAACACCCGAAGCAAGATCCATGAAAAAAATAATCAATAAACTGAACCTCATTAGAATTAGAAAATTTCTAATTCTCTTGACATTGTCTTTTTGCAGAGCAGAAGACAAATCACAGACTGGAAGAAGATATTTTTAGGAGACACATCTGACAAAGGAATTACACAAAATACACAAAGAACTCAAACTCAACAAGATAAAAAAAACCTTATTTTAGAATGGGCCAAAGACCTTAACAGATACCTCACCAAAGAAGATATACAGATGGCCAAAAAGTATATGATAAAAGGCTCTACATCATATATCATGAAAATGCAGATTTAAACAATGAGATACTATTACACACACCAAAAGCTAGAACACTGACAACACCAAATTCAGATGAGGATGTGGAGCAACAGACACTCTCACTCATTGCTGGTGAGGATGCAAAATGGTACAGCCGCTTTGGAAGATAGTTTGGTGGTTTCCTACAAAACTAAACATACTTTTACTATATAATCCAGCAATCATGCTCCTTGGTATTTACCCTAAGGAGTTGAGAACTTACATCCACATGAAAACCGGCACATGGATGTTTATGGCAACTTTATTTACAATTGCCAAAACTTGGAAGCCACCAAGATGTCCTTCACTAGGCAAATGGATAAATAAATCAGACAACAGAATACTATTCAGCAGTAAAAAGCTATAAAGTCATAACAAGACATGGAGGAAACTTAAATGTATACAGTGGACCTCTGAACGACATGGGTATGAACTGCAAGGGTCCACTGATATGCAGAATTTTTTCAGTAGTAAATATGACCTACGATTGGTTGGATCCATGGATGTGTATACAGAGGGCTAGCTAGAGATTACACATGGATTTTCAACTCTAAAGCTTGGTAAGAAATATGCCCACCCATATATCCAGAGAAAACCATAATTTGAAAAGATACATGTACCCTGATGTTCATTGCAGCCCTATTTACAATAGCCAGGACGTGGAAGCAACCTAAGTGTCCATCGACAGAGGAATGGATAAAGGAGATGTGATACAAATATACAGTGGAGTACTACTCAGCCATAAAAAAGAATGAAATAATGCCATTTGCAGCAACATGGGTAGACCTAGACATTGTCATACTGAGTGAAGTAAGTCAGACAGAGAAAGACAAATATATGATATCACTTATATGCAGAATCTAAAAAATGCTACAAATGAACTTATTTACAAAACAGAAATAGATGTAAAAAAAAATGTAGAAAACAACAATCTTATGGGTACCTGGGGGAAAGGAGGGGAGGGATAAACTGGGATTGACATATACACACTACTATATATAAAATAGATAACTAAGAAGGACCTACTGTATAGCACAGGGAACTCTACTCAATACTCTGTAATGACCTATATAGGAAAAGAATCTAAAAAAGAATGGATATATGTATGTGTGTAACTAATTCACCTTTCTGTACAGCAGAAACTAACACAACATTATAAATCAACAATACTCCAATAAACATTTTAAAAGGAAAGAAAGACGCCCATCAACAGCAATGCTAAACCTCATTTATCCCAAAATTTCTATTATACTTCCTTGCAATACAGACTTAGTATGAGTACATATGTAAGGTTACTAGTTAGAGATCACAGACTGTTTCACAAAGGAGACAGACAAATTACTTCATTTTGTAGATGAGGAGACTGAGGCCCAGATTAGTCTAACATACTCCCTGAGGTCACAACCTTGGCCAGTGGCAGAGTCAAGATCATAGCACAATTTTCCTGAGTCTTGGTCTAGTGAGTTGGCAGTCAACGATCTGTGTAAATAGAGGAGGCCACAGGCATGGATAACTGGAATGGTTTTAATTTTTCATTCACTGGTTGAGGAATGTGGCCCTTTCTTCCAACATAAGAAAATCTGCCATGGGGTTTGGGGCCACAGCCCTGAACCAGATGACACAGAAGAACCATGCCAGGAATAAAATCCTTGTTCCTCTGGCAGAGCCCTTGCAGACCTTTCAACAGGAGCCAAACAGCTGTATGGTGGGGCTTTCCATGCGGGTCTCCACCTTTCATAAGGTCGATAGCCACAGCCTATTCTTCAAGCCTGTACCAACCTTTCACAAGTTTTATAATATATATACATATATATTTTTTAATCATTTTTTAAAACCCAAAAGTGGAGACATTTTGCACTTTCTAAAGAATTTTAAAAGCCTAGATTAAAGAACAACATCAAAAAATAAAGAAAATCATAGCCATAAACACGATTAATGCACTGTGGGGCTCTAAGGAGCCATTCCCCCCCAAATTCCTAACACTTTTAAATCAATACACAGTTTCTCTGCAGTCTTCTTCATGAGAGCAATGGGTTTGCTAAAACTGATACATCAAATATTTACATATATACAGAAAATACATACATCAAATATTTACGTATGCCAAAGTTCCTATTAAGCACAAGGCTTTTAAACTAATGCCCAATAAACATCATGAAGAATGAGGTAAAAGGGAGCAAGCTGGAAGATACTGATTAGTTCCTGGAGGGCCTCATTTCAAGTCGTCCTGTATGTACTCAATAATGAGCACAGGAGACACATTCTTACTACTCCAGTTCTCCGACATTCACATGTCTTACAGAAAACTATTATCAGGAAATACAGCCAAAGGAATCAGCTCTGCTAATGAGTCCAAATTCTCAGAAGCTTTTTGCCTTAAGTTCTTCAGAATGGATTTCAGCAGAGCCAATATGTGCTTGTAAAGAAAGTTCCTTTGAAACAAGAATCAATCTTTAACTGTGGAAATAAAAATATCCTTTCATAATAAGTCCTTTTATACAATTCATTCCCATTCCCTATCATGTCAAGCAGGAAAACCTGCATTCTTCAATACCTTAGACAAGTGGATCAAAAGTTTGCCTGTAATGACACTTATAGGGAGAGTGGCAAGCATTTAGTTACACCCCAGCTGACAAGAATTTTATTTGCTTTATGTATCTGCAGGCCACAACTTCTGCAGCTCCTTTTGTACATGCAGACACAACAGAGACTCCCAGATGAAAATGATATAGGTACTTCTCCATTACTTTAAAAATTCTAGCACCTGAGAACAAGCAGCTGATGCTTTATTCCATATTCAGTTTTATCAGCCCAGATATTTTCTGCCTTGTCATCTACTTCTGAGATTTGAATAAAGAACGGAGAATTCAGAGATGTAATGTACAGCATGGTGACTATAGGTAATAACACTGTATTGCATATTTGCAAGTTATAAGATTAGACCTTAGAAGTTCTCATCACAAGGAAAAAAATTTTTGTAACTATGGTGGTAGATGTTAATTAAATCACAAGGAAAAAAATTTTTGTAACTATGGTGGTAGATGTTAATTAAACATTGTGATTTCACAATACATACAAATATTGAATCACTATGTTGTATACCTGAAACGGATATGTCAATTATATCTCAAAAAAAGAATGGAGATTCTTAGAGGAAAAATCTGTTGGTATGATAAACCAGTGAGCAAGTTTTAGGACAGTAATGAGGTTAGAATATATCAAAGCAACAATATTAGCCTCAGATTATGAATCAAAAATCCTATCCAATTAAGGTCCCTATTTTTTGAACATGAGTCTATTTGCTGTCATGTTTGAGTGCAAAAAAATCTTTTTTCATTTCTCATCTGCTGTTCATGACTTGTACACTTAAAAATGTGTTTCACAACTTTAGCTAATACATACATGCCAAAAACACTTTTCTAAAGGCATCATTTCATTCTAGAAAACATATAACTATATAAGACAGCTAACAGGAGAACTGGTAAATGTCTAAGAACCAAACTAATACATTATTACTATAATTTTTAAAGCAGTTGCTATCTACTGTGTGTGACACATTGTAGTAGCTGCTTTACACATAACGAGATTAATCTTCACTATAACCTTTACAGGTAAGCATTACTAACACTTTTATACTGACAAGAAAACAAGGCTCAGAGAGGTAGCATACCTCATAGAAGGTCCAAGAGCTTATAAGTGAAGGAACCACACCTAAAACTGACAAGTCCAGGTCTAACCCAACATTTCAAGTATATTACACCCTACCCATCTACATTCAGTCTTATGCTTATATTTTTAAATCAGAACAAACTAATGAAATAATTTCCTTCATTTGGTAAAATGAGTAGACCTATTAGAAGAACAGGGATGAGTTTAGCTTCCAGAAGTACATTTGACCTTAGCACTTCTATCTCACAGTGTGAGTGTAAATTCAGCAAATACCTTTAAGTACTGACATTGCAACCAAGGACAGGGGTGATATTGTCACCAAAACAGTACTAAAATTCAGTAGAAGGATACAGAGCTCAGGATAAGCTGGGAAACGTCAGGAAATGAGTGAAATCATGATAGGATAGTGGGATAGCACAAGAGGCAAAGATAGGCTAAAGGGGATGTGTGAGCCCACATGTAGCACCAGGCTGGGGAAAGGTTCTGAGGTTACAGCTCAGATTAAGCTCATTCCACCTACTCAAAATGGTAAATTGAGATGAAGAATTACTAAGATGTGGAATATATAAAGTAACTATTTGCTTACTTTTGGTGCTTAGATAACGGAGAAAAAGCAGCATAGCTCTGCTTCTTCGTGGTACTTAATGATTTTGAGGTATGAATGTAACTCTGATAATGCAACCTAGGAATTTACAAGGACCTGCTGTATAGCACAGGGAACTCTGCTCAATATTCTGTAATAACCTAAACAGGAAAAGAATTTGAAAAAAAAAAAAATATATATATATATATATATATATATAACTAAATCACTTCACTGTACACCTGAAACACAACATTGTAAATCAACTATAGTCCAACATAATAAAAAAAAATTTTTTTAAGCAAATAATTTGAAAAAAAAATTTTTTTACATAAAATATTGGTACTAGAGCAGCAGTTCTAACAAACTTGTGGGAGTCCCCCAGACCTTTTCAGGGGAGCCAGGAGGTCATAGCTACTTCCAAAATAATTCTATGATGTTATTTGCCTTATTTACTGTGTTGCCCTTGGGATTGATGGATAAAGAGGCACCAAACCTTATGAATAGTCATTTTATTTTTACCACCACTCATTCTCAGTTTAAAAAAAAGAAAAAAAGGAGTTTCACTCAAGGTCTTTGAGGATGCAATAAGTATTATAAATGTTATTAAATCTCAACTTCTGAATATACATCTCTAATATTTTGTGTGCCAAAACAGAAAATATGCATAAAGTACTTCTGATATCTAATGACTCTCTTAAGGAAAAGAACTTGTGCAATCAAGCTGCAAGCTGACCTAGCTGTTATCATGCAACAGTATTTTCATTTGAAAGAATGATAGACAAACTGGATTTTCAGACTTCAGTATTTGGAAGACACTTTCTAGAAAATAAAGGAAGCTTGTCACTTCAAGGAAGACAAACAGCACTTGTAATCAATAATAAAATTCCAGCTGTTGGATGAAAATTAGAATTTTGGATAACGTGTATCGACCACAGTGAACTTGACAGCTTCCCAATACTTAAAGATCTTTGTGATAAGATTGGTGGTGATATTAATGAACATGATAATTCTGATATCATGAGATATGTTAACATTTGGAAGAGCTGCATAACATCTACCAATATTTTCCAAGGGACAACGTATAATGTTATAAAACCACGTTATGAGGAAAACAGTCCATTCAAAATGCAAGATAGACCAATGGATTTTAATTTAACACAGTATTAAAAGCTCATTGATATGGGGGCTTCCCTGGTGGCGCAGTGGTTGGGAGTCTGCCTGCCGATGCAGGGGACACGGGTTCGTGCCCCGGTCTGGGAAGATCCCACGTGCCGCGGAGCGGCTGGGCCCGTGAGCCATGGCCGCTGAGCCTGCGCGTCCGGAGCCTGTGCTCCGCAACGGGAGAGGCCACAACAGTGAGAGGCCCGCGGACCGCCCCCCCCCCAAAAAAAAAAAAAAAGTTCATTGATATGGTTTCAGTTTCCTCCTTGCAAAAAGTCCTTTAAGCTACCACTTGTCAAGTTTTGGTTACAATATCAAAAAATATACACAATTTACAACTACAAATCTATGTGAGATTTTCTTCATAAACATGAACCAAAAGAACATATGAAAACAAATTCAACACAGAAAGAGATCTGAGAGCCCACCTGTCTTCCATTAAGTTACACATTAAAGATATATGTGAAAAGGTAAAACAGTACTTTCCTCACAAGTTTTTTGTTTTAAAAGAGTTACTTCTCAGAAAAGTGTTTTTTAACCATGAAACAGGTTCATTTATGAATTTTTAAAATATGTAAGATATCTCAGTTCTAGTGTCTAATCAGAATATTGATAAATATAAACCACAGATTTAAGCTCATTGACATCAAGGATTTAAAAGACAAAAGAGGTTCTGAGACCAAATGTTTGAACCCCCCTGTAGCACAGTGATGCATTCCAAATGGAGATTGAGGAAAGGGCACCTGGCTGGCACGGCTCATTCAGTCTCTAGTAATGAAGTACTTGGTTTGAGTATTAAATGTTTTATTTAGAGATCTTTTAAGAGAAAGCAAACTGCAGCTAGAGTTCACTGCTATGGACTAGGGAGACTTCAAGGGCTTCAACAGAAGCATCTTCTTGACACTCCTTCCAGGTATTCTTGTTCAACAGGTGAGGAATAAGCAAGGCGGAATGGAAAAATCACCAGCACCAGAGTAGTGGCTGTTGGAATAGCTAAGTACTCTCACCTGGTGTGAATCACG
The DNA here is from genome assembly GCF_026419965.1 of Kogia breviceps. NCBI lineage: Eukaryota > Metazoa > Chordata > Mammalia > Artiodactyla > Physeteridae > Kogia > Kogia breviceps. The sequence goes on along the minus strand of NC_081311.1, from coordinate 170,899,116 downwards.
TCACTGGATAACCTTCCCTGGGACATTCTCTTGGGGGTGAGATGAGGAAAGGAGAAGGATACAAACACATTCCTAAGATACAACTTAATACAAAAGTATGACTGAAGAGAAACAGTGCTGAAAGGTCCTTGGAACTACCAGTTCTTCCTCAGAAGGATAACCGCTAACTACCAGCCTGACTTAAAACAAGTCCTGACCTGAAGCAACAGCAGGCCAATTAGCTGGCAGCGCTCCCTGGGCAAAGCATCAACAATCACTCAGCCACAAGAGAGTATGCAGGCTATGGGAAGGAAGGAAATTAGGGTTTAAACTCATACTGGATTGCTCCCAAAGTCCTATGACAATCTGACAATTAATGGCTTCATTTATGACATATCCCACAATGGAACACTGCATGTTTTATAAATTCATTCATTCCTGCTTTAAAATTAAAGTTACATAGAATTAAGAACAAGCTAGGGCTTCCCTGGTGGCGCAGTGGTTGAGAGTCCGCCTGCCGATGCAGGGGACGCGGGTTCGTGCCCTGGTCCGGGAAGATCCCACATGCCGCGGAGCGGCTGGGCCCGTGAGCCGTGGCCTGCGCTCCGCAACGGGAGAGGCCACGACAGTGAGAAGCCCGCGGACCGCCCGAAAAAAAAAAAAAAAAAAAAAAGAACAAGCTAGATTTTGGTAGCACTTTTCTTAAGGAGTTATGAAACATCATACAATTGCTATTACTAGCAGGAATTTATAAGTTATGTTCCTAAAAGAAAATAAGGACAAAAATTTCACAGAGAGGGAGGGAAAAAAAACTGAACACAAAAAGCAGCAACTTATTTAAGGGATCAAATTTTATTATTGGAGTAGTCACTTCAGAAATACACTTCTGTAACTTTACAGAGTGCAAATCAACTAGTCGTTGATTAACTAGACATTGGCTTGATCCACTAATGATTTATTATATATCATCTGAACCCCTTCCACAGACAGTATTGTCCTAACAGTAAATTAGCAGCTTTTTAAAAAAGCACACATTTCTATATCTTATTTATCTTCGTACTCCTCTCCAACTTTGCATATAAGATGACCAACAATAAGTATTCCATAAAATAACTTTATCTGTTTTAAATGTTTAATGGCTGCAGATGGGAGGTAAAGACATTTCTCTTTAGGAGACTTGGAAGTATCTGCTTGTTGCTTTCCTGAAAAACTTGCAAAGACCAGTTAGGAGATGGTTAATTACTGTAATAAACATGGTTGAAATGAGAACTATTGATTGAAGGAGAAAACCTTCAGACCAAGGGAGACAACACAGGGGATGGAAATTTATAATTGAGAAGGTCCAATACTCAATAAACATTTGTTGAATGCCATCTTTCCTAGGGGAAAAGATGAAAAGAAGTCCATTATCTAGAAACCTCACTGGGAGCTATCAGCAAGCACTTCACACCTCTTCAGCATGCTAGGACCTTTACGGTTGGAGATGAGTTATCCATAGGGCTTTTTCAAGTAGAACCACAGAGCTCTGAGGTCCCCACATAGAGAGAAAACAGGTTTAGCTCAGAGTCTTCCAATCTTAGAAAGAGAATGGCATTAATGCCAGAAACATATTAAGCAGTAACAGTTGCCAGTTTATGCTTAGTGTGAATGGGAACTTTGGCTTGGACCTAGGTAGTTGTATTGGAATCTGCTTCATAAGTAGTACCCACTGTTTATAAAGACAGATTAATGTTACTTTAATGCTATTAAACGATGTATGAAAGTATTTAAAGATGATGATCAAATGGTCTCAATGCCACTATCCACATACAGGGAAGTCTAGACCATGGTGCAAACCCAGCCTGACTTACAGAAGTGTTTCCTTTGACATGTGCAGTAATTTAAAGGTGAGAAATTTTGCGAGGAAATCTGGTTTTCCAGCTCCTGTTGGAAAAAAGAAATCATACAACCTGTCAAAATTGGGCCTGCATTCTACTGTGAAGCAATGAGCTGGATCTGACCCATGATTCTACACACACACACACACACACACACACACACACACACACACTCTACTTGGCCAGTCTCCACGACTCCTTATTGCCTTCACACAGCCCACCTCATTCATTTGATTTCCTGGTCCACCTCCACTGGTGGTTAAGCTAAAAATCCCTGGCCTGGCATTTCATACAGAGTATTCTAAGGGGATCCCTCTCACAGGTGCCAGTTACCTAAAGTGCAGGCTGAGAATACAAAAACAAAAAAACACAACTTCTTTAGGGCTATCTCTGTGAGCCAAACATGATTATAATAGAAAACAATTGTCCAGTTTTGTCAAAATTACTAGGTTTCTACCAACGAAGTAACAGAAAGCTAAAATCACTACTATTGATCACTTTTTAGGTCAGGAACATTTGATAACTCAATAAAGCAGTCACATGTCTAAGACTGCAAATTGAGGAATTAGCATTTTCTGAGATCAGCATCTCTCCATGATGTTACAGCCAGAGAATGCTGAAACACCTGGAATGGTCTGATAGCTAGCCTGGCTTCTTAAACTTTCAAAGACATAGATATTTGTTATATACACCCCCAAAGAAATGGAACCAAGATAGCATTTTAATATCTGTAAGCTTTTAAATGCCTGTAAAGATCATGAGGATTGATTGGGTCCTTAACTATTTCTTTGCATAAGTTATTAGGAAGGAATAAAATACTTATAGACACACTGGTGATAGCAGGTTGCACCCTGGAAATAAAAGTTGGGATCCTTAAATATGATGACTTTTGTTGGATCCTGGAGACAAAAGAAGCTGACATAATGCAAAAGAATAAAAATTTAAAACTCTTGTGAGCTCTGACCATAATTTCTACAAACCTATTTAATGATGAAAATGGCATCTATTAGGTAACCTGTGTTAAGTTCACCAAATCGTTGAATGCATAGTCTGGAGGTTATGCAACATCTTTCCTTTTACCATTCCTCAGCTTTGAAGTAACAAAAAAAAAAAAAAAATCACTAATTTTCACAAGAGGCTTTTCTGGCTTGCATGGTAGCTGCCAACAAGGACACTCTTTCGTAGAACTTTTTATTTAGGCTGCTTAGTTACTAAGACCAGAGATGTTTTTGAAACTTAGGGGCAATGATTAATAATCCTTTTTATGTTCTTTAAACTGCAGAATCCAATAAAGTAGGAAGTTTATACCTATGGGAATGTTAAAGAAAACATATAAATCAACTCCACACCTAATACTCAATCCTACACTTACTATGTAAAGCAACTCTAGCTGGCCTGCTCTCTTCTGCAATAGTGTGACTTAAATGATTTTAGGGTAGTCTTTAACTTTTAGTCTTCAAGTTGTCTTTGAATAAAGGTCAAAATATAAAATTCTAACATATCCCAAATGCAAAAATGGAAAATTAATGCCATCTAACAATCAGAAAAATTATCTTCCATAGTACAGCACTTTGTAATAGTTGCACATTTGTCTTTATTTGCTCAACAGGTTTGGATCATGTTTCAGTCATCACTGTACCATTCACGGCTTCTAGCACAGGGCTTGGCGCATAGAGGTGTCAGTAAATGCTTCAACACCCAAAAACTATGGAAAATACAAAAATTAACTGTATATGTATATACACTATCAAAAAAGCTCTTTTTTAATTTTTAAAAATTAAGAATTTTGTACAGCTCCTTGACTGTTACTAGCATGCAACCACGGCTTAGCAAAGTCTATCATCAAAATAATGTAATGGCAAAAAATTATGATCAGAGATATCACTTAAATAGTGAAGAAGTGTTTGTTTATTTTGCTCTTTGCTTTAAGTATGATCACCAAATATTCCTATGAAAGGGAGTGATCATGCTTTCATTTGTTTTACATAATTACGTGACAATATATGGCCTATAAAAACCAGGCTTTTAAAAAATTTAAACACACAGCCTTCATAAAGCTATCAACACAGTTCCAATTTTCTTTATTGTGCTTTGGTTTCTCCAGAAGAAACCAAATTATAGTTCTCCTAAGTAGGGACACAAAGGTTACGAGTGAAATAATAAACACCTGGAGTGTTTCTGCTCTACTCCTAGCAAGAGAAGTGACCAAGGAGTAACTAGAATGGAATTTGTGGCTCAAACAGTGCCATATAAACTCAGTCTGTGACAATCACTTGACCCTGGTAGCCAAGAAGCAGCAGCTCTAAAATTATTAATAAGACTAGAGCACTCACTCTGGGTATCCAGACATCATTATCGTACCCTGGACGGTCCAGGCTGTGCGCTCAGAAATGTGCTAGAACACAAAGGCACAGATGGCAGTGAGAAAACATGGGAGCCCCTACCATCTACATTGTTTAAAGCTTATCAACTCTCAACAAGAGAAGGTGGTACGTGAAGGCTAGGTATTTGCCCTCACTATTTGCATAAGCCTCTCCGGTCTGCCTCAATGAAAGACTCTACAAAATAACACTTCGCGTGTTGAAAGGCAAGTCACGCTGAAAAACCATACATGGATCATAAAATTGGAAACATGGACAGTGCTTCTGGAGAGCAACCCAGAAAGAGGAAATTTGAGTCAATAGTCCACTTCTGTCAAGACTGATTTGAGTACTGGAAGGGGCCACTTAACATTTCTAGGTGTTTCCTCATTTATGAGTGACTGGCCTAAGATCTCTTCAGTCCTAAAAGAGTAAGACTCTAAACAATGAGCTGAGATTTTTAAAAAATTTAAAAAAAAAAAAAAAACTAACACAAAGTACTGTACCAGGAACAAATTTGAAATAAAATTGCTCATACTTAATACTTTACCATCTGAACTCTCAATATATCCATGTTCAAGGCCTTCTACCCTCTTTGTCACCTGGAAGCCTGGTTAACCATGCCAGGCCCAATTCAAATGTCATTTCCTCTGCGGTACCATGGTAGGTTGATTATAAAAATGACCCAAATTACACTCCTACTCCCACCCCCAAGAGACACCACCTTTGTTGTGCAACTCTGCAGCACTTCTCCTCAAAAGGCAGAGCCTATTTCCATTCCCTTTGAATACTGGCTGGTTTTGTGAGTTGCTTTGGCCAACTGATCATATGCCAGCTCTGAGCCTAGACCTCCAATGGTCTTGTGTACTTCTGCTTGCTCCCTGGAAGGTTGCCTTGCTGTGAGAAAAAGCCCAGACTAGCCTGCTGACAGAGAAGAAACCACCAGAGATAAATCTGCCCAGTTAAATCTGTTTTAGACCAGCTTACCACCAGCTGACCCCCAAATACTTGAAAGGGCCCAGTGAATACAAGCAGAAACACATTCCCAAACTGTGGCTGACCATAGACACAGGAGTAAACATACTCAAAACCAGGAAATCCCAGCTGGCCCAAAGTCTGGTAGACAATACTTAATGCTCATTGTTTTAGGCTACCGAGTTTTATGGTGCTTTGTTCTGCACTGTTACCTAACATACAAACACACACACACACACACACACATATATATACACACACACGTGTGTATATGTGTGTGTGTATATATACAAATTCATGTGACACACACATATATATTTATATAAATTCATGTGACACACACACACACACACACACATATATATATGTATATATGGACCTTCAAGTCTCCATAACAGATTTCACCAAATCTTCTGTGTCCCCAGAGTACATGTTAACATGATGTTCATCACATAATAGTTAAGCATAGGCATATCCTGGGTCATGATCTTCTCAAAGACTACTTCATAATCATCTTTGTATCTTCCAGCTTCTAATATGTTGCATATAGATGCTTGATACATGTTGAATAAAAATGAACAAGTAAAGTAATAACTTCAGAAAATATAAGAAAAGGGTGCTTAAAACTTCTGCAAGGTGAAGTGACTTTTCCACTTGGGAAGCAACAAAGGCACAATGCAGCTGGGAATACAGGCAAGGAGGCCCATCTTGTGGGGAACAGACAACCAGTTAGGAGAGAGGGGCAGGGCTCCGAATGAGAAGAAAAAGGAAGGTATTTCCAACATGGAAATCTAGGCAGTATGATTACATGACTTCAGAAAGAAGTGAGAGTTGACTGAACTGGGCAGTCCACAGCCTTGAATGTAAAAGTGTTGCTTAAAAGCAGAGTTCTCCAAGAGGAGTGACATTGATACCTGAACAAGGAATTTAGCTACAGAACTAAAGAAAGAACCAACAGTAAGAAAATCCATATTTCCAGCAAATGAAATGATAATACGTCTCTAAAGTCATGAGAGTTCTCTTCTACTCCCAGATAAGAACTGGTTACTGTGGGGGTAAGGAAGGGGGGGATAAATTGGAAGACTGGTATTGATACATACACACTACTATGTATAAAACAGATCATTGATAAGGACCTACTGTACTGCACAAGGAACTCTACTCAATACTCTGCAATGACCTATATGGGAAAAGAATCTAAAAAAGAGTGGATATATATATATGGATAACAGATCCACTTTGCTATACACCTGAAACTAACACATCATTGTAAGTCAACTATACCCCCAATAAAACTTTTAAAAAGAGCAAAGGCAATAACTATTTCAGGGAGAGAAGGTATGTTGCTCGCTTTGGAGCTGCTATTCCACTGTAGTATATTTCAGATCTATTTGTGTGAGAGAGGTCTCTAAGAATTCTGCTCTGAATGTACTGGATTATCTTCTCAGCCCACTAGGAACTATGAAAAAATATACTATTTCAGAAATTAGTTTCTTTAGTGAATAAACCAAAAAAAAAAAATTCATGTGACACACTTTACTCCAATATTTGCTGTACTGCGGTGGTCTGGAACTGAACCCACCATATCTCTGAGCTATGTCTGTATAGAGTTTAACATTTTTGTTTAGTTTTACAAGTTTTTTTGAACTTTACATAAATATACAGTTTTTTGTTTGAGTGCTTTTGTTCAAAAATGTTTGTGAGATTCATCCATGTCATTGCGTTAGGCTGTAGTTTGCTCATTTTCACGGTGGTATGAAATTGCCTCATTAATAAAACAGATGTGGGGCTTCCCTGGTGGTGCAGTGGTTAGGAATCCTCCTGCCAATGTAGGGGACACGGCTTTGAGCCCTGGTCTGGGAAGATCCCACATGCCACGGAGCAACTAAGCCCGTGTGCCACAACTAATGAGCCCACGTGCTGCAACTACTGAAGCCCACGCACCTAGAGCCCATGCTCTGCAACAAGAGAAGCCACTGCAATGAGAAGCCCACGCACTGCAATGAAAGAGTAGCCCCTGCTTGCCGCAACTAGGAAATAAATAAATAAATAAATGACAAAATACACAACGAAACAAACTTAAACAAGAAAAAATACAACAGATGTTAGTTACCCATTCTCTTCATGATCATTTGCATTGTTTCCAGTTTGGGGCTATTATGGGCAAAATTGTAGTGAACATTTTTACACATGTATCCCAGTGTATGTGTGTACTACTTTCCTTAATACATGACTGGATCGGAAGGTTATACTCATTTTCAACTTCACCAAATAAGTTTGACAAATTAGTTTTGACAATTCATATTTCCATCATCAAGAGTTCTGTTTCCTCCACAACCTACTCTACACTTTATTAGAGTTACTGCTTTTGCTATTTGGATGAACGTGTAGTAGCATCTCATTGTAGTTTTAATTTCTATTTCCTTGAAAATCAATAGATTTGAGCACTTGTCATATGTATTCTGGCAATCATTTTCTGTGAAGTTGTTTTACTCAATGTTTTCTATTGGGTTGTCAGGTTTGTTTTTTTTAAGGCATGCATTATATATTCTAGATATCTGTCCCTTGTTGGTTATTGTTGTGTTACCAATATATGCTCCCACTTTGTGGCTTGCTTATATTTTATGATGAGAAGTTTGCTTTAAATTTATTTTTTCTAGGTAGTTTATATGTTGTGTTTTATTTGGAAATTATATTTTCAATCCTTGTTTTTCTAATTAAAGTAAATCCAAAATTTTTTGTTAAGTCACATGAAATAGAACTGGAAGAAAAATTGCCAAATTGTATTGTCTCTAACTCAGAGTTCTACACTATCAACATATGCAATATCCAATTGTAATTTGAAGACACAATTTTGAAAGATAAATTTTTAAGCGTCGCAATTTTTAGAACTCTAAGAACAACAGGGATAGAATTACAGTGGATAAATACAATATACACATGATGCTAAATTATGTTTTTTTGGAGGGGATAGAATGCCAGAACATGATTTAATAGCTGTAAAACCTTAAAAGGTCCAAATAATGTAACTGATGAAAAAGAAGAAGATCCAGTAGGTAAGGCAGACAGTGCATTTCGATGCTAAGGCACAGTTCTATGATACACCCCTAGAGTCTTTCTTCCCATTACTCTGCATTATTATTATGTGCACACAGTTAGACTTTTAAAGGGACTTTTAGTTTTTATGTGTATTTGGATATGTTGACTACACAATAGGAAAACCGATTTTATTAAATGTACACATAAGTATACATTATTAAGCCTCAAAGGAGTGATTTTTTTTGAGGCTATTCCAGGTATTTAGAAAGTGCTGCTGCCTCTCAAAGTTTCAATGCATTTTTGGAATTACATTCACAACAATATAAATTGTATGTGCCTAATGCATCAGTTTATTATAAGAATCTAATCTCATTTTTATAACTATATATTTTATATGAAATTTATTTGGGTATAATTGACATACAATAATGTGCACCTATTTTAAGTGCACCTTCAGAGTTCTAACAAATGTATATATGCTCACATATCCACCACTGGATATCCACCAGTGGCATTCCATTGTTGGATATACCACATTTCAATTTCCAGGTTTTTGCTATCATGAATAAATCTGTTTATGAACTTTCATGGACAAGTTTATTTTTAGACATGTGTTTCATTTCTCTTAAGTAGTCACTAGTGAAAACTACAGATTATATGGTAAGCATATATTTAGCTCTATAGGACAATGCTAGATCATCTTCCAAAGTGATTGTACCATTTTACATTTCTATCAGCAATGGATGAGAGTTCTAGTTGCTCCACATCCTTGCCTGTACGTGTGATGTAGAACATGCTCTTCAGAGTGTCTGTTCAAATCTTTGCCCATTGTTTTACTAGTCTGTCTTCTTATTGGGTTTCAGAGGGTTTTTTTTTAAAGTGTATTTTGAATAGAATCCTTTGTCACACTGTCAAAGAGAGCTTCAAAATTGTTGTAATGGTAGTGTCATCAGAAGTGTTCATCTACTTTTTTGCCTACTGTAGATGTATAAGTATATAAAACTAAACTGAAATGTTTAGAATTCTATAGTATTTAGGTGGTACAGAAAAACAAGGAATAATAGTCACAAAGAATTTTAGCAAGGGCACTTGAGGATTTCTGGGGTGCAGGCAACATTCAATTTCTTGAATGGGGAAGTGGTTATACAAGTGTAGAAGTATATACTTCAGAATTTAGTTTTTCTAGTAACTATACATGCTTTATAAGTATGTAAATCTCACATTTTAAAATATGTTTCATTGAAGGAACTCACACAAAACCAAATAAACAAATAGATCCAGAATAAGTTGACTATTAAAAAAAAAAAAAGTCAGTGCTTTGGCTAGAACCATAAAGCATTGTTGAAGGTAAAGGAAGAGAGAAATGTAATGCAGTCACACTTAATGATAAAAGCCTTTGAAAAAAAACATGAGGACGCTCAATACACAGAAAACATCTCAATCACATTATGTTGCCACATCAAGAAAGCAAATCAATGATAGAACTATTTTCTTCACATGCTTTGGGAATTTGAAATTGTCCAATTTTGGTGTTTAGTAAGATGTACGTGGCTCTACTTAGCCAAAAGAAATTACATTATCATTTTATATTTTTACATCTCAATAACAGTTCATTAAATAAATATGTAGGTAGTAAAGTACTATCACAAGAATGTACTATTAATGTGAAGTTGAGGAAGTAGCAGCAAAACTTGACTGCTAACTTACAGGATGATGAACAGTAATATCTACAAGCAAAGGTTTAAGAGGCCCAGAGTTGGAATACACAGGAAAATTCCTTGCACAGTATAACATATTAAGCAAAAGTACAGGTTGTTTCCTAAGAAATCCATGAAGCCAAAACTATTTTTCCCCTCACATAATTAGTGAACCTCCTGAGAAAAAAAAAAATAGAAGGTATGAATATTACTCTTGAATAATTTTTTGAAAAGAGTCAGTTTTTTAAAATGTAAGTTGTTGCCTAAATTCTATATAGAACTGTCAATGAGCACTTTTTCCTTTTTCTAATAAATTAGTATGCTTGAAGATTGCATATTTTATATCAGAGAACCTGAGATTTCTCAAAGTTTATTTAATACAGTTAAGCAAATGCTATTGTAGAGCCAGTGAAGAAACAGTTTGCTTTGATCTCAGCCTCAGTGACTGAGCATGGGTGGTTATCAAATATACACGAAATGACTTTTCTCCATTTACATTCTCACGGCTTTAACATCAAATAGAAATTCCCCAGAATCGTGTTAATAATCTCAAGGCACCAGCACCTCTGTATAACGCCTGCCTAGGCCACCCAAGATTTGAAGATGTGCTCAATCACTTTCACTGAGTATCTGTGTCTTAAGGAAGTACGAGCAAAGAGCAGAAACAATTTTAATCATTCCCAGTCTTTAAAAAAGGGAGTTCATATCTGCCATTTTATGTTCCCTGGTTCTTTGGGGAGGAGTAATTTGTTTTATATAAACATCATAATATATGGTAAATACATGCAACTCTTAGCATGAATATATGGTACCATGTACAATAAACTTCAGTTGGGATTCAGTGGATTCTAATATTTTTTTAAATTGCATATTCCTAAGGAAAAAAAATTGTATTTATCTTAAGACTACTACTATGGGAAACCTACCTCTCTTATTAATTAGTATATATTAATGTCTAACTGAAAAACATTTTTCAATTTACAATTATTCAAACCACCTAAAGAGAAACTTCTAACATTGAAAAAGGCAACATATTTCATGTTTATTGTTAAAATAGTCAGTGGAACTATTTTTCTCTTTTAGTTAACATAGCAGTCATATATATTAAGCGAGTCTATCTTGGTATGTAAAAAAGATTCTAGACCACACATGAAGGTAACATGATCGGAAGGGTTGAGATGTCAAAAAAGAAACTATACCCTGGTATGGGAAGCATGTGTTCTGGAGAGTCAAATGAAATGCCCGTCCCTGTCCTCAAGGAACTTTCAGTCCCTAAGTGGAGAGATGTGTCCCCATGAAAAACAATATAATGCAACATTTGAAAAACAGGTGTCCTACAGATATAATTTCAGCTTTAGGGGAAGTATAACTTGTTGGGGTTTTGAAGGGTAAACAAAGGTCACTGAGCAAAGAGAACTATCAAGGCATTCTAGATGGGCTGGGCTGGGCTGTGTAATCAAAGGAGTAGAGAAAGGGACAGCCTCCCTCAGAAGAGAAAGAAGTGAATTGGTGTCACCAAATTGAAGAATCCTTACAAGCGGCAGGTAGGGCAAAACTACAAAGGGTAGTAGTCTACCAGCACCCAGACACAAGATACTGGACAGTGGGCCTTTGACTTCCTCCTCTCAGTCAGGGTTGTCTTTAATGTATCCTTGGGATAGTTCCAGGAAGGGCTAATAAATCCACCTTGAATTTCATAAAAAAGCATTGGACATTTGAACTTTTGTTGGGGAAGATATCCAGATGATTTTGCAGTTCATAAACTGAACAAGTAGGCGACTGGTATCCTTCACAACTTAAGTTATATAAGGAATCAAATTTGTAGGAAGATGATCAGTTCTATTTTAGACATGGTGTATTTCAGGTAGCAGCAGTGAGATATTCAAGCAATAATGTCCCACAAGTTTTTGGAGATAAGGGATAAAGTTCAGGACGAGACTAGAACATTCATTACAGGGAGAAAAGACCTGAATCCTGGAAGCAAATGGCCAGATAAAATGAAATCATACCTTCCTCTAGAAAAATACCAGCATGGCCTTTTTGTCACACCAGGCAGAATATAGTTCTCAATCTCCTAGTAAGGAGACGCATGTTTCAATAGCTATAGCCTCATACAGATGTCCTATTGCTACCATCACCATTGATAGCTATCAGAAATTTCCCTAGCATCATGACATACCAACTATAAAGAGCTTGCCATGTAACGCTGGTGGCGAACTGTCAAGCTTCCCTCTGACAATAGCCTCTTAACTGCTAGGAAAAGCCTACGTCACTAATTACTGTAACCAGTGTTCAGCGTATGCAATGGCCTGGTAAAAGCCCACCTGGGCACATGCTGCCGCACTGCTCACGTTCTCGTCCCACGACCCCTTCTCCTCCTTTGGTTCAGTGGCTTCAGTCTGAGCCATTAAGCCTGGGCCTAAGCATAGCAGAGACCAGTGCACCAACAGATACTTAGAGGCAAGTTTAGGTGTAACTCCATATGGCTTTTCAAGGAATACTATGAACCAAGAGGAATCAGAGGACCACAGCCCCACACGTACACGCTCTCTCCTGCAACTCCACCCCGCCCTTAGGTTTATGTATAAAACAATCTAATAGCTAAACAAGGTAAAGTACATCCTTAAGCCTCCAGGATGGTTTTCCCTGACGTAGTTGTATGACTTCTTCTTCTTCCCTCTCAATATTTCTAAATAGAAGAACGTAAGTCCTTTTGTGAATATTCTTTTTGATTTCAAGTTTTCCTTTTCAGGTTCTACAAAGAACTGCCATCTCTAAAAGAAGAATTTTATTAGAGATTAGTTTTATTTTGAAGTACAATAGGAGGTGATTTCTTAGAAACTCAAGCATTGGAAAAATCACTGCGACAACTGAGACTAAGCACTTATTTTCGGTATTCTAAATACTGGAATAGTTCCCAAAGAATGGATTTTATTGCTGTAATTATAAAGTAATGATAATTATATGAAAGTGTTATTAAACCAAGAGTATGAATTATCACCATGGTGTGTCCAAACAAGTGCAGACCTGACATACAGAGTAAACAGATATGCAAAGAAATCTGACTTCCTCTCCAAAAAGGCCTAGTTTACACATTATTACTTCAAACCAGTTTCACTTACAATAAGCACGAACAACCATAAATATAACATTAATTTGGATACAAAACAGTTTTTTCAAAAATCAAAATTATAAACAAGACAAAGTACTTTTCAACATGAGTATGCATCTCACCTATTCCCCACTATTCCCTCATAAGAGGCCTTAGCACCACCTAGACTCATCTACTCATTATCCCCAAAACACATTTTGCAAATTCCTTTTTTCCATTTTGACCAAATCGTACCAATCCTTAAAAGCCCCAGCCAAGCACCTGCTCATCCCCTCCGCCACCAGCCACAGAGAACCCTCTAGTCTCTGAACTCAGGTTACACTGAGTTTATGCTGCCTTGTATTATCATTTTAAATGTACTGTCTTCCTAATTTTTTTTTTGGTAACAGGCAGGGTCTATGGCTGTTACTTTTTAGTTTCCATTCTATACACAGCACAGTGTGTCATGCTTTGTAAATACTTAGTATTTGCTGATTGCCTACGATTCAAACACTCATCTTAGTGTGGTTCATTCGCTCTAAGTGCGAGAGCTGGTGTATTAGTCAGGGTTCTGACAAGAAGAGACAGCATTCTCCAGTGGGGTGCCTTCAAGAGAATTTAATGAAGAGTCTACTTACAAAAAGTAGGGACAGCGTTTATGGAAACCAGAAAGGGACAGTGCAGTATGCCAGATCTAGTAACAGTAATTGACCACTCCCTGAAAGGACCAGGAGAAGAAACAGTTATCAGAATCCTGGAGAGGGTTCCCTTACAAGAGACGTAGCTGTGGGTATAGCACAGGAAACTCTACTCAGTGCTCTGTGGTGACCTAAAAGGGAAGGAAATCTAAAACAGAGGGGATATATGTATATGTATAACTGATTCACTTTGCTGTACAGCAGAAACTAAACACAACGTTGTAAAGCAACTATACTCCAATAAAAAAAATAATTAACAAATAAATAAACCAGACTAATTCAATATCCTAAGAAAGAATTTCCAAGAAAATAAAAGAGAAACAACAAAAAAAGATAACCAGCCAGCCTAGCAGGGAAGGAACCAGGACACTGATTAATCATCCTCTTCCTTTGCCCTATGTTCTCCCGTCAGTACACCTCCCATTGGCTGAACAGTTCTGGGAGCCAGGAGGGCAGGGAAACCTGTTAATGCAGCACAGAAGGGTCAACACCCTTCCTCGACAGGTGATGAGAAGGGTTAAGTAGGAGTGTGTTTGGAAAGACAGACAGCTCAGACAGCGTGAGAGCAGCAGTTCAACTGCAGGCACTCGCTTCAGACAGCTTGCATCCCTATCTCACATCTACCACTCGGGCAACACCACTGAACCTTTCTGGTATTGGTTTCCTCATCTGATAAAGATGATAATAGTACCTATCTTAAAAAAGCAACACCGACACAGTTAATTGGATTACATGTCAAAATATGCACCACAGTGCCTGGTACAGACTAAGTACTGAACAAAAGTTATTAATAATAGTAGTTAATAGTCATTTTCATTCTTATTAGAAGCATACCTTCCTAGAAAGTCTGTTCTGGGAATGTGGTCTTCAACTAACAAGCACACCTGGAATACCTAGTTTGTATGTTCTGCCTCATCTGCTGCTCCAAATGCCTATCTGCATCAGACTTGAAGATTGCATTTGAAATGCTGTCCTCCGACCTCCACCACCAATAGGTTTGTGCTGTTCAGCATCCCCAACCCCTGGACCTTAAGGCTCCCTGCCCGCTCTAGTTAGAGTTCCTGGGGGACTGTTGGCACCCGTTTGTCAGGGGCAGCAGGCTGGGATTTATTGGCATTTACAATTTATTGATCATCAAGCCAGCCTCAGAAGGGTTAAAAGACACTTGCCCAAGGACATCTGGCTGATGAGCACCCAACTGGTCACGGAGGAAACTAAAGGCCTAATAAACAAAGACGAACAGATTGGGTCCTAGAATTAAAGAATGATACTGTCAGGCTCAGAGGAGTCTAAAATTCTGCAAAAAACAGCCTGCTGTGACCTACGTGTTACCATTCCCCTCAGGGTACAGACTATCGTATGCTGAAGCATCTACAAAGAATACAAGCATAAAGTGTAATTAATGCATAGTCATTTAAAGGCCAAAATAATTTCATCATAGCTTCTGATGGCACAGCCAATGGAATAATAGTTTAAAAAAATGTTACATTCTCTTGAACAGCAGACAAAAAAACCACTTCCAAAGTCCAGTTTGCTCTAGATAACAAAATTACACTTAGCTGGGCTTCCCTGGTGGCGCAGGGGTTGAGAGTCCGCCTGCCGATGCAGGGGACACGGGTTCGTGCCCTGGTCTGGGAAGATCCCACGTGCCGCGGAGCGGCTGGGCCCGTGACCCATGGCCGCTGAGCCCGCGCGTCCGGAGCCTGTGCTCCGCAAAGGGAGAGGCCACAACAGTGAGAGGCCCGCGTACCGAAAAAAAAAAAAAAAAAAAAAAATTACACTTAGCTAAAGCCAGTTTAAATATATAGTTAACAATAATACTCAATGTGTAAAAATCAATTCAACACATTGCAGCGCTAGATCCCAACTCCCCAGTTCTTTATCTGCACATGACCACATTCATTCAGAAACACTAGTGTGCCTACTGACTACCACGTAGGAGTAGTAGATATCTATAACACCATTTCAATAAACTTGCAGGGTTGCTAAGCAATGCGGGTTCTTTAATGATTTGCTGGGAAATGGCAAACTTCTATTTGTATATCCCTGACACACAGTAGTTTACTAACTATGAAACCTGGCTACAACATCTTCACTGCAGTAAGGTATACAAGTCATAATCTTTATAGATTGAGTCCACTGCTTGTTGCTTTTCAAATCTGTCTATAAGAAAATGCACAGCTTGATGGCTGAGGATCTAACTTTACCATTTTTTAAAATCTAGTCACAGGTTTATTCCTTAACATAGAGCTTTGAAATTTTACAGCTTAGAAACAGTTTTTCCTCAGGAATAACACCAGAAAACAACTGGGAAATTAAATTCAGTTTTACTCTGCCACCCTCTAACCATCACCTCTCCCTGCCAGGATGGCCCATGACCTCACATCTCATCTACGTCCATCTCCTTTGCCCCACTGCAGTAAAATGTTCGTTCTCCTGTCCAAAAACCACAGGGCTTTCCAAAGCAGAGACCTCAACTGTTTTAAAGCTTAAAGGAAAGAGTAAACCTCCAAAAAAGAAATGCACAATGTATATGGTGGGGGGAGGGAGGGAAGCAGGGAAGAAACTATATGAGAAAACTAACCAATTTGCTAACAGAATAATAAACTATTACAACCTCACAGAAAGTTATCCAGGAATGTAAATCAAGAGTTATAAAAATATTACTGTAACCTAGTTGTTTTACTTCTGGGATTCTAATCTAAAGAAATAATCCAAAATATGAAAAACCTATTTGCACAAAAATGTTCACCCCAAGTGTTTACAATGGTAAAAAATACTAGAAATTAGTAAGTGCCTAATAATAGAGGAACAGTTAAACATGTTATGTGTATATCTTAGACCTTATGCATTCTTTAAATTGATGGTTATAGTAAAGCTAGAGGTATATTAAATCTTGAAGGAAATATAATGAACCGTTAACAATAGGACAGGAATGTAATACTTGGACGCTCTGCAAGACTTTGAATAATGAATATCTATCTTTAAAAATTATTACATTTTACCACCTGAGAACAATAAGCTTATGAAAATTTGCCTTTCAGTGTTACTTATAATTCCTATGAAAGGACATACAAAGTGTTTCTGACAGTGAATTTACTGGGGCATGTGCCTAAAAGCAGCAAAAATGTACTCTAGACCTATGTACAAAAATTTATGGGAATGAGACTATCAGGAGGAAAAACACATGAATAACAGTAAGCATGAAAAAGTAACAGGATTATCTATTTCCTTTACTTTCCTAAGTTTTGTAATATGGTTCTTTCATACCATATTAGAAATATTTAAGAATAGCAATGATTTTTTAACTCCATATAGAAACATAGTTGTTGGTAAAATGCAAATGAACTTTATGAATGTCTATATGGAGATATTGTAAAGGGATTTTAAAAACTCAGGCTGCAGTAACTTCCCTGGTGGTCCAGTGGGAAAGAATCCGCCTTCCACTGCAAGGGACATGGGTTGAATCCCTGGTCAGGGAACTAAGATCCCACATGCCGCGGGGCAACTAAGCCCATACATCACAACTGCTAAGCTCGTGTGCCTCAACTAGAGAGCCTGCATGCCCCAAACTACAGAGCCATGTGCTCTGGAACCCGTGCCACAACTAGAGTGAGAAAACCTGCACACCACAACTAGAGAGAAGCCCACGCACCGCAATGAAGAGCCCGCGTGCCACAACAATCCCGCATGCCTCAACGAAGATCCTGCGTGCTGCAACTAAGACCCAATGCAGCCAAAAAAATAAATAAAAATAAATTTTTTTAAAAACAAGCTCAGGCTGTAGAGAGAAGGGCATTGCCAACTGCAAAGGTTGGCTACAGTGAAGCAAATGTAGTTGTAAAACAATCAAGTGTGAGCTTTAGAAAATTATCACTGACACATGGAAAGAAAAGTTAGAAAGAAAGTGAAGCACAAGAAATCCAGGCTAGAATAATTTAAGGGTATAAAACCAAAGAAAAGGCTAAATTCAAGGAAGAGCACAAGATGGCAGGTAAGTAATAAAAACAGGGACCTGAAGACAGGACCAAGGAAGCACCAGTAGTTAGTAAGGCATCTGGCCACCACTTTTCTATTAGATCTCAAGTGGCTAAACATGGCACTGATGGGACTTCACTGGTGGTGCAGTGGTTAAGAATCCACCTGCCAATGCAGGGGACACTGATTTGAGCCCTGGTCCAGGAAGATCCCACATGCCACAGAGCAACTAAGTCTGTGCACCACAACTACTGAGCCTGTGCTCTAGAACCCACGAGCCACAACTACTGAGCCCACGCACCACAGCTATTGAAGCCCTCGCGCCTAGAGCCCGTGCTCCGCAACAAGAGAAGCCACTGCAATGAGAAGCCCATGCACTGCAACGAAGAGTAGCCCTTGCTCACCGCAACTGGAGAAAGCCCACATGCAGCAACAAAGACCCAGCGCAGCCAGATAAAAAATAAAAATAAATTTTTTAAAAAAAAGAATTCTGCTTTAAAAAAACAACAAAAAAAATGGCACCAAGATAGAAAAGAATCCTGTTATTTGAGAATTAGAAAGAATAATTTTTAAAAACACAAACAACCAAAAACAAAACTTTAGAGTCTCAGCTAAGAAAGACCCGTGAGCCATATGATGAGCCTAGCATCAAACACCTAACACTTGTCTCCAGCTAATGAACTTGACCTGTAGTTGCCATTTGTTTCTAGGTTGTGACGTCAACACTAACATGAAGTCCTACCAAGGGAAAGGTTATACATACAAAGGGAGACCTCCAGGGTGTACAGTGCTTCATGACACTAGATAAGAGAAACGAAGAATCATCAATAACAAGGAACAGGCTTTGATGTAAAATTCCCCTCTACTTTGATCCTCCTTTCTACACTCACTTTGAAATATTATAAATTAAGCAAAAATATTTAATATTTAAGCCATCGAACAGTCACCTTAATAGAAGCCTATGAACATATACATTTAACTATAGAGACAAAGATCAAAGATAATTAAGGCTATTCTAGCAATATATATATCTCTTACAAGAACAATTTTTTTATTTATTTTTTTTTTTTGTGGTACACGGGCCTCTCACTGTTGTGGCCTCCCGCGTTGTGGAGCACAGGCTCCGGACGCGCAGGCTCAGCGGCCATGGCTCACGGGCCCAGCCGCTCCGCGGCATGTGGTATCCTCCCGGACCGGGGCACAAACCCGCGTCCCCTGCAGGCGGACCCTTAACCACTGCGCCATCAGGGAAGCCCTAGAACAAACAAATCTTGACAAAAAAGCTTATCAAAAGTTCAGTAGTTCAGACTCTCATTTTTTTAAAACAAGCTGGGAAAATGATTTCTATTACGATATATTAATAAAGCATTTTTGCATATATTATCTTCCATAAAAAGCTTGGGAAGTAAATTATTTATTACCCCCATTTTACAAGACAAGGAAACAAGTGACAGGTACATTGGCAGAGCCAGACCTCAATCCAGTATCCCTTCTATCACGCTCTCTAATAATCTGTCTTTAACACCTCCCTGTAGTGATGCGACTCGCGGGACACTGCCCAGGTTTCAAAACTTAGGAATCAGTACTCTACTGCTCTTAAGCAAGAACAGGTAATATTTCCAAACGAATCATGTTAACTCTTTAGGAAATAAGATATGTTGGAGAAAAGAGATGCAAATATAAAAGCAAAATTAACACCATATAATCCTAAATTTTTGTTAGAAATATCACCATAAACTCAAGAGGTACATATGTTATTTTTTTTCCACTAGAAGAAATGTAGGTACAATGACCAACCAAGGAACAACCACTTCCAAATCATGGTTCTCAAAGTACCATTTCCCACTGAAAGAAACCTGGGCTACATGGAGAACAGCTGACCCTAATCTGGGGAAGGAAAGTACAAGCTGAGCCTAGTAGATTTTGTCATAGCAGAAAGCAAGGAGCCTTCAAAGACTGTCAACCTGAAGAGGCTCCCACTGGCTAAAAGACGAGGAAACTGGAGCAAACAGAATAGTAGTTGTTAAACCCACCAAAATGGTTTATATCCATGTGTTCATAATATATATATGTATTTAGAAGGTGCCCAGTCTCCTCTGAGGATTCTAAAAGGAACCAACCCATTTTTCTGAAAACTAGTGGAAAGGAAGAAGAATCAAGCATTAAATTTGCCTTTCTTCCACCAACCTGTCTTCTATCTGTCCCTCAGGGTATGCAAAGAGTTGATGACAATCTCTTTAGTACTAGCCCTATTAATAAATGAAGAAAGAATAATGGAACATTCCCATTTTACAAACCCATAATGAAACAACGGCTCTAGGAAATGATCACCTATAGCCACTAATCTCAAAGAGAAATAACTACATTATGTAATTCCTGGAGAACACAGAACAGCTATGATATAGTCCTCCCCTCCCCCACAAAAACCTGAGGCTCTAGATCTGTATACCAGTTTACATAAATAGAGAAACCAGAAAAACATGTTAACCACCACCATGGAATGAAATCAGCAAAACACAGACTATGGAGAACAACAGAACAACTAACCCTAAATTGCTAGAACAAAGAGGAGTTAAGGAGGACTCCCACATGGAGGAGACTTAGGAGACATAAATCTCATGCAGTGCATGGGCCTAGTCTGAAGACTGATTCAGGAAAACTACAGAAATATATTTATGAGACAACCAGTGAAAATTAAACCTTGACCTACAAATTCATGATATTAAGTTGTTAATTATTTTTATTTTTAGGCTCGATAATGACACAGTGATATTTTTCAAAGAATCCTCACCTTTCAGAGATACACACAGAAATATTTGGAATGAAACATGCCATCTGAGATTTGCTTCAAAATATGCCAAATGATGGGCATGGGTTTATAACCAAAGTCAGTAAGTGACTAAGTGGGACAAGGTAGCAGGGATTATGCCATCCTCTTATCTACTTTTCTGTATGTTTGAAATTTACCAAAAAATACATGATTAAAAATTCCTCCAGCTACAATAAATACCTACTTATCCTTTCCTCTAAACTTCGTAGAAATAAACCCTCTTGTACCGAGGGCTTTTATTTTTGATGTGATCCATTTTACCTCCACAAGGAAAAATATATTTTCCTTTAAAAATATTTTAAAGTATTAAGATTCCTATCACACAACTCTTTATTATGCCCCAAAGTTTAATATGATCCTTCCCAAAACAATTATAACCATATGCTGAATAATGTACATGAAACACAGGAAACTTGAGGAAATATACAATATTAAGAACATATCATTATAAAGCAACATATTTGTTTTGCCAAAACCAAGGTATCTACATGCAGGATGAGAGACAAAGAAAATGTTACGAAACGCAAATCTTCAAATATTTGCCTATTACCTTTTCTATGAAACTTTGCTATCCAAATCATCTGTGTGTTTCCAAGATTTTCAAATTTCCATAAGCATAAACTTCCACACATTTTTTTAAACAATCCTTCATCCCCCCGAACAACATCCTTACACTGTGGTTACCCCCACAGGAACCCCATTACTCCTGCCCTGCTGTTGCATTGCATTACAAGCACAGCTGCTAATGTTGCCTAAAGTAGTTAATAAAAACATGTTTGGGTCAGATAACAACACTATTTAACATAAAAGAATGCTAGACGGGGTCTTGTTTATATCATCTACACTCATCACGAGCTCAAGAATTTAAGCTCTAATTTCAAGGCGTTGAGAGGTAGCGTGGCAGAATTCCTTATTTCAGGCAGAGACCAGGAGCATATATATATACGCTAGATCTATAACTGCATTCTCCACTTCAGAGATATCCTACCATATATCACACTATATACACATCAAGAATTTTGGGGGGGTATATTTTCTAAGTATTTCTTGACCTGATCAGGAAATGGTTGGTATCCAAAATTTCTTACAAAATTCTGTAAGTCAATATGTTCTTTTTGAGAAATTTCAGTACTATACTAGCTTAACCTAAAATAGAATATAATTCAAAATCACTGCTCATTCAGGCAATGAGATACACAAGCAGACATAATAGAATTTAAAGTATAGAGACAGAGTAAGCTTTAATGAGATCAATTCTAAGCTTTCTGCATGAAGTATGTCTGGCCCAGAGTGACCCTACCCAGGTATATATGAGTGATGCTGCCGCTGCTGCTAATACTAGCATGGCTACAGTTATTCTAACTGCAATACTACTGCTGGTGACACCAGTCATCAATAAGAATAAGAGTGTGTGAAAAGGTAAGAAATAATATAGGGGAGGTAGAAACAGTAATCTACTGAGTTAATTCTGAAGGAATGGAAGGAGTAATCATGTGACTTGATGATGCCTGAACAAGGTTCTGAAAGATGACTGAATTCATGAGGGTGATCCCAATCGAAGGCAAAAAACACAAAGGCCAGAGCGAATAAAAGAGTTCACACAGAGAGAAAAGCAAATCACTTTGCAGGAGCATGAGATATAAAAAAGTAAAACAGAAAGTAGGCAGGGGGCAAATTTCTAATTCTCAAAAAGCTAATTTTGTTGTTGCTCTTATATTCACAGATTTTTCAAAGGACATCATCTCTCTACTTGAAGTTTTCTATAGGATTTCAGTCATTCTATTCTTGCTTCTTTGAGCAGCTACCAGTTTGATCATCCCTTTTGTTCTTCTCTAAAAGCTCCCGAGGCTATCCAACTTCATGAGGTCTTTCTGAAGCAAGTTTAGGCAAGGGGAAGCACATCCTGTTGGAACCATATACGAATATTTACCAATCTTTATCACCATTCTTCTAAGTATATTTATTTACCCTTAGGCAAATACCTAACCACCTTTATCATATATATTCTGCAACTGGTACACATCATAGGATGTCTGTTGTTTCCCTATTAAAACAAACAAAAAAAGGTTTTTTAAACAATCACAAAATTTCTTCCTCCACACAAATTTGTCCAGTCAAATGTCAAGATATTCATTTGCTATCCACAGATCACATTACCATGCACATTCAAAGTTTTAAAGAACAGGGTTCCAAGGCAATCTCCTGAGTAATTAGATGATCTTAGTAGCCTTAAAATACAAACTGGAAAGAAGGTTTTAGTTATATAAAGAGGAGTTAAAAATATGATGGCATTATAAGAAAGGTCAACTTTCCGTAACCTTGAGGGTCAGATGGTCAAAAACGAACTCAGTCATCAGTTTTTAATATAGTTTCTAAGTGCTTATGTGCAGTTAACTTAAGAATGCTGATGGAATGGCTCTTCATAATACTGTGAGACAAGAATCAGCAGAAAAACTTCAAAACCATTTTCTACAAAGCTATTTTTCCTGGTTTGCCTAAGTTTATGCATTTATGAATCATTCTTATGGTGTATATTACATTTTTGCAAATACATCTGCTAATCCTACTTGTTCACCAACACTACCACAAACAGCCCCAACAGAACCTGTTCCACGGGCTAAAAACTAACTTTACATTTTTTTCAATAAAGTAAAAAACTGACTGGAATTTAAGCCCAAGTCTTATAAACACTACAGAGACTTGGCTGAGGTATTTCCTAAAATGATCCTAAGGTGGGGGCAGGGGAACATGCCACAGTGTCCTTTGGGCTTCAGAGGTAAGGTTAATAAAGTCCAAAATTTTGTTCAAGTCAGCCAAGTTAGGCATAAACATCTAGATTTAAAAATTTACAAATAGTAAAGAGCTTCCAAAATTGCAGTCAAGAGATAACTGTGTAAGAGACAGTATGGTTTTAAATGAAGTGCTACTGTACAATCTTCAAAATTTATTTCCTGCTATTAAAAGCCTGGAATCTCAGGTACACATAAATAGGAGGATATATAAACTAGAGTATATTCATAAAAGAAAATAAGGCTTATCAATAAAAAGGAACTAGTGATACACGTGACATTATGGATGAATTTCAAAAACATGCCAAGTGAATGAAGCAGACACAAAAGAGTATATGTTGTCTAATTTCTTTTATATGAAACTCTAGTAACTAGGAAGCTAATCTCTGGGAGTTGGGTACTGTCAAGGAGAATGTGTTCACTTTCTGGAGTGACAGTAATGTTCTGTATCTTGATAACATTTGAGTTACAGCAGTATATACATTTGTCAAATCTCAGCTAATGTATACTTAAGATTTGTGAGTTATATTTTTATTTAAAATTTACATAACGATGGACATATTGAACTCTGATTTGCATATTAAATATACACAATTTACTCTGAAACACATCAATATATGATAGTTTCATAAATGGACTCTAGATGTTGGGTATATTGATGTTTTTGTAAAATTCTTTTAACTATGCTCTACTTTCAAAAAGTTTCATCAGAAAATGTTAGGGGGAACATCTGATTTTCCTAAAATGGAGCGGAAGTAAGCTAGGTAGCAAGATATGGACATAAATTTTACTTATTATAGAAAAGTTTAATTGGATTTATTACATGTTTGAGAGAACAGATTTTTAAGAATCCAAAAATAGAGAGAAGGAAAAAAGGACATTTTACTCAAGATTTTTATGTTTTCTTTTAGAGCTTCATATTTCTAATGGGTTTGTTTTTCATCTGGGTTTATTTTTCTAATATGTAAAAACGGAATTTGTAAATCATATTCACCTTTTACATGTATCCAAATAACATAACCATGTTCACTTCACAAGCACTTCTAACAGCAATATGACACATTTTTCCTGGAAACATTTGCCAGGGTACTAACAATTGAATGTGAAAGCAAAGTTACATTGTTTCTAGTAGACTAATAGAAAGAATAATAGTAAAGAGAATGTCAAGGACTTCATGCCCAAATATACTTGACTAAGCTGATTTGCCAAACATGCAATATGGTGCCAATTTCCTCTCTAGCTACAGGAGGTCACGTCAAAAAGCTGCTGCCCATTTATCTGAACTCACTCAGATTGTCCGTCTATGGGAATTACTACTTCTAATTGTTCACTTCTAAAATTTGTTTTATAAAAGTAAAGTCAACCTTTTGTTCAAACTTTAATTTTTCCTGAAGTGGACTATCAAGTCTTTATGCCAGAAATATTAAAGCTGCCATTTATCTCACATACAGAAAACTGGAATTTTTTACTCCATGATAATTAAAAATAGCTTTTTCTAAGTATCTAATTAAACCAATTTCAACTAAATTTTATAATTTTAAGGGTATTTATAGTCTCTGCAACCAAAATGTATGGAAAGGAAGATAAGATGGCTCTATCAGTAAATCCTCATGTACTTCTACGAAAGGAAAGAATTTTCATATTATAATATATGCAAAAAATACTTACATGAAGTCAGTGTTCCAATTTAATAAAAGCTAAAAACCTATAAAGTAGCCCATTCAAAAACAAAGGTTAGGTAAGTCTATTGCAAATGTCATTTCAAGGCAGGTGTTATAAATACACCTAGAACTAATAGCAATGCATTGCTTTGGACAAAAGGATTTAATAACTCAGAACGAACAAAGCTGAGGCAGACAAGAGATGTCTGAAATCAGCTGGTACCAATGTCATCTCTTATTTATTACCTTTGTTACCTATTCTTTGTCAAGAGACTTAGTGTACTAAATCGACAACAATCCCCCAACCCGGCAGGGACTGGGGGTGGTTTTCTACTAAACAGCCATAGTAATCTTCTCTGTATGAATGGTACATGGCCCTCTCCAGCTAAACCCTAAAGGAGCATGTTCCTCGCCACTCTCTGCTGAGTCAATGTGCTGGAAAACTGGTCCCTGTGCTTCAGTAGATGGCACTCTTTCCTCTGACACAGCTGTCCAGGAGTTTCTGACAGAGTAGAGGGCATGCAGCCCTGGCATCATTCCATATTTTTATTTGTTGAATCCACAACTATGGCCCTGGCAAAGGATTCAGCCCTCTCTTAAACAAAAATGAGGACAAAAAAGCAAGTTCAAGCAAGAAGAAAATATTTGCAAATTGTCTATCTAACAATGGACTTATATCTAGAATATATAAAGAACTCTCAAAACTCAATGGGAAAAAAAAAAATCCAATTAGAGAATGGGCAAAAGACATGAAGAGACATTTTACAGAAGGCAAATCAGCACAAGAAAGGATGTATAATATCACTAGTTATTAGGGAAATGCAAATTAAGGCCACAATGAAGTATCACACACGTTCACAGAATTGCTAAGACAAACAATAGAGATAACACCAAATGCTGGTGAGGATGTAGAGACACTGGATCTTTTAGACATTGCTGGTAGGAGAGTAAAATGTAAAGCTACTTCAGAAAACAGTTTGACAGTTTAAAAACTAAACACACACTTAACATATGGCCCAGCAATGACAATCCTGGACATTAGTGCCATAGAAATGAAAAGTCTGTTATTTGTCCACATGAAACCTGTACATGATTGTTCATACCAAAACAACCAAAACATCCTACAATAGGTGAATGGTTAAATGAACTAAAGTATATCCATCATACCACGAAATACCACACAGCAATAAAAAGGAATGAACAATTGATACATGCAACATCTTGAAGAGATCTCAAAGGCACTGTGCTGAGTGAATAAAAGAGTCAATCTCAAAAGCTCACATACTGTCTGAATCCATTTATACAAAATTCTTGAAATAAACGTATAGCAAGGGAGAAAAGATTACTGGTTGTATGGAAAAAATAAGAGTGGGGTGGGGAGTGGCATAGGGTCTGAGTTGTGACTGTAAAGGAGTAGCTTGAGGGGGATTTTTGTGGTAATGGAATAGTACTGTCACTTGATTGTAGTAGTGACTACATGAATCTACACACGCAGTTCAACAACAGACCTAAGCACACACTTTATACCAATGCCGATTTCCTGGTTTTGATACTGTACTAAAGCTAGTTAAGATTCTACCAGTGATAGTAACTGTATAAATAGTATACAGGACCTGTGTGTTTTCTTCAAAACTTTCTGTAAATCTGTAATTATTTTTAAATAAAGAGCTTTTTTTGTCTAAAAATAAGCAACGTCTAAAATACAGCTACAAACTGTTAGTATACAGTATGAAAAACTAATCAGAACTCAAGATGAAATTTATCTTCTACCATCTCTGAAAAAAGACTGCCAAAGCAAATAAAATGTAATGAGTAATATCAAACTGAGATATCTATATTTGCTTACTTCAAGAGAATTTATATACATTTCAAACTTAAACTACAGATTTTTTACCCACTAGCTCACTATACATTAAAGAAGTTCTAGCACTACAAAACTGATTGATAATCTACTATCTGCAACAGTGTTTGCAGAATATAAGGATGAAGCCTAGTATAGTGTTTAAGGCTGAAGAGTTGGATGGTCTAAGTTCAAAAACTGGCCAGGCCACTGCTATGCCATCCTGGACAAATTACTTGACCTCTGTAAGATGATATAGAAATGTTAAAAATATTATAAATTGTAAACATGGTACATCATATAAGTAACAGAATATAATTATAATTATATAAACATTTAAATGTCACTAAAATATAATCTAATCCTATGATAAATAATCTGTGTGCCATGTTTACCCTAACAACCAAAACATAGAAAGGCTGAAAAATGCAAGCTATCTCAGAAAACTTCTGATTAACCAAGGAAATGAGTCATATGCAGTTGTCTGTGAAATTAAGGGGCCATAAGTACTCAACAGAGAATGCCAAACAAGGACTACATAAGCATTCTGGGAATTTAGGGGAGAGAAATTGTTTCAGATACAACAAAGTGATGCTGGTTTTGTGGAAGAAGTGGCACTTGAGTGACTTTTGAAGGACATACAGGATTTCAACTGACAGACATGCTGGGTCAGGTCTTTCAAGTCAGAGAGCACCACATACATGGTACTGGGAAGATGGAAAAGTTAGAGGCCTGCTCAAGTTATCGAGTTTTGCTAGTTACAAATTAGAACCTAGGCTGAAGGAATCCTGCTCAGAATTCACAGGGTCCCAGCCTGGGCCATCACTAATTATTTCCCTTACTAAGTGTTACTATATTTTTGAAACCATAGGTGTACTTTTATCCTCTATTGCTGGGGCCTGTGTAAGTAGAAATGACCATTTCTCCCTGATAAAGTACCAACAGATGAACTGAGATTAGAAGAATGATTCTACAAATGGACTCGTTCAAACACCAAACAATCTTCCAGCATGAGATCTCACCGGTCACTTCATAAATAAAGGCTGTATCTACCCAAATAAATTAAATAATGGCTAACCTACATTGAAGGCTGAATGATTCTCTTCTTGTCCCTGACTCAAAGCCTTAGCTTGAGGTCACAGGGACAGACCACATAAAGCTATTTAGGAAAAACTACATAAAAGATTTCTAAGAAAGTTTTACCATATTTCAGAATAAAACTAAAAAGTGAAATATACAGTTTTGTTTACAAGAAATTTCAAAAAGTCAATATTATAGATGAAAAATAGAGAAAAGTCAGGCCAATAAGTTAGAGACTATTTTATTCTACATTCCCAACATATGTTGAGTGCAGTTAAAATTAATTCAGGGAGATTATAAATTGAGTATCTGGGACTAGATTGCATTATTTAGCAGAAGTATGCAAGAAACCAGTTTCTAGGATTTATTAAAAGCATATTGCTCAAGAGGTTTGAAAGGGTAGGTGGGAGCAAACACTACATTTATGAAACTGAGTAAAGGTTACTCAGTGTCCAGCTTAATACAAAGGAAAAAACTACAGACATCCAAATATATCTATACCTACTGGTAAACGTCCTTTTTTTAGAAGTTTTGTTCTCCTAACCCAAACCTTTTTTTTTTTAAGTATGCTTGACTTACAATGTTAAATTAGCTTCAAATGTGCAACATAGTGATTCCATAGTTATAGATTGTACCCATTTAAAGTTATTATAAAATATTGGCTATATTCTCTGTGCTGTACACTACATTCTTGTATCTCATCTATACATGTAGTTTGTACCTCTTAATCCCCTTTCCCTGCCTTGCCTCTATTCCACCCCTCTCTGCACTGGCAAACACTAGTCTCCGTATCTGTGAGTTTATTTCCATTTATTATATCCATTTATTTTTTAGATTCCATGTTTAAGTGAAAACATATAGCATTTGTCTTCCTCTGACTTATTTCACTAAGCATGATACCCTCCTGGTCCATCAGGTTCTTGCAAACAGCAGAATTTCATTCTTTTTTATGACTGACTGCTGTGGCTAGGACTTCTAATACTATGTTAAATAGAAGTGGTGGGAGTGGGCATTCTTGTCTTGTTCCTGAATTTAGAGGAAAAGCTTTCAGCTTTTCACTGTTGAGTATGTTAGCTGTGGATCTGTCATAAATGGCCTTTATCATGTTTAGATATGTTCCCTCTATACCCACTTTGAGAGTATCTATCACAAACAGATGAATTTTGTAAATGCTTTTTCTGCATCTATTGAGATGATCATGTGATTTTTATCTTTTCTTTTGTTAATGTGGTATATCACATTGATTGATTTGCAAATATTAAACCATCCTTGCATCCCTACAATAAATCCACTAGATCATAGTGTATGATCCTTTTTATATACTGTTGGATTCAGTTTGCTAATATTTTGAGAATTTTTGCATCTATATTCAAAGACATTGTCTGTATTTTTCTTTTCTGTAGTGCCTTCGTCTGGTTTTGTATCAGGGTAAAGGTGGCCTCGTAGAATGAATCTGGGAGTCTTCTGTCCTCTTTAATTTTTTGGAATAGTTTGAGAAGGATAGGTATTAGGTCTTCCTTATCTGTTTGGTAGAAGTCCCCTATAAAGCTGATCCTAGGCTTTTGTTTGCTGGGAGTTCTGTTTTTTTTAAATTACAAAATCAAATTCACTGCTAGTGATCAATCTGTTCAAGTTGTTTCTTCTTGATTCAGTCCTGGCAGGTTGTATGTTTTTTAAATTTGTCCATTTCTTCTAAGTTGTCCAATCTGTTGGTATATAGCTATAGTGTTCTCGTGTGATTTCTTTCTATCTCAGTGGTATCGGTTGTTGTTCCTCCTCTTTCATCTCATTTATTTGGATCCTCTCTCTTTTCTTCTCAGTGAGCATGGTTAAAGGTTTATCAGTTTTGTTTATTCAAAAATACAGCTATTGGTTTCATTGATTTTTTGTGTGTCTTTTATCTCTTCTCTGATCTTTATTATTTCCTTCTGCTGACTTTGGGCTTTGATTGTTGTTCTTTTTCTTTAGGTGGAAGGTTAGGTTGTTTAGGATTTTTCTTGTTTCTTGAGGAAGGTCTGTATCACTACAAACTTCCCTCCTAGAACTGCTTTTGCTGTATCCCATAGATTTTGGAAAGTTGTGTTTCCATTTTCACTTGTTTCAAGGTATTTTCTGATTTAATTTCTTCATTGACATGTTGAATTTTTTTTTGACATGTTGATTTTTTTAATAGCATGTTTAGTCTCCACATGTTTGTTTTTTCCCATTTTTCTTTCTGTACCTGATTTCTAGTTTCATACCATTGTGGTCAGAAAAAAATGCTTGATATAATTTCTTTCCTCTTAAATTTGTTGAGACTTGTTCTGTGGCCTATTATGTGACCTAGCCTGGAGAACATTCCATGTGCCCCTGAACAGAATGTATTCTGTTTTTGGATGGAATGTCCTGTAGATATCTATTAAGTCCAACTGGTTTATTATATCATTTAAGGTCACTGGCCACTCTTGACTTATTGATTTCCTGTCTGGACAAGCTGGCATTGATGTGAGGTGTTAATGTCCCCTACTACTGTATTATTGTCAGTTTCTCCCTTTATGTCTGCTAGTATTTGCTTTATCTATTTAGGTGCTCCTGTATTGGGTGCATAAATGTTAATGAGCATAATATCCTCTTCTCATATTGATCCCTTTATTATATAATGCCCTTGTTTTTTATTAGTCTTCTAATATGAGCATTGTTACCCCTGCTTTCTTGTCATTTCCATTTACACAAAATATCTTTCCACCCCCTCACTTTTGACCTGTGTCTTTATCTCTGAAGTGAGTCTCTGGAAGGTGGCATATAAAAGTGTCTTGTTTTTCGTGGTTTTTTTTTTTTTTTTTTTTTTTTTTTTTGCAGTATGCAGGCTTCTCAAGGTTGTGGCCTCTCCCGTTGCAGAGCACAGGCTCTGGACACACAGGCTCAGCAGCCATGGCTCATGGGCCTAGCCTCTCCACAGCATGTGGGATCTTCCCAGACTGGGGCACGAACCCATGTCCCCTGCATCGGCAGGCGGACTCTCAACCACTGCACCACCAGGGAAGCCCTGTCTTGCTTTTTAATCCAATCAACCACTCGATTGGAGCATTTAGTTCATTGACATTTAAAGTAATTACTGATAGGTATGTACTTATTGCCCTTTAGTTACTTGTTTTCCAGTTGTTTTTGTAGTTCTTCCCTGTTCATTTTTGTTTCTACCCTCGTGGTTTAATGATTTTCTTCAGTAGGATGCCTGTGTTCCTTTCTTTTTAGTTTTTATCTATTGTAGGTTTTTTATTTGTGGCTACCATAAGGTTCATATATATTTACCAGTTTAAAACAAGTAGAAATAGGTCATTCAAACACATTCTAAAAGATCTACATTTTTTTCTCCCCTTCCCCATCTTTTTGATGTCACATTTCATATCCTCATGTTTATCACTTAACTGTTTATTGTAATTATAGTTGTTTTCACAATTTTTTGTCTTTAAATCTTCATACTGGTTTACTTAAATGGTTGATACTCAGTCCTTACTATATATTTCCCTTTCCTAGTAGGATTTTCCCTTTTCTATAGATTCTTCTTTTCCACATACAGAAAACCATTTAACAGTTTTTAGTGTAGGTTTAGTATTTATGAACTCTTAGTTTTTGTTTGTCTGAGAAGTTCTTCATCTCTCCTCTGATTCTAAATGGTAATCTTGCTGGGTAGAATATCCTAGGTTGCAGGTTTTTCCCTTTCAGCACTTTGAATATATCAGTGGCACTCCCTTCTTGCCTGCAAAATTTCTGCAGCAAAATCAGTTGCTATAGGGATTCCTTGTGGGGATTCCTTTATAATGACTGTTTTCCTCTTGCTGCCTTTAGAATTCTTTTTTTTTTTTAATAAGTTTTATTTTATTTTTGGCTGCATTGGGTCTTCGTTGCTGCATGCAGGCTTTCTTTAGTTGCAGCAAACAAGGACTACTCTTTGTGGCAGTGCGCAGGCTTCTCATTGCGGTGGCTTCTCTTGTTGCGGAGCACAGGCTCTAGAGCACAGGCTCAGTAGGTGTGGTTCGTGGGCTCTAGAGCACAGGCTCAGTAGTTGTGGCACACGGGCTTAGCTGCATGTGGGATCTTCCCAGACCAGGGCTGGAACCCATGTCGCCTGCATTGGCAGGCAGATTCTTACCACTGCACCACCAGGGAAGCCCCCTAGAATTCTCTTTAACTTTTGTCATTTTAATTACATATTGGTTGAGTCTTTGTGTTCATCTTGTTTGGGATTCGCTGTGTTTCCTGCACCTAATTATCTGTTTCCTTCTTCAGGTTAGGGAAGTTTTTAGCCATAATTTCAAATGCATATTCACTAAATATCTATTAAATACCTACTATGTGCTATTGGAGTTGGAATTCTTTTCAAATCGTCAAAAAAAAAAAAAAAGAGGTACACGTAAGCTTGGCATTCCTCTTATCTTGATGTACAAATACGTCAAGATGTTGGGGATAGCACTTCAACTCTGAGCAGTATCTTGGGGCTGAAATACCAGAAGTGACTCTATACAGATGGGAGCTTTAAAGGAATTGGTTAGGTGGGGCTGCACATCCAGGGTTGCTGAGAGCCCAAGAAAAACATTATCATGTTCTACACGAAATCTCCAAGGGCAAGTACCAAAGCTAAGAATGCGTTCTCTAATAATAGCCACCACTACTAGTCGTGGGGCACAGATTGTTTCAAGGTGATTGCGCAGGAGGTGGCTAGAGTGGAGTGAAACTAGGAGGAGACTGCAAGAGATATCAATGTGGAAGGGGCTACACTTATCACCCTTATAAAAGAACTGAGAGGATAGTGTTAAATCTCAAAGTGGTATTTCCTCACAATGCCAGTGTGCATGATAGGGTCGATAAAGCTTTCCATAACATTCGGCAAACCAAACCAGGATTGGAGGGAGGTGGGACAACAGCTACTGAGAAGAGTTTGTAGAGCCCGAACCAGCACCACATAGTAGTCTACTAACACCTCTAAAGAATCCAGATCTGTCCCAGCCCGGGTCACCCTAGTGCTGAACTACTTGATTTCTCACTATAAAACCTGAGGCTCCCAAACTTACTTTCTATCCTTTGCTTTTCTATTATGGAGGAAAGTAATCCAAGATCTTCTTCCTTACCCTGCTATTAGGTATTGCAGAGAACCCTTTTTAAGACTTATTACTTGCAAGCAATATTTAGAATAAAAACAGAAGAGTTCTAAAAGCTATCAACTCCCTAGTGACATTTCACAATACACCCACTAAAAATTTTTTAAAGACAACTGATGGCATCAAATGTCAGAGAGTATGTGAAGCATCCAGAGCTCACTGCTGTTGGGTGTATAAAATGGTACCACCACTGGAAAACTGCTTGGTAATTTCTTTAAAAGTGCAAGCTACAACTGCCCAATGACCCTACAAATCTACTTGTAGGTATTAGCAAAGAAAAATGAAAACATATGTCCAAAAAGCCTTGTACAATAATGTTCATAGGAGCTTGAATCATTATAGCTGAAAACTACAAACAGCCCAGATACCTGATAGAAGAATATATGAACACACTGTGATATAATCATACAATGGAATACTGCTTAAAATAAGAAATGTCCTATTAATACACAGAACAAGAATAAATCTCAAAACTATGCTTAAAGACCCCAATAAAAACATGTATGAACACTACTATATATAAAATACATAACAAGTACCTACTGTATAGCAGAGAACTATACTCAGTATCTTGTAATAACCTATAATAGAAAAGACTATAAAAAGGAATATATATATTTATATACACAGGTATAAGTGAACCATTTTGCTGTACACCTGAAGCAAAACATTGTAAATCAACTTATTTCAATAAAACTTTTAAAGAAAAACATGTATGATTTTATTTACATAAAATTTTAAGATAGGAAAAACTAACTTTTTTTTTTTTGAAACAGATCAGTGGTTCTTTCTGGGGTTGGGGGATTAGTTGGGAAGGGGCACGAGAGAATTTCGTGGGTGATGGAAGTGTTCTTGATTGCTCACAGAGCTGACAGTATTGTTTCTCTCGGTATTATAAAGTTTTAGCTAAGAGCTAGCTACTTGTCAAAGGGAACCCAGAGCCAGTGTCCAGCCATCCTTGGCAGTGTCACAAATAGGGTGGTGGAGACAGGAGCCAGGAAATAAGTTGGCGTATCTCGGGATGCACCACCAGAAAGACTAAATAAAAGGGGTAAGGAGTCAAGTTTATGAAAGTAAAGAAGTGAGAATGGGAGGCGTGACTTCCCCTGCATGGAAAAAGTCCTAGACAATGGAGGGCCTGCCCGATAACCTTTTTAAGCCTGTACAGGGGACTTGCTCTTACGCTGCAATATCCTAATTCCTTTACTTCCAGGAATTGCAGGAAATAACCCACCATAAGCAGAAAAACCCATTCTAAATAACCTAACCATAAAGTTAGGCATTTCAAGGGTGTCACTTCTGGGCCAAAGTATTTAAATTTCTACCAGCTTTTCTTACCTTGCTGTAAGGACCATGAAAGCCTGTGTTGACATGGAGACCCACGGAATGCCGGGCCAATGCTCAAAAGACAACTACCCAAGAGGATCACTTTGACCTCCAGCAGACTATGTGAACGAGAAATTAACCTCTATTGTGTTAAGACACTGAGAATGGGCATTGTTAGTTACCACAGCATAATCCAGATTATCTTTTCTAATATAGCCTATTTTTTCTTTAACCTATTTCTAAAATGAATGCATTCAGGAGAAAAAAATTATGCATAGGATACCACATTAGCTCCATTAAGGGCTCCCCAAAGTAACAGGATTTAGTCCCTACCCTCAGGTGATTATGGTGTGATAGGGAAGAAATGCCATGCATTGCAATAACCAAGATATACTAGTGTGATACCTGAGGTATTAACATAGCTCTATGGGAGGTCCAGATCCAACACTCAAGCATTCTCTCTAAGCTACAGTAAGCCACAGGTGCTTACATTTCTAAGGCATTAGAACTGTGTTATCTATGTAATTTGCTATAAGTACATATAATTATTTGTCAATATAGGTAGAGAGCATTCAGAAGAGTCTATAGAAAGTCCTCAAATTGCTCTCTTCCTTGCCCCATGCCCCAGCAGTTTTAGATAAATCAGAATGGAGATTCCTTGCCATAGCAAGCCACCCTCACTGTCGGGAGTATGTAGCTTGAACACCCCCGCATAGCTAACACACAATACAGGGCTAAATATATAGTTCATGTCCCTACACATTCTTTCCGGTGTCAACCTATGCAGGTATCCCATGAGTTCAGACCTGGCTTTAACACTTTCTCATGTCTTCATTATCACTATCAGCATTATTTCTGCCTACCACCTATGGCAGATATTGTTCACAAATATCCCAATTCTATTCCTTTCCAGCACAAGACGGTATAGTACTTCCCGTCCCCTCTGAAAGGGACGTACGGTGCTGACTTGCTCTGGCCAATGAATCATGAACAGAGATGACATGTGTTGCTCCTGGGCTGTGGCCTTTCAGAAATAGTATATGAGTTAACACAGTATTTTTCCTGCCTCAGTGACTGGAAAGTTGTGTCAAGATGGGCCTGTCAGCCTGGGTCCCAGAGTGACCACAAAGAGTAGAGCTCCCCTCCCAACTCACACAGAATATATAGAATACCAAGAAATAAAACCTGGCTGCAATAAACTATTTGGGGTGATTAACCAAAAGTAACTTGGACCATCCTGATACAATACTCTTCTGTTATTTCTGAACAGTTACCTACTGCTGGCAGTCTTCTTTTCTGTCCAAGTTTTTACAACTTCTTTGCCTCCTGCCCTTCCCAGATTTTGTATATTAAAAAAAGGTTGGCCTTTATCGGCATTACTAACCAATTAGAGGACTCCCCTCTTTCCAAGTAGCAATACTTGACTCAGACTCAATGGATACAACTTTTACTCTCATGACTCTAAGCCAAAATGTTACAGCTACCTGCTCCTAAGCTATTTATTCAGAGATTGAGGAATAAAGTGAGAAACGGAGGTGGACAGGTGGGAGACATGAAGAAAGTCCATCTGTTTAAGGGTTCAGGGAGATTACAGAAACTAAGAGGGTTCTGGAAGCCTTCAGCATGATAATAAGCATTCTTCCACAATACATTAATAAGTATTAGAGGTCTTCAAAAGGAAAAATAAAGTTCAATCAACCATGCAGATAGACTTTTGCAGGTATGTCCAGCGGCTTAAAGTAAATCTGGCGCTGGTCTCATGTGAAATCAGAGCTCACTGCTTCTTTCTGGTACTGTCTTTTTCACTCATGGGAGTCAATCTGTAAAGAATTACCAAATGTATCTGCTTCCAGAAATGCTTAGTCTTTTAGCTCATATTGGGGTGGGCGGCGGGGGGGAATGAGAACAAATGGAGACCATCATGAAAGGGCAGAGGTAATGCTCACAAGTAAGGGTAGGACTTATACATTATTGGTTATTTAAGTATTAAAAATGGAGAGATTCTACCTATGGTTTGGAGTTGAACAAACAAGCAAGCAAATATTTACCAAGAATGAGATCTGAAAATTGGGGAAATGTTCTGTTATGTGCCAAATGAAGGAATCTGGAATATGATTATACACAGAATCTTTCAAAAGCATCATCTCTTAGACAAAGTATGAATGAGTTGACATTCAACAAATGACTAAAATATAAAATTGGGAAGTAAACAGCCTCTAGATCTTCAGTCCTAAAGACTTTATTATATCCCATTATGTGCCCTCCCCCAGCACCCAAGAGTGCAAAATAGCAGATACTTAATAAATGCTTAATTAATCTAGCAGTATAAGGGGTTCATTTCAGAAACACTGTGACCTATTCAGCTGTCTTTCACTGCTCCATGATTTTCAGTTTTAGATTTGTCCCTGTGTCACATCAACGTACATAAACCCTCTTAAAACCCAAGGGAATAAACTAGGACTAAAACCTATGAGTTTTTTGTTGGTGGCTCCAGTGAGGTAAAGCTTAGTTTATTAATCTTCACTTTCTCCACTGACACAGCATCACAAATATCTTCTCCAAGTAAAAACATAAGCATGCCTAAAATATAAATTCACCCTTAATAATCCTAACGTATCTCAGGAATAACCAATTGATAAATAGTACACTAAGCTAATTCTCACCTAAAATCCCTGCATTAAATTCATCTAATGGAAAAATCAAGGCATATTATCTTTGCACATTAACTTGAGAAGCACCCCTAACTGAATACCCGCAGCAGTCGATCTGTTACCTCCACGGGGCAGGACTGCTTAAGCAGCATCACTGGCTACATCATTTCATGAGGTATTTAGCAAAAGCATGCAAGCCACAGATGGAGATTTGTAAAAGATTGTTAACCCCCTGCACCTAATGTGAAAGACACCTGTAAAGTTAAAACAGTAGCCATGTTTTCCCCTGCTAGGTGGTAGTTAGGAAGTCTCAGGCTTAGTGACCTACAAAGTAGGTTTGCTCATCCTAAGACCACAATATCAGACTATTTTTATAAGGTAGGGTATCAAATGTGATTAGCTTTCATTGTATTTATAAGCAATTTACGGTCTTCAGGGTATCCAGTTTTGGAGGAAATCAGATTGCTTTTGTAGGGCATGCCTGATGGGGTCCTAAGATTGGTTCACATGGCTTAGAAACGAATGCCCACAAGTCATTCTAATGGTCATCCTAAGCTTGCACTTAACGTGGAAATAACGCAACAGGAATGCTGGTTCAGGAATGTTGGCTTATTCCTCCCTAACAATGAGTTAACTTAGAACACACTGGTGCCCATGTGACATGCCCTTTAGCTCTTGTTTTTGTCATGTCACTCATCCTGTGGTGAGAAACGTTATAAACATAACTGTTTGATGCTAGTGACAACTGCCATACTTGAGATACCCTCCAGACATTTTGTACTTTCGCAAAAGAAGAAATGAGTGAATCAGTAAAGGACAGCTCTGCATTCAGCCACCGAGAGCCAATGATGAAATGCCTGCCAATTAATTCAGCTGCGACCATCCCTCAGCTTACAAGGAAAACTTGGAGACATGAGCTCAGCAGCGGTCGTGCAGTGTGGCTACTGGATGGCTCTCATTTGGAATGCTGCGTCCTGTCCAAATGGTGACCTCCTCCACTCTCAGCACTGTAATCCTGCTGAACAGCCAATAGCTCTCTGTTCAAAGGGAATAGGAGAAGGTGACGGAGAAGACTTCTCTAAACAAAGAGCACGGACGCATGCGACATTCAGGTGACTCAGGGCAGGGCAGGAAAACATCTCAGCAAGACAGTACTGAGCAAGAAAAACCAACAAGCTAATACAGAGGTGATTAGAAGAAGAGATCAGAAAAAAGAATCATTTATGCAGGAAGATATTTATTGCATAACTACCAGATGAACAAATTTTTTAAGTACAATTGATAAAGAAAAATATATTCCCCCAAGAGCATTAAGCAATAAGTAGGGTTAAACACATACAAATCTAAAGACTGCACACAAGATACTCCTAGATAAAACTAGAGGGGTTCAAGTCTCTCCATCCCTTTCCTTTCTGTTACTCATTTCTTAAGTCTAGTCTCATGTCAAAACAGTCTAGTATCTATGGCTGCCTTAAATGTAACAGATCCTCTAAAAAGTCGCACTAGGAATTTAGTAGCTTGATAACCTACTCCTAACCACCAGAATTATAAAAGAAGTTGATTAGAAAGGACTTCTTAAACCAAAGGAATTTTCCTAGGATGGGTACCCTGACCCAAACTTTCAGATAGCATCACCATCATCATTGCAGTTGTGGTCAGTCACTAAAAGTACAATCACAGTGTTCCAAGCACTCTCAACAGCATTTTACTGTTTTAATTCAATTACTTTAATCCTCACAACCTAATAAAGTATTTTACAGATGTGGAAACAGACTCCGAATTACTTATCAGAAGTCCCTCAAGTACCAAGTGGCAGATCTGTGTTTCCCATCTAGGCTCCTGTGATCCCAGAGTCCATGTTTCTGCCACTACATACATTCATCAAGACATTAGGCTAGTTTATAATCCCAGGTGAAAATTCAGGGACCTGAATATGGCCCAGTGAGAAGAGCTATAGTTCAGCTGGTTTAACAAAAAGAGATAATGGATGAGAGGACACTTCTATCCATGGACACTGGAAGAAATAACTTTGGGGACAGTGAGGTTTTGTGGTTTAAAATTTTGGAAAGAAACCCAAAAGAATATTTATTTATGCTCGTTGCCGCCATCTTGTTTCACATTAGTATGCAGACTGGATCTTGTCCATCTCTCCCCCAGAAAACCTAGTCTATGCCCTCCAGGAAGGTGTGACCAATTTTTACCTGGAAGGGCATCAGAAAACAGGTGGCATTTGAACTGTGTCTTAAAGAAAAAAAAAAAGAAAAAAAAAAAAAAGATTTCCCAGTCAGAGGGAAGGCTCATCGTAGCTCCTGTGGTTTCAGTCTACCTACTGTTACAGGCTAAAGGAGGATTGAGAGAATCAGGGTGAGGTCAAAGCACTGGCAAGAGAGGCCAGCTGGTGTCTACAGGAGGCTCCGGGTGGTATCGTTATCTGTGAATCTACCCCAGCCTTACGTAACCCCTAACCTTGCAAGCTTTCCAGAAGGAATCATAAGACAGCACTACAACTTTCCAAAAGAGGAATCTTGCGAAAAAGGAAACATTTGAGAAATCTGAAAGACTGCAGAGAGGAAAAGAGGTCAGATGATTTTGGTTTTAAGGGAGATATATGAAAGGTTTGGAAACAAAGATATAAAGTTTAAAAAAGTTAGTTGAGAGATGACAAAGAACTTAGCCCACCGATGTACTGGCCAAATGTAACAGAATGTGAACACTATGCTGAAATGGTGCATTCCTGTCAGTTTCAGTGGAGGCCCTACATCTCCAGGTGACCCAGCCCAAGGTGAGGCGCAGACTATTACATGCATGGCTTCCCACGTAAGCTCATAGACTACTTGTGGCTCTTAACTTACTCTGCACCAAGAGGAAAAAAAAAAAAAAAAAACAGGGTCCTAGTAGTTAGAGATCTCTGCAGAGCAGCTTTAATATACTGAGAGAGTGGGAGTTATTAATTGCTAGATTCTCAGCAGCTGAGGAAGGATCGACGCTTGACCAACAAGAGAAACACAGGTGATTCTTAGCAACAGTAGTTGTGGGGTGATGTCCGCAATGAACTCAAGGCTACAAGTATCAGATTAAACATCAGCCAACCTGGGAGAGCACATATGCAAGAGTATTCAACGGTATTAGTCAGGATTACCGCCTGTGTTAACTGACTAAAGACCACCTCCCCCAAAGATTCCCTAACCCCTGGAATCAGTGAATGTCCTGTCTATATCAAAGGTGAACTAAGGTTACAGATAGAATTAAGATGGCTAATCAGCTGATTTGAAAATGAGAAACTATCCGTAATTATCCAGGTATAATCCAACATAATCACAAAAGTTCTTAAAAGTAGACAGTTGGAGGAGAGAGTCAGAGAGATGGTGATGTGATGTGAAAAGGACTTTGAAAATGGAGCATGGGGCCATGAGTCAGGGTATGCAGGCATTCTCTAAAAGCTGGAGAAGGTAAAGAACTTCCTAGAAACTCCCTAGAACTTCCAGAGAGGGAAACAGCCCTGGTGGCAGCTTGACGTTAGCCCAGTGCGACCACCACCGTTGTATTCTGACCTCCAGCACTGTCAGATACTCGGTTTGTGTAAATTTGTTACAGCAGCAGAAGGAAACACACTACTTTCCAGCCCCCCTTCTCCACACTCCTGCGGTGAGAATGAGAACCTGAGGTTAACAGCGAGGAAATGAGGTTAGAGAGGCGAGGCCAGCCTTTCCACTTGCTAGTGATATCTCACAGCAGACTTGGGTTAAGGGCATAACTTTGAAGTTTTGATTATTACACTAAACTATATTAATTACTGACAGGAGGGCATTTTATTGCTTCAAGTTGACCAGAAGAGTCTTGGAATTTGCCACACATTTCATCCAAAGACAAAGGAAGAACTCTCCACATGGAATGAATTTAAAGGGACCGTGGGAAACAAGAGTAAAGGTGTTGGCTGATTATTCCCCTTGAGTTTTGCTGATTCAACATGACAGCGACATACAACTGAAGAAGGATGGCAAACAGTAAGCTCAAAGAGTAAAGGATGGGGCTTCCCTGGTGGCGCAGTGGTTGAGAATCCGCCTGCCGATGCAGGAGACACGGATTCGTGCCCTGGTCCGGGAAGATCCCACATGCCGCGGAGCGGCTGGGCTCGTGAGCCATGGCCGCTGAGCCTGCGCGTCCGGAGCCTGTGCTCCGCAACGGGAGAGGCCACAACAGTGAGAGGCCCGCATACCACAAAAAAAAAAAAAAAAAAAAAAAAAAAAGAGTAAAGGATGATGAATCAGAACAACCTCCTACTGTACTACTGAGATTTTTACATTTCAGAAACAATGAATAATGAGGAAGGTGCTTAAAGCTATGTAAAAATGTAAAATAAAGGAAATGTCAAAAATAATAAAGCAGGGTGCTACAGATGAGGGATATACGCACTCACGGGAGAGTAGGGATTTGTAATTGTAAAAAACTCAAAGATGAGTCAAACATTTATTTTTCAGTCGAATTCTGCTACTGAATGAATATTTTTGTGTCCCCCCCCCCAACCAAAATCCATACCTTGAAATCTAAAAACCCGGTGTGATGGTATGAGGAGATGGGGACTTCGGGAGGTGCTCGGGTCATGAGGATATAGTCCTCATAAATATGATTAGTGCTCTTATAAGAAAAGCCTCACAGAGCTCCCTCACCCCCTTCCACCATGTAAGGTTACAGTGACAAGACGGCCATCAGTGAGCAAGCAGGTCCTCACCAGACGCTGACTCGGTCAGCACCGTGATCGTGAACTTCCCAGCCTACCTATGAAAAGTAAGTGTTGATAATCCACCCAGTTTATATTGTGGTTATAGAAGCCTGAACCGACTAAGAGGAACTCCAGAAGGAAGTGATTTCCTGGTGAGTTCAACGTAGGCATTTCTCTTGGTAACTTCCCCATGTCTCCCCTC
Source organism: Kogia breviceps (assembly GCF_026419965.1). NCBI lineage: Eukaryota > Metazoa > Chordata > Mammalia > Artiodactyla > Physeteridae > Kogia > Kogia breviceps. Next base: position 170,857,188 of record NC_081311.1, on the reverse strand, counting down.
CAATGAAAATAAAAGAATTTAAAATATATCGGGTGCCGCAAAGATGAGAAGTGGCAGTGAGAGATGGCAATGCAATTTGGAAGGTTGTAAGCAGGCATATGGGTAACACGTGGCTTCACAAAACCGAGACTGCAGATACCTGAGCCAGTATAGAAGGAAGCCAGCAAGAAGCAAACCAACGATTTAGGGCCTGGAGGCACCAAGCGCCCTGAAGGTAGAGGTGAGGGCTGAAAAGAGAGAACTGGCTGACACTGCACTGGCAATCCTTTCCCCCAATCCAAGTGGAAAATTACAAGTTCTCTCTATGGAGAGATAAAGCCAAGGAGACTATAACCTTGGGATATGAAATTTTCAGACAATGAGCACAGCTGAGCATGCATAAACTCTAGAAAATTAGATGAAAGTCTGCACTGACAATGAATAAGGCTTCCCTTAGCTCACTTCTCACTCTAAGCCTCCTGGACACTGGTTGCCCAGGCTTATATCCCTGAGGCATAAGATTAGAAGATTCCTTTAAAACAGTGGTTCTCAAGCATGGTCCACAGGCTGGGGATGTAGTGAAAGGTCTCTATGAAACCAAAAGGAGTTTCATTATGTCAACATTATTTGGTGGATAAATTATATCCACTACCATGAGCTTGACATTTTTCTGATGAGAATGATAGTGATAAAAGCAACTGTGATTTTTTGATATTGTATAATGAGATGTGTCAATATTTGAAAGACTGGCATAACTCAGTCAACTAGTAATTTCCGAATGACTCACGCATGTTACAAAATGTTATTAAACCCATGTATAAGTTCCATTAAAAAGGCAAGACTGACCAATGGATTTTAAGAGTTCTTCCATATGACTTCAGATTCCACATTACAACCAATCTTTAAGAATTCAACCACTTGTCAAGTTTTGGCGTAATATCAGAGAAGAACACCCACAATTATTTGAAACACTTAATATTCCACCTTGTGCCAACTACATATCTGTGAGGCCAAATTTTCTTCTAATACTTAAAACAAGTTTGCAAGACTGATAGCAAAGGCAGATACGAGAATCTAGGTGTCTTCTATTAAGCCAGAGATTTGCAGAAAAGTAAAAACAAAGTCACTCTTCTTACCAAATTTTTTGTCTTGAAACAGTTAATTTACATAAAAATAATCTGTTTGCGTTAGCATGTAGTGGGATTACTACTGTTATTTTTAAATGAAGTAATTATTTTTTATAATTTCACTTTTAGTTTCCAATACATAAGCATTGATAGACATAACCCCCATAAAATGTTCTATAAACTGCACTGTCCAATAGGGTAGAAACTAATCACATGTGGCTACTAAACTCTTGATGTGACCAGTCTGAATTGAGCTATGCTATAAGTGTAAAATATATACTGAATTTCAAAGACTTAGCATTAAAAAGAATGTTAAAACTCTCAATATTTTATATTGATTCCATGTTAAAACAATATTTTGGATTTACTGGATTAAATAAGATACATCAATTTCAACCCTTGGCTTTTTTAACATCTTTATTAGAGTATAATTGCTTTACAATGGTGTGTTAGTTTCTGCTTTATAACAAAGTGAATCAGTTATATGTATATACATATATTCCCACATCTCTTCCATCTTGCATCTCCCTCCCTCCTACCCTCCCTATCCCACCCCTCTAGGTGGTCACAAAGCACTGAGCTGATCTTCCTATGCTATGCGGCTACTTCCCACTAGCAATCGCTTTTACATTTGGTAGTGTATATATGTACATGCCACTCTCTCACTTTGTCACAGCTTACCCTTCCCCCTCCCCATGTCCTCAAGTCCTTTCTCTAGTAGGTCTGTGTCTTTATTCCCATCCTACCCCTAGGTTCTTCATGAGTTTTTTCTTAGATTCCATATATATGTGTTAGCATACGGTATTTGTTCTTCTCTTTCTGAATTATTTCACTCTGTATGACAGACTCTAGGCCCATCCGCCTCACTACAAATAACTCAATGTCATTTTTTATGGCTGAGTAATATTCCATTGTATATACATGTCACATCTTCTTTATCCATTCATCTGTCAAGGGACATTCAGATTGCTTCCATGACCTGGCTATTGTAAATAGAGCTGCAGTGAACATTGTGGTACATGACTCTTTTGGAATTATGGTTTTCTCAGGGTATATGCCCAGTAGTGGGATTGCTGGGTCATATGGTAGCTCTATCTGTAGTTTTTTAAGGAACCTCCATACTGTTCTCCATAGTGGCTGTATCAATTTACATTCCCACCAACAGTGCAAGAGGGTTCCCTTTTCTCCACACCCTCTCCATTTATTGTTTGCAGATTTTTTGATGATGGCTATTCTGACTGGTGTGAAATGATATCTCACTGTAGTTTTGACTTGCATTTCTCTAATGATTAATGATGTTGAGCATTCTTTCATGTGTTTGTTGGCAATCTGTATATCTTCTTTGGAGAAATGTCTTATTTAGGTCTGCTGCCCATTTTTGGATTGGGTTGTTTTGTTGATATTGAGCTACATGAGCTGCTCACCCCTTGACTCTTAATGTGGCCACTAAATATTTAAAAGGTCATATAACTTGTACTTTTGATTTGCATTACATTTCTATTACACAGCACTGGTCTATAAGGTCCTCAAAGATTTTTAAGTGTGTAAAGGAGTCAGGAGACTAAACTTTGAGAACAGCTGCTCTTTAGGGATATGGATCTGTTGGAAAAAAACAATCAAACTGATAGATACTGACATTTAGGGGGCCCAACAGGACACAAAATGACTCTACAGGGAAAACCAACACCAGTCAGTAAGACCAGAGCACAAATTCACTCAAATGTAAGCAGGTGGTAAGGCTCACCAGACAGTTGTGCAAATCCTCTAACAGGAACAGCAGAGTCCAAAACAGCTAAAAATGAAGAATTAGGTACCCCTGTGAAAAGACAGGGTAAATAGCTGAAATAACTTCAAAGACTTACATATCCTCAGGGATGAGAAAATACTGCATCCACGAAACAACAGTTACATTTAAAGATGTTCATAAAGCAACTTAATTTTGATAGCAGAAATTTAAAATTCAATAAAGATAAACCTCAAAAACTTCACAGAGTAGAACAAAAAAAAAAAAAGAGGGAAAAGAGGTGGAAACAAGAAATTTAGAAGTGCACTCCACAAAGTCCAAAATGCAAAAGAGCCAGAAATAACTGAAAAATTGTGTGTGGGAGTGGAAGGGGAGAGGAAGAGAGGGTTAAATAATGTTTCCCAAAACTGAAAGTTACGTCTACAGACTTAAAAGCTCTAGCAAGTGCCCAGAACACCCAGCACAATAGATGATTTTGAAAACCACACACATCATGAACTTGCAGAGAACTGCAGCAGGGGCAGGAGGGGAATGAGAAGGTTTGGAGGTGCAAAGAGGAGGTTTTATCAGCAATAACACTAAAAACTGAAGATAAACACTGCCTCCCAAATTCTAAAGGAGAATTACTTTACCCTAGAATTTTTCATCTTGATAATCAAGTATGAGTGAGGAATAAAAGATATTTACAGACATGAATATCAAAAAAAAAAGAAGAAAAAAGTTCAAGAATTTCTCAGAAATCTACTAGAGATGTTTGAAATATATTTAAAGGAGTATCCCTGTACAAAAATGAAACCGTTACTAAAACCAGGACAATATTTGTATAAGCAAAAATATTGATTATAGTATGTGGCTCAGCTTTGAACTATATTTGCCTCAAAATGTTTAACTAATGAAGCACAGGATGCAGAGGGGGACGAGGATGTAAACTAAGAAGAAGCAATGAAAAAGAACTAAGTAAACCATTATATCAACCAAAGACATCTTAACTTTTAAAATCATGAAATATTCACTCAGGCATATTGCTAAGAAATGAGAAGAAATGCTTAAGGTTGAAATTGGTTGTCACTAAGGAGTAGGAAGGTATGGAACATAAAATTGCTGATATATGTGAAAAACCTTGTCCTATATGCATAGTGTTAAAGGCTTTACTTCAATTAGTTCAAAATAAAATTTTAAATATTTAAAATATCAAGCAACAAAAAGGGAATACACATCTAACTTTAAAAACACATTTATCAAAAAAAAAAAAAAATAGACCCTTGCAAAGAAATTTAAAGTTTGTGAATTTCTGTTGACAAAGCAAACCAGCCTAGGAAAAAAGCTAAGAAAATCAAGCAAATGTATTTGTAATGTGTGTAAATAAATTCTGCCAGTTTTGTTTTAAACTAGACATACATGTAAAGAAAAGACAGCCATCTGTCTAATGATTCACCAAGGTTCATAATCTGGGGATCCACGGGCTGACCCGACCTGCAGACCTATGCTGTTCGGGCTACAGAGTTTGTTGTTTAAAAACCAAGGGAGACCGCAGTGGAATCCAAATTGCTGTCTTCCCTTGAAAAAGCAAAAATCTGGCCACAGACAGCCCATGTTACAACCAACAACAACCAACCAAAACTGAGCAGGGGCAGCCTATCTCCCCGAATTGAGCACCACACATTCCTTGACCAGATAGTGCAGATTTCTCTGCACACGCCCCTATAAGACAACAGAAGATAGACCAAGAAGATCCCATCTTTCAAGAATAATCAGAAATAGTGCATAAGTGTCTGTAAAAATGAAGAAAATTCTCATTGTCTAAAATGCAACAGCAGATATTTATTTCTCCAGTTCCTTGTGCAGCCCCTGCAGTGATTTGAGCCTGAGACTCCCGGTTTAAAAGGCAATAGGCTTGAAAGAAACAAACATTCAGTTCATTTTTGTTATGTCCCGCAAGCTTGTATTTATATATTTTTCCTACGTGTTGCAAGCTTTATATATGTAATACATGCAGATAGAATTAAAATAAGCACATCAGCATATTGAAAATTAATTACAGACTTTTTTCCAATTTAACCAGTAACTATGTTAACATTAAAAATGAGACCACTTCAACGTTTTCTTCATCTTACTTTCGATTTATGCTACATATTATAATCCTATTCATGCAAAAAATCTTTAAGTTCTTACTCTTAGAATGAGGGTGAAGGAAGAAGGGAGAGGCAGTGCAACTTTAAAACAAAGACTATTAGTTTTATTTACACGCCACGACACAATCCCCAAATGACCTCTGCCTTTCCATAACATTTTAACTGAAGCGACAGAGAAGGGAGCATCACATTAGAATTGCAAGCAAGATAAAAGGTAGAAGTCCTAATCTACTGCTCAACATAGCATTATTCATGACAAGGGTTTCCAGCTTTCTCAGACAGGGTTCAAAATGTCAGCTTGAACTATGTAGCAAATTTTAATAGGATGTTTCTAAATGAGTATCCTAAGAGGGCAACAAGGATTTCTTCATCTGTAGCACATTCAGAATGACACTAGCTACTTCTCACCTGGCCCCAGGAGTAAAGAAAGTCTCCCCAACCCATTTCCTTTCATTCCTGATGCATTTGGGCTCTGGCTGAGCTAACCAATCTCCTAGCAGGATAGGAACCAGAATAAACATTTTGTTTTGGGTTTACAAAGCAAAGTATGGGCAAGAAAAGCTCTACTGAAGGCCTCCCTGCTCTGGTTACAGAAATACTCTGCTAGCAGGGTGCTGCTCTACCCTCTGTGTTGGAGGGATGGCATCAGGGAAGTGATTTAGAAAAGCAGAAAACCAAATAGTTTGGTTACAGAAAACTGTAACCACCATTTTCAGTGTAAACTGTAAAGTACCACTGAGGTCTTAAAATCTTAGGGCAATTTTTCAAACATGTATCAATTAAATTTTGTATGATAAAAATACAGCTATGAGAATAATACATACTTAAAATTGCTGGGCAGCAGTAACACAGATTGGACCAACTAGTCAGGTACTTTTCTCAGAGCGCTCAGATGGTAGGAGATGATGTTTCTCCTCCAGAGAGAGCACAGCCTGTTGTGAGGCAGACCAATATATCAAAATGATTCTATAAAGGCACGGGAACAAGCAGCCAGAGCTCTGCTGATAAACTACTTAAATTCTTGGTAATATGTGCAACATTAAACAACAACAAAAAAAAACACATCAAGATTTGATCTTCCTGTAATATGGAACTTTAATTCTTCCTAAATACCATTTTCCAATTGCAAAACACTGAGCAAAAATATTTGTGGGTTACTAAAAAAAAAAAAAATGATGTTAGTTACATCATACATTATACCTTGATACTCTCAAAAACTTAATTTTAAAAATCAAAACTTTGTAAATAGATCCAAAACCCTACTGAGGAAAATACCTTAAACACTTCAAATTTCACTTAGAAACAAAAGTATAAGTTATAACTTTTAACCAGGATATCTTAAAAGTAGTGTAACTCCAGAGCAATATAGCAAGGTACTACCTGAACTATAATTCCATCATAATTGGATTTAACACAGGGAGACAAAGACAGATTACTGAAGTACACAGTCTCATAACTTTATTTTAAATGAGTTTCAAATTTCTCTCACCCACAATTTAACATTGTAACCATTCTCATATTAACGTGAGAAATGTAAATTAAAGATTGAAATCCTTTCGACTTCCCCAACATCATCAGAATCATGCAAACATACATGTGTTGTGTATGTATGTAGCTGGGGTGGGTGGGTCATGGTGAGATTATGTCAAAGTCAGGATCTCATCATCTGAATACTTCCCAGGTAATTGACATGTCCATGCAATGAACTATGAATGTTACCAGCACTCCCAAAGTTACTGAGCCAACCAGTTGATTTATTTGTGTTAAAGAGTTTATGCTTCCAGGACACATTACACCCTAATCCCACCTCCTTCCAGGCATAACCCTGAGAAAGTAAGACCCAGCCAATTCTGAACAACTCCTTTTGGCTTGAGCTTCTAGGAGCAAAGGAGCATTCTGGGCAGCTTCACTCCCAGTATCCTCCCCCTGGAGATGCACAGCCACACACACACACACACACACACACACACACACACACACACACACACACACACACACACACACACACACACACACACACACACACACACACACACACACACACACACACACACACACACACACACACACACACACACACACACACACACACACACACACACACACACACACACACACACACACGACACTGGGAAAGGGCAGATATTTCTTTCCTGGGAAAAAAGCCAGAGTGAAAGTTTTGGAGGAGATAAACATATTAACAGCTAGTGGAGAGCCATGGAAAGCTTCTCCCCAAGCAAATGTGCTTTGCTGTAGTAAACTTTCCTTGCCCCTTACAATATTTAGTGTTGTGTTAAAGCAAATATTTTTAAAATCCACAAGCATGTGCTGCAAACAAATTCCCCCTTAATGCCTATTTAAAACCAGCGAGACATCCACTCTATCACCACAAGATATTTATCAAGTAGCTGACGGCTGGAGAGACAAACTATTTTGCAAGTTTCCTCTCCTTCCTTCTGCCAGGATTCTAAACTGAGGGTCCCATTACACCCCTGAAATTAAGCACAACATGGCACACCCAAGTGCATCTTTCTGGACAGAGGCTTGCCCAAAGTCCCAGTTGTCAGAGGGGTCTAAATCTTAAAAAAAAAAAAAAAAAAAAAAAAATGCCATGCCTTTCAAAGATTACAATTTACATTAATGGACTCTTCCAGTTATCTAGTTCGGCCGTCCTAAAACTCCTAAGGAATACAATTCTAAGCAACCTATTCAGAGTTAATCCCCCTCTCAGGAAATCTTTTGCGGTACGCGGGCCTCTCATTGCTGTGGCGTCTCCCATTGCAGGGCACCGGCTCCGGACACGCAGGCCCAGCGGCCATGGCTCACGGGCCCAGCCGCTCCGCGGCACGTGGGATCCTCCCGGGCCGAGGCACGAACCCGCGTCCCCTGCATCGACAGGCGGACTCCCAACCACTGCGCCACCAGGGAAGCCCAATTACTGCACTTTCTTAACCTCTATATACTTTCTCCACACCATTCACAAAATGACATGTATATATACAAGCACTGCTTTCTGGTCCTTACAAGGCGCAGTGAAATATATAATGTTGCCAGCTTAACAGGTTTGACAGAAGCCCTACTCTGCTGATATAATCAGCTAGTCAATGATGACGCCAGGTCCTTTATTTGCCATTCTTATCTCTAGCCAAGTTATTCCCTAACTCTGTTGGGCTTCCTGCTAGAGTCTGTATTTCTCAGAACTCCTTAAAGCGAAGTTCTACGGTGAGCCTTCATAAGGCTTACCCTGTAAAACAAACTTCCCAATTGCTGTCATAATTTTAATCTTTTATATATATATATGGTAGTCTGCTTCTATAATAATAATCTTTTTGAATACTATTTTTTAGGCACCTAATGGTAGTTCTAGAGTGCTAGGATATTACATCTCATGTCTTGCTAAGTAGTTTTTTCTTTAAAGCAAGAATCAAAGTGGAGGGTAGGGGGAAATATATGAAAAAGATGAGAATGTTTGAGACTTTCATATTTCTAAGAGAAATCCATACACACAGTAGCAGGTAACATACCTGCTACTGCATGATTTTTTGTTCTATTTTCCTTAGGTAGGACAGCATCCAAATGAGATCTAAAGGAGTCTCTATAAACTCACCTGAACTGAATACTACAACCTAATGAGGTGCACACAGGTGAAGCTTTTGTAGCAGTTTGGTCCTATTAACCCAGCAACATCTTATGGGAATCAGCAATGAGAGCAGGGAGTCATCTGCAGTAGCCACTGAAGCATGTTCATAAATCGTTGATTCTCTTATTCTGAGAACATGGTAGAATCACACTTTACCACCCACTTGAACTTAGGTTTGGCTATTAACTGGCCAAAATGTGAGCATAAGTAACATAAGCCTCTGAGCAGAAGCTTTCACATCCAGTGCATAGATTTCCACCTCTTTTTCCCTGGTTTTCTGTAATTATAAACATGTTTTAACCTGGAGCCTCCATCAGCCAGGACCCCAAATGATATAATGAACACATCTCCCTATGACCCATGAGGCGCTCATAGCACGATTGAGAGATTTTACTTTAAGCCATGCAGGTTTGCAGATTTTTTGTTGTTGCAACATAACCTAACGTTTCCCTGAACCACAACTAGTTTTAAAAACCAATATATAGGGCTTCTCTGGTGGTGCACTGGTTGAGAGTCCGCCTGCCGATGCAGGAGACATGGATTCGTGCCCCGGTCCGGGAAGATCCCACATGCCGCGGAGCGGCTGGGCCCGTGAGCCATGGCCGCTGAGCCTGCGCGTCCGGAGCCTGTGCTCCGCAACGGGAGAGGCCACAACAGTGAGAGGCCCGCGTAACGAAAAAAAAAAAAAAAAACCCAATATATAAGGCACAGTGCTGTGCTACATGGAAACTCAAGACAGAAGTCAGGGCGGAGGTACTATTGCCCTCAAGAAGTAGAGATTAGGGGCTTCCCTGGTGGCGCAGTGGTTGAGAATCCGCCTGCCAATGCAGGAGACACGGGTTCGTGCCCTGGTCCGGGAAGATCCCACATGCCGCGGAGCGGCTAGGCCCGTGAGCCATGGCCGCCAAGCCTGCGCGTCCGGAGCCTGTGCTCCGCAACGGGAGAGGCCACAACGGTGAGAAGCCCGCATACCGCAAAAATAAAAAAAATAAAAAAAGAAGTAGAGATTACAGAGGGACCAAACAGAACCGTGCTCTGGTCATAAAATGAAGTAAACAATCCCGGCTTCCATCTATGGAAAGCCCTCTAAAGCCTTGTGGTCAAACCACTTTCTAAAGGAGAGGGGAAGAGAAGTCAGTAAAGGTCAAGACAGAAAACAGGGGAAACCATGAAGGCAGCAGATAGTTGAGTGAGGCTATAGCATGAATTTCAAAAATAGTCATAGGAAATACGGCAGGAAATCTAAGATGCAAAAAAGCCTGACAGGCCTTGAGTCATCAGAATATTAACAGCAACAATAAAAACAACCATTATGTCCCAACACATTTTAGGACATTACATAACCATTCTCATAATAATCCACTGAGGTAGATACTGTAATTAATTTCCATTTGACAGATGGAAAGTAAGGTGCAGGTAGAGTACATTGCCCAAGGTCACAAAGGACTTAAACCCATTCAATCTTATTCCAGGGTCTGTGACATTAACCACTACTATACCAGTCAGACCACCTTCTATACAGGCAATGAGACGCACCTACACCTTTAGGAAGGAGTTGACAATCAGCTTCATGCTTCAAAAACATTACTTGTGCCATATATAAAATGAGTCAAAGAAAGAGGACTGATGCATAGTTAGAGATACCTTTTAAAAAAAAAATCACTGAAAGGAAGCAGCTGAAAGATAATGAGCTCTGTATTAAGATAGTAACTAGATGGGTTCCCTGGTGGCGCAGTGGTTGGGGTCCGCCTGCCGATGCAGGGGACGCAGGTTCGTGCCCCGGTCTGGGAAGTTCGCACATGCCGTGGAGCGGCTGGGCCTGTGAGCCATGGCCGCTGGGCCTGCGCATCCGGAGCCTATGCTCGGCAACGGGAGAGGCCACAACAGTGAGAAGCCCGCGTACCGAGAAAAAAAAAAAAAAAAAAAAAAAAAAATGGATAGTAACTAGAGATGTGAACCAATAATCCAGAAACGTGTGATAGGGTCATAGCAACAAGCCTTCTGCTTCTTACTGTGCAGCAGTTAAAAGGTGGCTGCAAGTTCTTTGCTGCTCCTTTCACTGAGAGGAAGCTAGTCTAATTCCACTCTCCCGCTGGCTTTCTTACACACTTGCCTGACAAATAGATTATGACAAAAACGATGCTTTAGGGCTTCTGACACCAGACCTTAGGAAGTCCTGCAACTCCTGCCTGGCTCTCTTGAAGTATCTAGAGCCCAGGATAAAACACTTGGAGCCCTGAATCACCTTGCAAGAAGTAAAATACCTTGCTAAGAGGCTTTGTTTAAAAGCTCCAAGAATACATGGGGAGGGCCCAGCAGAGCCCAGCTGCCTTCCAAATACCCATACCTAGGTGCTGGGCATGTGAATTAAGCAACCTTGGACACTCCAGACCAGCCAACAGCTGAATATCACCAAGTGTCCCCTCAACTGACACTGTGTGGAAGAGAAGTATACCCCAGCCAAACTGTGCCCGATTCTTGACCCAAAGCCCATGAGATATAATAAAGTAAATATGTTAAGATGACACGTTTTGGAAAGCTTATGCTAGAAACAGACCACTGCAACACACTGTTTATGAAAGGAACTGTGAAGTTCAACCAACTGTATCAAAGCCACTGGGCCTGCCCAGCCCCCCACGTCACTCCGAATGAGTTAGAATGTGCGTATGGACCAAAGGACTGGCATTATCAGCAACTTCCACCACCCCAAGTGCTTCTTACACTGAAGTCTGAGAAGATCAGAATCAAAACTACATACACAATAAAAGCGGAACCGAAAGGACTGGTTCGCCATAAAACGAGCGGTAAGAAAAACTTACGTGGTTACTCATCTCCTGCCCCTGCTGGCTCCACAGTCTCCCTCCACTCTGACTGCCTGAAGCACACCTAGGAAGCTTTAAGAATTTCCCAATCCTGAGCACCGCCCCCAAGCCAATCTCCTGGAGGAGCATCCAGGTGATTCTAATATGCCGCTAGGATTGCGAACCGCTGGTGCACAGTTAACCATTAATATTTTATTGCTTTAGGAGCTAAAAAAAAGGGGGATTAAAAAAGAACTTTCCTAGGAGAAGAATTACTTACTTTTCCTAGGAAAAGAAGAGAAAGAGAGGTTTGGCTTGATTTCCCAAAACTGCAGGGATGATCTCCGTTTGAGTAAAATAGATGAGAAAGAATTACAATGTCTCCCCTTCCAAAATATCTAAAATTACTTGCATATGTATATTATTTTGGTCAAATGTTATTTTAAATATATAAAGTACATCTTGACTCTCTAAGCATGTTTCACAAAGCAGTATAACGCATATAACTTTCAAGAGCAAATTTATATTTCTGCTTTTAAAACATCTTTTGGAAAGACTGGATGTCAAACAGCTTTTAAATTAAATTTAATTTTTAAAAAGCTTAGCTTGGGCTTCCCTGGTGGTGCAGTGGTTGAGAGTCCGCCTGCCGATGCAGGGGACACAGGTTCGTGCCCTGGTCCGGGAAAGTCCCACATGCCGCGGAGGGGCTGGGCCCGTGAGCCATGGCCGCTGAGCCTGCACGTCCCGAGCCTGTGCTCCGCAACGGGAGAGTCCACAACAGTGAGAGGCCCGCGTACCGCAAAAAAAAAAAAAAAAAAAAAAAAGCTTAGCTTATGCCTTAGGCCACTCACTCCTCATACATTGTATTCTCTTACTGAGCTAATATTAAAACTGTTTTCCTAATACAAAGAATTCCAGAATGGAATCTAAAAAGTATTAATATTTGAGTTTATAGGAAAAAATCAAAATAACTCCCATTCCTTTTGTAACAAAGCATTGCCCTTGTCCAACTCTCAATGGTGAGAAAAAGCACTCAGGATGTCAAAGGCACAAGATTGTAGGCTATTTTCTATAAAACAAACATTCTCTCAACACTGTTAATATTCACAGATTAGAAAATGAGGTCATTAATGATAAATATAATCATCTTAGCAGCTGTCTTCCCAGACTCATCATCAAATATTATTCAAGTGTGAGTGGAAATGACCCAGTACTCTTCAATAAATATTTATTACTCACCCAGCAAATAGTACTGACTATGAACCAGGTAGTAGTGGGTTAGGTGAAAGGAAATCACCCAAAGGTTCACCAAAGAGGAGGCTGGATGAGCCAGATAGAATCACTTAAGCTTAAGCCCAGGTGGAATCATCCTAGCAAGACATGAGGCCGTCTGCTACAGTGAAAGCTAAGCCAGTAAATGAACAAAGATCTTTCATACCTATGTGAAGCGCTACTCGCTACTCGAACTTGGAAGTGTTTTTCCAAACACCTGTTGGGTTTGCACTGCGTGCTTCACATTCTTCCTGTGCAGAGTCCCTTTTGGAATTAGCCAAATGCACTTGTGGCAGGAGTTCATCAAGTGCAGTCTATAAAGCAAAGTTTTTATCAGGATGTAGTTAACAGGCATTAAGGTTCTACATTTTTGTTACACATGATTAATAGAACAGTGAAAAATGTCCTGTGGTCTGATCTAAAGAAAAATAATATTGAAGTTGGGAGGATAAATTTTCAATGTTTTCTTTATCTGTCCCTGATGGTCTTCAGGGATCCAAACAGTTCACACAGACTTTGTGGATTACTTTACTTCTCAGCACTTAATTTGCCCCAGTAGAGAAATTAACAAACAATAACCAGTGAAACACTTTTTATGAGGATTCCTGAAGTAATGCTGGTGAATTAATCAAGACCTACAAGTTATTGAAACGAGAGCTAAAATACTCTTTTTAATACAAAACGTGCTATTAGAAATTCAGATCCAGAAAAATTAAGACAATTCTCAAAGCTGACAGCAAATTTAATAAAATAGGAATTATAAAGGCATAGAAGAAAATTAACTTAGATGCCTCGAGTTATATGATAAGGATCAGCATTTTCCACTTTTCTGACTTAAGACTATTCCATCTATACTCCCTTATTCCTATGCTGAGCAAGAAGGCTCTCGTATTGACCACTTTAAAAGATAAATAAGTGAGCATGCGGCTATGTAATTTAGAGAAGTAAATTGCTCTCAGTTTCAGAGGATGCTATTAACCTAGCATCGGTAATACCTATGTACAAACTGTTTTTCTAAAAATAGAAGGATTTATAATTATCCTGCTTCTACAGCTTGATTCAAAATATTTATTGAGCATCTGCTAAGAGGAAACATCTGTGTTGGTCAATAAAACAATAGAAAGTGGTAAAGACAGCTCCTTGCATCCCCAGTATAGCTGGGGAAACAGAACATGTTCTATAAAAATCCAAATGACCAAATGAGTGGTTGAGAAACACTTGTATCAACTTCTGACTTTTATGTAATATATCATCTTCTAACCAGACTGAGAAGGGTAAGTGTTTCATGTGTTTTTTATCTTTTTATCTCACCCACCCACACCAACGATAGGCACAGAGCTGTTCACACAAGAATCCAAAATGGCTTGATTTGATTTGGTCTCCTTTTGAAAACAGGACTCTCACCAGAGAGATGAAGGTAAGAGTTGGCCACATAGTCCGTGACAATGAAACACAAACAGGCCACAATGTGTATTAAAACCCAAAATCTGACCTAAATGGACATTTTACTAATGACAGATTAGACATGGTATGAATAGAACTGATGATAACATTCTACCTTCTTGTGAACTTAATAACAGTCAGATTTTCACTGTTTCTTTGTGCTACTATTTAAGAAAATTCTTGGGCAGGATTTGTAGCAAAAGAGAATTAAATGATTGAAAACTAAGTTGAATGAAAGGGGTACATTTAGCTTGGAGGAGACATACTTAAGAGTGACAAGAAAAGCTTCACCTAGAAAGCAAACAGTGAAGCATCTGATATCTATATTACTTAGCAGATTTACAGTGTTTCACAAGCAGTATCTCATGTATCATCCCCATATGATGGAGTTTGTGTCCCAATTGTACAAAACAGAATACTGGGCCTGAAGGCAAGTGCAGAGTTGAAATACAAACCCAGATTTTGTCTTTCTCCAAGAGGGTGCTACTTACCCTCGACCAGAAATAACTTCCCTCAACAACGGGATCAAAGTCAACGATCCCTGGTTTTCACCTCTTCCAGGTCTAAAATTGCCATTGTTATAAAAGAAAGGATAGCAACCAGTTGCACATCACCTTTAGTAGGGCCAGAAAAACACAGTTTATATCAACTTTATTGTAATTAGCTAAACGAGAAATTTCCATAAATTTCTACAATTCCTTAAGAAGAAGATAAATGTCATCTGTTTGAATAATTTGGAAGGTGAAGTCTTGCCTTCAGGATTACTTCCAGAACTTGTCTTCTAATCCTACAGTGACCACTGGAATAGATAGCTATTCATCTCAATTTGAACAACCGCATTCATAGTATATCGGTGACAATCACTTTCACCAAGTTTCTTAGGCCTAAATTAAGCAGTTCATGAACTGCTTAAGTTTTACATTATCTTCTTGAAGCAGGAGATCTACATATTTAAGCACCGGTTCCTGGTTCATGAAGAAACTCATTTGGGGGAGCCAATTTTTTTAAAAAAATACAATTTACACATAAGAATTCAAAATTTGTATCACATCTCATAATCATTCTTCAATTAATCAAATTTGATGAGGAATTCTAATAAGCTTTCACAATTACATTTTTTATATATTAAAAAACAATACAGCAATCACCATTTAATGTGTAAGACCTAAGCACTGCACAGATGATGTTCTAAATTTGAACTTGAAAGGAAAGCCCATCAGTGTGCCTGCTTGATTTCTTTAATCTATTCGTGTAGGTTAATTACCTGACACACTCATTAAGATGACTCTGGGCTTCTTTAAATTTCTGACCATATTAACCTCTCCAACTAATCCTTATTAGAAAAATATTAAAGAGTGTTCATTGCTATTACAAATTGAATTTGAAATGATGAAACAATTATCAAATAAATGGAGTAGAAAACGAGGTTATACGCATGAGAAGATTCAATGCATCAAATATTTTACTTCCATTATTATAAAATAAAGGTCTTAAGGTCTATATCCAGGAAATGTGCTTCAAGACCAGTCCTTGAAAGAAATCTCTCCACTCCACTCTTATCCAGTAGGGTGACAAACAAAAACCTCAAGTTCATCATTTAACAGTTTTATTCAGGGGACAAAAAAACTTATTTTAAACTAAACAATTGGACAAAAAGATTTAACCATCTAGCTCAGTAAATCTACATAAAAATCACTTAATACTATGAGTTTCGCTTTCCATATAACTCACTTTGCAAATAAAATGGTAGAAAGAGGCCAATAAAGTACTGGTCAACATCACAAAAGCATGAAATATAAATGAGATGTTACTTTTAAAAACTGAAACCTTATCACTTCAGTTCTGGGACAGAAAAGGAATTCAAAGACATTTCTTCTCTAGACAAATTTCATTAAAATTTGTCCTATGTCCTTCAACAACTGATATTTCATCTTTTTAGACACCTTTTTTAAAGATATTATGAAGTGAGTGTTAATGGTGGTATTTTATAAATGTTCACTTAAGTTACACTAGAGGTTAGACTAGGAAAAAAAAGACACAGAAGTCTGGATTGAGGCAATGAAGTGAAGAAATGGGAGAATTAGGAAAAGAGATTAAGACAAAAGGGAGAAAGGATGCAGGGGTTATTTACAACAAATGACAAGGCATTAAAATCCTTAATATAGAAAAGGTTCTCACAAAACAAAAAACTGTTGTCCTTTGTCCATTTTTTTTTCTTTCAAACTATAAATAGCCACAACCAAAGGGAAACACAAGTGGCCAATCCATCCATATGGCAGAAATTAACTTCATTAGTACAGTTTTTTTTTAATGGGAAAATGTTTTACCCTCCATATTCACAGAAATGAAAAAAGATATAGCAGTCTCAAACACAGCTGTACGCAGCACTGATGGGATCTCTTACCAAGTTCTGTAGAAAGACTACCAAAGCTGTAAAAACATACACATCCATTGATCCAGTAGTTCCAATTTAAGAAATTAACCTAAGGAAAAGTGATGGATACTCAAAAACTTTGAGAGACAGGAGTTCACGACAGAGCTGTTCATCGTTGTGAAAAATCTATAACAACCTAAATATCCAACATGGTGTACTGCGTAAATAATTTGTGACGTGTGCATACAATGTAATATTGTATATGCACACATATATACACATATATAATATATACACATATTTCTTTAATTTAGCTCTTATATAAAGTCTGTGTGCCAGGTACTGTTCTAAGCATTTTACAAATATTAATTCATCAAATCCTCATAACAACTCCCTTACATGGACCCTATCATTATCACCATATTAGAGAAAAGGAACTTGAGGCAGAAGGCGAAATAACTTATCCAAAATTACACAGCCAGTAAGTGGAAGAGCTGGGATTTGAACCAAGGCGACTGACCTCTATAGTCTGAGCTCTAAAGGATACTTACAACATGTAAATAAGTTACAGTTATCTCAGATAATGGGATTTTAAGTAAGATTATGTTTTACCTATCTATATTTTTGAATTTTCCAACTTAAACTCGTATTTTTCTTATAAGGAAAAGTTTATTGTAATGCACAAATAAAAGAATAACCCAGGAAATCAGTAGGGGTAGAAACTGTAAAGTCCAAATCATCAAGACAGAGATGATAGTTGAATTTCAACATGGGAACTAGAGGAATGAATATAAGCCCAAAGCAGAGGGCCAAGACCTGAGCTTACTTTTTAATTTGGTGGTCTTAACTGGTAAATGTCAGATACTCTAGAAAGCTATTCATTTGGAGCTGTATTTCCACAGGCTCTTATACATAACAGTAATTCTGTGAGACATTAATAGATGTGCTATGATAGGAAGGCACCACGACCGTATGGTTTTACACACTGGATTAATCAAAAGGAAAATGATTTCTCTGTCACAAGACAAACCCTCAGTGACTCTACCAGAGGCTGACATTTCCCAATTGATTTGTCCATGAAACTCTCTTCCAAAGATTTCCCTAATACTAAGACTCTATAAAGCACACTCTGGGGGAAAAAAAAAAAAAAAAAAAAAAAAGCTAATTTAGAATATTTCCACTCATCCCTCTCATTCATTCAAACAAGTACCACGTGCCAAGTGCCTTGGGACAGACAGCCAGGTATGTGGACAACAGAGAAGCTGGGTCCTTGTCCCAGCTCACCATTTACTGGCCCACCTAAGACCGTTTAGTCAAGAGTAGAAGCGGGTCAGTATCACCTGTTCCCCCGTGTCTCTAACTGACATGTTTAAGAACCGAAGTGAGTTTGCAAAGCACATTTGCACGTTAGCAGCATAATCCTATGCAAACAACTGCCTTCTCTCCACATTCTACAGCTAAATTGATATTACTTGGACTGGTTGCTCACAATTCCCAATACTGTGCCTGGAGAGATGAGTTTAAAAAAAAAAAAAAAAAAGTGAGAAGTATTTTCAGAGGAACTCTCAGCAGCAAACAAACAGCATCCACAAAGGCACCCTATGTATTAGTGAGGCTTTATCAATGGTTCAGATCTCTACCCGGGAGGGGGGGGGGATGGGAGACAAAAACAAAACCTGCCTCAGCCCCTGCCACATGAGAAAAATAATTCCATTCTCAGAAATGAGTTGTGGAAGCACCACAGTGCTACGGAGCGGTGTCCTCACCACAGACCGTGAGTGCCACAAAAACGGAGCCAACGAATTAGGCAGGTTAACTTCCCATACCCAATTCTCCAGCCAGCTTAATTCCTTAAAAGCCTGAAATTGCTGCCTTTACACATATATAAATATAAACCACAAATACAGATGTTCTCTACAATTATTTTTCTTGCTAAGCTGAGCTTCGTTGAAAGATTATTTGGAGGGTGTTCTATGTTTTTGTATCTGCTAAAGGTTTTTTCCAACCACCATTCCACATACTTTTCCACCAGGCAGACAAACCTCTAAACTTCTAAAGTCAGAAAAAGGTGCCCCTTTATGAGCAGTAGTTTTCATCCTTGAACCTGGAAATCAAATGAGCATTTTATGGTCTGTTTGCTAAACAACTTAAAAAATAGCCAGTGCCATGCATTCTGTTTCGGAACTGGCAAAATAAAATGATACAAGAAGTGACTTGGAAGATAATGTTCAGTAAGGCTCCATTATCACACAGGAAGCCCTACACCAAGACTTGCAGCATCTCTAGAAAGGAAAAACAAGTAGGAACAAAATAGAAAAAGAATAAAAGATGGGGCTGGATTGGTGAGTGGTTGATGATTTTAGGAGCTGGGTGATGGACACATAGGGGTGAGAGGCTCACAATCTATGTATAAGCTGGAAAATTTTCACAATAAAGTTTTTTTTAATTAAAAAAAGAAGGAAGGCTTCCCTGGTGGCGCAGTGGTTGAGAGTCTGCCTGCCGATGCAGGGGACACAGGTTCGTGCCCCAGTCTGGGAAGATCCCACATGCCACGGAGCGGCTGGGCCCGTGAGCCATGGCCGCTGAGCCTGCGTGTCCGGAGCCTGTGCTCCGCAATGGGAGAGGCCACCACAGTGAGACCCCGCGTACCGCAAAAAAAAAAAAAAAAAAAAAAAAAAAAAGGAAACAATGCTTATTAGACAATGAAAATCGAGGACATTATATTCCTGTGTCTCATGATTTCATAATACTAAATGTAATTATTTATGAAATCCATTGTCGAAAAAACCATCACAAGACTCACTGTGGTGCTGTATTGTTTTTATTTCATTGTCTTTACATCCAGTAGTCAGAGAGCTCCATGACAGCAGAGCACATGTCCTGCTCACATCATCTAGCATAGCACCTGCAAATAATCAGTTGCTCAAAAAGAAGAAGTTTTCTGAATGAATGAATAAAATCCTGTTTTCTTTGTTTCACTAGAGAATTCAAATTGAGCCCAGTAGCACAGCATTCTGTCATTTCCCTTAAAAACAAAATTCTGAGTCTCCGTTTTGACCAGGGCTCTGATTATTACAAAACATGAGACAAAGCAAGATCACATAAAACTTGTGAAATATACCCTTATTTTATCCATATCTTTACACAAAGACACTTGACTCTCTGAAACAGCTTCCAGCTTTTTACCCCAAAATGATTAAAGGGCCTTATAAAATGACTACTGTCAAGTGGATTAAATATATAAATGTCCCACCTCTTAATAAACATCAATAATACTTGATATTCTTCTGTAAACTGTTTCTTTCTTCTCACTCAGCTTCTTCCTTCCATGCTCCCCTCTTCCCCACTGCCAGTATTCCACCAACACAGGCAGTAATCTCAGCAGCAACTGGGGAATGTGGAGGTAGGAGCCATACCATTACCCACAGTCTTAAACACACGATGCCCTGCGGTGCCCATCCTTGCCAAAACCCTCAGACTCATCCTCAGTTCTTCATCTGTTCAATGCTTGGCCTCACCATGGGCTCCACATCAAAGATGTAGAAAGAATTCCAGCGGCTACTGCCACTGTCAGTAGCGGAGGGGCATGGGATGGGGGGGAGGCAAACTAGCCTTTGCTCTCCTCTGGAGATTGTAGAGGGAGGTGATGCCTTTCTTCTTGGCATCTCAAGCAGACCTTCTGAGTGCATTTGCCTACAGAAATAAAGAAACTTCCATGTCACTAAGGTGTAATTCAGGTACACCAAGGGTCAAACAGGATTTTCTGAACTGATGCAGCATCTGAGCACCCTGTGAAACGAAGAGCAAACTTGCAAACAACTCCAGGAAATTCTTAGAGCCAGTCCTGTCTATAAGGTAGACTCATGACTCTAAGGAACAGACATTTCTCTAGCCAGGTCGCTGCAGGCAACATTCCGATTTTTGCACAGTGATGATGAGAGAAAATTCACAAAGGCACCTGGTCAGACTGCCTCACAGACAACATCATAGCTGAAGTGTCCCTCTTTCTTTAATTCTGTGCTGTTTATATTGCAGAGTTTCAGGTATTTTTTATTTTCTTCTTTATAAAGTTATTTTCTGACATTTTCCTCCAGTAAGAATGCATTACTTTTATAAGTCAGGGAATAAAACAACCACCAATAGAGCTATCTTAAAAAAAAAGAAAGAAAAATGTTACTGTCATTTTGAAAGCACATTCACAGAACTCAGTGGCGATGGGAAAAGCATGATTAGGAATTCAAGTGCTGCGGGCAGCAGTTCCGCATTGGGATCCAAAGCACATGCTCTGGAGTTCCATGGCCTGGGTACAGTGCGGCTCCACCACTGGTTAGATTTGATTTGGGGCAAAATAACTTATTTCTTGCTTGTTCACCTGTAAGATGGAGATAAGAGTATCTACCCAAAGGATGGTTGTAAAGATTAAATCTGTGAAGGGCTTAACCCATCCCTAAACACAGCAAACTCTCCAAACATGTTCACTATTAACACCTTCTTTGAATACCTCTCACATGCACTTTGAGTGATGACCATCTTAATCCTTTGCTATTATTGTGAGGATGTGTATTGGTAAATGCTATAGAGGACTATGAATTGTCTATTTCTCATGATGTTAGAGAGATGCTATTATAAATAGATGCTATTTTTACTGAAATGCACAGGAAGACTTGGTAATGAGTGAAAGAGCAAACCAATGATTCAGTGAGGTGTGCAGAGACCTAAATCTTCTGGCCTTAGCATCTGATCACACCCCCATGTTTTAATGAGGATAAGCTCGCAAAATCCTTTTTACCCAATATCTGCTTTACTTAAATTCCTCAATCTTGGACTCATTTTCAAATATGCAGTTCTGGACGTTTGTTTCAGGGAGCAAGTATGATGGGACCACTCTGTGACATCTAGAGTGCCGTAATCACTATGAATATTGGTACTTAGGACAGAGCAGTCAAAACACTATTATTGAGTTCCCTACTGAAAGTTTTCAGTAAGATCATTTTCACACTAAAACACAGACGCCACCACTAAAGTTGCAGAGTGTCCTGGTCATGTCTGGCAAAAGGGAGATAAGGGAGATAAAGGCAGAAGGTAGACGTGTATAAGCAGAAGGGTATTTGAGAACAAACACAAGTTGTAAGACCTGGGGTCGAGTTTGACCTTGCTGGTTAGTAGAAGTGAGTCCAAGTCATTTCTGACTCCTAAATTTTCTGGCAAATGAGATCACTCCCTGCTCTACTCAGTATTCACCTAGAAACATTAAAGGAAGCCAAGTAAAAATATTTACAAACTACTGAGTGCACTGGGATGATCATCACTATCAATATAACAGTCTTAGATTAGTACCCTCCCTCCAACTGAAATATCTTGGGAGAACTGGGAGCCTGCAGACTATTAGAAAATTTGCCATTCTGAAGACAGTAAATTGGTGAGGGGTTGTACATAGGCATTCACACCACAAGCACTGCTTGATGCCAGCTGCGTGCTGGATGCAATATGGTGCCACGGAGGACAGTGTAAGACACTGTAGTCCATCTGTAGTCCTCCACCACCACCCTCTCATATACACACTCTTCTGCTAAACGTAAGCATTTCTCCCATGTTGGGGAGCCTCAATCTACATCAAGGGTTCTCAGATTTTCCCTGTCCCTGGCATTTTGTTGGATTTTGTGCAAGACCTGATATAGCAGCCCATGGCTCTATAGTACTCTTTTAGTAATCACCACAGTCTTGCATGTAACATCCAAAGCTTTTCAACCTATTAAAACCTAATAGGGGCCACACCATGTGCAAGATAAACATTCACAGAAAGACAAAAAGAAATCTGCATAAATTACCAAAAATACAAATACAGTGGAAGCAACCTAAATGCCACTCAACAGATGATCAGATAAACAAATGGTAGTATAGCTATCTAGCAGAATATTATTCGGCCACAGAAAGGACTGCCTACTGATACATGCCATAGCATCGAGGAACCTTGAAAACATTATAAAAAGTGAAATAAACTAATCACAAAAGACCACATATTGACTGTATGATACCAATCACGTGAAATATCCAGAACAGGCTAACAAACAGAGACAGAAAGTAGCCTAGGGGTTGCCAGTGGTTGAGGAAATATGAGGATGACAGCTAAGGGGAATGGAGTTTCTTTGGGAAGTAATTAACATATTCTAAAATTGATTGTGGCAACAGATGCACAACTCTGAATATACTAAAAGTCACTGAATTATACAGTTTAAATGAGTGACTTGTATAATATGTAAATTATTTCTCAACAAAGCTGTCATAAAATAATAAACGGGGCATAAATCATGAAAAAAGTTATGTCAAAACCAAAAAAAAAAAATCAAAAATATTCTACAAAGACAAGTTAACAAAAGTGGAATAGCTGATTCTTTTATTTAAGCTTACTTTCATCACTGGGTATTTTAGAAAACACAACTTTCATCTAAAACAACAGATTGTCATGGCAGGTTCTCCCATGAAGAAGAACAACAACAACAAAAACACACCTTTTATTACAAAAATAATCATTTTAAATAAGAGTTGAATAAATGGATCAGACATGCTCTTTTTCTTCCACTAGGTCATAAAAATACTATGCTTAACTCATTTCATGGATTTCCAGGGAAAATGAGAGCCACCTTTCTACTCACTGCTGAGAATGCAAGACAGCCCAGCATTTTTCAAAGTAGTCTGTCTACCTTCCTAAAATGGATGTGGCTAGTCCCCTCAGACCCTTGGCCTCCAGCCATCTCCTACATGGCCTCTACAGCAGAGGTCACTTAGGGGTCATCAGATGCACCCTTGCCCTCCAGACGGGTCTGCATTTCAACCATATGTAAATGATAACCATCCACCTTTACTTGGTTTTCAGATCACAAAAGTGCTAGTATTAGTAGAAAAAATGATATTCAAATTATCCATTATGGGTATCTTATCAAATATATATATATATATATATATATATATATATATATATATTTAAGACAACTTTAGCACACCAGAAGGTAGGAAAACATTATACAGTAATTTTGCATTATGCCTTCATGATAAAACACATGTCATTACATATGAACACATCATTTTAAATTCATCTTGCACAGTAGTACTCCAAGAAATTAATGATGGAGCAACTAAAAACTGTGTAACAGTTTGGGAAATTCTATCTAAATCCTGCTTGCTTCTAAAAGATACTACTACTTTCATTCAGAAGCAGTTATAAAATTAAAATTCAGGAGAATTATTTTTATAACTCGCCCATCTTTCCCAAGCCTGACACTTGGATGCACTTGCTTGTGAACCTTAGCCCCTAAACCCCAAAGGACATTCTTTTACTATACCACTACGATGGCAGCTATTGTTCTAATTTCCCTACTGATGAGCCAAACAGTTAATCTGTTTTAGCACACAATGCATAAAAGGTTTCATTTCAGTCCAGAAAAGAGAAAGAGACACTTATAATCACTGGGCATTCATAGCTGAATGACAGCTAAACATAAAGGAACATCAGGCATGCAGCCATCTGGAAAAAAAGCTGGTATTCTTTCATATTATCTGTTCTCAAACCTTTAAGACAAAAGGGTCAGAGGTTGGCCCAAGACTTCCATTTAGTAAGATGCTCATTTCAAATCCATGGCCATTAATAAACATTCTGTCAGCTCCACAATGAAAGACAATCAGCATCCCTCTCTCTCCATTTGGTACATTCTGAAAGATGGCTTCATAGTAAACATACACATGCACACTGAGAATTATTTTATTTACCCAGATAAATTGGGTATGCTTGCTTAGAAGCAACATTTTTTTGTACCAAAGAAAAAGGAACACAGTTTTACTGGATACTAATACATAGTAATTGCAACATTCATTTTAATACAAAAGACAAAGTAAGCAATCAACCTGTGCTTATTATTAAAATTGCAATTTTTTCCCCATTTAAGTTATTGAACCCCAACTGGAGATAATAAATTTATTGCAAAATGCTGAAGAAAACCACAATACAGACAAGAATTTTACTGCCTATCTTTAAGACAAAACCCTATTTTGTATCATATATATAATTTGAAAACAGATGTTAATCTTTCTTATTGTCACTCAGTACTTAGTTGCAGGGAGGAAAGAATGGCGATTCAGTCCTTCCTAAGAACTAAAGGGCAGATATTTTGACCCATTCTACTTTAATGAGAGGTTATTTCAACACACACGGATGATCACAGACTTGGACAGTTTATTAAAAAGGCTGAGTCACAGTCCTTCTAAAAGGAAGTTCTGGTAACTATAAGCTACACTTTCCTGGAGACAGACCGTTGTCATCTTCTGGCCGCAAGCAATGCCTTCTCTCTTGCTACCAGAGCAGCCATCGACAGGGAGGCCCTCAAGGCATGTCGCCAGCTCCTTTCTCCCTGCCCCAGTCATGAACGTCTGAATCTCACCATCCACACACCCAGGAGAGAGCAAGGCAAGGACTCTGGACTGATCATCAGCATCACCACCCACTGTCGACAAGAATGAACAAAAGCATCCGTAAACGAAAGCGTCCATCTGACCAGTTCTCACCACTTTCTCATGCACTCTTCACAGTCACAGTGAAAGAGGGAGGGGAAGAGACTGCCCAGGATAGCAGCTGATCAATGGCAGACTAGACACGAGGGGTTCACATCTTCAAGAATCACGTCCCTGCCCTTCCCCCGCAATTAGTCCATGGGGCCCAATCTTTACTGTTGAAACTAGGGACCATGTTGGGTTTGCTGCCCACCAGGCTTGCCATACCACCACTCACCCAGCCAGAATGCTGCTGCCTCTCCTGAGCAGGGGAGGGTTCTTATCTCAGCTCCACACCCAGTCCGAACCCCTCACTCTTCTCACTAAGAAGGCTGTTCTGCAGAACTAGATCTTGGGCTCATTCCAAAGAGCAGCTCTACAGGGAGAGGGTGCAGAGACAGCTCACGAGCCAGGTTAGAGCCAGGAGCAGCCTTGCGATGATGGTGTGACCACAGCAGAAGAAAGTTCTCTGACTAGAGCAACCAAACCTCCTGATACACCTAGGACAGCCCCAGTTTACACTTGTGATCCAGGCATAATTATTAACAGCACCCCTTTTACTGCCCACGGTACCTCAGCCTGAATACTAAGTGATATGGCTGACGTATGACACCTGTGTGGAGGAGTCCTGGTCTTAGTCTTCCCTCCAACCTCCATGGTCCAGGACCATTATTCCCTCACCCTAACTCCCTTCTTCCCCATGTTTGAGAAATGGCCAAGGGTAACTAAGCACAGCTAAAAGTTTTATGTGAAACAGTAACTGGGTGATGGGATTCAACAGAGATGTTTAATCCCTTCACACCCTAAGAAACACCCTCCCCCACCCACACACCCCTCATTTCTTCCGCTGGCGTACTCCTGCTCTTACGCAAAAAGTCAGCTCAGGTGCCTCCTCCAGGAAGCCCTCCCTGATATTGACCTCCTTTCTATCCCCAGAAAGGATATCTGCATTAGGTGTTCCTCTGCTTCTCTTTCTACAGCACCCTATCTATCGGGTTGTATCACCCACTTACTAACCTGCACCTCCCACTAGACAGTGAGTTCCCTGATGGTAGAGACAGTGCCTCCTCACCTCCGTATTGCAAGAATTCAGCTCAGTGCCTGCCATATGGTGGCCTTTTATATAATGTTCAGCATGTGATTTTTTTAAAGTATTTTGGGGCCAGAATGTGAAGGGCCTTTAGGCCTTGCTCAGGGAATTTTCAGCATTTCATGCTGTGGACAAGGAGAAACTAGAGTAGGAAACATTTTGGAGTAGAAAATGACCAGGTTAGTGTTTAGAAGGATGATTCTGGCCAAAGGGCAGAAGATGCAGCTGCAGGCCCTTACCCATCCTTGCAACTTACCAGAGAGTTGGATAATCACACCTTTATCTCATATTTCATATCAGACCCATTACCCTATTTCCTACCACTCCACTTCCTTTAAAATTACTATGATCTTGCACTTGTAAAAAACTTTCAGTTCTTTTTGTTCTGTTTTGACTATCGTATTCCTCTCTCTCACACTTCATTTTGTCCTCACCATAATCTTAAGCCCAGGTAGATCACATGCCTATTTTCTCCATGAAGAATCTCATATAAACAAGTTGACTGATCCAAGAGCACGCAGCTAATAAATTTCTATATGTCACCTCTGAAATATGAAACAAAATAATTCCCTTCCTAATACCCCCATTTTGTCAATGGCATTTCCCTTGCCACCTACCTCAAATATCATTGCCATCTGAGATCCAAATTCTCTGACACAGACTATTTCCAACAATCCTTTTACATTCTTCTTACCTTAATTTTCTCCTTTCTGATCCATCCATCCTGAGCTGGACCCCTCTGGCTCAATCAAACATGTGCTCAGGGCCAAGAACCCTGAGTAATAGCTATAACGGTCTTCTATTCTCTTCCCATTGCAGGGTACTCTTAAACAGCCCAAACAGACGAATCCTGAATTTTAAAAATGCCTTCATTCAGTCACACCAGAGCTAGAAGGCCTATACTGGTTCATAGTAACTTCAATGTCAAGTTCAATGGCAGCACAGTGGCATTTGAGGCCTCTTGGCTCTTGGTTCCATTTTCTCTATTCTATCTTATTACTACTACCCTCCAACATGAAAACTGTTCAATCACATCAGTCTCCTTGCAAATCTGCTCCAATAGCTATCCCCACATCAAAGCTTCTGCCCCCCATCTACCTGTCAAGGTTGAGCTCTGTCCCCTCCCTTCCTATGGACATTTCCCAATCACTCTGCTTCCTGTATTTATATTTTAAAATAGGTTTTGCCACCAAATGACCTAATGACAGAATCTCTTATATTCTGCCCTAATTATACCACATGAAAATGCGCTGTCATCCCAACTGTATGCAACCCCTTGAGGGCAGAGAGTCCTGTCCGAAGCCTCCATGGCTCTCACTTGCAAGGGTCATCCCTAAGCACTCATAATGAGGCTTCATAAATACTCATCTGGTCTTTACATATTAAAATTTTAATTATATCTGCTAAGTTTGTTTTGTTTTATTTTTTAATAGGCATGCAAAAGAGCTTGAGAGAGAAAACTAAGGCCATGAGCCACCTGGAAACAATCCCATATTTTAGGAGGGATGTTGAAGGAACAGAGGATTTTTAGATTGAAGTAGAGGTGCCTCAGTTCTGTGTCCTCTGGAAACCAGAGCTTAAAGACCTCTGCATCGAAGGGGGACTGATGATAATTTCTAATTTTAGATGTTATGACTCTAGTTAAAAAAAACAAAAAACTTTCTCCAGGGACTGTTCTTCATTTGGGGAAAGAGAAGAATAAAACTTTTATTGAAATTTGTTTATTTTTAAAGTAAACTTAGGAATCCATTTTAAGTGATGTACTCCAAATATAAAAAGAAAAGTACCTTTCACTGAAGTATTCTACAATAAGATTTAAGCTAAAAATAAAGATTAGGAACAATTATGCAAAGTAAATGATATTACCAAATATAATGATGTAGTACCTTTGAAAACCATAAAGGAAACCAAAAGCCCTGTGGAGATACCTGCATTTCACATACTAGGGGATGAAAGTTTCTGCAGGAACCAAAGTAAAAAATCCAGCACTAAATAATGGTGAGGGCCTTCCCTAAAAAGAGTTCTTGCGATTCCACCCTTGAGTTAAATACACAAGTTACCTACTTCACTCCAGAAGCTTTAGCAACCTCAATATTAAAAAAAAAAACACTGTGTTAATATGGGCCAGCTTGCTCTCATTACGTGTATGATAAATGGATTCCTGTCACTCCCACATACTGTTAGCTTGTTCTGCATGAAAGAATTCTAAATCTAATGTGGCCAAGAGAACCTAGGCCCAATTCACTGAAGTCTACACAGCAACATGAGAAGCAGTTGGTTCGAGGTCTAAAGTCAGATACCATGACTTGTTACAATGTGGTTTTTTCCTACTTCAATCAAAGCCACAATAATTCTAATGTATCCCCTCCCTCAGAGTATTATGAAAGGCATATGAGCAAATAAAAAACCAACTGAGGGCTTCCCTGGTGGCGCAGTGGTTGAGAGTCCGCCTGCCGATGCAGGGGACACGGGTTCGTGCCCCGGTCCGGGAAGATCCCACATGGCGCAGAGCGGCTGGGCCCGTGCGCCATGGCCGCTGAGCCTGCGCGTCTGGAGCCTGTGCTCCGCAACGGGAGAGGCCACAACTGTGAGAGGCCCGCGTACAGCAAAAAACAAACAAACAAACAAAAAAACCCAACTGAGATGACCCAGGGTCTGCGCTTCTCCCTCAGAGCCTAACAGAAAATGAATGATTATGTTTGAGCTGAATGAACTTAATTTTAGTAATTCGGGGCTTTACAAAATGAATTTAGCATCAGTGAAGTGGCTTTCTTTGCTTTCAATTCAAAACATAAAAGCTACTTCTTGTATTTAAATGTCCTCATAAAGCCATCCAAATTATCTTCACATTTCGATTACAGGAGAGCTCCAAAGTGAAAATATCTATCAACAATTCCATTTATCTGTGGACAATGCATTGCCTACAATGAATAAAAGCCCCATAAAAGTAATAAAGGTAGATGGAAAATAGAAAATTCAGTATTTTTAAAAGATTCTCTCTGTTTTAAATAATGCAGTTATCTGAGAAGAATTAACCATCATAAAATAGTTTTTCTTCCTTATGTCCTGTAAAAGATAAGATTTATACTATAAACATTTCTCTTATAATGAGCTTTCTAGCTTTTCCATATAAGTTATGTCTCCTCTATTTTACTGGCATATCCTCTACAACACCACTGGCATACCTCTCAGTGTTAAGACAAATTACACACACACAATTTTACAGGACATGAAGAGTCAGTAGCTTCCTAAAATTAAATGCTTCTATTCCATTTTTATATTGCACTTATAGAATACGGTCTGAAGGAATTGGTTTTGTGCCATTACCCAGCAACTCTGTATACCTTGGGAAGAAACTGTTACATACTCTAGACCCTAATTTCTGTTGGGAAGAGACAACAAAGGTAAAATAATCACAAGAACATGCCATATTTATCAGCTTTGGTCACGTGTATTTTTAAAATTTGGTTAAATGATACAAACTGTTTAAAGTTTGAGATTTATTATATTTAATATTTACTATTAAGAATTCATGAACTATCTTAACATATAAAACCTCCCAAACACTAAAAACAGTCCAATTAACTGAAGAATAATAGATGAGCCATGAGCTGCCCCTCCCTGGTAAACCTTCCTTGGGGACCTGTTGGAAAGAAGGCGATGAATGGAAGTCATAAATTCCAGGCCTTTCATTAACCACAGATTAATTCTGAAGAAAAATAAAGTCAGAACACATTGCTAGGATCTGTAATTGACAATTCAAGCAAAATGCCAGACATTAGGAACCAATTCTAACCCTGACTCTTGCAGCTCCCTTGCTGGTAGCCTTGAGGAAGCATTTAATTTCTAGTGTTTAAGTACCTTCATCCTCCACACAGGGGCAAGCCTAAGTAATTACTCTCACAGCAGTTCAGTGAGATAGGTTAAAATAGACACAGGTCTTCAGATCACAACCTATGGAAAATACCAAACACTGACACATGTCACGGTAGGAACGTGCTCTTGAAAACACCCTTGTCGCCCGTGGTGTCACTAGCTGAAGCCCCTTCGCTACCTCTATTGATTACAAGAGTGTCAGGTATGCATTTATGACGGAATTAATCAGAGTGCCATTAGAAAGGAAATACGGTATTGTATTTATTTTAATAAAGCTCCCTTGATGACATCAGACTCATTACCCAAGTCTAAAGAATGCTGCGCTCTACAGGGGAGCTACAGTTAGAACAGCAGGACCAGGGCTTAGCTCCGCTGGGTGAAAAGTACTTGGCCCATCAGACAGAACAAATAAAATGCAGTGTACTATAATTCCATTTTTCTTTAAAAATGCCTTTAAATGGTATAGTAAAACAAAGTCTGTCATCTCATATACATATATGGAATCATCAGGCTTTAGTGATATATCTATAAAGTAACTAGCTCTCAAAGGAATAAGTGTTTAAGATTTAGTGCAGATAAGATTGCCAATGGGTCTTTTTAAACCGATACATGTTTTAAATATAAAGGCTGCACAAATGTAAACATGTTGAATGGGAAAGAGATATGGACCGGAATTGAAAAGCAGAACGGTAGTGTAAAAGTGCGCACCTGTATTAATAAGCCTTTCAATCACACCACTTACGAAAATGCATATAAGAAATTATCGGCTTTAATATGCTTATTCCTCCAAAATAAAATTTACCTTTACCTTTAATTTACTGAGAAACTCCCATAAGGCCCTACTTTATGAGACCATCATCCAAACAGAGATCTGCTAGAACACGGGACCTGAGCTTGTTAGCAAGACCACAGTCCTGGTCACCTGCTGGTTTGTTCTCAGGATCATTCCGTTCTTCTACTCTGGAGCGAACCACACTTCCCAGCTGGTTTGGCCAATAGGAAGTGCCGGGGCAAGGCTAGAGAGCTTGGTCAAAGAGCAGAGAAGGGAAGATATTCCTCCTTTTTCCCTCTCTGCTTCCGATGTATCTCCAGCACCCTCTACTAGTCTCAGCTCCTGCCAGGCAGCCTCCCACCCCCACCGGGGATCTAGCTCCCTCTAAGATTGCCATGGCATCTGGGATCCAGAAACACTACCTGCTTCCATCACTTCTCCAGCCCCAGGGGTGATGTAGCCGCTGCCTGCTTTGCTGGTCTCTGAGTTGCCTCACCATCACCAGTTTGACTCCTGGACTCTTGCATCATGTGTGTTGACAATGGCCCGTTTTACATTCCCTTTGTAAGGCCTGTAGAGGTTTCTGGACCCTGAGCTAAGAATCAGGAGACTTTTGTGCATTTTATGCCGTCTCTGCTCTTAAACCCATATGACCTTGGAAAAATTCACTCTCTCTAGACCTGAATTTCCCCACCTAAAAATGAGGAACTAGAGAGATTTACAATCCCAAAGTCTAGATCATACCTCATGCCAATTCAATCAGAATGTCTTGGGGCAGGAACCAGGCAACAGTATTTTTTAAAACATTCCCCAGGTGGTTCCAATGTACAGCAAAGTTTGGGAACAACCACACTAGTAAGCAGGAATGTGTGCTCATGTCTTCTCTGTTTTCTAGAATATTCTAAGATAGCAGAATTAGAGTAAGACCTGCACATTTTCAAAAATTTCAGCTTGTTCTTAGTATCAATATTTTTACTAGGCTCTTAACTAGCTATCTTCAATTTTACCCTTCACTTACAAACAATATGTATACTTGATCCCATGTAATGCATCATACTCAAAGTTTAATTATTCAATTGTCAAACAAAAATCCCCAGGAGCTAGACTGGCAAGTCATCATAAACACCTTGAGGAAAAGACCTGAGATTAATTAGTTCCCAAGGCCCCTTGGCCAAGGTCCTGCCCCATATCCCCACCTCCATCCAGGCTTTTCCCTTTGGAGCCTCCTGTTGCTTCTGCCTTCTGCCTGTGTGAATCTCATTTCCCGCCTCTGCTCCCTAAGATAGCTAAATTCTACTCCCCTGAGGACAGCCCACCTCTGCCTTGAATCTAATTCCATAAACTACGTACGTATTCCTGGCTCCTGCCCTGCCTCACTCCACAGGTCTCACCTCCCCTATCTTCTGGTCTCCCTGGCACCCTCTCCAACCACACCCAGCTCTGCTCGCCAATGAGCTCACTGAAACGTTGGCAAACAGGCCCTCACTGGTAGTGACAAGCCACGGTGAGAGAAAATTAGCCCTGAAAATGTGTGCCAAGACCCGAACACGGTTGAATGATGAGGTAAGTTTGCCTTGCTGCTTTTCCTCAAAGAGAAATGTGCTCAACACATGAAAAGCATATTTTAAAACCACAAATAACGACACTGTGATTCTGATGCAGGGGATCTGGGGTAGGCCAGAAATCTCTTTCTTTAATAAATACCCCCAAAGGATTCTCGCGCAGGTGGTCCTTGGACCACACATCAGAAATCATGTCACCGGTACACGCTCTGTTGCATTTAGTGAAGCATATGGCAGGTATACGGATATGCAGAGGCTCCTGTTAAATGCTTCTTTCCAGCTGTATAAAAACCTTCCCTCCACAACCAAGTACAGGCAGGGACATGGCTACAAGAGGGATCAGGAGAGCAGAGAGTGGGAGGGGTGGGATGGGGAGGAACGCCCCCAAATCCAAGCCTGGTTCAAGCCCTCAAGTTCGTAAACTAGTCTCAATATACTACCGATGCTGCGGAAGAGAAACCTTGAGGTCGGGTATCACCTCTTACTCTTAGGACCCTTGGGGGAAATTAGAATAATAAGCAAAAAAAATCAAAATAGATACTACAATCTATTTTCATTCAAACTGGTGAAGGAGTTCTGAGCATATCACCCCAAAATATGCAGCTCTGGCATATTCATTATTTTGAGCTAAATACACTTGAGAAATAGCAGGTGTAATAAGGGAACTCTGACCCACCTTTTTATTTCTGAAAGCAGGAGAGAAAACTCCCACGTAAAGGTGCCCTCCCTGTGCAGAGAGAAAAGAAGACATACTATTTCCAGAGATGAGGAACTGGGGCCAAGAGAAATCTGGCAAACAAACCTTGCTGAACTAACCCATATCTACCTAGTCACCTCCACGTTTACTGCCCCAAGCCCAAACCCCTTGGCCTTATCAATTTTTCACAAATGTATTGTTTTTCTGTCTAGAAGGCATAAAAACTTTCTGCTCTGGTCATTCTTTGGGTTTTCACTGTCTTGTGAGGGCTCCCATGTACATGTAAACATTTACTAAAACTTGTACGTTTTTCTCATGTTAATCTGTCTTACATGAGTTTAATTCTTAGGCCCAGCCAAATACCAAAAGACGGTAGAAGCTAATTTTTTCTCCCCAACACTTATTTCTCTGCTCTCTTAAGAGTTGAGGAAAAACTAACCCAAAGAAAGAAGTCAAAGGTAAAAAGAAGTAAACATATATATTCCCTTAAGAAAAAAAAAAGTCAAGGGGGCCAGGGAGAATTCCTTCATTCTCCCAGGAAAGCACGCTTGTCCAGCTGTGTTCACATGGAAGCAGACAGACCACTGCAAGGGCAGTCTTCTACTCAGCAAAGTGTAACTAGGTGGACATGAATTTATAGAAATAAAACTTCTCTTTGGAATGACCAAAGAGTAGAGAGGAGGAAACTGCAGAAAGTTTCTAGTTGTGTTTACGCACTCTGTGCGGGGCTCTAAGAGTTCTAGGAGGGGTCTCAGACCTCCAGGACACTCAGGGTAAGCCAAGGCTGCAAGCAAGCTACTACCTCCACTTCCCCAGGATAGAAAACCAGAAGGAGAGAAGGCCACGTTCACTGAGCTCCTTCTACATGCCAAACCATTCATGTGCATTGCCTCTCAACAATGCCATACTGTAAGTATTATTACACCCTCTAACAAATCTCAGAAACAGTCTCAGATGGGTTAGATAGCTTTACCCACAATCACAGACTTGGGAGGTAGCAAGTAGGATTGGAACTTGGGTGGTTGCAATTCCAAGGTACTTCTCCCATCAATACCTTTGTAGGCTGCAATCAGAATGCCTAGATTCAAATTCACCTCCAACTTACTAGCTGTGTAACCTTGGACAAGATAACTAACCTTTTCGTGCCTCAGTTTTTGCATCCTTAAAATGGGAATACAAATAATGTCAAACTCAGAGTTCCTGTGGTGATTGAGTGGATGAATCCATATAACGCCCTTACACAGCATCTGGAAGACAGTAAATACTCAAGACATGGGCTGATAGACCTAGAACCCACCCCAATTCTCCCATCATATCTCGCTCCTGTTTTCTATGCTTTTCTGCCAGTTTTCATTTTTCCCTACCACTTTGTCTTTCTTTAGTGAGAAGGGTTTTTTTTTAATAAAAATCCATATAACCCCTCAAGTTCAACATTTTAGTTGTATAGTAATTACAAAGCATTTATGAACACATAACAAGAACACAGCAAGGCTTTAATTAGTGTGGAATAAAACAAAAGAAGGTAGAAAGATGGGACACAATTTACTCATAAATGCAACTCAATATCTAAAATCCCTTATAGGAGATTAGATGACCTTGGAAAAGCAGACGTGCCTTAGAGCAGAGTACACGATCCTACAACCACAGAGCTCAGAGAACAGCAGGCAATCTCCAGTTCCTCCAAACCTGTCTCCTAATTAAACTAATTGGCTTAAAATAGGTTAGACTTCTCGTGTATAAAGTCCTTAATGGTTCACAGATTGACAAAATGTACTAGGAAACAACTACTGGCTTGCATTTTATTAGAATTAGGGACCCATAACTATAATATACAATCTAATATTTAGCGAAGGAAATATGCTTTTCAAAGCAGAGTAACTGGTCTGCTTAAATTTGAAGTTCCTCTGATAGAAATGTAATCTGTTCTCCACAAGAGTACTGCAATTTAAAAATATATTTTGGAGTAGCAATTCTCATATCAGACAAAATAGACTTTAAAATAAAGATTATTGGGCTTCCCTGGTGGCGCAGTGGTTGAGAATCCACCTGCCGATGCAGGGGACACGGGTTCGTGCCCCGGTCCGGGAAGATCCCACATGCCGCGGAGCGGCTGGGCCTGTGAGCCATGGCCACTGAGCCTGTGCGTCCGAAGCCTGTGCTTCGCAATGGGAGAGGCCACAACAGTGAGAGGCCCACTTACCACCAAAAAGATAAATAAAAATAAAATAAAATAAAACAATATAAAATAAAATAAAGACTATTACAAGAGACAAAGAAGGACACTACATAATGATCAAGGGATCGATCCAAGAAGAAGATATAACAATTGTAAATATTTATGAACCCAACATAGGAGCACCTCAATACATAAGGCAAATACTAACAGCCATAAAAGGGGAAATCAACAGTAACACATTCATAGTAGGGGACTTTAACACCTCACTTTCACCAATGGACAGATCATCCAAAATAAAAATAAATAAGGAAACACAAGCTTTAAATGATACATTAAACAAGATGACTTAATTGATATTTATAGGACATTCCATCCAAAAACAACAGAATACACTTTCTTCTCAAGTGCTCATGGAACATTCTCCAGGATAGATCATATCTTGGGTCACAAATCAAGCCTTGGTAAATTTAGAAAAATTGAAATCATATGAAGTATCTTTTCCAACTACAACGCTATGAGACTAGATATCAATTACAGGAAAAGCTCTGTAAAAAATACAAACACATGGAGGCTAAACAATAAACTACTAAATAACCAAGAGATCACTGAAGAAATCAAAGAGGAAATCAAAAAATAACTAGAAACAAATGACAACGAAAACACCAAAATCCATGGGATGCAGCAAAAGCAGTTCTAACAGGGAAGTTTATAGCAATACAATCCTACCTTAAACAAGAAACATCTCAAATAAACAACCTAATCTTGCACCTAAAGCAATTAGAGAAAGAAGAGCAAAACAACTCCAAAGTGAGCGGAAGGAACGAAATCATAAAGATCAGATCAGAAAAAAGTGAAAAAGAAATGAAGGAAACGATAGCAAAGATCAATAAAACTAAAAAGCTGGTTCTTTGAGAAGATAAACAAAATTGATAAACCATTAGCCAGAATCATCAAGAAAAAAAGGGAGAAGGCTCAAATCAATAGAATTAGAAATGAAAAAGGAGAAGTAACAACTGACACTGCAGAAATACAAAAGATTATGAGAGATTACTACAAGCAACTGTATGCCAATAAAATGGACAACCTGGAAGAAATGGACAAATTAATAGAAATGCACAACCTGCTAAGACTGAATCAAGAAGAAATAGAAAATATGAACAGACCAATCACAAGCACTGACATTGAAACTGTGATCAAAAATCTTCCAACAAACAAAAGCCCAGGACCAGATGGCTTCACAGGCGAATTCTATCAAACACTTACAGAAGAGCTAACACATATACTTCTCAAACTCTTCCAAAAGATAGCAGAGGTAGGAACACTCCCAAACTCATTCTATGGAGGCCACCATCAACCTGATACCAAAACCAGACAAAGACATCACAAAGAAAGAAAACTACAGGCCAATATCACTGATGAACATAGATGCAAAAATCCTCAACAAAATACTAGCAAACAGAATCCAACAGCACATTAAAAGGATCATACACCATGATCAAGTGGGGTTTATTCCAGGAATACAAGGATTCTTCAATATATGCAAATCAATCAACATGATACACCATATCAACAAACTGAAGGAGAAAAACCATATGATCATCTCAATAGATTCAGAGAAAGCTTTTGACAAAATTCAACACCCATTTATGATAAAAACCCTCCAGAAGGTAGGCATAGAGGGAACTTTCCTCAACATAATAAAGGCCATATATGACAAACCCACAGCCAACATCATCCTCAATGGTGAAAAACTGAAACCATTTACACTAAGATCAGGAATAAGACAAGGTTGCCCACTCTCACCACTCTTATTCAACATACTTTTGGAAGTTTTAGCCACAGCAATCAGAGAAGAAAAGGAAATAAAAAGAATCCAAATCGGAAAAGAAGAAGTAAAGCTGTCACTGTTTGCAGATGACATGATACTATACATAGAGAATCCTAAAGATGCTACCAGAAAACTACTAGAGCTAGTCAATGAATCTGGTAAAGTAGCAGGATACAAAATTAAGGCACAGAAATCTCTGGCATTCCTATACACTAATGATGAAAATCTGAAAGTGAAATTAAGGAAACACTCCCATTTACCATTGCAACAAAAAGAATAAAATATCTAGGAATAAACCTACCTAAGGAGACAAAAGTCCTGTATGCAGAAAATTATAAGACACTGATGAAGGAAATTAAAGATGATACAAATAGATGGAGAGGTATACCATGTTCTTGGATTGGAAGAATCAACATTGTGAAAATGACTCTACTACCCAAAGCAATCTACAGATTCAATGCAATCCCTATCAAACTACCACTGGCATTTTTCACAGAACTAGACCAAAAAATTTCACATTTTGTATGGAAACACAAAAGACCCCGAATAGCCAAAGCAATCTTGAGAACGAAAAATGGAGCTGGAGTAATA
The DNA here is from genome assembly GCF_026419965.1 of Kogia breviceps. Classification (NCBI taxonomy): domain Eukaryota; kingdom Metazoa; phylum Chordata; class Mammalia; order Artiodactyla; family Physeteridae; genus Kogia; species Kogia breviceps. The sequence continues at coordinate 170,819,543 of NC_081311.1, read as the reverse complement.
AGGCTCCCTGACTTCAGACTATACTACAAAGCTACAGTAATCAAGACAGTATGGTACTGGCACAAAAACAGAAATATAGATCAATGGAACAGGATAGAAAGCCCAGAGATAAACCCACACACATGTGGTCACCTTATCTTTGATAAAGGAGGCAGGAATGTACAGTGGAGAAAGGACAGCCTCTTCAATAAGTGGTGCTGGGAAAACTGGACAGGTACATGTATGAGATTAGAACACTCCCTAACACCATACACAAAAATAAGCTCAAAATGGATTAAAGACCTAAATGTAAGGCCAGACACTATCAGACTCTTAGAGGAAAACATAGGCAGAACACTCTATGACATAAATCACAGCAAGATTCTTTTTGACCCACCTCCTAGAGGAATGGAAATAAAAACAAAAATAAACAAATAGGACCTAATGAAACTTAAAAGCTTTTGCACAGCAAAGGATACCATAAACAAGACCAAAAGACAACACTTAGAATGGGAGAAAATATTTGCAAATGAAGCAACTGACAAAGGATTAATCTCCAAAATTTACAAGCAGCTCATGCAGCTCAATAACAGAAAAACAAACAACCCAATCCAAAAATGGACAGAAGACCTAAATAGACATTTCTCCAAATAAGATATACAGATTGCCAACAAACACATGAAGGAATACTCAACATCATTAATCATTAGAGAAATGCATATCAAAACTACAATGAGATATCATCTCACACCGGTCAGAATGGCTATCATCAAAAAAATCTAGAAACAATAAATGCTGAAGAGGGTGTGGAGAAAAGAGAACACTCTTGCACTGCTGGTGGGAATGTGAATTGGTACAGCCACTATGGAGAACAGTATGGAGGTTCCTTAAAAAAACTACAAATAGAACTACCATACGACCCAGCAATCCCACTACTGGGCATATACCCTGAGAAAACCATAATTCAAAAAGAGTCATGTACCACAATGCTCATTGCAGCTCTATTTACAATAGCCAGGACATGGAAGCAACCTAAATGCCCATTGACAGATGAATGGATAAAGAAGATGTGGCACATATATACAATGGAATAGTACTCAGCCATAAAAAGAAACGAAATTGAGTTATTTGTAGTGAGGTGGATGGACCTAGAGTCTGTCACACAGAGTGAAGTAAGTCAGAAAGAGAAAGACAAATACCATATGCTAACACATATATATGGAATCTAAGAAAAAGAAATGTCATGAAGGACCTAGGGGTAAGATGGGAATAAAGACACAGACCTACTAGAGAATGGACTTGAGGATATGGGGAGGGGGAAGGGTAAGATGGGACGAAGTGAGAGAGTGGCATGGACATATATACACTACCAAACGTAAAATAGAGAGCTAGTGGGAAGCAGCCGCATAGCACAGGGAGATCAGCTCGGCCCTTTGTGACCACCTAGAAGGGTGTGATAGGGAGGATGGGAGGGAGGGAGACACAAGAGGGAAGAGATGTGGGAACATATGTATATGTATAACTGATTCACTTTGTTATAAAGCAGAAACTAACACACCGTTGTAAAGCAATTATACTCCAATAAAGATGTTAAAATGAAAAATATATACATATATACATATATATATATATACTTTAACAAAAGACATTTTTGCTTTCAAATTTATGATTTCTACTCTTCCAACTCCTCTCCATGGAATGGATTCATTTTACATGTCACACAAATTGTTATTACAGGTTTGACAAGATCACAGCTCTCTTATAGAGCCCCATTCACTCCTCTAGGGGCCACAATTCTGTTATAGTCACTAAATTAATAGGGTCAGATGTGAACAATATTTACAGAGCATAATTTGAAGAAAACACACACTCAAAGACAGCATCTAGGAAGTAGAAATGTATAGTAACCTGCCCTTCAAACCAGCATGATAAAAGGCTCCCTTACCCAAGTGGAGTCTCTGTATATGTTTACTATGTATTTTCCAGTACAGTACTTTGAATATCTCATATGCCTCTGGTCACCTCTGTGACAAGTGACAGTACTGGCTAAGGTCAAATGACAGAGAAAAGGAAAGATGCAAGGCTGCAGAAGCTCACCAGTCTCAGAAGAAGGCAGTGAGCCCTGGGTATGGTCTGGGTGTGAGTCATGGGGAAGGATAGAGAGAGGAGCCTTCAGGGAGAATGAAGCGGGGGGGGGGGGGGGGGGGGGGGGGGGCGGGCATCTTGCTGGGTTACCCGGGAAACCACTCTGGGGAAATGATGAGGAGAAAAAAACACATATTTGAAGGGCAGGGTGTCCGTCTGGGACAGAGGATGAAACAAGATAGAGAAAACACTCCCCAGAACTAAGGGCTGCCTCCTACCCCCTCCCCTCTCCCTCTAGTAGGACTCCCTCCTTCCAGGGGCTTATGACATTTTGCTCCACCTTCTTTCCCTTCACTTTTCACACCCACCAGTGTACTTATTGGTTCCCACATCTGTTTTTTCCTCCAGAGTCTAGACTATGAGCATCTCCAGGTCAAGGACTGGCTTTCTATAAACACTTGATGAATGGACGAACAAGGAAGGAAGGGAACTGAATTCTCTTTGAGCCTGTAGGTCAAATTAAATACCTCTCTTATAATAAAGTAACCTCAGAGAAGAGTCACTCAAGGAAGCACAAATAAATATCAAGAACTTTTTGGTATAATATTACCTTGTTACTTTTCTAACCAAACCCTAGACTTCAATTCATTGTCATGAGGGTAGAGATGGGAGAAAATGTTATAAAATATAGGAGAGGGAGGAGTCTACAGTAACCTTAGCTTTTATGGTCAAGCAAGGAAAGATACCTCTTCCCCCTCCACTCCCTCATCCCTGCACTGGAGCTACTAAGGTAGGAGGGAAGAAAGCACTGTGGTTATATCCTCACAGCTAACCCAAAGAGTCACAGGTTCCAGACTGGCTTGCCCTGACTCTCCTGGAGGAAAGCTTTGTGGTAATAATTACCATTGGTTGAGTCTGCACTTATACTTTCATACTTAATGCCCAAATCAATCACTTTGGCTAGTTCACCTCAAATCATACTTGTCCGATTTCCCAGGTCACAAAATTTCCAAGAATTCCTATGAGACCAAGTATAACAGAGCCCGTTTCCTTAAACGAAGTCCAAACTTACCCTAATGGTGCAGAAAGGTGTGTCACAGGCATTTCTTCCAGAAGCATGCTCATCTCGCCACAGCACAGCTCTGCTTACATCACCCCCCAGTCACACGGAGAACCGCCAAGCCTGAACTGGGATGGACTGCTGCCCAGGGCCCACAAGAACCCTGTGGCCATGGACAGGACACTGGGCCTCGCTAGGTCTTGGTTTTCCTGTCTGTGAAGGATAATACCAACCCCATGAAATGGCTGTGAGGATTGAATGAGTTTATCATAAAGTCTCCAGACTCGTGCCTTTACAGAGTTCGCACTCAACAAGTGGCAGCCATGATTATTATTGTTGTGATGATGAAGATTTCCTTTCATCTCCCTTCCCCAGCCAGCCCTAAAAAGGCCACACTTTTGCCTAGGGTGGTACTCGACCTGGATTACTCTTAAATTTCTCTTAAAACAAGGTCTAGTTCAAAGGCCAGCTCCTTCCTCACAACCCTTCCTACCCTGGGTCCCCACTGATCAGCACACAAATGAATACTCATCCCCTCAGGGGTACTACAACCCTGAGTCTACAGCTTTACTGTGATACTTTTCTGCCTTGTTATCTGAGAGAGTCACATCTTCCCAGATTATGACCTCTCTCATGGAATAAACATCGAAAGCTTACCAAACTTCTCCTCTATGGGTACCTGTGTTGAGTTCTTAACCATGATCTGTGGAAACATCCACAAACAGAAAACTATCAGAACAATGGGACTTCCCTGGTGGCGCAGTGGTTAAGAATCCGCCTGCCAATGCAGGGGACGCGGGTTCAATTCCTGGTCCGGGAAGATTCCACATGCCGCGGAGCAACTAACCCCATGCGCCACAACTACTGAGTCTGCGCTCTAGAGCCCACGAGCCACAACTACTGAGCCCGTGCACCACAACTACTGAAGCCCACGCACCTAGAGCCCGTGCTCCGCAACAAGAGAAGCCACCGCAATGAGAAGCCCACGTACCACAACGAAGAGTAGCCCCCACTCAACGCAACTAGAGAACGTCTGCATACAGCAACAAAGACCCAACACAGCCAAAAATAAATAAATTAAATAAAGATAAATTAAAATAAAAATTTTTTAAAAAGAAGAAAACTATCAGAACAAAAGTGACACTTTAATTGCTTAGGGGAAAAGGCCAGACTTCAAAGACCCACTTTGAATTTGTACAACCTGTTTGTTTAGTCCTTTTTAGGTTTTGCATCATTGGAAATGGGGATGAAAAATCAAGCACCCAAATATTACATCATTATAATAAACTAGTTTATATCTTTCTCACGAGACAAGAATTACTCATGCTCTTACCTCTTCGGTTTGCACATTACCTGCTGTGTTCTGAATTCTGGCAGAAGTCACCCTTTATGAAGTCACTCTATACACCACACACACATACACACACACACACACACACACACACACACACACACACACACACACACACGAATTATCTACAAAGAAGTGTTCACACAGATGCCCAGAGACACACACTCCAGACATATCTCAAACCCAGCTATATGAATAGACTTAAAGATGTCATCCTGCTACATTCCAGAAGGTGAGAGATCCTTTAACCTGGAATCTGTGATCCTATGAATCCCCTCAAGCAGAGCTTTTAACATAAGAATGAACACAGCTCATAGATAAGTGTTCTCCAAGCCAAGACCCACCCAGCTCCGCTCCCTTTTTCTGTTTACTCTCCAGCCTACAACTATCTTCTGCATAATTTTGAACAAAAGAAATTGATTCCTCCGAGAGAAAAGGTACTATTCAAAACACTCTAGACCAGAGTTCCTCAGTCCCAGCACCACTGATGGTTTGGGCTGATAATTCTTTGCTGTGGGGGAACTGTCCTCTGTGCTGGAAGAGGGTTAGTGTGGCACTCATGGCCTCTCCTCGTAGATGCCAAGAGCAGCCTCTCACTAGCGGTGACAAACAACAGTTCCTCCAGACATTGCACAATGTCCCTGGGGGGCAAAAACCAAACCCAACTGAGAGCCACTGATCTAAACAAATTGTCACTCTTTGCTAACCATCATTTTTAATTGCCTTTAAATAACTGGAGGCAATGCAGCTCCGGAAAAGAGATGTTGAGACAGAAGAGCTAGGTTCAAAGCCCCATTCTACTCCAGGGTCGCTGTGCAATGTGATCAGGTAACCTAGGCTTGGAACCTGGCTCTGTCACCTAGACGACCATGAACGAGGCACTTACCCTCTAGGCCTCAGTTTCCTCACCTATAAAGTCGTGAGGATAACAGTAAATGCGTCATGCAGTTGTTGTGAGGATTAAGTAGGTTAACAAAGCAAAGCAGTTAGAACGTGTCTAGCAGGTAGTGAACACTCATTAAATGGTAGCTATTACTATCATCACATCCCTCAAACCCTCTATGCCTCAGTTTCCGCATCTGTAGATTAGAGGTAAAACTGGAAGTACAGCTGACCCTTGAATAATGAACGGTTAGGGGCAGTGACCCTCCACATAGTTGAAAATCTGTATATAACTTATAATCTGCCCTCCATATCCATGGTTTCTCTGTATCCACATTCAACCAACCACGGATCATGCCGTACTGTAGCATTTACTATTGAAAAAAAATCTGCATATAAGTGGACCCTTGCAGTTCAAACCTGTGCTTTTCAAGGGCCATTTGTACTTTGCTTTTGCAAGAATTAAACAGAATGATACAATGAAAGCATTTGGCACGGAGTCGGGCACATAGTAAGTATTAGTATTTGTTAGCTCTAGCCTGCATTTTAAGAATTTATAAATGGGGACTTCCCTGGTGACGCAGTGGTTAAGAATCCGCCTGCCAATGCAGGGGACACAGGTTCAAGCTCTGGTCCGGGAAGATCCCACATGCCACGGAGCAACTAAGCCCGTGCGCCACAACTACTGAGCCAGCGCTCTAGAGCCTGCGACCTACAACTACTGAGCCCGCGTGCCACAAGTGCTGAAGCCCACGTGCCTAGAGCCCGTGCTCTGCAATGAAGAGAAGCCAACACAATGAGAAGCCCGCGCACCGCAGGGAAGAGTAGCCCCCGCTCGCCGCAACTAGAGAAAGCCTGTGTGCAGCAACGAAAATCCAATGCAGCCATAAATAAATAAATAAATATTTTTTTTAAAAAAAGAATATATAAATGACGTACTTTGATTTCTGTAGCAGAACTAAAAACAATACACTCTGATCAATTTACAAAGCCCATTTACCCCACCCCAAGAAAAAGGATGATTCATGACCTGAATAAATACATATGTGAATATATAAACATATATAGTCAAGTTACATTTCAAATTCTAACAGTCATGTTAGAATTGTCAAGCAAGTGCCTTAAGTCAGCACAAAAGAAAAATACCCATAAAAAATGTTCCTGGCACAGACTAATTGCTCAATGTATATTAGTTATATTTCCTATTGTTACTATGATCCATGGCCAATAACTACGACCGTGAGCGTAGCCCAAATACACCATAAAGGAAAGCAGATGAGAGCCTGATGATGACTCAAACACCTGCCACTACCCCTGGGAAATTGAATGGGTGACTGGGGGTAGAAACTACACATGTTTATTGTAGAAAAGCACCACTGGTGATTCCATTATATAACACACCCCTCCCCACTGATATGCATGTTGGTGTCATGTGCGTTGATGTCACACATACAGACACCTGTTCGTGTCATGTTGAGCCCCACTGGCCTACAGGATCAACTTCAGATATGCAGGATTAACACTTCATTTTTTATTAAGAAATGTGCTGCAACAATGCTGAGTATTCCTTGATTTACAAAACAAACATCGCTGTATGAAAAGTAAGTTCAGGTACTGTTTCCCATTCCCGCCATCTCCCCTCTTTTGCCTTAGATCCCACAGAGGCACATTCAACTGTACATCTTGCCCCAGGGAGACCTGTGTGGAACTTCTGCTGTAGCACAGATTAAGGAAGTCCTGTCCTCAAAGCTGGCAGTATCCCAGCTGCTGGCAGGAGGCAAGCCCTACCAGTCATTCTCTGTAGGGGTCCTCAAGCTACTGTGTGACTTTGAAGAGTCAAATATTCAAAATCAGACCAAAGGCGGTGTCAGGACAGAGTTATTAACTACAAGATTCTAGTTTCTACTTTAGGGACCCTAAAATAAGAGAGGTTGGGGGTACAGAGGAGCCCAGAAGGAAAAGATAAGAGGCTATGACCTAGATTATAAAATGAGGGATACAATACTGGAATAACAGAGGAGCTAAGGGCCAGCTATCAAGGCTCCCCATAACAAGGGCCAGGACTGCCAAAGAAATCATGGGGTAGGATTAACAGACCTGGATCTCCACAGGGCCTTAATATCTAAAGGGCCAACAAAGACTGATTTTACTAAATGGCAGGTATTATCCAAGATCAGGAACTGAGCTAACAGGTGAATAGAGTGTTAAATCAAACGAGCGTAACTAACTGTTCTCCGTCTCAGACACTGTGCTGAAATTGGCCCTGGCTCCGAGAAGCACTGGTGAGCAGCATAGCCAAAAAGAGCTGGGAAGAGAGCAGGCGTGGCCCTGTATCTCCAATGGTGACAACACTAGACTCAAGTACCATGTCATTCAAGAACATTTCCAACTCAAGTCCATCCCACACCAAAGGTAGGGGAAAATGCCCGTTCATCTATATCAACAAATGTCCAATGGAAGATTCCAATTTGAACTGCTTTCTTAGCACCAGTGGGTTTCAGAGGATCAATAACCTACATTTTCCCTTGAACTAAAAAAAAAAAAAAGAAGCCTACATGCCATATTTAAATAGTTTTAAGTCCTTTATAACTTAGGTTTTCATGGGAATGGTTTTATGTCTAGAATTTAAAAAGCAAAATGCAATCAATACTTTAGGGGCTTGTCACAACTGCCCCTGTTAACCAAGAATAAATTCACTTGAAATAAAGCATTAGGAGACACGCCGTAATGAATGACCATTTTCATGATTTCAGAAACTAGGCATGTGGAACAACATATAGATTATAACAAAACCACACACGTTTTTGTCTTAGATAAGTTATATTTGGTGCACAACTCAGAACCAAAGCCAGTTCCTGTGAAACCGCTAAGTGAATCTTCTTGTGGCTAATGACTGCTCCTAGGACAGCTAGAAAGAATATCAACAAACAAATCATAGTCAAATCAATGAAAATTCAGAAACTAAAACAGTCACTTGAAGAGTAGAAAACAAGATCAGAAGAACAACTTATTCAATAAAAAATAATGTAAAGGACTAAGGAGATTTGGTAAAAGGTTTGCTATGTTTTTACACACTCATGTACATAGTTAACAGACTTCTGAGGGCTTACGCCACACATTGGGAAGAAACGCCACTGCAGGACCTGCTCAGTCAGAGTCCACCTGAGAAACGTGGACGCTACACTGAAGACACACTTAGGCTGTTAGTGTACATGCAGCACTCTCTAAGCACTTTAGGAATGTGAACACATGTAGTCCTTCATATCAGTGCTATAACCCCATCTTACAGATGAGGAAACTGAGGCACAGTGAGTGTAAGTTGCCCAAGGTCATACAACTAAGACACAGTAGAGCTTGTTTTTGGAACTAGCTAATCTCACTTCAGAGTCCACACAATTGAAAACTGTGTCACGCTTCTTCCTCTCCAAACTGAGGTGTCCCCACACCAGGGGCTGAAACTCAAACCACTGTGTAAAAGCCAGGAATCTTTATCCTCTTGTGAGTGTTAAGTATCCATACAATAGAGGTAGAGTCAAAATGCCCATTGGAAAGAAGAATAATTCCGTCAATGTCAGAGTTAAAATACAAGATCCACGTATTCAAGCAAGATTTATTATGAACAAAGTATGAGGTAGCTGCTGGCTGGGATTCATAAAGAAGTCTGTCATAATTTCTTTTAAAAAAACAGCACAGAAATGAAAATCAAGTTTTAGGCAAGTGATAACCTGTTTTATTCCTAATCAACAGTTATGAATACAGTAAAGCATCATCTCTGGTACTGTGGTCGGTCCTTAAACAGCTCCAACTTGGGAGCTGTACACGACAACCAAACAAGCAACCACCTTTGAGGACCAACTAATATTCCTGGACTCACACAGCCACACATGGATACAGCTCAGAAGAAAGGCCAAGAATAGGACTCTCTGACACGAAATGTCTGGTCAGTTCATAAGCAAAACAAATGCCCAGTTGGCCAGCTTCTTGAAGTGGATGCTAAACACGCTGGAGACCCTGGGAGAGAAGGAAGAGAGCAAAAGAGAAGTAAAAAGAGCAGTCAACGTGGGCTCCGCAGGAGTCAGCAGTGGCAGAAAGTGGCTGGGGATTAGCCACAGTGACAGAAGAGGCATGTAAGCGGTGATACCCAAGAGCAGAAGCCACGGGAGAGTGCTGAGCTAGAGACTCCTGACAAAAGAGAAGCAAAGAGCCAGTGATGGCAAAACAAAAGGCAGAACAGCAGGCTGAAGGGCAAACAGTGACCTGCATTTCAATGCCTTAGCACCCGGGGGGCATCTGGGGACGACTCTGCCAGCATGCCAACCAGAGCAATGAAAAAACAGGGATCATAATCTCCTTACAGAGCAGAATCTGTCACTTATCTTGTACTTACCACAAACAAAAGCATGTAGTAGCTGAGCATGTGGTAGGCAGGAAGGATGTAAATCACATGCATAGATTCACAAAAAAAAAAAAAAAAAAACCACAACAACAACACTCAACAGACAAGTGACCACCTATTCCACTGTGATGACGACTGATATGAAAGAGTCATCTAACCTCTCGAAGTCTCAATGACATCTTCGGTAAGATACGAGAGACTGACAGCCCCCATCTCAGAGGCTGTAGGCATCAGATGAGATAATGCATACACACTGTCTGGTGTTGAGTAATGCCCAAAGGATGTTAGGTATTATCATCACCACCACCACCACCACCACCACCACCACCACCACCACCACCACCACCACCACCACCGCCAACATCAATGTCACTATCATTATCATGACCACAAAGGAGCTTACAGTCTAGTGGGAAAGATACTGTCAGTGAAAACCAGTGTAGATAAAGAAAGCATGGAGATTGCAGAGGGTGGAGGGTCCATTTCAGAGTGTCTCTTATATCTCACTTCAGTATCATACATGAGGCAAAAAATGACCCAGGACTGAAGACGGAAGAGCAGACGGGAATGGAATGGTACAGCAACCAGCCAAGTTGGGCTGTCCCGGTCATCTATGTCAACACATGGTCTCTGTGGCTTCATCCATCCAAAGAAGATTTTTGAATCAATAATTTAAGGCAGCAGAGAAGTCTCAAGTTTCATCTCTTTTAGGAGGGCTTCTAAAATTCCAACTCCCCAAGCATCTTGGTCCTCTCTGAGACATGATGCTTTCGAGGTGATGTGCACCATCAGACAGAATCATAATTTCCTAATTATGATTAGGAAAAGAACCAGATAAGAAGGCAGGAACCAGATAATATCTTTACTGTACCTCCACCGACTGGCAAAGTCTCTGACACATGTTTGCCAGCCAGTGAACACTGGTTCCGTGAATGAATAACTGACTTTATGATTTTTATGTACAAGTTAAACAGCTATCTGGAGCATCCGCCTATTTAGCTCAGTTCCTCAGACAATCAAACAACTAAGGTGGGCTTCACTGGTGGCGCAGTGGTTCAAAGTCCACCTGCCGATGCAAGGGACACGGATTCGTGCCCCAGTCCGGGAGGATCCCACATGCCGTGGAGCGGCTGGGCCCATGAGCCATGGCCGCTGAACCTGCGTGTCTGGAGCCTGTGCTCCTCAATGGGAGAGGCCACAACAGTGAGAGGCCCGCGTACCACAAAAAAAAAAAAAAAAAAAAAAAAAAAAACTAAGGTACTGTCAGGAAGAAAAAGGTACACTTATTGTGTTTATAGAAGTGTTTCTAAAGAAGAAATTAAATATCTGATTATCTGTTTTAACTGACTTCTGATGCAATGTCGTAAAACATAGGTCAAACATCCCCATTCCTGCTGACCACGGGTCAGACTTATCATTATGACATCAGTGAATGTCCTGGGTTAGGATAATAAGGACCAGGGCTACAGATGTGGACAGAGGTCAGCTTCCTCCCACAATGAGGAGCTCCCCTCCCGCTGCACTCTTTCCTCCCCCACCTTCCCCTAGCAATGTCTGCTACCCTCCCTTCATACCACTGCAGGCACCCTCCTCTTTATCCTCGCTCACACTTCTCTTCTCATCCTCTGGTCTCCGGCTCCCACAGAAACTAACATAAGACGCCAGGAATGCCGTATCTTGGAAAGTTTTCATCTCAAAAATAATCTCTAGTCAGGAAAAGCGTTCTCCTTCTGGCCAGAAAACTGACGAAGTGTTTTGTTCTCTATGTAACTGACCCCTGTCACTTCTAAACTCTTGACTTGGTTTCCCCCTCCCCAAGTGTCAGGCACTGCTCTGAATCCATGAGGGTACTCAAAGACTGATCTCTGGAAAATGACATTTCCTTTCTGCATTGAGAATAAAAGTTATATGATTATGAACTAACTCCTACTAATTTGTCCTAGAGCAGTACACTGTGGAGACCTTTCCTGGCCTCAGCCTGACCTTTTCAGTTCTACCTACATGTAGCCACAGCAATAATCATTACAAATACATTATTTAATTCAGGGAAGTAATAAAATATCACAGGCCTAAACCTTTATTAGTTCATGTTTCAATATTTCTGAGTTCATAATAATTTGATTTGAATGGAAATTTATGCTCTAGCTACTCATTCACTCATATGCTTTATTAAGTGCTTTCTGTATGCACAGTGCTATTTAAGGCATTATGATGGATTAAAACAAACAAGCAAACAGAAAAGAACAAAACAAAGCATTTTGCTTTCAAGGAGGTTACAATCTAATTAGGGAGATGAGTTATGTATCTCTCAGAAAAATTCATTTTTCAAATAAATTAAAGATGCAAACAGAATTTCAAGGGCTTAACCCTACTTAAGGAAGTGAAAACTATTAAGAGAGAGTTAGGGCTCTGAAACTGTTTGTATGGAAATGTACGCTGTTAATTGTACATGAGTCATTTATTCATCATACGTCATTACAAGAGGCCCCTAAAAGACCATACTCCCTGGAAGCTTGTAGAAGTGAGTACTTAGAAATGTATACTCGCAAGTAATAAATGAGACACTAAAAAAAAAAAAAAAAAAAAACAATAGCTAGGGAGAGCCTTAGAAATAAGCTACTCTATGTCCAAGGTCTTGAGATTCAAAGGCCTTGCCCATGGTTTCAGAGGTAATTCACATTAACAGAAGTGCTGAGCTACACCCCAAGGCCCAGACACCAAATACAGTGCTTCTCCCAAAAGCCCACAATGAATCTGTTTGACTTTCTTGGCCAGCCAGTCTAAGTGAGTAGATGTTCTACTCCAAATATTGCCTGAAGTAATAGAAACAAAGCATACAGAAATCAGAGCTCATACCAACAGGATTTAAGTGTCTCGGTTACAACAGCTAACTGTTTGATCTTCATTTTTTCCCCTCCATCCACCCTGTACACTGGGCCCTGGTCAATTCACGTAAAAAGACTGCCTTTGCCATGTCATGATCACTGCTTTCCCTTGCCTTTGAGTAAAACTCCTATCCAGGCAATCAAGACTCTCAATATTCTCAAGGTTCTAAAGCCACAATGTTCTCAACTACCTGTCCTCAGAAACTGAACCCCCTATTCCAGCCAGATGGAGATCATCCTGATGACGATGACAAAGAAGCTGTCAGACTTCATTCTACCCACTGTTCTTTGCCAGGCTCATCATAAAAAGAGGCACAAAGCAGTGTATTTGTCTTTCCAACATCAACCCTAATGGTAAGGTATGGTCTGGCCCTGCCTCATAAACACAGCCAAATTGTTTCTACTTCCCACCTACACCACCTCCTGGGAGTAATGAATTCATCAAGTTTACCAGACACTCTTTGGGGACAAGGTTTGCCTCACTCAGAGTACAAAAAGTTCTCTCTCACACAGGGATCTGAGCTCATTGCTTCACTGCACGTACTATCGTGTTCATCTCTAAAATCTCACCCCCTTCCCGACTTTGTCTTCTCTAAAGGGGCCCAATATTTTCACTTCCTCAGCACTGAGCACCAGACAAGCCCCCAGCCCTACAATCACCTGAACCGCTATTCTGAGTCCCCGTGTAGCCCCATTATAAACTTCACCACTCACTTTAAAATCTCAACTCAATATTGCAGGCCAAAGACAGAAAATCATGGCAAACATGCAGGAAAAAGGTTTTGTTTTTTACACTATTGTAATGGTGCTTAATCTCTTGATCTTTGAGGCTGCAGCAGCAAGCGGCCCAAGGTACACAGAAGCACCCCCACATTAAGTATCATCTCGCCGCTTTGTACCCAAACACGTACTTTTCTTAGTGTTCTCACCCGCTCCCCTTCCCAATTCATTTTCATCATCACTGCATGGAATAATCTAAAGTAATATTCAAAACTGTATTCCTCATGATGTGAAAGCTAAAGGGAACAAACTAAAATTTCTCTCCATTTTTAGTTGCAAAGACAGGCACTAGACATGTCTTTGACATGTCTAGTACATCTTATTATGACATGTCTAAGACATCTTATTATGCAACTATCCACCTAAGCAACATAACCATAAACAAGAATGCCAGGCACACCACCCAAAACTGTTCGCTACATGAATGCAGGATGTTCAATTTGTACCAAGGTCCACAGTCCACATTCTCCAATTAATAATCACATGGGTGTCTATCATCTGATGATCACTGCTCTATTACACATCTTGTCTCGTCCTTTCAACCGATATGTTAATATTTATCTACAATATTATTTACACATTTATAACAAATCTACTCTCCATGAATCAGAGTTTATAGAAAGGCATGGTGATTTTTAAACAGCATCTAAATCACAGCAAAGAGATGTCCTACTATAAAGTGAAGATGAACGATCACCACCTTTAGTTTTTTAAAAAAATAAAAGATATGAACTGTACACATGGAGCCAATTAGTGATATTTAAATAAGGTCCTTTTAAGAGTCTCAATATGTAAACTGTGCAGTGAAAGCAAAAAGGGTGAGGGCTGCCCAACCTCCGGTGAAGCTCCAGGTCAGCACCACCACTCCCAATGTACAGTGATGGCTGATGAAAAAAAATACTCCCATTTAAATACTGATATTTTTGGAATGTTATTTTAAATAGTGACATGTTCCTTTGGGTTATAAAATATAAAACAATGTCCCTAACTTTTGTTGTCTTTTTTTGTTGTTGTTAATCAAATTTCAATCATTTCTTGTAGTCATCTAATCCAAGGAGGCTGTTTGCTATTTTCCTATTCTAAGCATACTAATAATAGTAGAATGCCCCAAATGCCAATGGGTATTCTAACAACATATCTAAAATGTTTTAAATAAGTTTTGTAAATTCTGCTCCAGAGAAATCTCTAAACATCAAGACTGATAAGGATATCCTCCTTAAGTTATCTTTAAAAATATTAAAGAAGATTAAGAGCAGACTTAAAATATCTCTGTTACCAGAAAAGCACAATAATCTATTCCTTCCTTCTGTTGCCAGACCCTAAATAGGTTCCCAGTCAATGACAAAAGTCTTCCTTCCCAACCTTAATTCCATGTCAACTGATCTGTTTATTTCTTTTCTATTTTTTTTTTATTTTTTAGTTATTTCTTATAAAATAAAATAAAATCTTGGGTATAGGCTATGGGGAAAATTTTTTTTGAAATATAGTAAACAGATTTGTGGACCAAGGGAAATAGCCTTTACCCACCTAAGGAAACAGTGACTAAACTCACTGTGAAGATGTTTCCCAACACTATACTCCAGTGAACAGTTCTCAAGTGAGGACTACGAACCCCTGGAGGTATCAAGACCTTTTCAGGAGTTCCAAGGTCAAAGGCAGAAAGGTATTTACATATTTTATTTGTCCTTTCACAAATCTGCAGTAATATTTTAAATCTTTTCAAGAATATTTCTAAATGTTCAAATATATCAAACTATAATTTAGAATTTAATATTTCACTCTAAAATTTTTTTAAAGTATACTTTTTTTATATTTAAAGATAGATCACTAATTTAAAAGAGGAGATTAGATACTTCAAACACATTAAGGTGGCTATAGTATTTTAAACATACACACACAGAAAAGAACAAATGTTGGCAGGCAGGGATGTGGAGAAATTGGAACCCTTGTGCATTGTTTGTGGGAATATCAAATGATGCAGCCACTATGGAAAAAATTATGGTGGTTCCTCAAGAAAGTAAACATAAAACTACCATATAATCCAGCAATTCCATTTCTGGATATACACTCAAAAGAACTGAAAGCAAGTACTCAGATAGATATTTGTACACCTATGTTCATAGAGCACTATTCAAAATAGCCAAAAGGTAGAAGAAATCCAAGTGTCCATCAATGGATGAACAGATAAACAATGGGTAAAACGTGGTATATACCTATAGTGGAAAAGAATCTAAAGCTCTACACCTGAAACTAGCACAATATTGTACATCACCTATAGTTAAGTAAATTTTTTCTAAAAATCAAGAAGCAAAAAGAAAATGTGGTGTATGGTATATACATACAATGGACTATTATTAAAACCTAAAAAGGAAGGAGATTCTGATATAGGCTGCAGCACAGATGAACCTTGAAGACATTATGCTAAATGAAATAAGCCAGCCTCAAAGGACAAATGTTGTATGATTTCACTTACATGAGGTACCTAGAATAGTAAAATTCGAAGACAGAAGGTAGAATGCTGATTACCAGGGATTGGGGGAAAGGGAGAAATGGGGAGTTAATGTTTACTAGGTATGACATTTCAGTTTGGGAAGATGAGAAGGTTCTGGAGGTGGATGGTGATGATGGATGCACAATAGGAATGTACTTAACGCCACACAACTGTACATTTAAGAACAGTTAAAAAGGTAAATTTTATGTTAGGTATATTTTACAACAATAAAAAATTCAACATATAAACATATTAAAAAGGGGGATTAGAAAACCTCCTTCTTCAACCCACCACAGCTGTACTATCTAAATTTAAGGATTTTTTAACAAGATGAAACTGACACACCAGAGGTCACTGATTCACAGAAGGGAAAACTCTACCAAAAGAAAAAAAAAAAAAAGTGGAAAACTATGAATAGACAAAAACATGAAAGTTATCATTTCTCTGACCTTAAAGATACTGGTAATTTACATTATTGTGTCTAATGCAACAGAACATTTTTAAATAGTTGTAGTATCATTTTGAAATTAAGCACATAGAATTTAAAAGAAAAGGAAGTGAATATTTTTAAATGCAGGCATAATGAACATTTTAAAAGCCAAACGTTTTAACAGCTTTTCAAACTAGAAATGAAAAAAGCTACTGAAGCACTTTACAGGGTAAGCTATTGTACTGCATTAGTTGACTAAGAAAGCCTTATACAACTGAGATTGCTGAATGCCTACTGGATAAGTCAGTTAAAATAAAATAAAATAAGGTATGACGGTGCCAGTTTCCAACGACACTGGAACTCCTCAAATGAAACATCTGGCTACAAATGTGAAGACTGAGTTAATATCCCATCTGTAGAATTGTACTTTTGTCTTACACATGGATTGATCTACAGGTGTAACTGAACTTGCTGTTTCTTTTGTATGAGATGACTACTTGGTGCTGATACTAAGTGAAGAATTTTTTTGTATGTGAATGCCTGACAATAAACACTAGCACTGAAATAGTCAACGTGTTGAATAACTTTTTGGAATCCCACAGTTTATCCTTGGAACAAGTATGCTGACACTTGCACTCCAGGTGCAAAGGCAGTGGTGGGTAAAATGGCAGGTGCCTTAGCTTGAATCAAGGCAGTAAACAGTACTAGAAATCTCTGTATTCTTCAGTGCCACTCACTCATTTGCATTTTTTAAAAAACAGTCAATTTAACTTAAGAATGCCCTTGATAAAGCAATAAAAATGTTATTAATTTTTGACCCTTGATTCACATCTTTTTGACACTGTATGTGAAGATTAGAAAGTCCACATAAAGCACTTCTGCATAATGACATACAATGTTACCTCAGCAAAAGCACTCACGATTGATCGAGTTGAGTTGAACTAGCTGTTTTTTTTCATGGAGCACCATTTTCATTTCAGAGAATGACTGACAGACCAACTATGATTATTCATACTTCACCTTTTGGCATTTTTCACATCAAGAATAAATGATGTGAACCTGAGCACTTCATGGAAAACAAATGACTGTATTTGTTGACAATAATAAAGCAAAAATTAAAATTTTAGAAAACTGTAACAACCACTGTGAGCTTGATAGTTTCCCAATACTTACAGTTTTCTGATGAAATTGATGGTAATGTCAATGTATGTGGTTTTGAAATTGTATAACTAAAGGTACCAACATTTGGGAGACGGCATAATTCAGTGAACCAATGTTTTCCAAACGACCAACGTATGTTGTTAGAACGTCGCACATGGATAGAAGATCTATTCAAAGTACAACCCAAATGAATTATAACAGAGTACAAAAATTTTATTGGCATGATTTCAGATTCCACATTGCAACTAATCTTTAAGAAACCAAACCCTATTGGGGTGTCATCCCCATGATTATGTTATGTTATGTAAGATTCCATCTTGCTAGCCATCATGCTTTAGAGAACCTCCTTGCTGGATTGATGAAGTAATCAGCCAGGATGTTAAGTTCCACATGATACGGAACTGCAAGTGACCTCTAGGAAGGAAGGTGACCTCTAGGAGCTGAGAGTGGCCTCCAGCTCATAGCCAGTAAAAGCTAGGGCTCTCAGTCCTACAGCTGCAAGGAATGAATTCTGCCAACCACCTGAGAGAGCTCAGAATCCGATTCTTTCCAGTCAAGCCTCCTGAGAATGCAGCCCAGCTTTCATCTCTATCGTAGCTGGTGAGACTCCAAGAAGAGGACTCAGCTAAGCAGTACCAAGGTTCCTGACCCATAGAAACTGTGATATGATAAATGTATGAGAAAGGAAGAAAAATGGAAACAAACCATCACTGTTGGATCTGCATGTAGCATACAAAAAGCTTATCTATAAGCACCTGGAAAAGCTTTTAAAATGTTCCTCCTTCTTCCAGCTACTTATCTATGTGAGGCAGGATTTTGTTCATATATTTCAACCAAAACAACATACTGCAAAAGACTGAACAAGCAAGCAGGCACATTTGAGAATCCACCTATCTAATAAGCAAGCATCAAAGAGATTGGCAAAAATGTTACACGGTGCCACTCTTCGCAATAAATTTTTTCTTTTCCTTTGAAAAATATAGTTATTTTCATGACAAGTAATCTTGTTATGGGATCGTTATCCTAAATCAATTAAATATATATTTTTTTAATTTCTCAGTTAATTTAATTTCTGATAGGTACAATCTGCATAGAAAAGCTCTTTCAGGTCCTGTAAAACAGAAGAATCAATAAGGGTGTTGAAACCAGCAAGTCTGAGAACTGCTGCAATGTATCTATTTCTTAAATCTCTGCTTCCCTGCTTCCATGTGTCTATTTCCTTTATCTCTCCCCCTCCCTTCTTTCATTTATCTAGATTTTATCCATTTTTCACATTGGGCCATTCCAGGCAACTGTGAGTTCTTTCCCTTAATGTTGTGGAGAACTCATCTGGCCCCTGGCTGTTGCTTTCTTTTCAGTAAGTATACATGTCTCTCCAACTGGATTGTGAATCCTTGAAGGAAAGGGACTGTGTATGGCACAGAATAGGTGCTCAAAAACTCTCTAATTATAGACTAAAGAGGCATTCAATTCATACAAGCCCCTGGGCTTCACCAGTGCTCGAGGAAACCAAAACACAAAGGGCGTGGGATGAGGCAGAATTTAAGACAAACAGGAGTCTCAATAAGGCAGCTGAAGAGGCAGCTAAGAACCAGGGCATTGATACTGAAATGCATAGTGAAGGTAGCAGCAAGTGCTATAAGACCAAAAGACCTTTATTTCTCAATAAAACACGAAGCAAGTTATCTGTGGACCATTTTGGAGCAAAAACTTGAGGAATAAAGAAAGCAACATTATGGGGAAGGCAATAGGGAATCAACAGAATTTTCTCAATGTCTTATTGTAAAAGCAGTGACAAATGCATTAAAATGCATTAAACCGAGTAGCAATTGTTATAAACTGAACTGCCTCCCCCCACTCCCGCCCCCCAAGGCTATGTTGAAGTCCCTTGGTACCTTGTGAATGTAACCTTATTTAGAAACACGGTCTTACAGATGTAAATATCTTAAGTGAGGTCATTAGGGTGAGCCCTAATCTGATGTGATTTGTGTTTTTATAAGAAGAGAAGAGACACAGAGGGAAGATGGCCATGTAAAGATGAAGGCAGAGACTGGAGTTATGCTGCCACAAGCTGAGGAACGTCTGGGCCCAAAAGAAGCTGGAAGGGGCAAGGAAAGCTCCTCTCTGGAGGCTTCAAGGGGGGCATGAGCCCGCCAACACATTGATTTTGAACCTCTAGGCTCCAGAGCTGTGAAAAAAAATTGATTGTTCTAAGCCACCCAGTTTGGCCACCCAGCTTGTGGTACTTTGCCACTGCGGTCCTAAGGAAACGAATACAGCAATAGAAGGTTCCTCACTGTCGAGAGGCACAGACAAAGGTGAAAGAAAAGGCAGAAAGATCTGAAATGCAAATTTAGTAGCAGCAACCAAAAAAAAAGTTTTGTTTTGTTTTGTTTTTACTAGAGATTTCTGAAGTGCAGTTTTGTTTTTTTAAGGTTCTGGGAAAATGTCTCTGATCAAACACTGCTGTCAAAACTCAAGCCCACTGAATCTCTATAAATGTGCCTATAAATACAGACAAGGATTATTTACCCATCTTGCATTTCCTCAACTCTTTGCTACAAAAGGAAGTAAGCCAGAACCTAATATTTAAGGTTACCAATACTATGAGTATGTCATGATGAAAGAAATATGGGAGGGCAAGTGAAACTCTTTCAATTTCTCCAAGATTTTATCAAACCACCTGAACTTCTGGGCCAAGGTGACTCTGAGCTCACGTGCCAGCCATTCACAAGTGTCAAGATCTTATAAATCTTATCTGTATGAGATACCTGGCATTAAAGCCCATAGGCTGTCATTTAAACCCTTGTAACACATACCTGATGTTAGGAATTTATCCTCAGCCTCACACTTTATCTCAACCCAGAAAAATAATGGGACCCTGTGGTCCCATTTTTAGAGTCATCTGACTTGATGATCCATCCAGGACTCCCTAAACATCAGGTAGCCCCAGTGGTTTTCTAACTATGGTCCATAACCCATTAGTGGGCAGTGAAATCAATTCAGTATGTCCCAACTACATTTTTTTAAAAAAAAAAACAATCGAATAAAAAAAAAAGAGGACATCATTTATTAATAAGGGTAAGCATCCTCCTGAAACTTTCTCATTTGAATACACGTGTTGTGGGTACTGGGTCATAAAGGAAAAACTATTACTGCTGTATTTATCAGTCCATGTCCTGGCAGGAAACAGGTGGTTCACTCAAATTAGGCACTTAGAAGTTTAATAAAGAAACTATTTATAAAGGTTTGACCAGGGTTAAGGGAAAACATTAAGGGATAGCACTCCTGAGTATTGAGGCCTTGCCATCACCTGGTATCCAAGGGGCCAGGGAAAGGAGTGGATGCAATACAGTGGAGAGAGGCATGCAGGGAGGGCTGCGTGATGGGAGCTGTGTCCTTTGGTAAAGGGAAGCCGCCAACCCACAATGACCTGGCAAGAAGGGAGCTGCCTCACGCTGGGACCTCTCCCATGGCTGACCCCAACTAAACACCAGATAGCAAGAGTTTACACTGCTCAGCCTCCCAGGTGACAGGCGTGGGTCTGCAGGGGCAAACAGAGGGCTTTCGGCCACTGTGACTCCATCACAAAAGTCTGGAAGCCACCAATATACTTCACACCGTCATCAGCTCAGTCTGACCACTTTTATTTCTGGACGCCACATTTTTTCCACACCTGCCCTCAATCCCAATCTTGAATCAAGGCTCTAATCCAATGTCAAAATGCTGATGCAAAAGACTGGCACTTTTGGGCTTCCCTGGTGGCGCAGTGGTTGGGAGTCCGCCTGCCGATGCAGGGGACGCGGGTTCGTGCCCCGATCCGGGAAGATCCCACGTGCCGCGGAGCGGCTGGGCCCGTGAGCCATGGCCGCTGAGCCTGTGCGTCCGGAGCCTGCGTCCAGAGCCTGTGCTCCGCAGCGGGAAAGGCCACACAGTGAGAGGCCCGCGTACCGCAAAAAATAAAAAAGCAACCGTAGCAAGGCATCCACTACTGGGGGCTCTGACTAAGACCTCGCTGAATACGTGGCATACTTTTTCAAGTAAGAGGTTGCAGTCATTACCCATCATTCTTAAGTCAGGTACCCCACTCTCTCCACCTCCCTTCCCCAAAATAGGCCACCTATCTATAAATAAGGAGGAGTACAAATTATGTCTATACATGCCTTGTCAGAAGCCCATCTTTGCTTAGAGGTTACTCTTTCTAGGGTTCGTGTCTATAACTAAAGAACAGTAGCGAAACTTGCTCTAAATCTCCCTAAAAAGGTTTCAGAAGTCTATTATCAGAGCTCCCCACATACCCTTAACGTCTGCCTCAAATGAAGCAATAGAATGGGTCTGATCATTTCCCCTGCCAGTGTGGTTCTCTGGTCTTGCTGATAGTGGCTTAGCTAAAGAGTTGCAGACATCCCTTCTGTTATCTGCCTCCATCACCAAGTGCCCCACCAGCTCCTCCTCTAGGGCCCAGGACCACCTGATGAGTTTAACAGCCTCACCTGAGGCAGAGGACAGGCGCAGGACTGGGTGTATTTATCTGGATGATACTTGGCACTGCATCTGATAGAGACTAAATTAAGAGTGAAACCTTTTTAAACATCCTGTCCTCTTGGTATCCCACAAGTCCATCTCATTGCAACCCAAAGAGAGAGAGTCTGGCAATCAAAAGAACAGTGAGGCCCCGCGATGGGAGGCAGACCTCATTCGGCAGCCCCAAGATGCAGATACAGTGCCTTTCAAAAATAACGGATCCATCCAAATTGAGATAGTCCACAATCATTTTTAAAATCCACATGAAATTCATGAATAAAATGCTGAAAATCAAACATTGTTCAAATATATGGGACAGCATGGCACAAATCTTCATGAAACAAAATCATATGATGTTCCTTTGCTGACAACACAACTGCCGAGCACTCAGTCTCAAAAATCTACAAATTGTCAGAATTTGAACCTGTTATTAAAGACAATCAGTGTGGCAGATATAATGGACCACTAAACTACTGCCTACAGCACATGTGGATGCGATGAGGTATTTGAAGATAATCAAGAGAAAAGTTGCATTTAGACTTTCTTTTTAAAACTACACCACATATAAAGATTTCAAACTTACAAGACACTGTGTTGAATACAAGGTCATTTTCACTTTTATGAAAGAAAACGATGTGAAATTTGATATAATTTAACGAGCATTTCTGGAATACATACTATATATCAGGTACTGTGCTAAAAATGGGGATAGGAAAAT
The DNA here is from genome assembly GCF_026419965.1 of Kogia breviceps. NCBI lineage: Eukaryota > Metazoa > Chordata > Mammalia > Artiodactyla > Physeteridae > Kogia > Kogia breviceps. The sequence goes on along the minus strand of NC_081311.1, from coordinate 170,796,801 downwards.
AAATAAGACTCAATTCTTTGTTCTTGAATAGTCCACAGTAGAGTAAGGGAGACAAAATGATTGCACTATGTGGCAGAGCCCAGCGAGTCGCTCTCCTATGTCCAAGTGGACTACTTTCCCAGGCCGCTGCATCTAGACGGTGCACACGGCCAGTCTCACCAGTAGAATGCTGACACAAAAGTGATGTCTGCCACTTCCAGGCCAGACCCCATGCCTCCTGTGCTGTGGCATCCTCCACACTCTCTTTGTTCATCAGTTAGCACAGTGCAGGGGATCTGCAGAAAACGCCAAAGCCAAAAGGAACAGTGGGCAGCTGGTTGTGTGGGTCAGAGCCCACACCTCCCACCCAGAAAGAGAACCCTTTGCTGGGATAAACCACTGTCCTTCGGGGGCTGCCTATTAAGTTGCTAGACCCTGACCAATAGACAGTATAATGTAAGATGTAGTCTTCAAAATGAAAGCACAGCATAGGGAGCTCTAGGAACACAAGAATGTGGCCCCCAAGTGATGGTGAGGGGGAAAGGGAGGGAGGGAGGGAATTGCTAGAGAAGAGGCGACTGGAGACTCCTCCCAAAAGATGAGCAGGATTTTACCTGGGGTGGGGGAAAATGTGACAGAATACTATGTTGCATGTACGAATTTAAAGGGTACAAAGGAAGAGAGAAGATACTAGACCGGTAAGCAAAGTGGGTTTTCACCTAAAAGCAATGTAGAGCCATTCAAATATCCCCAGCAATACTCCAGACATGATCACATTTGCAGCTGTAAAGTCCTCAATGGAGAACAGTTTGGAAGAGTTGGGAGGTAAGAAAGGCAGAAAGGCCAGTTACTGGTCTGCTGCAGTTCCCCATGGTAGGAATGCGAAAAGCAAGGTTTGGTGCAGAAAAGAGGAAGCAGATCAGAAAGACAGCATGTGGAAGCATCAAAGGAACTTTCTGAACAACTAGACAAGTGGTAGAATATGGAGGATGAGAGGTCATCAAGGAATGAAGGATTTCCAGGTTTCTGGATTAGATAACCAGGTGAATGGTGGCACCAGAAACGGAGAAACAGGCTACAGGAGAACGGGAAGAAGCAGATGTACAGAGAACAGGCTGGGCTCAAACTGTATGTGGGACATCAAGGAGGTGAAGTCCACAGGCTGGTGGATATTGAGTTCTATAGCAAGTACAAGGATAGAGGTGTGTGCTTTGAGGGTAGCTGAAGCCATGGAATGGATGAGATCCGACTGAAAGAAAGGCCAGAACCCTGAGGCGCCAGACCACAAGGAAACAGTATTGAGAGCACCTGCAAAGACACAGAAGAGAAAGACATGTTTATAAATCCTGGAAAGCTCATGGGTAAAGAGAGTTTTAAAAGATGAGATATCGGGCTTCCCTGGTGGCGCAGTGGTTGAGAGTCCGCCTGCCGATGCAGGGGACACGGGTTTGTGCCCTGGTCTGGGAAGGTCCCACATGCCGCGGAGCGGCAGGGCCCGTGAGCCATGGCCGCTGAGCCTGCGCGTCCGGAGCCTGTGCTCCACAACGGGAGAGGCCACAACAGTGAGAGGCCCGCGTACCACACACACACACAAAAAAGATGAGATATCATCAAAAATAAGGACTGAAAAGTAACCATGGGTTTTAGCTGTCAGATCTTAATAATCTTGTTGAGCATTTTAGCTGGAGAATAACTTACACTCAGCTATTGGGAAAGGTAATAATGGAGACTAGAGCATAATGATTCCTTCTAAAGAGGTGTGCTCAGCTCCAACTGATGGTTGCCACGTGGGAAAGTAAAGCCCAGTATTCTCAGAGCTTCTGATTGTTTTTTCCCTAAAAGAAGACAGAACTCTGGACTTTTCCATGAAACCTCACAATATTTAAACATGGCAACTAAGTCAAAATATAACACTGAGCAGAACTTAAAAAACATGTCTGTGGGTCATAGCAGGTCCCAGGAGCCCTGTGTTTGCAAACTCAGAGGCTGCTCAATGCAAGTCAAGTAACAGAACCAAAACCAAGTTAGAGACATGTGCCTTGCTGAGGGTGAGTCAGTCCTATCCACATGCTGGAAAGAGTATCTAGTCCACACATTGGGAGAGGAGAGAACTGAATAGGAAATAAAGCACTCTAGTCAGTCAGTGCCCAATAAACTGAAAAGCATTTTGGGAATCCAGTGTGGTATACATCTAGCTTATGTGTACAGGAAACTTAAAATCTGGAAATGAGACATCAAAAGCTGAAAAATTCAGGAATTCAAGAATTCTAATTTATTCCTCCAGGCTAGTCCCATACGATATCATACCAGATTCTTGTTACTGCACAGATTCTTAGATTGATCTCAAATTAATCAATAAAGATAATTGCTCTTATCTTAATTCAGATGAAGGAAGCGGATCTCAACTTGTAAAACAAATTATTCCAAATATCTGAATACAGAAGAGATTCATTTTGAAAGTCAATCAGATGTTTCTTTACTTAAAAAAAAAAAAAAAAACTATCCTTATACATACAGATCCACAAATCTTAAAAACTCCATCATACCCACTACCCCATGAACTCAACAGTTCATATTATCTCATTCAACTCCTGAACTCACACACACAGACTATACACTCATTTACACTTTTGTTACTAAACAAATCTTTCCCTTATTTACTTACATATAAAATGAATGTTCAATTTAATAAGTTATTTGAGCACCTGCTGTGAGAATTCATTCAGGGTAGGAGTGGAAAGACAGTTGCTAATAACAGGTTGGTCCGTAGGTGTCTAAGACATAGTATCTGCCATCAAATGAGTTTAAAAATCAAATTAGTTCAGTGATACCAAAAGATTAGTGGTAGTAGAATAGTGGCTCTCAATCCTGGCTGGGCATTTGTATCATCTGAACTTTTTTTTTTTTTTAAATACCTATGCCCAGGCTCTACTCCAAACCCACTGAATGAGGATCTTGGAGAAAGGGACTCAAGCATTTGTATTATTTAAAAGGTTAAATGTTAAAATTAGAGGTAACTAATGATCAGCCAGGGTTGAGAGCCCTGCAGGATATGGCTCAATTACCCATTCACCTGTGACACGTAATTTTGATGATTAATTAACTAATTACTCAATGATCCCCACCTTGACTACTTAAGACAGTCTCCTCTCCACTTACTTAACTGAATTGGATTTAGAGCCCTGGACAATGACAAACTACCAGGATCCAAAGACAAGCAACCCCATAATTCTTGCCCCTTGGTCAATTCACCTCACCAGTTGAGTTCATCAAATGGCACAGAGGGGGAGGCCATAGGAACCTCAAAGTCCCAGATTTCAGAACATAATTAAAGCCTTCCCCAAAGCTCCCTCGTCTCTTCAGCATCTTACCTACTTCTGGCCTTATCTGATGCTGATTCAGCTGGCTCCCCACATTCCACAAATACCAGTTTCCTTTGTTTCTTCTCAGTTGGAGGTGGCCACTTCTCTGCTGCTGCCCACAAAATCCAGAATAGCCTCCTTGGGCTTCACGTACGCTTCAAAGTGTACAAAAACCTCAACTCTAACCTCAATCTTGACATCTGCCTTTCTCCCATCTAAATTATTCAGGGCCCCAGAAGAAACGGGCTTAATTAACATTCATGCTCCCGCTAAACTTGTTTCTTTACCTCTTTCCCTCTCTACCTGTATATCTCAGAGATCTTACCCAGTTTTTCAATTTGTGATTAGACTGAGGAAGATCCTACATACCTGATGCAAATCCTGCAATACTTGTCACAGAAATTAGACTTCTCCCTATAACACACAGACCTATACTGTAAAAGATAAAATCAAGAGGAGTTTGTGGATGTCCCATCCCTTTGCAAGAAACACAACTGCTATCATTAGGTTGATAGGTTACTGCAGCAGTTTGTAGATGGAATTGTCTTTTTAAAACAAACTCTAAAAAAATAAATAAGATAGATAAATTACACTGCATAATGACCTACTAGCCTGTGTATTAATGACTGAGAGTAAGGACCTGGAGACATAGTTCCTGGGTTCAAATCCCAATTCTACCATGCACTAGTCATATTTCTGTGTTTCTTTTCCCCCCATCTGTAAAATGGGGATATTAGTACCTGGCTCATGGAGTCAGTCATTTAATATATGTAAGGCACCTAGAACAGTGCCTGCACCAAGTAAGCACAATTCATGTTGGTTGTTGTGTTATTACTACTGAGTAAGGGCTTAAAACCTTGCTGTCCAGGGAAACAAGCCTTTTAAATCTTTCACCTATTTAAAGACACTGAACTTATGCCAAATTGTTTTCCAAATTGAATTTTGACATTTCTGGTCTTTTCCCATCATTTTCTAAATTCAATGGATAAAAGCATGGAATTTATCAGAGTATTTCTTGACATTTTAGTTCCATTAGGAATACCATTTGATATTAGTTAAGCCTTGTTATGATTACAATGCTATTTAAAATGAATCTATGAGAGAGGAATATTTTGGGAAGGAAAAATATCACTTGCCAGTTATTGAGATTTTAAAAGCCGAAGAAGGGAGGGAGAATTTTTAAGTTGCAGGTGGCCTTTAAATGTCACATTCACTAATATATAAATGTAAACACAGAAAAATGTAATGTCTGGCAATAACAGTAAACTGATCAATACGATTATATTATGCGATATGTGATATTATAAATTATGCTTTCAGTCCTGAATATCAATAGCTTTTTAACACCTTTTAAAATCAAATTACAGTGCATTAAATATCATACAGTTAGTTCCCCATGTGTTATTTATAAGCTTATAGCTTACTTCTATTACTTGGACAGCTCCAAGTATTAAGCTTCTAAATATACAAGGTTTTAGAAATAAATAATTTTTAATAATAATTAAAAATAAGTTTATCATCTCAATAAAGCAATCCTTCAATGAGATCTACTTTAATAATTTGCCTAGAATAACGTCGTTAGGTTTAACCTTAGCTTACTTTCGGAAGTTAGGGAAATATGATTTCAAGGACAACTGGTTACTTGTGTAAATCTCAGTTTTCAACTGAATTACACAATATCATCAGCACACGACTGTAACAATGGAAGAAAAACCATTGGGTAAATACTCATATAGTTATACAGGTCACTTTGATTATTTTCTCTCTCTGCCTCAATTCCATTAGTAAAGAGTCCAGCTTTTGAGATTATATTTTAGATATTAACAGATAATTCACTATGCTCTTCTCCAACACTTGGCTGTTCAAGGCAACATACACATGTATTTATCCAGGGTGGAATTTTTTCCTATATAATAATTCTTAGTGGAGGCACAGAGGTGCAAGAGATTTTCTTTAAATGCCTCAACTATATATTTAGAAGAACACAATTACTTTTATGCCTTGCATAACCTAAAAGACATTAAAAGAAATTATACCTTTCCATTCTCGAAATTGGCCAACACACTATTTCGACAGTTCTCACAGCACGAGAACAAATATTAAGAGAACCATCGGCCTCTAAAGCAAGAGTTTATGACTAGTCCTGTTTGAGGAAGATTTGGGGCAAACAAGATATCCCATTTGAGGATTCAAAAAACTAAAAAGATGCTCTTGGATGCCTTCATTTAAAATTTCCATTAAAGAAGAAACAGACGCCCAGCATGTTACCCAAAAATACAATATGAGTTCCAGAGGCCAGCTAGGTCTTCTGAACATTTAAGCGTGCATTGCACACTTAAAAACACTCTTCCAGAGTTCCACTTAATTTTCACTTGCTCCTGACTTCAGGAACAGAGCTGGGGACACTCTTTGTCATCATTTCAATAGTCACCCTGGACCTGACACGGCCCATACACTTAGTAAATGTTGATAGACTGTGTGGTGTTAAAGTAAAAACAGCAAAGTGCAGACTGGTTGGTGTAAGCACACAGCACCCTTCCACCTGAGCTCCTGCCGAAGTCAATGAAGGAAGCCAGATCACGGCGCTGAAATTCCAAGGGCTCCATCAGTATAACTTCCGAGTATCTGATACTTGCACCAATCAACTTTCTAACCCAAGGAGTAGACGTAGGGCGGGACTTAGCAGGTCAAAAATCACACCTGAGGTGAGCAGCACCTTCAAGCCTTCCCTTGAGATCTGTTCGCTCAAACAACTTCTAAAGCAGTGCTTGTCAAACTTCAGTGGCCAGTGCAATCACCTGGGAGCTTGCTGAAAAGCAGACTCTGAGGCCGTGGGCTTGGACTGGGTCACCAGATGGTGCCTTTCTAACGAGCCCCCGAGTGATTCTGATGCTGCAGTACCCGCGCCACCCTTGGACAAGCAAGGCCCACAAACGCCCAGGTCAGTTATATTAGCAACATCCAGAAGTTGCGGCCACAGGTCGTGACAAATCAGGCCGCCCAGGTGCTCTGCGTCCCCCGAGCGTCGCCACCCTATCCTCGGGGCACCTGGCAGGTGCCGTGGCCGCAGAGCGCTCCCGGGGAGCCCGCCCGCAGCCGCGCCCCCTCCTCCACCCCGCCCGCGCGCTCCCCGCGCCGCGCCCACCTTCTCCCGGGTCTTCAGGTACCGCTGCAGCGCCTGCTGCGTGAGCTCCCGGACGCGCAGCTGGCCCTCCTTGCAGGGCACCACGATGCCGGTCCTGCCGAAGCACACAGTCACTTTCATCCTGGCCCCCGGCGACGACGCCGGGCCGGGCCGAACAGGTGTCTGGGCCGGCGGGCGCGACCCCAATCTCGGGGGCCGCCGGGCGCTGGCGGGCACAGAGACCCCGGGGCGCCTCTCCCCGGCGCCCCTCAGGGCCAGGGGCTCGCAGCAGAGCCCCTTCGCCCCGAGCAGGCGGCCGCCGGCGGGCGGGAATCGGAGAGGAGCCGGCAGCGGGGAGGGCTACCTCCCAGGTGGTGGGGGGCCGGGAACGCCGCGGTCCAGGGGCCCGGCTGCTTCTCCTGCTCCGGCTCGGGCCCGGCCCAGGCGGCTGTTCCCCGCCCGCCAAAGCGAAACTGCCTGCCCGGCCCGGCCCTGGCCCTGGCCCTCGCCCTGGCCCTCGCCCTCGCGGCGGCGGCGACAGCGGCGGCGGGGCCGGCCGCAGGCCCCGGGCTGGAGTGGGCGGCGGCGGCGGCTCGCGAGGCCGGAGTTGGGAGGAAACTTTTCGCCGGATCCCAACTCCTCCGCGGTGCGCCTCGCTCTGGGCTCCCGCGGCCCCAGGGCCAGCCTGGGCCCGGCTCTTAAAGGGGCCGCGGCGCTCCCTGGGCCGCGCAGTGCACTCGGCGGTTTGGGGCGGGGGCCGTGCGGGGCGGTAACCGGAGCCCGGAGACTTCGTCCCCTCCCTCGGTCTCTCCCTGGCTCTGTCCCTCCTGCACACACATGGAGCTCTAGGGAATTGTAACGGGACCTCAGAGCTCCTCACCGGGGGATTGAAACCGGATCTCATAAAGCACACTCGAGGGAATAGCTGGGAGACTGCAGAGCTACACCCTTAAAACGAGGGGATTGGAGTAAGATTCTTGGAGAGCCCGGGAGCAGGTGCTTCTCGCCACGCCCACCAAAAAAAACCCCGAGGCGTGAAGGCTCACAGGTACTGAGCTGCACGGGTGGCCAAAGGGCCTGTTAGGAACTTAGTCTGAAGCACAGCGTCGCATCTGCCCCCTGAAGCTCTTTGATGGTAAAAATGAAGGGATTCTTGGAGGCAACGTGGCGGTGGAAACGGTTCCTTTTACGAAGAGCACTCAAGTTTTCCCCCCAGAGGTCACAATCCCAGACCCAGATATGATGGCGTATGTTCACATATATCCTTATGAAATGTGCTTCCTGTTGTGCACTTGACTAGGAAAAAAAAAATTTCAACACGTTTAGGCTCATGATTTGGCAGGTGTGTATCCATCACCAATTGAAATTGGCATATCTGGGGGGAAAAATAAATAACATCTGTTCCATTTTTAGCTCACACCTGAAATGAGCTCCCTTGAGCCTAACAATAACCCTGTATTATTCTTCCCATTTTATCGTAAAGAACAGTACCCAGGGTTGTTAAGGGAATGAGCTGACTATGGAGTTAGTTATGCTAAGAGGAACTCGGTTCTTCCAACGCTGAATCCCTGGTCTCCCCACACAGTTTTCTTCGCAATCCAGCTCATCCAACAAGTTCCTCAGGGCTACATCATGTATTTCTCTAAAAAAGAGATTTGTTCCAATGTCAAGATGCACTTAAATTGAACATGAATTGCCTAGCACAGTATAATAAAGCACAGGAGATTAAATTTATGGGCTCCTGGGCTCTCACTTTAAAATTTTTTAAATTCATTCATACATGCCATATATATATATATATATATATATATATACACACACATACGTGGTCTTCTATGTACAGGGCCTAAAATAAGGTCAATGGCATCAAAGAAGATCGTGTGGACCAAGAAGTTGATTTGAAAAAGATGTATATTAGTATTAATTTGGTTGCAAATCCAATACAAACTAATTTAAATAAACTAAAGACAGGATCTATTTCCTTATAAAATCAGAAAAGCCAAAGTGCACGCATCCTTTGAGGCAAGACTGAATCCAGAAACTCAAACAATGTCCTCAAGAGGCATCTCTCTCCATCTGTTCGCTCTGTGTTCCTCCGTGTTGTCTCCATTTTCAGACAAGCTCTCCCCAAAGGAGGCAAAGATGATGGCCACCCCCAGTGTTTCAGGTTTACACAGGCTTAAAGCCAGCCATCTCAGACATCAATGAGCCTTTTCCTGGTGAGGACTTGCATATCCAAGCTTAAGTCACATACCCTCTCTCTGGTGAGAGGAATGCAGCATTTATTGGCCACACCTGATTCACTTGCCACTAAATCATATGGACTAAGAACAGGGGAATGGTGAACCCCAACAGATGAGACCAAAAAAAGAACATTTAGCCATGACAAAATATAAGATTGCTTCCCACCCTCAAAAGTCTTATAGATAGTAGAGGCAACAAGGCCTACAGATGTGAGAAGTTAAATAGAAACTACAAAACAACAATGAATGTGATAATTCTGCTGAACATTATTGATTTAGATACATACTAGGCACTGTTCTAGGTGTAGATAGACATATATAGATAGATATTACCTATGTACATATATATGCATACATGTATATGTATGAATCATATGTTATGTATCTACATCTTATTTAACTTTGCAATAACCTTATAAGAGAGATGCTTTTGTTATCTTCCTTTTAGAGCTGAGGGAACTGAGGCCAAGGAAGGTTAAGATCACATTTCTTAGAAAGTAGTGGAGACCAGATTAAAACCCAGGGAATCTGACTCCAGAATCTTCCTAGTAATGGCTATGCTGATCTTACATGGGAAGTACCAAATGAGCAGGGAAAACAAATACTAATGCAGGGCATTCATATGTGACACTTTTAATATTGGGTATTATATGGACATGTAGGATGGTACAGAGCAAAAATTTTTAGCTGATGAGATAAACTTGCTTGTTACCGTTCTTTATGCTTCATGGCTTTTTTTTCCTTCTTCTTCACACTTGCTCCAGACTCCTCCTCTTCTGGCCAAAGTTCCTCTTGGCCCAGCTTTAGCCCCTCCCCAATACCTAGAACCCAGACCCACTGTCCTGGCTTTGAGAAGCCCCAGGTGAACCACGAAGAACACCCAGGCTCTTCAAATCCCACTCACAGAAAGAGTGGAATCAGGTCGCATGAATGCAGCAGAGGTTGTGAGGTGTGAGATGAGGAACAGATGAAGGTGGGCACAGATATGAACAAGGCATTGTACAGTCCTGCGCACTATGGCGTAAACGTTTATGACCCAAGCTAGTATTATAAAAAGAGTTTAGCGTTTACATTTCATGTTTATTAAATAGCCAGATTTAATTTGTTATTCAACCTTATCACAGCATACACAGAAACAATTTATCATATATTAAGAAGTGATAGAAAAGAACATGGTTGCAACACACAATCAGGCCCAGCAAATTCCTAAGTCAGTATTTCATGCCCCATGGGACCTCCTGGGCAGAAGACAACAAATAATTTGCCTTGATTGAGTAACACTAGAGGATTCTAGGCCTGGGCTCCATTTTCTTGTTTTGCCTGTTGGATAGGTAAATATTGCCTGCGGTGTGATATTTTCCCATTTGTTATCCAACAGCTTAGCATGCTTTGGAGTAGCCTGTGAAAATATATTATGCAGAGAACAATAATACTGACCGATATTATTAAACTGCTCTGTGTTATGGAAAGTATAACTAAAATGTCAGGTACCATTGGGTGTATATTGAAGAAAGAATGATAATTTTTAATATATAGTTGACCAGTCATCCATTTTGATGTTTTGCACTATTAAGAAAGAAAATATTTTTATCTTTCAAGGAATTATTTATAACAAGCACTATTTATCACAACAAAATTAATTGAATTGGAAGATAATCTTTTTCTAAGACCCTTGGAACAATTAGTATAATAGATTATGTTCTTAGCTTCCTTATGAAAGCCGGTGCCAGAGTGATAGCATAAGAGAAAAATGGGTATGATTTTTCATTCTTTCCTTCCATATTTAAAAGCAAAGTGTTTGGCTTATTTTCTTTAACTTAGCAAGAATAAGCTTTTCTTAAGAGATGTTTGTCTTTAAATGCCTTATGGTATTCATTTGTTGACTGTTTCTATAGGTCTCCTTATAACATAGATATTTTACACCCTGAAAACAGTATTGTGGGCTAGCAGTTTTTTGAAGGGTTCTTAGTTATGCCTATTCTGTGAGTAAGACTCGTAAGTCTCCATAATGTTTCACCTAGACCACCCCTCCTTATACTGAATTCTACTCTATGAATGTTAGTATCCTACTTTGGTTTATGTTTTCTTAAAAGGACATAAATCCTTTTCATCCTGAATCGTGAAATGAGTGCCTCTTTTAAAAACAAAATAAACAAACCAACACAAAGCAAGGAAACTGTTCCAATGATGTTTCATTGAGAGCTGATCATTAGTTAGATGATTCTCCTCATTGTGTGATCTCTTCCTCTGAAGCATATTAGGGTCCATGAAGGCCGACCACTAGGAGTAGGTTCTACTCAGAGTAGCACTGGGTCCTCTCACCACTAGGCTTCTGTGAAAGAGTTAGACGGAAACCAAAGGCAACGGTCAAGGGTGCTCTCAGACAAGCTCAGTTATCCAAGGAAAGATCCTGAACTGAGGAGAGCTTGCAATCAAGACTTCTCTTTTCAATCCTACTCACTTTACCTAAGGCCTCCTCTGCCCCCCATTTATATCCCTTGACTTGGAGAAGTGAGTTGGTGTTCGTGTAATTGACAGAAGGTAGAGAAAGAGCTGAGATTTGGCACCAGATGCTGCAGTGTATAAAAAGAATACAGGCGGAACTAGTAGACTGGAGCTAGACAGACCTATGTTCCAAAGTACTCTGCCACTTACCACCTATGTAATCTTTGGCAGTCTCCACTGTGCTCCTTTATGAAATGGGATGATAATCCTATTTTAAGGTATAGCATACATAAAGCGCTCAGCACATAGAAGATGAAATTATTGTCTTCTTCCACCTTTTATTCTATTTACTAACATTTCTAAATGCCATTTTTTTCACTGGGCTTGAAACTACTTCCAAAAAAGAATAAATCAAATGATACTTGAAAATAAATAAATAAATGAACATCATTGTCAACAATTTCTAAAGCCCAAGTATTACTTGTTTTGTAATGAGGGTGTCACACTCATAGCAAAAATAATAAGATTTGTATTATATGTCACAATCTACATATTATTTAACTCGATGTTCAAAAAATAATCCTGGTACATAATAGTCGAGTCCCTGAGAATCATAGTGGTACAGAGCTGAAAGGGGCCTTGGAGATTCTTTGTACAGTTTCCTCATTTTATAGATGAAAAAACAAAAGCCTGGAAAGGTCAGGTGACCAACCAAATTCAGGACCCAGATCCTCTGATTCATAGTCCATTGCTTCTTTCATTCCCTCCCTGCCTGGTAATGAAATGTAGAACAAGAGATATGACCAACATTGGCTTAAGGCGTTGAACTTTCTTTGGCCCAGAAGGTGATGGGAAGGAGCTCATTTTTTTATCTGTTCCTAAAGTTTCCATTTAAACTAAAGATTCTGAACCCTTGTCCTTGACACAATTGTAAATCTCAAAAAGAGTTGCTGAGTGTTATGATGACTGCTACAGAAAATAGAAAACCATCAAAGGATTTTAAGCAGGACAGTGACATGATTGGATTTGTGCTTGGAAGAATACAGGGGACCTAGGAGAGAGACAGAAGCCCTGCTTAGTTCATTCATTCAATCATTCATTTCTTTGTGCAACAGTATTTACTCAACACCTATAATCTGCTGAGCACAAAGTGATCACAAAGCTTAGACTCTAGTGAGGAAGACAGATGATAAATGACTAGCCAAATGAACAAAATATTTGCAAATTGTGATACGGTGTAATGAAGGGTATAAACAACAGGCTGCATGATAGGGAACAATGGGGTAAGAGAGAACCTGTTTAGACTGGATAAACAAGAGAAAACAGGACTTTGTGAAGAACCTGGAGAAAAAGGAATAGCAAATGCAAATATTCCTGAGATAAAACGGAGACTGGTGTGTTACAGGAATTAAGAGAAAGCTAGTTTAGTTGGAGCATTAATGAGCCAGGAGAGAGAGGCAAGGAAGGAGGTTGAAGAGATTGTCTATAAAGTGACTCAGGTGATAAAGATGATGAGAAAGGGCAGATTCAAGAGATCTTTCAGGATGTGTGACAGATCAAAGCCGGCAAGCTTTTAGGAGGAGTCCAGAAAGAGTCAGGTTTCTAGTTACGAGGTGACATTATTAATTAAAGCTAGAGAATCTTGAAAAGGCTGGGGGAGGACTGCGGATTGTGGGAAAAGAAGAGTACATTCAGTCCGGGACATTTTGGGTTTGATGTGCCTGCAAGGGAATCAGGTAGAAGTGTTTAGTTATCTGGAAATGTAAGGTTTAAAGGTCAGGAGAGAATCTGGGGACTAGAGATTTAGATTTAGGATCCGTAGATTTGGAGGTGAACTCATCTGAATGGAGATCATCCAAAAAAAGGAGTCTAAAAAGAAAAGGCATAGGACTTGGACTAGAATCCTGGAGAATGCCAATACTGAAGAAGAGAGAGAGGAAGAGAAGTTACACATGTGTATGATGATGCATAATTAATTACAAGTTACTATTTTATCATATGTATAAAGTATTATCAATGTCAAAGATATGATAAGAAAGGGTGCGGCTGCGCTAGTGAAGACACAATGATGAGAACAGGAAATTGAATGTTACAAATGGAAGGCAAGATAGTTTGACTGGAACAGATAGCACAATATAGGATACAAGGCTATAAAGATATGGGAAGAAGGAAATGATTGAGGGAAATAATTGAGGGAGAGCTGTGAGATATAGACAAAGGAGTTTGGATCTGTCTCACCAAAGAAATATCCTCTTGGTGCTTGATCAAAGGTGTAATATTCATAAAGTAGCATTTGATTGTTATTCTTCTGACATCATCATGTATAAAGAATCAGAGTAGAGAGTAACTAAAATTTGGGGAGAATCCAAAAGAAGAATGTTGGAGTCAATTGCATAAAACTATATTGAAGTGAAACATCACGTATGTACATAGTTGTAGAATATCCCCAACTGTACATGTGTTTATACAAAGTAGTGGACTCTGCGACTGCTTAATGTCCAGCCCTACTACTATTCCATGCATGGGAAACAGAGGGTGCCACATGACTCAGGGTCCAGTCAGGCAAATTAAAAACAGACATCTCAAACAGAGGGAACTGAATACAAGAAGTTAATTACACTGTTGACGGAAGCGCTGAAAAACCAAAAAGGAAGTGCAAGGCAACTTAGACATTCCCCACAGCAGGAGGCTGCTTCTTTCTCTAGGATTGGCTGGATGCAGGGAGGAAGTAGCGTTAGCAGAACCCAGAAGCTGGGCAGTGTGGCAGGAACTAAAACCATAGCAGGGACTGCCTGGCAGAAGCGGGGAGCTCAGAGAGAGGGGCGTCCAGGGGTGATCTGGAATTATAAGGAGCTGTGTCATGAGAACGCAGCCAGGGGAGAGAGATACGGGCGGGGGGTGCATATCCATACCCCAAGACTCCTTTCTCCCACCCTCCTTGCTTCCACTACTGTCTCACACTTGCAGGGAAATATTGGGGAACAAACATAATGACTGGCCTAGAAGGTCTTTCCTGGCGAGCTTCTACAGTATTTCATATATAGACATTTTAAGTCTCACAAATATTTTAGATTTAGGAAATGTGCTAATAATATTCTCAATTCAATTTGATATATTTCTGAAAATACATTTTTCCCAACCTAGGCTAAAGTCATGCTTTTCTCAAGAGAAAGAAAGTACTTTGACGTTTTAACAGTGAAATGTATAGGCCTTCCCTTGATCGCCAAAGTAACTATTAGTTTCCATCATTTAAGAAACAAAAAAATCCCTACTCTTTTGTGTGTGTGTGTGTGTGTGTGTGTGTGTGTGTGTGTGTGTGTGTGTGTGGTACGCGGGCCTCTCACTGCTGTGGCCTCTCCCGTTGCAGAGCACAGGCTCCGAACACACAGGCTCAGCGGCCATGGCTCACAGGCCCAGCCGCTCCACAGCATGTGGGATCCTCCCGGACCGGGGCACGAACCCGTGTCCCCTGCATTGGTAGGCGGACTCTCAACGACTGCGCCACCAGGGAAGCCCCCTATTAATATTGAATGCTGAAGATGTCTAACTACAATGCTATTTGATAATATTTCATTTATCTTTTATGCTGTAATTTTAGACACTAATCCATGGATTCATGATGGAATCTTTGAAGACTATCTAGGTTTAAATTTGTGATTCCTTTGTATAAAATTATTTGAGAAATCCATTAATACTTTACCACATGTATACATGAATAATAAGTAATTTTTATTGCAGTACTATCAGGAAAACTTGATTTAATTAGTTTGTTTCCTTCAAGAGGGTACACTCCTGTTAGGACATGTTAGTTACAACTTTTTGCAATTATCTTCAAACTCCTTTTTATATAACTGGAATATAAATATAATAAAGAATATACATAAGTTATACATGGACTTCAGTATACGTTACAAGACACAAAAGGGTAACTTCACAGCAAATAAAAAGAGCTATCAATTTGCCAAGTGCATAATACATTTTTGGTACTTGATACCCCCAAATGGTGGTATAAGTGAGTAGCCTATGTTGGTCATGACCTCTACCAAACTTAATGAGATTTTTCTAACTGTAAGTTCCTTTATTGCATCCCCAGTATAAGCTCTTTGAAGGACTAGAATAGCTACTGATTAGACCAAGAGTGGTCCCTGATTCAAGGACAACCATCCATAGGCTAATTGATGACCCATGACATAACCTGATATTAAGAGCTATACCTGGAAAAGTAATTGGTGATTAGCAAAGCCAAAGAAACTGGCTCCTTTCTACTATGTAGGCTGGAGAATAAAGAGAATTCGCTGCTTGTTAGAGAAAGAGTTGAAAGCCCAATTCAATTCTTGAGGCCCCAGTGGTCCATGAGAAAGGAGAAGGCACTTTTGGAGCTGCCTCAGCTCTTCATTGATCTCTTAGTACCAATCTACAGCATTGTCACAGTAACCACCACTCTCTACCCAAATTATTTTTTCATTACATTATTCTGAGTAAGGCCCGTCTTTAAACCAAACCAAACAACAATCTGTAGCAAAGAACACAAATATTAATAAATTAAAGAAGAAATAAGTCATTGACCCAAGGGTTTTAAAATATATTGTTGTTGCCAGAATGAAACCTGGACATACTAACAATGAACTGCATTATAAATGGGAGTAACCTAGCAGTCCACAGTTACTTCAGTAAATTTTCTTGAGGAAAGAAATTTGAACACTACTTGGCAGGAGTTGGTAAGGATACCAGGGGTAGGAAAATCCAACCTAAGAACAGAGTCAAGGCATGTGACTTTTCTGCATTCCAGGATAGAGAGATGAATGTTTCTCTCTGAAGTCTAAAATAAATAACTGCATCTGAAGGTTGTAAATATGGCAAACACACCCAGAGGCAAGGAAACCGCATTCGTGAAAAACAACATGTTAGGAGGAATTTCTTGGAAGAACATTGAACCCTCCCTCCTATGGTAATAGTGTAGGCTGTGATGCATCACACAGATCCCCCTCTTTAGGACTCTGAGCACTCATTCTCCTGGTGCTGGGATCGTTGACAGCTGAGGCTCTCAGCCGAATTGCTGTCCAGGAATTTCCCTCAATGAAATAGAGCCTCCCTGCCTGAAATCATGTCTCATTCATGGTGCAGCCCACATGCCCACATTCATTGAGTGATCTATGACTGGGGAGAGTGGAGGGGGAAAGGGTGTAAAGGTCCAGATCCTCTGCCTTAAGACTGGTCAACTCTGAATGGACATCCCACTCACGGTAGAACTTTGTTGAAAATGCATCCCTATGCAATTCGTTTCCTTCACTTCCACATCAGAATTGATTTTGAGCACACTCTCCAATAAATTTCTACATATGAATCTCCATCTCATAGTGTGTTCTTCAGATAACCCAACCTAAGACATAATGTCATAAGAGAACTCTCTTAAGAATTCACAGACACAATGATTCGCATGTGAGGGCTCAGGTAATGACTGATAAACCAATTTAAAGATAAAAATGAATGGATAGGGGGCTTCCCTGGTGGCACAGTGGTTGAGAATCTGCCTGCCAATGCAGGGGACACAGGTTCGATCCCTTGTCTGGGAAGATCCCACATGCCGCGGAGCAACTAAGCCCGTGTGCCACAGCTACAGAGCCTGCGCGTCTGGAGCCTGTGCTCTGCAACAATAGAGGCAGCAACAATGAAAGGCCCGCGCACTCTGATGAAGAGTGGCCCCCGCTCGCCGCAACTACAGAAAGTCCACGCGCATCAACGAAGACCCAACACAGCCAAAAATAAATAAATAAATAAATTTATTTTTTTAAAAAAAAGAATGGATAAATAAATGAAAGTATGTATTGTAAATGTCTTCAGCAGAAAATGGAGGCAAAGAGACTTAGCTGATTATAATTCAGTAAGGGTGGATCACGTGGGACTCGGTATAATAGCCAAAACTTCTATTACCTGACTGTTTTGAGTAGGGCTCCTAAAGACATGGAAGAGTCAATCTGAACTTCCAGCATTTGGTTGGGGAAGGCAGTCACTGCAAGAAAAACACCTCTGTTGTCTCATATTCTGTCTAAAAATATTATTTGAATTTTGCTTTTGACCCCATAGTGCATCCATATTGTATTAATACAAAACATATTTTAGATTACTTTCCATCAGGACAAAAGTTTTCTCCCCATATCTTTGGCTAAAGGATAAGATGCTAATCCAATTAGCCTTTCAACTTCATCCAGGCAGTTTCTCACCTCTTTACAATATTTTGTAAAGACAAGAATCTAAATACGTGTATAGATTCTTTACAACTTTATGAGCTAGGCCAGAGTAATCTCTGAGGAAGCACCCATTTGGTTGTTCAGAAAATATTTACCAAGTGACTACCAGAGATCAGGTTCTGTTTGTGGATATAAAGTGCACTATTAGACTGAATGTCCTCCCCAAAGTTGTATGTTGAAATCCTAATCCTGGATGTGATAGTATTTGGAGCTTTTAGGAGGTGATTAGAGGGTGAGAGTGGAGCCCTCATGAAGGGGATTAGTGCCTTTATAAAATAAACACCAAGATCTCCCCACCCCTCATAGCATGTGAGAATATAGCAAGAGATGGTCATCTATGAACCAGGAAGTGGGCTCTCACCAGACATCGAATCTACTGGCACCTTGGTCTTGTACTTCCTAGTCTCCAGAACCATGAGAAATAAATTTCTGTTGTTCATAAGTCACCTAGTCAAAGGTATTCTATTCTAACACCTGGAAAGATTAAGATACAGTGGTAAACAGGAGACAACACCTCTGCTCTACTGGAGGTTACGTTTTATGGAGAGAAGACTGAGATCAGCAGAATGTGGCCAAGAGGAGAATTAGTGCAAATTTTTATACTACTGTTGGTGAAAATTTCAATAAATCTTTTTCCTGTGAGGCTGTGTCACTCCTAACATGGTGGCTGATAAGTGTTTTTGATCCACTCATCAATTTCATGTGTGCCTTAGAGAAATACTCAAAGGATATTTTAAGTGCTGAAAGATGGCAGATGAGAGAGTTGTTTATTTCTTAACCTATAACTGTAATCAAATTTAAGAACTAAGAGTGGTAATCCACAAAATCAACTTTTTTTTACCCAACTCTCAAACTTTGTTTTGTTACAACCATTTTGCCATGTGCAATGAAAGCTTCCACAGTTTGGCTTTGAAGGTAATGATTCTAAGAACCTTCAAAAAAAAAAAAAATCTGCTCACCTAACCAAATTTTTGAGCCACTGTTTAACTTACAGTTAAGTTGAACAATGAATCCATTCTCCTCTTCTAAGATTTTACCCCTCATCCTGATATTTTGCCTCCCTTTTCTGGGGTTAAATAAAAATCCAATGTTTGAAAAATCTGCTCTATACCTCTTCCTAGCTAATCAATGTGCATCTGAGTTGCTGGCTAAGTTTTCAAAATTACTTCTCATTTTATTACAAATGATCTCACCTAAAGCCACTAAATTTAGGTATTTTTAGTTTTAACATTTGTATCAGTTAGGGTTCTAAGAAGAATCAGACAGCTCACCTGAACTGGGTTAAGTGATGAGACTTTTATAAAGGAACCACTTACAAGTGTGGGCAGCTTTAGGCAAACCAATAGTGGAAGGTACAGTACTTCAGAGTTAGCAAAATGGGGAGATTTTTACCATCCCTATGCAGAGTGATATGGAAAGGGACACCTAACATGAACATTAGCCTATGTGGAGATGTATCAGGAAGCAGGGTAGAGGAATAAATACATCAACCTCATAATCTCCTACATCTGATCTCCTACAGATGCATTTCATTGGTCAAGTCCACTGGAAGGCAGAAAACAAAGGAGTTCAATAAAATTCTTGGAGCCAAGAGTAGGGTAGAAAAGAGTGGAGAGTTTCACTGTGAATAATGTACCTTTAGGATGTGTAATGGCATGGACTGTGGACTTACCTTCTTGACATTTTACCCATTCTAGAGTTGACCCCATCCATCAAGCTTGCTTGAGGCACCACGGTTCCAAAGACTAGGTTGTGGCTTGATCTTTTAAAACATGTGACTTTCACCAGATAAGAAAGCCATGTATTACTGTTGAAGCAGATAGACTTTTACTAGCTTATTAAGAATTACTAGCGATGTTTGAAATGTTTTACCTCTTCTCTTGATGTCAGTTTTTGCTGTGTAGAATAACCAAGCTTTCATGTAAAACATCTATTGGTATCATCCTTAGAATAAGAACACCGAACTGAAAGGACTATTTTTATATCCCACTTGGCGTTTGCATTGTTACTTTTCCTAAGCACCGGTATCATATATATTTGTGTGTGTGCATATTGTTATTATATATATTATACATATTTAAAAGATTAAAGTCAAGTGCTAGACTCATGTCACAGAGTATAATATATAAACAGTCTTAGACTTATGAACAACTTATGAATGACATAAGTTTATGAGCAGGAAGTTGGAGATTTGGCTTCTCAAGTTTGTGTTCTCAGGTCCAGACTGGTAGTGGGTAATGGTGGAGAAAATATGTGGAAAATCACGTCCTGTTTTCAGATTTCTTTTCCTAAGAGCTTTTCAGTAGTCATGACAGTCACATCAACATATTACCCATTGTAAAATGTGCCACTTTTCACGATTACTCAGGAGGACAAATCACAATGCTCTTGCTGTGTTTTGTCCGGGACAGAAGTACTCAGAGTTTTTAATATCACCTCATCCTCTCCCTAGCATCTCCAAGAAAACATCTTTCATCTCTGTACAGTTGATATCAGGGAGCTTTGAATAAAACAATCAAATAAAATAATGCACCAAGGGTCTAGATGCCTTGTCTGTTTCCAAATGGGGACACCTGGGATGACTGTTAACTTGGAACATTTCTGCCGACATTAGAAAGGAAAGTACAAAAATTCAACTTTAGAAAGGAGGGAATTTTGAAGATACATAAGAATGATAGTAAAGCACCTCAAAGCTCAGGGTTAAACTAAGCAAATCAACTCAAACGGATGAGGCCGGAGTCTGTTTGTGCAAACCCAGAATCATAGCTCACGATGGGCTGGCTAATAAACTTCCGGATTAAGTTCCAGTCAAGAGATTAGAGAATAGCTGCCTTCAGAGCCTGGCAATTAGCATGTTTAAAGCTGTGGCAAATACAATGACATTAACATATCTAAGGGAAGAAAGTGTTAACAGAAAATTCTCAGTGGTGGCAAGAGGAAAACAAGGAGGAGACCAAGAAAGTGACCTGTCAGTCCCTACCAATGACCAAGAAAGAGGTGCCTTCACCGGAAGATTCCAGTCATCTCCTCAGCTGGTGCTCTTCTCAGTGGAGGGGAAGAATATATTTCAAGCACTCTTAGCTGAAGAACCCTTCATTAAGAAAATCTAATTCCCATTTGTTTGTACTTAATATTCACCAAGCAATCTTGACTGTAGGTTGCATTTCCATCTGTTTGCCTCAGGGAGAAAATGCAAGATCCAAACACCACTTCATGAATGTTTAGTGTAAGTGGCACCTTGAAGCCTGGTGCTTCAGTTAAGGACGTTGTATACAGGCTGCTGAGCTGTGTGCCTGGGTCCCAATCTGGGCTCTGCCACTTCCTTCCTGTGGGATCTTAGGCAACTTACTGAATTTTATGTGTTGTTAGTTTCCTTGTATTAAAGGGAATAAATGATACCACTCATAAATGGAATCTAATTTTTTAAAAAAGATACAAATGAACGTATCTACAGAACAGAAACAGACTTACAGATATCAAAAACAAACTTATGGTTATCAAAGGGAAAATGTGGTAGGGAGAGATAAATCAGGAGCTTGGGAGGGAACTCAATATTCTGTGATAACCTATATGAGAAAAGAATCTAAAACAGAATGAATATATGTATATATATATAACTGAATCACTTTGCTGTATACCCGAAACTAACACAATATTGTATATCAACTGTACTCCAATAAATTTTTTTAAAAAAATAATTGAACCTATGTATCTTTTAGGATTGCTGTGAGAATTGATATGAGATTTAAAAAAAAATTTTTCAGCAGTGCTTTTTGATGTATATGTCAATTTTTCTGAATTCATTTGGCTCGAGTCAGTTGACCAAGACTTCATTATCTGAGGGTACTGAAAAGGCTTTGTATCTAGACACACAGGCTAAGAACCTGTGCCTACCTCATGATAGAACCTTTGAACATCACCTCTGGACAATACTGCCTTTCTGTTGTGGAGGGGAGGGGGGGATGGTACAGTGTGGGGTGGGAGTTATTTACCTATGGCAAATTCCTACAACTTTATGACCAAAAGAAAACACTGCTCCATAATATTCAGTTTGGGGGAAATAAGGGAATTTAATCTGGCTGTGGGGTAGCTTCCCAGCCCCTTTACTTGCCTTTTCCACCCTGACCTTTTTCCTGGTGGGAAAAATCTGGGCTCAATTGAGATAGAGCTGAAAGTCCTTGGGGAAAGTACACTTTGCATATGTAAGGTTTTATTGCTCAAATTGCTTTGCCCAGGGGTTCAGGCTCCAAGGTCAAAGTCCAGCTTTTGAGGAAGTCTACTTTCGGAGGCATGTCTGTCATCTGGTCTAACCTGCCCAGAGGCAGGAAGGAGTCTGTAAAGGTTGCCAACCCTGAGATGGGAGCAGGAAAGCCAAAAACTAGGGCAGAATGTCAAAGTCTGGTTCAGAGAGTAAAAGTGGTGCTGGCTATGGGCAAGTGTTAGATTTCTGGTCAATACAGCAAGAGGCATCCAATTTGAGCAGGGGCAAAAGCAGAGGCTATGGGTTACTCCTAGAGCAAAGTCACCCAGCACCAGAGAGGTGACAAGATAGTCTTTGCTGTGTTGTGCTTTGAGTCCAAACAAATTCATGCAACATCTTTTTAAAAGATAATGGTGCTGCATCCACCAAGGTACCTCACATCCACAAGTCTTTTGAACTCCTCGGAACTGGAGCCATCAAACCACTCTCTCCAAATTTCCCACTAGAAGCTGCAAATCTACCACTAGAAGTTGATATTTGAGATGCTGTAAGCTCAACTTCTTCCACAACACTCTGTTTACCCCACCTGAACCCTGACTTTTGGGTGACACCATCGCTTTTTTTGAAAAAGTCTCCAACCAAATCATTCTGTATCCAGACTCAGCTCTCCATTGCTTTTCTCAGACAATGATCTTGCCATTGTGCAACTACCTCTGTTCTCTGAACACCAGCCATCTGCTTATTCCACCCCCTCTATGTTTCTGCAGCTATTGTAAATTCGCCTTAAACACCATACCAGTCAGGGGCCTGGCAGGAGACAGATGGTGCACTCATAGGGTTAATTGAAAAAGTTAAGGTAGGAACAACTTGCAGATGTGGGCAGAGTGAAGGGAACCACCAAGGGATAGTGTTGAGTGATTAGCAAGCAAGAAGCCTACAAGGCCTGAAGATGCAAGTGGACAGGAAGGGTACCAGCTCCTAGAGAGAGCCATAGCTGTGGCAAAGAGCTACAAGACAGCATCCGTGCCCACAGGAAAAGTAGCATAGACACTGCCCAATGTGCTTGGTTCTAGAGATGCACAATATGCCAGATAGCAAGGAGAATGGGAGGCCCAACTTCTCTCTCCTCCTATCCTCCAATCTTTTGCTAAAGCCTCTTATTAGTCAAATTCAGCTTGAAGCTATGGGCAAGGATACCTTAGTGATACAGTCCATGGAGGCTGGCTTCTCCTGGGGCAGGGAGTAGGGATGGCAGAGAATCTAGAAAGGCAGAGAATAATCCACATAAACACATTCCTCTACTGTTCTTTTAAAATAATATTTATTGGGTTTTAGGAATTCCTTTCAGTGGGGGGTTGGTTATACAGGTGTTCTTTTCAAAATTTTATATATGTCATATATTATAAATATTGTATGCATTTATCAGTTAATCAAAAGGAAAATAAATGGAAAAATGTCTTTACCTTGATTATAAAAGCAATATATGTTCATGTAGAAAAATCTAAAAATACAGAGAAGTATATGTAAGAAAATAAGAGTAACCCATAGCCACAACAATATAGTTGTTGAAACTGTGATTAAAAATCTTCCAACAAACAAAAGCCCAGGACCAGATGGCTTCACAGGCGAATTCTATCAAACATTTAGAGAAGAGCTAACACCTATACTTCTCAAACTCTTCCAAAATATAGCAGAGGGAGGAACACTCCCAAACTCATTCTACAAGGCCACCATCAACCTGTTACCAAAACCAGACAAAGACGTCACAGAGAAAGAAAACTACAGGCCAATAACACTGATGAACATAGATGCAAAAATCCTCAACAAAATATTAGCAAACAGAATCCAACAGCATATTAAAAGGATCATACACCATGATCAAGTGGGGTTTATTCCAGGAATACAAGGATTCTTTAATATACACACATCAATCAATGTGATACACCATATTAACAAATTGAAGGAGAAAAACCATATGATCATCTCAATAGATGCAGAGAAAGCTTTTGACAAAATTCAACACCCATTTATGATAAAAACCCTCCAGAAAGTAAGCATAGTGGGAACTTTCCTCAACATAATAAAGGCCATATATGACAAACCCACAGCCAATATCATCCTCAATGGTGAAAAACTGAAACCATTTACACTAAGATCAGGAACAAGACAACGTTGCCCACTCTCGCCACTCTTATTCAACATAGTTTTGGAAGTTTTAACCACAGCAATCAGAGAATAAAAGGAAATAAAAGGAATCCAAATCGGAAAAGAAGAAGTAAAGCTGTCACTGTTTGCAGATGACATGATACTATACATAGAGAATCCTAAAGATGCTACCAGAAAACTACTAGAGCTAATCAATGAATCTGGTAAAGTAGCAGGATACAAAATTAAGGCACAGAAATCTCTGGCATTCCTATACACTAGTGATGAAAAATCTGAAAGTGAAATTAAGAAAACACTCCCATTTACCACTGCAACAAAAAGAATAAAATACCTAGGAATAAACCTACCTAAGGAGACAAAAGACCTGTATGCAGAAAATTATAAGACACTGATGAAGGAAATTAAACATGATACAAATAGATGGAGAGGTATACCATGTTCTTGGATTGGAAGAATCAACATTGTGAAAATGACTCTACTACCCAAAGCAATCTACAGATTCAATGCAATCCCTATCAAACTACCACTGGCATTTTTCACAGAACTAGAAGAAAAAATTTCACAATTTGTATGGAAACACAAAAGACCCCGAATAGCCAAAGCAATCTTGAGAACGAAAAATGGAGCTGGAGGAATCAGGCTCCCTATCTTCAGACTATACTAAAGGCTACAGTAATCAAGACAGTATGGTACTGGCACAAAAACAGAAATATAGATCAATGGAACAGGATAGAAAGCTCAGAGATAAACCCACGCACATATGGTCACCTTATCTTTGATAAAGGAGGGAAGGATATACAGTGGAGAAAAGACAGCCTCTTCAATAAGTGGTGCTGGGAAAACTGGACAGGTACATGTAAAAGTATGAGATTAGAACACTTCCTAACACCACACACGAAAATAAACTCAAAATGGGTTAAAGACCTAAATGTAAGGCCAGACACTATCAAACTCTTAGAGGAAAACACAGGCAGAACACTCTTTGACATAAATCACAACAAGATCCTTTTTGACCCATCTCCTAGAGAAATGGAAATAAAAACAAAAATAAACAAATCGGACCTTATGAAACTTAAAAGCTTTTGCACAGCAAAGGATACCATAAACAAGACCAAAAGACAACCCTCAGAATGGGAGAAAATATTTGCAAATGAAGCAACTGACAAAGGATTAATCTCCAAAATTTATAAGCAACTCATGCAGCTCAATAACAAAAAAACAAACAACCCAATCCCAAAATGGGCAGAAGAACTAAATAGATATTTCTCCAAAGAAGATATACAGATTGCCAACAAACTCATGAAAGAATGCTCAACATCATTAATCATTAGAGAAATGCATATCAAAACTACAATGAGATATCATCTCACACTGGTCAGAATGGCCATCATCAAAAACTCTAGAAACAATAAATGCTGGAGAGGGTGTGGAGAAAAGGGAACCCTCTTGCACTGTTGGTGGGAATGTAAAATGATACAGCCACTATGGAGAACAGTATGGATGTTCCTTAAAAAACTACAAATAGAACTACCATATGACCCAGCAATCCCACTACTGGGCTTATACCCTGAGAAAACCATAATTCAAAAAGAGTCATGTACCAAAATGTTTATTGCAGCTCTATTTACGATAGCCAGGACATGGAAGCAACCTAAGTGTCCATCAACAGATGAATGGATAAGGAAGATGTGGCACATATATACAATGGAATATTACTCAGCCATAAAAAGAAATGAAACTGAGTTATTTGTAATGAGGTGGATAGACCTGGAATCTGTCATACAGAGTGAAGTAAGTCAGAAGGATAAAAACAAATACCGTATGCTAACACATATATATGTGTTATGTCATGAAGAGATTAGTGGTAGGATGGGAATAAAATACAGACCTACTAGAGCATGGACTTGAGGATATGGGGAGGGGGAAGGGTAAGCTGTGACGAAGTGAGAGAGTGGCATGGACATATATACACTACCAAACGTAAAATAGATAGCTAGTGGGAAACAGCCGCATAGCACAGGGAGATCAGCTTGGTGCTTTGTGACCACCTAGAGGGGTGGGATAGGGAGGGTAGGAGGGAGGGAGACGCAAGAGGGAAGAGATGTGGGAACATAGATATATGTATAACTGATTCACTTTGTTATAAAGCAGAAACTAACAGACCATTGTAAAGCAATTATACTCCAATAAAGATGTTTTAAAAAAAGTAAGAAAAAACTATACATTTCCAATCGAGTCCATCAACATGGGTTATACAGTTTTTTCCTAATAGGCATCTGAGGTTTAGCAAGGTGGGTGGGAGAGAAGGTTGGATGGGACCAGAGTATAGAGGATCTTGGCAAGACTATAATTAACGTGGTTAACAATAAGATCCAGTTACTTCACCATCAACATTCATTGGCCATCCATATTGTTCCTGAATTTCCTAATTTTTGGTAGCCTTCAACTTAACCTGACCTCAGATACCTAGTCACTCATCCAGACACTGGACCTTCACTTCATTTAAAACTGTTTCCTTTTGAGGCTCTTAGTTTCTGAGATTCTCCTCTAACCATGATTCATACCCTTGAATCCCTCCTACTCTTTCTTTCCATTAAAATGTTCACTGTGCTGTCACCTTGACCCTCAGTCTCTCAACATCTCCTCTTTGAATAGTATACTTTCTTGGCCAGCTTATACTCTGTGTTCAACATTTGCACAGTTCCAGTTTCATATTTACAGTAGTACCAAGGAGAAATTGGCATCCTTTTTCCTCCCCGCATCTCCCTCATACAGAAAACACACAGTGAGGAGATGAATGCCTGATTGCAGGTGTTTGGGGAGGTTCATACTATTCGAAAAAATTCTGGTCCTAGAAGAGTAAATTCTGAAGCAATTCCCAGAGGTTGAATCTGTGCATGAGTGGGCTGAACTTGGGTCTTGGGGTGAACAGATGGAAATGAAACCCTGGCTCTGATTAAGAGCACACGCCCACTCAGTCCCAGCCTTAGACTTCCTGAAGGTTGACTTCTGCTTGACTAATTTTTATTCATGACTCTTCTCCATTGGGAGAACCAAATCACCTTCCAGAAGCTGAAAAGCAAGGTATTATTTCACTGGGACTAAGTCAACACAAGGGAGTATGATTTTTTGTACACTACAGAGTATAAGAGCACAGTGGGTACTAATCTGAACAAAGAGAACTTGGTAAATTATTGACGTTCATTTGCAAAACTCATTCATCCTAACCCAACTTATCATTCTCATGTATTTAATTTTGTATGATAGAAAATATTAGTCCTATGTTGCTAGTAATTTGGATTCTTTTTTTTTTAATTTGTTAATTAATTTATTTACTTTTGCCTGTGTTGGGTCTTCATTGCTGTGCACGGGCTTTCTCTCGTTGCGGCGGCGACTCGGTGCGCAGGCTTCTCATTAAAGTGGCTTCTCTTTGTTGCAGAGCACGGGCTCTAGGCGCAAGAGCTCAGTAGTTGTGGCTCGTGGGCTCTAGAGCGCAGGCTCAGTAGTTGTGGCCCACGGGCTTAATTACTCCGGGGCATATGGGATCTTCCTGGACCAGGGCTCGAACCGGCGTCCCCCAAATTGGGAGGCGGATTTTTAACCACTGCGCCACCAGAGAAGTCCATAATTTGGATTCTTAAGATAAGAAAAGCGTGGACTTTCATAATTTATATAGAGAAGGAGTATGTTATAGAAAGCTAGACAAGTGCGAGTATAAATCTTGTTTCTTTGTATGACCATGCACAAGTTACTGCATCTTTCTGGCTCTCTGTTTACTTATCTGTAAAGTGGGAATACATATAGGTACTACGTATGACTGGTTAAGATTAAATAAGACAGTGTTCTAAAGTGCCTAGGATGGTGCCTGGTAGTACTGCTCGTGGATTGTCTGCTGTTGACTCATCGACACCATCACCACTCCCTTCAGAATCTGGGAACTGCATTTCCCAGGACCTCCTTCCAGGTGGTTCCGGATTATAATGTAACAATGAGGATCAGACATGGCAGCATCCTCTACGTGGCCCTTTGCAGACCTCTTAGAGATCCTGCATTGTAGTTTGTGGTTCTACTTTGGTGGCTGGATGCTCATGACTTCTAGACTCCTGAGAGCTCTGATTATGCTAGTGCTTCAGGGAAGTTGTTTGTGACTGTCTTTTGAGTCCCCCAGTTGTAGGCTTCCAGTACCAAAATATCTCTATGGACATCATCTCTAAAATTATTCAACATAGGTTTGGAAATAATCTCACTGAAGCATTGAATCTTTGCTAATTTTTTAAAGTTATTTTAATTCTATTTCTCTACAATGTTCCAAACTTCTTTACTAATTTTTAAAGGCAGATTTTACATCCTGACAAAATGTTTTATATTTGTTTATCTATTTATGAAAAACCTCAAACATCTAATAATTATTTTAAAAACTGGACTTTACTGGTATTTTATGAGCCTTTTCAATTAATCTGACAAACTGAAATTTATTACTATTACTAGTCTGTGTTATTATCCCAATCTGTTCCTCCCTTTATGATTTACTGAGGACGGATCTCCTGTTAAGAGGTTAACAATCAGTTTTTTAATCCATTTCTCCACAAATTACTCTGCTGCATACATATGCCAAAGCTATAATTCACGAATGAGAGTTAATGATATGGTCACTCAGTATATTTTCTAATTGTGTGGGTAATTTTTTAGATTGATTTTGTTTAATAGTGTGAATTAGTTATTCTTAGGAACGTTTGATCTTGTCCAATCTTCCTACTGGGCAATCTAGTAAACAGGCGTCTCAGAAGCTGGACCAGGGAGAATTTGGAACTGGGATAGGCATGGGACAAAGGGGAGCTGAAGGCTGTTTTCTAGGCTGAGGTGGAAAGCAAGTCAGAAACCTAAAGCTTCAGGAATGGGTGAAGAGCAAGATGATAATAACTGATGTTTTTTGACCTCATAGCTCAGCCCTTGTTCAAAGTCTTTACTCATATTATTTGCTTAATCCTCAATCCATAATCCTAGAAATTATCCATTATTATTAAACCCCGGTATCAATAAGTGTTCCAAAGGGATACAGAAAGCATGAGAAGGTATGACCCTGAAGACAATTTAATGAAAGATTATATACAGGTATGTGGGCAGGGTTATGGGAGCCAATAAGGATGGCAAGGTACCGGGGACTAGCAAAGGGTGAGCTGCCCTAGGACTGAAGGAGAAAGAGGAGGACCAGTGTTACCAGAGCCAGTGATTGCTAGCACCATGGAGGAAGTGCCACTGCCAAAGCTGGTCTTGGAGGCCTGTGGCCACCGTCAGAGCTGCAGTGCTGAGAGGCAAGAGAGGATTGAGAAATATTCCAATCTCTCTCTCTTCTGCAAGGTGATATATATATATATTTTTAACATCTTTATTGGAGTCTAATTGCTTTACAATGTTGTGTTAGTTTCTGCTGTATAACAAAGTGAATCAGCTATATGTATACATATATCCCCATATCTCCTCCCTCTTGCATCACCCTCCCTCCCACCCTCCCTATCCCACCTCTCTAGGTGGTCACAAAGCACGGAGCTGATCTCCCTGTGCTATGCGAGCTGCTTCCCATTAGCTATCTGTTTTACATTTGGTAGTGTATATATGTCCATGCCACTCTCTCACTTTGTCCCAGCTTACGCTTCCCCCTCCCCGTGTCCTCAAGTCCATTCTCTACATCTGCGTGCATGGTGATATCTTATTGGCTGGACCCAAGTGAGCCTCACTGATGATATCTGTAGGAGGTTGGACTCCCCAGGCAGAGAAGAAAGGACTATGGGCTTTGGTGGTGCGTGACGACTAAGTGGAGAATAACCAACACTATCCTCCATTTTACAGATGAGGAAATTGAGGTTCAGAGAAGTTAAGTCCTCCCCTAAGGTCACATAGCTAGAAAGTGGTGAGACCAGGATTCACACATTCTCACCCAATTAATCTGAAACAACAGCCTCTGGAAGATTCTGAAGAGAAGTAGGTTATAGGGTAGGCACATGCCAAAATCCTCTGAATGAACAGTAGAAAAGGGGCAGGATTCAGGTAGGGAAGCCTGTGGCTGAAGTTGTAGCTGAATTCAAAAAGAAGAGCAGTTACCTTCAGACAAACTTACTGAGAAATAATACTTTTATATAAAGAATTCACTTCATTTGCAGGGAAATGCATTTGCACAGAAATTTTATAAAACTTTTTGTAGTTATGCCTGCATGATGCCAAACATCTAGATGAAAAATAAGATTAACTGGATCTCAATAACCGAATTTTTGACAGCAAACTATTTGAATATTTCAGTGAATTCACCAGCCAATTCTTATAATAACTAAGATTTGGATAAATCTTTGTTCATATACTCATCTAATCCATATAAGAACCTTGCTCTCTGAACATTACTAGTCTAATTTTATAGATGAAGAAATGGAGGCTCAGAAAAAACAAATGACTTGTCTGACACCCAAGAGCTAGTCTGTAGCAGATCCAGGTCTCAAAACTGCTGTCTTCTGGCTGTAAGCCCCATGTTCTTTCTAATTCACCAATCAACTTCCTCAGCAAAGAGATACTGTAGGTTTTTAACAAACTGAAAACACAGAAAAGCAAAACAAAACAATACTGCTATTGCTCTTTGCCAGGGATTAAAATGAGAATGTAATAGCTGTATTTGCTTTTAACTTGGCGTTTCCACACTTCCCAGCATTCAGTATCAAGCAAGACAAGGAGAAACTGGAAACCCAGTAGGGGTTTCTGTGGAGTCCAAAGGTATAAGGTCTACACAGCTCCTATTAGCATGTTTGCAGACGTCATACTCAACCCCAATTTGAGCAATAGCTCTGGATGGTGCTCTTGCTGAGCCAGATTTCCTTTTCACCAGGGAAGTTGTCTAAAATTCAAAGTTAACTATAGAGTATAGACTCCAAGGGGAAATGGACCCTTTCACAGCTAGCACAGAGACTGGCACATAGTACGCTTCCAATATGTATCATTAAAATAAATGAATAAAATATTCTAGTTACATACCAACCAGTAAACCAACATTCTACCAAGACATGATCACTCACAAAGCAATCCTAGTACTTCATAGTTTGTTCATTTATTCCTGGGGCCTGTGAGATATGTGCGTAGAAGCACTTTGGAGGTGAAAAGTATTCTATGAAAGTAAGATGATGTCACCACTACTACTGTCACCAACACTACTACTATCATCATATTTGTTCTCCTCACTCTCATCAATATTTTTGCATCATCAGTGTCACGGCACAGAGCTACACACTCAAGTCAAATTTATAAAAAACCCAGCTCATTGTAGTATATATTCTTTGCTTTCCGGAACTATCCTCCATGCTTCTATACTCTAGGGACTGCATCAACTTCATTGCCCGCTGGCTTCCTGTTGGGTTTGTCCAATGGGAGGGCCAGCAGGAGATTGGAGAGCAGGTGAAAGAGGTCAGGGTAATTATTTCTTCAGTTATTTTCTCAGTGTCCTTCTCTTGGGTCACTCTAGTTTGGCTTGGTGTCTGTAACAAAGAGTAAACACAGTCTGCGCCTGCCCTTCAAGTAGACTTTTTATCAGGTGGCCCTCTCCTGCAGATATAGATTTTCCCAAATTGAGTAACTATTCCTACATCTTGCCTCTTTAGGCCTAGGTTGGTGATGGCTTCCCACTCTTTGCCAGTTCCAGGATGCTTCACTATTTCTTGCTGTGTCCCCTGAATTGTGCCTATACTTTTGTAGACAGTGCCTTAACCAAACTCTTTTCATTGACACCTGCTAAGTTTGTCATCTGTTTCCTGCTGGAATCTTGACGAATACAGACAACTCAACATTTCAGTGTTGAATGATAGAAATGAAATGATCTGAGAAGATGCTTTTTCTCCCCATGCATCAGTGCCCTTCTTTTCCCTGCAAACATTCTGGCCAATTTTCATCCTTCCTGTGACATGGGACTATGGCTCATCTCTCCTATAGTACAGCCCATGCAGCCCATGTCTCAAGGTCTTGCAGCTGCAGATCCAGTGACAGGGCACACGCTTCAGCAGCTTGCCCTGAAATTATGGAAAACAATACAAGAGAGAAAATTACTTAATTTGTGTCACCACCAAGGGAATAGACAACATGGGTAGGGGATGGGTACAGAGAGACAGCCAAGGTGTGAAAAAGAGGGAGGGGAAAAAATCAGTAAAAGGAGGAGAAAAAAGTAGAGAAGGTGGCAAGACCATTCATAGACATTAAAATACAAGCCCTGAAAAACCAAAGGAAATCTGAAATCAAAAGCTAGATCATTACAAAAAGCGCTTGAGGTATGAGTCTGCTGGAGATACATGTACAGACTGTTGAACTGACGAGTATAGGAAGCCAGGAAAGGGAGGATCTGGTTGAATTGGGCCATTATAAGAGCACAGGGTCAAGCAAGAAAATGCATTCTATTTGCTCAAGGCAGACACCAGATGTTTGATTCCTAATAGTTGATTAGACTCACTACTTGATTCATTTATATAAATTTTCCGCCTTCCAAAAAGATATTAACATCATGTAGACATAAATGGTAGCTGGGTATTTTTGCAAAATGAGCTGAAAACTATTAAAAGAGAGGAAAGAGCTGGGGTCTCTGCCTCTCAACTGCTACATCTTATTTTGGCTCTTCTGATGGAATACAAGGAAGTGTTCGATTTGCTCATGAGACCCCTAGGTGACCTATATTTAAAAGCACTTTCACCTGGAGCTGCACAGTAGGGAGTGCACTTCAGAGGCTGATGGCCTGATTTAATTATGCTGATGTCTCCCTGTGTTCCTCATGTTCCCTGAATGGTGTGTTAATACCCTGCCAGGTGGATGGGCAGGAGGGATGGTGACTGTACAGGATGGAGTGGTTTCCCACAAGCATCCTGGTTGCATTTAGCCAGTTCATGTAAAAGCGAAGATGGATGAGAAATCATTGAACACACTAAAAAATTATATCATGATGATTAAAGATTAGGAAATTAAAAGGTAAAAAGTCTAGAGATCTGCTGGACTCTGGAGACTTTTGCTATCATGGTTCCAATCTTGTGTTTAGGTTTTCATGTACATGTGAGCAAATGAAAAGTTTAAAATAACATTAAACATAGCTTGAGAGCAGGGAATCTGAATATATACCTTCCATATTTTTACATCTTTTAAATATTTATTGTTAGAGTGATATATTTTTATTGTTTGTTTCTCAGTTTTCTAATGTCTAGTTTATTATGGTGCACGTGTCTTATTGGCTTGAATTGTGACAATTAAAAAAATCCACACTGAAGGATGCATCCCTGTTTTTTAATGTAGCTGTTCTCTTGTCACATACTCTTCTTGATTGGAGCCAAAATGAAGTGTAAACATAGCCCGGACCGGGGCACGAACCCGTGTCCCCTGCATCGGCAGGTGGACTCTCAACCACTGCACTACCAGGGAAGCCCTGAAGTGTAAACATTTTAAGAGAATTTAATTCCAGCGCATATATATTCTTCATTTGAAATTGGAATTGATTTCCATTTTGTGCTATTAAAATAAATGTACTGTTCCCAGACATTTATGGGCCTTATGGTTGCTTGATTTCTCTTCTATATCATCTTTAGTTCATCACCCAAACCATAGTTTCTCAATCACTTTAGGACGTAATCCATTTTTTATACATAGTTATGCATATGAAATCAGATGCCAGAGTGACACATTTCTCTATCCTTAAACTCCTCAGTGTCTGGGGTGAAAGTAAAATTCTAATGGAAATCTGTTTTTATAATAATCTTTTTGGTGGTTATCTTTATTCCTTTTTTTTTTTTTTTTTTTTTTTTTTTGTGTGTGTGTGTGTGTGTGTGTGGTATGCGGGCCTCACTGTTGTGGCCTCTCCCGTTGCGGAGCACAGGCTCCGGACGCTCAGGCTCAGCGGCCATGGCTCACGGGCCCAGCCGCTCCGCGGCATGTGGGATCCTCCCAGACCGGGGCACGAACCCGTGTCCCCTGCATCGGCAGGCGGACTCTCAACCACTGCGCCACCAGGGAAGCCCTCTTTATTCCTTTTAATTGGAGCTGCTGGAGCCCTTTAATTCTTACATGTAGAATCATTGGAACAACAAAAACATATACAAGATACTACCATACAGTGCAAATAGTACTAAAATAATGATGTAAATAGCAGTTAACACTTATTGAAGGTTGTGACAGAGACTACTAGGTGTTCTAAAGATCTATTTCTCTTTTCTTTCCATAAAATCTCCTGGTTTTCAATTTATGGTTGCCCAAAATAAAGATAACATTTTCCAGCGTCCATCCTGGATCAGTGAGTGACCTCTGGAAAACCACTCAGCACAGAACGACAAGATGGAAAGTCCCTAAATCCTCAACACAGTGGAATGCCTTTCAACCCCTGGTCTAACACCCGTGCTCTTCTTGGACATTGAAGAAAAGCAAACTTCTATCTTTTAAAATCACCACTGTTTGGGGGTATTTCAGTGATTTGCAGCTGAGCCTAATCCTAAATATTATATGTGGTCCCTGTCACAGACACTTAGTTGTTGCTTTACCTCTTTTAATTTTAATAACATCCTTAAGATATAAGTATGATTATTTTCCCTATGAAACAGGTGAGGCTATCGAGGCTTAGAGACGCTGAGTGATTTGCCCACCACCTGCTGTTGTGGAATGAAACCAGCTCTGTCTGATTCTAGAGGCAGTGCTCTTAACTACTCTTGTCTTTGCAGCCTTAGAAGGCAAGCAGAGAATTGATGCCTCATTTTTGTAGCTAACGAAATCAAGCCTTAGAGAGTGAATGGCATATGTTGAAGGCCTCTCATCAAGTCAGTAGCAGAGCTAAGACTGAAAACTAGGTCTTTTGATGTAAGTGCCCCTCCTTCACCTCACAGCCTCTGGACTGTACCACAGCAGCTTTGGGGCCAAGGTTCTTCCCCAGGCAGGGCTAATGTAAGCCGAGGAAACATCAACATGGTGATAACCATTCTCCCGGCATGCTTTGGTTTTTGCTACTAGTTGCACCATCTGCCTTGCTTCTCCTTTGATCAACCCTCACCTGTGGTCACATTTGTAGTAACTAAGCCCCAACTTTTCTCTCCATCGTATGCCTGGGGCTTGCCCAGTGGTCCAGCATCCCTCTCTAGGATTTGTAGTCCTGTGGTTGAATCCCCTATTCTCTGACTTTTGTTGAGCATCCATCCCTCCTTGTCATGCCTGGTGCTGGACCCCAGTCTGCTACTTAGTGCCACACCGTTCTGCTCCTGACATAGAGAAGATGAGGGTTCGGGGGAAGATAAAGAAGAGAACTGACAGCACCAGCTATGACAGTGTTACTGTCCTTATGTAATTTTACCAGCCCTCCAGCACATTAATGAGATAATCACAGGGTGAGCTTATCCCAGATTGGGACCCTTTTGAGAGAACAATAGGAGACTGGGATGTATGATCACTGGTGGTGAGGAGGAGGATGATTATACATAACACTGGTTACATATTTGCCATTTGCCATATTCTCAGTGTTGTATATGCATATTGTCCCATTTGAGCCTCACGGCAACTTCATGAAGAAAGCACTTGTGTTAGGCCCAGTTGGCAGGTGAGGAAACTTAGGCACCCCAGGTAAGCCCCTTGCCTAGGTCACCCAGCTAGCTAATGAGAGAGCTGGAGTTTGAGTTCAGGAAGCCTGGACCAAATCTTTACTCTTAGCCACACAACGCATCCCTATACAGGAGCTCTCAGTTAATTCTCACAGCAGCTTTAGGGGACAGAGTCTACTCTTTACCTTTTTCCTACTCTGTTTTGAAAAAAAAAAATGTGAAGCTTACACAAAAGTCATAAGATAATAGTACAGTGAACACTTGTATACCCTTACCTACATTCACCAATTGTTAAAATTTTGCCACATTTGCTTTCTTTCCCTCCCTCCATATGCATGCATGTGTGTGTTTAATTTTTCCTTCTGGAAATGAATGAAAGAAAGTTGCAAACGTCATTCCACTTTACCCATAAATACTTCAGCATGAATCTCCTACGAATAAGGATCATCTCCTAAATAGCTACAATATGATTATCATACTCAGGAAATTTAATAGTGATACAATCGTGTTACCTAATAGGCAGACCATGTATATTTAAATTTCCTCAATCATCCTAATTATGTCCTTTATAGCTATACTTTTTTAATCTTGGATCTAAGCAAAGATCATGCACTGCATTTAGTTGTCATTTGCAAAGTCTCCTCTACAAATTCTAATATACAGACAAAAAGAAAGAAAGAAAGAAAAAAAGAAAGAAAGAGAGAGAGAGAGAGAGAGAGGGAGGGAGGGAGGGAGGGAGGGAGGGAGGAAGGAAGGAAGGAAGGAAGGAAGGAAGGAAAGAAGAAAAGACAGCTTGTGCTTTGGACACTGTTGATGCCCTGCTCATGTCCCCATGGCTCACCTGAAGCTGCAATGTCAACTGCAGCAGCTGTGGATATTTTCTGTGCAAAGACAGCTTCTTGCCTCTCATGTCCATGGTCTCAGGCTCTCTACCTTGGGGCTTTCTCTTGCTCAGCCTGTGAGTAGGGCATCCTAGAAGAGCTGAGTACTTCATCCTTCCCCACAGAGACAACTCTCTATTAATGAAGTTCACCATGTGATCCAGCAATTCCACTGAAAACAGGATATTGAAGAATGCACACCCATGTTTATTGCAGCATGACTCACAATAGCCAAGATATAGAAACAACCTAAGTGTCCATAGATGAATGAATGGATAAAGAAGATGCTGCATATTTATACCATGGAATATTACTTAGCCATGAGAAAGAAGGAAATCCGGCCATTTGTGACAATATGGATGGATCTTCAGGACTTTATGCAAAGTGAGATAAGTCAAGCAGAGAGAGAGAAATACTGTATGATATCACTTATATGAGGAATCTGAAAAAGCTAACCTCATAAAAACAGAGAGTAAAATGATGGTCACTGGAGGCTGGGGGTGGGAGAATAAGAGAGCTGTTGGTTAAGGGCACAGACTTGCAATGAATAGACGAATTACTGGAGAACTAATGCACAGTGTACTGAACATAGACAACAATATTTTATTATAATCAGCAAACTTGATCTTATTCCCACCACAAATAAGAAATGATAATTATGTGATAGAGTGCTAACCATGCTAGAATGGCAATCATATTACCATATATAAATGTAACAAATGTATGTAAATGTATCAAATCAGCATGCTATAACCTTAAATTGACACACTGTTATATGTCAAATGTATTTCAATTTTAAAATGTTTTAATGAAGTTCACAAGTTGGTGCATGAATGACCCAGCTTCCTCTTCCTCTGGTGGGAACCTGCTCTAAGGCCGATTCTTCATGCTACCTTATGGAAGCTAAGCCCCAGTTCCCCCAGCAGTAACCTGTCCACTTGCACATTTGTGGGAGGGGCCTTTTTTTCCTTTCCTGTCTCTCTCCTCACTTGTGCTTCTTGGGATTACCTTCCAAATAAACTACCTGCACCCAAGTCCTTATTTCAGGGTCTGCTTTGTGGGGAACCCAAACTAAGTTGTCCACCATCACGCAGCTAACTGGTGGCAAAGCCAGGATTTGGACCCAGGCAGCCTAGCTTCAGAGCTGATGCTCTTAATCCCTAAACCAAACGCCATTTTACACACAAAAAAACTTCCCTAGAAGGGATAAATCACTTACCTCAGGTCTAACAGTCAGTAAATTAGGGCTGAAATGGAAATGCAAACTCGTATTTGACTTATTCCCAAACTCTTAACAATAACACTATATAAACTCAGTGGAGCCTCAAAAATATAGGGCTTGACCATAAGCACAGCTAGATCACTTCCCCTCTTCAGATATTGAATTATAAAATTAACTTTTTTCTTTACTAAAGATTTTCTTTATTATAATCTATAAATCAACAAATAGTCATCAAACCATGATTGAGCTCCAAGGGCTGTGCTGGGTACAGGGGTAGTCTTTAATCCCTACCCTCAAGGAGATTACAGTTTAGTGATTGTAATTTATTATTGTAGTTACTCAACAACATTAATAATAATCAGTCTCGGGCTTCCCTGGTGGCGCAGTAGTTGAGAATCCGCCTGCCGATGCAGGAGACACGGGTTCGTGCCCTGGTCCGGGAAGATCCCACATGCCGCGGAGCAACTAAGCCCGTGAGCCATGGCCGCTGGGCCTGTGCGTCGGGAGCCTGTGCTCCGCAACGGGAGAGGCCACAACAGTGAGAGGCCCGCATACCGCAAAAAAAAAAAAAAAAAAAAAAAAAAAAATAATAATAATAATAATAATAATAATCAGTCTCTCTCTCTCTCTCTCTGTGTTTCTCTCTCACACGCACAGCCCCTCAGACTCTCAGTAAAAGAGTCTTTCATTCCCTTCTCTTTCCCCTTCAGAATCCCAGTAAATGCTCTTGTTATGGCACTTCTCACACTTCATTGTAGTTGCCTATTTTGGTTTCTGTCTCCCACTAGACTCTGAGTTCCACAAAGGCAGAGATTCTGTTTTATCCTCAGCATCCAGCTCTGGCCTTGGCAAAAAGCTAATAATTTATCGATTTCTTCCACGTGGTCAGGGACTATGCTAAGCACATTAAGTGTGTTACCTCATTTAATCTGCAGAACAATCCTATGAGGCAGCATCTCTTATTGTGTTCATTTTATATATTCTTTAATAGAGGCTCAAGGGGAGCTAAACAACCCCCCTAAGGGCACACAGCTAGTAAATGGTAGAGCTGGGATTCAATCCCAGCTCAAATTCAGTGTGACTCCTTGCTCCTTTCTACACTGTGTGGCCCCGTAGCTGAGCTCTTCTAAAATCAGAGATCACTGAAAATGGTTCTGATCACTTTAAAACTGTGCAAAATATCGCCGCTGCCAGCCCTCCCAATATGGGCTGCACCCCCCAGCAGATGAGACAGCTGCCTTGTCTCAATTAACCTTTACTGAGATCAAGTTGGTTGACATTAGCTCCCTAAGCACCTCTTCAATCACTCATTCATTCATTCATGCATTCATGTGTTTTCATTTCAAATCGCTCCTTTGTGAACCAGGGAAATTCTCATTTTCACACATCACCTATTTTGATAGATTCTGCTCGGTTATTTTCTATTTTCATGATTGACCAGCAGCCGTTTATACATTTTTCCAACCGTCATCTCCTTTGCAGCAGTGGACCTTTGACCTGTGATTGCTTTCAAGGAGGTATATTACCAGTAGTTGTTTTTTTGACTGTGGTTCCCTGGTAGCTTCCGTTTTCAAATGAAATTGAAATGAAATTGAACAAGATAAATCTTTGTCACTTTTGAATCTGTGAAATCTTGGTATATATGTGTGTGTGTATATATATATATATATATATATATATATAGTATTTAGATATATACCAGTATTAGGCATATATACAATTATACATAACTTAGATTACACACATATACATATTTATCATTTAGATGTTATGTATATATTTTTTATTTATATGTATATGTAATCTAGATTATATGTATGTAATTTAGATAGGTGGTCTGCACTTTGGAAGAGGAGATACCAAACTTTCAGCACCTTCATTAGTACTGATGAGGAAGTTGCTAGCTATTGACTTGAGGGGTGGAAGTGCCAGCCACAGACATTCCCTGTGGAGTGGCCAAGATGGTTTTTGTAAATAAAGTTTTATTGGAACACAACCACACCCATTCATTTTTGTATTGTCTATAACTGCTTTTGTGCTACATTGGCAGAGTTGAGTAGTTACAAGAGACCATATTATTTGCAAAACCTAAAGCAATTTACTATCTGGTTCTTAACAGAAAAAGTTTGGAATAGAGAAAAGTGCATGGTTATAAGATCTCTGTTTGAACTCTGTCTCTGCCACTTAATAACTAAGAGTATTTGGGCAAATCATAATCTTCCCTGAACTCTGGTTTTATGATCTATAAAATTATGTTAATAATGAATAAGGAAATATAATGAAAATACTTCATAGTCTGTAAAATTTTATCCAACTGTTAACTGTTGTGGGGAAAGTAACACTGGTAACTATATCAGTTAGCTATTGCTGCATAACAAACTATCCCAAGAACCAGTGGCTAAATATAGAAATAATTTATTA
This sequence comes from Kogia breviceps, assembly GCF_026419965.1. Taxonomy (NCBI): domain Eukaryota; kingdom Metazoa; phylum Chordata; class Mammalia; order Artiodactyla; family Physeteridae; genus Kogia; species Kogia breviceps. The sequence continues at coordinate 170,756,930 of NC_081311.1, read as the reverse complement.
TTTTTTGCAAGTTTTCCAGTTGGCTGGGTGTTGGCTAAGCATGACTGGGCTCTAGTGAGTGGATTTTCTGGTCTCTCCTGGACTCAAGTAGTCACACACTTTGTGCCTGACTGGTGGGTGGTTTTGCTGTTCTTGCTCCTCATCCTCTTCCTGAGACCAGTGGATTAGCCTAGGCAATGTTTTCCAATAGTGATGGCAGAGACACAAAGAGCAGGCCCAATGATGTAATCATTTTTGAGGATACTCATTCATCGTTACTGCTAGTATCACACTGGCCAGAGAAAGTGCACATGGTCAATGTCAGGGGCAGGGAATTATGCCTCAGCCACAGCAGAGACCACTTCGAAGTCATAGGGCAAAGAGTATAGATCCAGGGAGTAGTGAAGTCTTGAGGTCATCAAGGCAATGTACTAAAACTATTGTGTGAAGAAATGAGCATTCTTAAATTGTGACAGTGAGAGTAAAAATTGGTACTTCTTTGGAGAGCAGTTTGGCAACACATAAGAAAACCATTCTATGCATGTGCAGCTTTTGGCTCAGCTATCACATTTCTAAGAATTTATCCCAGGTGAATCTATCATGGATATATCTAAAGATTTATCATTAAGGATGCTTACTGCAACATTGTTGATAAGGGTAAAAAACTTAGGGTAGAAACAAATGTTCAAAAATGGAGTCATGGTAAATAAATTATGGCCAATCCACATTATGGAATAATATGGAGCTATTAAAAATGAGGGTAAAGAAAAATAATGCTAACAAAAAATATGCATGATATATTGCTTAGTGAAAAAGGTCATAACATAGTTTCTATAACATATTCATGTTTTGTTAAAAATGTATATATATGCATAGATAAGAGAATGCATATTATAGTAAACATTAACAGTGGTTATATCTGAAAAATAAGATTAGTAATGAATTTTTATTTTCTTATCAGTAATTTTGTGAATACTTAAAATTTTCCAGAATGATCATGTATTACTTTTGTAATAGAAAATTGTTTCACACAAAACAGAATAAAATAAATTATCTTTTAAAAAAGTGTGGGAAGGGCTTCCCTGGTGGCGCAGTGGTTGAGAATCCGCCTGCCGATGCAGGAGACACGGGTTCGTGCCCTGGTCCGGGAAGATCCCACATGCCGCGGAGCAACTAAGCCCGTGAGCCATGGCCGCTAGGCCTGCGCGTCCGGAGCCTGTGCTCCGCAACGGGAGAGGCCACACAGTGAGAGGCCTGCATACCGCAAAAAAATAAAATAAAATAAAATAAAAAAGTGTGGGAAAGAAGTAAGGTAGCAGCAATCATCATATATGCCATGGGTTGCTCATTCTTACTTTCCATTTTTTTCTTTGTTCTCCCAGAGGCATTGTAAGATAACGTGCACTTCACCTATTGATTGAAAATGTATTTTATATCAAATGAGTAACTTGTTGGACAGGAATTGTTTGTGGATATGTGGCCATGCATCAATTGTACTGCCCTTGTTTAAGTTATTTATTGTGAATTAGAAATATGATTATTCTCTGTCTCTGCCTAAACATTTTTTATGTATACAATTCTATTGCCACTTGCAAAAGCCTATGTTTTAACTTTGAAATCCCTACAAGACGGCAGATTGCAATAGTGTTATCAGTTTTTGTAATATAAAAGTATTGAAAAATAATATAATTGCCAATGTTTGACATATTAGATAAAATAGGAAACTAGATTCATACTACATACATGACTCACCTACATCCTTTCCCCTTAGTCTTTGGTCTACTCTTATATTTCATGTTACTGTGAAGGTTTATACTGAGTAGAGGAAGCTTCCCTTTCCATAGCTATCCTTGGTTCACAGAAATGTGTCCACAAAGCATTAATGTTATTCTCAAATGAAGACCACTTATGAGTGTTTATGGATGTAATATGGCACTAGATTAGATGTTAATAATACCTAGAAGAATAAGGCAATGCCACTGGCCTTAGACATATAGGCTAGCTATTTCAGAACATAATAATAACAACAAATAATAATAAATATGATCATTACAGGTATCATATGCTTGGCCAAAACCAAAAAAAAAAAAAGGCATAGCCACAAACACTCAAAAACAGGCAGTACATATATATGTTCACTTTCTGCCCCCAGAAAACATATCCCACTAACATTCATGTGTTTGTTTTCTTCAATTGCTTTAGTGCACATTGAAAAATCACAAAAATGTGCTTGAAGTTTATGTGATACTCACAAGCTGCTTAATAGAAAACAGGGGAATGGTTAAATAAGTGGTGGTTTTCATGATACAAAAGAATGCTACATATGATGAAAATGAACAAACTGAATACACAAGTATCAATACAGATGAGTCTTACAAAAATAATGTTTAAAGAAAAAGCAAGTTACAAAAGTGTACCTATAGTACACTTAAAATGTTCCATTTCTATAAGGCTTAACAATGATGTGCAAAATAATAGTAAATATTGCAAATATATACACACACACATATATTGTCTATATACTAGTTGTTCACTATCTACCTGCACATTAGCTGGGCATTAAGAATGATAAATTCCATACTCAGCGGAGGGGTTGTTGCTGAGTAAGTAAAGGGCGAGTGCCTTTGGGAGGAGTTCAAAGGTATTGACAATATAATTCTTTAGTTGGATGCTGAGTGAGATGGAATTTATTATATTATTTTGATAGCTTTCTATGTGTCTCAAGTATATTATAATAAAATAAAAATATAAATGCCCTGGAAGGCCCTGGTAGATGCCTCTAGATCTAAGTGTGATCTGTAAGAAAGAAAATATTTTCATCAATAGTAGATAAAATGTTGACAAATTGATTGAAAAGGATTTACTGCAGTGCATTAAGGTAAAATGCATTAAGGTAAGAACTTGAGCACAGTTTTTAAGAATATGAACTCAGTGTGACTATGTGGGCCAAAGACTGTCCATCTAGGAACGTATTTATGCTGACACCAAGATTTGTACTGAAGGCCCTGAATTTCAAGAACTGCTAACTGAATATTGGGGAAAGTTTCCACTCCTGAGAATTCAGTGCTGTTAATCTTCTGCCACATTTGTCCTAGGTCCATTAGGCCATTTCAGGTCTTGTCTGTTTTTATTACTTGTTGTATTTCTAGTAAAGTCAAAGTTTTTAGCACTGCTTGGGTGCCTATGAAGTTGATGAATTCCTCCACTGTTGATGGTGTCTCATGCTGATACTCTAATGGGTGCATTGAAATATAATCTGCTGGGTTATTTTCTTTCCCTGGCCCATGCACATTTTATAATCATAACCATGTAGATATCATAAACCCCATCACTCACTCAGAGCACATTGTTGCCGTGAACTGTGAACTGCCAAATATTGTCATGAGTGCCTGATGATCTGGGAATACACAGAATTATTTTACAACGCTTGACATTATAATGGCCTCCCAGCCAACATGGCAGTACAAACGCCAGATTTCTTACTGGGTCCCAAATTCTAATTTCTTGAGGAACTGAGATGTGTTTAGTCTTGGTATCTCAGCTTCTCCATCTGTAAAATGGAGATAATGATAGTTTCTGTGTCCTGGGGTGTTGGAAGGATTAATTCATGTTCAGAAGGAACTTGGAAAATGAAAATCATTCTGTGGAAGTGAGAACAACAAGTTATAGGATGTTTATATTTTGATTTTTTCTTTGTGATACCATGAAGTTCAAATACCAGTTTATTTTATTCCATGTCCTTGCTTCCATTTTTTTTTTTCATATGAAAAGAGAAAAAAGAGAAGGAGCACTAAACTTACGCTACCAAGTGTTTCATATAGTTTAGGGATGACAGCAGATCTTATGTCTCTTAATGAGTGCTAAAGATAATGGAATACTTGCCATTTCCCCCAAAATCACTTTATTTATGCTACTCTTCGATGTGTTTAAAGAACATCAATGACTTTTCTACTCCTTCAAAGATAATTGTCTTTCAGCAAAACATGTAAAGGACACTTAGGAGTTAAACAAATTGACTTGGTGCACACAAAATTTACTCAGTATGTAAATTCAATGTGTATCTTTTTGTCTGGCTCTGATTCCCTTTATCTTGTGTCCCCATCTTAATTACCAGGTTTCTGTCTTATTTCATTATGCCTGACACCCCAGCCATGGAGAGATATGGTCCCACATTCTCGCACCAATGACCTTCTGTGGCACATGGCAAGGTAGTCTTTTGTTCAAACCACAATGTTCTGTCCTTTCAGCCTTTCTATCAATTAATTGAATGAAGAAATAAGAACAGTTTAGTGAACACCTACTATATTTCAGATGATGTACTAAGTATTTTAAATATTTCATCTTATTTAACTGCCACTACAATCCAATGATGTGTGTACTATATTTCCCTTTCACAGGTGAAGAAAGAGGTTCAGAGAGGTTAATAACTTTCCCAGGGTCTTACAGAGCTAGTAAGTGGTAGAAGCAAACCCAAGCCTGTTTAGTGATCTTTTGACTCCTCTTTTCCTTTTGTTCAGTTTGCAAGTAAGTCACTATGGCGGTTTGAAGTATGCCCACAATTCTTTGATGCCTCTCCCTTCAAAAGGTGGAGATAATTCTCCCCAAAGGATTCGGCAGAAGTGTCTGCATGGCTTCCAAGACACATCAAAGTCATTGCAGCTTCCTTCTTGCTTTTTTTCTTGGTTAAGTCACTCCGGGGGAAGCCAGCCACCAAGTGGGAGGACTCTCTGTTAACCCTATGGAGAGGTCCACGTGGCCTGAAGACTCCTGCCAACAACTAGCACCACTTACTTGTCATGTAAGTAAGCCACCTTGGACGTGGGTCCTCCAGCCCAGTGAGGTCTTCAGATGACTGCAGCTCTGCCCTACATCTTGACTGCAACCTCATGAAAGGTCCTGAGTCAGAACCGCCAGTGAAGCTCCTCTCAGATTCCTGACCCACAGAAACTGTGTGAGACTCTAGATGTTAATTGTTCTTTTAAGCTGCTAGGATTTGTAGCATTTTGCAATGCAGCAATATACCAACTAATAGAACAGATAGAAGAATTGGTATGTCAAGGGATCACAACAGTATAAAATCCAGAGCCAAAATCATAAGGAAAGTTTAAAACAGTTTCTGTTTTAGATATTTAAAATCAATTACACAAGTTCAATTGCTCATATGGGAGCAGTTAATTTTAAAATCACTGGAATTGATCACAACTTCAAATTGAGCTAACAATGTGATTAAAAAAAAAAAATCAGTGTTTGGGTGGTCTTGGGCTACATTCATGGACATTAAGTCACTCTTTCCCTGCTGTTTTCTGGATAAATCAAACCACAACTAGAAACCCAGTAAAGCATCGTTTTTAGAATCTGGGGCTCTTTGGTCCAGAGAAAGACCAATGCAGATAGTTTTGCTGTCTTTAACTCTGTGAAGAGTTACAGCACAGAAGCACTAGAGGATTTGTTCTGTTTTGTTCCATGGGACAGACCTAAAATCATTGGGAGGCAGTTCTAGAAGATTGTACTCACATTCAGCAAAGCTTTAGAAGAGACTATTACCCCTGCATTAGAGGTTAGACTACAAAACCTAAGAACTCTTTATAACTATAAATGAGTGCATTAGAACCCAATTTTGATGTTGGTGGTAGCTGGTAGAAATCAACCTTGTTGCCTGAACTAGTCACGTATTTCTTAATTCATATCCTCAATGTGATACCAGAAGGACTTAACGCTTTTTATAAAATGCATGTGTCATGCAGGTGAGGGTCTATCCTCCTACCCTTGCCTTGGTGTGTGGTCAATCTTCTGGGAGATGCTTGTTACATGGGGAGACTTGACAAAGAAATAAGTTGCTGTATTTCTGAATACCACCTCAACTGTAGTTCCTTAGAGAAAATATACACTGTGCTCATTGAAAGTTTTAAAAAGTTTTATTTTCCATTTTATTTTTAAGTTCCTTCATATAAAATTATGCAAAAACTCAAATATGTTCATGTCATACATGCTATTTTTAGTGTAATCTTTTTTCCTCATTTTTTGATTTTCTTTCCCCCTCTCCTTTCTACTCTATCCACACTAAACCTCCTCACCCCAAAATGTTACTTATGTTACAATCCAATATATATATCCTTCCATATGTCTCTCCACACTCATATACATCTAAATACATATGTACTAAATATATCCATATAGACAGAGGGGTGCTTTTTGTGTTAGTTTATGAACGTAGAATCATATTACACATAATTTCCTGCCTCTTGCCTGTAATAGTTCTCATTTCCACTTGCCATGCACAAGAAGAATCTTTTGCCCAAGGTGTTATAGTACTTGTTTTTTTGGTCGAACCAATGTATGCTTTCTCGTTGTTACTTCAGTTCATATTCCCTTCACTTCTTTTGAACTTTTCTTATGTGTGTTACTATTTGAATTTTACTATTCTGTGAATTGCTTATTTATAGCTTTGGCTCTTTTCCTATTGGGTCTTTTCCTTGTCAGTAATATAAGGAGACTCTGCACGTTATAGATGTTGTGCCTTTTGTGAGACTGAGTGAATAAGCAGGGCTTATATAAACCACAATAAGAATGAAGAATGCATTGTGGAACTCTCACTTTTCACTCATAATTCCTCATGAATCCTTCTCTAAGAGCAGTCTTGACATATGGACAGAATGATGGTGCCATGGTCATTTTTATATTAAATTATTAGTAGAGCTTAAATAAAAATTATATAAAAATATAAATTATAGTATTTTCCTCCTATACCACAATAGATCATCTTGTGTACCACCGGGGGTATGTACACATTTGCTTAATTTCAAGAGGAATGAATATTTCACAATTAGCATCATTCTGATCTTATTCCTTGCAAGATAATAACACTCCTTGTAAGATGTAACCCCTTGGTGAAGGAACATCTGCATCATACAAGATGAGTAGCACCATTCTAAAATAATTTCTCTCTGATCACCATTTTAAAAAATGTTTTCTTCTAATCCACATATTTCTTCTTGATTGGAGTAAAAGGGAATTAGAGAGTGAGCTGGGTGAGGGACTGTTTAAGGTCATCTGTCTCACATTCAATACAGCAAGATAGCAGTAAGTCCAAAAATTGCATAGATGAGTCAGAAAGCGAGATTAGGCAGGAGTCAGGTTTACCCTATAAACTTGCTGGAAATGGGCCACAAATTCGGTGCTGAACTTTCTTACAGCCAAATGAAAATGGAAAAGCAATTGCCTGTAAACTTCACAGTGATCACAAGTTAAATATCAATCTCTTGCTTAGGAAATAGCTCAAGTAGCCCTATGATTAGTCCAGAGATTAAATTTTTTTTCCCATAGGGTTTTTCATGTCACAGGGACATACATTTGTGCCTTATTTTTTCTTATGTAACAAGAGGGGGTTGACCTGAGCCATTTCCTTGGTTCCTTCTAGGTCTTTTGTGCTTTGACATTTTGCTTTATTATTATACTGTTTTTGTTTGTTTTGCAATTTCCCAAATATCATCTGATAAGACATGGACTGTGGGCATATTATTCTTTTTTTTTTAACATCTTTATTGGAGTATAATTGCTTTACAATGGTGTGTTAGTTTCTGCTTTATAACAAAGTGAATCAGTTATACATATACATATGTCCCCATATGTCCTCCCTCTTGAGTCTCCCTCCCTCCCACCCTCCCTATCCCACCCCTCCAGGTGGTCACAAACCACCGAGCTGATCTCCCTGTGCTACGCGGCTGCTTCCCACTAGCTATCCACCCTACGTTTGGTAGTGTATATATGCCCATGCCACTCTCTCACTTTGTCACAGCTTACCCTTCCCCCTCCCCATGTCCTCAAGTCCATTCTCTAGTAGGTCTGTGTCTTTATTCCCATCTTGCCTGTAGGTTCTTCATGACCTTTTTTTTTTTTCTTAGATTCCATATATATGTGTTCTGATCCTTTTATTTAGTTATGTAGAATTTGGCAGAGTATAAGGTACAAAGTGAGAAGACCTTGCCTTAAAAATTAATGTAGGTCTTTGTAAAGACTCTTTGTGTTCTACATCCAGGCTGTGGAGCCAGTAAAATGTGCTTTTCATATTAAATTACTACATCTTTAATCATCATCATCTTTGGGTACAATCACCTCTCATGATATAAATGAACCATTTTGCTCATGGTTGATGTAGGAATTTGCTGAGTTGACAGCTTTAGATGGCATAGCTCCAATAGTGATTTATTTTATTAATAAATTTTACTTTTAAAACCATTTTAGGCTTACAAAAAGTTGAGCAGATAGTACAGACAGAGCTCCCATACACTTCCTCTCTCTCACTCACAGATTCCCCTATTATTAACATATTGTATTAACGTAGTAAATTTATTACAATTGATGAGCCACTTTTGATAATTGTTAAAGTTCATAGTTTACATTAAGTTTTATTCTTTGTGTTGTACAGTCTGTGGGTTTTGCCAAATGCATAATGTCATCCACCTATCATTACAGTATCAAACAGGATAGTTTCACAGCCCTGGCTTTAGGGAGGATAGTTCCAATAGTATTTTATTACCTTTTAATACCATGTGTGATGCTATCTTATTCATGTTCAAAGACATAAATTATATGATGCACAAGGCATAAGTGCCCCCAAAATATGGCCAAGTTTTTAAATTTTTTTGCGTTATGCGGACCTCTCACTGTTGTGGCCTCTGCCGTTGCGGAGCACAGGCTCTGGACGTGCAGGCTCAACGGCCATGGCTCACGGGCCCAGCCGCTCCGCGGCATGTGGGATCTTCCCAGACCGGGGCACGAACCCGTGTCCCCTGCATCGGCAGGCGGACTCTCAACCACTGAGCCACCAGGGAAGCCCTGGCCAAATGTTTTAATTTAGCATATAGCCACTATTTCTTTCCTAGTTCAGGATCCATGTTTTCTGGACTTCACTGTCATTTCCCATAGACATTTATAAAACTTGGGAATTCATCTGGGCGCTCAATTCTATTGTCAATTTATTATCCCAAAAGAATACATGGTAGCTTAACACAACATTCTGATGATACAACAAGATGTCAAATTAAACATTCAAGACATAGCACCTAAACAGTCTTTTCCTAGGGAGAAAGGTACTATTTCTAAATATTTGATGAATTCAATGGAGTGAGTTAGTTCTTCAAGTTTTAAACAGACGTGGATTTACACTCAGTAGGAAGAACTTCTGCCCCAGAAACACAGAAGCATGGAATTCTTATGTTATTTCACAACTTGTCCCTTAAATGTGTTGCCTGTATAAAGAAAGGATCTAATACCCAGATACAGAGACACCCAGACACCAGACATACTTTTAATTTCATGTTGTCATGCTGTTTCCTGAGGTACCAGGGATGTTGTGTATCTGTGACCATCAGCTAGATAAATTATCACTGTTAGTCAGTGAACATACATCCTTAGTGAACATATCGACCTGAGAGAGAAATTTATATTTATTTACATGTGAACACACATTTATTGTGTTCCCACTATGTGCTAGGTATTGGGCTGGATGTAAGAACAAAAAGACTGGTGATGAGGCAGATAATAAGCAATTAAAAGACAAGGGAAATGTGCTTGGACATAGTATTTTAGAACTCAAGGGTAGAGAACCCTCTCATTTTACAATGGAGTAAGTTGAGGCTAAATGGGTCAATATCAAATGAATAATAGAGCCAGGAATAGAACTGTTAGTTAAGCACTCCCCACCCCACCCGCCTTTTGTTTCTGCTTAAATAGCATTGCATTGTTCTGATAAATCTGAGACATCTTTAGTATTTTAATTTGTGCCAACTCCATTCCTTGGGATGATTAGGGGAGAAGGAAGATGCCTACAGAATTCTAGTGAAGTTTAATTTAATTTGCTTTGGATGAGATTGAAGCTAAAATTGTTAGCTGAAAGACATATATAAGGAGGTATGAAGACCCAAGAGTGCTGTTGTTGCCTTTTTCCAAGTTTGTTACAGATTAGAATATCATCACTGGAGTTAAAAACATTGGGGATGTGTTGAATTACTTTTCTGATTGTATCTTTACAATATTTCAACAGCTGAGTTTATTTTAGACATTAATCTTTGAGGCCGTCTCAAGAAAATACAAAAATAAAATGTCTTTCAAACAACAAGATCTTGTAAGGAGTTCTGAGGGTCACCTTTGTTCAAATCTGGCTCAGAAAAGACAGATGGACCATTGAGCAATTGAACTATGTCTGGTGAAATTGACCAGATAATATATGTATACCCTTCTTCCTATCTCTTGATCTGAATGATTCACACCAATGCAAATTCTGACCTACCTCTATTATTCAGTTTAAGAAGAGAAAGCATAAAAGATATATTAGTGCATGGTGCTGGATCAGTCACTGTCCTGATTTTATCTCTGCCTTTTCCATTCTTTTAAATTAGATTCTTCATTTTTCTTAAGGTTTCATGTTTCTTCATTTTTATCACACAGCATCAAAAATTTCTCTACATTTACAGCTAAGTCAGGCAGTAGAATATATCAACTGTATTTTTAATGGTACATATGAAATTGCTCTATAATATCCCAAAGGAGGAAGACTGATTCTATTAAAATACAAATAAATGTAGAACATTCAGGGGCACTGGAATTACAACAAATGGTACCTTGTCTAACATATGGGACAGAATGTTTTCTCAGTAGCTAAAAATTGCTTTTATTGTCTAAATATCATAACAGAGCTTTAAGTTGTATTTAAAGGAAGCTGATAGAGTGGAATGCACATTTGGAAGGACATATTATATTATATACGAACCACGTTCTAGGAAACTTTTCCTCTTTGCAGGTGTCCTGCTTCTGAGGATTTGCCTTGACCATGGTCCATCTGAAGCAGTGTAATAATGAGTTGCAAAGACTTCAGAGTAACTCCTCTTTGCCCTTTACAGTTTATGGCAGTGCTTTCATATAATTATATTGTTTTGATCCTGTTTATGGCCACACAAGGAATATGACTCGCAGCACCGTACGTATTGTACATATGGTCCTTTATCCCCGGGCAGCTAAGAAGGAAGAAAGCTAACACTATTAAACATCTACTCGAAGACTCAAGTAAGTCAGAAAGAGAAAAATAAATACTGTATGCTAACGCATATATAAGGAATCTAAAAAAAAAAAAAAAATGGTACTGATGAACCTAGTTGTAGGGCAGGAATAAAGAGGTAGACGTAGAGAATGGACTTGAGGACATGGGGTGGGAGGGCAAAGCTGGGGTGAAGTGAGAGTAGCATCGACGTATATACACTACCTAATGTAAAATAGCACAGGGAGATCAGCTTGGTGCTTTGCCATGACCTAGAGGGGTGGGATAGGGAGGATAGGAGGGAGGCTCAAGAGGGAGGGGATATGGGGATATATGTATGCATATGGCTGATTTGCTTTGTTGTGCAACAGAAAATAACAGTATTGTGAAGCAATTATACTCAAATAAAGCTGTATTTAAAAAAAAAGACTCATTGCTAAGAGCTTCTCTTCAGAGTCTTTTTACATCTCTTTGTTACCAGAAGGTGTAAATGTTCCGAACATGAAGTGTTTCCTATTTTAATCAATGATAACCAAACAAGTTGGGAAGTCATGAGAAAAGTAACAGGAAGAAAATGAAATGAACCTCTGGGAAAGGAAGTAAAGTTACCCTATTTGTGGAGATCATTTTAATTTTTCCCAGTAGAGTCTGGGAATATCATTGCCTAGAGCCCTCCTTTTCTCCTGGTCATATTCATACAGCATAACAATCTATTTGTGTACTTGAGAAGATGAGCAAACCATAAATCTTGTAGCAAACACTGTCACTATGGATGCCTTGTCCAGATGCTTGCCCAGAGGTCACCAACTGACAGTCCCCTCCTAGGAGGTTTCCTGTATCTCCCTGCCTGAGAGGGTCTACTGGTCCTGGGAGCAGGCAGAGCCAGGACATGGAGGAGACTGGAAAGGCTGGGAAGTTAATGCTCCCAGGAGCGATCCTCAACCAAGGAGGACTGGGCGGTGGTGGATGTGTTTAGTTGGGTTTTCTGAGAAGCAGATGCTAAGAGGGGATTAAAAAGGCACACAGGGAAAATGCTATGTGAAAGGAAATAGGGAGGGGGCCAGGGAAGGCTGGGAGAACTGTTTGAACCTAAGGGAAGCTGATGGCAACTAAGTTGGCTGGATGCACCCTACGTGTCAGTGCAGGTCTAAGGAAGGTTCAGAGAAGCTGTCAGGAAGTCCTCAAGCCAAAGTCGCCAAGAAAGGAGTCCTGCATATTTCAGGAATATGTCTGCCTTATCCCCACCACACCCGGCCACTGGTGGGCAGCCCCTGGGAAGCGTGGCCTCAGCACAGACGTGGCTGGGGATTTCAAGGCATGGCCACTGGACCCTCAGCCAATTGGCTGCTTGAGTAGCTGGTCTGCCAGACACAGTCTCCAGGCTGCCAGAGTGGATAAAAATTCAGCTACCGTGCAGAGTCCTAAAAATATTACAAATAGAACTACCATGTGATCCAGCAATCCCACTTCTAACAATGCAGGGGGCAGTTCTGAGGTGTGTTCCACATAGTTCCTCAGTGGGTGCCTAGTAGGGATGAGGCCCAGTTGCCCACTGAAGTAACCCCTTTTATTGGCTCTCCTCCTTCCTGGCCTCACTTCATTCTTTCTCCATGCTTCCTGGGTCTTATTCCAAATAAATCACTTGCACCCAGATCTTTGTCTCAGGGTTGGCTTTTGGAGAAACACAAACTAAGACTATGCTTTTTGTTTATTCTTTAAAAACTAAAACAAAAAACAGGTATGATTGACATGTAAAAAGCTGTACCTATTTAATGTATACAACTCCTGAGTTTGGATTAAGTATACTCCCATGAAACCATTATCACCATCAAGGCCATAGACATACCCATTACCTCTCAAAGTTTCCTCCTGCTCCCCACTTTAGTATTATTATTATTATTTTCTTTTTTGTGGTAAGAACATAAAGAAAGATCTACCCTCTAAGCAAATATTACGTATACACTATAGTATTGTTAGCTATAGGTACCATGCTATGTAGTAGATCTCCAGAACATATTTATCTTGCACAACTGAAACTTTATACCCTTTGATCAATACCTACCCATTTTCCCACTCCCCCACCTCTGGCAGTCTCCATTCTACTCTCTGCTTCTATGAGTTTGACTATTTTAGATGCCATGTTTGACTATTTTAGATGCCACGTATAAGTGAGATCACTTAGTATCTGTCCTTCTGTGACCAGCTTATTTCACTTAGTGTGACGGCCTCCAGGTCCATCCATTCTGTTGCAGAGAGCAGGACTTCCTTCTTTATAAATGCCGAATAATATTCCATTGCACACATATACCATAATTTCTTTATATGTTAATTTGTCAACAGACACTTGGATAGTTTCTGTGTGGTGGCTGTTATGAATAATGCTGCAATGAACACGGGAGTGCAAATATCTCTTTGAGATCCAGATTTTATTTCCTTCTGGTATATACCCACATTTACTCATCTAAAATGAGGGAACGGCCACCCACTGTAAAGTTATGATAACCATGCCAGGTGAGCTGTGACAGTAAGCCAGGCTAGAGACATCACCAGCTAATCTGGGGAGTAAAGGTCCAAAGGAGGCCATATTGAGGACCATTCTTGATGATTCTCCATATATACATATATACTACATTTTCTGTATCCATTCACCTGTAGATGGACATTTAGGTTGTTTCTATATCTTGGCTATTTTGAATAGTGCTGCAATGAACATGGGATGCAGTTATCTCTTCTAGATTCTGATTTCAATTTCTTAGGATAAATACCCAGAATTGGGATTGTTAGATCATATGGTCATTTTATTTTTAATATTTTTAGGAAACTTCACACTGTTTTCAATCATATCTGTGCCAATTTAATTTCCACCAACAGAGTAACAGGATTTCCTTTTCTCAACATCCTCGCCAACACTTGTTATCTTTTATTTTTTAGGATTAGCCATCCTGACAGGTGTGAGGGGATATCTATTATGGTTTTGATTTGCATTTCCCTGATGACTAGTGATATTGAGCACATTTTCATATACCTGTTGGCCATTTATATGTTGGAGAAATGTTTATTCAGGTCCTTTGTCCATTCTTTAATTGGGTTATTTGTTTTTTTGCTATTGAGCTGTATGAGTCTCTTATATATTCTGAATATTAACCCATTATCAGATACATGATTTGCAGATATTTTCTCCCACCCCTTAAGACAATACTTTTCCATAACCTTTAATTACTGAGACTCTGTTTACCTTGAAGCGGGTCCTTTTGCTACAGCTGATTTGGGGAGCCATTTTTATGCTCAAAATGGGATCATTGAACCATCAGAACAGTTGGTCATTACCTATTGGTGGCCCCCAAAGATATCACTAACTCTTACCCCTCTCCTGAATCCTACCATCTCCCTGATTTCGATTCCTATCCTCTACCTAAAGATGTTTGAATGGAACTTAAAATGTTTCTTCCAAATCTTTGCTTAGAATTGTTCTTTCTAATCTAAAATCTTGAAAGTGTGGTTAATTAGGGCCAAAACAATTAAACCCAAATATCAGCAAGATACTGTATTTTATCTTTGAGCGTTTCATATGGTTTAAGTGTGTTTTGCCTGATGATTGAACATAGATCAGGGTGGCAAGGAGAGAAACATCTGACTGCCACCATTGGGCCCATTCCCTAAGCCCAGGGGACAACCCGAATTCCTACTCTGGCAGAATAGAATGAATTTTGAGTTTAAGTCCTGCCTTATTGAACCCTCTATTAGAAAAATCATCAGTCAAGTGGTCAGGACAGGGTCTAGCCCCTGACTTCTTGCTTTAGGTCTTGAGATAGGTTTGCCTTAAAGTTGCTCTTTCAACAGGGATGAGCGTCCTGCACTGTACACTCACCTATTAGGGGAGGCCACAGGGAGGCCATCCCAGCACATCTCCGCTTCCTGTTCTGTTACATCAAGTGAGTTAAACAGAACCAGCCCTGTGTTTTGTGAACTCCATTCTTGCGCACTGTCCTACTGACCTCTTCCCACAACTGTTATTCATGCCACAACTATCGTTCCTATAGGAGCTCCCCATCCCCTTTCTGAGATTTTTGGCATGACACAGTCATGGTGGCCCTCTTGGGAAGGCCCCAGTCGTAATTCTCCTCTATTTATCTTTTCCCATTTCAACCCCAAATTATAATGGGGGAGGGTAACAGTTACAGTATTGCCAAAGTGTATTATACGAATAAATAAATGGCAATATCTATTACCATTATTTTCACAGGCATAAATATATTTCAACACCAAAATTGGGAAGAATGTTACTTTAGGGTAAAAGAAAATTGTTCCCAAGAAAAGACATTTTGTAACTTTATACTATCATGTTATATATATATATATATATACGCAAACACACATATATACACACACACATATATATACACACACACACATACACACACACACACACACACACACACACACACACACACACACATATATATATTCCGCCCCCACATCAGTACTGGTTTACTGGTCTGAGAACTGGTATGTAGGAACTGACATAAAATAGCATTAATAATGAATATTTATTGTGTGCTTACTATGTGCCAGGCACTGCGCCATTGCTTTACAAGCATTAGCTCATTTAATTTCCACAATAACACTTGAGGTGAGCACTGTTATCATTTCCATTTTACTGCTGAATAAACTGAGGCAATGAGCATAAATAGCTTATTCAAGATTTATGTAGTCAGGATTCAAAGTCTACACCTGAACTCCAGAGCCCACATGTTTAATCCCTATATTTTACTGCAGTGGTTCCCAGAGTATAATCCAGGAACTAGCAGCATCTGCATCACTAGGGAACTTGTTGAAAATGCAACTACTTGGGCCCTATCCCAGACCTACTGAATCAGAGATGGGAGGTGGGGGAAATCTGTGTTTTAACAAGCCCACCAGGGGATTCTAATGCATGCTAAAACTTGAGAACCTTTACCATATGCCATTCCAAGATACACACAACACTAATATACTATTATTTATTTTCCATTTATTTTATACCTCTTTGAAAAAATACTGTATATTCCTTAAGAATGGGACAGAATTGGGTTCTTCAGCTTTTATTCTCCGTAGCATAGTTCACGCTGTGGACCTCCATAAAACACTTACTAAACTGAAAAAAGAAATGCTACCATTTGTTTTGGATGACTTAAGTTCAATTGTCTAGAAAGATGAGATGCTAGATTAGAGAACTTTTTGAGATTCTTTGCATCTCTGGCACCCTAATATTGTTCCTGTCTTTGTGTGTTTCCTGTCTTTCATTGTTATAATCAGGAATTACATGAATATAAAACTAATATAGCATTTTGCTTGCATGTGTGATAATCATTAAAAACACAGCACGAATCATAGCAACATATGGCATTTAAAAATAAGCTTTTCAATTATGCCAGGAGATGTGGAGCTCATTTTGTTTAGCCACAGAGTGTGTAATATTGGTAAGGAAAGGTTTGAAGAAAGTGACTTTCTTTAGAATACATTAGAAAGATTTCTTTTTTCCTGTGCATGGCACTGGAGCTGCATCTATCTCACAGGTGCAGAGCAAGAGGACAATTCTCTCACCTACTTTTAAAGTAAAGCCCTCTAGAAATACACAGTAACACCACTATGAGTGATATTACAGAACAGAAACCTTGCAATCCCACAACAGAATTACATTTTATGTGATAGACTCTAGATATTACATGTGATTGAGCACACACAATATGCTTTGGAAGATATCAAGACTTATAATTATAAAAAGAATATGAAGTGTCATGGATATTCTGCAGTTTCTTATCAAGGGTTTAATTGAAGACTTCCTTCATTTCACTATCTCAAGAATGGCATTATATGCCCATCACTGAAAGGGAGAGATAAACAAATTTGATGCTCATTTTAAATCTCTTTGCCAGTAACAACATCTTTCCCCATCAGGCTAAGTTCTTATACAGAATTTGTTAGATTGCTAAGATTTAATAATATCTATTTACAGAGGTCCAAAGGATACTTTACTATTAATACTGTACTCCCAGATGTCTTTATTATTATTTGCTAAATGTAATCGGTAATGTACACTCAAAATGTTCTTTCCAGTTATGATTTCTCTAATACATTCTTTTGCAGAGGCTATGTCTACATGGAATAATGTGCTAAGAAGATTATTTTTTATTGAAATTTCTGGTCATTTCAGAAAATAAATAAAATGATCAGTTTTGTCAGATAATATGTTTGCTTTGTTTTCATGTTTTTGACTTTTAGATGCAACTTACAGAATTAGCATTGCTGAGTCTGAGTTATAGGATCCATTCATTTGATTTAAACAAATGTGAGGATTTTATTATAAGGTCTCTGAGTATCTTCCCAAGGAAGCAGTCAGGCTCAGGAGTGGAAGATTGGAATGAAGAATTAAGGCAGCCTCCCCCCGACCCCCCACCTTCACACATGGACTCTGGTCTTTGATTATACTCATGGCTTCCTCATCCTCCCTTTTCTTTGCTGAGTGGTTTTCTCAGATTCCCATAAAGCACATCACCAAACATGTTGCCTCCAGGGCTGCCACCAGCCCACGTGACACTTATGTGTCAATTAGAAATAGGCTTCCTTCCCCAATACACTTTAATTCCATCAGTCAGAAAATTGTCATAATACATTGATTTTGTAGTAATAAGACTCTTTACCGCCGGGAAAAAAAATGTCACATGAACATACAGTATTCTAACATCTACAGTGTGAATGGTGCCCCTCCCCCTTAGATGTGATGCCCAGGTAGAGGGCATAACCAGCTCTACCATGCAGTGCCCTGGCTGCTCTAGACCTGGTTTACATCTCCTCAGCTCAAACCTGCACTAGGAAAGGAAGAAATTAACCAGGAGAGAGCATGTGACTGACTCACTCCTCTATATGCAAATAGGAAGGGGGTGTGTGGTCAGGCACAACAAGACTGCCACGTGGGGTGACCAACCATCATAATTTGCCTGGGACTGAGGGGTTTTCAGGGCAGGGGTAAAAGATAAAACTGGGGAAGTTCTGGACAAACTCGGATAAGTTGGTCACCCTGCAGTGATGGCTAACTCTTCACAGTGGGTACAGTTCTCACAAGCAAGTGTAAGGGAGAAGACTTCCTAAGAGGATACAATGTACATCATATGCACTGCTGTCTAGTATTGAATTACCAAAGCAAGTTTGTTATATTGAAACTGTGAAGGCTCAACCTGGCAATAATTTTATTCCATTTGGCCTTATAATGCTATCATAAAATATCCTGGTAATCTTTATGTGGATATACCAGGCTATACATCACAGTACTATTTCTTTTTTGTTCTAATCCTATTCCAGCAAAGGATTTATTGTTCTATATTAAGTTTGGGGTTTTTCAGTCTTGACATTTAGCTTAAGTTAATGCTACCATTGCTTTTTCTTAGGAAGTTTTTGAAATGTTCTATTAAAGAAAACATTCAAAGAAAAAAATATATTTGTGAACTGGATTGTGTCCAGTTGTTACAGTTCTCAGTGAAGATAGATATTTATATATGACATTTAGATAAATAATAAAACATTTAGTTCCTCAAATTGGTGTTTCCATCCAATCTGGTATTTGACACTTAGAAGAAAAAGAAATGAAGTAAAATTAGGTTTCTTTTCTGTTGAAGGGCAAGGAAGGACAAGAGTTATCCTTGGAGCCCTAATTCTCAACAAAAAAACAACTTAATTTAGGCTTATAATTTATATCTTTTGCCTAAAATCAAACCAAAGAGAAGCAACGGTAAAATTCCTTACTTTCAATTAAAATTACCTTCAAATTGTATTTGAATCTATAACCTACTTCAAGTCCTATCAGAAGAGGACTTATCAGAAATCTTAAATACCTACTGGGGAGTGTAATTGACCTGATATTAAATTTTAGAAAAGGAAAATACATTTGATAATTAAAACAAGAGTCTTAAATGTACCTCAATTCCTGTTGAGGGATCAGATAAGTCCCTGAGGGGGAGGAAAGCAGAGACTGAGAAAGGAGGAAGGAGAAAGTGTTTGGAACAAAGTGAGAGGGTCACATGCCCCGGTAGAGAGGAAGGGATGGTGAAGGGGAGGGAAGGACAGGAATAGAGAAGAGAATAAAGATACACTCAGGAGGTTCTGAAATGAGAGTTGTTTTTTTAAATTACTAGGAGCTCAGCAAAATGGACCGTGAAACAAGACAGAGCTGGGTTCAAATCACAGTCCCATTATGTACCAGCTCTGTGACCAAATTTCTTCTCTTCTTTGAGCTTCAATTATTCCGTCTATAAAAGAGACGGAATTGCTTATTCCGTGGGGCTGTTGTGAGGATTGGACATACCATGTCTGAAGGTCTTGGCACATAATAGCTGGTTGATAAGTGGGTTCTTTTATTCCTGTCTTGCCTTATTCTTTACTTTGAGAGTGGTATCATTGTCTTTGAAATACTAGTTGTTGAAATTAACGGTTGCTTTTAAATTTTAATATAATTCAAGTAATTATGGAAGCTACCATGGAAGATGCCCTGCTAGGTACTAGAGATATGAAGATAAAATATTGTCCCTAACCTCAAGATCTCAAAATCCTAGTACAATGAGAGAAGTGCACAGATAGAGGTATGTTTTAGGCAGGTGTGGTCAACAAGGCTACAGTGGCTAGGAGAGGGCTTCTTCAAGTCCTAAGATGAGCCTTCAGAACGCTTCTCAGATTTTAATGGGCATACAGATTACCGATGGATCTTGTTACTATGTAAATTTTGAGTCAGTAGGTCTAAAAACAGTAGTGAGACTATGTATTTCTTTTTTTAAAAAAAATCTTTATTGGAGTATAATTGCTTTACAATGGCGTGTTAGTTTCTGCTTTACAACAAAGTGAATCAGTTATACATATACATATGTTCCCATATCTCTTCCCTCTTGCATCTCCCTCCCTCCCACCCCTCCAGGTGGTCACAAAGCACCTAGCTGATCTCCCTGTGCTATGCGGCTGCTTCCCACTAGCTATCTATTTTACATTTGGTAGTGTATATATGTCCATGCCACTCTCTTTGTCACAGCTTACCCTTCCCCCTCCCCATATCCTGAGACTATGTATTTCTAAGAAGCTCCAAGGTGATGTCAAGGCTGCTGGTCAGCACACACGGAGCAATAAGTACAGAAGTGGTTTTCAACCCAGCTTGCACATTAGAATCACTTGGGGAGCATTTACAAAAATGACTGATGCTCAGTTCCCATTTCTGAAATAGATTGATTGCATTGGTCTAGGGAGTGGCCCAGGCAAGCTTAGTTTTTAAAGGCTCCCCAGGTGATTCTAACGTGTAGCCAGGGTTGACACTTTGGCCTTAAATAATGAGCTGGACCGGGAGTCTTCGGTAAGGCGATTGCTTTGCAGAAAGGAAGAACAGCACGTGGGAAAAACATGGATGTGGGGAGGATCTAAATAACATAGGTAACTACATATCGTTCAGTTTGAAGTTACAGCTGGAGCAAGGGATGGGGGTGGAGATGAGAGATGAGATCGGTTGGGTAAGTCAGGGCTGAATCATGGAGGCCCACGCTCAGGACTTCACCTTTTTTCAGTGGACAATGAGAATTTGGTAAATTGCTTTAATTAATGGAGTGAGCCGCTCAAGTGTTTCTTTGGCAGGTGGTTTGCTTCACCTGTATCTATTAGGTACAGAAGTTCTCAGTCCTAGTTATATATGTGTTTCACCTTTTTAAAACTTTTTTATTGTGATAAAATATACATAACATGAAGTTTATAATTGTAAGGGCAACTGTCATTATAATTGTAACCATTTTAAGTGTACAATTTAGTGGCATAGAGACATTCACAGTATCAGTAGCCATCACTGCTATATATTTCTGAAACTTTTGTAACACCTTAAACAGAAGCTCTGTAACCAGTAAACATTAGACCCATCTCTCCCTCCCCCCAGCCCCTCCTCCCCATTCTACTTCATGTCTCTACGAATTTGCTTATTCTAGATACCTCATGTAAGAGGAATCATAGAGTACTTGTTCTTTTGTGTCTGGCTTATTTCACTTAGCATATTGTTTTCAAGGTTCATCCATGTTATAGCATTCCTTTTTATGGCTGAATAGTATTTCACTGTGTATATGCAAACCACATCTTATTTATTTATCCATTCATCTGCTGATAGACAATTGAGTTATTCCCTACATTTGGCTACTGTGAATAATAATGCTATGAACATTCAATCCTAGTTACATATTAGAATAACATGTGAGGCATCACCTCAGCCAGCCAAATTAGATATTCTGGGGATTAGGTACAATCATGGCTGTGTGGCTTTAAACATCCCCAAGTAATTCTATTGCACAACCAGGGATGTTAACCACTGATTTATGTATGGCTAATTGAGTCTAAGTCCCTGGTGCAATTCCTTTAAGGGCTGTTTCTCAAGACTTAGTGTGTAGGATTTAGCGTATAAGAGTATCACCTGAAGAGCTTGTTGAAAAGGCTTGGTCCCAGTCCCCAGACTGGGAGAGTCTGATTCATTAAGTCTTGGACAGGACTTAGGAATCCTGTTTGTAAACAAGATACCCTTTAGGGGATTCTAATATAGGTGTAACTCCACTTTAAGGAATGCTGACTTCAAGACTGTTTAGCTTGACACAGAGAAACTGCACATCATTGTGACATTCTGATGACTATACCACTTTGCTTCTTTAATTGCAAGAAGCCATTTGTCATAGGAGAAGCCGAAGGAAAGCATAGAGATGGCTCAGAAAATCTCTTTACTGTTACAGGGAAATAATCCAGGACCAATTGGAACATCAACTATTATGATATTTATTAAGAGTAATGCACCTGTCTGCAGAGAAGAGCTGACTTAAGGATACTGGTTCATTTGTGAGTGGTGTCCCTTGTTGTATTAACCAGTCCTGATATTTGAAGGATTTTACATGTAGATTACACCTACCAGTAACTTAAAAAAAAAAAAAGTGTTAAAAATGATTAAGCATCAGTGCCTTATATTTTTGTGACCCCTATTTTGTAGTGTGTCACAAATGCACATAGTATAGTGACATTTATCAAGTTGTGCCTGAATTCATTTAGCTGATATTTTGTAACATTGTAGATCATGACACATTAATTCTGAAATATGCATAATATATAAAAAGTTCTATACATATAACCATTTTAGAACTAAAACATTTCTTTTTACATGCTTTGTTGTCTCCAGTCACACTTTCAGGGGTTTTGATCAATTATCCTACACCTAGATGCCTACATAATAGAGTGACAAAGTATTTTTCACTTCATCCTCATGTTCTCCACAATAAAAAAGCTTTCAAACTCACCCAACCTTCTTCTCTAGTTACTGCGTGGCAAGGTTATTGGTATTTGACGTGTCAGACATGAGGAACATTCTCTGTCTTTACAAGCATGGGCAGAAATGCACTTCACTTAATTGTAAAATTATGAAGGATGTAATTTTGCATTCAAATTTCGATTACAATAATTCTTTCAATTAACATGCCCTGTTTCTTGTTTGCTTGGACCCTTAAATCTGACAGTCTTCTCTTTCCGTAAGAGAACTAATGGAATTTTGCCTAAATACAGCTTGGAGAGAAAAAGAGGAGTTGGCAGTTTTATTACTCCTTTCTTATTTTTATTATCTTCTAAGTTGACCTACTGTGTTTTGACAGCTTTCAAAAAAATGCTCTCACGACTTTGCTCTGTCCCAAGAATGACAAGTTCCTGGTGAATTTTTAATGTTTTGTCAAAGCTGAGTCATACAAGCACATAGCTCCCTTTCTGAGGACCTCCTGGTGTGCACACAGAAAAGTAGTTACCTGACAATTTTGAGGGGTGAATGTAAAGTGATATAACCCTCTCTTTGGTTCCTGAAGTCAGGATACCCTATATTCTGGAACTAAAACCTACGGAGGATCTGGCCCTCTTGAAGGGTCTTCTGGGCAAATCTTATCAAGATGATGATGGAACCCAAACCATCTCATAAGAGGACTAATGAATGAATTATGGATGTTTAACTAAAGAGAAAAGAGATTCAGTAGGGGGCCTATTAATTGTCTTCAAAGGCCAGGAGGAATGCTAGGTCTTGCTGTCCATGTGATGCCATCCATGTGATGAGGGCATGACTCTCCGAATCTTGAGAGCATCCTCAGTACCTGGAGCCGATTTCTATCATTTACCAATGAGCCTGGTCTCTGGGATTGAGGAGCAAGTTTGCTATTGAGCCCTTTGCCTGGAGTTCAGCCAGTAGCTTTCACCAGCTCCAGCATCATTGTCCTGGCATTTGGTTTCAAACAATAGCATCCTATAAAACTAGTCAAGTTTGAAGCAAGAGGGAAGATTTTTACTTTTTTTTTCTTTTCTAATGGGAGCTTGTTGTCAAAGCCATAAATGCTGAAAAATTATTAAATTTTAAACTAATAAGACCATAGAAAACGTATCTTCCCAGTGGAGGTTTCCAGCAAAAGTTCCTGTAAAGTCTCCAGCAGACTCAGTGACCTTTTGCAGGACTCCCTGCAACCCATGGGGTGCTTGGTGGATAGTTATACCACCACGCTTGTCAAATTATTGCAACTCAGTGAATATAACGGGTGATACAACACAATTAAATTATTTAAATACTATTTATTTAAATAGTACTTAAATAAATACTATTTAATACTATAATACTATTTATTATATATATTATATACAAATACTATTTATACCATACTATAATTACTATTTATTTAAAATAAATGCTATTTATTTAATACTATAAAACTATTATATATATAATATATATAATATATATAATATATATTATATATATAAATACTATTTATACTATACTATAAATACTATTTATTTAAAATAAATACTATTTATTTAAATACTATTAATAGAACAAAAAGCTCTGTGTGTTTTTGTGAATGCCACTTCTTTGCTGGAATAAATAATTCCTCGAGTAACTGATACTAACAGCAAAGCACTTTGGCTGTATGTCATTCTGTATATTTATCTGATCTCATTGTCAAAGTGACAGTGTGGCTGAGACTACTGTCCGTCTGCAAGTGTTGGCCTGATGGGTGTGTGTGCTCACAGATCAACTAACCTTCCTGTGGCTCCTTTAGAACTTCTTCATGCAAGCTCCACAAGTTTCATTTCATGAGCAGTTTCCTGGAGGATATGACTGTGACTTGCTGTGGTCATCCTGTCACTCAGGCAGAAGCATGCAAAGGGATAACATCTCAGGGGAGTCACCTCTACCCAAAGTCAGGCTTTCAGGGCTGCAGGTCTGAAAAGCAGATCTTGTTTCCTCAGCCAAAGTTATATTAATCGAATGCATAACAGAATGATGTATACACCAGAAGATTAATTTCCATGAAAGCTCAAAATAGCTCATTGGACTGGATAATTATTTCCCTAGGTCAGCACATCCTGTCCCACTGAGCACATGTACATGGGAAGGGGCTTGATCATCAGAGGGACACTTTGGTGACTATGTCATCCAAGCACAATGATATTTGTGATGAATAGCATCAAACAGTAATTGAGTGCTTACTATGTATTAGGTGCATTCTGAAAGCTCTACTCATTATCGACTTCTGTAGTCCTTATGTGCTGGGCAGTGTTTGAAATGCATTCATATATTATTAACTTATTTCACTATCCATGGGGTAAGTATTATTATCATCATCTCCATTTTACAGGTGAGAAAACGAGCCCAGAGGGGTTGAGTAAGTGGACTGAAATTACTGGTAAGTGGCAGAACTAGGACTTGAACACAGGCTTACCCTCTGTTTTTGCCCCATACACCCCTTTGCTCCTTGGGGTTCCTCTAATATACTTTCACATTCTGCCCAATGAGCCCCTCCTCCCAGATGCCTGACCTGAACTCTGAAATGTTGGCTCTCACGCCCATTTCCTGGATTTCTAAGTTGCAGACTCCACGAAGTTGACATATGTTTTCTTAGAATATGTTAACTCCATGATTACTCACTGTCAAGACCTGATCTTGTTGCTTTTAGACTGGGCCGTATCTCTTCAGGTGACTTTTGCCCCTATCTGATCTCGCCCATCACATGCCAGCTCTATCAGTCTGCTTCTCAGAGTGCTAGGGTCGCCCCTCTAACAGGATGGCCCACATTATATTTCCTACAGATATATTCAAAAGCACCAGGAAAGGGACTTCCCTGGTGGTCCAGTGGTTAGGACTCGGCACCCTCACTGCTGGGGTCCTGGATTTGATCCCTGGTCTGGGAACTAATATCCCACATGCTGCATGGCGTGACCAAAACCAGATAAATAAATAAATAAATAAATAAAATAAAAGCAAAAGTACCGGGTAAATGTGCACACAGTGAAACACGCCAATTAAAATTAGAAAAGCAAGAGACAGAATGGGGAAAATGTAATGAACAAGTCATAATAAACTCCACATAATACATAGTCCTGGAATCTTTGCTAATATGATTGGTAAACACAGCTCTCATTTTATTTCACTTTTTCAGAGCGCCATGCCCAGCAGTACACATCTAGTAAGAAGCAGTTATTGAACTTTGAGACTATTTGAACTTCCTTGCCCTATCTAAAAGGTGGAAAAAGAAATGGGGGTACAAACCATGTGTAAGCCAAAGAGACAGCTTGTAATTATTACTTCACTCCTCTGAGAGAAAAATAGCAAATATCAATGGACTAGGCAGCTGCAATGACAGGATTCTGTCAATACCAATTGGCGGAATATATTCCATTTGCTGGTCAATGAACTTTTTGATAACCAGAGGCTGTAGCTGTGCCTATACAGTGACAAGTAAAAAGCTCCTTCCGAACAACCAGGGGCTTCCAGACATCACAGTATTTATTATAATGTGTTAAAAATAAGATTTTTAAAATGTCTTTCTCACATTTTATCTGGTTTTAGCATCGTGACAACAATCTCTGAATCTATATTGTGTGGCTTAAATAGCTTATATACACTAACTATTCCATTTGAAGTCTGCATGACAAGCTGAACTTTGCTTATTCCTGGCATTATTTTGCAATTAGTATGGTACCAGTGAAAGTAGCTATAGCTAGATGTTTCAAGTAACTAGAAGTAAAAGGTAAAGGCAGATACTTTGAACAAAATTAAACCACTTAAATATCCCTATTGGAAGGAAAAATGACTATATTGCAAATTAGAAGTTGTATCATGCTTTGGAAAGAATTTGCTATGAAATACATGTCAATAGAACAATTAGCTAGCAGGACAGAAAATAGTTAACTGGAGCACAGAGATGATATTTTCTGAGTATATTCTTATTGGTTGATGCCAACTACTTTGTTCTGATTGGTGGATGCCTTGTTCTAGTTGACTGATTCCTATCAATTGTTAAATTTTTTGATTGGCTCCTGAAACAATGGTTAATATTGTTAAATGTTGTCAATTGTTAAATATTTTCACTATTACCTCTACCTGAAGCCATACTCTAATGCCATATTGCCAACAAAATCCAAATCATCAAAGAGTTTTTTTTTTTTTTTTAATATTTATGTATTTATTTGGATGCGCCAGGTCTCAGTGGCAGCACACAGGATCTTCATTGTGGCGTGGGGGATCTTTAGTTGCGGCACGTGGGATCTAGTTCCCTGACCAGGGAGCGAACCCGGGCCCCCTGCACTGGGAGCTCAGAGTCTTAGCAACTGGACCACCAGGGAAGTCCCCATCAAAGAGTTTTTATAAAACAACACTTTTCCTAGCAATGGAAGGGCATACTTGGGTATATTTACATATTCAATTGTGTCACAGAATAAATACTAAAAAGAAAGTAACAGAATGGAAAAATAAGCTGCAAACTTAAAATCAAAAGCTTATTTATAATAGGAAACATTTACATAGACCTACTATGTGCCAGCTACTGTTTTAAGCACTTTACATATAATAACCCATTTAATCTTCACAGCAGCTCTATGAGATAAGTACTATTATTATCACCATTCTACTGATGAGAGCATTGAGACACAAACTGATTGAATAACATGCTGAGGTTTGCTACCTAATAAGTGGCAGAGATTGAATTCAAATCCAGGAATTTGGCTCCAGAGTCATGCTTTCAACCCATTTTTCTCTACTGTGTCTGTTACAAAAATGTGTAAAAATTCATATAAACATGTAAGTTAATAAATGTTCAAAAGAGGAGGACAGAGTTCGCACGTAAAAAAATGAATTCTATAAATAATTACATCAAAATCACAGTCTTTTTGGAAATCAGAGAAATACAAATGAAAAGTCATTCAATGGGTTTCTCAAATTAGTAAATGTGAGAAATCTCAATTTTATAAAAGATCTGAGAAAACAGACAGCCTTTCAATGGATGTTGGCACAATAGATTGACTGCAGCTTTCTGGAAGACAATCTGGTAGTAGGTAATGGGAGCTTCCAACCAAAAATTTATTTCCCTTTCATGCAGGAATTCCAGTTTTGGAAAAAAACTGAAACGTAACCTAACAGAGACCAAAATAAGTGGTCTCTTACGCAGATATATTGCTGTATATAATAGAAAAAATTTGACAATAACTCAGATGTACTACTGAAGGGAAACAGCTAAATAAGTTGTGGTATGTTAAGAACATGGAAAAAATCAAACAGGTATTAAATGTAAATGTGTGAGTTTATCTACATATAGAAATATGAGTGGAAAAAAGAATTGGAAAATAATATAGACCCAAGATCTAATACACTGATTGAACTATGGAAAAACCTTTAAGTGTAATTTGCTTAAAGCCTGGAAAAAAGTAATGGATGTAGGAGTTAAAACTGTACTAGCGTGTGTTTGCTTTTTATTAATCTTATGTTATTTAAATGCTCCTTGGCTTCCTCTTTTGTGTATGTCAAAACAAATGTAGGAAATAAAGGAACACATTTCAGAAATGGGTCAATCTTATATCTAAATGGAATTAGTCCATACATCTCTTGATGTGACCCCGAATGGAGCTGCCTGGGAACACAGTCCTGATAGAAAATATTAGGAGAAGGCATATAGGGAATGAAAAAAAAAAAGAAGTAAATGCACGTAAGGTCAGGCTAAATAGTGTGAGCATTCATCATCCTTGGCTGAAACATACATCTGAGAGCAACCCTACCCATAACTAGTCACAAAAGCTCTGCCAAAATACAAAAGTAAAACAGCAGCATATGCTGGAAATTTTGCTGTTTTTATGGTATGCAGAGAGACATTTTCTTTCATTTATTTCCTTCTTTCACACTGCTGAGAATCCAGCCCTCTCTTTGCTATGATTTCAGACTTTTTCTGGGCAAATGTTCGAGTTCTTTTTCACCCTGTATAGTGATCTTCAGCATCCAGGATGAAGGTGTCTGTTTGATATTTCAAAAATATACTTGGTTCACCAGAGCCTCTATTTCCCCCCTCCCTACCACCACCATTTACCATTTACTGGATGTTCTACATAGAGACAGATTTGCCTCAGTTTGTGTCATTATGAATATTAAAAATAGAGTTTCAAACGAAAACACATATACTTCTCTGTGCTGTATATTTCTCCAAGAAGCACAAAACTGCATAATTTCTCAAATGTAACCCCATTTTCATCTTGCCAGTAATTTGGCAGTTCTCAAAAGGTTACTGCTCTGAATTTGTTTTCTTTGTAAACTTGCAGTCCATTTGTTCTGCCTTAATGCTGAAAATCTATGTAAGATCTTGACCTCCATATGCCATATACCAGTAGATTTACCCTTTTCTTTAAAGTTTTTTCTATGCTAAAATGGGAACAAAGAAAGCATTTCATGACTTGTTAAAATGTCATATGGATTAAACATTTAAGGTTAAAATCAAGGGGGTCTCAATCTTAGGTAGTGCTTAACAACCTGCTGTACCTCCAGGGGCTGGTTTTTTGAGACCACGAGTATCTTTCTAAATTTCTAGGACATATACAAAAAATTCCTATCCTTGAAAGGAAAGGTGCAGTTAATCTATCAGTCCTATTAGCTACCTTGCACTGAAGGTAATTCTACCTCTATTTTACTGACCATATAAAAGGTATGACTGTAGGGTTATAAACCAAAATCCAAAAAGTGAAAGCCAGCCCAACGTACAAAATAGGGGGGAGATGAGTATTTAACTGAAAGGCAAACTTTCTGTGTCATCTGGCCATGTCCTATGCATTTATGGGACACTGAGTTTTCCCAAGCATCCAACGTGATGCCAGGTTCTGTGGGGACAACAGAATTGTTAAGGTGAGTTTCCTAACCTCAAGTTATCTTTTTAATTGGGAGAGACAGAATTAACACTCCTGAAATAATTAGAAAACAATAAATGCTTAGTCCTGTGACTCACTAGGTATTTAGAGACAAGAGAGAGCTGCCGGACTGGAGAAGCAGGTATGTTTTATCGAAGAATTGGAGAGTGAGGTGGACATTGAAGAAGAGGGTGGAAAGAGATGAGCAAAGAAGGAACGAGAGGAAGATGGGCTGGAGCGCGCAGTAATGGTGTATCAGGCAGAGAAACAGTATGGGCAGAAACGCCAGGGAAGGATGGTTCAGGTGAATGTGGGGTAGGAAACGTGGTTAGGTAAGGAGGACTGAGGACGATGACACGGAGATCTGCACTCCATGTGGTAGGCACCGGGGAGTGCCGCTGGGGCTTAGCTAAGAGGAAAGGGTGCTCTAGCAAGAGTATTCTAGTCCTGGCTGGGGGATGGGTGAGTGCAGAGGTGAAGGCTAGAGAGTTCCCCTTATTCATGCAGGTGTGAGTTCAATGCATATTTCTTTTCTTGGAGAGAGAACTAAGGGCAAGTTTGAGGAAAGCTTCAAAGAAGGTACTTGATGGAAGTTCTTTTTTTTTTTTTTTTTTTGTGGTACGCGGGCCTCTCACTGCTGTGGCCTCTCCCGTTGCGGAGCACAGGCTCCGGACGCGCAGGCCCAGCGGCCATGGCTCACGGGACCAGCCGCTCCGCGGCACGTGGGATCTTCCCGGACCGGGGCACGAACCCGTATCCCCTGCATCGGCAGGCGGACTCTCAACCACTGCGCCACCAGGGAAGCCCGGAAGTTCTTCATAGTGGTTCCATCTAAGGAATAGAGTTGGAGGGGGTGTGGTAAATGAGGAATTTTGCATTTGATGTTATACTCTTTATATACTTCAGGACAATTTTAAATACGCGCGTGTGTGTGTTGCAAAGGTCATATGTTACTTTTTAAGAACATTTTAAAATTTAGTCCTAAGATTTATGGAGGACTTTAAAAATGATGATACCACTGACAAGTGGGGTAAACTTGGAAGGCGGCTGGCCTTATTTTTGGTAGGTGTATCTGTGCATACACACACACACACGCATCTCTCTCTCGGTATGACGTGCACGGCGTACGTGTCCTTAATCAGCTAGTTTCTGTCTCTCAGATCCTGGAGCTGCTTTGCCTCTTGCCCCGCCCCCTTTCCACGATGTCTCTGCCACTCTATCACTGATTCCTCTCTGCCAGAAAGATCTGGCCTTTGTTGCTGCTTCTCATTTGTCATGGTCTACTTGAAGATATTCTGCCGAGTCTTTCTCGAGTTTCTTCAGCCTTAAGTCCTCACCATCCTTTGCATCCTACCAGAGCAGGGAGAGCTGCTCTGCAATCCAACTTCCACACTTGTCTGACTTGGTGAAACTGACTCACAGTCCAAAGTGCTCCAGTGCTGGTGGCTTGGCCCGATGCCAGGACTTTGTTGACTGCAGCCCAGTGTGAAGATTAATGTTCACGGAGCACACATTCAGTAACGAGCAATCAGGCTTTCCAACTGATTTCATAATTTATAGAAGAGCTGGCCCTGCCCCTGTAATATACAACAGTGGCACCATACGTATGAATTAAGAGATTGTGAAATAAATCAAGCCCCAGAACCTTGAGAGCTTCATGTGTGCCAGCTGGTCAGCAGGAGCTTTGTGCTATAAACAGTAAACAGTGAATAGGTGAAGATTTATTTATTTGAACTCCAATATGTATGCATGACTTTACATTAAGAAAGCTCTGGGGAGAATGCACCCTATTTTGTGGGAACAGATAAGGGGTGGAGAAAAAAGTGATTGGAAGTGGTGATTTGGCCAATGTTAATCACAGAGCAGCAATAGTTTCCTTAAACTAAGGTTAAAGATCCTAAGGCATGACCAGAATAGATGCGTATCTGAGGACACATACACAGATGCAGCCTTGAGTGTATCACTTCTACCAGGTTTCCTTTGGACACTGTCAGCTATACAATCCCGTAGAAGGTTTTTTTTTTATTTTGGTAAGTTCTGAGCTTTTTCAGAGAAATAATGTTTCTGTGACGTAACAGAATTTTATTTAATGCATTTTTTTCATCAAATCATTTAAAAATAAACTACAAAAATGTCAAAAGCCTTAAAAATTAAAACTTCTTTATGAAATTGTAGGATAAGTCAAATTTAGGGCTGTCCAAAAAAGAAGCCTTGAAATAAAGCAAAATCCATAGATTTGAACAACTACCAAATGTGTCTTTTGGTCCTAAACTTAAATACTTTGGTACCATAAAAAAACCAAATTTTTAGAAGTAGGATGCAAACATAAAATATTTATGAGATTTTGGGTAAAATCAGAACATAACAAAATTTTTTCAGTAATTTTGCAGTTTAGGGAAAATTTTTCTCTTCAAAGAATGATTGAGATTCCAGGAAATTCCAGGCACTGTGCCAGGGGCTAGACACTAAAGAAGACCAGTGGGTCCTGCCTTTTAGAGCGTATGTCATAGCAGGGGAGACAGAAATAAATAGTAAACAAATACATGAGATAATGACAGAGTGTAAAACTTCCCATGAAGGTAATAAACAGGTAGTTGTGAGAGAGCTCGGGGGTGGGCAGAGGAGGTAGTCAGGGAGGACCTCTCTGAGGTGGTGACATTGGTGCTATGATTTAAAGGATGCAAGTGAGCCAATAATGTCCAGGTGAATGGAAGCACATTCCAGGCAGAGGGGACAGTGAGTCGAGGTAGTGAAAGGAGGCCATGGAACTTGGGACTGAAATTAGGGGAATAAGAGCTGTTAGGGAGACCCTGGCCTGCTCTTCTGGGATCTTTATGGCCATCACAAGGAATTTGGACTCTAAGTGCAAAAGAAAGCCATTGGAACGTTTTGAGCAATAAAGAAATCTGATACGATCTACATGATTCCGTTTACATTTTTAGGGGCTTACATTTGCTCCTTGAGAAAAATGCATTGGAGGGGACAAGAGCTGGAACAGAGAGGCCCAGGAGGTTGTCAGGGCAGTTCAAGGCAGAGATGACGGTAGCTTGATGTGGTGGCTAATAGGAAGATGGATAGAAGTAGACATGCTTGGGTACATTTGCAGGTAAAACTCCCAGGACTCGAATATGGACTGAACAACTACAAGAGACGAATCAGGGCAGGATGAACCTTAGGTTTTTGGCTTCAGTAATGGTGGAGAGTGGCGTTATGCACTGGGGTGAGAAGTCTGATGGAGGAACAGGCTTGGGGAAGAGGAAGAGGTTCAAGAGGATCTGATGTGAGTCTAGGTTGAGATTCCTATTTAACATCCAAGTGATGATATTAAACAGGCAGGTGGATATGGAGTTCAGAGGAGTCTGGGCTTGAAATATCATTATGGTGACCATCAGTATGTGAATTTAAAGCCAAAAGTCAGGATGAGTTCACCTAGGGACAGTGGGTGACTAGACAAGAAGACCTAAAGTACTCCAAAAAATAAAGGTTGGTAGAGAAAGCTCCAAGAACTGGAAGATAGAAAACCATGAGTATATGGTATTTTAAGAACAAGAGGGGAAAGTGATTAACATTGCTCCTGAGAATTCAAGTAAGATGAAGTCAGAGAAACAGTCCTTGAATTTAGTAACCTGGAAAAGAACAATTTCAGTAAAGAATGAAGCCAGACGGAAGTTAGGTGAAGAATGAATGTGAGATAAAGATCTAGGTGCAGCATGGAGTAGCAACTCATTTGAGGAGTTTGGGTGAAAAGAGAAACAGGAAAATAGAAGGTTGCTGGAGGGAGACTATGAGGCCACAGAAGCCTGCAGTTTTGTTCATTTTTAGAAAGATATTTAATGTAAAATAGATAGCTAGTGGGAAGCGGCCGCATAGCACAGGGAGATCAGCTCACAAAGATCAGTCACAAATGACCACCTAGAGGGGTGGGATAGGGAGGGTGGGAGGGAGACGCGAGAGGGAGGGGATAAGGGGATGTATGTATATGTAGAGCTGATTCACTTTGTCATAAAGCAGAAACTAACACACCATTGTAAAGCAATTATACTCCAATAAAGATGTTTTAAAAAAGGTATTTAATACAGAACTGGTTAAATAAGTTATGATACATCTACAAAATGCAATTATACAGCTGTAAAACAGAATGAGTAAGCTGTGTATGAACTAAACTGGAATGATCTCTAACATGCAACTTTAAGTGAGAAAGGTAAGTGCAGAAAAATCTGTGTAGTATGCTACCTTTGTTTTCGAAGGGGGAAAAAGAACACACATATTTGTAGGTATCTTACACATTTGCATGAAGCATTTTAAGAAGGATACGTACACTAGATGGTGAAAATGCAGCTTGTCTAGAGGGAAGAGAATGAAGTAATTTGAACACACTGGGAAAGGGAGGCTCTCCTTTGTAAACATTTTGTACCTTTCAAAATGTGAATGATGTGAATGCACCACCTTTCCAAAAATGAGCCAATAAATAGCCTCTGCTAAAGCATGTTTGAGCAATCAAGCAGAGAAAGAGAAACCATTTGATGGTTCAGGAAAGAGAGATAATAACCGAGGAGTGACATCTAGTAGGAGTGAGAGGAGGTGGGTATCAGAGTCCCAGGGGAGGAAGCCCGCTCAGCCATGAGCAAGGACACTGTATCCTTTATGACAGAAGGGAATAGGCAGGTTTGTACATTTGGTGATGGGAGGATAAGGATGTTTTGCTCAGGTGGTATTTATTTGGTGAATGAAGGAAGAGACATCAGGTAAGAGTGCAGAGAAATGAAAGAGGTAGGGATTGTTTAATGGTCTCAAAAGATGAGCTATACTCCCTAGGGAAAAAAGAATATAATGGATGGGTAAAATTGGGTGGTCACAAATTGAAAGCAAAAGTAGTTAGTCTGGTTGTTTAATATTTTCCAGTCACCCTGAGCTGGCCAGGTGTATGTCCAGCCAGGGGGTGGTTGAAATGTTACCATTCTAGTCTGACCAAGGCCAAGCAGGGCGGAAGTTTAGGATGTTTGCAACTGTGATTCAGGAAGGGACCTTGGAATCTACCTGGATAAACTGGAGAGTGAAGACCAGGACAGAGGCCTGTGGATAGTTAAAAATAGGTGGTTTCGGGCTTCCCTGGTGGCGCAGTGGTTGAGAGTCCGCCTGCCGATGCAGGGGACGCGGGTTCGTGCCCCGGTCCGGGAAGATCCCACATGCCGCGGAGCGGCTGGGCCCGTGAGCCATGGCTGCTGAGCCTGCGTGTCCGGAGCCCGTGCTCCGCAACGGGAGAGGCCACAGCAGCGAGAGGCCCGCGTACCGCAAAAAAAAAAAAAAAAAAAAAAAAAAAAAAAAAAAAAAAAAAAAAAAAAAAAAAAAAAAAAAAAGGTGGTTTCAACAAATTGGAGATTTCCATTGCATGGATGAATTGTTGCAGTGGAGGGTTCAAAAGAGAGTGACCTAGAAGGAGAGGGAATTGTGGCTAAGAACGACCTCTGAAATGAGTGATGACATAGATCAGAGCACAGCCTAGTGAAGAGATGGCTGAGGCAGATGGAGAAAAATGATGACGACAAGGAGGCCTAAACGCAGATAGATTGGGCTGTTGAATGAGGCCTTGGGATGAGAAAAAGGCAATGAGCTGAGTGCTAAAGTCCTTCATAAATGTGGTGGAAAAGGTGGTGATGGCTGAACAGCTGAAGTGGGTAGTAGAAGTCTTGAGTTTCACCTGAGCAGGGGTTTTTAAAGCAGGAAAGAGAAATGGTTTGGAAGCTACAACGATAAGGGAGGGGAGAGGAAGGAGGAAAGACCGACTGAGAGGCATGTGTGCCTTTCTCTGACGTGACTGTAGGGCCTGCACTATCCTCAGGGAACACAGCAGTCGCAGGAGGCCTGAGAGGACTTTGAGAAGGAGGAGGCGTTTCCTGAGAAGGCCTGGGTCCCAGAGGGCACCGTGACATGTAACTGATAGACATCTCCTACCTTCTTTGACCTCATTTCTTTCTCACCCAGACAAAAATCCACACCTTTGCACCTGGAGTTAAGGCTCTTATCTTTTGACCTGAATCCCCTGGCTCACTGCAAATTCAGAGCGGTGCCAGGTGGAGGCCAGCCACAGCTCCCTCTTGGTTTCTGTGGGCTGGAGGACATTACCTAGCAACTCGGAGTTTTTTGGGTGGTGACAGAGTGTAGCCCAGGGGAAAAGAGATTCCACGCGAGCCATGTAATGTAAGGATCATACTGACAAATTGTTGTCAAAAGTTGAGCATACCGTTGTACCAACATGCAAACAGGTATGGAAAGCCTCCCTTGGGCACCTGGGCTTTTGCACAACACCTATCTAGGGCTCTGCCCTTGCTCACAGGTAATTAATGCATCTTAGTACCTTAGTGGCCACCGGTGGTGTAGACTAAGTGGGATAAAAGTGGAGTTAGGAATGATGAAGAGGAAGAAGGAATTATGTCAAACAACTGCTCCCCAATTCTAAAACCAGAAAGAGGACACAAGGAAGGAGCCCAGCACTCATTTCCTGTAGTGGTGGATCCTTAGGTGGGGAGATTTCAGGGTCCTGAGGAGGTCGTTATGGAATGCCTGGGTCTTTTGTACATGGAACCCAAGAGCCTGAGGCACTGAAGAAGGTTATTTGAGAAGGCTCAAGCATCAGGGTCCTCACCACTGGAAAACTGTATTTTAGACAGCTTGAGGGAACAATTACCCCCTAACTAAGCAGCCCTTATAGCTAATACTTTCTGCCTGGGACAGAATAACAACCAGGAAGCCTTTTAAAAACTTGCCACCTTTCTCTCTTCTTCCTGTGCCCCCAACCACTGCAAGTCTAATAAAATCCCAAAGAGACCTAATACTTAGTTAGCCATTATTTGCTTTATCACTCACTTCATGGCCTTGCATATATCTTCCACCTGTGTAAATCAAGCATCTTTGCTCCTTCCCCCAGAATTTCTAGCTACAGTACCAGCTATAAACTCTAGTACACACGGTTCTGAGTTCAGTCTCTTTCTGGATCGTCTGGCTTACTTCCCTCTGAAGGTCACAGACTCATCTTTAACTGTGGCCAATTCTCGACAATGTTCAGCCCGAGTAGAACCAGATCAGAGAGTCTGGTGCACAGCTGGTGCTCAACAAGGGCTGTTTTCCTTCCTCTGTGCTCATACCCTTACAAGTCTTGGTGCATTCTTATGAGCATGTGGTCTTGGCATTTCCCTCACTCCATATCCTTCCTGACCCTCTTAATATCGCTAACAGGGTATGCAGAAGTAGCGAAGTTTTCTTCCTTTCCTCTTTCAGCGGTTAAATAGCTGCAGCTGGAGGGATCAGAGAATTGGATTTACTACAATGATTAAATATAAAAGGTAAGAGCGAATCAGCAGTGAGATGCTGACTCATAGCCCCAGTTAGAACTGAAGATATGTAAACAATACTGGGAGAGGTTTCAGTTGGGGTAAGGCAGTAGGGTAAATTTGCCACCAAAAGTTATGGCACTAGAGTTTGTTTGTTTTTTTCCTTTTGTGGTACGCGGGCCTCTCACTGTTGTGGCCTCTCCCGTTGCGGAGCACAGGCTCCAGACACGCAGGCTCAGCGGCCATGGCTCATGGGCCCAGCCGCTCTGCGGCATGTGGGATCTTCCCAGACCGGGGCACGAACCCGTGTTCCCCGCACCGGCAGGCGGACTCCCAGCCGCTGCGCCACCAGGGAGGCCTGGCACTAGCTCTTGAAATGGTTTAGGAAGACATCAACTTTCTACCAGTCAGAAGACACTGGAGATGAGGAGAGAAGAAGCAGTGCAGGACTGGACTTCTGTCACAGGCCCCCCCAAAATGCAGGAACACCCTTGGCCTTGGAATAATCATATAAAAGGCTACTTTGTGTTGTTTTGGTTTCCATGGGCACCTCTCTGTTCCCAGGATAACAGGGTTTGGTGTATTTGCCTGAACGAAGGGCTGGATGGCAGAATCCCAGTTCATTGCTAGGGACCGGTCATGCCAGAGAAAGTATGACTCTAGACAAGAGAGTGACGTGAAAGGCCTAAGGGATTGTCATCTTCCAGAGCACATGAGGCCTTTCTCCTCAGTTCTAGTACTTCCTTCAGGCAGAATGATTAAAAAAAAAATAAAATACAGCAAAATTTAATGGGAGGAAATTGAGCCTTGTTTCATTGCAAGGTTACTTAGCCGACTACTGTAATGTTTGTCTGGACAGCCACATGGAGATGCTGAGCTGGGGGTAGCTTTAATGCTGATGTCAACCTTTGCTAATCACAGCTACCCGACTAGCCCTGGCCTCATTGAAGACTGCTCTGAATAGGTGCTGCTTGAAAAACACCTCTTCTGCCTGAAGCTCCTCCCAGCAACGTGCTAATTACTCACTATTCATGTCCTTTTCTGTAGGTTAATTCTCTCTGATTTGGTAAAACTGAAATTTTACTGAGTGACCATGATTTTCAATGGGAGGATATGCAGGTAGAAAGTATGTGTGTTGATCTCCATTTGGAATATGTAGTAAATAGAGCTTCCAACACAAGAACCTAAATTAAGCCTTTGAATCTAAAAATCATGTGATTCCCATTACAATCAACTGGTGCCCTACTTATGCATCCATAACCAGGTAACGGTAGCATGAATTCCAGAATTAGCTCATTAGACAGCTACTTCAGTCTTCCCCCGCAGAAATGTTGAAATTGTATCATTGATAAGATCACAGGTCTCAGATAGCAAAGAAAATCATGATATTTAGTTTACTCAATCTCTAAGCAGTTTGGGATTAACATATATGCACTCCTATATATAAAATAAGTAAACGGGCTTCCCTGGTGGCGCAGTGGTTGAGAATCTGCCTGCCAATGCAGGGGACACGGGTACGAGCCCTGGTCTGGGAAGATCCCACATGCCGCGGAGCAACTAGGCCTGTGCACCGCAACTACTGAGCCTGCGGGTCTGGAGCCTGTGCTCCGCAACAAGAGAGGCCGCGATAGTAAGAGGCCCGTGCACCGTGATGAAGAGTGTTGCCCACTTGCCACAACTAGAGAAAGCCCTTGCACAGAAATGAAGACCCAACACAGACAAAAATAAATAAATAAATGTGGGGTTTAAAAAAAATAAAAAATAAAATAAAATAAGTAAACAACAAGGAACTACTATATAGCACAGGGAACTATATTCAATATCTTATAATAACCTATAATGGAAAAGAATCTGAAAAAGAATATATGTATATATGTATAACTGAATCACTTTGCTGTACACCTGAAACTAAACATTGTAAATTAGCTATACTTCAATTAAAAAGATTTTTTTTGCATGCAAAGAAAAAATAGAAAAGTCCAAAAAACTCCAGTGTAGCTTTTCGGTATTTGACAACCATGGAACATATTTTTCTATTCCAAGAGTTAGATGCATGAAGTACAAAGGCAAGGGAAAAAAACAGATATTAAAGATTACCATAACCAAACCAATATTTATCCCAAGATTGAAAAAAAAAAAAAAGGTACCACTTCATGCTACATGATACAATTCCCACCCTTGGTGAAGCAATATTTTAAAACTAAAATTATATTGTAATTAGCCTTTCAAACATGTGAGCACTTCAATACAGGAATCCATTATAATCTAACTGCTGCTGCTACAAAGCTTGTTCCTCCCACACGTGTAAATTAATTGAACTCAGGGCCTCGCATTCCAGCCGTCAGACAGTCTTGAAGAACAGGTGGCTCCCAACTTACAGATAATGCAAAGATGGATCTTGCTCTGACTTCGCACGTCCAGAGGAAATTATCTAAATGTCTTCCTTGTTCTTTCTTCTGGCAATTTCTATTTCAAACACAAATTTACTTCTACTTTATAGGATTTAAAGTTCAAGCACTACCTAGAACAAGTCTAATGGAAATTAAATGTACGTTTATCTAACGGTCTGTGTCATTCCTCATACAAAAATTGCAACAAACCCTCATTGTCTTACAGAGCTAGAAGGTTAGGTAAGGGCTGAGAATCATCACACACTGGAGAGTGTGATTTCGAGGACGCTGACAGGATAACAAAAGCAACAACCTCTAAGAATCTTCTCCCGCTTCTCTAATGGGCTATAGGTCAGGTGACATCAATTCAAAAGCCCGGAGAAGCAGGCAGGTGGCAGGAATGACTGAAGATGCTGAGCGTAGGGGTGGCAGGATTGCGGCTAGCTGGAGAAGGCGAGCCCAGTCTAGATGGGCAGCCCCTACCCCACTCCAGTAGATTCTTCTCAAGAGTCGGGTTGCCAGATCATCTGATGTTTCAGGAGAAAAAGATAATTCCAGTTTTTTAAAAAAGTAAATGTATTTATTTCTTTTTGGCTGTGTTGGGTCTTTGTTGCTGCGCGCGGGCTTTCTCTATCTGCGGCGAGCGGGGGCTACCCTTCCTTGCGGTGCGCTGGCTTCTCATTGCGGTGGCTTCTCTTTGTTGCGGAGCATGGGCTCAAGGCGCGCGGGCTTCAGTAGTTGTGGTGCCAGGGCTTAGTTGCTCCGTGGCATGTGGGATCTTCCTGGACCAGGGATCGAACCCGTGCCCCCGCATTGGCAGGTGGACTCTTAACAACTGCACCACCAGGAAAGCCGAAGAGAATTCCACTTTTTAAGTGAAGTCTTTCAATTAAAAATAAATGTGGTCCCTAATTAAAAATTTTAAAGCCATGAGTGGGTCAAGCCAAACAATATATAGGCCTAGATCTATCTTTGGGGACTACTGTTGATTAAGACTTTCATCTACTTTGCTATCTAAGAAGGGAGATTTATTTAGTTATCAATCAGACATGCCTTCGAGTAAATCCATAATCTGAGAAGAAGCTTTAAGAGGGGAGAAGATGTCCCATCAGTAAGTGGGGGAGAAATATGTCTGAAGGTACTAAGCCTCAGAAGTCAGGGGAGAGAGTCTATTACAATTAAAAGATGCAAATCACAAGGATGACGGGGACACAATGGCACAGAAAAGAGAGCTAAGGTCCATCTCCACATTTTCACTGAGTAGGTTTGGCATTGTGGTACCATAGTTGACAGTGGTGGTTATGAGGACAGAAGCACTCCCCCTTGTGCACCCAGCCTTCCATTGGCTCGTTTGATGATCTCTAGCAAGCACCTAAAACCCTGGGGGGATTTTCTCAGCCTGGACAGAATGCCAGAGAGTTAATCCCATAAGCCTTCCAAAGAACAGCCTCCAGGTGATACTGGATGGGAGGTGGAGCTTCAAACACCAGCTTCCCCACCTTCAGGGAGGATCACTCCACACTATCCACAGAGCTCTCCGGCAGGCAGCAATGAACCTGAGCAGCCACAGTGGTAATGTGCTCATAAAGCACCCTTTACTGTCTGCCTGCCTGTCTTATTTCCCCCACTCCCTTCCTGGCACTTCCTAGGACCATCTCCCAAACCAATTAAACTCAAATCCATGTCTTAGGTTCTGCTTCTGGGGGAACCCAAGCTAAGACCCAGCACCATGAGAACATCTCCTGTGGGTCTCGCTTGTCTTACCTGCCCTGAGGCCCTGGA
The DNA here is from genome assembly GCF_026419965.1 of Kogia breviceps. Lineage (NCBI taxonomy): Eukaryota > Metazoa > Chordata > Mammalia > Artiodactyla > Physeteridae > Kogia > Kogia breviceps. Next base: position 170,716,203 of record NC_081311.1, on the reverse strand, counting down.
AGATGTTTTTATATAACTTGAGTCGGTAGAGTAGCATGTGCTCGATTATCTACAAAGTGGGGATCATTTTACGAGCTGCTACTCCAAGCTCAAAATATTGTTATGAAGATCAAATAAGAAAATGTTCACAAATGTGCTTTGTATGTTGGAAAGTGTTACACAAATGTGATTTTTATAACTCTTCTTGTTATTAGGATACAGTAGTGGTGTGTCTCCAGAAGCAAAGATGGGAGCGACGGCAGGGCAAGAAGGAGCAAGGTGAGCTGCTTTGCTGAACGGCCCGGTATGTCTTAGAACAAAAATGTTGGGCTGCATGTGGCAGCTTTTATTAGATGTCTTCAAATTTATGGCACTGCAACAAGGTCGATCAGTCCATCAAGGTGGTGCTGTGGAGGCATGTGCTATTTACAATGCATTTAATGTGTTTGGAAACTGAGTTATTGTTTCCAGGACTGGGGGAAGATGAGAGTGGCTGACAGGAGGCATAAAACCATGGCTTCCCAGAGAGTTTCATCTGCGCGTCAACTACAGTGACTAATTCAAGCAATGAAGTATTTAGTGCTTCTGAGCCTATTTATAGTAGAAAATTAGTGAGGCTTTTACACCTGATTTAATGGCCTTTAAAAAAGTATAATCACAGCACAGTCAATGGAAGGAGTGATATTTACTCATTGAGTAAATGGAGGTTGAATGACGATTAACTTTGTGAAGAAGGAGACAAATTTTTCTCCAGAACTTTTGACAGTTGAGGTAGCCTTGAGCTGTGGATGGAAATAAATAACATTTTTGTGGGTATGTGTGTGTGTGTGTGAAGCTGGAGATTTCAAACACTGCGGGCAGCAGGCAGAAGGCATGGACTGAACTGCTTTTTAGGATTTGTTTTAGTAGATCATGGTTTCAAGTGATTCGCTCTTTTTTCCCCATACTGCTAGGTATGCGTTTCTTCCCACACGAACATTGGCATTCTATTCAAGAGGAACACCCCTCACAATTCCATCAACACTTAGATCTTTCACTGGCTCAGATTTTTCACTGGCTCCACCACTTGCCCTTTGCTTTGATGGTTTTCAGCAAAGTATAGTGTATGTAAGAGGGAGTCTTGTTGAAACATTTAAATATGAGCCTGCCTCCAAGAGATAGCTCTAGGTCAGGGTTCCTCAACGTGGGCACTACTGAAATTTGGGGCTGGGAAATGTTTTGTCGTGGGACTATCCTGTGCAGTGTAAGACATTTAGCATCGGCCCCTACCCCGCTAGATGCCGCTAGCAACCCCCCCAATTGTGACAACCGAAAGTATCTCCAGATACCGCCAAATGTCCCCTGGGAGTGTCTATGCAAAACCACTCTTGGCTGAGGACAACTGCACGGCGTGTGAAGTGTGGAGTTGTTGTACGGTGTGTTTAAGAGATTGGGAGTGTGGGATTAGCAGATGCAAACGATTACATAGAGGATGGATAAACGACAAGGTCCTCCTGTGAAACACAGGAAACTATATTCCATATCCTGTGATAAACCATAATGGAAACGGATATGAAAAAGAGTGTGTATATATGTATAACTGAATCACTTTGCCGTACAGCAGAAATTATTGCAACATTGTAAATCAGCTATACTTTAATAAAGAAGAAAAAAGAGTTCTCTCACTTGGGGCTTGCTGGGGTGTATTGAGACATGTTTGAGAGACAGAGGACGTGATGTGACCGTCAACTCTGCCAGGCCTTTGGGTGGTTTTTGAATAATACAGTTTCCTCATCTGCCATGTAGCACTTACCCTCACAGAGTTGTGTGAGAATTAGAAGAGAAAATGAATATTTATTGAACATTCACTGTGTTCTAGGCCTTGTTCTAGGTGTTTCTAGTGAAGTAATTCATTGAATCCCTGTATCAACCTATGGGGTAGGTACTATAATTATCCCCATTGTACAGCTGAGGGAACAGAAATAATTCAGCCAAGGTCATATAGCTGATAAGTGGCAGAGTGGGACTATGAACCCAGGCACTGTGGCTTTGAATCTCCATCTCTACCTCTACACCACATAGCCCCTCTAAGGTTGAGTGGATATAGCAGTCCCCACCCTCCTTATGGAGGGTGCACAGCCTCCTGTGGTTTTTCTTTCCACAATTTCATTTACCCACTGGCAACTGCAGTCTGAAAATATTAAATTTAAAATTCCAGTAATAAACAACTCAAGTTTAAATTTCACACTGCTCTGAGTAGCCTGGTGAAGACCTTCACTGCCCTGCTCCATCCTGCCACGGATGTGAACCATCCCTTTGTCCAGAGCATCCTGCCCGCTGGTCACTTAGTAGCTGATTTGGTTACTGTCATAGTATCGCGCAAAGAACCCTGATTTTATTTAATAATGGCCCCAAAGATCAAGAGCAGGATGCTGGCAAATCAGTTATTGCCAAAGAGAAGCCATAAAGTGCTTCCTTTAAGTGCAAAGGTGGAAATTCTCGATCCAGTAAGCAAAGATAAAAGACTGTACGCTGAGGTTGCTAAGAGCTACAGTAAGAAAGAATCTTCTATCCTTGACGTCGTGAAAAAGAAAAAAAGAAATTTGTGCCAGTTTTGCGGTTGCACCTCAAACTGCAAAAGTTTTGGCCGCAATGCAGAATAAGTGCTTAGTTAAGACGGAAAAAGCGTTAAATTTGTACAATAAGATATTTCCTTTGTGTGCAAGAGAGACCACGTTCACATAACTTTTACTACAGTATGTCATTACAATAATTCTATTTTATTATTAGTTATTGTTGTTAATTTCTTACTGTACCTAATTCAGAAGTTAAACTTCACCAAAGGTATGTATGTTAGGAAAAAACATAGTTATACAGGGTTTGATAGTATCTACGGTATCAGGCATCCACTGGGGCAGAGGGTCTTGAAAAATATACCCCAGGAATAACAGGGGACTATTATATAAGCATTTAGTAAATGTTAAAGCAAGAAATCCATTGTTAATAACCTTCCAAGTGCACGCCCAGCCCACTCTCCCTCAGGCTAAAACATCTTAGCAAGAAGCCTCTCTGCCACGATATTTTTCATTTGCATTGTTTACTTTACATCTCTACAGATTAACGTTCTACACATCTTTGAGACCTAGCTCAAATGCCACCGCCTCCAAGGAGCCTTTCCTCTTAATTCCTTTTAATTTCTGCCACAAGTGCTTCACACCTCCTTGAATCACCTTCACACTTTAATACTGATATTATGGAACTCATCATCCTCTAAAGCAGTGACATGTGTGTGATGCCCCCCTCTAGTAGCAAACTCCTCGTGTTCATCAGGGACACTCACAGTGACAGTCTCTCACAAAAGCTGACACAGAACCTTGTCATTGTATATATTGAAAGTGAAAGATTTCTAAATTAATGGATGGATTGAGAGGATCATTGGCTTGAACAACAATGACTTCTACCTGTAACCATTTACCTCTATTTTATAAGTGGAGCAGTTGGAGGGGATTGAGGAGGAGAAGTCACCCAAGGAGGAATCTTTCCAGAAGCTGCAGAGATACAGGTGCCATAAGCACCTACATAGAGTAGAAATCAGCTGAGCATAGCTGCTTGCATAAAATAGTGACTGAATTCTGCTGGGTAAGCAATTGGTGACAACAGAGTTCTGAAAGTTGTAATCTACCATTTGCAACTCTCTCCTCAATCTAGGGGCCATTTTCCTACTTTGTTGTTGTTAGGTCATTGCTCTTGAGCATCACCTTACACTGATTGATGATTTGCCATAGAGGTTGAAAAATACCTCATTGATCACATTTTACCAATTGTTCAGGCAAGAGATCATGAGAGGAGAGACCGGCTGACATGGGCCTGATTACTTTGCTTACAAAAGCTTTTTGTAGCTGTCATTACCTGGGCTTTGCTCCTGTAGTCTACAGTGTCAATTTCTTAGAGAGATTGAAAAGGGCTACCAAAGCATTCTTCTTTGTCACATGTTGCACTTATTATTGAGTTTGTACCCAGTGAAACATTTATCTCTTGTGGCAGCATTGCTGCTATGCTTGCTTTTCTGATGCCAGATTTGGTCCCAGGGAAGTTTAAGGAAGTCTTGTTAGAGTAGAAAGAATGGGTGTTGAGCGAATGAGACTAATTAACTTGAAGATGTGTGATCAGGGTATCAGCATAGTAAATTGCCACAAGGATGGAGAGTCAGAGGTCTTCCACAGCTGGAGATGCTCAGCATTAACTCACTGAGATCACCGTGTGTTTCTTTGGTTAACCTTTATTTCAGACTCTGTTTTTAAAGGATGCAAGTCTACAAGGATTCTTCATTAATGAGAGGCAATAGCAACAAATCAAGTAGTATTTGATTTGTTGGTGATTACAGTGTTTTTTCTTTTTAAAATCATAATCTAACTGCCCCCTAATCCAACATGTCATCATAACACACAATAAAATCAGAGAGATTGTAGTTAAAATGGCATTGACTCATGGGCTATTTCTTCCCTTTTCTATCTACCTTTATTATAACCACGGGACCAGTGCATTCCTGAAAGAAGCAAAGTCTCTATCAGTTGCTAACTAATTGTTATAATATATAACAATTAGTTAGCAATTAATTGTTATATATTATATTGGCATATTTAGCTAATATAATAATATATTATAATAACATTAGCATAATATTAGCATAATAAATATTGGCATTTTAAAAATAAATTTATTTTATTTATTTATTTTTGGTTGTGCTGGGTATTCATAGCTGCGCAGTCTTTCTCTAGCTGTGGTGTGTGGGGGCTACTCTTCTTTGTGGTGCATGGTCTTCTTATTGCAGTGGCTTCTCTTGTTGCAGAGCATGTGCTCTAGGCACACGAGCTTCAGTAGTTGTGGCACGTGGGCTCAGTAGTTGTGGCTCACGGGCTTAGTTGCTCCGTGGCATGTGGGATCTTCCTGGACCAGGGCTTGAACTGTTGTCCCCTGCATTGGCAAACGGATTCTTAACCACTCTGCCACCAGTGAAGCCCAATATAAGACCATATTTTATGATGCAAGGTGGAGAAAGAATGTAATTTCTACTTCTGATGCAAGAGGCAGAAATACCCCAACTTTGAGGAATGATCCATGTTTGAGCATGCAATTAGAAAAACCCTTCTCTCACTTGTAAGATGAGTAAGTGTGATACAGATGTGACTGAAAACAAACAAATATCTAATTCTTAAGTATCCTGAGCTAAAGAACTCTGCTTCATTTTCTTTCCCCAGGCACAGCCATATTGGGGAAAAAAAATAGCACAGCAACTTGACAAGTTTTTTTCAAAGGTTTATTTGTTGCAAGAAGCCAACTTTCCTTCTGTCTCTGACTTTTCACACCATGTGAATTCAGAACACAGATACTGTTTAAAAATAATATTTCTTCAGAAGAGAAAAATAAACTTGCCTGTACATGAAAGATTTCCAAAGAGAGAACATGAACAAACAGGTTTTTAATTTAAACAGGTGGAAAGTAGACCTTATGGCCCAAATTCCACTGTAAATAAGAAACTCTCACGTCTAGGACTTAACTAGCTACCATCCAATGATGGCTTATTTTACATACACATATTAAGAGCAACTTATTTGTTTACAGAGGAAATGGATAATTAACCATATACAACACACAGCTACGTTTAGAGATCTTGGTTTTCCAGAAATCAAGTAGCTGATAAAGTTTCTGGCATCATCATATAGCTCAAGTACAAGATGATGGTCTCCTGCAGACAAGTAGCATTAAAATGCTTTCCATGTGAAAATCAACAACCTGAAGGACTATACCTTACAGTGCTGAGTAGAAGAATGCTTGCATGACGGCTTCCAACCTCTGTGAGAGTTTAATCCTTATGAACTGTATCTTTACCCATATGACTTTCTATTCCAAAGAGCGTCTGACTTCCTGTTTTATACTCTGCTGGGTTTTGAAAATTGGATGCACATTGTTCAATTAAGAACCAATTAATGTGACATTCTGGCATGAAAGAAGTGTGAGGAAAGAGGAGCCCACTGCAAACTAATCAGTTTAAAGTTTCATTGACTCACAATCTGCTGTTTCTTAAAGGCAGAAGAGTGTTTTGCATTCATACCACCTCTGGCTCTTGGAACTTGCCTGAGTTCATAAACTTTGTAGGGTCAAGTTGAACCAGGATCACATGGTGACCTTCCCAGAGCAGCCCAATTTCTGCAAAAACATGCACACCTTGGGTGTACTGTTTCTCTCACGTTGGTACCAAGTCATTGTTTCCCTGCTGATGCTCTTGTTTGCCATGTGACTCAAAAGATAAATAGCAACCGGAAACTCAAAAGGCATGCATCACAACCCAGTTCTCTTGGGCACAGTTTGTGGCCCTGAACTTCAGTTTCCTCATCTCTTAAATGGAAGCAACAGGATCTATTAAATGGAACTAAGTGAAGAATCTTGCTCACTACCAGAAAAGAATAAGCCCTGGTTTTTTGAATAAATGCCAGCCTCAGCAATTAGTCCATCAACTAAAATTCTTCTTTCAGTTCCAATTAGATTGAGAACCCTTCCCTGGTTTGCATTCAGGCTGTTGTGCAACATTTCTGCAAGGCTAACAGCTGTCTTATTCCACCCCAGAGAGAGCTCTATTTTAGCTACTCCTGCATTCGTAGTTCATAAAGCACTCTGGGATCCAGTGGGTGAAAGACACTCTTTAGCATCGCAAGATGATATTTGTTAGTAGTACATAAGCTATGGTAAAAAGGCAAGCAGCGATGATACTCTTGGTAACAAGTCACTCAACACCCTAGTTGTATTCACTCTATCGAGAGCAAGTTGAATACCAAAAGAACTTGGAATGGCAGGTTTTATAGGGGATTTTTTTTTTTAATGCCCGAAGCTCTCGTAAAAGAAAAAACTACCAAAGATGGAAGTTCACAATCTCTCAGCATCATCTCCTGTTTCAAAATGAATGTGCCAGGAATATTCTATACAGTTGTTTGGCAGATTTATTTATTTTTTAACATAATTTAAGGCAGCTTTTCAAATAATACTCTAAAAGGGAGAGCATCACCCACATTCTAGCCCGACCCAGAGAGCTATATATTTGATTACTTTTTCCTTCATTCTCTCCATTCATCTCCATGTTCTTGTCCAGCCATTCTCAGCTCCTTCCACTGTGCTCCTTTTCACAATATTAGGAGACCTCAAACGCTGCCTTCAGTAAGGTCTCCTTGAGTCCCCCTTTAACATCTCTGTTGCTTATTGTTCGTTTGCTCCTCTGCCTATCCTTCACCTGTTCTGAGCCAGAGAGCCTGGCCCTGGTGCCTCCCTCACCCAGGCTTCCTTGACAGCTGGCATTAGTTTGGGTTTGGTCAGTAGGATGGGGGAGGAGACAGGTCCAGGTATTTCCTCCCTCCTCTCTCCTCCCTGCTCTTCTTCATTGTTTGTCCAGGGGCTTCAGCCTTCCATGCTATGGCTTCTGATGCCAGCTCCTCATCCAGAGCTCCAGATCTTACGGGGGTCTGCCAGCATTTCCTTCCCTTGCCTTTCTTCCTAGAGGCATTAATGAAATTCTGCTGTTGCTAGTCTCTGGCTGCATCCACCTTGCGGGTTCCCTCACTCCTGTTCACAACTCTGCCATCAGTGCTTTACATAAATGATTTGAGCTGGATTCTGAGTCCTGCTAGGTCTCTGGTTTTCCTCCCTCTCACCTCACATACACACAAACGAAAAGACAAATACAAAACTGTGTTGAATGCCTATGAGGCTTACTGTCTGATTTGAATTGATTGACTGAGTTCTTTCAGACTCTGAATATACAAGGCCTTATTTCTGTTCTTCTTAGTTATATGATGCAACTTCTGTCATATGATAGAATTAATCATGAAGAAATACTACTTTATTTGGGAATTATGTTGATATAAAGGGAGAAATGAAATAACCATCTAAAATGGTGAGAAAATTATAATTAGTCATTCAAATAACTTAATAACAGCAAAAGTGGACAATTAGCCAAAATAAAACTTCTACTTATTTTTTAAAAATAATGAATGTCTTTTATTAGCTACTAGTGGTACTAGTAGCTCTCTTGGGGATTAAGTCTAATTTCAGTATAGTCCCAAAGGAGTCCTATTAATTTAAAAGGCAGTAGGTATTTAGTGAAAGGGCTCAACTTGAGGAAGTATAAATTTACTCTCATTACATTGTAAAGGATGGAAGATATTTTTTAAATGGTAACCAAATATTTGTAGCTTGTATATTTCCTTTCACATTACACTATTTGTCATGAAGATGAATTAATATTTTGCCATTTTCTGCTTTTATTACAATCTTGGGCCTAGGGTGAAATACTGGATATTTAATATTTTTATGAATTATAGAAGAAAACTGTACGATGTTGACCTTTTTAATATGCTGGTTTCTGACTGGCTGGCACTTCCACTCTTCCTTTCCCTGAAACAATTTCTACTAACATGGAAGAAAAATTTAGGATAGATAGCCAATGAGAAAACAGAGTATTAAAAAGGTCAACAGAGTAAATCTTTTCTATAAATTAAAAAAATTTATTAAGACATTCAAATTCAAATACTGTAGCTCATAAACAAAATATGTAATTCATACTTATGAAAATAACCTTCTGTTAAAATCTTCTCATTACTGTGGTAAAGGTACAGCATGATTATTCAAGACTTAAAATAATCTACTAAATATTTTATAATAGACTGAGAATATTTTAAAAAATCACTAAAAAAGGGACATAAAGATCACTTTCTTTTCTTTCCTTATGGTAAAAAAAATTGTATTATTTCTTCAGCAATAACACCAGTATCAACAGAGAGCTGTAGACATGAAAACTTATTTTAAATGGTTGTAATGTTATTCACTGTTTGAAGAGTTCTTAATTTAGATTTTAGCAAATAAAAGCACCCAAACATTTAAAATTTTATGTTCATATTCACTGTTTTATCTAGCACATTTTAATTGTTCAATAAATTACTGGCTGAATGAATGTATATGTAGGAAAATAAACTGTAGAATTATAATAGCCTTTGCATTATTTTTGGAGGGGTATATGAATCATGGCAAACAATAACAACTGCAAAAATAAGAAAGGGGTTGTAAGATACAACTGGGCTTTATGGTTCACTGGTGTGTTAGTCTTCTTACAGCACCTGATGTAAAGTGAATCTTCAAAAACGCTGCATGAATGAATGAGGAAAATGGAGAATAGAAGCAGAAAAGGTGTATCCACAGCATGTGGATTGCAGTAACATCCATCTATATTTTAGTCTCATCATTCTGGCCATTTATGAATTGCTCAGGCCTAATTACAACCCCTCCTCTGCCATCTTCCCTCACATAATCATCACACGATCTTGGATGACAAAGATTTCTTCCTCCTTGGATACTAGGTTTGGGTGAGGTGGGCATTTAACACAATCAGGGTTGATGTAAATCTACACTGAGGGACTGATAGGAAAGTTGAATGAGAAAGAAGCTGCTCTTTTTTTTTCCTGGCTCGCTGGTTGTAAAGACAAAATATCCCTGGAACTTCTGTGGCCATCTTTGCCACCAACTAGAGAAGATCAGCTGGAGACTGAAGCCAACAGATGAAAAAGTAAAGTTACTAGATGAAGAGGGAGAAACAAGGCATGGCGACATTATTTCAATGCCTGGATAGGGCTTTGTTGAAAACTCATGCCACCTCTTGAAAGTCTCAGTTAGTAATTCCTTTTGCTTATGCTAATTAAGCTAAGTATGTATCTCTTATAGTTGGAAGACTCTTAACTGTGGAGTTATTGTGAAGGTTTCTAAGATCCATATGGACCAATTCTCAAGGAATTTAGAGCTCATCTATTTTGCATATCTAAAAATGCCAAAATGGTAAAAGATTGATCCTAAGGGAGTGTCCATGAGAGAGGGAGATGGCTACCACGAATTCCCTTCTTCCATTGGTGAAGCAATTCAAAGGTCACTTTGAGACGCCTGCAATTCCTGAGCATGTGAGGCTAACTTCTGCCTTGGCTCATGCCGTCCCTGCTGTATAACATGTCCTTCACTCTCCCATAGTGGACACGTCTCTACCTTCCCCCCTGGCCCCCACTCCTCCTACTCCTGTTTAATGCCCCCTCCAGCATTATCCATTTTGCTGAATAACACCGTTGGCCCTGACCTTCTCTACCCTGCCCTCTGCCTCTGGGGGCTGAACTTTAGGAACTGCATCGACCAAGCTTTCTGTTCTCCTGGCTTCCACTTGGGCTGAGCCAGTGGGAGGTCTTGGTGGAAGACGAGAGCTGGACGGGAGGACAGGACCAGGGTATTTCCTCCCCTGGCATCCTCTCTCTTGAGTCACTGCAGGTTGATAGGATCCTTCAAACGAAAGTCACGACTGCTTTCTCTGAGTTCTCGTAGTGCCCCTAGCTCTTGTTCCTTTCACACTGAGGGCAGGGAATGGGTCGCCACAGTTGGTGGCTTCACCATCCATTGCTGGTTTTCCCTAACTCAGCCACACTTTTGTAAATCATCCCTCATTAACCTCTCTGACTGATATGCTTCCTTTTTGAATCCCATCCTGCTGGTCCTGCATTGATGTCTAGTTGAAACGCCTGCTCCTTCCTTTGTCCCCACTCTTATCCTTGTGACCCCTTGAATCATTGCACCTGTCATACTTCACTGCCCACTTCATTCCCATGTTCATCTCCTCTGTGGTCTAGGAGCTCCTGGAGAGCAGACTGTGCCTATTCCCCAACCTTAGGGCCGTAGCAGGTGCTTCAACGCCGAATGAATGAATGAACGGCTGAGAATAGTGCCCTAAGTCAAAGTCAGTACCACAGACATTTATATTAGAGTAGTTGGAATGTCACAGCAGTTTGGAGGGTCTTAATTCTTGCTTCATCATGGTGAACTCTATCTAGACAAGGGTTTAATCACTCAAGCTTACCAGGTTTAGAAAGTCCATTCTTTATCTCACTTAGACTCTAGTTAATTGGTTCAAATTTGCCAAACTCAGGCGATACAGATTTTTATAATAAAGTAATTCCATGTTAATAGTTGGTGATAGGAACTATAATTGCCAAATGGACCGCAATGATTTTTCCCTGAGTTTTATTGTGAAAGTTTTCAAACATAAAAGCTTTGAAAATACAGAACATCCTTATACTCACCACCTAGGTTTAATAGTTAACCTTTTTTCCATATTTGTGTCATTTAACCATCTATGTTTATAGGTATATAGCTATGCATACATGTATTACATCTATAATATTTTTTGCTGAATGATTTGAAAATAAATTGCAAACATGATTAAAGCTTCACCCCTACATACTTATGCATGATGCCCAATCTCCTTCTAACCACACTACCAGCATCATACCTAAGAACCCTAGCAATAATTCCTTGATAATATCTAATACTTATTGATGCCGTGTGTTTGCCAGCCAGACTTGGGGAGCAGGGGCACCTTTGGACCTCAGAGCTGCTCTGGTTTAATCTCAATTTTACCTGGCCTGCAGCATTTTATCTAAATGTCAATATCTGTCAGTTTCTGCTGCAACCACTGAGATCAACAATTTTAACTGTGCACATATCTGAGAGTCAAGGCTAAAGGGAGTTCTTTCTGGGCTTCTCTGGAAGTTCATTCTCAGGGATGAGGCCAGCATTGCCGGAGACAGTGGGAGGGAGGGTCTCAGCAAGAAGAAGTTTTAGATCTCCCTCCTTTTATTTCTTTATCTTTTTCCTAATCCTAGGCCACGATATCTTTCTTTCTCTGGGCTAGAATTTATTTCTATCTTTTTCCAAAGGAAAGAGGAGAGAAACACCTAGATGTAAAAGATGACCCTCATGTGGAACTTGTAAAATATTCCAAGCAACTCAAGACCCTTGCTGGGAGGCTGCCCTGGCCCACCCTCTCTCACTGATACTCCATGGTTGTGCTGAAATATATGCTTTATTTGTCAAAAAGTTTTAGGTCCTTCATTTTTTTTTTTAACATCTTTATTGGAGTATAATTGCTTTACAATGGTCTGTTAGTTTCTGCTGTATAACAAAGTGAATCAGCTGTACATATACATATATCCCCATATCTCCTCCCTCTTGCATCTCCCTCCCACCCTCCCTATTCCACCCCTTTAGGCAATCACAAAGCACTGAGCTGATCTCCCTGTGCTATGTGGCTGCTTCCCACTAGCTAGCTATTTTACATTTGGTAGTGTGTATATATCCCTGCCACTCTCTCACTTTGTCACAGCTTACCCTTCCCCCTCCCCATATCCTCTTCATTCTTAATTTACAAACTAACAAATTTTAGTCGTTTTCACTGATGTTTTTCCCCCTCTACTTGTGGATCAGTTGACCAGTTATTTTTTTTTTAAAAAAGTTTTTCACACTTTGGTTGAAATAACAACATGGCAAATAGAATTAGGCTTCAGGTTTGAGGGCTACTCGGTGCATACTGAATTAGCGCGAAGGGAAGTGGATCCTCTTGAAGGACCTCCATGTGTTAGTGGAAGAGATGCCCCGAGCACACCAGAGGAGTGGGTCAGGCTCCCAGACACCTCGTTCTCTTTCCTTCTCCATTTACTGACAAGACAGTGGTGGTAGGAGGGGACATGGGTCTTTCTCCTCTGTCTCTGGGGCCTCCAGCTTTGGATCCATGTCCACAAAGACCCCAGATCCTACAGCACAACCATTCCCTCCATGATACTAGTTCCCATTAAACACTTCTTTTAGTACCACCTCCTCCCAATTTCCCTCCATTAATAGTCTCTGATCATTACCTCACCATCCCGTTTGTCTTCCTAGTTCTTCCATGCTATGCATCTAATTTCCTATACTATACATCCCCTGTAAAGATGGGGAGTAGTTTCTGTTTCCCTGGCTGGACCCTAACTGATATATCTTCCCACTGTGGCCACTTCGTAGCTTCATGTAAGAATGGTCAGGACAAATTCAAAATAAATATGAATTTTCTCCCAGAGGTATTTAGTGACCACGATGTGTAAGGCACTGGGTCTAGGCACAGGGGAAGCAAATAAATAAATAAATACATATTTTTTTTTTTTTATTTTAAGGAGCTCATAATTTACTGGAGGAAACACGTCAACAAATAATTTTAATAAATGGTGATAAATGCTCTAAGGACACAGAAAGTATATTCTGAATGCCTTCACAGTTTTGCTTTGTTTACAGGCTACCTTTGGTGGTGTGGCATAGGAAATGAGCACTAATTAAGAGCCATGAGAATTAGGCTGTAGGTTGGGTCTATTACCACTAACTAGTCGTGTGGCTTTGGGCAGGTCATGGAACCTCTCCAGGCCTCCGTCTCTTCGTTTATGAGATAACATGTGCGTTTTCTTTCAGTTTGCCAACATTATTACTATGACCTTTCAATCCCTCATTTAACAATCTGGAGAGCTCACTGGCACTTATTTTAAAGTTCTTTCCAAAGGGCATGACTGAGGCTTGACTCACCCCTATTTAACTTAGGAGTCCTGCTTCTCCAGTCCACTATACAATACAGCACAACACAGGAAAACATGGACACAGATGCATACACACACGCGCACACACACACACACGTGTGCGCGTGCATGCGTACACAAATTTGGCACTCCAGAGGGCCTTCTGGGGGGCATGCATGGCTAGCAATTTATACAACCCAACACAACAGACATCAGCATCTGAGAGTCAGCTCAGAAGCCAGAGAAGAATGAAGAAATGGTCTCCCCACTGCAGTTTTGGGCTCTGCACATGCTGCTGAGGTGCATCCGGCTTGGACAAGGACAGGTATCTCTGGCTGAGTTCTTCACAGAAACCTCCGTGATTTCACAGCCCTTAAGTGGTGGTTCCATTTCAGTAGGAACAAAACAGCTTCTTAATGGGGGAGCTGTACAGGAAATCAATCATTTAAATATATTCTTAAAAGGACATTTTCACCAATTTGATTTTTTAGTTACTACATCATCTGGGAAAAAAATCCCTTAATCAATTAAATTATTACACTTGAATAATTCCTGCCAATGTACAGTTTAAATAATCTTTTCCAAATAATTTGCTTATGGCCATTAGATATGCCAAAGGTCCTCCCAAGATGTCTCTCGTAGAAGCATAATGACTCCTTTTGCTGATGACAAACTGAACGTAAGAGAACATTTTCAGCCCTACGGTATTATTATAGGTGCTGGAGGTATAGTGGTGGGCAGAACAGATGGAGATTCACAGCAATGTAAAGAAAGGGAAGAAAAAATCTAGACCGGAGAAAAATGCAGAGATTGGTGGCCCTTAAAACAAAGCACATTTGCCACATTATTTTCAAGAGAGTTATGATTTTAAATGTATTGCAGATATACGGAGAAACTCCTGCTTCACCTTTATTCAAGTGTTCAACACAAACCAGGTTTAAACTCTAGCAGTGAACTGAATTTTAGAAACGATGCGTTGCAGCCCTGTGAATTGTAGGAAGTGCAGCCCACCTGCTGTATCTTCTGTTATAAAGGGGAATTATATGCACTTTATACGGCAGACCAGAGGCTCTTCCTTTTTGTATGGAAAGTGGGTTTTACATCACAGGAAGCTTCTGCTTTTCTTTTTCCCAAATGCTCTTTGGGCTTGTGCTCAGATGGAAGGGCCTCCCCTGGCCTCCCTGTCTCCCTTTCCCACGGCCCTAGAATTTGTGTCTGTTACTTCCTGGCAGTGACCAGCTGCTGGGTTTCCTTCTCATCTTTTGCGGAGGCAGGAAACACGGAGCGGGTGCCTTGGAGACTGAGGGCAGCTTGCACAGTGGCACGGCCTGTGCTGCACCCTACTTGGCCCTCTGCCAAGGACACTGGGGCAGACCTGTGAGTGATCCTAATCTTCAGACACACCTGGCTACCCCAGAACCAGGATACTGGAGCCAGTTCTGTTCCCTTAAAATTAGGTTTGATGACAGGAAGGACTAACTGGATGCAGAACTTCAGCAAAATCTGCAGTTAGACATTTGTGACATTCCAGGTATAAAAAAAGGCCAGGAATGCACGCTTCACACTGTCTCGCTTAAATAGCGCTCTCAACCAAGGGCGTTTCGTAAAACACCTTGAGCTTTTAATCGCTTTGTTGTGTTCTTAACCAGAGTCTCAACTGAAATAACAGAAGGTATGAATGTATCTGTTAAAAATTAGTTTGCCTGTATATAACAGAAATACTTCCAATGATGGTGCCTTGCACACAAGAGAAGTCTAATTTTTGTTCGCCTAAAAGGAAGTTGACACTAACTCAAGCTCTTTGTAGCTCATTTCTCTGCCATTTCTGGAATGTGGGACTAGACCAGTTTTAGTTTTCAAGTTTCAGGCACCCTTTACACCATTAACACCCTTAAAAATTATTAAGGCCCCCCCCCAAGAACTTTTTTAATGTGGGTTACCATGTTAGAAATTAAAACTGAGAAATTTTTTACAAATTTATTTTATTTTAAAATAATAGTAAACCCATTGAATGTAAACATTAATAACACAGATTTCTGAAAATTAATGTTATTTTCTAAGACAAAACAAAATTATTGAGAAGAATAATTGTTTTACATGTTTGTAAATCCCTAGCTGGCTTAATAGAAGACACCTTGAATCAAACATCTGTTACTGCATGCAATCTGTTGCAGTGTATTGCTTTGGTTGAAGTCTATGAAGAAAATTCTAGGCTTCACATAGATATGTGATTGGAAAAGGGACTTGAAACTTTTGGGCCTCCCAAATAAGGATTCAGGGGACCCTATGTGTCCTCAGTCTACACTTTGAGAATTGCTGTCTTAAACCTCATAGTCTGAAGTAGCTGCTGGAGCTCCAGCCATTCTATTCACATTCAAGGTGTCACGATAAAGTTTGAAGAAAAGATTGGTACTTTCTCTTTTTTTTTTTCTTCGGTATGCGAGCCTCTCACTGTCGTGGCCTCTCCTGTTGCGGAGCGCAGGCTCAGCGGCCATGGCTCACGGGCCCAGCCGCTCCGCGGCACGTGGGATCTTCCCGGACCGGGGCACGAACCCGTGTCCCCTGCATCGGCAGGCAGATTCTCAACCACTGCGCCACCAGGGAAGCCCGGTACTTTCTCTTTAAGAAGAATTCCTGGAAGGCTCACAGCATTCCTGCTTACATCTCTTTGGCCAACACTTTCATATGGCAACATTAAGCTGCAAGAGAAATGTTTCAGTGGGAGAGCAATGTACTCAGCTAAAATTTGCTAAAAAGGAAGAGGAAAATGTCTACCTAGAAGCAATTAGTAGTCTCTGCCACAGGAAGAGTGAGTTAAAAGCATTCCAATGACCCAGACACTTCATCTGCTGTTTCCATGACCGCAGATTATCCAAACACCACAGATCCCCTTAGGAGTCCCCTGTGAAGAAATTATTGTTTACTTTGCTACGTGATTGGTCTATGGTGTTCAAGTGCATTTGAAAGTGTCTGCAGAGGTATGGGGTGTGAGATAGGAGTCACCAGCTAACTAAAGGGAGGCAAGGTTTGGGCTTTCTGAGAACTACTGACCAGAACCAGGTTCTGAAATGGTAATGAAACTAAACTAAAGAAGGACCATTGTGCTAAGATTTTACTGAAGCTGTACAGACATTGCTTTATTTTCAAATTCTTTTATTTTCAAAAACTTTGAAAAACACTCAGAGAATAGTTGTCAAGGACAGAGTTTGTTGGAAAACAAAAAATTAAACTATTTTCTTTCTAGTAAAGAGTGACAACACAGAAGTTTCTTATAGTTAATAAGAAAGTGTTAAGAAACTAATTTAAGAAAGGAAGGTGCTATTATTATCCCCATTTTTCTGATAAGAAATTGAGGCACAGAGAAGTCCAGCCACTTAGCTAAGGTGATGAAGCTGATGAAGGCGAATTTGGCTCCATATTCCATGTTCTGAAATCACTAAACAATCCTGTACATATACTCTGAGGAGGGGCTTGGAGCTGAGGTGAAAACTTGAGGACGTGCATTGGATGAGATAAAAATTTATCACAATACAAGTTAGTAATGATGAAATTTAGTGACCGCCAAATGTTAGCTGTAACTGGATGCTGTTTATTTGGGTATGTATTTCAGTACTCTCTGTGTTTAAAAGGAAATGTTGGCTATTATTAAAAAGCATCCTTTCAATTTGTTAGAGTGATCTTTCTATAGAAGGATTCTTAGTTCATCAAGGTAAACCTCATGCCCTCTCTGCCCCTTTCTTTCAATAATTCAACCATAACACTGCGTCCTCACTCACAGCCTGTGACTTCAGAGGCCCCTTCCATCATTAACCCAGTGTCAGGCGCCTAACGTGTGAGCCTACGTGCCGAACACGAAATGGCACCTAACAGGAAATAATCAGCCTCATGGGACACATATTAATAACCCAAACCTTTTCAGCAGAGAGTGAAAATTGTAGCCTGCAGGTGAAATTTTGCTTATAATATGCTTTATTTGGTTCATAGAGTGTAATTTTAAAAAATGGATTTTGGGGGGGACCAAAATCCCAAACCAAAATTTCCCATAAGGGGCTTCCCTGGTGGCGCAGTGATTGAGAATCCGCCTGCCGATGCAGGGGACACGGGTTCGTGCCCCGGTCCGGGAAGATCTCACATGCCGCAGAGCGGCTGGGCCCATGAGCCATGGCCGCTGAGCCTGCGCGTCCGGAGCCTCTGCTCCGCAACGGGGGAGGCCACAACAGTGAGAGGCCCGCATACCACAAAAAAACAAACAAACAACAACAACAAAAAATAAATAAAAAATTTCCCATAAGAATCCAGATGAGAACTTCTGCCCCTTTCAGATAGGCCATGTTCTGTCCAGTTCAGCTTAGTCCGTACCACTCCTCTCTTTCCACACCCAGCCTCTCCATGCCTTTATGTTACGTTACCTGTCTGTCCCCTGCAGGCAGTTGAGTTTGCAACCCTGTCTTTACAGATATCAAACTCCAAATCATATTAAACCCCATATTCTACTGCAGCAGAACCTGTTCTGAAATGACTCCACCTGCAATTTTCAGTTGAACTGATTATTTAGTCACAGCTTATCCACACGGTAGGTTCTGCAATCAGTGGAGACGTAGAAGGTATGAGTCCATATTGCCTGCTCGTACATAAATGATGGGCTAAACAGGACAGGGCTGATCACAAAATAATGGGGCAGATGTTTGGAATACAGTAATGCAGAGCCTGGCCCCTAGTCGGAGCTGAAATGTTTTTGATGAAGGGTTGATGGTACATAGGCAGAGGTTTACTAACAGGAATGCTGGAATTTCTGTTTTGCTCTGATTATCACTGTTATACCTGTGAAGGTCATTGCTGTTCTCCAAATATTTCTGGCTCTCTGACTTTGGGTGCAGCAGTAGGCTTGCACTTCCTGCCCCCTTTAGGTTGGGTGGGCTCATGTGACTAGTTCTGTCGAATGTGTTGTCAGTGGAGGAATATGTGTCACTTTGGGCAAGGTCATGTAATTGCCAGAAAAAGACCCTCCAGATCTCTCTTTCCTCTCACATGGTGACCAGCAGTGTTTGAGATGGTGGCAGCTCCAGTAGCCTAGAATTCTGAGTGTCTACAAGGGGCCGAGGCTTCTGTCAACCTGTGATAGACATATTACAAGAACCAGAAATAAAACTTTATTAACACCCACTAAGATAGGTGGAGTTTTTGTTTGTTTGGTTTGTTTGTTTGTTTGTTTTACTTCAGCATAACCTAGCCAACCCTGACTAAAATAGTCACTAAATACTAATAAGTACCAAGTTAAGATTTTTAAAAATCTGAATTCAGTGACTTGAGCCATCAATTTAGAAGTAATGAAAATGCTAGTCACTAAATACTAATAAGTACCAAGTTAAGATTTTTAAAAATCTGAATTCAGTGACTTGAGCCATCAGTTTAGAAGTAATGAAAATGCTAGTCACTAAATACTAATAAGTACTAAGTTAAGATTTTTAAAAAATCTGAATTCAGTGACTTGGGCCATCAGTTTAGAAGTAATGAAAATGCTTCTTTAGGTTCTAGGTCACCATGACTCCAACTCTGGGTCCCATTTTTGAAACCTCCTATTACCCATGAACTCTTCTCCAGCCTTTCCAGCCTTTATCCTTTGTAACTGAACTGGTCAGTAACAGAGCTTTTTTGTTTGTTTGTTTAGGGAAAAGATCCAGCAAGCATCAAGAGGCAGTGCGACCTCTGAAAGCAAACATGCAGGGTCTTCCCAGGGCTACATTTTGCAGCAGCCTGACACTCAGAGCCCACAGAGAATAAAAACCAGTGTTGCCCAGCTCCTCAGAGCCTCAGCACTATCCCTTCTACAGTAGTTGTGTGTGTCTGGTGGTAACAGAGCTAGGAAAGGCGCGGGAAGCTACTGCTCTTTAGAAAGACCTAGACCTGACCAAACTAGTCTGCAATGCAACCCATTTCTTTCAGGTTTCTTTCTCTGTGTGAGTATATTAACTTTGCATCCGCAATTGAATTTACTTTCTAAACTAGGGATGCATTTTATATTGTTGCTGTCAATAATTTAAAAAGAAATCTCCCTTAAGTTTATTTTTCAAAGTGCAGGAAATATCCCCAAGGACCTACTGCTTGGAAGCGTATGACTGCATTTATCGGCACAAATCACCTGTCTGGATGGGAAAAGCTTTACTTAGACCTTATTTTAGACCTTTTTGGTCTGAAAAATGTGAGTTTGGGATGCTCACTAGTGGTGTTAATATACTGTTGGAGAAGTAAGTGTCTGATTAGCTCTTCATTCTGAGCTCTTTATATGATGTTTTAAAGTATTTCAGTAAACATAGAAAGTGCTATTAAGTAAACAGGATGGTCTATTTGGAGGCTTCATAATCCATTTACTTTATCAGCAAAGAATTTATTGAGCACGTACTAGAGTGTGACTGACCTCAGTGGAAGGGACTGTGTCTTTTTCACCTTTTATCTCTACTGCCTAGCCTAGTGCCTGCAATATAATGGGTGCCCGAAGTATGCTTTCATAATTACTATTCAAAGTGTCAAACAGGGCTTCCCTGGTGGCGCAGTGGTTGAGAGTCCGCCTGCGATGCAGGACACACAGGTTCGTGCCCCGGTCCGGGAAGATCCCACGTGCCAAGGAGCGGCTGGGCCTGTGAGCCATGGCCGCTGAGCCTGCGCGTCCGGAGCCTGTGCTCCGCAACGGGAGAGGCCACAACAGTGAGAGGCCCGCGCACCGCAAAAAAAAAAAAAATCAAACAAACTGCCATGCAGAAAATGCACCCAGAGAAACACAAGGAAGTCTCCATATTTGATGAACTTTTTTTTTTTTTTTTTTTGTACACGGGCCTCTCACTGTTGTGGCCTCTCCCGTTGCGGAGCACAGGCTCCGGACGTGCAGGCTCAGCGGCCACGGCTCACGGGCCCAGCCGCTCCGCGGCACGTGGGATCTTCCCGGACCGGGGCACGAACCCGTGTTCCCTGCATCAGCAGGTGGATTCTCAACCACTGTGCTACCAGGGAAGCCCCATATTTGACGAACGAATAGTCTAGTGGATAAAGTAAATGCACAAAGAATTGTAGTCTGTGACAGCAAAGAAAGAATGATTTGAATTTTAGTGGTATAATACAGAAGTATGATGGTGAAGGAAGGGACGTGTGATGGATCCACAAATAATGCAGGAACTTGGGGTCCCTGGGTTCTACTGAGTCTCCACTGACGCGCACTGTGATTGTGGGAAAGTATTTCAACCTTTCTGGACCACTGGGTCTCCAACTGTTAAAAGAGGAATTGCCAAACTTCTGACAATTACAAACTTTTAAAAATTGTATTACTGCACTTGAGTGCATTCTTATGAATTTCAAACAAGGAAGATAGGGCAAAAGTTCTCCGCTGCTTTAGCTGCATCCCATAAATTTTGGTAAGTTTGTTTTCATTTTCATTCATCTCAAAGTATTTTCTGATCTCCCTTGTGGTTTTATTCTTGGACCCATTGGTTATTGAGAGAGTGTTGCTTAATTTCTGCATTTTTGTGAATTTCCCAAATTTCCTTGTTATTGATTTCTAACTTCCTTCCATTGTGATTGGAAAACACATGCTTTGTATTATTTCAATCCTTTTAAATTTTTTGTGACTTTTTTATGACCTAACATATGGTTTGTTCTGGAGAATATTCCATGTACAATTGAGAAGAATATGTATTCTGTCATTATTGAATGGAGTTTTCTATAGATGTCTGTTATATCTAGTTGTTTTATAGAGTTATTCAAGTCTATTTCCTTGTTAATCTTTTGGCTAGTTGTTCTACCCATCATTGGAAGTTGTATTTTGAAATCTCCCATTATTGTTGTTGAACTATTTCTCCTTTTACTTCTGCCAGTTTTTGCTTCATGTATTTTGGGTGCTCTGTTGTTTTGTATATATATATATATACACACACACACACTATATGTATATTATAAAATATATATTTATTTATACAATATATATTATACATCTATATTTAATATAATATATATATTATACAATATAATATAGATGATAAAGTATATAATATATAATGTACTTTGGGTGCTCTCTGGTTAGGTACATATATATGCAATATATAATATATATATTTATACAATGTATATTATACATCTATATTATATCATATAATATATACACATTATATATTATATATAGATGTATAATGTATGTAATATATAATACCTCTATATGATGCATATATATCCTATATTTTCTTGACCCTTTTATCATTATAAAACGTCCTTCATCTCTGGTAACAACTTTTTCTTCAAGTCTCTTTTATTTTCAGCCACTTCACCTCTCTTTTGCTCATTGTTTTAAGGTGCATATTTTTCTGTTATTTTTACTTTCAATCTATCTGTGTCTTTGAGTCTAAAGCATGTCTTTTGTAGACAGTATGTAGTTGTGTCAAATTTTTAAAACTCATTCTGCCAATCATTTACTTTAATTGGGGTGTTTATTCCTTTTACATTTACTGTAATTACTAAGATAGTTTTATTGACTGTGCCCCCTAAAATTCATGTGTGGAAGCCCAAACCCCCAATGTGAGTATACTTGGAGAAAGGACCTTAAAAGAGGTAGTTAAGGTTAATTGAGGTCATAAAAGTGGGGTCCTAATCCAGTAGGATTTATATCCTTCTAAGAGAGGAAGAGACACCAGAGGTCTTTCTCTCTGTGTTCACAGAGAAAAGCCCATGTGACGACACAGTGAGAAGGTGACCATCTGGAAGCTAGGAAGAGAGTCTTCACCATAACCAACGCTGCTAGCACAGTTTCCAAAACTGTGAGAAAACAAGTATCTGTTGTTTAAGCTACCTAGTCTGTGGTATTTTCTTATGGCAGCCTGAGCAGACTATTTAACGTAGGATTTACATCTGCCATTTTACCATTTGTTTCCTACATACCTTATGTCTTCTTCTTCCTGTATTACTCCTTTACTGCCTTCTTTTGTGTTACATAACTATTTTCTTGTGTAGCATTTTAATTCTCTTGTTAATTCTTTTACTATATATTTTTGAATTATTTTCTTGGTAGTTGTCCTGGGAATTACAATTAACATCTTAATTTAAAACAGTCCAGTTCAAATTAAATCCAACTTAATTTTAATAGTATACAAAACATTGTTCTTATATAACTTCTTTGTACTGTTATTATTATAAAAAATACATATTTTTGCACTGTGTACCCTTCAATATAGATTTATAATTATTACTTTCTGTCTTTAAAGTTAGGAGAAAAAAGTGTTATAAACAAAAAATACATGAATATTGTCTCAGTGCTTGTGTATTCGACAATGTCAATTTCTTCTTCAAAGGATAGTTTTGCAGTACACAGATTTCTTGATTTACACCTTTTTCTTTCAGCACTTTGAAAGAAACTGCTTTCAGCACTGCTTTCTGGCCTCCATGGTTTCTGAGGAAAAATTTGCTGCTAAACGTATTGAAGCCTTTTTTTTTCTTTTGTATGTAATTAGTTGCTACTCTCTTGCTGCTTTCAAGATTCTCTCTTTGCCTTTGGTATTAGAGAGTTTGAGAATGATGTGTCTCGGTATGAATCTCTGAGTTTATACTACTTGGAGTTCAGTGGAGTTCTTGGATATGTAGATTAATGTTTTTCATCAAATTTGAGAAATTTTCAACCATTATTTATTCAAATATTCTTTCTGCTCTTTTCTCTGTCTCCTCTCCTCTGGTACTCTCATTGTGCATATGATGGTATGGTTGACATATCTCATCTCAGACTCTGTTCTTTTTCTTTTTTAATTCTTTTACCCTTCTATTCCTCAGACTAGATCATCTTAATTAATATGATCAGGTTCACTGATTCTTCTGTCTGATCTAATCTGTTGTTTAACCCCTGTAGTGAATTTTAAAATTTCAGTTATTATATTGTTCAACTTCAGTATTTCTATTTGGTTCTTTTCTTGTTATTTCTGTTTCTTTACAATATCCTCTATTTGATAAAACATTAATCCCATACTCCCCTTTAGCTCTTTAAACATGGCTTTCTTTAAGTTTTTTGTTTGTTTGTTTTTTAACATATTTTAAACAGTTGATTTAAAGTCTTTGACTAGTGAGTCCAATGTCTGGGCTTCCTCAAGGACAGGTTCTATTGATTGCTTTTTCCTCCCTCTGTGTATGGTTTATACTTTCTTGTATATTTGCATGTCTTATATTTTTTGTTGTTGAAAAGTGGACATTTAAAATAATACAATGTGCTAATTCTAGAATTCAGAGTCTGCCCCATTTCCAGAGTTTGTTATTATTGCTGTTTTTTGTAGTTGTTGTTTACTTAGTAAATTTTCTGAACAATTCTGTAGAGCCTGTATTCTTTGTCATGTGTAGCCACTGAACTCTCTGCTTGGTTAGCTTTGGTGGCCCCTAGTAATTCACCAGAGATTTCATTATCCAAAGGTGAGAGCTTAGGGTATTCTCAGGTCTTTTCTAGTCATGTGAACAGTCCTGACATGTTCACAGCCCTGTGCATAAGTCCTTTGCACAATAACTGAGATTGTACAATTTGTATCAATATATCATGGCTTGTACATGCATATGTATTTTATTCTTACTAGAATGGTGAGAACACTGTACAAAACTAATTCAACTTTTTAAATGTCACTTTTTGATACATGCACATTCCATCAACATTCTCTACCTTAAACTTACTGATTAGTAAGGAACAACAGAAAGGAAAAGGAACTTGCTTCTGTGTTGAAGCAAGTTCTGGTTTGAATGGAAAACATGCCTCTTAGCTGTCACAGCCCCCACTTCCTCAGTTACAGATACAGTGTGCTTATTTTGTATTTGCTTTGAGTCTCACTGAATTTCCATGTATCATGGATCCACTAGAATTCTTTGCTCGTTGGTCATCGTGAATGCTATACATGAGCTGGGCCACCAGACCAGTGAGCATGCATATTGCACGTACCTCCTGGGTTCATGCACATGCTCCATTGTCCCATTGGACTTCACTTACAACACACAAGTTCAAAGATAAAAGAAATTTAAGATGACTATAACTCGTGTTGCGATGGCATGACAAGAGTTCTCACCAATGAGATGGAGGCAGAAGCCTCCTGGGATTCTGGAAAAGTCCTGCTTTCAAGAAACATTCGTTATTCCTTGTTTCTTTGATTTTATTTTTTTACTCCTGCTTAAAATGGGGACATGAGACTGAAGGATGGGCAGCCGGTTGCCTAGGAGGCAATGAACATGAAGGTAAGAACATGTGGTTAGGAGGTTGGAATAAAAAGCTGAAGGGAACATGGATTTTCAGAGCCTCTACTTCTTATGTAAGGAAAATAAATCCCTGTTTGATGAAGCCACTATTTTTCAGATGTCTGTTACTTGTTGCAGAATGCATCCATAACTTATACTAATTAATTTTAAATACTGCCTTTATCATGTACTAAATTCCCATAGACACATGATTCTCTTTCTATCCTTTTAAACCATCCCATCCCACTGATTTTTAAAACACATTTCTATGCTAAAATCACACTCTTTTAACAGCTATAGATTTATGGGATGTTTTGCAATCTGTTAGAGTAATGCCTCTGTTTATTTTTTTTTAAAGGCCTTAGTTAATTCTGTCCATATTCACTTCCATATGAATTTTAAAACAAGCTTGTCAATTTCTGTGAAAATTCAGTAGAATTTTGATTGAGATTACATTAAATTTATGGATTCATTTGGGAAGAATCGAAATCTTAAAATTTTCAGTATTTCCATCTAGGAGGAGCATAGCATAACTCTCCATTTATGTAGATCTTGCATATTTATTTAGATCTTCCATATTTCCTTCAGTAGCATTTTAGTTTTACTTACATAGGGCCTGCACATTCTTGTTAGATTTATTGCTAGGTATTATATCTTTTGTTTCTATTGTGAATGGGATTTGTTTTTTCCCCATTGTATTTTCTAATTGGTTTTTGTTAATTTATGGTAAAGCTATTATTTTTTATTAATCTTGATTTTGTATTCAGCTATCTGGCTAGATTATTTCCCTCAGATGATTTCTAGGATTCCCATTTCAGCTCTAAAAGTGCTAGAACTTAGGTGCTACAGAACTTCATAATTGGAAGGTGATATTTGGTCAAGGTCAAAGGAAAAGCTTCATGGAAGGGGTGAGATTTCACTGTCATCATTATTTAAGGCTAATTCTACTGGTGGGAATGTCTCCAAGTCTGTGTGTTTGTTTATTTTTAGTGGTTTGTTCACTTTTAGTGATAAGCTATTTCTGCTTCCTTCAGGCTCCTCTGCATTTCTTTAATGTTCAATCCCTGCCTGCACAATTGTTTTCAAAGGTGCTATAACATGATAGGCTGAGTAAGCATTGCAGCAGAAATTCCCGAAACGGCTGCAGCATTGCTTACAGTTGTTCTTACTGGTAATCAATATCTTCTTTTGCCCCCAAATCCAAAGAGCTAAGATGAGAATTCAGACTTTTTTTTACCAGGAACTATATTGGAAGTCCACAGGCAAGTTTTTCATTAAACATTTTAGACTTTTGGCTTACTAGGTCGAAATTGAACTTGGAGTGATTCTGAAAGAATGACTGGTATCCAAGATGTCATATTACCTTCTCTTACTCCACAACCCTCACTCACAACCCCAAGTCCGTAAAAAATGTGTCTTCAATTGACAGTGTTAACAAATATTTAGCACTCATCTAACAACGTCTTGCTTTTGATCATGGGAATACACATAGTTTAATGGACCAGTGTTCAAACTTGGACTTACCATGCAGCTGTATTGCATGTCATGCATGTATCTTCACATCTGGAACATTTTAGGTGTTTCCAAACTAAATGAGCAGTGGGGGAGAGAAAGGGAGAGATGGGAAGCCTTCTTTTCCAAATAGATAAGTCTCTGAAATTTTTCCTGAAACTCTTTGAAGATATCTGAGGGATAGTAATCTTTGAGTCAAGAGACCTGTGTTGAAACCTGGCTCTACTACTTAATAGCTATGCCACTCCCATAATTCATCCTCTGCCTCCCTAAGTCTAGTTTTTCTCTCACAGGAGTGTTGTAAGGGTAAAGTGAGATGAGGTTGACAAAAGAATCATGTAAACTGTAAAGTACTACGCAGATGTGAATTGTTAGTAACTTCAGAATGTTGAACACTTCTCATTACCTGCTGTAACATGCTTAGAGATGTGTAACCCAAAGGTGAAAAGAACCCCAAAATGGTCCCAATACATAAGAAAATCATACTTCAGCATGATGAAAACCTTTATAAAATATATAATTAAAGTAAAATGCGTGGCTTCACAATAAAATATTGATGAATAGGTTCAAAAACAAGTCATAAAATATAAATGCAAATAGTTAGCATTGTTTTGATGTTTGAACTAGTGGCTTCAAAATCTAAAAAGAAAAAAAACAACTGTGACACCTTGACTGAATCAAATGCACAGAATCACTTCAGTCTTGTCAAGCCCCCTTACCTGATATCTTTCCCTAGGGTTAGAGAGCATACACTTTTCTGAATGGTTAGATTCTGTTTCTTGATTGTGTGTAGGAGGCACTGGCTTTCAGATGATCATCATCATCATCATTGCATTAATTCTTATTGCTGCTGTAACAGATTCCCCCAAACTTCATGAAAACAACACAGATTTATTATTTTATAGTTCTGGAGGTCAGAAGTCCAAAATGGGTCAGCAGGGATGTGTTCCTTCCGGAGGCTCTGGGAGAGAATCTGTCCCTTGCCTTTTCCAGTTTCTACAGGCTGCCTGGGTCAATGACTCTCTCAGCATCTCTCTGACATCTGCTTCCATCATCACCGTACTGTCTCTGAAATCTGACCCTCCTGCCTCCCTCTTATAAGGATCCTTGTGATCATCACATCACATCAGCCCACCTGGATAATCCAGGATACCCTCCCCCCATCTCAAGGCCCTTAATCACCTCTGCAAAGTCCCTTTTGCCATGTGAGATAACATATTCACAGATTCCTGTGGAGGTGCACATCTTGGGGGAGGGGCAACATTCAGGCCATCATAATCATTGACAACACCTAACACTTACGAGCATTTTTCATGTGATATGCACCATTCTAGGCACCTCAAATACATTAAATCAAAAAACCTGATGAGAAAGATAATATTCTCTCCACCTTAAGGTCATGCCATTGAGGCACAAAGAGGTTAAGTAACTTGCCCAAGGTCACACAGCTAGGATTTCAACCCAGGTGGGCTGACTCCAGAGCCCAAACTCTTCACCAGTATGTTTTTAAGAAGTGAACAGATTGGTCCACTAGACGTTGAGGAAGCAGAAACTCCTAAATATAGTTATTGCAGAGGCTATGATTTTATAACAACGATGGTAATACATTTTTAAATCGTGGTTTGCAATTTCTGAAGCACATTCCCAGCAACTTCCATGAAACTTTCCCATAATCCTATATCTCAAAATAATCTTTCTTTTCACTAAATCCTCTTCTTTTTTGACTTATTTAAATAGCAAGGGTTTGTAATATGCCTTCCACTGGAATTTGTGTACATGTGTATTTGTTCTGTCTGTTCAACTGTGAGACCCCTAAGTAAAGCAGAAACAAGCATCTATTTCGTAAACAAAGCAAAACAAAACAAAACTTAGTAGAGTGACTTGAAACTGATAGCATTCATAAATATGTGTTCAGTTGAATAGTATACATGAGACTGAGTACTATTTTGGAAGTACTATGGAACCTACAAAGTAGATATGATAGACTGTTACTTTGATGACCCCAAAGAACCATGCCTTTCAGTTTCCAAGTTTTTGAGTATTATCCTCTCATCTGACTCTGGGCTGAGTCTACAACTGCTTTAACCAACTGAATATGATGAAAGTGATGTTTTCTCCCTCTTAGAATGGATTTGTACCCAGTGCCTTACATGTCCTTGGATCTGGGAGAGAATTGAGAAGCTTTCATTTTCCAAAGTCCAGACCCCTGATGCCATGGGACTGGATTGTCTCAAAGTGTTTCTCAGGGTTGAGGGGGCCCAATCTAAAGCTGGAAGCTGGGCTCTTCAGGGCCCTGAGAGGGTCAGGGACCTGCACCAGGGTAGGAAGGACTCAAATAGGGTTGGCTGCATGGGTCCTGGAGAGGCTGGAAGCTTCATGCCACACTTGGGAATCTCAGCCAAGAGTCAGCCCAAGGCTGGTGCAGAGGAGGCTGAGCACAGTGCCTCCTAGTGGATGGTGAGGGCTGTGGTAGAAAGGCCAGGAGGGGCTGCTGGGACCCCTCCTTGAGGTTTTTCTTAACTGCTTAAATGGTAGAATTCATGAATGAATTCAAAAGGAGAAAAGGGGTAGATCTCACTTCCACACTTCATGGTGGGGTAAGCCCACCCCAGTGTTGTTGAAATGAACATATTTAATGAGCAATTACTGTGTGCCTGGTCCTTGCAGACATTTCTCTTTTGATGTTCACAACAGCCCTATTATCATGTAGACCAAGTTTCAGAGCAGGACATGTTTGCACTTCAAAACACACATCCAGCTTAACCAGAAGCTCAGGCTTTTAGCCACCCTCTTATACCGCCTTTCCCAATTCTAAATTCAATTTTAAATTTGAATCAAATTTAGCAACTTAATCCTCTGATGCTGGGGGTTGAAGTTCAAGAACCAGGTTTAGGAAGGTTTTTCTCCTTAGGCTTTGCAGAGGAAAACCATCTGCAAACATCAAGCGCTGCTGGATTAAAGAGAATATATTTCAAAGATAGTAGTTTTTTTTTTTTTTTTCAGGATTAAATACCCTCCTTTTTAAAATCCCAGGTTTAAAATTTTAAACATAGACACCCAGTTTGGTGGAGCGCTAACTGAGAATGGACATCTCTCCCCACCACATGCCACCCTAGTCTTAACCATGCATCCCCATGTCCAGGTCACTCTGCTACAGTCATGCCTGAGTCACCATTTTTGGACAGAGTCTGTGGACCCCATGAAGGGCCCTGTGGGGACCAAAAATCCAGTACACTCACAGTAGTCAAAGATGTTTACAATGTGAATCAGCAGTTAAGAGCAACTTCTTGCCCCCTAAAAAGTCACATCTTTCATACAAACTATACTAATTATGCTGTTTAGTTTTGTTTTTCCAAGGCAAATGACAAGAAAAATGTATAACCAAGGGACTGGTTGACAGAAGTGAAGAAATATGAGACAACTAAAATAGAGAACGAAAAATAATGAGAAAAATGATTAAAAGAACTGAATTGTGTGGCTTGCTTTATGGGTAATGAGCCTGAACTAAGTGAAGAAATTGCATGTATTTATGGAACCTACAGGATAGATGGGGGGGAGTAGGTTCCTCCCAATCTCTAACTGGATTTTGTTTCCAAACTGGGAGGATAATTTAACAGTAGAGTGAGAGAGCTGTCCTGGGCTCACCCTGGCTGTGACCCTGTAAGAGAAGCTGGCCATTTACACAATTTCTGCTTTTATTATTATTATTTTTTTCTCCTGCCCTTAGATTCCACTCTGTCAGACTTATCTGGAATTTCACACCCATTCATACTCATATATTCATTGCCTCCCTCCCCAGCCTCAGATCTGCTTATCAAGAGTCTCCTTTTCACCCTATATTAGTTTCCTGTAGCTGTGTAACAAATTACCCCAAATTGGGAGGCTTAAAATCAACAGAAACTCATTCTCTCACTGTTCTGGAGGCCAGAAATCTGAAATTAAGGTGATGGCAGGACTGAACTCTCATTCAAGGGTCTAAGGGAGAATCCTTCTTTGCCTCTTCTGGCTTCTGGTGGCTCCAGGTGTTCCCCGACTTGTAGCTGCAAAACTCAAGTCTCTACCCCTGTCTTCACATAGCCCTCTCCTCCTCTGCCTCTGTCTTTCTCTTATAAGAACCCTTGTCATAGGATTTCAGGCCCACTCAGATAATCCAGGATGATATCATCTGGAGATCCTTGACTTACTGGTGTCTGCAAACATCCCTTTTCAGAATAAAGTCCCACCAGAAGTTTGGGGTGGTCATATCCGTTGGTGGGGAGCCGTCACTGAACCTCTTCTTCTAAATTCAAGGATTTCTTACTCCCTAGGCAAGAGAAAAATCAATCAAAAAGGAATCCATTTATATCCACCGAGGCATTTTGTAACATACTTTCCTGGCCTCTCCAGTTTTCTTTTTTTTTTTTTTTTTTTTGTGGTACGCGGGCCTCTCACTGTTGTGGCCTCTCCCGTTGCGGGGCACAGGCTCCGGACGCGCAGGCTCAGCGGCCATGGCTCACGGGCCCAGCCGCTCCGCGGCATGTGGGATCTTCCCGTACCGGGCCACGAACCCGTATCCCCTGCATCGGCAGGCGGATTCTCAACCACTGCGCCACCAGGGAAGCCCTCCAGTTTTCTTATAAGCCAAAGCTGTTTAAGATCATCATTCACTTGTAATCTCTTTCTCAGATCTCCCTTGAAACTCATAGTCTGCTTGGCTTTAGGGTTCTATGTATTCAGCTCTCATTCTAGTTGGTATACCTTTCATAGTCCTTTGTTACTTTACTATGTATCAATAGATCAATTTAGATTTCCAGACCAGAGCCTGTACATCCTGGTTTGCCTGAGACAGTCCTGGCTGATCTCAGTGTCCTTTCTGGTTGGTACCCTCTTACCTCTCAAAATCCTGGTTTGGATGATATCCCTTAGCTGGAACATGTTCCTTTTTAGAGGCAGGACTTAAGGGACAATTGACAGAAAGGATTCTGTTTACTGAGTGATGAGTGATGAAGAGGGTGAGGCCTTTGCCTGAACTTGCAAATTTGGAAGCTAAAAAATGGGAGTGGGGAAGGTCTGAAAGAGAGACTTACACACAGAATAGGCCACAGAGTAGACCAAGGCCAGACTTCCGTTCCACTGACTAAGGGGAGAATGAACATCTCCTAACGGCTTGGGGCCTGTTTCCCTGTCTGCAATAGTCTAAGAGCCATTAGCTTCTGAAATTTGAACCTCCGATCCAATCTTATTATTTGATTTGGTGAAATATGGTCTCTACAAGTTTGCAAGCAAAATATTTCCCAGAATGTTTTGGTGACAATTTAAGAAACTTTAAAAAAAATGTTTCCCCACCTCTACTCAAGGAACCAAGGGATTCTGTCTTTTGGGGAAGGTGCTCATAGGACAATGGACTTCACCTCTCTCTCTCAACACTCAAAACACAGGGAGCTGCCTAAAGAGCTGGGCACATTGTTCAGTTTGAAAGAACACGCCTGTTTTTTTTATTGCACCACCCTCACAGTCCAATAAATCATCAAAGGTAGGATGAAATGGTGCAATCACTTTGGAAAACAGTGTGGCAGTTTCTTAAAAAGTTAAATATATCCCTCCCTCATGACCCAGCAGCTTGATTCTTAGGTATTTACTTAAGAGAAATGAAACTTTATGTTCATAATAAGGGTTGTACAGGAATACTGACAGCAATGTTATTCAGAATAGCCCCAAACTGGACAAATCCCAAATGTTCATCCACAGGAGAATTGAGAAACCTATAATATAATCATGTAATGGAACAGTAGTTAGCAATTAAAAACAATTATTGATGAAATCAGTTGATCACCAAGTCCTATGGATTGTACTCTCCAAAATCTATCTGCTTCCCTCCCCTCACTTCTCACCATGCTAGTCCAAACTCCCATAATCGTCCGTCACTCTGAGGAATGCAACAGTCTTCACCTGGCTTCCCCACTTCTGCTTCTCCTTGCTCACATCCATTCCCCACACAGCAGCCAGAGTGATCTTCCAAAACATGACTCTGATCTTGGCACCCACTTACTATGACCCTTCCTCCCCTCCCCCATCTCCAGTGAGTCAAACTCCTTCATGCACTGGGGTCTGGCCAAGGTCGTTCTGCCCACAGCACAGCACTCCCCATCTTCTCCTGCTCAACTTACTCTTCGTCTCCTCCAGGAGGGGAGGCATTGAGGGAGATGGGCTCTGGTCCTGTTTTAGAGCAAGACTCTGTCACCCTTTCTAGTGGCATCCTGTGCTTTTTCCTCATGGTGCCGTCACAATGATTGTGAAATAGGATTTAGACTGATTACTTGCTTTTTTTTTTTTTGGTATTATTTGCCTATTGTGTCTATAACAAATTGCCACAAACTTAGTGGCTTAAAATAACACAAGTTTATTATCTTACATTTCTGGAGGTCAGAAAGCCAAAAAGGCTTTCCCTGGGCTGAAATCAAGGTGTCAGCAGGGCTGCATTCCCTCTGTAAACTTTAGGGGGAAATCCATTTTCTTGCCTTTTCCAGCTGCTAAAGGTCACATACATACCATGGCTTGTGGTCCCTTCTCTCTCTCCTGACTCTGTTTTTTTTTTTATCACGTCTCTCTTGACTCTGGTCCTCCTGCCTCTCTCTTATAGGGATGCTGGTAATTACCTTGGGCCTACCTGGATAGTCCAAGCTCATTTTTCCTTCACAAGAACCTTAGCTTAATAATATCTTCAAAGTCCTTTTGTGCAAGGTAACATATTTACAAGTTCCAACAGTTAGGATGTAGACATTTGGGGGGCCACTCTCTGGCCTATCACATTTGTCTTCTCCCCAAATATTAAGCTCCGCTGAAGATAAGGACCACACCTGTCTTGTCCACTGCTGCACTCGGACTGCTAGCAGGTGCCTTGCACATTATAGGTGCTAAATAATGCATTTGCTGCATAAAGTAATAGCATTGGGGCCACTTGCATGCAATTCGCTTAGATTTTATAATTCCATGTTTCAGTTTTATTTCCAAGTTTAAGACTGTAATGTCTTTTGTAGTTCTGTAGCCATTGAGGAAAGAGGGTCCATTCTACCTGGACCTTCTAGCCTCAAGTCAAAATTGTTCTAAAAACCACCTGTTCCACGACTCAGTGATTCACTATTTTTGTCCATAGAGTTTTTCTACATTAAATTATCTTTGCCTAATTATCTAACGCTTGGGACCAAACTCCCTTGAACTCCTTCTACTTTAAAAGTGTTCTCACCTGCCTCATGAATGCCACAATTTGCAGGAATCAGCTGCATCCTCCAGCCCAACAGGCTTCTAAGAGATTTTTGACCCAACAGTGTATCTCCAAGCCAGAGTTCTTCAAACACTATTTCCAACCTCTACATACTACTTCGTTGGCAACTCTACAAATGGAGTACCTGATATCAGTATTCTTTTTTAAAAAAATTATTTTATTGAAGTATAGTTGATTTATAAGGTTGTGTTAGTTTCTGCTCTACAGCAAAGGGATTCAGTTGTACATATATATATACACATTCTTTTTCGTATTATTTTCCATTGTGGTTTATTATAGGATATTGAATGTAGTTCTCTGTGCTGTACAGTAGGACCTTGTTGTTTTTCCATCCTGTATATACTAGTTTGCATCTGCTAACCCCAAACTCCCAGTCCATCCCTCCCCTCCCCTCTCTCCCCCTTGGCAACCACAAGTCTGTTCTCATGTCTGTGAATCTCTTTCTGTTTCACAGATAGGTTCATTTGTGTCATACTTTAGATTCCACATGTAAGTGGTATCATATGGTATTTGTCCTTCTTTCTCTGACTTACTTCACTTAGTAGGATAATCTCTAGTTCCATCCATATTGCTGCAGATGGCATTATTTCATTCTTTTTTATGGCTGAGTACTATTTCAGTGTGTCTATATGTTATACATATGCCACACTTTTTTCATCCATTTATCTGTTGATGGACATTGAGGTTGTTTTCATGTCTTGACTATTGTAACTGGTGCTGCTATGAACATTGGGATGCATGTATCTTTCTGAATTATAGTTTTATTCAGATGTGTGCCCAGGAGTGGAATAGCTGGATCATATGGCAACTCTAGTTTTGTTTTTTGAGGGACCTCTATTCTGTTTTCCATAGTGGCTGCACCAATTTATGTTCCCACCAACAGTGTAGGTGGGTTCCCTTTTCTCTACATCCTCTCCAGCATTTATTATTTGTGGACTTCGATATGAGTACTCTGAGAGCCATATGATAGCACAAAAAGTACAATAATTTCAACTGAATTTTAAGAGTATTGTTTTAGGCTCTGCCATATTGAGAATCTCCCAAGTCAGGAGAGAGAAAGAAGAGATGAAAGAAAGGTGTGTGTGTGTGTTTAAAGCAGAGACACACTACAACTGCATACTGAACCCATTTCTAAATGGAAACTTTTGTAGATAAGTGAAATAAGTGAATTCTTTCAATCGACTAAAACAAAAATAGAGAAAATTGTCAGTCAAACCAATTCCTCAATATCATGTCCTCAAGAAAAGGAAAAGTTGGTTATCTAAATTCTTTGGTTTTTTACAGCTTTTTTTTTTTTAAGATGTTGGGGGTAGGAGTTTATTAATTAATTTATTTTGGCTGTGTTGGGTCTTCGTTTCTGTGCGAGGGCTTTCTCTAGTTGTGGCAAGCGGGGGCCACTCTTCATCGCGGTGCACAGGCCTCTCACTATTGCGGCCTCTCTTGTTGTGGAGCACAGGCTCCAGACGCGCAGGCTCAGTAGTTGTGGCTCACGGGCCTAGTTGCTCCGCGGCATGTAGGATCCTCCCAGACCAGGGCTCAAACCTGTGTCCCCTGCATTAGCAGGCAGATTCTCAACCACTGCGCCACCAGGGAAGCCCTTTACAGCTGTTTTGATTCTATGTAAGACCAGTCTGATTTGAAAGTATTATTCATCTGGTAAATAACCAAACAGATTTAGGACCCTGAAAACCTAATTCCACTCATGAACATCTTCTTGTCTTATCTGTTCTGTTTTGAAATCTTGTCTTGGCTTGTTTCACAAGGACCTTATGAAGTGTCCCCCCCGCCCCCGTCCCTCTTCCCCAAAAAAGTGGAGCAATACAGTCATTAAGCCCATTGTCTCCTCCTAGCCTTGCCTGGACTTAGAGCACAATGCCTGGACGTATGAGGCTGTGGAGCATTATTCATTGCTGACATTGAGGCCAAGTGAGTCAGGATTAGCCTCAACAATGCACCCTGCTATTTGCTATTTGGCCAGGAACAGGGTTCTCATCCAATACAATGCTTGTGCACATTCAGCTCATTGCTTGTCCGTGTACATCCCCACACACAGGGAGGAGTTTTACAATCCAAAGTGACAACCATGTGTCCTTGGCTTTGTTCTCACCAGGGACAGGAAGGGGACTGCTCTGTGCTCTGCATTCTACCTCCTTGGCTGCTAACCCTCTAATGCAATTATCTGGGCAAAGGACTCGAGTTTGCTTGTAGTCTTTATATGGACATCTTGTGCTGGTTATTAAGGAATTTTCTTTAATAAAGAGGCATTTTGACTTAACCTCAAGGGGTCACTAAGGTATCCAGGCATCATGACAAGAACTTCAGTGGATCAATACTAGAAAATTACTTCAAGAAAAGGGAAATCAAGCTGAAGAGAAATATGGCCAAGAGACTCATATATAACTAGTCCTCTGTTTAGGGATATTAAAGCCTGTGTTGCTGAACATAAGTAGGAAACTTGAAGAATAGACTTAAATTTTACAAAGGGAAGAAGACTGTTCCACTGAGTGCTAAAAGTATAAAATTTCCAAGTCCAAGTCTTGTAAAGTCATTGCCTCCCTTCAGTCCTTACGTGATTTAGATCCCCTTTGGCTGTGAGGGTAGAGTGTGAGGGACTCCTTCTGATTTATAGGAAAGCAGTGTAGCTACAAGCACCTGCCTAAGAACTACCTATCATTTTGAGTCCATATATTTATTCCAGCAGCAGAGGCTGACAGAAACTGACAGGCATTTTGAATTTAGTCCTTCATACAGCAACAGGTAAACAATGATCACCTGTGTATAAGGAAGCCTCCATATGAGAAATTTACTCAACCAGGTACCTTGCTGCTGTGACCAGAGGAAAAAGCAGCCCTTCAATTCAATACCTGCATTATTTTCCTATCGCCTCTGTGACAAATTACCACATTACTGGTTTTAAGCAACACAAACTTAGCATCTTATAATTCTGGAGTTCAGCAGTCCAAAATGGGTCTCACTGGACAAAAATCAAGATTTCAGCAGAGTTACTTTGCTTCTGGAGACTCTAGAGGGAAATATGTTTCCTTCCCTTGTTCAGCTTCTAGAAGTTGCCCTCAGTCCTTGGTTCATGGCCCCTTCCAGCAATCCCACCACTCTGACACCTGCTTCCATTGTCACGGTTCCTTTTCTGACCCTCCTGACTCCCTCTTTCTCTTATAAGGACACTTGTGATTACATTGGACACAACCAGATAACCCAGGATCATCTCAAGATCATTATATTTAATCACATGTGCTAAATCCTCTTTGCCGTGTAAGGTAATATACTCACAGTTTCAATGACTAAGACTTGGACATCTCTGGAGGCTATTATGCTGCCAAACCCAGTACCCCTTTCCATTTTCAAGCCAGAAGCTATTGGAC
This sequence comes from Kogia breviceps, assembly GCF_026419965.1. Lineage (NCBI taxonomy): Eukaryota > Metazoa > Chordata > Mammalia > Artiodactyla > Physeteridae > Kogia > Kogia breviceps. The sequence continues at coordinate 170,679,415 of NC_081311.1, read as the reverse complement.
ATTTCTATATTTAACTCTTAACTCTTCTTGCTCTACTCATCTCAACTGACCCAAACTATTACTTGTAACTTCCTACTCCTTTACAAGATTGTGAGCGTCTAAGAAAAGCGGATGCTGTGTTCTGCTTACTTACTATTGTATTCTTCGTAGTCCTTAGCATGACGGAAAAAAAAGTTAATAAAATGGAGTTATTGAAAAGTTAAAACTCCTGCCCATTGAAAGACATCATTGAATGCTTTCCCAGGCAGCTGCCGAAGATGGCGGAGGGGCAGGCCCTGGTGCTCGATGGCCGAGGCCATCTCCTGGGCCTCCTGGAGGCCATCATGGCCAAGCAGGTGCTTCTGGGTCGAAAGGTGGTGGTTGTGCAGCTGTGAGGGCATCAGCATTTATGGAAATTTCTATAGAAACAAATTGAAGTACCTGGCATTCCTCCGCAAGCGGATGGACACCAACCCCTCTGGCTGCCGCTACCACTTCCGAGCCCCCAGCCACATCTTCTGGCGGACAGTGCGAGGCATGCGGCCCCACAGGACCAAGCGAGGCCAGGCCGCTCGGGACCACCTCAAGGTGTTTGTTGGGATCCCACCACCCTATGACAAGAAAAAGCGGATGGTGGTTCCTGCCGCCCTCAAGGTTGTACGTCTGAAGCCTGTGCGGAAGTTTGCCTACCTAGGGCGGCTGGCTCGTGAGGTTGGCTGGAAGTACCAGGCAGTCACAGCCACCCTGGAGGAGAAGAGAAAGAAGACCAAAATCCACTACCGCAAAAAGAAGCAGCTCCTGAGGCTATGGAAGCAGGCCGAAAAGAACATAGAGAAGAAAACTGACAAATTCACAGAGGTCCTCAAGACCCATGGATTCTTAGTCTGAGCCCAATAAAATTGACTGTTTATTCTTCATGCTTGGCTTGGCCTGGCCTTCCTCCATCACCACCCTAGGATGTGGGGGACCCCCAGGGGCTGCCATCCAGGTGCCACAGGCAGCCTGGGGCTTAGAAGACTGGGTATAGTGAAGCGGCCTTAGCCACTGCTGTTTAAGAAAGACCATTTTAAAAGCGTAGACAGTTATAAGGGCTGTGCAGGCAGAATTTGCCTGTGACCTATTCATTCATGAGAGCTTTAGGACATGGACAGTTGGAACAACCAGTGCTGTTGCAATATTGGCAAAAGTGAGCTGGAAGACCTAATTGGAAGGGATCCCTGCATCGCTTACAGGGAGTCTGTTTAAGAGTCCCACATGGTCAGTACTATACTCTGCAGCTGTTAGGATGTGAGAGAATGCTCAGGAACCATGAGTCTGGGGTTCTAAAAGGTGTTTATGGAAGGGAAGTACGGCCCAAGGGGTCACAGGCATTGCCCTTGTGTCTTCCCTACATTTTGTGATCCAAAACTAATAAATTATTTTTAAAGAAAAAAAAAAAGTAACAGAAAGACATCATTGAGTAGCGGGGCAAAATTAGTGGGATTGCTGCTTCCAGCAATGTCTAAATAACAGGGACTAGGTTTACCTTCCTTCCTAAAACAACTTAAAAAATCTGGATAAAATATATGGCACGATGGTTATTAAGATTTGGACAACAATGAAAGACAGTGAAACCTGAGAGATGGGAAATAAATTCAATGAACCCTATGCTTGCCCTGATGTGCCCCCTGGAGGGAGTTTCTGTCTGAAGCAGAGAATGGGATCCCAGGGAGAGTACATTGATGGAGTGTGTGTGGATAGAGTTTGCAGGGTAGAGAGTTGGAGGAGAGAAGAGAGACCTGTAGAGGGTCCTGCTCAAGTCTTCAGCTAAGTACTGATCAGTGAAGGTTTGTGAAGAAACTATCCAGGTCTGCGGAAAGAACTCTCTGAAAAGAATAGAAGAACAGTACCAGGAACTCACACAAAGCCAGAAATAGTTTCTATTCCCAGCAGGCAGAGTAGAAAACCTCATAATTCATGTGGCATTGGGTAGACTTCTCAGAAGGCTTAGCTTCAGTTTTGAGACAAAAGTACCCTAGAATAAAGTCTGCTTTAGTACCAGATAACAAAACTCAAAAGCAAGTTCTGAAAGGGTAATACTGTTTGTAAGTAACTCAACTGCATCCCAGAACAAAGCTCAAAAATATTTACAGAAATACTACAATATCCAGCAAACAAAAAGGTAAAATTCTCAATGTCTGACATCCATTCAGCAATGAACAGAATTAACATTCTGAATTAACATTTGGAAGATGTCAAGTATGACCCATAATGAGGATGAAAATCAGTCAATAGAAACTGATTGAAGAAGTATACAGATAATAGAATTAATAGATAAGACATTTATAGGGTTATTACAACAGCATCCCATAAGTTCAAGAGGCTAGAGGAAAGATTGCACATGAAAACTAGACACAAAGAAGACACAAAGTGACCCAAATTATCTTCCAAAGATGAAAACTAAAATATCTGATATAAAAAATACAGCAGATTAAACACTGGAGGAAAAAAGATTAGTGAACTTGAAGGCATACCTATAGAAGCTATCTAAAATAAAACCCAGAAAGAATTTTTTAAAAATTGAAAAACAATAAAGTAGAAACTAATACACCATTGTAAAGCAATTATACTCCAATAAAGATGTTAAAAAAATTGATAAATAAAATGAGCAGAGCATCACTTGAGGTGGAGGGGATGCAACTTTAAACGTCAAATATACATATAATTGGAGTCCCCAGAGCAGAGGAGGGCTTTTCAGTTCTGATCTATTTTGAATACATTTGCTATGAATATTCATACATTATCTGTATGTATGCTTTACATTCTCTTGGGTACATACCGAGGAGAGAAACTGCTGGGTCCTAGGGATCATAAAAGTTTAACATTTAAAAAAAAATGTCAAATAATTTTCCAAAGTGGTTTTATTATTTTACATTCAATACAGCAATGCATTAAAATTTCAGCTCCTTTGCATCCTTGCCAATGTTTTTACATTATCACTCTTTTTAATTTTAGCCATCTTAATAGGCATGTAGTGATATTTCATAGTGGTTTTAATTTGTATTTCCCTGATGACTAATATGGTTGAGCCTCTTTTCATAGGTTTATGGGCCCTTCATATATATTTCTTTATGAAATGTCTGTTGAAATCTTTTCCCTATTATTTTATGGGGTTATTTCTCTCTTTATTATCAAGTTGTAAGAGTTATTTTATATATTCTGGGTACGAGTCAAATATAAGTATTGTAAATATTTTCTCCTCTTCTGTGGCCTTTATCATTTTTATAGTGGTGTCTTTTTAAAAAGCTCTGTTGAGATATAATAGACATACAATAAACTACACATATTTAAAATACACAATTTGATCAGGTTCAGCATACATGTACACCCGTGAAACACTGATTCCAATTAAGTTAATGAACATTTCCATCATTGTCAAAAGTTTCCTGGTGCCCCTTTTGAATACTGCTTTACTACTCTTCCATGTCCATCCCCAGGCAACTATCAATCTACTTGTGTCACTATAGATTACTTTGCATTTTCTATAATTTTATATAGATAAAATCATAAGTGTTACATCTTTTTTTCTAGTTTCTTGCACTAGCATAATTATTTTCAGATGTATCTACATAGTTTGTATAATAATATTTCTTCTCTTTTTATTGCTGAGTAGTAGTCCCTTGCATAAATATAGCACAATTTATGTATTTATTTATCTGATGATGAGCATTTGAATAGTTTCCAGATTTTGACTATTAAAAATAAATCAAATGAATATTTGTATAACAATCTTTGCATGCACATATGCATTCATTTCTCTTTGGTCTAAAATCAATGACCTCAGCATCCATCTTAAGACATAGAAAAATAAAAGCAAATGAAATGTATAATGAGCAAATGAAAAGAAACAGTAAAGATGAGAACAGAAAAATCAATGAAATCAAAAACAGAAAAACAGGTAAAAATTAATAAAGACAAAATTTGTATTTTCAGAGGGTAATAAAATAGTAAACTTCTAGCAGACTGACATACTAATTAGGGAAAGAAGACACCAAAAGACACACACACACACACACACACACACACACACACACACATGTGTATGTGTGTATGCCTATATATATATATATATATATATACACATACACACACATATATATATATGACTTCACTAAATGAAGAATATCTGCTCTTCCAAAAATAGTGCTAAGAGCATGAAAAGAGAAGACTCAGACTAGGTAAAAATATTTACAAATTGTATATCTGATAAAAGCCTGTATCCAGAATAAAACCAACAATAAAAACAAAAACCAACAACCCAAATTAAACACTGGCAAATATTTGAACAGTCACTTCACCAAAGAAGGTATATGGATGACAGATAAGAACATGAAAAAGTGGTGAACATCATTAGTCATTGGGGAAATGCAAATCAAAACTACGGCAAGATATAATTATGTATCTATTAGAATGTCTAAAGTTAAAAAGATTGGCCATATCAAGTGTTGGTGAGGATGTGGAAGAACAGTGCCCCTCATAAACTGCTGGTGGGAATATAAAATGGTACAACCACTTTGAAAATCAGTTTGTCAGTTTCTCAAAAAGCTAAGCATACATTTACTAAATGACCCAACCATCCCACTCCTAAGTATTTTCCAGGACATAAATTGAAATCTGCAAATATGAATAACCCAAGCTTTGGAGGGAGCTTCAAGTTTGTGGTTTAGTTTCCTTCACAAGAAAGTGTTATTCAGATATCCAATGTAGATAAAATACAGTCATTCCGGTCAATGTGAGGTTTCCTGTTGCTGATTGGAGAACCATGTTCAGCCTCTAGGTTGAAATATCATTTTATATCTTTCCTAAATCACAACATTATTTGAAGAGCATCCTTCATTCATTCAACATTTATTAAACATCTATTCTGATTAGTAAATATTTTTTCCTCCCTGGTTACATACAGGCCTTAACTAAAGCGCTAAAGAAAGTATTTCTTATTAATTTGATCGCTTTTAAACTCCCTTTCAGTATATCATTATTTTGCATGTTTATTAACTGTCTATTCCTCATTATCTAAAATCTCTTAATAGCTCAACTACATTTGGAGCATTTATTTTCCCGGCCTAGTTCAGTTCTTCCGTTATCATCTCTGATTCATACTTCCCACTGAAAAAAATATTTTAAATTAAATACATCTTCATTTTAGAGTCTTCAAGACAAAATTTCAGCAAGCAGGAACCTGACTGATATTTCAAACCTGAAGACAAATTTGATGCTTGTTTCCTTTGTGTAAACTTCTCTTTGGTCATGCGCAGTAGCTGGGTTCACAGGTCAGCAGATGTGATATGAGAAACAAACTGGGTCAAGGCTCTATCATGAGATCAGAGAAAATAGGCTTTCTCGCCAGTAGAAACAGAGCAAAGTGTTTTCAAATCTCGCAGCTCCCAGCAAGCCCTTGTGTTTCCATTTGGTCTGTGAAGCAGTTCAGCTCACCCTCTCGTGATGTTGTGACAGCCTTTGTCTCCGCCCCAGCAGCCCAAAGACTAAAGGAAAATGGGATGGGTAGCTATTTTTCTTGCATTGGAGAAGACAGACATGATTTCACAGAAAAAAAAAAGATATCTGATCTTTTTAGCCTCCTTTGTTTCCTCTCTCCAAGTTTTGCAGCCCTTTTTATCTGTAAATAAATTTTAAAAAATTTGTACATACATTTTCAAAATGTGCTGCATAATACAACTTCATACATTTAGGAAGCTGACAGCTGCCCTCTGAGGTATATAGCCTGACAGCCTAAAATCCAGAAATCAATCATTTAGATATAGCGATGCTATGCTCTGGCTCCTGGTATGTACTGCGGCACCCAGGAATCACTTATTTGAGATATGCCACCGTAGCTCTGAGAGATTAAAGCACCACATCCAGGAACAATTGTGTTGGTGGGAGGGGGATGTTCTCATAGATCTGCCATGTTACAGCCCAGAATCCAGCAGTCAACCGGGCAAGTCTGTGCTGAATCGGAGCTTCCAGAAACCTGTGAAGAAGCGGGATGACAGTTCTGTTCTTCAACAGACCATTATGAACTAATTAGCATACATGAATTGCAGATTTGAAGCATTAAAGTGATGTACAAATCATTAATTTTTTGTCAAATCCATGTCATCCTTGTGTATGCCTTCCTATTTTAATGTTGCATGACAGTGAAAAGAGGTACAATCCTCTGTATGTAAAGAGGAGAGATTTGGTGTAGCTGATATAATGAGATCTATTTAAACACTATGTATTTTCCAGCTTTGAATAAATCTACTTGGAAAAATGCGACACTTGTCCCATTAGGGTTAATTGTGAAAGGATGTTAATATATTCAAACCCCCAGGGGTAGTTCTACATGTTGTCTGAGTGAAACAGGGGATGTAAGACCAACTTCACATTTAAGCTTTCTTTTTAAAAAGTCCTCTTTCTGATGAATAAAAAGAGCCATAAAATCTTTCTCACCAACTATGTAAAGTGTAACTATTTAGAATGGGAACTGAGCTTTTGGGTGTGTGAGGGCTCCAACAACAGCAGATCTGTTCTCGTTAACCCAATGCCAAACTTAATTTATAAAGATGTATAATGCAATGCAATGGAAAAGGGAAAACAACATCAAAGCTGATTTTCACACTGGAAAAGGCTTCTAAATATTAATTTGTGTTTTTAAAAAATTTTCTCTGTGTATTTAATTACTAAAGCTATTAGTGCTTAAACAAATGCTTGGTGTTTCATTTGAATTTCTTTTTTTCTTATTACAGCAGAGTCACAATGCTTAATTTGTTAATACTGTAATAGTTGTCATGGTAACAGACTCTAATATTATATATAAATATGTATGTGGTGTATATATGTGCATATTACAAATATATAGTATGGATGATCATGACTTGATACCAAAAGCATATTTCAGGAGACTTAGCTCTTGAAAACCCTAATTAAAAATGCAGTTATACTTTATGAGCCTAAAGATATGGTCACAAACTCAAGTCTTTTTACTTGGGAAAAATGCAAGTTCTGAGGAAGGGGGAAATGTTTTCTCTCTTCTTGTGGGTTCTCTTCTCCAAAGCAGAGTCAATCCATGCCTGGGGTTATACTCTACAGACTTTTTCTTCTCCCCACTCCCTTCCCCACCAACTTTTTTTTAACCTCAAAAAGTCTACCTAAAATGAAAACCAGGACCAAACCCTAGGGGCAGATCCTTTTCCAAAAACCATTCTTATATCGAGAAGACAGAGGGATGCATTGAGAAGGGAGTAGTAGAGGGTGAGATGACTTGTTCCATTTGTATTGGTAAGAGAGGGGACTTAATAATAATGAAAAATACATACATATGTACCACTTGAATTAGACATTTCACACAACTCTCAGTAAATGTTTAAGATGAATTTGTATAGTCTTCATTTTAGAGATGAGGAAGCTGAGGCTCAGGGTGGAGGAGTAAAAATTGTCATGAAGGTTAGATTTGCTAAAGCCTATACTCTGTACAATGTCACCTTGCTACCCTGAGGCCTTCGTTCTTTTTTTGAATTTTATTTTATTTTTTTTTAATATAGCAGGTTCTTATTAGCTATCCATTTTATACATATTAGTGCATATATGTCAATCCCAATCTCCCAGTTCATCACACCACCACCTCCACTGCCACGTTCCCCCCTTGGTGTCCATACGTTTGTTCTCTACATCTGTGTCTTTATTTCTGCCCTGCAAACCAGTTCATCTGTACCATTTTTCTAAGTTCCACATATATGCATTAATATACGATATTTGTTTTTCTCTTTCTGACTTACTTCACTCTGTATGACAGTCTCTAGATCCATCCACATCTCTATAAATGACCCAATTTTGTTCCTTTTTATGGTTAATATTCCATTGTATATATATGCCACATCTTCTTTATCCATTCATCTGTCAATGGGCATTTAGGTTGCTGCCATGACCTGGCTATTGTAAATAGTGCTGCAATGAACATTGGGGTGCATGTGTCTTTTTGAATTATGGTTTTCTCTGGGTATATGCCCAGTAGTGGGATTGCTGGGTCATATGGTAGCTCTATTTTTAGTTTTTTAAGGAACCTCCATACTGTTCTCCATAGTGGCTGTATCAATTTACATTCCCACCAACAGTGCAGGAGAGTTCCCTTTTTTCCACACCCTCTCCAGAATTTGTTGTTTGTAGATTTTCTGATGATGCCCATTCTAACTGGTGTGAGGTGATACCTCACTGTAGTTTTGATTTACATTTCTTTAATAATTAATGATGTTGAGCAGCTTTTCATGTGCTTCTTGGCCATCTGTATATCTTCTTTGGAGAAATGTCTATTTAGGTCTTCTGTCCATTTTTGGATTGGGTTGTTCATTTTTTTAATATTGAGCTGCATTAGCTGTTTATATATTTTGGAGATTAATCCTTTGTCTGTTGATTCATTTGTAAATATTTTCTCCCTTTCTGAGGGTTGTCTTTTCATCTTGTTTGTAGTTTCCTTTGCTTTGCAAAAGCTTTTAAGTTTCATTAGGTCCCATATGTTTATTTTTGTTTTTATTTCCATTACTCTAAGAGGTGGATCAAAAAAGATCTTGCTGTGATTTATGTCAAAGAGTGTTCTTCCTGTGTTTTCCTCTAAGAGTTTTATAGTGTCTGGTCTTACATTTAGGTCTCTAATCCATTTTGAGTTTATTTTTGTGTATGGTGTTAGGGAGTGTTCTAATTTCATTCTTTTACATGTAGCTGTCCAGTTTTCCCAGCACCACTTATTGAAGAGACTGTCTTTTCTCCATTGTATATCCTTGCCTTTGGGCCTTCTTTAGTGCAAGGTACCAGAGCCATAAGCCTACTCCTTCCAAACTAATTGACATCACACCTGGTCCCCCATACAGTTGAAGCTAAGTCAATGACAATGATATGTCTTATGCTGGAGATGAATTTGGTAGTAAACAAGAATAAACCTGATTGAAGGGGAGAATAGCATGCACACCTCTATCAGTTGTAATTGTCTTCAGCTTCATGTAGCAACAACAACAACAACAATGAAACTACTTCTGCTTAATTAAATAGAGGTTTATTTTTCATAAATCATCACAAATCCAGAGATAGGCAAGCTTAGGAAGGTATGGAGGCTCCACAGTGCTATCAGGGACTTAACAGTTAAGCAGTTGTTTATCTGTCTACTGAGCCATCCTTAGTGAGAGACTATAATCTTCATGCTCATGAGATGGCTGCTGCCCCACTGGACATCACAACTGCATTCCAGGCAGGAAGAAGAAGAATGAATAAAGGGAAAATGCATAAGCTAGTAGAGCTCATCTCTCTCTCTGTCTCTCTCTTCCTCTCTCTGTCTCTCTTTCTTTTTGTTGGGGAAAATCACCAAATTTGATGCCATATGCTGTGCTTTGACTCGTTTTTCCCTTGGTATTAACCAGTGAAGTATCAAAACTTCTGGGAACTGTGCAAAATACAGAATACTTCAAAAATATGCCTGTCATCCTTGCACAAGGGCCAGGCTAATATCTGTATTGTTTCAATTTTAGTATACATATTGCCAAAGCAAGCACAAGCTTGTATCTTTTCAGCAACAAACAATAACTTTTCTGGAAGCCCTAACCGAAAGACTGTGCTTACTTACATATCATTGGTCAGTCTGTGTCATATGGCCAGCCCATAGAGGCAAGGAAGTCTATGGAAGTTAAATATTTTAACTGAGGCTACTGTTGCCCTTAGTAAAATGGGAGTTCCATTAGTAAAGAATAGAGAATAGTTATTGGGAAGGCAATGAGCAATGGTCATCTTCTGTGGTAGATATTTCCTTGTGACTTCATCAAGAGTACACACTGATGTAGAGAAAGAAGGCCTTTGTATCAGGGAAAAATATTAAGTGCCTATTCTGGCATATGCTTAAACACCATCTTGGACTTTACTCATTTTCTTGCTATTTCTGGAATCTTCAGTTTCCATTTTCAGACTCCTCCTCTGTTTAATCCTTCTAAGTTGAAGTATTGATTAGCTGCCTTATTGGTATTTAACCATTGCTTTGTTTGCTTGGTGCCTCTACTACCCAAGTAAGATGGTGGCAGTGTTCACAGTCTGAGCGATTTGATTTTTCAGAAGCTGCATAGTGGGTGGTCAAGAGCTCAGGATTCATACAGAATTGGGTTAAACACGAACTTCACTTCTTACAACCCGAGTGACTCTAAGCAAGTTACTTAACTTCTCTGAGCCTTGGTTTCCTCATCTGATAACAAAGAGAATAAAAATACCTTCCTCAGAAGGTTTCTATGAGGAGGAAGTGAGTTGATGCATGTAAAACACCTAGAGGAATATCCAAAGCATAGCAAGCATTTGACCAATGTTAACTATTATTATTATTATTATTGCTATTAATCAAGTTGACCTGGATTCAAATCAAGAATCTGCCATTTTCTTGGGCAAGTTACTAAAAGTCTATGATTCTGTTTCATTATGTAGAAAATGGTTACTGAGTAATGCTAAAGATGGTAAGTATATAAAGTATATGACAAAGTGACTGGTAAATAGCAGGAATAGTAAGCACTATTAGTCACCTGTCACTACCCATTCCCCTACTCCCTTGCAGCTAGGGGATGACAAATTCAATTTAACACAAATTTAATTCCCTGGAGAGAGCTTTCCATACTGAGTAAAAAGGCAAAAGCTTATTTTGTGAAAGCCTTTTGCCCCCCCTCCCCGTGCTTCCCCATTGTATGCCTGGAGGTGCTGCAGCCATCTTGAAAGCATGAGGACAAGGGCCACAAATGAATGATAACAGAGCAGAAAGATAGACTTTGGGTCCCTGATTGCATCACTGCAGGCCTGCACCTGCTTTAGATTGCTCAACTCTAGATGTATTATATGAAAAGAAAAAACCTTCTTGGTTTAAGCCAATATTCCTCAAGTTTTATTTTATGTGCAACCAAACACAATCCATGGTGACATTGGTTTTAGCCTAATGGAAATTGTATTAACAATCATCACCATCATCTTCATCATCATCACATCTATCTACGATAGGGCCCCAGGATGTCCGTATCTGTGTTCATTACCAAAGGGTTTGATCATGGCCTCATGGAAGAAACTTAGTCTGCAGGAAGTATTGGTCAAGACTCCTCAGGTCTTCAGTTCCCAAAAGGGAAGTGGAGAAATCTTAACTGCCTCTGGGACTTGGGGACAAGGACCATGCAATAGTCAGAACAAACCACAGAGTCCTGAGGGGACTGCTAACCCAGGAGAGCCCTGTGCATTCACTGAATCCCTCTGGATCTTGAGTAGGGACATCTATGAGGTTTTTACTATAGGCACCTGGGTGATATTAAGAATATCTAGCAGGTGGCTAAAAAGAGATAAATGCTGAGTGAAGGGCAACATTGCAAAGATTACTTTGTGGATAATGTAACCATATAATTAGAGATGGATGAGGAGTGACTGTGTCCCATACAACCTCTTCACTAGTTTATATTAAAAGGAATCTCTGACCAAATTTGGCCACACATAAAGGTACATATTAAACACTTATTATGAAGCAGGCACAAAACAGCTCATATAACCTTTTTGATAAGTTTGATGAAATTCCAGTTCTTGGCCTTTTACGTAGTCTAACTACACCATGCATGCAATATTCACTTGGGGCAGAAATGACCATATTCTAGAGGCAGAGTTCCATTAACCTTATGGTAGATATCAGGCCACTGGCGGCCTGAGGGCTGAGTCAATGGCCAGACACAGGATAATCAGGAGCAATATCCTTAAGGGTACAGGTCACAGGGTTTTCTAGATTCTTAGTCTGTTTATAAAATTGGGGAGGGAGTCTCTAGAATATGTTATACAATCCATATATTTTTAAAATCACTATTTGCACCAGTTAAAAGCCATTTTTAACATCCCTAATGCATATTGATAAGTCATTAATTTTACCAGTGAAAACCCATTTTAAACATGCCTTCTGCTAATTAAGAATACTCCGGAGGGAGACCTTCAAGATAGCGGAGGAGTAAGACATGGAGATCACCTTCTTCCCCACAAATACATCTACATGTGGAACACTCCTACAGAACACCTACTGAACACTGGCAGAAGACCTCAGACTTCCCAAAAGGGTGTGCAAGGAGAGGGGATTCAGAGCACTGCCTAAATGAGCTCCAGAGATGGGCACAAGCTGGGGCTATCAGTGCGGACAACAGAAACATGAAACGCTTAGCATGAAACGCTAAGGCTGCTGCTGCAGCCACCAAGAAGCCTGTGTGCAAACACAGGTCACTATCCACACCTCCCGTCCCAGGTGTCTGTGCAGCCCACCACTGCCAGGGTCCCGTGATCCAGGGACAACTTCCCCAGGAGAACACATGGCATACCTCAGGCTGTTGCAACATCATGCTGGCCTCTGCCACCGCAGGCTTGCACCGCAACCCGTACCCCTCCCCCCCCGCGACCTGAGTGAACCAGAGCCCCCGAATCAGCTGCTCCTTTAACCCCATCCTGTCTGGGCAGGAACAGATGCCCTCAGGCGACTTACACGGAGAGGCAGGGCCAAAGCCAAAGCTGAACCCCAGGAGCTGTGCGAACAAAGAAGAGAAAGGGAAATTTCTCCCAGCAGCCTCAGGAGCAGCGGATTAAATCTCCACAATCAACTTGATGTACGCTGCATCTCTGGAATACCTGAATACCCAACGAATCATCCCAAAATTGAGGCAGTGGATTTTGGGAACAACTGTAGACTTGAGGTTTGCTGTATGTGACTGACTGGTTTCTGGTTTTAGATTTATCTTAGTTTAGTATTTAGAGTTTATTTTTTTTGTTAAAAAATTTTTTTTTAAGTGTTACTATTTTAAATTAATTTATTTATTTATTTTTGGCTGTGTTGGGTCTTTGTTTCTGTGCGAGGGCTTTCTCTAGTTGCGGCAGGCAGGGTTACCATTGTTAGATTTGTTTATTGATTTTGTTGCTCTCTTCCTTTTTTTATATCTAGATTTATATTTTTTTCCTTTTTCTCTTCTTGTGAGTGTGCATGTGTATGCTTCTTTGTGTGATTTTGTCTGTATAGCTTTGCTTTTACCGTTTGTCCTAGGGTTCTGTCTGTCTGGTTGTTGTTGTTGTTTTTTTTAAGTATAGTTTTTAGTGCTTATTATCACTGGTGGATTTGTTTTTTGGTTTGGCTGCTCTCTTCTTTCTTTCTTTTTTTTTTTTTTTTTTTTTTTTGGTATGCGGGCCTCTCACTGTCGTGGCCTCTCCCGTTGCAGAGGGCAGGCTCCGGATGCGCAGGCTCTGTGGCCATGGCTCACGGGCCCAGCCGCTCTGCGGCACGTGGGATCCTCCCGGACCGGGGCACGAACCTGTGTTCCCTGCATCCGCAGGCAGATTCTCAACCACTGCACCACCAGGGAGGCCCTCTTCTTTCTTTCTTTTCTCTTTTTTTAAATTACTTTAAAATTCTTTATTTTTAATAATTTTTTATTTTAATAACTTTATTTCCTTTTATTTTATCTTTTCTTTCTTTCTTTTTTTTCCTCCCTTTTCTTCTGAGCTGTGTGGCTGACAGGGTCTTGGTGCTCTGGCTGGGTGTCAGGCCTATGCCTCTGAGGTGGGAGAGCCGAGTTCAGGACATTGGTCCACCAGAGACATCCTGGCTCCACATAATATCAAACAGAAAAAGCTCTTCCAGAGAGCTCCATCTCAATGCTAAGTCCCAGCTCCACTCAACAACCAGCAAGCTACAGTGGTGGAAACCCTATACCAAATAACTAGCAAGACAGGAACACAACCCCACCCATTAGCAGAGAGGCTGCCTAAAATCATAGACACCCCAAAACACACCACAGGATGCAGTCCTGCCCACCGGAAAGAAAACATCCAGCCTCACCTGCCAGAACACAGGCACCAGTCCCCTCCACCAGGAAGCCTACACAACCCACTGAACCAACCTTAGCCACTGGGGCAGACACCAAAAACAACGGGAACTACAAACCTGCAGCCTGCAAAAAGTAGACCTCAAACACAGTAAGTTAAGCAAAATGAGAAGACAGAGAAACACATAGCAGATGAAGGAGCAAGGTAAAAACCGACCAGACCAAACAAATGAAGAAGAAATAGGCAGTCTACCTGAAAAATAATTCAGAGTAATGATAGTAAAGATGATCCAAAATCTTAGAAATAGAATGGAGAAAATACAAGAAACATTTAACAAGGACCTAAAGAACTAATGAGCAAACAAACCATGAGGAAAACACAATAAATGAAACTAAAAATTCTCTAGAAGGAATCAATAGCAGAATAACTGAGGCAGAAGAACAGAGAAGTGACCTGGAAGAAAAAATAATGGATATAACTACTGCAGAGCAGAATAAAGAAAAAAGAATGAAAAGAATTGAGGACCATCTCAGAGATCTCTGGGACAATATTAAACGCACAAACATTCAAATTATAGGGGTCCCAGAAGAAGAAGAGAAAAAGAAAGGGACTGAGAAAATATTTGAAGAGATGATAGTAGAAAAATTCCCTAATATGGGAAAGGAAATAGTTAATCAAGTCCAGGAAGCACAGAGAGTGCCATACAGGATAAATCCAAGGAGAAACACACCAAGACACGTATTAATTAAACTATCAGAAATTAAATACAAAGAAAAAATATTAAAAGCAGGAAGGGAAAAACAACAAGTAATATACAAGGGAATCCCCATAAGGTTAACTGCGGATCTTTCAGCAGAAACTCTGCAAGCCAGAAGGGAGTGGCAGGACATATTTAAAGGGATGAACGAGAAAAACCTACAACCAAGATTACTCTCCCCAGAAAGGATCTCATTCAGATATGATGGAGAAATTAAAACCTTTACAGACAAGCAAAAGCTAAGAGAATTCAGCACCACCGAACCAGCTTTACAACAAAGGCTAAAGGAACTTCTCTAGGCAGGAAACACAAGAGAAGGAAAAGACCTACAATAACAAACCCAAAACAATAAAGAAATGGTAATAGGAACATGCATATCGATAATTACCTTAAATGTAAATGGATTAAATGCTCCCACCAAAAGACATAGAATGGTTGAAGGGATACAAAAACAAGACCCATATATATGCTGTCTACAAGAGACCCACTTCAGACCTAGGGACACATACAGGCTGAAAGTGAGGAGATGGAAAAAGATATTCCATGCAAATGGAAATCAAAAGAAAGCTGGAGTAGCAATTCTCATATCAGACAAAATAGACTTTAAAATAAAGACTATTACAAGAGACAAAGAAGGACACTACATAATGATCAAGGGATCAACCCAAAAAGAAGATATAACAATTGTAAATATTTATGCACCCAACATAAGAACAACTCAATACATAAGGCTAACAGCCATAAAAGGGAGAATTGACAGTAACACAATCATAGTAGGGGATTTTAACACTCCCCTTTCACCAATGGACAGATCATCCAAAATGAAAATAAATAAGGAAACATAAGCTTTAAATGATACATTAAACAAGATGGACTTAATTGATATTTATAGCACATTCCATCCAAAAACAACAGAATACACTTTCTTCTCAAATGCTCATGGAACATTCTCCAGGATAGATCATATCTTGGGTCGCATATCAAGTCTTGGTAAATTTAGGAAAATTGAAATTGTATCAAGTATCTTTTCTGACCACAACAGTATGAGCCTAGATATCAATTACAGGAAAAAATCTGTAAAAAATACAAACACACGAAAGCTAAACAATACACTACTTAATAACCAATAGATCACTGAAGAAATCAAAGAGGAAATCAAACTATACCTAAAAACAAATGACAATGAAAACACGACCACCCAAAACTTATGGGATGCAGCAAAAGCAGTTCTAAGAGGGAAGTTTATAGCAATACAATCCTACTTCAAGAAACAAGAAACATCTCAAAAAAAACAACTTAACTTTATACCTAAAGCAATTAGAGAAGGAAGTACAAAAAAACCCAAAGTTAGCAGAAGGAAAGAAATCATAAAGATCAGATCAGAAATAAATGAAAAAGAAATAAAGGAAATGATAGCAAAGATCAATAAAACTAAAAGGTGGTTCTTTGAGAAGATAAAGAAAATTGATAAACCATTAGCCAGACTCATCAAGAAAAAAAGGGAGAAGACTCAAATCAATAGAATTAGAAATGAAAAAGGAGAAGTAAAACCTAACACTGCAGAAATACAAAGGATCATGAGAGATTACAACAAGCAAGTATATGCCAATAAAATGGACAACCTGGAAGAAATGCACAAATTCCTAGAAAAGCACAACTTTTGAGACTGAACCAGGAAGAAATAGAAAATATAAACAGACCAATCACAAGCACTGAAATTGAGACTGTGATTAAAAATCTTCCAACAAACAAAAGCCCAGGACCAGAGGATTCACAGGCAAATTCTATCAGACATTTAGAGAAGAAATAATACCTATCCTTCTCAAACTCTTCCAAAATATAGCATAGGAAGGAACACTCCCAAACTCATTCTATGAGGCCACCATCATCCTGATACCAAAACCAGACAAAGATGTCACAAAGAAAGAAAACTGCAGGCTAATATCACTGATGAACATAGATGTAAAAATCCTCAACAAAATATTAGCAAACAGAATCCAACAGCACATTAAAAGGATTATACACCATGATCAAGTGAGGTTTATCACAGGAATGCAAGGATTCTTCCATATATGCAAATCAATCAATGTGATATACCATACTAAAAAATTAAAGGAGAAAAACCATATGATCATCTCAATAGATACAGAAAGAACTTTCGACAAAATTCAACACCAATTTATGATAAGAACCCTCCAGAAAGTAGCCATAGAGGGAACTTTCCTCAACATAATAAAGGCCATATATGACAAACCCACAGCCAACACCATTCTCAATGGTAAAAAACTGAAGCCATTTCCACCAAAATCAGGAACAAGACAGCTTGTCCACTCTCACCACTATTATTCAACATAGTTTTGGAAATTTTAGCCACAGCAATCAGAGAAGAGAAAGAAATAAGGAAATCCAAATCTGAAAAGAAGAAGTAAAACTGTCACTGTAGATGACTTGATACTATACATAGAAAATCCTAAAGATGCTACCAGAAAAATACTAGAGCTAATCAATGAATTTGGTAAAGTAGCAGGATACAAAATTAATGCACAGAAGCCTCTTGCATTCCTTTACACTAATGATGAAAAATCTGAAAGAGAAATTAAGGAAGCACTGCCATTTACCATTGCAACAAAAAGAATAAAATACCTAGGAATTAACCCACCTAAGGAGAAAAAAGACCTGTATGCAGAGAACTATAAGACACTGATGAAATAAATTAAAGATGATACAGACAGATGGAGAGACATACCATGTTCTTGGATTGGAAGAATCAGCATTGTGAAAATGACTCTACTACCCAAAGCAATCTACAGATTCAATGCAATCCTTATCAAACTACCGATGGCATTTTTCACAGAATTAGAACAAAAAATTTCACAATTTGTATGGAAACACAAAAGACCCCGAATAGCCAAAGCAATCTTGAGAATGAAAAACGGAGCTGGAGGAATCAGACTCCCTAACTTCACACTATACTACAAAGCTACAGTAATCAGGACAGTATGGTACTGGCACAAAAACAGAAATAGAGATCAATGGAACAGGATAGAAAGCTCAGAGATAAACCCACGCACATATGGTCACCTTATTTTTGATAAAGGAAGCAAGAATATACAATGAAGAAAAGACAGCCCTTCAATAAGTGGTGCTGGGAAAACTGGACAGCTACATGTAAAAGAATGAAATTAGAACACTCCCTAACACCATACACAAAAATAAACTCAAAATGGATTAAAGACCTAAATATAAGATCAGACACCATGAAACTCTTAGAGGAAAACATGGACAGAACACTCTATGACATAAATCACAGCAAGATCCTTTTTGACCCACCTCCTAGAGAAATGGAAATAAAAACAAAAATAAACAAATGACACCTAATGAAACTTAAAATCTTTTGCACAGCAAAGGAAACCATAAACAAGATGAAAAGACAACCCTCTGAATGGGAGAAAATATTTGCAAATGAAGCAACTGACAATGGATTAATCTCCAAAATATACAAGCAGCTCATGCAGCTCAATATCAAAAAAACAAACAACCCAATCCAAAAATGGGCAGAAGACCTAAATCAGCATTTCTCCAAAGAAGATATACAGATGGCCAACAAATACATGAAAGGATGCTCAACATCACTAATCATTAGAGAAATGCAAATCAAAACTACAATGAGGTATTACCTCACACTGGTCAGAATGGACATCATCAAACAATCTACAAACAATAAATGCTGGAGAGGGTATGGAGAAAAGGGAACCCTCCTGCACTGTTGGTGGGAATATAAATTGATACAACCACTATGGAGAACTGTATGGAGGTTCCTTAAAAAACTAAAAATAGAGCTACCATATGACCCAGCAATCCCACTACTGGGCATATACCTGAGAAAACCATAATCCAAAAAGAGTCATGTACCACAATATTCACCACAGCTCTATTTACAATAGCCAGGACATAGAAACAACCTAAGTGTCCATTGACTGATGAATGGATAAAGAAGATGTGGCACGTATATACCATGGAATATTACTCAGCCATAATAAGAAACAAAGTTGAGTTATTTGTAGTGAGGTGGATGGACCTAGAGACTGTCATACAGAATGTAGTAAGTCAGAAAGAAAAAAATAAATACTGTATGCTAACACATACATATGGAATCTAAAAAAAAAAGAAGAGGTTCTGAAGAACCTAGGGGCAGGACAGGAATAGAGATGCAGACGTAGAGAATGGACTTGAGGACATGGGGAGGGGGAAGGGTAAGCTGGGACGAAGTGAGAGAGTGGCATGGACTTATATATACTACCAAATGTAAAATAGATAGCCCATGGGAAGCAGCCGCATAGCATAGGGAGATCAGCTCAGTGCTCTGTGACCACCTAGAGGGGTGGGATAGGGAGGGTGGGAGGGAGACACAAGAGGGAGGAGATATGGGGATATATGTATATGTATAGCTGATTCACTTTGTTATAAAGCAGAAAGTAACACACCATTGTAAAGCAATTATACTCTAATAAAGATGTTAAAATTAAATAAATAAATATACATATAGACAGTTGCAAACAGAAAACAAAAAGAATACTCTGGTGGTGGTGTTGGAAGGCTAAGATGGCTAAATCCTTGCTAGGAAGCACCTCTGGACAGTGGGAGTTCTGATTAGAAGACTGATGACACCTAGGGTTTGACTTTTTTTTTTTTTTTTTTGTGGTACGCGGGCCTCTCACTGTTGTGGCCTCTCCCGTTGCAGAGCACAGGCTCCGGACGCGCAGGCTCAGTGGCCATGGCTCACGGGGCCCAGCCACTCCGCGGCATGTGGGATCTTCCTGGACCGGGGCACAAACCTGCGTCCCCTGCATCGGCAGCGGGCTCTCAACCACTGTGCCACCAGGGAAGCCTGGGTGTGACATTTTGATTAGGGCAAATGACCACCCTTCAGGTGTAGCTTAAGCTAACTGACATATACATAACTTTATACTTCTTATAAACTAAAAGGAGATATTTAAATTATACACATTCTATTAAGCAGTTCATGTAATTAATAAAGGGCAAAATCAGAACTACACCTAAGCTCCTCTGACTCCCAAATTTGAAAGTCTTACTACTATAGCATTCTAAGTTGGCATTAATTCTAAAACAGTCCGAACTCATTGCTCTAAGAAGTAAAGTTTTCTAAGTTAGCCTATTCTCAAAAATTTTCCCACTTCAAAGCAGCAAATTTAGTTGCTGCTATTAATCGTGGAGCATCATTGTAAATGAGGTTAAGGCAGGATTAAAAAAACAGAGCATCAGATAATGAAAGTTTGGATTTATAAGATATGGTCAAATGTAAAATGACAAATCATTGATTATTAGAAAATTAAGAGGAGACATGATAAACGTTGCAGAGAAGTTCAAATCAAACTTTGTCTTCCTATTACCCTCCTCAATTTTGACGCTGCAATGTCTGTATGTGCAGGCCTGCTCTGATTTCATAACCACTTATGTTAACCTCTTTGATAAAGTTTTTTATTAATAAGCGTCCACTTTATGGATGACTTCTAATTTATTTTCCCAGAGGAAATCATGGGAAAACAATTAAAGAGTTCCTAAATGTGATCACTGATTTGTAGTGGTATTGTTTATACTTTCAAAGAAGCCAGGACAGATTCTGCTGTGGGGATTCAATGGTCATCTGAAGAAATAAAGGGGTTCTACACCTACCATTCCCATGCTTCTTCAGAAGGCTAGGCCCACTTCTCCACTCACATAGAGGGAAAGCCTTCCAATTCCTACACTTGCCTTATGGCTGTATGTAAATGCTTTTAGGGTTCTTTGGCTATTCTTCTTTAGGAAAATCATTCTCAACTGTGCTCTTTTGTTTGTTTGATTGTTGTGGAGGTGAAGGCTGGAGATTGCCAATACAGCATTTTGAGAAGGTCTCATTTTACAGGAGAGTGTGGTTCAGTAAGCATGTGTACACTGACTGAAGCCAAAACTATGATGAAATTGTTGGATTTCTTGAGGGAGTGATGAGGAGTGGGTAGAATTAAGTTCCAGCTAAAGAATCGGATACTTCCCCAGGTCTCCCCCAAAACAATGGTGTACTATCTCACACTTTCTCCATCTGTGAAACAAAGATAATTTTTTAGCTTCCTTCATGGAAATGACAAAATAAAAGCTCCTATAAAAGGCTTAGTTAGACACTAACCGTTAAGTCAGTTCTTAATGATAATCTACTGAAGTCTTTATTGCTTCATCCTCTGGGAATTAAAAACCATTGAGCCTTCCTTGAAACCCTCCCCTGAGAATAGCGTATGGCTCCTAGAGTCTGTGCAATTAAGTTCCTGGAAAGGAGGGGCCTGGGAAA
Source organism: Kogia breviceps (assembly GCF_026419965.1). Taxonomy (NCBI): domain Eukaryota; kingdom Metazoa; phylum Chordata; class Mammalia; order Artiodactyla; family Physeteridae; genus Kogia; species Kogia breviceps. The sequence goes on along the minus strand of NC_081311.1, from coordinate 170,658,482 downwards.
TTGTAGACCTCTGAACAAATAGATGAAAACAAAAAACAAAAGACAAAAATATATATATAAAGCTAGCTAATAGGTAAATGGGTTAAGTCGTGACCCATCTGAGTGTTGGCTCTTTCTCTATTAAACCTAATATCAAAGAAAGAATGCCATGATAAGGAGTTCAGAAGTACCCTAAGCTTGAAACAGCTTTGGAAAAACCAAGCTTGTTGAACTGATGTAGTTATTGTGGATTCATTGAAGTCTGAACAGCGAAGTATTTAAAGCACTGTCAGGAAATATTAAATCTCTCTTCTGAGACTGGGATTGAAAAAAGGTAGGACAGCTCAGTTTTTACATTAACGCAGGATTGGGCCTGATTAGTATTTGAAATATTTCTTTGCCAATTTTGGGCAGCATTAGATTTTGGCTAGTAAAATAGAAATGAACATCCATTGTACATGACAACTGCTGATCCAAACCACTTAAAATTCCCCAAATGTCTTTTTCTTAGATGCGCTGCCAGTGTCTCATCATCAAAGCCAGCAGAGCTGACCAAAGGCAGCTCTGTGGTGGAGGCCCCACCTAAGCTGTGAAGGGTTAGAGAGATAGCTGTTTGTTTTGTGTGGACATGAATCACTATCAGGGCCATTACAACATTTCAAGCTAGGTCACACTACTCTAAATCACTCTGCATTTTGCTCTGAGGCCAGGGAGCTCAGAGAATTTTTACTGCCTCTTTGTTTCAGTGGAAATCAAATCCATTTCAATCACCACTTCCCGTGGAGACTGAAGAGTTGAAGAGAAGCATACAAGCGTCAAGTGTTAAAGAAGCCACAATCATAAAGATGACTAATTTACCTAGTAAATGTTTTTGTTTATGATTTGGCAAATGGGTTAGGACTAAAAAAATATTAACTATCCTTTCATTCCTCCTTGGAGGGAAATTTAATCATGTTTAGCCCTTGGCCATCATAATGGGTTCATTGAAGCAAATTCCTAGGCCAAAATAAACAGTTCATTATATACAAACTAATTCAAGAGATAAGATTGATTTGTCTCTTTTTGGAATCAAGGTCCTTATCTTTCCATTAGTCTAGTTTAAAAATAAGGCAACCAAATTCACCTAAGGCTCCAAGCTCTCTCCAATACTCTCCCCCTTCCCCCACAAAGCAACTAGATTTCAAGATCTTGTCTAAAAAATCTATTAGAACAAAGAGCCCACTAATTAAGCAGCTAAGCCCAAGACTATGCTGTTAGCCTGGAGGGAGGGGGACTTGTTTTATTCCATTAATTTGAGAGCTGTTACTTTATCTGCAGTGGTAATCAGTGTGTTAAGTCTATCTCTACCCACTTATATGGGAGGAGATACAACAATTTACTCTAATTTGAACTCAGTTTTATACCACACTTTAGACTGGCTAGTCCCACATTTTTCTTTGTTAGTGATCTGGAAGAAGCAGTGTTTTGGAAGACTGCTCCATCTTTATCTATTACCCATGCAAATGTTTTGTGTTTAGCTAAGGCTGTAGCTGATAGAACCAAAGTGCTTAGCAGATTTTGGATTGATTCTGTTCTACACAGCCCAGTTTGCTCTTTGTGGTATGAATGGAGCATGAAAGGTCACAGTAAATAAATCCTGGCCTGGGTTTGCAAAAAATGGGAATAACAGGTAGTCAGTCATGGTAGCTCCCTTTTGTGAGAAGGTTATTAAAGTTCACTGGAAAACAATTTTCCCAATCTCACATTTATAATTGAATACTGCTGTTGTGAGGTTTCAATGAGATGAAGTATGTGAAAATGCTTTGTAAACTCTGCAAAATAAAAAGTCTGAAAGAAGAACCATATAGCTATTAACTAGGGTTCCTGCTGAAGAATGGGATGGGGGGGGGAACTGTCTCATTTATATACTTCTCTAATGATTGAATTTTTAAAGCTACAAATATGTATGACATATAATCAGCAAAACATATAAGAATCTTTCCTTTTTTAAAGTGTTTTCCACAGGAAAGAATGTAAAAACAGGCGATCTTTTGCCATTAAAACTCATTGTGCCCTGGATTTCAAATGACTAAAATGTATAATTATCAATAGTTTTTCAAGGAAAAAAAATCAAATATCATATATGAAGTCAAGAATAGGAAAAATGAAATTACATTTTTTTCCCCAGAATCATAATATATTCTATAGGTGTAATTAGAAAACGTTTTTTAGAAATTTCAAAATGAGGTCTTATTTTGCTTTTAGCTGTGTGTAAAAACAACATGATCAGGACTTTTCTGGGGAAGGTGTTTGAGGATTGAACATTAGGCATACCAGGGAACCGATTGGGCCAGGTGTGGTTCAATGTAAATAAGATAAGAGACAAATATAGAAACTGAAATCCCAGGTACACCAGGGAAGCCTAAGGGGGCCCCCTTATGAAGGGGGCAAATATCCCACCTCTTCTCCCTTCCTTAGGAAGTTCTCACTCTACTGTTCTCTGTTCACCGGTGTTCTCATTCTGGGCTCCAGACATCCACACTTCCTTTGGACTTCGGAGTCAGAAGATTCGAGTTCTAATGCTAGCTCTCCCTGTTATTAGCTTTTTGAAGCTGGGTTCCTGCTTTAAGCTCATTGAGCCGTCTCTGTTAAATAGAGGTCTGGAGATTAAATGAGACTGATAACAAAAGCCACCCAGAAAGTGCATATCCACAAACAAATGTAAGATCGAATTTTATTTATTTACTTTTCCCTACTACCTCCTCCTGTCGATATTTATGCAGCTGATGTCCCATTGCCTCGGGACCTTGTTTTCTGCAGTTAATCTGATAAAGTAAACTCTGCTTATGTGTTAAAAGGTGCTAACAGTTAATTTAGTGCCCTTCTCAGGTAATATATTTACATTTGGAAGGAACTGAAAGGGTCTTTTTCCTTCTTAGGTTTGGGAAGGGGAGGAGATGGTGGGAAACAGTGTCAACACTTAGGACCTTCCCCCTGCACCAGACACTCTGATGGGAGCTCCCTAGTCACTGTTTTTAAAATCCACACAACACACCCATGAGACATGTACATGGGCAAGATTTCAGAACAAGCTTTGTCTCTCTATGAGTGGATCAGTTCATCAGGGAAATCTGAAGGTTATAGTGTGATCAAAGCAGGAATGGGCGTCATGATTTGGAACATGCATCTCAGGAATTCTGAAAAATGTTAAAGCAAATTAATGACTTTGTGTTATTTCAGTCCTACAAAACAATGATGAAAATGGTAATTTTTCTTTAAAGAAGACTTTTTCCTCATTGACCAGGGCTAACTGATTACTCTGAAACACAACTCATACAGGAAAGTTAGGTTCAATGCTTAATTTTCCCGTTTAATTAACAGTTGTCAGAGTGAAGTATTATTTACTGATTACTTCCAATGGTGACCAAGGAGGTTGTCTGTGTGTGTGTATGTGTGTGTGCACGTATTGCATTTTGATTTTGCTTTTATTACTTTGGCTACCTCTTTGTTTGAGTACCATTATGGACTCATGGACTTTTTAAATGTATTCAGTGTTGTAGCAGAGGTGGTTGGTGCCCTGCTCATATCACCCCAATGCTCACCTTTCCTGAATATGAAAATGGCAAACACCTGCAACTCTTCATCTGAGAATTTTATCTTATCTTAGGAATAGGACCAGCAGGAAGTGCCAGAAAATTGACACATTGGGAGTACCCCTCAGTCAGTGATGTAGGAGGACAAGTCTGAGGTGTGTTCCACACCGTTTCCCAAGGGTCCCAGCAGGATTGAGCCCCAGTTGCCCTCCACAGTGACCTGCTTATTAACATACCTTGTATTGGCTTCCTACACTTTCCTCTCTTCCTTTCTCATTCCCTGACCTCTCTCCCCTAGAGTCAGTCCCCATGAACCACATACACTCAAATCCTTGTCTTGGGGGCTGCTTCTGGGAGAACCCAGCCTAAGTAGGTATAGGAAGCAGACACTTAGAATGGCATACTGATGGGAAAGATGGGGTAGCCCCCATTAAGTGAGGCAACGATTACGTCTAGCATGGCATAGCACCAGTTTCTTAGATTTCACCTGTGGTGGATTGAGAGGAGGAATTTGTGGAAGGAGGTGTACTGGTTTATGCAGCAGCTCCAATGCTTGGAAGATATGAGGACTGGGAAATTAGTTGCATACATACATAGGAAGGAAGAAAATTAAAAACTCAGGTCAACAATCTATCAATTCAAGGTATGGTCTGAAAACCAGAATGCATCAGTGGCATTATTTAAAGAGATCTTTATCTTCTGTGTTCAGAAGTCTGTGCTAATAATCAGACACAAGATTTAAATATGAGTGGTGGAACTACAAAGAGACTGAATTCACAACTTGAGACCTAGAACAAGGACTTCTGGGTAGATGCGCTTGAGCTCTGTCAACCCCCAGATTCCTCTGACCCCTGGACCAGCAAAGGTGAGCCTTTCCCCTTGGCTAGAGGAAAGCAACCTTTCATTTTCTGAAGACCATGCAAGATCCTTCCCTGCGACGGCTGACTTCAAGATGTGTTTATCCTCCTTAAGATTGCTACCTTTTCCCAACTTCTTCACTGCTTCTACAGCTGTGTTGTCCAATCCAATAGCCAGAAGTCTCATGTAACTATAAACCAGTGGAAATGAAATAAAATCAAGAATTTTTCTTCTCAGTCACACTAGCCACTTTACATGTCCTCAATAACCTCATGTGGCTAGTGGTTACCATGTTGGACAGTGCAGAATTTACATTTTAATCTCACTGAAAGGACTATTGGACAGAGCTGATCTAGACCAGGGTTGGCAAACTGTTTTTTAAAGTGTCAGACAGTAAATATTTTAGGCTTTGCAGGCCCTATGGCCCTTGTTTCTACTACTCAGCTGTGCCATTGTAGTACGAACATAACCAAAGACAATACATAAATAAGTAGGCGTGGCTGTGTTCCTTAATTTTACAACTTTCAGTGTCCAGCCCATGGGCCCTCATGGACCAACCCCAGATCTATAACAAAAACTTGGGTCAAGTCTTAGTATAGTGCAAGTAAGAAGCACTATTCAGACACAAGGTAAGTGTAATTTCCATAATAGGAATACAGCTGGAATGACAACGAGAACCCATGACCCACAGGACTCTGTGAATTACCTAATAGACCACGGTATTCCTAGAGGCAAGAAAGCATGGCAGCTGATGATGGTGTTGCTTGACTTATACAACCAAAACATCAATAGTGGGAGAGTAGAAAGCTGATGTCAAGCGCCATCTTGGAAAATCACAATCCCTCACACTGTTCTGCACAATGGGAAAAAAGGGGAATTATTCACCAAAGGGCTTACATACACTGACAAATTTCAAGGCAACATGCTTGGAAATGTGCCTTAAGTCTGCTCAGAGAAGAGGAATATAAAGTTTGATAAGGAAAAGCGTATTGATAGGCGTACTGGCAGGATTTCCATCCTGGCAAGGGTTTCTGGAGCCAAGCCTAATCTACGGCAGGAATGGCAACTCAACTCACGAGCCTACCATTTTCTGGAGGCCTGGAGTAAATAAAGAGGAGATGCCAGAATTGTCTTGGCAGAGTATTAAGGAAAGGGTCAAAAGGATCAGAGATGTGGACATGTTTGAATGGATTTATTACATAATGTAAAAAGAAAAACAACCCACCAAACCGGCTCTCTGTTCTCCAGAGGGCCCAGAAGATACCCCTTCACTAATGCACTAGAGAATGAGAGAAGTTAATGGTGGTTATCACTTGTGAGCTGGGGTGGAATGGAAGGTTATTATAGACCTGGGCTACTTAGTACCAGTGGGGATGATAAGCCTCCGGCCCACTACAGGCCAGGTGGCAACATTTAACCATCAGAAGCAAGGGGAATGTATCAATAATTTCCATAATGGATGTACAGCTGGAATTACAATGAGGAGCCCATGGCCCACAGGAATCTGTGAAGATATCTAATAGAGCAAGGGGTTCCTAGGGGCAAGACAGCTGAGCAGTTGATGATGGTATTGCTTGACCCACATAAACAAAAAAAATCAATAGTGGGCCAACAGAAACCTGATGTCAGATGCTGTACTGGAAAATCACAGTCCTTTTTGCACTGTTCTCAGACCCAGAGCCCATTAGCTGAAGGGGAGGTTATTTCCTTCAGAGGAAAGGTGCTGTGATGTCACAGGAAGTATGACATCACACAGCAGTAGCTATTTCCCCAATCTGCCTGCAAAGGACTTCGGGTCATTTACTGAATAACTGTACATTCAGGGAAAGCAGATTTTTCAAGGGCTGTTGGGTACCGGATTGTAGGTGATACTGATAGAGCAAGGGAATCAAAATGCCTATAGGGGCTATGGAGGCCATGCAATAAGTAGGGTCCTCTCCACCCATGCAAGGAATTAAAATTAAAGCAATAACACATCCTGGATGAATGGCAGCGGTGAGTACCACTCTCAAGGACTTACAGGTTGCTGAGGTGGTGGATATTATTCTCGTTTGATTCACTGTGTGGTCCCCGAGAAATCAGATAGACGATGGCAGAAGATGGTAAACTATCATAAACTTAAACACGTAAGGGCTTCCCTGGTGGCACAGTGGTTGAGAATCTGCCTGCCGATGCAGGGGACACGGGTTCGTGCCCCTGTCCAGGAAAATCCCACATGCTGCGGAGCGGCTGGGCCCGTGAGTCATGGCGGCTGAGCCTGCGTGTCTGGAGCCTGTGCTCTGCGACGGGAGAGGCCACAACAGTGAGAGGCCCGCGTACCGCAAAAAAATAAAAAATAAACAAGTGGGAACCCCAGTTGCAGCTCCTGTGTCAAATGTGGTATCTTTATTAAAAGAGATCAAAATATCCTCTAGCACTTGGAAAACAGCTATTGATCTGGTGAATGCATTCTTTTCAATTCCCATCATGAAAGAGGATCAAAAGGAGTTCAGATTCACCTGGGAATGAGAACAGAGCATGCTCATTTACAGTTATGACCAGGGGTTATGATACTTACCTAGTTTTGATAGTCTGACATTCCAAAAGATATGAAGTTGATCCAACATACTAATGATATCATGTTAACCAGACCTGTCGAGCAGGAAATGGCAAGTACTCTGAATGCCCTGAAACAAATGTGCACAACATGGTGAGAGAGAGATCTTATGAAGATTGAGGGACCTCCCACATTGGTGATATTTTTAGGGGTCTAGTTGTCTTACTGTGCCAGGACACTCCCTCCAATATAAAAGACAAATTATTGTACCTTGAACCTCCTACCATGAAGAAAGAGATATTCATTTTAGCATTATTTCTTTGTTTTAATTTTTTTCATATAGTAAAAAGTATAAATTTTAAGTGTATGATTATATATATATATATATAGAGAGAGAGAGAGAGAGAGAGAGAAAGACAGAGACAGAGACAGAGAGATGTCTCAAGTAATCATGACCCAGATTGGCCCATATCAAGGACATTCCTATTGTCCCAGAAATTTTTTCATGACCTTTCCAGTCAATACCCCACCCTCCCAAATGTAACAATTATTCTGACTTCTGTCTTCATAGATTAATTTGGCTTGTTTTTCACTTCATCTAAAGGGAATCATAGTATATGCACTTTTGTGTTGGCTTATTTGGCTCAACATGATTTTTGAAATATATGTATGTTGTTTTATGTATCAGTAATTGGTTCTTTTTTCTTGTGGTATAATATTTCACTGTATGGATACACCAAAATATGCTTATCTCTTCTTCTGTTGATGAATGTTTAGGTTGTTTCCAGTTTGGATATCTTATGAATGAAGCTTCTGTGAACATTCTTAGATAAACCTTTTTGTGGACACATGTACTCATTTATTTTGGGTATACAGCTAAGAATAAAATGGCTCATCACAAGGTGAGCATATATTTAAATTTCGTAGAAACTGTCAAACAATTGTCCAAAGTGATTGGATCATTTTATATCTCCTTTAATTACATAGGAGAGTCCCACTTATTCAACATCCTGTTAACTTGGTTTTGTCAGTCTTTAAAAACTTTTAGCCATTCTTGTGTTTGTGTTTTTAACTTCTCATTGTGGTTTTAATTTTCAGTTTTCTGTTGATTGATAATGTTGAATATCTTTTCACGTCCTTATTTGTCACTTGGATGTCTTCTTTTGTGAAGTGCCTACTGTTCTGCCTATTGTATTATTGGATATTTGTCTTTTTGCATATTATCGATATATACATATTGCAATTATTTGTTAGACATACATATTGCAAATATTTTCTCCAAAGCCTTGGGTTTCCATTTTTTACTTTCTTAAACATTTCTTTTGTTGAGAAGTATTAAATTTTGATGGAATCCAGTTATATTTTTCTTTTGTGGTCAGTGCTTTTTGCATTCTGCCCAATAAATCTTCCTTCACCCTAAGGTTACAATGATATTTTCCTACAACATTATAGCTATGCCTTCCCATTTAGGTCTGTGATCCAGCCCAAGTTACTTTATATGTATAGTGTAAGTTAGTGGTCAAGGTTCATTTTGTCCCCTTTGAGATATGCAGTTACTTCAGCATCATTTATTGAAAATAATTTTCTTTCATTATTGAAATGCATTGGAGCCTTTGTTGAAAATCAGATAATTAAATAAATGTTGGTTTATTTCTGGACTTTGTATTGTTTCATAGATTTATTTATCTATATCCAAACACCACACTGTTTAATTTCATAGCTTCATAAGAAGTCTTAAAAGCTGACAGTATAAATAAATACTCCAAGTTTCTTCATCTTCAAGATTGTCTTGGCTATACTAAGGCCTTTGCATTTTCATTTAAATTTTAAAATCGGCTTGTCAATGTATATATGTATAACTTGCTGCGACTTTGATTGGGATTATATGAAGTCTATAGATCAATTTGGTCATTTTACTAGATCATAGATTCCCTTTGATTCTCTATGTATATAATCATATCATATGCAAAGACAGTTTTATATCTTTCATATATATATATTTTTTTCTTCATTTATAACACTGGCTAGGACCTCAGTCCAACATAAAATGGAAGTAGAGATAGTGAAAGTCATTGCCTGCTTCCCAATTTTATCAGATTTATCAACATAATAATGTTAAATACTGATTACTTTTCCAAATTTATGGGAAAGATGTGCTGGGTCACTCAGTATATAGGTTGGAGCAATATTACCAAGTGTGATATATGTTATGATTCTACTTCCAGTTAAGATATAGAAGACTTTGACAGATCATTGTTTCTAGGGGGAAAATTAAAAATTAAATTTAATAAAGTTTTATATATACTAAAATTAAAAATTTAAAGTTATGTATATATATTTAATAGACAATTTTTTAAAGAAGTTTTAGGCTCACAGCAAAATTGAGCAGAAAGTATAGAGAATTCCCATATACCCCCCTGGGCCTCCCTCTCACCACAACACAAAATCTCTCCTATTGTAGATATCCAACACTGGAGTGGTATATTGATGAACCTACATTAAACATCACTATCAGCCAAAGTCTGTAGTTTACATTCACTCTTTTTATTGATTGATTGGATTTTTGAATTTTATTTTACTTATTTTTTTATACAGCAGGTTCTTATTAGTTATCTATTTTATACATATTAGTGTATATTTGTCAATCCCAATCTCCCAATTCATCCCACCCCCACCCCCCGCCACTTTCCTCCCTTGATGTACATTCACTCTTGATGTTGTATATATCTATGGGTTTTAATAAATGTATAATGACATGCATTCTCCACTGTAGCACCACACGGAATAATTTCACTGCCCTAAAAATACTCTGTGTTCTGTCTCTTCATCCCCCTTCTTCCCTCTAACCCATGCTGATATTTTTATTGACTCCACAGTTTTGCCTTTTGCAGAATGTCATATAGTTGGAATTATACAGCATGTAGTTTTATCAGGCTGGCTTCTTTCCCTTAGTAATATGCATTTAAGATTCTTCCATGTGTTTTTGTAGCTTGATAGCTCATTTCTTTTAGGTACTGAATAATATTCCATTGTCTCGATGTACCACAGTTTGTTTATCCATTCACCTACTGAGAACATCTTGGTGGCTTCCAAGTTTCGGCAATAATAAATAAAGATACTATAAAAGATATTTTATATGGACATAAGTTTTCAATCCATTTGGGCAAATATCAAGGAGCACAGTTGCTAAATCTTGTGGTGAGTAAGTTTCTTTTGTAAGAAACCACCAAATTGTCTTCTAATGTGGCTCTATCATTTTGAATTCTCACCAGCAGTTAATGAGAGTTCCTGTTGCCTCACATCCTCATCAGCATTTGGCATTATCAGTGTTTTGGATTTTGGCCATTCTAATAGATGTGTAGTGGTATCTCATTGTGGTTATAATTTGCATTTTCCTTTGACATATGATGTTGAGCATCTTTTATATGCTTATTTGCCATGTGCATCTTCTTTGGTGAGGTGTTTGTTCAAGCTTTTGCACATTTTAAAAATAGGGTCCTCCATTTTCTTATTGTTCAGTTTTAAGAGTTCTTTGCATATTTTAGATAACATTCCTTTATTAGATATGTCTTTTGCAGATACTTTTTCCCAGGCTGTGGCTTGTCTTCTCACCCTCTTGCCAGTGTCTTCTTCAGAGCAGAAGTTTTAAATTTTAATGAAGTCCAGCTTATCAATTATTTGTTTCGTGGATTGTGTCTTCCTGGCGTTCTATCTATAAAGTCATCACCATACCCAAAGTTGCCTAAATTTTCTCCTATGCTATCTTCTAGGAGTTTTATAGTTTTGCATTTTACATTTAGGTCTGTGATCCATTTTGAATTAATTTTTGTGAAGGGTTCAAGATCTGTGTCTAAATTCTTTTTTTTTTTTAATTTTAATTTTTACATGTGGAAGTCCAGTTGCTCCAGCATCACTTATTGAAAAGACTATCTTTTCTTCAAGATCACATATTTTAAAAAACATATTGGAACACTGTGGATGCAAATATGCCTAAGGAAAGTAAATTCTAGAGAGAGATGAGCCCGTCCTAGGTGGGCAGAGATTTCATTTAATTTTCACAAAAACTCTGTGAAGTAGGATTATTATTAAACTACTTTCTTAAGGTCACACAGCTCAGAGGAAATGAGGAAATGTCCGGAGGGAATGCAAAAGCATCAGTGACCTATTTGCCAAAACCAATACCTTGTTGGCAGTATTTTGGCAGTGTTAACTTTAATTTTTTGGAAAATCCTCCCCTTTGACTCCTGTGACACTGAACTTTTCCTTTTTCTATTCTGGCCCTTTCTTTTCAGTTTTCTCTTCCCATTTCCTTAGGTGTTGGTATTCCCCAGAGAGCCGACTACAACATTCTTCTCACCAATGTCTTTCCTGGCTGTTAGTATTTCTCCACTCCAGTGGGCCAAACCAATGCAAATGATTTCCCAAAATACTTACTACTAGTTTAGATATTTCTCCTAAATTCCTAGCAGGATCTCTACCTGAATTATCCCACAGGAGTGCAAACCCAACCTGTCCAAAACTTACCCATCTTTTGTGTTGTCTAGTTTAGAGAATGGAACTACCTGAAAGTTCTCAAGCCTGAAAGTTGAACGTAATCCTGTCTTCCACTCCTGCTTTCAATCAGTCACTATTATCACTTCCACGTTCTTAAATAATCTCTTATAGTCATCCCTTCTATACATTCTCACTGTTACTATTTCACTCCAGAACTTTTCTACATCTTTCCTGCTATTGAAACAATCCCTTGACTTCTCTCCCCAATATGATTTTTATGTCCCAACATGATGCGCCAGCTCCTCTCCAGTCCTCAGTAACCTGGTTTCATCCTATAAACAATCTTGCTATGCTTCCTATATGATATTCTACTATCACCCCACTCCCTGACATCAGACCTCCTGTCTTCTCAAGAACTAGACATTGGGTGGTAGATTGGGCCTGTTTGCAGACAGTACTCCAACCGCTATAATCTCCAGATCCAGGTTTTACTTTGTTTTTCGGCTTGGAGGTCCCTTGGCTGCAAGCTGAAAGTGTTAACTTCTACCCAAAGAGCTGTTTTCTGTCACCTACTAGCCTCCCCTTGTGACCTTAATAGCAATTAACCCTTTGGGCCCCAGCTGCCTAGAAATAAAACAGCTCCAAGACCATGATACGTATCTAATGGAAATTGTTGGCATAAATTAAAAGGAAAAAAAGGAGGATTTATCATTAGCAAATGGAAAAACTAAACCCCCCATGTACCTCTGCCACCAGAGGACAGGGGCCAGGAATGAATAAGCAACCTAGAAACAATAAGCAATGGAAAAATATAGGAGGTAAGAAACATCATCCCATCCTAGGATACTCCTAGAAGTTACTCTGGGATAGCTGTTCATGGGGGATTCTCAGAAGGGGCTCACAGACTTCTTTTTTTAAAAAAAATTATTTATTTATTTAATTTATTTATTTTTGGCTGCATCGGGTCTTTGTTGCTGCACGTGGCCTTTCTCTAGTTTTGGTGAGCGGGGGCTACTGTTGGTTGCGGTGCGTGGGCTTCTCATCGTGGTGGCTTTTCTTGCTGCAGAGCACTGACTCTAGGCACTCAGGCTTCAGTAGTTGTGGTGCAGGGGCTTAGCTGCTCTGCGGCATGTGGGATCTTCCCCGACCAGGGCTCGAACCCATGACCCCTGCATTGGCAGGCGGATTCTTCACCACTGTGCCACCAGGAAAGCCCGGGGCTCACCCACTTCTAAATCATGGTGTGAACCTCAGATCCTGTGAGAATGGCATGTGAGGAGGTCCAGATCTCTAGTGAGTGGAGGCAGCAGGGCAGAGGTGACGTGAGGGAGGTGAGGGAGCAAATGGAGAACGGGCTCTGCAATGGGACAGCCTGTATCTGAACGCTGGTTCCACTGCTTCCTAGGATGAATCTGTAGCTTCTCTCTGCCTGAGTTTTCTCATGTACCCATTGGGGATGTAATAGTATATTAGAATAGAGAAGGGTTACATCAAATAGCTGGTATAAATGTCAGATGATGATGATGAGATTGTTGTTTTCCTTCTGGTGGCAATATTCTGAGCTCTGAATTGGCCCAAGAAAGATTGATGGGGACTTGGGTGTCCTGACCTTAGACTGCGAGATTGGATGGCTTATTCCACCCCAGTTATTAATTTCTCCCACCCTATGCAAGTCAGTCCTGGCTTATTTGCTCTCAGATCCACCCCCAGCTCTTCTTTGTTTACTTCTATATGGCAGGGGGTCTACTCCCTAAGGACAGTGTCCCAGGCTCCCATGCCTACTGCCTTCTGTTTCCTGTAGTGCAAGGCACTACATACAGGAAGATGGAGGATGGAAGGCCGAGAAGCCAGGGTATCTCCCCCTCCCTGGCAGCCTCAGGAGGTGTCTGCAGTCACTGAGTCTCTTCTTTGGCTCCAGAACCCATTGGATAAATCCATCATGGTTCCAACTTCCATTGAACTCCACTAACTCTGCCTTCCCCATCACCCTTCCACGAGAAGGTGTTAATGGCTTCCTCTTCCGGCTAATGTCTGGGTTGCTTTACTGTCTCCTAGTTGACTTTTAGTACTTCTATTACCTGTACACCCAAGCACTTTGATTAGATTTCCTCTTTTTAAAAAGAAAGTGGGGACTTCCCTGGTGGCGCAGTGGTTAAGAATCCGCCTACCAATTCAGGGGACACAGGTTCGGGCCCTGGTCGAGGAAGATCTCACATGCCGCGGAGCAACTAAGCCCGTGCACCACAGCTACTGAGCCTGCGCTCTAGAGACCACGAGCCACAAATATTGAAGCCCGCGCGCCTAGAGCCCATGCTCCGCAACAGAGAAGCCACCGCAATGAGAAGCCTGCGCACTGCAACGGAGAGTAGCAACGGAGAGTAGCCTCACTCGCCGCAACTAGAGAAAACCCCGCGCACAGCAACGAAGACCCAACGCAGGCAAAAATAAAGAAAATTAAAAAAAAAAAAAATAAGAAGTGGTTTCTGTTTTCTGATCTGGATTCTGACCAGTACCCTCTGCATTCCTGTTCCAGCCATCCTATCAGTGTCTTTGGGTACCTGAAGTTAGGGGACACTGCCTGGAGCTCATGCAGCTTTAACAAGTGGACGCTGACTGACACCACCTCCCTCCAGCCCCTGACAATTCTCAGACTCAGGGATGGGAAGTCCCTTAGCTACACACACAGGCTTTCAGGCAGCAGCATTTGCCCGCCTGAGCTGTGTGGGATGATTCCCCAACAGTCCCAAACATTGCCACTATCTATATGACAGTAAAGAAATGTTTTGGCAGAAGCCAGTCTGGGCATCAAAATGCTGAGGACCATATGTTCCTGCTAACTTCCTGCCAAAATGTTGCTACTTGAGTTATGAAGAGTATAACTTTTTAATCCGGAATAAAAAGGGATCTCTAACCCAGGGATACATGTTAAGCCGAAAAATAAGGCAACAAAAATGAGTTAAAAAGTAATAAAAATGACAAATGGGAGTGATTGAGGGTGGGCGATTAGGGAGGCAAAGTCTAGGAGATGTATTAGGGTTCCCATTGTCCGCCTCACCCTGGACTTTTATTTTATTTATTTATTTTTTTGTGGTAGGCGGGCCTCTCACTGTTGTGGTCTCTCCCTTTGCGGAGCACAGGCTCCGGACGCGCAGGCTCAGCGGCCATGGCTCACGGTCCCAGCCGCTCCGCGGCATGTGGGATCTTCCCGGACCGGGGCACGAACCCGTGTCCCCTGTATCGGCAGGTGGACTCTCAACCACTGCGCCACCAGGGAAGCCCACCCTGGACTTTTAACCTCAGGGGCTCAACCTTGCGCAGTGATCCCCTGGACTCTTAAACAGAAATTGAAGACAGCAAACGTTTCCATGCAATTGCTGTTTTCTACTTATACTCAGCCAAACCTTGTACACCTCTGGTCTCCCTGACGTCTGGGTTCTGGACTGCACCTCAAAAGTAGCTGCTTGTTTTTGCTTTCTCTGGTTTTTTTTGTTGTTGTTGTTGTTTGTTTTGTTTTCTGCGGTACGCGGGCCTCTCACTGTTGTGGCCTCTCCCTTTGCGGAGCACAGGCTCCGGACGCGCAGGCCCAGCGGCCGTGGCTCACGGGCCCAGCCGCTCCGCGGCATGTGGGATCTTCCCGGACCGGGGCACGAACCCGTGTCCCCTGCATTGGCAGGCGGACTCTCAACCACTGCGCCACCAGGGAAGCCCACCCTGGACTTTTAACCTCAGGGGCTCAACCTTGCGCAGTGATCCCCTGGACTCTTAAACAGAAATTGAAGACAGCAAACGTTTCCATGCAGTTGCTGTTTTCTACTTATACTCAGCCAAACCTTGCTCACCTCTGGTCTCCCTGACGTCTGGGTTCTGGACTGCACCTCAAAAGTAGCTGCTTGTTTTTGCTCTCTCCGGTTTTTTTTTTTTTGTTGTTGTTGTTTGTTTTGTTTTTTGCGGTACGCGGGCCTCTCACTGCTGTGGCCTCTCCCGTTGCGGAGCACAGGCTCCGGACGCGCAGGCGCAGCGGCCGTGGCTCACGGGCCCAGCCGCTCCGTGGCACGTGGGATCCTCCCGGACTGGGGCACGAATCCGTGTCCCTTGCATCGGCAGGTGGACTTTGAACCACTGCGCCACCAGCGAAGCCCTCTCTCTGGTTTTTGCAACTCACCAATCCCCCTCCTCTCTTTCTGTTTGTTGGGCTTAGGTTTACCACTCTGTTTTCAGCTTTGCTTGCTACCTTGATGGTAGCCAACTCTTCAGCTTCAGAAAAATTCCCTTCACGTCTCAGTAGTGCTACCAGCTGGGCAGGCCTGAGCCCTTCAACACTGTTCTGCCAAAAAAGGAGAATTTGGCACTTACAAAATATAGAACAAGGAGGAGAAAGTGTCAAAATCTAGTACAGAGAGACAAGACAGCCGTGGACTGGGAAAGAAGCAAATTTTACAATGTATAACCTTTTCATTTCTTGAGAGAAACCATAATTTGACAATTTTAAGATACATTGAAGAGTTATCAATAATTTTAAAAAAAAAGAGATGCTGGTAAGGAATTGTGGCTACATGGCCCAGTAATTCAGAGATTCCAAGGGGAATTATTTAAAATATAGGCTCTATGCTGTTTGTATCCCACTCATATCTCCAGGCCCACCTCCATTCCAGAGGTCACCTGCAGATAGGTCCCAGATGCGCCAAGTGTGTCTTGTCTCTTGCTGCCTGGGGGAGCTCTCCAGCTGGAGGAGCACGTTCACTTGTACATGTGGAAGACTGGAGGTACAGAAAGTAACGTCTCAGGAATGAACCTCGAACATTGAGAGACAAGAGTTGATGGATAAACATCCAGGTTCTTCAAGACTTCATGGGGCAATTATAAAGTGTATTCTATAGAATGTCCTGGAAAGCCCCAGAAAACTCCCCATTGCCCACTGTGGTAACCCAGTCAATAACACACCCTTTATTGTCTTTACTCCCTTCCTCAGTTCCCTTCGCCTTTATCTTGCTTCCTGCGATCACCTCCCGAATAAACTACCCTTGTCCCACATACCCAATCTGAAGAGAACATCATCTTCAGAAGTTATCCAATTTACACCTAAATGTCTGCTTTTGAAAGCAATACCATAGAGAATGCCAAGATCCCCATCTTAATTTTAAAGATACAATCAACAGACATCTGAAAGGGAACTTGCCTGGCTGCCAATGGTCAAAAAACTGCTTCCTGTGATTATTTTATAAAAAATACTAAGTCCTGAGTTAGAATAGGATATTCCTACATATAAAACCTAGAAAAAATTAGAAATTATTGAATTTTTACAAACCTTTTTAGGAGAGACTATTCTACATCAAGTATTATGCTAGGACTTTGTGTATTAGATGTTCACAATCACGCTATTATGATTAAATAAAATTAAGCTCACTTTATAATAAAAACAAAGAATTAATGGTAAAGGAACTTGCCCAAACTTTAGATTTCTTTTGTGGGTAGTTTTAGATTTGATATTTTGGGCATGTAGGTGACAGAGACGGAGTGCTCCATCCTTAAATCCATATATTCTATGATGTTTCCTAACTTACTCTGCAATTAGTTTGGAGTACTTAGTGGGGTTCTGGCCAGTGAGAGATGAGTTGAAATAATGTAAGCCGCTTCTAGATGATCCCTTAAAGTTTTCTAGTGGAGTTATCTAGCCTTTTTGTCCCCCGGATCCAAACAGAAATCGAGTCCAGAAATTTGAGGCATTGGTAGGATTGGAAAAACCTACTGCTTCTAGATGCCAAAAGGCAAGAAGTGGAGTTGAAGAAAGGTTTTGAGTAGCAAACACCCAATAAAATGTAAAGTGACTGAGCAGAGTTCAGATTAAGGGAGTAACTTTCCAAACTTGAAAGGTAGCCACCATTAAGTTGAAAGAGATGGGAATAGAGGTAAGAAAACAAAGAAATGGAGTAGACATGAAAATAATGATTAAAAGATACCTTTGGGTATATTTATTACCTCATGGAGCTGATAAGAATGAAATAGATCAAAAGTCTATTCACTTTCTGAGGGAGTGGTATCCCCCCAAAAAACCACTAGCCTGGATTATAAAAGGCCTTTGATAAGTTTGAACTCTACAACCTTCGGTTCCCCAGCCTTCCAAGAGCAGAAGTAAACATTGAAAGTTACAGCCTGGAGGAGGAGATGGTTTCTCACACTCATTTCAGATTTGATCCGAGAAGAGGATAAATAAGAACAGTCTCTCCAGAGGACAGAGTCAGCGCTAATCAAGGAACAACACTCGTTCTGGGTAGGGCCCTCCAAAATATGGCCAGCAGGATTTCAGAATTCCAGATGTGTGGTTACTTTGTGTCACTCTTTCTTCCTCCTTTTGAATAGGAATGTTTATTGTGGTGATTCTGTCTCTATTCCACCACTGTATGGGACAGATCATTAATTTTTTAAAAGTTCATTGGTCTCTGGACTGGGAGAAGCTACATCCAGAATTAATAAAGACTATTACGTATCATCCAGAAACCCTGGACTTTAAGCTGAAGGCAGTGGATTTGGAGTTGACTCTTGGGGGTGGTGTCAGTGGTGGTGTGACTGATTTCTTTGTGTAGGAGACAGGAGGAAAGCATACTCAGAAACATAAATCAGACTGAAGCAGAGCTCACTCTACCATATATGAGCTCCTGTGTGTTTGTTCCCCTGCTTCCCTAGTAGGTTGGGGTCATGTGACTGGGTTCTGGCCATTGGATGTAGATAGAATCACTCCATCTAATCTTCCAGCTCTCTCTTCTTCTGCCGTGGTGACCGTGGAGGCCTCAGGTCCTCACATTCCTGATGGTGTGTTGAGAAGATGAAGGAAGACTGCTTCACACACGTTGCACTTGGTGTGAGCTAAAAATAAACATTTATGGAATGAATGAAGCCACAGAGATTTTAGGGTGTATTTGTAACTGTATCATAACTTAGTCTATCCTGACTACTATTCTCTCCTATCCATCAGAGAAGATTCATAATATGGGAAATTTTGAGATGATTCTCAAGTCTAGTGAATTTGGGGAGGTGGCAGGCAGAATTCGTTTATTTTTATCTCAGAGTAGAAATTATGTGTAAGATGAAATAAGATTTTAGAATTTCATGAGATGACATTTTATATAAACTGAAAATTAAATCCAAGGATCTAAGTATTTTAAAACAATTTTTGAAGAAAAGCTATTTTGCAAAAGGTTGCACTTTGCCATCACTAGAGGCACTGGTTCAGGCTCTCTATTAGCTCTCTCCTGCCTCCTCAATCTAAGATTTGCCCTCAGCTTATAGGCTTCTGTCTTCTGAGCACAAACCCATGAGTTTGCCCAAGAAAAAATTTTAGTGGTGTTCTTTCATCTTCTGGGTCAAGAAAGAAATTGGCTCTCCAGAGGAATTTAATATCGTTTTTGAGCAAAAACAAACAATGTAGAGTCCTTTAAACTGTAAACATCCTCAAAATCTTGACAATGCTGTAGACTGACACTCCTATTTAGAATTCTAGACATTTTATTATTAAATGATATAAAGCAACTATACCATGACTGAATTCAACACCAAGCACCTGGGCATAACAGTGCTGTTTCAGATATTAGTTCCTTTAACAACATTTTTGGCATTTCTTGGTTGGAATCAAGAAGTCTAGTCATCAGAAAGGTGCTATAGTCCTTGCCCTGTGAAGATGTCTGGAACAACGATTGTGTACCCATTGCTGCAATCCGTATCACCCACATACTTGGAATTTGGCATTTGCCAGCTGAATAAAGCTTGAGCGACAACCACACCTTTGCCTGTTTTAAGCATCTTGCTGATATAAGCCTCAAGACATTCCAATTGGACTCCATGCCCATTACTCCATAGTATGATTTTAGGACAAATGTTATATGCACAGTCAAGAGCTCTGTTAGCCATTCGAGTAATTAATGGTTTTCTTGTTATGAGATTGAAGTGCAGATCAGAAATTGTTTGCTCCACCTTTGGCTGTTGGCTAGGCACCATTTCTACGTACCAAGAGGGGCAAAAAAGTAAGAAGATATTCCCGTTTTCCTTAAACTCAGATACTCTTCTTTACTCCTTCCTTGTCAACACTCTAACCTCCATATGGAGATCTCTGCTTCTGGGAATCTACCTCATCTCACATTTGTACTGAATAATGAGTTCCTAATGCAGATAGTATGGGCCACCCCCTAACTGCCCTTCCTCCTTTCTAAACCCTCATTTTTCTTCAGGTATCCACCCATCCACCCAAACTAGAGTTTTCCCTTTTGTCATTGAGTTTGCTGTCTTTATCGCCAGTGCTGTCAGGCATGGATTTTTACCACTTACCTACACGAAGCCCTCTGTTCTGTCAGGGAGGCTACTGTTTTTAACCTCCACCCCCTACCCAGAACAACAATTTCCAGAAAGGTTGCACTTGCGGGTCCCTCTGCAGGGGATGATTTCCCTCCAGGTAGCCCATCACTTGCTTCCTCACTCTTTCAGGTCTTCGTTCAATAGTTGGTTTCCCCTGAGCATCCTATTTAAACGTTCAGTTCCTAGCTCCACCCATAGAATCTCCAATCCTCCTGCTCTAATGCACCTCACATGCTATGTGTATTTTGTCATTTCTTTCTTTATTGTCTGTTTCCCCACTTAGATGCAAGCCTCATGGAGGCAAAGGTTTTACCTGGTTATTCACTGTGATATCCCAGGCATCTAGAAGAGTGCTGGGCATATAAGAATACAATCTGTGAAGTAAATGACTAAACTGAGCCGATTTTGTGATCCCACAATCACTCAAAGGGGCTCCGAAGGGTCAATACATGGTTGGTGTGTGTGCAGAGAAGGGTGAGGGATTCAGGAAGGTGAGGTTAGCGCCAGGTCAAGCTATTTTGGGTCTGAGGTAAAAGGAAAAATCACCAATCCTATCTTTATTTAATATTTTGAAATTTTGTTCCCCATAGATGTTTTGTGTAATTAAAAAAATATTGCATTAAGATATTATTTCTCTATTGAGGTTTTTGTGCCCCCTTCCCTTAAATTTTGTGCCTGAGACAAGTGTGTCACTAGCCTTCCCCTAGTCCTGTCCCTGGGTGGCTGCACAGGACCTTGGAATTAATCACAAGGCATATGCTGACTGACTGAAAGGGCCTGAAAGACCCCCTGCATCCCTCCCCAAGAGGTTCTAGGGAGGGTTCTGCTTATACAGGGTGTGAAGCAGGGAGACTTTCTTTTGTGTGTGTGTGTGTGTGTGTGTGTATGGTACGCGGGCCTCTCACTGCTGTGGCCTCCCCCGTTGCGGAGCACAGGGTCCGGACGCGCAGGCTCAGCGGCCACGGCTCACGGGCCCAGCCGCTCCGCGGCACGTGGGATCTTCCCGGACCGGGGCACGAACCGGTGTCCCCTGCATCGGCAGGCGGACTCGCAACCACTGCGCCACCAGGGAAGCCCTAGGGAGACTTTCTAAGTATAATCTTTTGAGGGAACTCTGAGCACAATGCCCAAAGAGTGAATTTCCAGACTGACAATAGGACCATTAGTGATGATGATGATATTTAAGTTGCCAATGTATCTAACGAATGAGGTAGAATAGCAAGTAAAAGCCTAAGGCAAAAATGATATTTCATCAAAATTTTTCTTGATTTCTTAGAAGACATGCTGGAGTTCAGGAAACCACAACTCTGAATGAGCTGTTCTTCCAGCATCAGAGCAGAGTGGTGTTTCTTCAATGTGTGCACCAGATGAAGTAGCTGGCTGACATTCAAAGCACATGGCATGTAACAAATGCATACTTTAAAGATCTCCTGAGGGGCAAGGAGATGCTTGTGGTATGAGAGGCACGTAGGAGCTGAGACTGACTGAGGGCCCCCAGACTCACAGCTCCCTTCTCCTGCTCCCCTCAGGTCACACACTCCTTTAGTGACCACACAAATTAAATATATATGTACTCTCTTTTTCTTGATCAGTTGTTGAGGACATAGGATGAGGCCAAGTTCAATGTAAGCTACATTTCTGCTATTTTGAGTACTTCCTATGTGTAGACATTGTGCTAATTGCTTACATACATTATCATTTAGCTTGCACAATAGCTGTCTGCTGTAGGCACACTTTTTACACTCCTTTTATAGATAAAAAACACTGAGGATCAGAAAGGTCCACTTTCCCCATTGTCACTTAACTATTAAATCTTGGAATTGAGAATCCAAATCGGAATTCAAAGGTCTTTCCCTTCACCACTGTACAACATTGTCAACCTTCGTCTTCAGGTCTCTTCAGTCTAAGGCATCAGAAGAACTTGACTTTGGTCTCATTCACTGTCATGCCGAGTACCACTTAATCTTCCTTACCTTTTTCCTACCTAGCATGATAGAAAGGACAACTGGCCCAAAATGCAGGTGACAGAAAGTCTTCTCTTTGCTCTGCTACTGGCTTCATTTGTAGTTTTAGTTAAGTCTCTTAGCTTCTCAAAGACTGAGCTAAGTGCATTGTCAAATAAAGGGTTTTATTTGACACAAATAATTAGGTAAGCTTCCAAACCACCCTTTTAGCTGGAACCTTCCATGATTCCGTTTCATGATCTAAGGCATCTGTGGCTACCACAAAACACTTAACTGGAAAAACCTTATGGCAACTTTTTTTTTTTTTTTTTTTTTTTTTTTTTTGCGCGGTATGCGGGCCTCTCACTGTTGTGGCCCCTCCCGTTGCGGAGCACAGGCTCCGGACGCGCAGGCCTAGCGGCCATGGCTCACGGGCTTAGTTGCTCCGCGGCATGTGGGATCTTCCCGGACCAGGGCACGAACCCGTGTCTCCTGCATCGGCAGGCGGATTCTCAACCACTGCGCCACCAGGGAAGCCCTATGGCAACGTTTTATTGAACCGTTATCACTTTAAACCATTGCTCTAAAGCCGAGGTAAGATTTGAAAATGCGATAGGAAATAATTATAGGAGAAAGATGATTTCAGTGGAGGGGACACACTCAGCCTCAACAATATTCTTTGGGGGCATGTGCCCTCCAAAAGCCAAGAAGGTCTAAGCCACTTCTTTTGTACAAAGGCAGGAGAATTTTTAGAGAGGAGAGCTCGTTAGCAACTATATAGCTTTGTGGGACTCCCACTGTTCCAGTGTTACATGATTTGGGGAAAGAACAAGTCTGAGTAAACCAGCCACTGTATGAATAATGTTACTGAACCCTGTAAGTTACAGGAGGAACTCCTGAAGCTTCTGGACAAACTGTTCAGTTAGTCAAGCTGCGTAACAGAAAGGTTTTTGAAATAAACACCAAAGCACCAGGGTCAGGGTGGGATCTTCAAGGAAGAAAGTTGGGCTGGAGATATAGGACCACACAGTGATCTTGGTTGTAGCCTGATGCCACCATTTAAAGGAAGGCCTTTACCAACACCTTATAAGGGTTAGTGCATGCTAAGCAATGGAAGCATTCTCTACAGTATTTACCATTTACTGTGGATGTTTACACTTAAGTTAACTGTGATTTCGCTCTACATGGTTTATTTTACAGGGTGAATTTAGTTTTTCACAAGTAATTAAAACCTTTCCTTATGAAGTCCCTCCTTTCTTTTCCTCTTTCTCCCTTCCTCCCTCTCTCCTCCTCTCCCTCCATTTCTCCCATCCTTTATTTTTAATGAATATTTATTGGCTGCCTTGTTTGTATTCAGACACTATGCATAAAATGTTGAACAGAAAACAGACATCATTCCTGCTTCATAGAGTTTTTGGACTTTTGTGCCAGTGCAGGACCTCTTCCAGTTGTATTAAGGAGGCTTCATAGGAACTAGGGGGAAATTATTGACATTTGCATTCACTATCATGGTCCCCAGGACTAGTAGGAGCCCCTCATACACAAATCAACCTCGTGAGCAACATAGTTCCTAATAGCTCTCATGTATGGAACATCCACTTAGCCTCCTGGGGAAGCAGCAGGCAGCATAGTTAAAAATGCAAGAAGTTTCAGTAGTCATTTGCACTGAGGTAAGGGAGGTCTCTATAACAAACACTTTAGAGCCTCCACAGAAGATGACTTTACATAATTTCAGTTCATTTCTCTCCGCATGTACTGAGCACACAAAAGTTGTTAGCTACCAGAGCATCTGCTACAGGGTAGCCACTGTGGACCCACTAATTGTTAGTAGCTGGACATTCAAAAGTGAATGAGACATGGTTCCTGCCTTCACATTGTTCACAGTTTAGCTGGGAAGAAAACACATCAACAAATCATTAAATAGAGTGCAAGAGAGGAGAGTAGGGGAAATATTTATAAGGTACTGAAGTAGTTCAGAGAAAAGGGATTAATTCTATCCTGGGGTAGAGAAAGGCCAGAGAAGGCTTCCCAGAGTTGACTATTACAAAGAGTTTGAAAAATCCAGTAGGAATGTTCTAGGCCAAGAGAGGGGGGAGCTAGGATGGAGAAGGAGAGGTGGGGTACGCAGGGCATTCCAAGTAGAGGGAACTACGCTTGTGCAGGCATGGAGGCATGCAGTGAGGGAGGGACAAACTAGTGGTTTTGTGCTTCTGCCTCCAAAAGCATAAGGCTGGAGGAGCTGGAAGATGAGTGAAGATGGAAATCAGGTACTACTCCATGTGCATGTGCTTTAAGGTCTTGGATTCTATCTTCTAGTCTAGGCAGTGGGGTTGGAGGTGGGGCTGCCCTTGAAGGAGTTGAGTACCGGAGAATGGCAATGCTATCATTGCTTTTCCCTGCTTCCCCAGGGCTGTGTCAGATAAAGACTTTTCACAGGACCATGCAGGCCACACTCAAAATTGTCCCTTTCCCACAATCATCAATCAGTGTGCCATGGTCCAGATGCCTCAAGTCTCTCATACCTCACAGGGAGTCCTGCTCTCCCGTGGTGTTCTCTGGAAAGCTGCGGTTGGCAGATGACTCAAGTCTTCTGGCCCAGGACCTGACCCTCTGTCCCATTCTCGTTTCTCTCAGAGAACCCATCAGGTCCTCACGAAAGAGCTTTGGCTCCTGAGAGCCAAATCCTGAATCCTGGCTGATTCAGTTCCCTCTTGGGAATTGATATATATGCATAATCTGTTGGGTATGATCTAGTGGATTGCAGGTAACAAGCCGACTCAATCTAACATACATAAACATTAAAAACACATCACCTAAGGATGCAGAGTTACCTCAAGGAAGCTAAGAGCAGTGGTACCCTGAGCCTTCAAGCTTCAGGAAGTCTCTAACTGGGAACGAGAGACTTAAGGTACATGAGCAGTGCTCTCTCCCTTAATCCCATTTTTACCTTTTTCTTCATGTCTTCTGTATTACTTTTTCTTTCTCCCTAGACCAGCTTTCTTGGCTCTCTGGTCCATGAGGAAAACTTTAGTTCCCGACTCTATAACTTCTAGATCCAGTCATATTGAACAACCCCCTAAGTACCAATTCCAAATTCCCAAAGAGAGGATTTCATTGGCCTGCCTTGGGTCAGGTATCACTGTTGGTCCAATCAGCTGTCTCCAAGGGCAGGTGTCACCGTCCCAACATGGACGGCAGGGTCCCACATCTGTGCTTTCAAGAATTAGATGTGGAGCAAGAAGACAGTCCCAAAGTAAGGAAATTAGCTGAGAGTGGGACCTATACCCTGGAAGTACGTCCTACAAATACAAACACAATCACTGACCACACACACACACACACACACACACACACACAGAGATACACACACACAGATACACACACACACAGTATCCAAATGTTTGCAGTATTTAAGAACTAAACAAAATTGTAATTACTTAAACTTCTACAGACAAGAAAAAAACATTGTTTTAAATGAAATTTCACCATTGTGGCCTTTTTATTTCTCTCAACTAAGGGCTTGAATTTGGCAACCTCTAAGATTTCTTCTAATGCTACAATTCTTTCATTAAAGGCCCAGGGGACTGTCAGGCACAGTGAGTGTCAATTTCCACATGTCTTACATTTTCCAGCAGGCACTTAACTAAGCTCAGAAGACATTTTGTGTTGCTACAGCCAAACTTACCGGAGGATCATATTTAAACTAATACTTAGTTGCCTGTTCACTAGTTACCCTGGCTTCAGATAGTATTTGACTGTTTGCAAAAATCAAACCCACACTCAAATGACAAAAAATTTTTCTCCATTGACAATATTCAATAGAAAAATACTGTGGGCTTTAGTAGCAATTCACACTGTGGTGTTAAAACAAAACAAAAACCACTGTTAAAAACTAAAAGCTAGGGCTTCCCTGGTGGCGCAGTGGTTGAGAATCGGCCTGCCGATGTAGGAGACACAGGTTCGTGCCCTGGTCTGGGAAGATCCCACATGCCGCGGAGCAACTAAACCCGTGAGCCATGGCCGCTAGGCCTGCGCGTCTGGAGCCTGTGCTCCGCAATGGGAGGGGCCACAACAGTGAGAGGCCCGCATACCGCAAAAAAAAAAAAAAAAAGAAAAAAACTAAAAGCTAAAAACTAAAGCTAAAGGCTGACAAAAACTCAGCCTCCTAAGGTGACTGGTTTTATGGCATCGATAAAAGTCTGGGGTATATACAAGTTCTGGCATATTTGTTTAAAAAATGTCAATATCATTACCTTATTATTATTGCATTTTATATCTATAGACATTGGCTAGATAAAGAACTGTCCCAGTGTATAAACATTCGTCAATGCCACCCTTCTTACACACTTCAACCTTCTCATCCTTCAGTTACCCTTTGCTTCTCAGGCCAAAAGAAGACAAGGGGTTAAGAAAACATACACAAAGATTGCAAGGTATATCTGAATTCCCATGAAAACTAAAAAGAAAGGGAATAGACAATGTGCTTTCATGCCATTTCAACCTTGTGCATAATTTAGGGCTCTCTGCAGGCTGATTTAGTTTAGATCAGTGGTCCTTTACATGACTACATTCACATAGCCTTGTATTATAAATCTGCTTATTAATTTTTTTGCCAGAAAGCATTCTGGAGGTGATTTCTAGCCGCAGTCCTTCACACAGATGATAATGGTAGACATGTCATCTGAAACTCTTCTGATTTCCTTTAGTCTAACAAACCATTTCTTCCTATTGCATATTTAGAAGCTCTGGAGCACGAGGGACAAAGCAGTTGTTTTTAAATGGACGAAACAAAATCTTCATCCTATATTTATTTCCATTAGTAAGAAAAAATATGCAAATCTCCTATCTGAGTGCAGCTGAGGGATACATAGGCAGCTGATGAAAAGACATTCATTTGCAATACGGTTTCTCTGCAGTTGTTGGAGCCTCTGCCGCCCCTCTTCCCCAGCTGTCTGGACTTAGGTGGGGGAGAGGTTACTGAGCTATGCACGTATTTCCCATATTGGATCCGAAGCAGGAGTGGAGCTAATGTACTGTGTATTCAAATGAGACTCTTTAGAGCAGAGCTGAATTGAACTCAGATGCAAATCGCCCTGGCAGAAGCACTTTCTGCTGGCCTTTGTCCTCTCTGTCTGTGTCCTTAAGCACACAGTCAAGGACTCCCAGCCGAGATGTTTAGCCTTCTGAGAAAGTAAACAATCTTGTCCTCCCCGCCCCACCCCCTTCCCCAATATAGACGCATTCACAGTGTGCCCTGCCTGCTGAAAATGTGCAGGCAAGAACATTCTCCTGCAAGATGGGCTGTGGCTGCGGGATGGTTCCTGAAGGACTGACCAGGCTCAGAAAAGGCAAGAAAGCAAGCTCTCTGCTGGAAAATGGAGAAAGCCTGGAAATGAAGGAAGGAATGGTGATGAGAAGAGAGAAGGATCTGCAATTCACTAGACATCAAGGAAGAAGGGAAAAAAAGGAAAAAGAAATAACATTCCCTTAGATACGAATAAGATGTTGCATGATATTTGGAACTGAACCTTACAATCAAATGTAAGACTGAAAGGCAAGACCAAGGCCTCAGTGAGCCAGACCTTTCCCCACCTGGGATGCTCTGAGAAACGAATCAAACAAGATAAAGAAAATTTACCCCTCCCTCCTCCTCCCTCCAAAAGATGGTATATTTTCACTTATATGAAACTTTGAACTTAAACTTGGTTCATAAGGGAAAATGCCGTGTCCTCTGAGCCCCCTCTCTGCTAATGCTTCTGTTCCGGAAATAATTCCTGCCTGGTGAGGCTTTCCCATCATGTGTGGTGTTCCCATTGGAGAAGGAAGAAACAAGGCCACGTACACGCACCCGATGTCACCCACAGTCAGGGTGAAGCCAAGGGAAAGTTCCAGATTCCAAACTCTCCCTTAGGCCCTTGTCTTTCTGTCCCCTCCTCCTCTCACCTTCTGTCCCCTCCCTAACAGAGGTTACAGATTCACTAGCACAGTCATGCGTGGCATTGAGAGAAAACTATCCAGGTCATTTGTCTGGAAACGGAGCCCTAAACAGCCTTCTGGGGTTGGGGGGTGGGTGGGGAGGAGCTGTCTCTGTGTACTGTATTAGTGGCTAAACTGATATAGGAATAAAATAGCATGTGATCGCCTTAAAAAATTGCTAAATAAAATTCAGCAGGCTAATGTAAATATATGAGCTAATTATCTCTTGCAAGTGAATTAAAAATATGGAAAGTTTCACAAAGCATATTGATTTTTTTTTAACATAATCTTACTTCTGCTAAGTAAATGTCAGCTCCAATGGCAGGATCCTGTTATATTCTTTTTTGCTTTCATGATTCTATTTATTATTCATAAGAAAGAACAAATTCCCATTTCATACCTCCATAGTGAGAAACATCCTGCTCCAGGTGGACACAAAAAGCAAAAATTTGGAAGAGTGGATCCCTTATAGCTTCAACAGATGTGCTCAGTTTGTTGAAGCACTGAATGTTGTGTGTGGACAAGGGAATCTGGGCTAGTTGGACATGTGTATAGAGTCAAGATACATTGAATGTGCAAGAGACATAGTCATGATGGAATTCAGCCCATAGCAAGCAAGATCCCAGTTTCCTGTCTGTGTGATGAGTTTTGGTCATGGTATCAGGACCACCACCACGGAAAGGGAAACTGTTATTATTAAAGCATGCAGCCTTGGAGGGCACACATAAAGTTGGCCCTACCGTCCTTATATTGCCATTACTGGTGGTTGCTGACACTTATTCCCCACTGTGGGCAGAACTGCACTTCACCGAAAAAGACATCACTTCCTATGACTTGTAGTGAGTCAGGGGGTGTATTTTTCACCCCTGTAAAGGAAATTATCCACCCTCCCCCATGCCTCATAGCATCTATGTCACTTCAACTATTTTATCAAATGGAGAACCAGGATAGCAAAATATCCAACAACACACTGCATCAGAGAGACCCTCAGAAATCAAAAGAATGTGTGTTTCTAGGATGGACGGAGGATAAGAAGGAAAGCAGTGTATTTTGGAAGAGTCTCTGATCCCCAAATGAGGGCAGCAGGTGCACAATCTCACCAAACACCAGTTGTAGCTAATTTATAGTGTCAGCAATGGGCAAGGGTCATCGCCAGCCGCTCAGAGATAAGTGATGTCTGTCAGGCGGTACCAGGCCTTTGTTTTGGGAACCCAGGAGTAAAAGTGATGAGAGAGAGGTGGATTTTAACATGCAGCAAGTAGGGGTGAAACAGTCTTTGCTTGCTGCCTTTACCTAAACCAGGCTTCCCACTGAACTGGGAGATGTATGAGGTTCCCATGGGGCTTCTGTACCTGGAAGAGAAACAGCACTGGGTTCAAGAACTTGGCTCTGAATGACTTTGATGTGCTCTGTGTGTTTCAAGACAATGTCATTTTCTCCATTTTTCAATCAATCACCTCTTCCCAGAATCTTTCCGGGTGAATAAGGAATGCAACAAGATATTTTGTAGGGTTGACAGGAGATCAGAGGTCAGATATAGAAATCATGTTGAAAAATAATTAATTAGCTGACATGCCTCAGGAAACCTTTTTGGGAAACGTCTCCTGCAACATTGCAGAAGGATAAGCTAAAAGAAAGTAGGATAAGAGAAAGGAACAAACAAACGAGGAAATGAGGTAAAGACTTGCAAAAGCAAGAAAAATCAGATGGCTTTTATTCACACTTTCAGAAGCATTTTATTTTTAATTTTTTTGTTTGTTAGTTTTTTGGTTTTTTGCGGTACGTGGGCGTCTCACTGCTGTGGCCTCTCCCGTTGCGGAGCACAGGCTCCAGACACGCAGGCTCAGCGGCCATGGCTCATGGGCCCAGCCGCTCCGCAGCATGTGGGATCCTCCCAGACCGGGGCATGAACCCGCGTCCCCCGCATCGGCAGGCGGACTCCCAACCACTGCACCACCAGGGAAGCCCCAGAAGCATTTTAAATAGGACTTTTCTTCAACCTGTCCCACAATATTCATGTTCTGTCGGTGTTATCAAGCTGGGTTGTTTTTGTTTTTGTTTTCGCCAGTGAATAAACAGCAAACTCTTTCTCCAGGAGTAAATTGTATTTACTGCATACCCAATTAATCATAGTGCTTACACGTCTTTCGAGTTGTCCTTGTTCCCAGTCTGCTTGTTCATGGAGGAACTTGGGAGTACACAAATGATCAAAACTCAGCACAGTTTTCTCCGTTATCTATGGAGAAAGCCGATCGATCGGCTTCCAAGATGTCAAAGATGTCCTTACCCCTCCATGAACAACGGAAGTCAAAGGTCAAATAACTTATTATCTATCTGACTCACTGAGACTTTTTCTTTCATTCTTGGATGTAATGGGTCTTGCTGTGATCTTCAAGGATGAAGGGTATGTATGTTGGTGCTCGACCTCTCCACGGCTCCTCCTTGTTGTTTATATTCCTTGAAGGTGGCCATGTGGCTAGGGAATGGGGTGAGGTTTGGCGAATTAGATGCTGTAGTCTTCCACTCAATAGTAATTCTTAAACAATTTAATGGCAGTTATGGAGGTGCCCTGACACCTCTGCTGTGTGACTTCTGGTCCATACAGAAGACAGTATGTTTAGCAAAATCATTCCTGGCAAAACCTGAGAAATGGGAAAATGATTAGTCATGGATGGAAACAGACTATATATCCGGCTGCATATTTTGATTGATAGGACGAAAATAATGAAAGGTGATATAAGGGTCAAGAGATTTTCACATCTAGAGAAAGCAGAGATTGAGGGTTGAGGTCAACAAACAACCTAAATCTGAGTATCTCAGGTAATAAGAAATAGAATATTTAGACAGGACATAATAATTTAGCTGCAGTGTAGGGTCCTAGATTTATGTTCAAGGAATAGTAATAATAGCAACTCTAACATAGCATTTTGTATAACCCAAGTGCTGTTTGAAGTGCCTTAAGTGTATTTATTTACTCTATCCTCACAACGATCCTTTGAAGGAAGTAATAAAAGTATTCCCATTTTACAGGTGAGGCAACCATGGCCCAGAGAGTTTAAATAAGTTGATGTCTATGCTAGTGAGCAGTAGAGACACACTTGAACTCAGGCAGGCTGGTTCTGGAATGCATGATCCTGGGCACAACCCGAACCCACTCAGCTAGAGAGAAGTGTATTCTTACCAAGGGGATTTTCCCCGTATCTACAATCACCATTAGTGTTTCTCGCTTGCTGAGCTGAGAGGATGGTTTTGGCACATTCACTGCCAAATTCTGAATATTCAGTGACAGGAACATGCTATCAAATAAAACATTAAAAGATTTAAAAAAATTCTCAGTGGAACTTCTAGTTCTCTGGATACCAAATGCAGTGTCTCTTGTTATTCAAAGTAGGCTTATAGTGATTCCACCTTGTACTTTTCAGCCTGCTCTCAAAGAGAAAATATAGTCTGTAATTCACACTTCTACTATGCAGTCCTTTTTCCTTAAAGCAGTTATCACAATTGCCATGAATTAATGATTTGTTTTGTTACTCGTTCAGTGTTTACCCCCTTCTCTGTATTTCCAGTTCACAGCTTGGTGCTTGGCACACGCGCTCAAGAAATTTGTGTTAAACAAACGAACAGATCAATGAATAACTACAACCCAGCAGCATCCTCCCACGTTCACCAAAGTCAACTTTTTCTTTCTAGTAGTTTTTACCCTATGGAGATGGGGGCAACATATGGAATTTTTACCCGGCTCCCTTCCTTGGCAATTCATCGCGGAAGTTTCCTGTTCACCAGTGGATTCAAATGCCTGCTTTGTTTAAAAGGGATTTCAGTGTGTTACATAGGGGATTTTCTCCTAAGGATGTGATTATTCCCGGCTTGATCCTGCTGCTGTGATGTGGCCACGTTTGGCATAGAGCTCATGTGGCGTGGGATTAGGCTGTCCTCTTTGTGCGAAGTGCCTTGGACACATGCTGCACTTATTAGAGTGGGGTATTGTGGATCACTTTACAAAGGCAACAGCTGCAACCATTACTCCAGCAGTTAGGTCATAATTTGGTATGTGCGACACCTCCGCACGACGCACGCCACAAAAACATTTATTCTTCTCATCTGTCAATATATTTGTGCCTCTCATCTCTCTCTTTCTCTTGTTCCTTCTGTTTTTTTTTTTTTTTTTTGCTTCTTTTCACAAGTGGCAGAATGCATTCTCATTCCCAAACAATTTGTTCCTCCGCAGAAATATTCTTAAGGCAGCTGCTTTCTTATAGCACATTTTTGAATGATTATATGTGTATATAAATATATATGTTTCTTAATAAGAAACAGCCTTTTTGAAATGCAGGGCCAGTTTCAAAGCCGCTAATGATATTCGTTGAACCAAATATGGGCGACAACTCGGTGGTGTGGGTGAGCTCAGACACTGATGCTTGAGGAAACCAAGACTTTCATGGGATTATCCGGTCAAAAAGACACCGACTATTTAAAATAAGCCAGAAGAGGGCATTTTTCATAATGCACCCATTCCCCCCGCCCCCAGATGATACAGGATCTGAGATGGTGTGAGATAATCCACCAATTACGTTCTGGAGGAAACTGAGCTGAAATGGATTCTCTGCAGTCACCCAGTTAATCAACAGTAGAGCAGGATTAAGCTCAAGGTTGCTGGATCACAACCATGTGCATATTATGCCTCTTTCAAGCCATTAGTCTAGAAGCCGACTTGACAATCATCAATCATCGGTGTGACCAGGGTTGAAACCTTAGGCTTAGGTGCCCAAGGCATGCATGACCTGAGTATACGGTGAAGGCGGCACTGGTGCACATGGCTGGTTTTCCTGACAACTCCATTTCTTCCCTCTGGCCCTGGGGGCTCTGTGCCTCCCTCTAGTCACAGAGCCAGAAAGCGTTTGCGGCTTACCTTGAACCCGGACAGCGGGCTTTTCCTAATATGAGTCCCTTCAGCTGCCAGAGTGTGGACGGCTGCGGGTAGGACCAGCCATCCAGCTCAGCTGAAGGATCTGATGGCTAGCCAGGAGGAGGAAGCAGGAGTGAGAGAGGTCAGCTAAACCAGTGAAGAGGTGGAGGAGGATCAGACAAAGACAGCAGTGTTTATGGAGCTTCCACCATGCGCCATGCAATCCATGATGGCAGATTTTCCTATTCTCCTTTTATTAATGAGACGATTTAAGAGGTTGCTTGACATGCCCATTTTCCAGTAAAAGCAGCCGAGCTTTGAACTTCAGTTTGTCTCATTCCAATGTTTCTGTCCAGGGCTTTGCTCAGGGCTCTACCAGTTGTACCAGAGGTACCAGGCAGAGGGGGTGAGTGGAGAGGAAATCCAGCCAGGACCCTTCTCGCCACCATAACCACCTGGAGACAGAGGCACGTTTTGCTGGCAGCAGCCCCCTCAGGACTGTTCATTTCAGCCCACTATCCCCAGGGACTGAGCAACCAAAGAGTGGGGAAGAATGATCCAAAAGCTTGCAGTGAACAAGGGTAGCCCCAGGTAACAGAATGCACTGGGACTCTAGTTAGGGTTTTAACTTATTGCCCTTATAATCGCTTGTTTCCTGCTGGGTGTAGGTGGCCCAGGACTGCTAGGTGTGGATCATAGTTGGAGAAAGGCCAAACCTTTCAGGTAAATCCTGGTTCTGATGGTAGCAAGAACTTACATGCCTAAATTTCCTGGAGAATGTTTTTGCCGAATTTTGCTTATCTTTTGCTTTTAAATCAAGCGTCAGGTGGCGTTTGAGATCAGGAAAAGTAGGCAGGGAGAACTCCGCTGAAATTGGTAGAAGCGGCAAAGGAAATCCATCCAGACTTCTAGATCTGAGATGAATAGGAACAGTAGAGTATTGAGAAAATAATGGAATCATCACCCCAGGGGGACCAGATCAAATCTTTAAGAAGTGAGAATTTATTCATATCCAGGGTCTAAACCAGACTCCAAAACTATTTTAAGAACGTGACCATTCCAACCAGACTGGGTTAAACAATAGAGAAATTTATTATCTTGGGCAAAGGGATGTTCAGAAGTTGGGAAATCTTCAGGGTTTATTGATTCCACAGCTCGGAATTTGTCAGACCTAGGTTCTTTTTGGTTGTTCTCTTTGCCGTCAGTGGTCTCAGCTTTATCCTAAAGCTGGTTCACAGCATGGTCACATGACAGCTGCCAGCAGCAAATGATACAGTGTGCATACTTTTGTGTTTGTTTCTACTTGGATGAGATAGATGGACTTTTTATTTCCAGAAACCCCAAGCAAGCCTCTCCTTGCATCTCATGGGCTTAAACTGACTTAGTTCTTTTCATCTCTGGACAAATACCTGGCAAGAGGGATGGGACCACCTGGTATGGCTTAGATGAATTATCTGGGGTGAAAGGAATGTTGGGAAGTCTCCCAGTTCTTTTCCAAAATGTCACTACAACCTGAACCCCCACTTGTGAGTGCATCTGACAGGGTTCAATCAGAGAAGCAGCGATGTTGTGTATGAATGGTACAGAATACAATTTACTGTGGGGATTTGATCTTATTCAATTGCGGGAGCAGGTGAAGTGGTTTGTGCAGGATGCTCCCTCCATGTCTAGTGTTGAGCCTGAAGTCACTATAATTCAGCTAGACCAGCCATTGGGAAGGGAAGCTGGTGCCCTTCCGCTCAGGACTCAGCTAAAGGAAGATATTTGGCAGGCACTGGAGGAGCTGAAGATCTAGGTGTCACCCGTGCCAACAAGATGAGCCAGCAGATCAGCGACAATGTGCATGGGCTGCCGCAGTGCCTGGCACTCTGTGCTGAACTGCAGAGCATAACCAAACAGCTGAAGCTTCGCACTCCCAAATCGCACGCAAAATGTCTCTTGTAGTTACTGCCAACCTGGAAACATACAAGGGAAGGAATTCGGGGGGGGGGAATTAGATCCCAGTTAACTGAATGGAGAGTGGACAAAGCAACCACAATAAGAATAATCTAGTACAGTGATTCTCAATCAGGGGTTATTTTGCCTCCAGGGGACATTAGGCAATGTCTGGAGATAGTTTTTGGTTGCCGCAATAGGAGGGAAGCTGCTGGTATCTGGGGGGTAGAAGCCAGGTATATTGCTAACACTATCCCACAAGGAACAGGACAGCTCCTTCACAACAGAGAATTATCTTGTCCGCAATGTCAGTGCTGCCCAGGTTGAAAAACCCTGATCTGGGGTGACCGCTGATTGTAAACAAATCATGTTCAAACTCTGTCTGCATTTCAAGTTCACAGAGCAGGGAGACCTGCAGCTTAAGGTTTTCTGGTGGTGGAAACTAGTGGCGTACGTCTGCACTTGAGAATATAGCAACTGCCCAGGACATTCGGCCCCTGTCTCACACACCTCTTATCAGAAGACCCTTAAAATGATGAAATAAATGGTAACTGGGACATCCCTGGCGGTCCAGTGGTTAAGACTTCACCTTCCAAGGCAGGGGGTGAGGGTTCTATCCCTGCTCGGGGAGCTAAGAGCCCACATGCCTCATGGCCAGAAAACCAAAACATAAAACAGAAGCAATATTGTAACAAATTCAATAAAGACTTTTTAAAAAAATGGTCCACATCAAAAAAAAATCTTTAAAAAAATGGTAACAAAGTTTTTAGCCCCAACTTCATATCAAAGTCCATAAAGAATATGAGTCATCCTTTGTATGTCTCCTTCCTACCCCTATAGGGACTTGTATCCAGGTTGATATCTGTTTCCTGACTGATTTTACTACAATATGGGGGCTCAACAGTCTTTTATATCCAGCCACACTTAAATCCAAAATCCATTTGTAGATAGAAATTTTATACTGTATCAGTAGATGGGCTGTCAGGCCTCTTGGGACATGGTTTACAGGCACACCATGAGTGCTTTTTTAAGGAGGACTTAGGTGGAATGCCAGCACTGCTGTTTCCAATTAAATTCTCAGGTTAGTTCTTCCTGATGATTTAATGACACCGTTTGTGGCAGATGTCACTTGACTGATGAAATGGAAGTTCTGGAGAGAAACCTAAGTCAAGGAGGGTGGTGTGTCCCTTCAAAGCTTCCATTTTCTATTAGATTGTTAGCACTTCCCAGAAATCCCATGGTATGGATTCAATAACAGCCCAGGAAGCAGTAGGAAATATGAAAAAATGGGAAGAGACACTGATGGATAGCAAGTTGCTTATGGATCTGATGCTATAACTCACTGGCACTTTCACTGATGTATCAGGAAAATATCTAGAAAATATCTAGCTAGATGGTCACCAGTCCTCACTGGACTGCCACTGTGGCTGGTTTCATCCTAGGGATGTGGGCTTTGTGCAGCCATAGGGAATGTGAAGAAGAGAACCAGTGAGGAAACTTTGATATCCCCTGCCTTCCCAATCACCAGATGAGATATGAATATCTATTCTAGAACAATTTACAGCTAAGGAAATGTGAATATATATACATAATATAAAATATAACATATGCATAATATAAAGGATGCTTGTGGAATTGGACAGGTGAGTGAGACATTGATTAACTGGGTCTATATGAACTGTATTTTTAAGGCATTGGATTAGCCTCCTTAGTTATCTCTTTGAAGTTCTCCTTGAGTCTCCTGAATCAGAAGACATTCACT
The DNA here is from genome assembly GCF_026419965.1 of Kogia breviceps. NCBI lineage: Eukaryota > Metazoa > Chordata > Mammalia > Artiodactyla > Physeteridae > Kogia > Kogia breviceps. The sequence goes on along the minus strand of NC_081311.1, from coordinate 170,622,178 downwards.
TGGAAGTAATAGAAAAACAAATCCAAACTGAAAGTAGTTTTATTGGCCATGGGTACACCAGACATCAGATACAATTTTATCAAGACTGCAGCTCTACTTCTTGGTCATTTTTTCCTAAGGCTGGCTTCCCTCCTCATGGTCACAAGATGGCTGCTCTTAGCAACTGGTGCTCTATGTTTTCTTTTTCATGTCCAGGGACTGTAAGCACAATGCTTAGCACTGTTATTCAACAAATGCCCTAATTTCTGATCCAATAGCACTCACCTGTATCACATACTGTGGTTGGAGAAATGCCGTGCTCTGGATGGATTAGGCTGGGGTTACTACTCCTCTCTCATCCACTGTGGTTAGAGGCATGATGTCATGTTGACTGATTTATACCCTCTGACCCCCATTCATACAGCCCTTAGAGAGCGGGGAAGATTGGTTTTACAAAGGCAAGTCTGGTTGCTGTTGGGAATTGGGAGTATGAAGAATGTATGCTGGATATGGAAATAGCAAACATCTCCTCTATCCCTCCAAACTGGTAAACCAAGGCAGGAAAGATTCCTGTTTTGAATAGTATTTCCCACCCAAGCTGTGTTTCTCAAGGTACTTTACTGTATATTATTAAAAGGTGAAACAGGAAAAAAATGATGTTTTATGATCAAATCAAGTTTAGGTAATTATTGCTGCTGCTACTACTTTTCATTGTGAATCTGAGAGAGAGAAAGAGAGGGAACAAGAAAAGTGTTTTCTAAACTTATTTCACAAGGGAACCCTTGCTTTGAAGAATTCCTACCACGTATTTCAAAACATTGTTTGGGAAATGCTACACCCTGTTGCTTCCTTTGTTTAAAGTAATTCTCCTTAACGTTTCCCCTTAAGGCTAATAACGCTGTAATAATCCTTTCTGATTATAAAGATAAAACATACTTACTAAAAAAATAAAAGGAGAAAGCCATAAAGAGCAATACTGAAATCGGTAATAGTATTTCTACCCTGAAGTAACTATTAATATTTTAGTGAATGCCCTTTTTCTTCTGTTCTCTTTTCTCATATATATGCTCTCTCCCTATACATCTAAACATTTCTCCCAAAACTTGAATAATATTTTACATACTGTTTTGTAAGTTGCTCATATAAGAGTTTTCCCGTGTCAATAGATAGCAATCTATTTTTCCATTATTAATGGTTAGATAATATGTAGTTAATAAAATAAACCATACTTTATTGGACCAACTCCCAATTATTGAAATTTAGGATTTCTCTAAAAATATATTACAAATAATCTCTGCTGAACACAGGCATACCTTGTTTTATTGCGGTTTGTGGATATTGTGTTTTTTATAAATTGAAGGTTTGTGGCAGCCATGTCGAGCTAGTCTATTGGCGCCATTTTTCCAACAACATTTGCTCACTTCCTGTCTCTGTGTCATATTTTGATAATTCATGCAAGATTTCCAACTTTTTCATTATATTTGTTATGATGATCTGTGATCAGTGATCTTTGATGTTGCTATTGCAAAAAGCTTACAACCCTCTGAAGGCTCAGATGATGGTTAGCATTTGTTAGCAATAAAGTACTTATCACTTAAAGTATATACCTTAAGTTACCAGTTAAGGTATAACAAATAAGGTGTATAAAAAAACAATGTTTAAGACATAATACCACTGCATACTTAATAGACTACAGTACAGTGTAAACATAAATTTTATATGCATTGGGAAACCAAAAATTTTGTGACTCACTTTATTGCAGGGGTCTAGATCAGAGCCCTCAGTATCTCTGAGGTATGCACATACCCTTGGTATACAAAGCTTTGCAAAGTTGAACACCTGAATATTTCTTTCCTTAGGAAAAATTTCTATAAGTAGACTTACTGGATCAAAGGGCATTCATATTTTAAGGCCTTAGATATTCATTTTGGAGCTAATATTTCATTAGCAATATTGTATGATTAATCCTGGGGGAGGGGTTGTACATGGATTGCAATCATGGGTTCTATTGGATACAAATGGCTCCGCTCTGTGCTTTTTTTTTTTTTTCCCAAGAGCAAATGTGCCTGCTAGCAGTAAATATTAAACAAAACCTCAGTTCTGCAATCTGGCGGCACTCAATTGTTCATTTCTTCAACACAGCAGGAAAAAAAAAAGTGGTTTTTGATAGTGTAACAAACACATTGATCTACTGAAGTA